>NC_138187.1:156653255-157853255 GCF_964194105.1 Spermophilus citellus
TGCACTCAGGAGAACTGCTGCTTATGCCAAGAAAAAATAGAGATTCAAACTGTCTCCCATTGGGTGTCTACTATGCTCTAACCACTGATCATGTAACAACCCTATTAAACTGTACCACAAATCTATGAGCTGGATTTCAGTATCTTCCCTTAAAGACCAAAAACTGAGCAAGTGACTCATAGTCACATCTAGCAAGTGACAGAGACAGGACCAAAACTAATTTTATGTGGTCAAAAATTAAATGTCCTTTTTACTGCACTAAAATATTTCAAATACTAAACCAAAAATGTTTAGCTGTTGTTGTTTGGAAACTAAAAAAGTGACATGTAGCATTAATAAATTTGTACATCACTACTGGAAGATAACTGGGATCTGAATCTTTTAAAAATGTACAAATTTACATCCATATGTACATATTTCTCCAAAAATATTTTGGAGAAGAAAACAGAGTGGTGGGCACAACAGTTCACATCTCCCTGGTAGCCAGAGCCTAAGTTGACAGGCTGCCTCAATGAATATTTGGTAGAATTTTGGGGTGGCCCCACAGGGTCCTTTGTGATATACAAGAGTCAGTAGTTACTTCTAGGAGACCCAGAGGCAGAGGGAGTTTGTTATCCTGAAGCCAGGACTGTGAGCAAAGTGGGAGATGGTAACAAGAAGATGATTCACTGAAGACTCCCCTCAGGCCATCTCTATTTCCTTTTTGTCCTTGGTTTCCCCCACTAGGTATATAACTAGTAGAAAAAGAATCTGTACTTGAAGAGAATGTCATAAAAATAGGAAGAAGGATGGTCCATCTAGGAGCTGCTCCTACCTGGCCACTGCTCTAGCGGAACTGCCAGTGGAACTCCTAATTCTCTACCAGATCATCGCCTCCCCTCCTGACACCTTCTGTCAGTTGGTTTTGTCTGAATGGAGTTCCCTGATAAGACCAGATAGGAAGAGTGATGCATCTACAGTGCTCCTGGCACCAGAATGAAGAGAAGAGCGTTCTCTACTCCAGGAGTTGTAAAAGTCAATTATTAGGCAAGAAAAAACAATCTGAGATCTTTCAGGAATCCACAGCTTTGGCATGCTTATTTTATGCAAAAGGGAAAAGCACCATCTCATCCCTTTCTTTTCCTGAAAGCAGAGAAGTGTCTGTATTTCAGCTTATTTCAAAGAACTCCAACAAATGGGAAAGCCAAATTGCCTCATTCTGAAAGGCCACATGGGCCCAATGCTGAGACCAATGCTCTGAGGTCTCATGCTGAGACCCATTCTCTTACGCCTCTCTAACTGAATCCCTCCTTCCTAGTCCACATGTGCTCCTGGCACCACGATTTTCCTAAACACTAACATGCCAAGTAGAGTCCCAGCCCCAGAAATGATATCCTGTCTGCCTCATTGTCTGAAATGTCTGCCATCTATGGGCATGCCATTCCAAAATTCTGAGAAGTCCTCCCTCATTGCCCTCATCAAAGGGATTTTCTATTGCCATTTGCTGAGCCCTGTGTCCTGCTGATATTTTCTTTATTATTATTCAAACAAGCAAGTTGAGAGTTCCTTGATGACAAGAGCCTCTCTTCGACATCAGTGGACTTCTTCCAGGGTCAAGGGAGAACAGGGTTTTGTTCTTTCATTGCTCCCATTCTGCTTTGGAAGTCACATTGAGTAATGAGGGTCTTGACCTAGAGGAAGAGTGTTTCCACCAGTCTTGGAGGTCCCTGGTTGCCCTGCAATTGCATGTGACTGAGACAAATGCACCACAGGGTCTCACAGGTTCTCATTGTGGCTACAGATGGTGACACTGCCCAGAGGGTTGGGTGTGCTTTTCCTGCCATCACATAAGAAACTGCTTCCTTCTGAACCCTACTCAGGTGAATGACAACACCGTGGTAAGACAGAGGCCCACCATCGAGGGAACATCTGTCTATGCAGAGTATGATAGATAAGATCATTCAGCAGCAAGCCCAGCTGACAGAAGGTAAGGCCAGGCAGAAACAGTGGGGGAAGCTCACATCCAGGAAATGGCCCCAGTGGAGCTCTGCTCTGTGCCTCTAGAAGATTAGTCAGGAGTGAGAACCCGGCTCCTCCAGGAAGCCCCAGCAGCTTCCAAGAAGGTGAGGCTCCACTCAGCAAAACAGAGTAGTCATACATGGTGTCATCCATTCTGGTAACTCAAAAAACATGCTGTGTGGTGCAAGTTTGTTTTTAGGAGGACAATGAGCAAAAAACAAGGCCAGGGTAGGTCACGGCCATGAATCAGCCTGCTGCAAGGCAGGGTCCTTTCTCAGGATGTCATGGCTGGGGCTGCCCCACAGGAGTGCACTGCTTCTGCAGACCTACCCCACCCCTGCCAGAGAGGATGAGGGGGATGAAAAGGACAAAGGAGAAGGAGAGAAGCCATCCATCAAAGACCTCGCACACCTGGCAGAGAGCAGGACCATGAGCAGGAAGAGTAGGAGAGAGAGAGCCCAGGGAGGTGTTTTTCAGCTGCTCTAGATAATTCTCCCTCAAGACAGGAGTAGGCTCAGATTTTCATTTATGAGTCCAAGGATTTAAGAATTAGAGCGCAGCGTGGGAGCCTCCTGGGGATGGTTTCACTGGCATCTTTGCCACAGATTATTCATCCTCGCCTTATGGAGCACTTCTCACTTTAGTCGTGGTCTCCTGTGTGCAAAGATGACAGGAACCCGGTGGAGGGGATTTCCCTGGCTTTCCACAGGCCACCCATGCACAAGGTGGGGGTCCATGAGGCAGGTTTGCAGGGAGAAGGCAGGGCTTCTTTAAAACTGCCTGAGTGAGCAAGAAAACACAAGAAGGACGAGACGGGGGGAGAAGAACCTAAAAAAGTTCACAATTCAGGAAAAGCAACCCATGTGTGACACCTGTAGAAGTGTAGTTAACAGTTTCTGGCATGGTGACATTACGCATTAGCTTCTCTGAGATATTATTGTGACTGATTGGGGGTGTGGACAGGGCAAGGGGCTGACTCCAAAGCACACTCACTTGTGTGCTACCTAGTGTCAGAAGCACTCGCATGAAAGTCAGGCTGAAATGGCATACAAATGACCCAGAAGATGAGGCTTCAGACCAGAGGCTCCAGTCTTCTTTCATTTTACCAGGGCTATGAAAAGCCCAGGAATTAAAGTATGTGGAATCTGTGGTGCCTGAAATCCCACCTCCCACAGGCCTCCAGGGGACTGATGTGCTGGGCCCCAGACTACACTTTGAGCAGCAGCTGTTGCTATAGCCCTTGTCATTGGTTGGTCGGGTGAGGGGTGGTTGTTTGCTTTGCTTGATTGTTTGGGGCAGTACTGGAGACGGATCCCAGGGCCTCACACTTGTTAGGCAAGAGCTCTACCACTGAGCTGGCCCTTCAGCTTTGTTTTGTGTTTTGGCTTGTTGGTTGTTGTTTTGTTTTTCTGTTGGTACTGGGGATCCAACCCAGGACACGCATGCCATGCAGATGCCCAGCAGCTAAGCTACGACTTCCAGCCCCTCAGTAGCAGGACTCCAAACCAAAGCAGACTGTGTCTCTAAGGACAGGCCTTGTCAGCAGCAAATGATGAATAAAGGTTCATCTAGTGACTGTATTACAGTTCACATTCTCAGGTGAGCCTCCTGGACTCCCAGCTTCACCTCACTTATTTCACACACCACACACACACATACACACACACACACGCACACAGATGCAAACACACACCATGGACAAGTCTGTCTAGTGATCAACTGAGACACTTCTCTTTGCTTACTTATTACCTGCACAATATTGGGTGCCAACAATGGAGGAGGGAGCATAGTGGGTGTGAAGACATGAGAGGGAAAATAAGAAATAAAAATTTCAAGTGTTCAATGTCAAAGAAATGCAAATGAAGACAAGATAAAAATTCTCATCTCTCAAGTTGGCAAAGAAAGGACAGCAATAGTCTCTAGATTAGATGATACCGTGGAGAAAAAAGGCACACGTGCACTGCTGGAGAGAGAGAAACTTGGTAAACCATTCTGGAGAGCCATTTGAAAATAATTTCCCAAAACATTCAGGCCCTCCAGCCCCAGCATTTCAGTCCTAAGACTCCTCTTCAGGAAAACAGTCTGCGAGGTATATTTACAGGATGGTCACAACATTATTTAATCACAGAAAAATGACATTCCATAGCACCCTACCATTTTAAAAAAATCATACTTTTGAAGAATATTTAAGGACCAGGAAAATGTTCACAGCTTATTTATTAGAAAACAAGTTAAATTCTGAAACAACATATATACTCTAATCCAAATTATTTAAAATAATAAATGTGTCTATTTCAAAAATTCAGATTCATAGAAAAATATTTTTTAATTTCTACAATAAATAACCTCTCTAAGTCTGCTCATCCTGAAGGATTTTAAGTAGAAAAAGTGAGCTAATCGAATTTTGTTGGAAGATTAGAATAAGAAAAATGTAAGGACAAAAATAAGTTAGCAGTTAAATAGTAAATTGACCATTTCCATTTCTACATGACCTTGAGGTTGAGTAAAGGAATTTTACATTTCCAGAAAAATCTATAGAGCAAAGGGCTCAGGTCCCTGTGAAACCCATAGTTGTGAAGAACCAGGCCCAGTGCTGCCATGACCCTGAAATGAGCCTGAGGCAACAGGAGCCTCCTTCTCCAGGAAGCTTACCTTGCCACCAAGCAAGAAGCCACATGGCTTTGGGGCTTGGCAATGACTACCTCCGTGCCTAGGTTACTGTTTTCTTGCTGAGAAAGCGACCCACAGAGAGAGACCAAGTAGTCCACCTAGAGTTGTAACATGCCTTGCCAAGAATGACCAGTGCCTTCAGAAGCTTTCTGAGTATCTCTTAGGATAATCCTGCCCCTTTCCCGAATTCTCCAGATTCTCCAAGGCCTTAGAAACCTAGCAGCCAACTGAAAACCAAAAAGATAGCTAAATCTGTTGTAGCTGGAAGATCAGGCTATGGAGCTCAAGAAACTAGATCAATCACATACACTGGCCCTGCCACCCTGAGTAACCTGGTGCACTTCTCCAAACCTCAATTCCTCATCCACGGCAAGTGGAGGTCATAACCATACCTCACTTGGGGAAGGTTAAATGAATGCACACATGCAAAACAAAAGAGTGCTCAGTACTTACTAAGCATGCAATCACATTATTCTCTGCTAATATCATTGCTAGCCTTTTTGCATATTTAGCCCTATCTCTTCAACAGTCTAATAAGCCTGGTGAAAGCTGTAAACCAGCCTTATGCTCTCTACACTCCCATTGTATCAGGCTGACATCTAGCCCATGTAGGAATAAGACAGACATTAATGGACTAAATCCACAAAAGAGCATCCTCCCAACTGAAAATATGTCACAAGACACTAAAAACTCCATGACCTTTAGCAAAGAAAAATATCTCTTAATCCTCCCCTACCTTCTATACCGCTTACTCCCCATAGTAGGAGCAGTTACCAATCTGGCCAGCACATCTCTGCCCCCAGTACTGGTATAAAACCATGCTGGCTTTCCATCTCCTTCTCTGTTACCTAGGAGGGACTAAGAAGAATTGAGCCACCATCAGACTTGTCACCTCATGACTCTTCTGGGCAATTTCCTCTCAAGTCAGTATTTTGCCTGATATCACCCATTATCTCAGAACATTTAGCAACTTTAATTTATCTTTCCCCACATAAGAAAATAAATAGATAACCAAAATTGAATAAGCATTGTAATGTTCCTTATGTCTAATCATTGCCATCAGGAAAAAGAGACAGACAGAGACACAGAAAGAGAACAGTCTTCAGTGTAATTTTAAACATGGATTTTACATATGTATTTATTTATCTACTTATTGTAATTCTATTTTGACCATTTTATATAACCTCTGAGAATGAGCAGTATGAAATTTCCTGAGCACTCAATGGGATTTGCTGGTCTTGTGACTCTGGAATTCTTTCAACAAGACATTAGTGCCCAGTGGTCAGCTAGTGTGGTCCGGAAGGAAGGGTTGAACTAATGTTCCTTAGCAGAGAAACAGACATGGAGAGCTGCTCTGCCAATCAAGCTGGCTTTCCTCCTTAACAAAACTAGGAAACCATGTGCTTGAAAAATCCTCAAAAGCAAAAGGTAGATCATGAAGATAGAGTCACCAAATCAACACCAAATCACACACCTGAGAGTCTAGAATATGCTTCACCTTGATAAGTTACCCCAGCACCTGCCCATCCTGGGAAGGACAGAGTGGTACTCACAGAAGGATGCCATCACCCTTCTTCCCCAGCCTGACTCTATCTCTATCAAGGGCTGCCCAAGAAGTCTCTCTTACAGCTACTTAGCAGCAGCAGCACCACCATCACCACCACCAATTCTGTTATTTTGCTCCTCTGCCAAATAAATAATTTGGATACTCTCAGAAATTTACTCTGGCATTTATTTTACCAAGTACAATTTACAGAATCAACACTACCTTAAGAAGTGCTTAAATAATATTACATACATACCTAATGATAGGAGTCACTATGTAAAGCAAGCCTGCAGGAGACCCTCTTGCAATGAAAACAACCTCCCGATTGGAGGCTGAGGGTTTCTAAAGTGAGACACTGTTTTACTCTGCCAGCATTAGCCCGCTGTGTCTTATCGTCATCCACTGTATACCCTCTCTGCTCATTTAATAATAGCTGAGCATTTTTGCCTCCTCTATGCCATCACAAGTAACCCAGAGGACTCTGATTGCCTTCTAGGGAACAAGTTGAGGCTGCTGACCCAGAGACTACACATACCAAATACTGGGGCAATCAAATACTAAATGCTCATTGCCCCTTTTCCACCAGTGTGAAAGTCTGGAGGAACTGAAGGACAGAGTGTGTGTTTCCAAATTGAACCCAGGTGAGTCTACAGAGCCCAGTGTTCAAAGAAGACACTTAAATTTGGCTCCAGGAGTAAACCCCTGTGGTGACATAGCTTGGCCACTTAGCTCCTGAGTAAGAATGACAAAGAACAAAGGAAAATAGTGATCAATTTTATTGGCATTTCAGGTCAAATGAGGACTATGGTCTTCATCAGTTTTGTTTGTTTCATTTTCTTACTGAAAAATCTTCCTAAAAAACATTTTTCTCTGCTTTCCAATGAGAGATTTAAATCAAGCAAAGGCAACCTGGAAGAGTTGAAATCACATCAAATTAGAAGGCAAGAAACCTGGGAGCATAGTCTCAGCCTGCTCCTGTGTAGCATCAGGAAGATGCCTTTCACTCTCTGTGCCTCACTGTCCCATTTGCAAAGTGGAGACTGGGATGGGTTGTCTGTTGCATGGACAGACTGCCTGGAATCTCAGTCTCTAGGATTACTGCAGAAGGGTTTTCAGGTCATAGCTAGAACTGTTTCTTACTACCCCACCCTTCCTTGGCTGTAGCTATAGAAGGTGGAAAGGATTGGTTTAAACCCACATGTTAATGGGCTGGGTCTTTTCCCAATGGATTCCTCTTTTGAACTGATCTTTTTATCATGTACCCATGTCTCCTAAAAAGCACAATAGCTAAAACATAGTTAAGGATTCTGCTTAGATGAAATCCAATTAATCAGGTTTCATTACAATTACATGTTAAATTGCATCATATAGATATCCATGCAATAAAAGTTCTGGAGGAGAGTATGCGGAACTAGAATGGGCAGGGAAGGCCACAGGAAAGGGTAACATGAGCCAGGGCTATGAATGTCCTGATAACCAGCTCTGGTCCCTTTGTGCCACAGAGCTCTACAGATGATAAAAACAGCAACCAACATCCAACAAGTACTCACTGTGTGCCAGGCACTGCTCCAAGCCTCCAATTCATTTTAACTTATTTAATCATCACAACAATTTTGAGACAGAAATCACCTCTGCTTTGATTTTGCAGATGAGGGGATTGAATTTGCCAAGTGTATAGTGCTAGTAAAAAGCCTGAGCCCAATACAATCAGACCCCAGGCTCAGCATTCCTACCCACTACATGTAGGAAATGAATTTAGACAGACAGTGAGACTGATGCATGACACGAAGACAAGGGAACAGCTTGCACAGAAATCAGGAACTGGTAATCAGCAGGCCATGTGGAGGGGAGAGAAAGGGGTGCCTGGCTCAGGAACGCATCTCATGCTGAAGGATAGAGGTGACTGGAAGCCAGAGGTGCCCCCAAAAGCCTACAGGTGATCAGAGGCTACACCTGCTGCATACAGGAGCTTGAAAGGGGAACCACAGCATGCTGTATTGAAGAGCAGGAAGGCTGCAGGCTGGCAGGAGGCAGGCTAGGAGGATGATGTTGACTGAAGTGCCCAGGAATGCAAGGGCAGCAGTTGCCTCCCCCATTGGCACCTGGGTTTCTGCAGCATGCAGCAGCACACTGTCACTGTTCAGGCCCCAGAAATGCTGAGAGCAGAGAGGCAAAGAGGCAGAGAGGGTGGGATGACTACCTAGTGTCCCCTTCTCTGCCAGTGGACTAGGCTGGCCTCTAGATGAGGTCAATCAAGTGACATCCTACACTCTACTCAAAGGCCCAACAAGACTGCCAAACCCAGGAAGGAAATCCTGCTAGGATGACCTCCTCCTTTAGGATCCATGCCACAGCTGTACCACCAGGATTATAAGGATATTCTATTGTGTAATTATTCCAAATTATTAATGTGCCTTGAAACAAACAATGTCTAAAATAGACCTCTACTGTGGTTAGTGTTTATAATTATTCTGTATGCCGTTGGAGTTCCTTTCTAAATTAGTTATTGAATACCTACTTTGTGCTCAATAAACATCTGTTGAATAAAGGAACTAGTGAGTGTCTGAATAAAAACTAAACTGATCTAGGAACTGCCAATGGATACACTAAAAGGATTTTACCCCCACAAAAAAAATTTATAAAAATCCCAGATTTTAAGAGGACTAGAAAAGGAACAGCCCTGGAAAGAATTGAAGCCTAAAAAACATGCCTAGGTCCTTGCTGGCCTCTTCATCAGGCTGGTTCTAGCGGCGCCCTTCTCCACTTCCACTGAGGGAACAGTGCACAAACACACACAAAAGCCCCTCGATAATGAGAAAGAGATTATGCATGCAAATCCAAAGAAGCACTTAGAGAGAATCTCTGAAATTTTGGAAATAATCTTGGTTAAGCCTAGTTATAAATTACATGAGATTTTTCTAGATTAGTTTCCAGTCAATATTTATCAAGGATAAATATATTCTGGGTGAAAAGGGAGGAGTTGAGGCAGAGGATAAGTGCTCCTTCTAATTATTAGTGAGGAAATTTCAAATATCTTGACCATCTTCCAAATCAATAGAACTTTAAGATTACCAGACTTTCCTTGCCTACTTTCAAATAGAATAATTCTCTTCACAGTTTGTAAGACTGATTCCTTAGTGGCTTATTCATTCACCTTCTTGTCAAATATTTATTGGAAGAGTTATTTGTTACTATCTGACCATGCACAAGGTGCTAGGGATGCGGCAATGAGCCAGGTACAGCCCCGGTCCCAGAAGGCTTATAGTGAGGATTGGGGAGTTAGTTTGGGATAGAAATGACCAGGAGGTAGGGCTGCATCTGTCTGTTTAATGCCTTTGCCCAGCATGTTGCCTGGCTTTCAGCAGGAGCTCAATGAGTATGTATCTCATGAACAAAAGCAAAATGGAAATGATGGTAAGTTCTTCTAAGTATGTTGATAAAGCAGAGTAAGGGTCCCAGGAAAACACATTGGAGAACAAACCTAGATCAGTCTCTAGGAAAATCAAGGTCAATTTCTGGGAAGAGATATCTGAAAACTCAGATGGTAAACAAGAGACAGACAGGTGAATATGGTTTGGGGGAATGGTTTACTGTTAGACAAAGGGCAGACATCAGAGCCCAAGTCCAGAAAGAGATGATATATCTGTGCCATGTTTGTGAATGTATTTGATCATGGTTGTAAATGTCTGCTTGTGTGTGAGGCTGTGTATGTGAGAGTAAGCATGTGAAAGTGTGCTTGTATATATATGTGTGCATGTGTACACATATGGGTGTGCACATATGTACATGAGTGTGTGTATGCTCATGTGTGTGTGTATGCTCATGTGTGTGTACATATGGGTGTGCATACATATATATGTGCATGGATGTATGCACATGTATACATGTGGGTGTGCAAGTGTATGCCTAGCCTAGGGGCCAGTATGAACTTGAGGAGGTAAGTAGAGTGCCATTTGACATGAAGGTCATGAAGGTCATGAGCTTCAGCTTGAGCTGCTTTGCTTTTGAGAAAGCTCAGATAGTTTGCAGTCAAATAGATGAAGAATGAATTAACTTCTCCAGGAGCTACAGGCCATAGGGATGAACATAGCAGGGCCAAAATATAGTGCAGAGGCAAACCAGACATCATTTGGTGATTGATTAGTGGTATTATATGTGATGTGTAGAGCGTGATGGGCAACAAAGCAAGACAGGGACTCCCAGAGACCTAGGCAGCATGGTAGGGCCCTTCATTGACTTGTAGGAAACAGAAGAGTAGGTTTAAGAGATAAGAGGGCTTCAGTTGAGCAGGTTGGGGCCCTTCACTCCTTATTTCTCCTGCTGTAAAAAATTAGAGACAGTATCACAAAGTAGAGAAGAACATGAGCTCTAGGGACAAACACCCAAGTTCAAAGCTTGGCTCTGCATGAGCTGGCCATGTGACCTTAAGTCATGTCTTATTTCTCTCTGTGCTTCAGTTTCTCCATTTCTTCCCTTGAGGAGTTCTTGAGTTTATATTTGTGAACTGACTGCTGTTGGGCCTGGCACAGAGTAAGTACTACAGACATATTTGTCAAGGAATAATATCTGCAATAATTCTTGGAATGATTGAGTTTGCATATGCATGCTTTACTTTATATTTATCTTCTGATATTTTTCTTGGTTTATGCTGTCTCCCACTTGAGATTAGTAGTTCTTTAATAACAGGCCTGAGTCTTGAATCTTTCACCACAAAATGAAACCTCTCTGAGCCTGGTTCTATTCCTAATGTCTTCCTTCCTAGCTGACAGTCTGTATGTAGTGCACTAGACCTGCTATCTGTCTTCATCCATATTCTCTTCTGCATATCTCTATATACTATAATGTCATTTATCCTTCTGGCTGCCAACTCTAGAGCAAACTGCCCTCTCTAAAGTCATCAGTGCTTCCTGACCTCAAGGTCCAAAGAACCCACTTCAGGTCTGCAGGCTTGCTTGGTGTTCCAGCACTGCCTGACTGCCTGACCTCCTTTATCTCCCCCACCCCCAATTCTACCATCTTCCAGCCCTTCCTCTGTCTCTCCAGTTACCTTCTTGGGCTCATCAAAACAAGTCTGGCCACTTCCACAAACCAGGATGCAATAATCCATTTATAGGAAGCCACCTACCAGACCATGAGCACCTTTCAGGTGAGCCTCTGTCTTAGCAGTTCTTGATTTCCCAGCATGTGGCTAATTATGGGCTTCATAATTCACCTAATAGAAGCTCAATAATGTTGAGCAAATGAACAAATGCATTATAGAACCAAAGTACTTCTTTAATTTCCTGTCCAGAATGTGCACCAATTACATGTATGAAACTTAGTAAGTGCTGTGTCAGGACCTAAATGATGACTGATTGATCCACTAACTTTTAAGCTCTGTGACTTCTATAATCAAGTAACCAGACTTCTAATCCAGAAATGTGGCACAATGACTGGTTTTGATATCCTAGCTGGTTGTCATGGCAATACCTCAACTTCAGAATGCCCTGAGTCTTTGGGTTCCAGTTGCCATATTGAATATCTGAGCAGAACCACTTTTCTTTACCACTCATTTCTGACTCGTAAAGAGAACTGAGATGTTTTTGATTGCCTACTGAGCTTTATTTCCTCTTTAAGAAAAAAAAATCCAAAAAGGAGGATTGTTTTAAAGCAGGTAGTAAACATGGAAAGGGAAGAATGCTGTTACTTTCTGAACATGAACTTGGCATTGAAATATGCTTCTGGAAGGCGCTAGGACAAGGGTGTGTACAACACGAGCAGAAATAGATTTGATGCGCCCCCAGAGTAACCTAATTCCATGTATTCCGGGGCCGAAGCCCAGGATTTATGTACTTGTTTATGACATCAGGAACCAAAGCATGGATATTCGGCATATGAGGCTCAGGATCCAGACTAAGGTGTTGCCTTCCTTTTAATAAACACCAAATAAGGTGTTTATTTGGCCTCCTCAAGGCATGAACTAAAACAGGAAAGAGAAGGAGCCAGACCTCCTGGCATACATGTTCTGAATGAATTAGATGCTCAGAGGAACAAGAAAGAATTGCACAGAGAAGTAAGCAGAGGTGATCAAGGATGTAGTATTGCTGGTGACAGGCAAAATGTTGAATTTATTTGGGCTACCAAAAGCCCAAAGAAAGTAGGTGAGTCCTATTCTCCAGCCCTGCCTCTGTCACTCCTGAGTATTTCTAACATAAAGATGTACTTCACTCTAGAACTGCACCCAGAGTCCTTATGGGTTTCTATCTCATCCCAAATTCTGAGAGTAAATACAAGGCTCAAAGAGGATGGGGAATGAGTAACCATGTTACCACCTGGGTCTGGGTCGGTTAAACCTCACTCACTACATTGTCTCTCTGGGATCAAAAGGACTTAGGAGATTCTTTCACAGTAACTGAAGGATGGGGGAATGATGAGAGGGAGAGTAATTATAGGTGATAGGCACTGAAGCTGCAGAGTGATGAGTAGGATGATCAGTGCCATGCTCAATGGAAATCCCTCTTACCCCACACACACCCCAGAAAATAGCTCAACTCCAAAGTCCCAGATAGAAGCCTGGGACACCAATTGATTGAGACACCAATCCTTTAACAGAGTGGGCCCAGGTTCTCACCTGGGGCTAGACCCAGAAAAAGCCCTGGCATCATAAGTGAGCTATGTGGGCTCCATCTTCCTCCCTGCTCTGTTTCTCTTCTCCTTTTCTTTCTGTATCAGAATCTGGTACACTGTGGCTTTTTCTGAGTGGCTGAGTGTCCCCCATAAGCCTGTAATTCAGCATTCATAAGGTGGGAGATAACATAAAGTAATGTACTCTGGATCAAAGATGAGCTCCCCAAATGCAGATACCAGTTCATGAAAGACAGAATCCATCTTGGGATACCCTCAAGAAGCTAGAGAAGAGAGCGTGACAAGAGTCCCCATTTCAACCAGTAAAGTTCCCTGGGATTGCAGGGGCCTTGGCATCAAAGGTCCAGGCATCTCTTCTGATTGTGCAAGACAACAGCACATTTCTCTAAGACCTCATGCTTTATCAGACATTCGCAGTGACAAAGTCCTACTCACCAGTGATGCCACAGCAGACCATTTGATTTTCGAGGGACAGCATATAAAACCAAACCCTAATGAATTGGTGGGGATTGCAAAATGGTGCAGCCACTTTCTACAACAATCCAATCAATGCCTTGCAAGCTAAACATAAAGTTACCATCTGACCCAGAAATTCTTCTCCCAACATCTATCTGCCCACCAACCCCAAATAAAAAAATATGTTCCCCTGTGCATAATGTTCACAACAACTCTATTCATAATAGCCCAAAGTGGAAACAACTGAAATGTGCATGAACTAATGACTTTATAAATAAAACAGAGTATATCTATGGAGTATTGCTCAACTTCAGAAAGGAATGAAGCTCTGATGTAAGGTACAATATGGCAAACCTCAAGTGAAAGAAGCTAAATACAAATAGCCATATATCATATGAAATGTCCAGAACAAGTAAATCTGCAGAGACAGTGAGTAGATTAGTGGTGTGCCTATGCCTACGATGAATTTAGGAAGGACAGTGCTAATGGTATTTCTTTTGGGTCTGATAAATGTGTCCTAAAATTAGATTGTGGTAACAGCTGCATAATTCTTTAACATTAAAGATGCTAAAAATATTAAGCATACATACACTGAAACATGCTAACTTTAAGTCATAAATAATAAGTTAAAGCATATCTCAATATACTATTAAAAAAGAACCTTAAGGTGATCACTGCACATGAATTTTCATCAATAAAAATATTAAAGATTAAATAAAATACATACAAACTTTACCCATAGTTAGTGTTCATCCCTAGAAATTAGCATGACTATTTCCTGTGAACACTTTGAAAATTTTGTTTTTTAAAGCAAAAATAATATTTCCCCTCACTAGTAGTGCAAGAGTCTTTCAGTTGGCATTATTCTGGATGGTGTAGCACAGGAAGCAAAACAAGAGAGAATTGTAGAAGCATGGCATTTGGGGCAAACCCTCTATAGCAGGGGTAGGCCAATTATTGCCACCTGTTTTTGCAAATGAGAATTTTATTGGAACACAGCCATGGCAATATATTTATGTACCTTCCTTGGCTCTTTGCATGTCCTAATACCAGAATTAAGTAGATGCAACAAGGACTGTATGGTCTGCAGAGTTAGAACAATTTTTGGCTGTCCCTCTACAGAAAAAATCTGCCCCCTCCACACATTTTCTGCAGCAGTAGCACCTAGGAGCCTGTTAGGCAGAACCTCAAGCTGCCCCAGACCTACTGAGTCCAAACTGCATTTGGATTAGAAAGTTGTGTTAGCACAAGAAGTAGATGCCAAGACAGGATTAAATATGCAAGGATTTTATTAGAGGAGACAACTATGAGAGGAAATCTGGAAGGAGCCAGAAAAGGCTGGGAGAGCCACCAGTCCATGATGCAAGCCCGACCCTGAGAGAGGACAGAGGGAAGAGGAGCTGGGTGGAAGCCTTGTAGACTGCTGAGCAGTCGAAGAACTGCTCTGCTAAGCTTTGGAGAGTCCTGGAGCCAGAGTCAACTGTGTCCCAGGGCCTGCTCTGCCATTCTCCCTGCCACCCCCAGGGTGTGGGGCCTCCATGCAACTGCAGTGAGGCTCTTCAGAGCACAGTGCTGGGGTCCCTGGTGGATGCAAGTTTCCTTAGCTGTGCCCCTGCAAGCCACGTTCTTTATGTATCTGCTGCCAGGTATACTCCCAGAGCAGCTGTCCCAGCTGATCTCTGTCACATTGACACTCCAGAAACAATGCTGAAGAAACAGGGGTTGGCAAACTTTTTCTTCAAAGGGCCAGGCAGTAAATATTTTAGGCTTTGCAGGCTATAAGGTCCCTGTTGAAACCACTAAACTCTGCCATTCAATAGAGAAGAAGCCACAGAAAACACATAATCAGATGTGTGGCTCTGTTCCAATTAAACTTTATTTACAAAAGGCAGTTCTGGCTTTGGAGCCAATGTGGCCCTAGACCATAATATGCCAACTCTGCTCTAGAGTTGTAGGGTTTGAATTTTCTTAAAGTCATCAAAAGTTTTCTCATCTGAAATAGGTAAGAGAGGGGCTATTCCTGATGAAGTAGAGGAGAGCCCTGGGCTCAGTGGTTTCCCTAAGAAGCCCCTAAGACATCTCTGCAAGCAGCAAAAGCAGAATTTGAAAGCCACTGCCCTGGATCCTCAGAAAGAGCCTCCAGCATCAGAAGTTTCCCTTTCCCTTTCACTCACCCCTGATGGGCATCCAGCAATCTAAATTTCTATATTACTCTACAAACTTAACTGAGATTCTAATACTGTGATAGATGTTTTGTGATGACAAAAGTCAATCATAAATGCATTTGGCTCCCAAGAAATTTTCAGTGGATAGAAATGACACACACACATACCTAGTACGGAAGAAGCAACCCGCACCCCAGGAAAGCGCACACAAAGGGTTGCTGGAGCAGAGAAGAGATGGCTCTCACATGGGGAGGCAGAGAAGTCTGCAGGGACAAGGGCCTACAGTGGGCTGCAAAAGGTCATGGTGGCACTCTGTTTTACCTCTCTAACCACACACCTCACGTCCCCATACTGCCTCTCTTCTGGAGGGTCATAAAGCCACGTGATGGGAACCCTCCTAGACTGAGTTGCTAGTTTACAGCCATCAGGCACATGCCCTCTTTGGACATAAAACTCATGTATCTCTTCATCATCACAGTGGCAAACCCGCCCCAGAGGCCAACAACACCTCGATGGCTCGTATAGCTCTTCTACACCAAGGATAGGGCTCTGTGGCCCTACTGCATAGCTAGGTCCTGGTTGGGAGCTGGCAATAGGAACTGGGCCATCCCTTTAGGGTCCTATGAGGACACACGTTCTGACTTTGACTATTGCTGCATATGGGAAGAGAGCTAAGGAGGAGGGTCATAGAAACTTCATCTTCAGAGGAGCCTTGTGAAGAGTATGAATGTAAATCTGGAGTCCTGCTGGGTAAAGACAGCTACAGCACATGTGCCCCCTCCTTTCTATTTTCTTTACATCTATATGAATCTGTCTTCTGCAAAGCTCCATATTCCACTGAAAAACTCTTTACTCTGAATACAAAGCTCCCTCATTGGGAGAGAAGAGGATGTCAAGGCATCTGATAAAAATCTCATTTTTTAGATGTCATTCAAAACAGAAAAGCCATCAATAGGCTCTGAACAATGGACTAATGTCAGCAGACCCTGGCCATCGAAATCCAGAAAGCCCTAAATGTTATGTAAGCCATGTGAACATGTACATTTTTCTAGAGAGTGAGCATAGCTTTCATCAGCTTTTCAAAAGGGCTTACAGTTCCAAAGAAACTTTAGCACCATTGTCCAATTTATTTGAAATAGTACTGCTGCCCAAGCAAAAAAAAAAAAAAAAAAAAAAGACAATTTTAAAAAATAAAATAAATGGATCCTTTTAGGCCTCTGATTCTAGTCCTTAATTATCCTGAGACCATGCTGTTTTAAAAAAAAGTTAATATCTCTAATATCTCACCTACAGTAAAATGAGAGGCTAGTAGGTTAGAACCAAAGAGGAATGGGTTGATACACAGCTCTTAGTAATGGAGCTACCCACTGTTAACACCTGCCATGTCATAAATAAGCCCCCTGGGTCAGGCCCTGTGTTGCACACTTTATATACATGACTTATTAAAACGTCATAACAACTCTGCAAGACATTATCTCATTTGTCTTCTGTTTTTCTTCTCTTTCTTTTTAAGATTTTTCTTATTAAGATGGAATCATACATTTATATATATATTGTTGGGTTTTTTTCTCATTTTTCAATTTTAACAAACCAAAGTTCAGAATGTTCAGTGAACTGCCAAGGACCATAGCCCTGATAGTGTCAATAAAAGACCTGATTCCAGATCTGTCTCCCTTCCAAATTCCACACTGGGACATGCTCTAAAACTTGGATCCTCGGAGGAGAAAAACTTGCCCTCGCCTCAGGGACAGTTTCTTAGACATCTTTGTATTCCCCACAGTGGCTCACTGCACTCTACATGGCCAGGCACTCAATAAATATTTGTTGGATGAGGAAACCTGGGCTCCAGTCCTGCCATGGACTTAGTGACTCAGTCTCCTGCATCTTGGAGCTGCAGGTGGTTACTCAGCTGGGCCACTTCAGGGAACATTTGAAATCAATTATGGGTCCGGAGGAACCTATTAAATTTTCTCTTTTGTGTATGTTGGGGTTGAAGGAGAGGAAAGGAAGTTGAGAAGGTGGGAAGGGAACAGGATGGTTTCAGGGTTGGGTGCTGGAGCGACAAGTGTTCCCCCAAGTAGGACAGAATTTGGCTTATTCCCCTACTCAGTTCCAATGGCCCAACCAAATGGGCCCCAGGCCTCCGACTACTCTTAGTGGCACACAGCCCTAAATGGCAGGCCCTCAACCAGCTGCTTCTAGGGGGTACCCTCCAGGGGAGCCACTGCATGCAGCCCTCCCCTAGACCTCAGTTGATCTGCATCAGCCATGGGAAACAGGTACCTGCAGAAGGCCTGCCTTGCAGGAAGCCCCACCTGCTTGGGGGCCAGAGAAACCCTCAGCACCTACAGTCTGTGAGCCCCACATCATCCTCCACCCTAAATAAACTATTCTGGCAGTTAATTCTGGAGTCTAGCTTCCTATTTTGAAAGAATGTGATTATTGGGGGTGGAAGGAGAGGACAACTCTGGTTGGCTTTGCTTTCTTTACTAGTTGCTACAAATACAAGTCAGTCAACCACCCCTAAAAATGCCATATTAGCTTAAAAAAAGAAAACCTATATGAAGCTAAACCCCAGAGATGCCTACCAACAACATTCTGGGAGAGGATGATTAAATTGCATGCTGAGGCCAGGGCAGGACAGCCCTCCAAGAAATCACAGTCCCCCCTCGGGGGCTTCCTGCTCTCCTGTAATGGGGCAACGCTGCCACCTAGTGCCCTAAGTGGAAAGTATTCCTCAAGGCCCCACCTCTGGGGGTGGGGTCTTCTCTGCAATGGTTGATCTCTACCCAAGAGAAAACACCTCAAGTTTGGTAGAATGAAGACTGGGAAAGTGGGATTAGGTTAAGTAGGTATATGCTGATTTTTGAAAGCTGTTGGAAAAGAGTGTGGGAGCCAAGTCTTTCCAGCATCTTGGACTATCCTCAAGAAAGCAGAACTGCAGTAATTGAGTCATTTGTAGCTCCCAGGGACATGATTCTGTATTGTTGTTCTGCATAGGGGAAGCCAACCATCCTAGGGACAGGTAGTGACTAGCTCAAGGACCAGTGCTAGGTGAGAAGGAATAGGGCTTCCTGTTGATAGAGGGGAGTAATTTGGTGCAATGAATTCCTGAGTCCTTGTTTGGTAACTACATGGTTCTCAATCACAGGGTCCACAGGTGAGTGCCGTGGTAATTAGTATGAGTAGATAGGATGCCTAAATCCTCAGGAGCCCATCTGTTGGAATCCTGAAGGATGGTGACCTTGTTTCCAACCCCTATCTTTTACCAACTTTTACCCTAAATCCTTATGGGGTACTTCCTGATGTACACAAGACTGAAGAAGAGAACAGGGTGGGAGGTGGAGAAGAGCTGGACCTGACTGTTCTCTGCCCTCAACCTTCCTGGAGAAGGTTGAGGAAATCCCAGTATACTACAGGAACCTCTTTGATTTGAATAGAAGAAACCTTGGAAGCTAGACTGTCTGCAACAGATTTCCTGGCCAATTGTACGTGCTTAGGGAGGTTAAGAGAGTCAGATGAACACTTTGAAGAAGGAGCATGCACTGTGGCTGTGTGAGGGCTGTTGATGGTGACAGACAGACAGATGAGCAAGGGAGGGAAGCAGTATATTGGGGTGGGCTGCGGGAGGTGCATCAAGGAACGTGAGAACTGCAATCAAATCAAATCACTGCTTTCCTCTGTGTAGAGCATGAGACAAGACACAGGAGGGACAGGATAGCAGTCAGGTACCACAATCATGAATCTGTTTCCCCAGGTTTGAGCTTTAATAAGAGCCCCTCAGAGCCTCCCACATATTTTCCTGTTGGATCCTTCTCTAATTCTTTACAGTCAGAAACTGATCCCAGGTCTCTATGTTGCTACTGCAAGAGGAGGGGTAAGCAGAGTCATGGGTTTCAGTCTAGACGGCAAGCATGCAGTTTCCCTGGCAGATGGGTACTAGGAAGCAAGATCAGGCAGCAAGAAGAAGTCATCTGGGAGGAACTGTGAAACTGCCAGCTCTGATCAGATAATCATCTCATTATTTCTTCCATTTGGCCCCAGAAAAAGGGTTTCCTTCTACTCTTTCTCTGCTCCCACCTAGCTCACAGCCCAGCCCCTTCTCTCTCCCCTTCCCTCACCCCCTCTCCCACCCCAAAATAAAGCAAAACCAAAAGACCCAAGCTTGCTCAGTGTCTGGGAATCCCAGCTTCCAACAGAGAAATCACAGCCAAAGGGGGGCAGAGAGAGTGTCCGGAAGGGATGTTCCAGCAACACTCCATTGGAAGAGGCTCCTTCCTTTTCCAGATTTCTTTCCCTCTTCTCAAACTTCTTTGCAGGGTTCCAGCAACCTGAGAAGTTTTTGTTTTGTAAAACTGTCAAGCAATTCACAGGCTCTGAAGTCCCATCCCCAGCCTACCTCTGGCATGTCTTGTTGCCTCAGTTTCTCCATCAATGTAATGGGATAGATAAAGATCAAAGGGTGCTGTGGATAATCCAAATTAATAAAATTAAATTGTTTTACTATGTGTCTTGTTTTGGGGTTAGGTTCTGTCATGGGAGATCCATCCAAAAGGATAATGAGATACAAGTGATGAAATAGAAAGCCTAACCCTAAACACCTTTCTTGAATCATGCTTCCCAGTCAGAGAGGCAGCTATTCTTACTCCACTCACTTCTTTTCCCTTCTGAGTGACTTTCCAAAAAAGCCAACATCTGGGTATAGAGAAGAATAAATATAGGTAAAACTCCCAGGCAGGTGTCTCTGATTAACATCGAAGAGTTATACCAGGTTTCATTTGTAGATCCCTCTTACAACAGCCAGGGCTAGAAGCCAAGACCCTGGCTTATGAGTGCCCACCTTTTCCAGTAGACCTTACTGTTCCTAGTCTGTGTATACTGCTGTCAGGACAAAATGAAGGAGACCCCCAGATGTGGAATAGGTGGTGCCTTTCTGTGTACATTCAGGGCTGCTCAGAGAAAAGGCAACCAGGCAGGACAAGATGGCTGTGTGCCTGACAGCCTTGTTCCCTCCCAGCCTGGACCAGCCCGGGCATGACTCACTGTGCAGGTCTTGGACTCTCCTCTATTTTCAAAGTTGTCTGGGTATCCCAAACTGACTATGAGAAACAGAGTATGAGACCCCTTCTCCTTTGACTAAGGATGAAAAGTCCTTTCCCTTTAAAAAAGGTGAAAGAGCTAAGCCAAGATCTCCTGAGGGCAAGCAGGATGCACAGAACTACATGAGATCCATACCAGGGGCAATGCTGTTATGGCAGAGGTCATTATCTTCTCTTTGATGGTGTCCAGAGTCCTGCTGTGCTAATAAATAAAGGGCTTGCCCCTCCCTGTCCCTGGCCAGCTCCCTGTCCTTATTCCTGGCTTTCCTGCTCTGACCCCTTCCCCACCTTGCTCCCTAGGTCTAACCCCATCAAAAATGGAGCCAGCTACTCCCCAGAACATCAGAAAGCCCAGGAGTGGGTCATTACCTGCGATGATGGCCGGGTTGTTCTGTCCTCCCTCTGGTCTCACCCAGGCTTCCACTGTGAACGCCTCCCGGGGAATCTCAGCCAGCACTTCTGGACGCAGCAGCAGCCGCTCCCGCCTCCCCGAGAAGTACAAGACAGACAGTCCTCCTTGGGGGTTAAAGGTCTCTGCTTCCCAGTCAGGGCTTCCTCCACCATCTTGGATGCTGTCCTTCAACACGTTTCTAACCCTATGCCTAAGGGGGTGCTTAGGCCAAGGTTGGAAATGCGGAGGAGAGATACCGGGGTCTCCAGGCACGTCCTCTGCCTGCCTCTTCACCACTCGGCGAGGATGCCTGGACTTGGCCCAGCCCTTTCCCTGGCTCTCCGCTTCAGGATCCTTCAGGTATGGAGAGGTGGCAGGAATGGCGGCAGCCACTGTCCAGCTTCCCCGAGCTACAGCCTCACCTAGAGACTCCTTGAGTCCTTGTTTGCCAAGATAAGTGTCATCATCTCCCGGAGGCTCTGATTGCCCAATAGGACTGTCCCCTACCCACAGGGCTACTGGATGCTCACTCGGCTTCCCCCCCACTCCCACTGTGTTTTCAGTCAGGTCTTGGAAAACAGCCTTTCTCATGGAGTCCGGTTTAGTACGTCCTGCAGGATAGGTTCCCTGATCCCTCACAGGGTAGGACTTCAGGTAGTTCCCAGGACTGCTGGGGTACACCCCAAAGAGGTGATGCTGGGGAACAGCTCTGGGTCTCTGAGCCTTGGCCCCCAGCCAACAGCGCTCCCCTTCCAACAGCACCTGATTCAGGTGTCCCCTTTGAGCCAGGGATTTCCTGCGTGTCCAGCCCAGCTCAGAGTTGGCAGTACCGAATGCCCACCCAGCCAGGATCACCAGGCTTATCCTCAGGATCTTCAAACACATCATCCCTCCCTCAGCTCTCCCACAGAGCTGGAAGTCAACTTCTAGGTACCACACTGGGATGATGGGGAGAAAAAGAAGAATTAGCCTGCAATGAATGTGCAGTCACTGGGGAACTGTTCTGCTCACAAACCAAACTTTGTCAAGCTGCCCCAGTGGAGAGCCTCTCCTGAGGACCTGCTGCTCCGGTAGCTCTGCCAGTCACTTCCCCACTGCTGCACGGCAGGTGCTTCCCTCACGCAGCTCTAGTTTAGTCCTTGCAGAATGAAGCTAATTGCTCTTGGTTCCTTGGACTTTCCTTCCAGAGAGCTCAGGTTTCTTTCCTTTTTCTTTTTGCTCCTTCTTCAATAATCCCTTCCCACACTGATACTAGAAAGTAGAGCATAAACCAAAGTCTCTCAAATAGCACACTCACCTATGCATACCCCTGGCTGCACCTAAGTCATTCAAAAACACAGTATTTTCCAATTTTCATTTCCTTCTCTTCTTCCTTCCCTTGGGGTTGCCTTCTTTTATGTACTCCTTCACCCAAAATAATGCTCACCTTAAAACAAATTGCTAGAATTGCTATAAACAAATTTATACACAGACACACAATTTGATGGCTATCATCTAAAAATGCAAAAAGAATCTGGGAGCACAAAAATCCAAGCTGGTACTTAACTTTCCCTCTGTAGATGTCCTCAGCCAGGTCCCCATTCAGCTGCCAGTCTGCCAGCACAGGATAGGATACTACCCTCACTCGGTGCTCAGGGTTGTTGATGGCCGAAAGTATTTTTTTATCCCCTTCCAACTTGTTGGTATGTGGTAAGTCTCCGTAAAGTTCTTCTCTGGGTTGACAGTCTGCTGTTCTCTTAACCAAATGAGTTTGAGAGCCCTTGACTTCACCTTCTGGGAGCCTTGTGGGTCCCTGGGAAAACAGGGAAAAGAGCAAAAAGAAGAGTGTGTACTTCAAGGACCTGTTCCCTCCAGTCTCTCCTCTCCCCTTCTCTCCCTTTCTCTCTGCCTGTAATTATCTTCTTGTTTTTTCATTTAAAGACAAGGATGATGTCAAAGCTAGTAAGTTTGGTGCATCACTCCACCTCCTCCTGTCCCCTCCTTCCTCCTGAAAACCTCCCCACCTCGCCCAGGCACAGGGGACAGCCCGTTTCCCCAGTAAACATCTTGGGCTTTTTCTCTCTGCAGCCGCAGCCTACACAATCAATAGCAAACAATCAATACTGTTTTGGAGCACTCTGTGTGTACCTTCTCCCTCCCTCCTTCCCTCCCTCCTCTCTCTCTCTCTCTCTCTCTCTCTCTCTCTCTCTCTCTCTCTCTCTCTCTCTCTCTCTCTCATACACACACACACACACACACACACACACACACACACATTTTGAAAGGACCTCCCTAATAAGCCCACATTCGCCTTTTAGGACCATTTGCATCTCTTTCTTTTGTTTTCTCACAAATCTCCTGCATTTTTTCTTATTTCAATCAATCATTTCAGATTTAAAAGAACAATACCTTAAATTCACTTCATATTGAACATTGGGAGAAAGGAGAAATCAATTATCCTGCTATGAGAAACATTAAATGGAAATGCCATGCTTTCATAGTACATAGATCTTCTTTTCCTCTCAGAAGTTCCTCAATCTGAAGTTAGTAAAAGTCACCATATGCTGAGTGAGCAAATAAACAAATGAGATGCCCAAAATAAGTAATTTACAAAAATGAACAGCTAAACTCAAGCAACAATTTTTTTCAACTGATTTGAAATGAATGGATAAAACAAGGAGGTAGATACTGTGATTCTAACCTCTGTCATGCTTGCCTAGATGCTCACACACCAGCTTTCTCAAAGGATCCCCATTCTTTTTTTTTTTTTAGGATCCCCATTCTTTATATACATGTATACATCTTCACACACAGACAGATGGACACACAGAGAGAGCATTCTTCAACCCAAGTACGTTTGGCCACAGGTAGTACAAAACAGAGAGAGCAGTACACTGGGTCCTTCATTCAGGTCCTAAGAAAAATCACTCACACTTTTAAAATCATTGCTTGTGTAGCCCACATTCTAAAACGTGCAGCCCAAATACCATGAAGGAAGACCTCACTGCCTCCTCAGCCTTGGGACCCCACATTCTCTTTTAAACTCCTCTACCCGGCTAATAACTGATCTATTTGCTATAAGAAGGCTGTGTCCTAACCACCCCACCCCCATCACACCTTGTTTCCCCAAGAAGCATCTACTGGAGCCTCAAAGCAAGTCCCTTTGAGGCTATCAGTCCAGGCACGTGGGCATTACTAAGCAGACACCCTTCGGTCTGCTTTTCCTTTTTCCTCTTATCACTTCTCTAGCTCCATTCACTTTTCTGACTCAGTTCTTTTTTCTTTCTCCCCCCCCCCTACCCCCGTAGCAGATCAAAATAGAGACTGAGTCTTTGGAGTGGGGAGGGGGGATGTATAAAGTCAGAAAAGCAGGGAAGAAAAGGGGGGAGAGAGAGAGAGAGAGGAGGAAAACAAGAAGAGAGAGGGAAAATACTCAGGTAAGAAAAGAAACCAGCTCCCCCTCCACCATGCCACCCCAAGGACCCTGAGAAAAAAGGTTTCCTACCATTCATTTCAGGAAGGAGGGTAACCCATCAGGGAAGAAGGATTCCGCCTGCTTCTCCCCCTGTTAGAGTGTAAGGCAGCTTGCATCCCCTATAGGTCTCTCCTGGCTCCCAGCTGCTGGTAATCCATTCATAAGGTTTCAAGAGGCAACACAAAACTCAAGCTTCCAGCTTAGTTTCTCTCTCTCCCCTTCATTCCTTTGCTCACCACTCTCCTTCAGCTCTTGGCAGTCCAAAGTTTAAAAAAAAAATGTTGAACCATGTCTGTGTTTTCCTCCTGTTGTAACTTTGGCTGTGACATCATAACCCTGCCCACCAACACCCCACCTCTCTCCCTTTCCATCCCCCCTCATCAACCCCATACCCCCAAACACTCCCCCACCCACGGAGAAGAAGGGCTCCTGTCAGTTCCAATGTGTGAACACACAAAGCCACTGGAAGGTGCCCCCTCCTCCCCTCGGTGCCCCTCCTGGCTCCCCCTCCCTGCTTTACCCACCGCTCAGCCCGGCTCTCAAGGCTTTTAACAATGATCCCATCTGTTTGACATGTGCGGAAAGGTGGGTTGGATTCAAATAATCTGTCAAGTGAATCAGATCAAAAACACAGCACCCCCTCCTCAATTCCATCACACACAAACACACACACACACACACACACACCCCAAACCCGAGAAGTATGAGAGAAGTCAGACTTACACAGCACCCACCCTCCATGCCAGGGAAAAAGACACCAAAAACATGCCAAGGGAAGCCCAGATCTATACATATATAAATTCTGTTGCTTATGTGTTTGTGACAAACACCCACACCCCAAGTCCCCATCCCCTCTTCCTCAAACCCGCCACTCCGCAAGTGCAGGGATTTGAAAGCTGGTAGAATCTGTTTTGAAATCTCCAACAGAGGGTTTTTCCCCCCTTTTTTTTTACTCCAAAGCACTATCTGTGGCGATCAGACTGGAGCAGGGTTGCCAGCAAATGCAGGAGGCCCCTTCTAGGGTACAGGCTTTCAAACCAGCAAAGCTGGAGGGAATGAATTTAAGGACACACAGCAGGAGCTGGCTGCATTCATTTTATTTTGACGGGGGTAGTTGGGGGAGGAATATAATTTCTGAAATGCCCAAGGAATGAAGGGAGAGGATGTGGATTTCTTAAACAGTTTTTGCAAGAGGAGCCGTGTCTTGTGCTGCAGGTAAATGTATAAGGCAAGAAATGGGAGCTCACAGATAAACAAGGACCAGGACGGGAGGCAGAGGGAGGGAGAGGGAAAGAGGGAAGAGAGGAGGAAGGAGAGGGGATGGGAGATGGGCAAGGGGAGAGAGGGGTGAAGGACAGAGAGGGGGAGAGGGAAAGAGAAGGGCAGGGAGGGAGGAGAGAGGAAAGAAAGGGGAAAAAGGAAGGGAGGGAGGTGAGGGGGAGGGGAGGGATGGAAGAGGGAGGGCAGGAGGGTAGGAAAAAGAGGAGAGGCTGGGAGGAGAAGGGACTGAAAGCAAGAAGTGGGGAAGAGAGAGGCAGGAGAGACAGAGAGGAAGGGGAAGAGAGAGAGGTGCTGAGGCACATGAAATTTGGAGACCAGGAAGGCAGTTAGACCAGGATGGCTAACCGGGAAGAAATCCCAGAGGCAGGTGAAGGGGGACACTGTGAAATGGGACAGAGAAAACAAAGGACACACATAGAGGGACTGTCTCTGGGAGATCGTCACTTTTTAAAAAATCAGACTGCAAAGCTTCAACCTTGTCTCTGTAAGGAAAGCCCTGTCCCCTCCTCCCTCCCTGCCCACACCTCCTCCTTCACACCCACCTCCACCTCCCTTCCTTCACCTTGTTGTTCCTGGCAAATCCTCCCTTGGAGAATCTAGGAGTAAAATCCAGAAACCCACCCACTCTTAAGGGCCCCCTTCTTTGTTCTATGCACAAGGGTCTTGGGTCCTCTTCTCTCAAGATTGGGCTGTTTGTGATCATCTGTACTTCATTTCAATCCAAATTATAAGATGTTTCCTTTAAGCCCAGAAGGTCAGAGGGGCTCTGCATTGCTTACTGCACTGTGGGGCTGGTCAGTTTCCTTTAGCATTCTCATTATTATTAGGAAGCTTTGAGCAGAGGGAGGAGCCAGTCCTGCTGGCAGCCACCTGCAGAACACAGCATTAGGGAGAAAGAGAGAGCTTGAGACCCCTGAGTATGGTCACTTATCCTTTGACTTTCTGATTCCAAAATCGGATCCCTTGACGGAAAAGCTTAGCTGGGAACCAGCCAAGGAGCGTAGTAATAAAAGCCTCCCAGAACACAATCAAACGCAGGATCTATATATAGGAGCGGGATCTGTTTTAGCTACTTGCAGTCTAAAATGACAACCGGAAACAAACATTTCAGCAATATGTTTATTGGAATCATGTTCAACTAGTGCTGGAAGGACTGAGCTCCTCTGAAGGATTGCGCTCCAAGGGAAGCTCTGGGTCCTTGCTTTGTGTGCCCTCCCCACCTGTGGTGCTCAGAACTGGGAGTCAGTGGCTCTATCCTCCAAGGGGTAACTGGAGATCCCCTCAGGGTATCCTACCTCGCTGCCTTTTTCATGGGTGATGTAGACTCTCAATGAATGGCAGGGCCAGATATAGCATCCAAGTCTCCTAAATCATTGTCCAGTTTTTTTCTCCTTTAGCTACATATGGGTCTTTCTGGTCAGCTAACTGCATGTCATTGGGTGGGAAGGCAGAACTAGAGACTGGCCTCCCATGTTCCACATCCAGGCAAAAATGCCCTGGAAATCTTTGTTGGTCATATGTGCTCTGTAACTCAGGCTCACATAGCACTCAAAAGGAAATGCAAATGTGGATTTCACTCTCCTCTCTTGTGAATTTTGAGCCAAGAGAAGCCCTATCTTCTGTAGAACTGTTTGGTGCTCCGTATGTTAGATAATCCTATCTTTTTTCACAATACAATTACTATTATAAATTATTGGCAATGTTAATGGTTGTATTTTGAAAACTGCCTTTCATCCAAATAGATCAAGACCTGATTGGCTTCCCAGCACCTCAGGGGAGTGGTGTAGAAAAGGCAATATGCCAGAGATCTATATCCCCTGGTGACAGTCCTTAGTGGGTGTTTCCTGGAGGATTTTGAGCCTGGGAACCAGCTTGTGAAGTCCTTTAGCTGGGTTAGAGATTCTTCAGTGATGCTATGCCCCGGCCTGCTCAGCACAGAAGGAAAAGCTCTACAGTGTTCGCCTGTGGCCCTTCAAGGCAACTCCCCAACCAGAGCAGTACATAGGCTGGTACATAGGCTTTTCCTCTTACCAAAAGCATATTTGGTTTTTCCCCCCACAATGTTTTACTGGCAAATTACAGTTGTACATATGGTGGGATTTGTTGTTACATATTCCTACATGTACATAACATAGTATGATTTGCTCAATATCATTTCCCAGTATTTCCCATTTTCCTCCCCTCCTCCCTCCCCCTTTTCCGTTTCCTCTACTCTATTGATCTCCCTTTGATTTTTATAAGATTCCTCCTCACTACCACCTTTCTTTTCCTTTTTCCTCTCAAACTTCCTCATCTGAAAGAAAACATACAATTCTTGACCTTCTGAGCTTGACTTATTTCACTTCACATTAATGTTCTTAAGTTCCACTCATTTTCCTGCAAATGACATAATTTTATTTTTCTTCATGGCTGAATAAAACTGTATTGTGTATATATACCACATTTTCTTTATCCATTCATCAGTTGATGGACACCTAGGCTGGTTCCATAATTTTGCTACTGTGAATTATACTGCTACAAACATGGGTATGCTTGTACCACTAGAGTAAGATAACATTAATGCTTTAGAATAAATACCCAAGAGTGGTATAGCTGGCATATAGAGTGTAATGGAAATTCCTCATCTTTTGGGGAAACACCATACTGATTCCCATAGTGTTGTACTAATTTACAATCCCACCAACAGTGTAAAAATGTTCCTTTTTCTCCACATTCTCTCCAGCATTTATTATTATTTGTATTCTTGATGATTGCCATTCTGACTGATGTAAGATGAAATCTCATTGTAATTTTATTTTGCATTTCCCTAATTGCTAATGATGTGGAGCATTTTTACATATATTTATTGGCCATTTGTATTTCTTCTTTTGGTAAATGTTTGATTCGTTTGCCCACTTATTCATAGGGTTATTTGTTTTTTTGTTAAGCTTTTTGAGTTCTTTATATATTCTAGACATTAATCCTCTGTCAGAAGAGTAGCTCCCATTCTGAAGGTCCTCTCTTAACATTTCTAATTATTTCCTTTGCTATGCAGATATAGTTTTCATTATAGAGTACTTCACCTCCTTGGTTAGATTTATTCCTAGGGTTGGTTTGTTTGTTTTAAGGATGTTGTGAATAAAATTATTTTTCTGATTTCTTCTCAGCAGATTTATTTTTGGTATATAGGAAAGCTACTGATTTTTGCATGATGATTTCATAACCTCCTGCATTGCTGGATTTGTTTATTAGCTCTAGAAGTATTTTAATAAGGTTTCTTGGATCTTGTAAGCACAGGATCACATCATCTGCAAACAGTGATATTCTTCCTTTCCTATTTTTATCCCTTGTATTTCTTTCTCATGCCTGATTACTCTAGCTAGAATTTTAGTATTATATTAAATAGGAGTGGTAAGAGTAGTCATCCTTATCTTGTTTCAGATTTTAAAGGAAATAAAACTGTATTTTGTGTATATAACACATTTTCTTTATCCATTCATCAGTTGATGGACACCTAGGCTGGTTCCATAATTTGTTTACTGTGAAACATGGGTATGCTTGTACCATTTCAGTTTTTCCCCATTTACTATGAAGTTGGTTTGGGGGTCTTTTGTATATAGCCCTTATGATGTTGAGGTAAGTTCCTTCTATCCCTAGTTTCTTCAGTGTTTTTTGCCATGAATGGGTGCTGAATTCAACTTTCTTTGTTATCTACTGAGATGACTAAGTGACTTTTGTCCTAAATTCTGTTTATGTGATGAATTACATTTACTGATTTGTGTATGTTAAACCATCCTTGCATCTCTAGGATAAAACCAGCTTGGTCAGATGTACAATCTTCTTAGTTTATTGTTGAATATGATTTGCTAATATGTTGTTTAGGATTTTTGCATATAAGTTCATCACTGATTTCTAGCTCTGATCTTAATTATTTCCTGCCTTCTACTGGTTTGGGAATTGGTTTGTTTTTCATTTACATGGTCCTTGAGAAACATCATTGGTTTTTTTATTTGGGATAGTTCTGATTTTATTATATAGATTCTCATAACTATGAACTTCCCTCCTAACACTGGCTTCATAATGTCCTAGAGGGTCTGGTATGTTGTATCACTATTTTTGTTTGATTCTAAGAACTTTCTAGTTTTTCTTCTGATTTCTTCTATCATATATTTATCATTCAAAAATGTATTATTCAGTCTCCATGTGTTTATATCTTTCTATGGGTTTTTTTTGTTATATATTTCTAACTTTATTCCATTATGATCTGATAAAATGAGAGGAATTATGTCATTTTTTTGTATTTGCTAAGAATTGCTCTGTGGCCTAAAATATGGTCTATTTTGGAGATGGTTCCCTGGGATACTGAGAACAAAGCTATTATTGTATAAAATATTCCATAGATGTCTGTTAGATCCATTTCATTTATATTTTTCAGATCCAAAGAGTTTTTACTGAGTTTATTAGTGGATGACCTATATATTGGTAAGAAAGCTATGCTTAAATCACCCAGTATTATTGTACTGGGGTCTGGGGCTTTATTTCAAGTAGTGTCCCTTTTATGTAATTAGCTACACCCACATTGAGGGCATAAATATTTACAATCATTATGTCTTCTTGCTGAATTTACCCTTTACCAATATGAAGTGACCTTCTTTGTCTCTTCTTATTAATTTTGGTCTGAAGTCTGCTTTGTCAGATTTGAGAGTAGATACTTCTGCTAGTTTTGGACCTTCATTCCCGTAATATATTAACTTTCATCTTTTCACTTTCAGTTTGTGGCTGTCTTTGCCTGTTAGGTGAGTATCTTGCAAACAACATATAGTTGAATCTTATTTTTTAATGCATTATGCCTGTGTCTTTTAATTGGAGAGTTGAGACAATTTACATTCAATATTATTATATAGAAAGGTTTTTTACTTTCTGCTGTTTTGATTTATTTGTTTAGTGTGGCCCTGTTTCTCATTTGCTCAGCTACTCTTCAAATGAGTTTTATTTAAAAAAAAACATTTGTGAGCTCCGGGATTTATTACTGATTTCTTTCATGTAGAGTATTTCTTTAAGTACATTCTGTAGTGCTGGCTTAGTTTCTGCTTATCTAGGAAGGTTTTCATTTCCTCTTCAATTTTTTCTAGATATAGCAATCTTGGATTATAGTTATTTTCTTTCAGGACTTGGAACATATACACGTCATTTCAAGTCCTCCTGACCTTTAGAGTTTGTACTAGAAAATCGGAAGTAATTCTGATTGACTTTCCCCTAAATTTGAAATTTTCCTCTTGAGGGTTTTAAAATTCTGTCCCTGTTCTGTATGTTACAGTTTGAATTCTAATGTGTTATAGAAAGTTTCCTTTTTTTTTATGTTGTCTGACTATGGTTCTGAATGTTTCCTGTATCTGGATGTCTATCTCATTCTCAAGGTTTGGACATTTTTCTGCTATTATTTATATGAAAAGGTTATTCATTTCATTAAGCTACATCTTATACCCCTCTTCAATTCCAATAATTCTTAAATTTGGTCTCTTAATGTTGTTCCAGAGTTCTCGTATATTCTGATCATGGTTACTTATTTTCTTTTCTTTAATATTTTCTGACTGTTCAAGGCTGACCTTTGTCTTCCAGCTTTGAGATTTTGTCTTCAGCATGGTCTTCTCTATTAGACTTTGAACTGAATATTTTATTTGCTTTATTGTGTCTTTATTTCCAAGATTTCTGTGGTTCTTTTATAATATCTCTATCTCCTTTTTGAATTTCTCATTCATATCTTTACTTTCTTAATTCATTCAGTTGTTTTTCTGTGTTCTCTTGGAATTTACAGATCATTTTTAGAATCACTCTTTTGATCTACTTCAGTGTTTTGGAGTCAGCTGCTATTGAATTATGAACTTTAGGAGGCATCATGTTACCTTGTATTTTTCATATTTCTTGTATTCCTTGGGTTTTATGCATCAGTTGAAATGGATTTATTTTCCATTCTTATGTGTGGACCTTTTTAGGGCACAGCCTTCTCTTACCAAAATGTCCTAGAGTGATCTAGATTGAGACCCTCTCATAGGTATTGTATCTACAGTCTTTGTGTTGATTCTGGTTTTGTTGTAGTACTGGGTGTCTGTGACTGGGAAACTGAGGGCCCACCCCTAGCCATTTATACCTGAGACCTGTTCATTGGTTTGAGATTTTATATTTTCTATTCTTTGTTTTAAAGTATACCTGAAGTTTGAGTGTCATTAATTTGTGTGTGGAGCAAGTTGCACTATCATTTAGCTGGGTTTAGTTCAGCAGTAGAATCTCTACCCTGTGAACTAATAATGATCCTATAGTTTCCCAGCACCTCACTGAAAGGGAGAAAACAAACCATAGCAACAACTGATTCAAGCAATATACAGTATTAAAATAAATACCCATTTCCTACTATGACATCTCCAACACAGTTTTACCACAAAAATGGGGATGGTGTTTTGCTGATTGCCAACAGCAAAACCAATAAATAACCATAAACTAGATCTGACATTAAAGCAAACAACAGGTGTCATTCACAAATGTAATAACTGAAGCAATATGAATGGTGGACGCAATTGTTATATAAAACAATTAGTTTAAAAGATAACATTAAAAATGTTATAGGAAGGTAGAAGAGAGTTAACAATGTTAAAAATGTGGACACAGAATGCAGAAGAGATGTAGAAAGTAATGTTTATAAGGAAAGAGGAAAAAATAGGAAAAACAACAAAGGGAGAGAGAAAGAGACAACAAGAAAATTTGGCTACTAGCAGAAGAAAGGAGATAAAGAGAAACAAACAAAAACAAAACAAAACTGAAATAAGCAAACCAAAACTCTAACAATCAAAAGACAAGGAAAAATAACTATATCTAAAAAATGGTAAAACAATGAAAAAAAAGTATATGTGATATGTCCACAAACCAATCAGCATAGCAGAAAACACACACGCGCACACACACACACACACACACACACACACACACACACACTACAGATTTTTAATGAAAAATGAAAGAATCCTCTCCACTGTGATGGTCAAAACAGTTGAAGAGAATGGATTGTCATTGCCTATTCCCAACTGCACTTGTTTTATTTCCTCTTGGGATAAGTATTGAGAGAAAAAGAAAGAGTAAGAGCTGAATGTTGTTTACCCTTTCCTCTTTTCATGTTACTTACCGCTTCCCTCTCACCAGTATAAGGTAGGATAGAATTGGAAGTACTATATTGCAAGTACTGCTTGACTCCTGAGCCATGGAGCAACTGAAATTGCAGGCTTCTTTTACTCCACCATCTTGAATCTCCACCCTAAAGCATATTTATGTGCATTCTTTCTTCCTAACCACGGGATATGAATGCAAGGTAAGTGCAGTGACCATTTTACACAGGATACAGAAGATAAAGGAGGCTAGGTAATACTTACATTCTGTGCTGCAGGCAGTCAAAAAAACAGCCAGGAAAAACCTCAAATGTATTGTGCAAAGGGAAAGATTCCAGACTCAAAAGATCATGTTCTGAATAGTTCCAGTTCTATGATATTCTAGAAAATGGAAGATCACAGAGACAGAGAATAGATTAGAAGCTGCTGGGAGATGAGAGTTGGGAGAAAAGTTGAATACAAAAATCTTAGAGATTTTGGAGTCGAGTCGTGAGACTCTTTTCATCTTGATTATAGTGCTGATGACTATGCATTTGTTAAAACTTGAAGCATAATATCCTAAAAATGGTCATTATCTATAAGTTAAGCCTCAGGAAGTGGGAAGGAAGAGATGGAATCAGGGGTAAGGTCATGGTCTTTGAATTTTGAATACAGAGTTCTCTCTATATTTTGCAGGTGCCCAACGATCTAAGAACAGTTTGGCATTGATTGGTCATAGTTATGGGCCCCTCTGTGCCTAAACTATCCACTGATCATCTTACCTAGACTCTGAGAGGACCTCATGGAACAAGACTAGATGGACCACCAAGCTGACTTCATCAATTTAGATGATCCCAACAAGTCAAATACCAATCAGCAAATGAGGACTGGTCACAATTATGACCCTGTTCTTTTATTCAATAGCTGTCTGACTTTGGGCATATTAATGAATTTCTCTGAGCCATCTGTAAAATGAGAAGACTGGAACTGAGTACAATGGTGCACACATGTAATCCCAGCAACTCAGGAGGCTGAGACAGGAGGATTGCAAGTTCAAGTCCAGCCTGCACAATTTAGGCAGATCCTGTCTCAAAATAATAAATAAAAAGGACTGGTATGTAGCTCAGTGATAGAGCACCCCCCTGGGTTAAGTCCCCAGTATTATGAATAATAAATAATTTTATTAAAATGACAAGACTAGAATAGAACACCTCCCTTCTAGGTTACACCTGAGATTCTTTAAATTTTCAGCCCAAAATTTTCTTAGAATCTGTCTTCTTGGTTATGCAAAACAGCCAATGTCCACTTGCTATAAATATGCCAGAGATTCAAGGGTACATAAACCTGAACACTCATGACATTTATTTTGGTCCTTAAAGACAGCCATATGTTTAAATGTAACTTCATTAAAATACTAATATGCAATAGAATAGAAGAATGAGATCAGGGGGAGGAAAGGGGAAGAACTAGAGATTGCGAATTAGCAAACTATGTTATATGCATTTACAATTACATTAAAACGAATTCCACTGCTATGCATAACTATAATACACCAATTAAAATATTTTTAAAATCCAAAATTAAAAAACACTGATGAGCAAAACATAGTTTTAGTGTTTTGCTATTTTAGCAAAAAAAATGTCCTGTACATAAATATCATTGCCATGTATTTTACAAATCAAATATTAGAACACGTCTTTTATATAAAAATACTTAAACTGGAGCAATTTTTAAATTTGGGACTGTACCTAAATTTTAAAACTTGGTAATTTCCCCAAGATTGAAATAATATTAACAACAGTAAAAGCTAACACTCACTACTTATAATATGGTGGTACTGTTCTGGTTACTTTGTATATATTAATTAATTTACTCCTCACAATATTTCTGTGAGGCAAGCACTTTTATTATCCCCATTTGCAATAATAATAGCTAAAATGAATTGAGCACATATTAAATGCTCAATGCAGCATCAATGTAAATTTAAATAATGTACAAACATTATCTCATTTAATCCATCAATTGACCTATGAGATAGCTCCACCTCAATCCTCATTTTTCAAGGCACAAAGAGTTCAAGCAATGGAACTCATCCACTGTCTCTGAGTCCTCACTCTTAATCACCATATTGCACTGCTTTTTCATAAGGGACATAAATATACACTGATTGTGACTTGACTTCTAAATTAAAAAAAAAAAAAACAACTTCTCCTAATGATTTTCCTAAAGTAATGGAAAGATTATCCTAAGGTCTTTTCTTAAAGTCTCCCCTGGGTGAGGGTCTGATGCCTCCAAGAAATGTGATCACAGCTAGTAACAGCATCCCGGTGTTCTGCCAATGAGATATTTTCCACAGGTCCAAAAACTCATGGGCCACCACCCTCCCTAACCGATCCACGATCATGTCTCCATTGACACCTGAGGGACAAATAACAACCAATTGTAAGCATAAAACCAGTCATTCCTCCTTATTAACTCCATGGGCATGGAGTTATAGCAAATGGGTAACATTAGCTTGTCTATTTAACTAACTCTGACCTTTAAAACTAATAGCAGCTGTTAGTTTATAGTTTATTACCATCAGAAATCATACATCATATGCTGTATTTTTACCTTATTCAAATGAAGATGTAATTATCTCTAATGTGCCCCTGATTTCTTCTATATTTCTGTATCAGTCAGCTTTCACTAGAGTGTATTATGCTAACAAACAACTCCAAATCTCAGAGACTTACATGTTACAAGAAGCTGTGGTCAGCTGCAGCCCTACTTGTCTTATATATATATTTTTGAATTTTAAAGTTAAGGATAAGGGAACAACTCCTATGGGACATGCCACTTTGTGTTAGGGCAGCAGCTCTTAACCAGGGATGATTGCACCTGCCCAGTGACATTTGGCAATGTCTCTAGATACCTTTGGTGGTCACGACTGAGAGAAGAATACCACTTGCATCTCATAGATAGAGGCCAACGGTGCTGGTACACATTCTCCAACACAGGACAGCCTCCATCCCTATTTCCACCCCAACAAAGGATTATCTGGTCCACAGTGTCAATAGTGCCCAGACAGAGAAACTCTGTGCAGAAGGAAAATGAGCAAAGGCAAAACCACGTACTTATTCTGAAGACTTCTGCCAGGTGCTGCACGGGCCGTTCCTGTCTATTCCCACTAAACAAAGTAAGTCATATCCGAGCTGGAAGACCATGAGGCAGGGAAGTCAGCTCATACAAGGAGAGTCTGCAGGAAGTCAAGTGGCGATAGGTATGGTTACATTACGTTCTAATAGGAATGGCAACAAGTTATTGGGAAAAATAATGCAATCTACCTCAATTTATTAACTGAATTGACACAATCAATGCACATGAAACTGGAGAGTTTTGAGCTGCCCCAGGATGGTTGCTATGTGAAAATAAAGAGTAAAGAGAATGTAAGGAACGCTTGGAAGATGGGGACAAACCCATAAAAAGCTAGACCTTTTCAAAAGAGTCATGTTAGCTTGCTGACATAAAGCTTCCATGTTTGCAAAACAGAGGCACTAACACCTATCACACAGATTGTCCTGGGGGCTCATGAAACACGTCACCTGCCAAGTGCACTGAAGCACTTGGCACAGAGTGAACCAGCTTTCACTGTGCGGACTGACCGCCACATGCAAGCCAGAGTACTTTGGCCCACTCTTCTGATTAACTTTGACCTCATCATTTTGACTCAGTAAATGCTTTCAAAGCCCCTATTTTGGGTTCTGGGGAATAATCTGATTGCACATTATGAAAATAAATGTTAAAAATTAAAGCTCATTGATAATAAAAAATAAACATGAAATCAGCATTTTCCCAAAACTAATTAGATGTCAAGAGCCAAATTTATTAAGCCACTTCATTTCTTTGATAAATTCCTATTAGTGTTATTAAATGATGTTCATTATTTTCTATTTTTGTGTTTATTTTACTATAATCAACTTTCACCCAGATAATTTATTAACTATTGTCTTATTTAAATAAAAATTTTATTTATAGATTATGAAGTTACAATTTCCTCTTTGTGAGTTTTCTTATGGGAAAATTACTGCTACTGAGTCAATTTTCCTAAGACAAATCTTTTATATGTAAACTTGATCATGTGCAATTTCATTCCTTATGAGATTCATTTTGCACTGATTATTTCTGTTGGTAATATTCATTATGAGTTGGGTAGAATTTTGGACTATTTTCACTTATTTACTTATCTAGCTAATCTACAAGAAAAACATGAGCAATTTTTTTTTCAAATATTCCAGAATTGCTCTCTTATTCAGGAATGATTGTCCTATCATATCACCAAACTAACTTGTTTCCAATTACCTTGTGTGTGGCATCCTAGCTACTTTACAAGAGAAACAAAACAAAAGCATCGGCAAAAAGAATTTCCAGGCAGCATAAGTCATAGGGTCAAATGGGTAGCAAAGGGCATTACTGGTTTTTAGCAGAGTTTCTCCAACTTCCAGGAAGCAGCCCTGAACAAGGGAGAGTAAAGCTCATGTTAAATTAATTAAAAATTAATTAATTTTGCATTTTACTCCGTAATCTATACATACTTATTTTGACATTGATAAGCTTTTGAGTAAGATTGGTATTCCAGGAATAAACACACTATGCATCCTGTGTCCCTGCCTTCCCTTTGCACATGGCTGCCACCTCTTCTAATTTGAGAAGAATGCAAACAAATTACATTTACAAGAGGAAGATCAGTGTGTATTAAGAACTGGATCCTTGGGCTGAATGCCAGCTGAGAAAAGATAACATGATGCCAACAAACTAGCAAGAAAAAATCACCACTGGGAGAGAATGCTGTCACTCACAGAGGGTACTCCCTCCACTCCCCTGTTTACCCCTTCATCTTAGATACAGAAGGCTATGTATCATGATTTATAATAAAAATAGACACAGTCCCCAATTCATGGGGGCTGAACATAGGACTTTTTGACCTTATGCTGGTATAAAAGCATGCCCATGTTACTATTCTACTTTTTCAAGTTCAGTACAGTGTTCAATTAATTGGACGACATATTCAACACTTGACTATACGACAGGCTTGGTGTTGGATAATTTTGCCCACCTACAGGCTAATGCAAGTGTTCCAAATATTTTCAGGCAGACTATGCCAAGCTATGATGGGCAGTAGATTGGATATAACAAATGCATTTTCTACTTATGATATTTTCAACTTCTAATCATTGTACATCAAGAAGGGTTTGTGTTTGGGCTTCATCCTCTCGAAGAAGAACTACAAACCCTTGGTTCCCCAAGTGATTGGAGAGAGAAAAATGAAAGGCATATCTTTCCTTCTAATGAATGAGCCCCTGTCTATCACTCCTTGGTCTATGCTAATGAGGTGACTTGGAGGATGAGATCTGAGAACCAGAGGAACCTACCCCTGGGAGCAGAGGGTTGGAACTTTTGGCACCAACCTGGAGATGGACTCAGTCACTAATTGTCATTAATTTAATCAACCATGCCTCCATAATGAAGCTTCCATAAACATCACAAATGATGGCTTTTGGAAACTTCCAGGTTGGTAAACATGTGGAAGTGCAGAAGCACAACAGTGGGCCCAGAGAGGGCATGACAGCCCTGAGCTCCTTATGCGTGCCTTGCCATGAATGTCTCTTCCATCTGGCTGTTCCTGAGTCATATCCTTCTGTGATAAACTGGTAGTCTAGTATTATGTGAGCTGAATATTCTGAACTCTGTGAGCTGTTCTAGCATAAAAAAGGATCAAACCCAAGGAGGGAGGTTTGTGGGTACATCCAATTTGTAGTTAAGTTGGAGAGAAGCTGTGGATAACCACTTTCAATTGGCATCTGATGGTGGAGGAGGGCAGTCTTGTGGGACTGGGTTCTAATCTGGTCTGCACTAACCCCAGGTAGATAGTGTCATACTTGAACTGAATTGTAGGATATCAACTGGTGTACACACAGAATTAGAGAATTACTTGGTGCAAGGAGACAAAAAATTACACAACTGGTGGCCAGAAATGTGTGTATACAAAAAAAAAAAAAAAAGACACCTTGTTTTTTCCTACTCAAAAGCAGTTGAAAAATGACACAAGTACCACTCAGTGTTAGATCCTGGGCTAAAACCTGAAATTCTGCATCAGAACTGACTCTGTTTCAGAACCAAGGGTTAATATAACAACTAACACATCTGAAGAACCTTTTGCATCCCTGTACTAGACACTAGGCATGCATCACATCTTCAGAGGTAGATACTACTAATCTTGTCTTTTTTATGGATGCAGGGGTTGGTTCAGACTTGGATTAGTTGAGAAACCTTTTCAAAATGATCATAGATGATAAGTGACAGGACAGAGGTAAATCAGCAGGTTTCAGGTACATGGTGCCTCTGAGAGTCCTGTAGTCAAGGTGAGGTTATTGTAGGCTTGGGATGTCAGGATTCCACAAGAGTCCTGCATCTAGAGGTGGACAGACTGGGGATATATTAAGCTCTCAGTTGAAAAAGATAAATTCCAAACCTAAAAAGCTTAAATAGTAGCAAGTGGTGATTTAATGCCCCAGATCTCTACCACCTGGGCTCTAACCTCCCTTACAGTCAAGTCCTCTGCCTTAGCCAGTGAGTAGGGAAAGAAAGGTGACCACTTCTCAATCACTTCATCTTGGAAGCAGCACAGATTATTTTCCATTGGAAAAACAGTCAGCATCCACACCTGGAAACCAAAGGGTTAGAAATGCACCCTTGCTGAAATCAGCTTCCCAACACTCCCCCATCACAGAGGAGATGCACAAATTCCCAACACACAGCTAGTTGTCCTGTCACAAGGGACATGCTAACTAGCTCTTCCCCTATCTCAGGATGTGGCATTGGAAGTGGAAGGAGAAAGGAGAGGACGTCCTGACCTGGGCTTTGAGGTTCTGAAAGGCTTGGGGCAGACAGTTTCTCGAAGTCAAAATTGTAGGAGCAGCTGAGCTATAGCACTGAAGGAGACTCTGGGTCCCCAGAAAAATTCCAAACACAAGAGGCTAGGTGCAGAGGTGAAGTTGGATCAGGGAGCCTGACATTGAAAGCATAGAGAAGAGCAAGGGGTTCAGAGAAAATGCAGCCAAAGGAGCGGGGAGGAAAGACTTGGAGGGATCTTCTCCAAAGAGGCTATTGCTTCCATATAAAGCAATGGAGGGGACAGCTGGCTAATGAAAGGGGCAGGGCAGAATGGATGGCATGGAGAGACTTTCCCTAGACACACATATGGAGGTCTAGGGAACCACAGGTGGACTTTTTGTTCAGAGAATGGTTCCCTCTTCTTTTTCCTATGTGTGCTTCTGGACAATGCCACTCTGAGACAGTCACTCTGGGACTCTAGGGAAATCAGCATTAATATTTGATATATGTCAAGGTCATTATACTGTCATGTGCAACTAATTAAAACAAATTTTAAAAAATAAAATAAAATGAAGATATCTTTTAAAAATAATTTAAGCATAACTAGGAAGAAAAAAATATTGGGCATTCATTTTTCCTCCATCTGAAATAGAGTAACAGAGATGTGGTAGGTGGTTGTGGAACTTCTCCTGTGCTTTGAAACTATAGGAAAAGGAGCTGGGGTCCAGGAATTTATAGAGATGACAAAGTTAAAATTGTCTTTTTAGAGGAATTTCTTTGGGGAAATGTGTATGGCCTGGGGCATTTAAAATACTTTGAAAAAGAATTCCGAATTCCTTTTTGTAATAGTTGAAATAATAGTTGAAATAGTAGAAATAATAGTTGAAATATGGTCCATGTGGAAGTATCATTTCAAAATGGATAGGCCTCCATGTGTCTTTAGGAAAAGGAACAAGCCTGTGTGGAAAGGACATGTGCCCTTCTACTCCCCAGCCCAGCCCACACATCACAGCCACAACAGAAATCAAACCTCAGCAGTCTGAGGTCTAAGCTTGTCAAGTGTCCTTGAAAGTAGTCAACAGAGACCCTGTCCAGTAGGTACCAGAAAATGTTTGTTTCTTATCCACAACTGAACTCTGGCTAATGAGGCAGAGTTCAGAAGGCAGGCTTTCAGAGGCTGACAGACAGGGTTTTAATCTGGGCTCTGTTCCCTGGCCTGTGGAATCCTGACAAGTCTCAGGGGCACCGAGGAGGACAAGTCCATGCCTATGCCATAGGGAAGATGCCATAACAGAATATTTCTCAGTAACAGATCTGGCACAAAGAAAGCACTTAAGAAACATCAGTACAGGCCTAGGGCTGGGGCTTAGCAGTAGCACACTTGCCTGGCATGTGTGAGGCACTGGGTTCGATTCTCAGCACCGCATATAAATAAATTAAATAAATAAATAAAGGTCTATCAACAATATCAGTACAGAAGTCAGCTCCTTCAAATTTTCAGCTTGCACTAACTCCTAAGTGTCCATTTTGATGTCACTTCTCAGAGTACTCAAAAAAGTAATTAGTCCTTTCCTATGTTCCAGTTGCTTTTGTGTTTGTCTAAATCTGTTGTTAGCAATTCTCCCAGTCTCAGAAACCTCATTCTTATAGCAAATACTTCATATTGAAAATTCAACCATAGCGTAATTTAACTTGTACAATAAAATACTTTTTCAGTTAATGCATTACCAGCAATGTAAAAGAAACATAAAAGTAAATAATTTGCAATGAAATAATATAAATTTTGATTTGTAAATATTTGCAATATTTGTAATATTTCTATTTTAGAGAACAAGTTGTATAATCAAATGCCTATACCTACTTTCCATGAATAGGTTTAGACTTAAAAGAAATATAAACCAGGCATGGCAGTGTAAACCTGTAGTCCCAGATGCTTGGGAGGCTGAGGTGGGAGAATTGTTTGAGTGGAATTGGTGGCTTTCCTAGGGAACATAACAAGACCTTGTGCCAAAAAAAAAAAAAAATGGAGGAGAAATAGGAAAACACTCAATAAAAATTATAGGATTTTTTTAATGCAGTATTGACATTGTGACTCAAGGGAGTACATTAGTTTGTTTTTGTCCAGTCAGCATGATCACAACAACTCCAAATGCTGACACAGTGGCTAACACAGGTATGTAGCATGAGTGACTCAAATACCATGGACAGAATTGTCATCAATCGCCTGACTTTCCAAAATGGAGAAAAATTCTCAGTAAAAATTTTGAATAAGTCCAAAAATAATATTTTTCAATAACATGGTAGCTGCATTCTTAAGAATGTATATTTGAAGAGTACAAAAAATATTTTGCATAAAAGAGTTTATATCCAAAATAGAATTAGCTCCCAGGCCTACATCATTATAAATGTGTTTTGCATTGACACAGATGTTAGCAGAACACTGAAGAGTCAAGCAGGATGCATGAAAATGCATTTTATGGGACTCTCCATGCACTGTAAGGGCATCTAACATCTCTAGAGCCTGCTCTCTGCCAGTAGTAACTTCAAAATTTTTCAAAATGCCCCCTGGGGACAATATATCCCCCATTGAGAAACACTCATCTAAAACCAAGGCCAAAACATTCAGACCATTCTGGTTGAACCCTAGAATATGTACAGATGGTTTTTGACTTATAATAGTTCAACTTGTGATCTTTCGCTCTATGATGATGTGACAGCTACTGATAGCATTTGAGTAGAAATCATACTTCTAATTTTGAATTTTGATCTTTTTCCAGACTACCCTTATTCAGTGGGCCATTCTCTCTTGATGCTAGACAGCAACATAACATTGCTACTTATAGTCATTGATGTTCTAGAGAGTCCCGTATTGCTCAGAAATGATGCTGGGGAGGTTAGATGTATTAAATGCATTTTTTGACCTTATAACATTTTCACTCAACAATGAAAAGTAAGGTTGGAACCTGTTATTATCTACATATCCCCAGCTCTGAAAAAAAAAAAAACAGACCCAGTTATGGAAACATGAGACAGTTGGATGACTGGAGAGAAGAAACTGTTTGAAGGAGGCAAATGGCCCTTCCCTTTCCTCATCTTCCTGGCGGAGAGCATACAGCCCTTCCCAGCAATCTGAGATCAGAAGGGGCATACAGAGGTTGCAGTACATATCATGGCTGTCCAAGAGACAAGGAAAGAGAAAAATGCTATTTAAATAGCCAAAGGTTAATCTGTTCCTCATTTCTCCTTCCAGAATCAGGTTCAGCGGAGACCACAGCTGGAGGGAAGTGTGTGGCCTCAGCCAAGGAGTTCTGTAACTTCCCTGCCCAGCATCAGTGTCTTAACAAGGAAAAGTGGAGTCTCACAGAATGAAGAGCGGGAGATGAGTCCTGCTGCCCAGGGGAAGGAGTGCTGTCTTAGGGCAGCAGCATTTGCTTCCAAATGCATGAGTTTCTTCTCCATGCCACAGCTCCTGGGGAAAAATCCACATAGCATTCAGTGGGAGCCTTATAGCACCTCTTTTCCTGGGAGGTCTTCTCTCCACCTAGACTATGAGCTGTTTAAGCTCACAGATCTTTTCTTATTGAGCTGCATGTCCCCAGGGCCTCATATAGAACCTGGACAACAAATGGAAGCTACAGTCAATGTTCATAGAACTTAACAGAAATGGAGGCCATGTCTGAAGATCTGCTCTTCTGGGGATGGTGTTGAGGTTCGTGCTGGTCAGGGGCATGACCTGAGCTTGTGTTTAACTCCACATGCCTTCAATTTGCACTTGGAAACCTCCTTACTGCCAGAACCCATATAGTTCATTCTTTCCCAGCTCATGCTGTATACCCCACACCAACCTTGGTGGATACATGAGGAACCTAGGCAGCTTGAGTTCTCTGAGCTCTGCTGCCCAAGTGGTTCTTGTCTGCCTAGTAGAACCAGCACCCTGGCATTTGAACTGAAAGTGAGGAACTTATCCAGAAGAGAATGAAGGCCTTTCCCTAGCACCTATTTAGCTTGAATCCCAGTTCCATCCATCACAGGGTGAGCTTTAGGACCAGCCAAGACATTAGTATGTAGGTGAAAGGAAAGGGCTCAGGGGCGACTGAAGTCTCCTCAAGAATCCGAGGGATAATCTGTAAAGGTTATGTCAACAGCCATAATTTTAACCAAAACTTTTTAAACCTGTGAGGCCAAGCAAAAACAGACTGTAAGACTTTTTAGAACCAGAATATCAGCTGGCCTCTTTTATGAGTCTGCCTTTCAAAGACCTGTGAATGAAGAGTTGGCAGCAGGGTTTATAGGTGGCTTAGATTTGTGAAATGCTGGCTAGTGGTGAGGTAAAGGGACTTTAGAGAGGGATTGCCTGGATCTGAATTCTGCAGAGGAAATTTGGGCCACCACAGGTGAAGGGAAGACACTCAAGAAGAGCACAGTGACCCAAAAGGGAGTGAAGATAGGCTGTGGGTTTTGTCTCCCCGCCCCCAACTCTAAAAGCAATCATGGGAGCTTGTTCAGAGGAGCATGACCCGGTTTGGCTTCAGGAAGGCCCCTGTGTTTGTTAGAGCATAGTAGACCAAGGCCAGGCCTTGGAGGGATTGAGATGTGGTTCTGGAGCCTGGTGTTGTCATTACCATCGATGTGACCTTGGATAAATGCCTTCTCCCCTCTGGGTCTTGATTTCCAGGGTATAAAATGGAGAAAAGAGGGCTGGGGATGTGGCTCAAGTGGTAGCGCGCTCGCCTGGCATGCGTGCGGCCCGGGTTCGATCCTCAGCACCACATACCAACAAAGATGTTGTGTCCGCCGAGAACTAAAAAATAATAAATATTAAAAAATTCTCTCTCTCTCTCTCTCTCTCCTCTTTCACTCTCTCTTTAAAAAATAAAAAATAAAAAAAAATAAAATGGAGAAAAGAGCATTGACCTCACAGGTTGTCATGAGGATTACAATGAGGAAGGCTCACTCTGAACAACTGGAAGGGCTCCCATGCCCCTTCCTGCTCAAGGAATGAATGGCAAACCACAAAGGGACACTTGGAAGAGGCAACCCTGCCATTTGAAGTGTAAGCAGAACTAGAGAATAGGAGGGTGAGAAACTGTGTGTCCAGCGACATCCAGATGAGGGGCAGAGGAGAGCCAGAGGAGATCTGCAATACTCCGAGCCTCCCACCATGTTGAGATGATGAATAGAATTGGGCCGTGTCTTCCTCAGAGCTTCAGGGTCCTGGAAGAAGCGGGGAGGGGGAGGCAGGGGAAGGAAGAAAAGAAAGAAGAAAAGGAGGGAGGAAGGCAAGCAGGCCTTCCTAAATAGTCAGGACTTGGAACTCAAATGGGAAGGAGCCCATGAAACCTGAGGTTAGATCATGCAGGAGTGGGTGGAGCTGAAAGAATCACAGAGGTCCAAGTAGCCAAGGGACTAGAAGGCAGGAAGTCCCAGGTCACATGGGTCCATGCAGCAGGACTAGGGCCCCAGAGATCCCTGTACTAACAATGGAAGATTCTTCTTCTAGGCAAGGCTACTATTCTGTTTGCACAGGCCTGGTTCTCAGATGAGGGCTGGTAGATAGAGCCGGGGAGAACCCTGAGTAAGGCATCTCAGGAAGGGCTGTTGCTGCAAAATTGAAGGATTGCTTCTTCTATGATTCAGGACATGCTGCGCTTAAATCCTTCCCAAATTAATTTTATTTATGGATTCATTGTTGTCAGGAAAAGAACACACATACATGCATACGCAAATGCACATCATACCTCCCGCACCTAAAATAGTCACTTTCACTCCTTTCTCTTTCCAGCAGAACACCTTCACTCCTTTCTCTTCATTCCTTTCTACTTAAGCACCGAACAGAGATGGAACATAAATGTAAGAACACAGAACTTGGTGCATAGACAAGGTACAAGATGTGCTCCAGGTTAGAACACCAATATCTGAAGTACCAGGTAGAGTGAGGGAATTTTTAAATAAGTCAATGTGGAACTGATTGAACACCTTTTGTATTCAGCTGACCCACTTAAAATAGATGGCAGATGAAATAGCATGAGTATCACTAGGTCCCAAGGGAACCATTACAAAGTGGTTGATAAGAGGTGCAAGATAGTATGGCAGAGAGGACAACCCTTGGGGCCCTTCACTTGTCTGCTGCCTGGGAGGTGAGTGGAATGAGAGGAGCAGCCAGTGGGCACCTGCTGAGTCAACAATGGGGAACAGAATCAAGTCTGTACCAAGTGTACTCAGAGCAAAGGAGCCATTAGAGTACAGGATCATTCCTACAACATGCCTGTCCCCATTATCAACCAGCTCCAGAAAGATCTCTAGGAAACAAATCCTTTAGGAAAACATTTGCCTTACCTCAATGCTGCTGAGTGCAGGCAATCTGTCACACAGCCTAAATGCCTGTGCTTTGGTGTAAGATAACTGGGTTCCATGCCTACTCTATCAAACACTTAATGTATGCCCTTGAAAAGCCTCAGTCCTCATCCACAAAATCAGGATGGTAATTATACCTCTCTCACAGAGTTCTGGGAAGATTAGATGAGATGATATATGAACAGAGCTTAGTACAGTGCCAAAGCAGACTCCATACAGGGTTGGGCATCCGTTCTCCTGCTGCTGTGTCTGGCCATGAGAGCAAGCCCAGGCTAACACAGAAGAGAGGATCATAACCCCAGTCGCCATGGTTGAGGCCATTCTGGATCAGCCAACCACACAGGGAAGCAATCCAACCCAGATCAGCAGAGCCAGTCAGCTAACCTACATCTGGCCTCAGAAACATGAACTGGTCCAGCTGAGATGAACCCAGTCAAGTCCACTAACTTACAAACTTTTGAGCTAAATAACTATGTTGCTGTGTGCCACTGAGGTTTCTGTTATGTGACTGCTGAGTAGCATTGCAGCATGGATAACTGAGTTTGCTATTATTACTGATGTTGCTATTGTCCTCATTATTATAATCATTACTTTTAAGAGGAACAGAAAAAGACTCCCTGAGGCCTTGAGCTGTCAAAGAGAAAACATCTTTCTCACAACCTGTTATTTTTTCCTGAACAAAGGGGAAAAAAATAAAAGAAAGAAAGAAAGAAAAGCAGGAGACAGAATGAGCAGGTGGCTGCAGCTTCCAAGCTTTCTGCCTGCTCTCCTGACAGGCCGTGGCTAATGATGCTGTGATTTCTCTCGTGAGGAGAGAAGCTCATGACGGTGCAACCTCACAGGCTGTTATGATGAGTTGTTAATTAGCTTAATTAGTGAAGAACCTTTCTCCTATCAACTCAGATTCTCGCCTCATGTGTTCTCACAGGGACTTTCCAGTATGAGGTCCTAAGAAAGCGTGCCTCGGGAGACCATCGAATCAAAGGCACAAGATGGAGTGTGTCCTCAGGGCTCCCTGCCTTCCCTAGTGTGTCAGTCAGCTTTGTGTTGCTGTGACCAAAATACTCAACAGGAACAACGTAGAGGAGGGACAGTTTATTTGGGGCTCACAGTTCCGGGGTTTAGTCCATGGTTTGGCCAGTCCATTGGTCTGGGCCCAAGGTGAGGCAGAACATCATGGCAGACGGGTCCATACAGCAGATGATAGCTACTCACCTCAGGGCTGCCAGGAAGCTGAGCAAGGGGTCACAAGGAGGAACACACCCCCACTGACCCACCTCCTCCAGCCACACCCCACCTGCCTATATTTACCACCCAGTTTTAGTCAAACTAGGAGGGACTGATTAGGTTACAATTCTCACAGTTCAACCGTTTCACCTCTAAACAGTCCTGCATTAGCACGGGAGCTTTTGGGGGATACCTGTATCCAAACCATAGACTTTGAACGGGCACATCTGCTCTGTTCAGGGCACTATGCCAAGCACAGATGCACTATGCAGCATCGTCTTTATGCCCCACAAAAATTCAAGAGCATAAACTAGTCAGATACCCAGTGTATGTATGAGCAAACTGAGGTCCCTAGAAGGAATAGAAACTTTCCCAAGACTACAGTAAATGCCACCGTTGGGATTAAGACCTGGGTCTGTCCCATCCCGATCTTGTAATGGTGGTAGGTGCTGCCTTTAGGACACTGGGCTCCTTTCCCCAAGTTGCTTGTCTGTTGTGTCTCTGTTATGAGAGAACTAGTTTAACTGTGAGGAAAAGCAAACTCAGAAGAATGGTAGGTAAAGCCAGATGGAAAATGTTGAGTTTACCTCTTACAAAAACGACATCTAGAGGTCAGCAAAACAGGGTAGATGTGAGATTCCCAGTCACTGGGAATCTGGTCTCCCTCACTCCTGTTGCTGCACAACTTCAGCACACACTTTTGCCTCATGGTGCAATGGGGCTGCTTGAGCTAGAGCTATCACAGCATCTACCCTCCAGTCAGCAGTGTGGGAGGAAACAAGAGGCTGTGGTCCTTTCATTTATGGACACCTTTTCTCATATTTTATTCTTTACTTCTTTTTTACTTCTTTCTCTGCACTTTTTTCCCACAGTTTTCATCACAACCTTCTATAGTCTCCCTCTGATTCTCTGATTCTCACTGGAAACTGAAGCATGAGGGACATGGTAAAGAGGATTGGGATCTTCTTGCACCCAATTAAATAAGACAGTTCGCAGTTTGCAAGGGATTTAACTGTAATTTGAGCAGGATTCCCAGAGCAAATCATTTCCATTCCAACTATTTGCTACACCTCCCTCTTCTCATGGTTCTTCTTTCCAAATCCTACCCCATAGAGTCATATATACATGTGTTTGTTGTTGACTCACTTGCAACAAAATTGCGGGGATCGCAGTTTACCAGTTTGGAATGGTTCCACATGAGAAAGAAGCTCTGACTCTGGGAGCTCATGCTAGTCCCAGAAATAAATTGTTATACATGGGTTGTTTTTCTCAGACACACACCTCTCATACGCTCAGATTCGGGTAAGCCACAGCTCATGTTGAAATGGGCTTTCCTGAAGTTGACAAGCCTAAGTATAACTGTTCCCTTGTAAATGCAAACCCGTTCTGTTTAAGTCATCAAATATCTTCACGCGTGTTCGTTATTTTTTTCTTTTTCTTATCTAATGGCAACCTGGACTAACCTGATGTTCTTTTTCTGTTCTAAGCAGCCAGGGTGGGTTCTTACAATCTGGGAATATTTGGGTCACCATCTAGATGAGAAGAAGCTTCTCAGAAGAAGCTATGAATGGTGGAGATTGGGAGGACTGGATCAGAAGCGAGTGAGTAGGCTAACCCAGAAAACACGCAGAAGTCAGTGATCAGCCTAGAATCTAACATTAGAAGCTAAGGGCAATAGGCAGGGAGCCAACAGAAACCAAAACCTGGAACAACAGGGCAGGAATGGAAGAAAGCACCAGACTTCAGGATGATCCTGGCAGAGGTGACTCCTCTCCTCTCTGTCACTTCTATTGGCACAACTCTCTAGATCAAAGCTATCCAATAGAAATGTAATACAAGCCCTATATATAGTAGCCATGATTAATGAAAGTTAGAAAATGAAATAAATCTTAATAATATGTAATGTTGTAATGTAATAAAATACATTATTAAAATTTTATAAAATCATATATAAATAAATATCATCCTTTCAAAACATGAATCAATATATTAAACAATTAATAGGAAACATTTTACATCCTCTTCTATGTACTAAGTCTACATTCTGGTGTATATTTTACACTTATAGCAAGTCTCTGCTGTGATGAGCTGCATTTCAAGAGCTGAACAGTCACATGCAGCTAGGGTGTCCTTGTGCTGGACAGCACAGCCTAGACCCTTTCTGCTCAAAGTGTCAAAAGTGTGGTCCAGAGACCATCAGCCCCTGGGAGCCTTCTAGAATTGCCTTCTCTGAGATTTTCACCAAATCAGAATCTGCATTTTAACAAGATCTGCAGTGATAGGCACATTCAAGTTTGAGAAGTGCTGTGGTAGCCAAAGGCTACCCTTAGAAGAAAATTTAAGTGGCAAACATGTACAAAAATATAAGCTTGGCTACAGAAGCAGAAAGGAGAGGGTGAAAAATGTCCTCACTCTTTTGGCTGATTGCTCAAATAAAAATGATTATAATAACATCATGATTGAGCAACAAATCAACACTCAGTGTCTCCTCAGCAGCCCAGGGCCTTGAAGCAGACCTGCACCCTGGGCTCAGCCATCGTGAAATGGCTTTCAGTAATGGTGGCTGTGACCTAGTCCTTTGCCAAGGCAGATTCTCTGCACAGAGTCACAGAGAATATTTCAAGCACAATCACTGCCTACCCCCAAATAACTCCCTTAGCAGTCTGCCAAGGGAACTAAAATCCTCACCATTTGACTCAGACATTTGGACTGAAGTGTTATTTCCAGAAAGCCCCTGGCAGCAGACAAAACTCACCCCTGGAGAGGGGCACCTGATGTCACTTCACCTATGCCCTGTGTTAAGAAGCTGTTTGTAAGACAGGTGTAGGAGAAGGCGAGTAGAAAAGCAAAGCTTTGACAGGAATAGGGAAAGCAAGCGCCCAGGAAAGACAAGCACCTGAGGAGGTGGCGGTGAGGAAGTGACCTCTGTGAGGATCCTCCAGAGCAACCTATACCACCGCTATGAACCAGTTTATGTAAATTCCTCTGTGTAGAGGGTGCAGGAGTGAGCAGAGAAGCTGCTGCTTCAGTCAGGGTGCCCCATGATTATGTTGATGCTGAACACCAGAGATGGAGGCAGAGACAGAAGTGCAGATAGATCTAGGGAGCATGGAGCAGTCAGGCAGGGCCACAAAGAAGACACCATGTGGATATGTGAGTATCTTGCATGCCTGGTGGTGGCCAGCATTATGCCACTCCTGTGTCTGAAGTGAGAAGGTGATGCTACATTATCCCAAGCCATGTGGGTACAGGAAGTTGCCTTTCAGGATCCTGCCCTGATTAGAGGTGAGGACCCAGGAAGGGCACACACGTAAGATTTTCCCTAGCACACATTCATTACCAGTGGCCAGCAGGAGAGTCAAACAAACACTGTTTGAGCAGGTGCCCTTTTCCAAATGAAATTGCGTGTGGTATTTTTAATATCTCTTGTCCATCTGCTTTGGTTGTTTCCTCTGGCCCAGATTGGAAGGCTCCATCGCATTACCTGGACACAGATTTGACCACGCAGTCACCTTCGCAGAGCTGCAGGGACGTGCTTGGCTTCCCTAATACACAAACCCCAGGAAGTATAAATAGAAATGTTGCTTTTATTTGTAGACTTAATGCTTATGGGGAAGCTGGCTCAGAGGCATAAAAGCTTACCTCTTCCAATTCACTGAACTTTGAGCCCATAATTCTTGCAGTTCAGAAAATTAAATAGAGGTCAGCAATTTATGCCTAAGGTACCGGAGGTAGAGAGAGGGAGCAGGGCTATTAAACCCAGCAAATGTGCTTATGTGTTTTCAATTTTCTCTTGTTGTTTCTGCCGGGGTCTTCCATAACCAAATTGCTGCTGGTTTATGGACTGAAAAACCTCTGAGTGAGAGACAGCTTTTCTTTAGTGCTGTTGCCAAAACATCAGGGCCAGTTCTTGAGCTCCAGACAGCCCTTACATAGGCAGTCTCTAGGGAGCCCAGTTCCCAAGATACAGATGTGCCACCATTAGCATCAAACATCATTCAATGCCCAAACTTGCCAGGGCAGCTCATGCTCAGTATGAACTCCAGCAAGTACTAAAGAATATTTATTATATCAGCATCTTTAAAAAAATTGATCTATGTACTATTCACACTTCAGTGGGAAAGAAAATCCTGGAGATGAGCATAAAGAGAAATGCTAACATTTAGACCCTGTAATCAAAGGTGAAATGTGAGTTGATTATTAATCAGCAACCATAGCACATCCCCATAAGGAGTGTCCACACATGCTCATCACTGTCCTTTATAAAGGTAGAACAGTGGCCAATTTGCTTGACAAAATTAATTGAAAATCTAGACTGTGTGGGATAACTTGAAATGGGTAAATACCACTTCGGGAATTATCATTAGGGCTTTATCCCCAGCACCTAGGATGGATTTTCAATTAGTATTGCTTGACTCTCATGGTAATTCTAGGATTGCAGCCATCTTCACACCATGCACATGACATTCTAAACTTCCTAGTGCCCAGATGGGAGGCTCCTCTCAGATCCCTTCCTTGCTCAGGACATCATGTGTCTGGCAGCCTTAGCCTTTGATACAATACACTGAAAACCAATGATGGTGAGCCCTAAACATCCCACAGGAGCCTGCTGGACTAACTTACAACAATATTAATGCAGAGCTACTGGAAGTAGGCAGAATCCAAGTTGGAACTGGCTTGCTTGCCTGCTGCTAAAAACCATGTTGGTGTGAATACTCCTGTTTACATCAAAAGAGCTCCATATTTGCTTGGCAAATAATTCAATACAAATTAGAACATTCAGTTCCAGTTTGGCCTGGAGGCCTCATGTAGATGGAACTAAAACTTGGGTTGTCTTTTATGAACCACCAAAGTGGCCTAAGATATTGGGCCTAATGAGATTTTCATGTGGTCATAGAATTGATTCTCTCAGTTGGAAGCAAGAGTAAAAAATTGTATGAACGGGGGAAGAAAAAGAAAGGAAAAAAATGCACAAACTTCCTTAGCCCCCCAAAAATTTGGGGTTCCAGTTCTTACTCTGCTTCCTATACCATTTCAACTCCAATCTCTGAGAGAACCCCATGAAATTCATGTCTCCAGTTTAGAATCATGCAATTTTTTTTAAACTCGTTCAAATAAAGAAATGAAGATCCAGAGACTTTAAATGACTTTTCCAAGACCACAAAGCTATTTGCTGGAAGTCTCTGTTTCTTAGTCTCAGCTTCCTTCAACCACATAATTTAAGAAGAAAAGGAGAATCTTCAACAGGTCTTTTTTTAAAGAGATGAATGTATTTTTATTAATTTATGGAAGATGGATTGCTTTATTGCCAACTTGACAAGACTTTAAAATGAACAACACTGAAAGGTCTTCTCAAGGCACACTCTACATTGTGGTGGAGGGGCTGCTGGGGACCAAACCCTGGTCCTATGTGCATGCTAAGCACACTAACACTGAGCCACTCCAGCCTCCACCTAATTTTTATCTGATGCCTTTTTCCTACATAAGTCAAGTAAGCCAGGATCTCTGGAGACTGAGAGGACACATTCTATAGTCCTTCTTTCTTCTTTCTTCTTTAATTAACTTTCTTCCAGTTGCTGTGGCTCTTGCTCTGCTCTCATAGGCCTTCTTCTGTTGAGGATATTATTATGGGTTCTCATGGTTTTCTTAAAATAAAGATGGGTCTGAAGCTTTACAGATTTCACAGCTTACAACTTAAGACAGAGTTTAGGGCTTGAGGAAAGAGTAAAGTTTTCCTTTTCTTACTTGAAATCAGGATTTGCAGTCCTGGCCATCCCAAATCACTGGTTTTCCTGATCTGTGTTCTAAAAGCAGACAGCCCACCAGCCTCCAAGAAGGGCTGAACTGAGAGACTTATCTTCCTTTGTGGCCCATATCCTATGCCCACTTGCAGAAGAAATTAAAAAGAGAAGTTTCCAGAATGTGTGTGAAGTAATGCTGTTGAGGTTTTTAGTCAGTCCCAGTACATCAAGCTTTGGAACTTCTCCAGCCCATTGGTTTTACTTCTGCTGGCATCAAAGAAGGGATTAGAGAAGAAGCACTCTAAAGAAGTATGGCACAGATGGTAAAAATCAGGAGGGGGCGAAAAAGAAAGAAAAAGAAAACCTTGGCCTCAAGAGAAGGTAAGTAGCAGCATGGATGCAAACATGCCCATAAAAAAGGCAAGTGGACATCCTAAAGGGATTTTTTTTTTAAATTCTGGTGAAGGCTCACCACACTGGCAAACCATCCACAGCATTGAAAATAAAGCTGGCCACACAATCACATCAGGACACCTCTGGAAGGATGTGTGTGGTGGGGTGGCACAGCAGGCCTGTTGCTGACCACTTGCTCACACAGCCGCTCTCTGGAGTAATAGCTACTCTCCTGCTCTCATCCCAGGATGGAAGAAAATGCCATGCAACTTTATGTAACTGACATCCCCAGCACCCTGAAGTGTGGACCTGGGCGATTTCGGCAGCCAAGAGATCTGATCCAGAGCATTCTCAGATTATCTGTTTCCATCCCTTTAATGACAGGCTGGAACAACAGAATGCCTCCAAGTGGGCTTTCAAACCACAGGGAGGTGTGTTCTGACACTTGGCTGCACGTCAGAGATCAGCCTCTGGCTCCTGCTGAGATTTTCAGGGACATTCAGAATGAAGTGGACTGCGGTCTGTGATGTTACATCTCTTTCTATCCTTGATTTTTTTCCCACCTGATTTTCCTCAAATGCACTCCAACAAATCAGCTTTTATCCCAATTACAAGTCACACTCTAAAGAAAAACTAAAAACTTCTTCCCCTGCCTCCACCCCACTTAATTATCTCCACTGCATTTCAATAAATATTTACAGAGTGCCTACTATGTGCACATTGCTATGCTAGGTTATCTTGAAGATTATAAAATAAAGTGAATGGCCTGTTTTCTGCTCACAAGGAACCTGGAATCTAGCACATTTAATTGAGTTATTGTGGGGAAAACTGAATTCAGAAAATATTGAACTTCAGAAGATCAGAAGAGGAAGGCATCCAGGAAGGTTTTGTGAGGGTTGGAAGGATGAAAGCACTTTGATAAGGCAGGCTAGGGGAGAGGGCATTCCAGGGGGAAGGCACAGCACAGGCAGATGCATAGGGGTGGACGCATGGGACACATCCCTGCTTGGCTAAAGCACAGGCTGCATGGAAAACATTGTGGGCTCTAAGGTGAGAGCTAAGACCAGAAGGGTCTTGAATGTCAGACTGAGAAATTTAGACCCGAGGCAAGGGAAACTGGTACTGGGTCAATCTAATCAACAGATAAAGCAAAGAAAAAGTAGTTATGAAAAAGAGTGTGTCCAACAGTCCACTTGAATGATTGAAATATTTTCCTTCCTATTTAGGGTGACTTTTCCCTTTTGAAAGAGAAAGAAAAAAAAACATTCAGGCCAGACAGCCCTGTTGTATTCTACCATGATTCAGATGTGAGCCCCTGGGCAAGTCTTTTGGAGCTGATAGGAATTTGCTCACCTCCTTAGGTATAAGAAATGTTACATTCTCTTCTTTTTCTAAATCTGATTAACTCTGACTCTTCACTTGAAAGTAAGAAATGTATTCTCTGTCATGTTTAGGGGTGGGAGAAGGTTAGGGATTCAGTTGCCCGCCATGGGAAAAGTTCAAGAATCTCAGGAGATTTGTGCAGTCCAGAGAGTATGGGAAGAGACTCTGTTCTTCAGTTCATTTTGTGCAACCTGATCTTTGATGCCTGAGCCCTGCTGGTCCATTTGAATGTTGAAGGCTCCATTTTCTCCATGACAAGCCTGGCATAACTGTCTTTAACTATGGATAGTCATATATGAAGAGAATGACCAACTATCTAGCTTTATTCAGGATAAAGGGGTTTCAGGATGTGAAACTTTGGATTCAATTTTCGTTTGTTTGTTTGTTTATTTGGTTAGTTTCTTTTGTTTGATTTTTGGTCCTGGGGATTGAACCCAGAAATTTGTGCATGCTAAGCAAGCACTCTATCACTGAGCCACATCCCCAGCCTGGGACAGGGTTTTAAAGGGAGAAAAGTCCAAGGCAAACCAGAGAAGCCAACACTTTGCCTACACTCAATGTTCAAATCAGTGACATTACATCCACCCCACCAGAGATCTTCCCCCAACAGGAGCTCTGTCGGAGAGCTAGAAAGAGCTAGAAGGAATTGTCAGCCTGCAAGAGACTTGCTATTAATGCTCATCTATCTCTCAAATCCTCTTCTACCCCTAAATCAAAATGTCAGCTTATGTAGGAGTTTGTTCTAAATGTCTGGCAACTTCCTTTTTTGTTTTAAAACAAAAAATCATAAAACAATTCCAAGGTTAAGGGAGTTCAGAAATCTAAACATACAAACGTGGCCATTCTACCTGTAGGTGAGAGGAAGAAGGTATGGGGGCAAAAAGCAAAGGTCAAATTACCCTTTACTCCTCTGAGAGATTAATCCATTATTCAGCCAAACAAATACACATGGAGCATCTACTCTGTGCCAGCTCTGTGCTAAGTGCTCAGCATGCAGCAGAGAAGACATATTGGACTGACATTCTATCATTATCCTGTAGAAAGAAAGATAGGAAGGAAGGAAGGAAGGAAGGAAGGAAGGAAGGAAGGAAGGAAGGAAGGAAGGAAGGAAGGAGGGAGGGAGGGAGGGAGGGAGGGAGGAAGGAAGGAAGATTGGTTGTAAAAAAAAATTTACCCAGTTGCAAACCTTATTTAGGTGAGCCTCAATTTCTACATCTCCAAACAGGGGATAATAGTACATACCTCACAGAGTTGTCACAGTATTGAATGTGATAATGCATGTAAAGCACTGTCTGTTGAGCCTGCCACTCAACTCAGTTCAGGGCTCAGTAAGCCCTGGTAGCATCCTTTGGCTTTCTGGACTTGCTATTTGAAGCAACAAACTGTTCCTCTTTGATACATCCTTCGATTTCTGCTAAACTCTAACTGCATTTCTGAAGAGTCTTTAGATTTAAAGTTTTATTGCCAGATTCTTTTACATATGTTATCACATGTTATTCCCATTTCACAGGGGAAGAATGTCTGGCAGGATAAGTGATTAGTATAGGTCACACAGATCAGAGAGTAAGAACGAACCCATTTCTTCCAACTCCAAGCCCTGAGGTTTTGCCTATATCACATCACACTCCAGTAGCTTCTTTGAAAGACCTCTTCCCTTTTCTCATTGCTATGGGGCTCTCAAATTGCAAGTGGGCATTGCGGGTACAGAGTCAGCTTTAGTACCCAGGGGAGAACCACTGTTGTATTAAATCACCCAGAAACTTCAGTGCCTTCATTCAGTAGAAGTTTTTCTCCTGATAAGACTGCCTACTGAGGATGCATACAACCCTCCAGAAACCAGCTCCTTCCAAGGTAGTTCTCCTTCCATGTTGTTCTTTTATCTTGGAGGACTCTTAAATTTGCTACATTCAGCCTCAGATGGGAAAAGAGAAAGAGCCCAAAGGATTAAACTGAAGCTCAATCATTAGGCTTGGAAGTAGAACATGGAAGCAGGAGAATTGATTCTACTCATGCCCCCTTGGCCAGAACTAGTTGCATGGTCACATCTAACTGCAAGGGATGGTGGACAATGCAATGTAGCTGTGTGTCCATGAGGATACAGTGATGGGGTTTAGTGAACCCATACAAGTCATTGCCAGAGTGGACAATATCCCCAGAATTTAAATAGCAGCCATCTCCTGGAGATTATACACTCTTGGAACACTCCACCTGCAAGAGGGAGGACTCCAGAGACTGTGTTCTCTGCATGGTTATTGTGAGGAATGTACCCTCAGAGACTTTGTAAGCCCTCCCAGTAGTCACCAAGGAGAGGAAGCAGCAAAAAGTAAGACAAACATGGCCTCAAGTTCTCTCTCCTGCTCCAAGTCACTTGTCAGGCTTTGTAACCTCCTGAGCATGGAGCTACCTCTGAAAACATGAATACTAGTAACCCACATCACTCAGGATTCCAAAATAAATGGTTACCTATGTCCATTCAAGAAAGAGATTGGGCATAACTAAATGTATTATTGGAGAAAGACCACAGTATTTATTTTAAATCATCCAGAAACTTCAGTGCCTTCATTCAGTAGAAGTTTTTCTCCTGATAAGACTGCCTATATAGGATGCATACAACCCTCCATAAACCAGCTCCTTCCAAGGTAGTTGTGATGTGATATAGGCAAAACCTCCTTTGTAGTGTTGACTTGTTTAAGCTTGTTTTCTTTGAAATACTTTCAAGGAAAAAATCTACTAAAATTTGTTAGCCATATAGCTCTTTTTCTCATGGCCTGAGTGTCAGCCCATGGCTACTGGCATAGCAGCCTGGCCCTAGCACTCTGGGCTACTTAAGAGTTAACATACCATATCATAAATGTTCCCTGATAGAGATGGGCTGCCATGCTACCTTGAGCTGAGTGCATTCCAAGAGAAGTAGTTGCATCACCAAATCCTCTTTCTGTTTGCCATTTGTTTTATGTTCATAGACAACAGTTTTGAGCCATAATGACTGATAAATTGTGTGCAAACACCAGTGCTAGAAAGAAATATATGAAAAGCACTACATGCTGGATGTTCAAAGGTAAGGCTAAAAACAGTGTGGGAATTCTGAAAGGGAATGGCCATGCATAAGAAAACAGAGAGTAAAGGACAGAAAGCAAGTAGAAACTGGTGGGAGCTTTGGATGTATTAAAGGGCCTAAAACATCACCTGAGAGGATGCCAGGCAATTGTATGAAAGGGATTGCAGGTCATGACTTCATGGAATTTGAAGGGAGAGAGGAACCACTTGCTGGTGTACAAAAGGGGGAACATAATTCCACAAATGACACCATAAATAGCCCTTGTGACACTTATTCAGTTTGCTTTCTCTATCCATCAGAGAATCCGCCCGGTTACCTGTGAGTTTCAATTATTGTATTTCTCCTACTGAATTGTAAGCTCTTTCAACAAGAGATTATATGTCTCATTCATACAGGACTTTCTTAGGTTTCTACAACAATTAGGCCAAAAAACATTTCAAAGTGGTAGAGTAATACTCCATTGTGTATATATACCACATTTTCTTTATCCATTTATCTGTTGGTATGACATTTGCCAGTAAATGGGTGGATCTGAAGATTACCATGATAAATGAAATAAGTCCTCAAAAGCCAAAGGTCGATGATATATGGAAGCTAACTCACAATAAGATGGGGAGGGAAAGAATAGAAATTCAGTAGATTAGACAAAGGGGAATGAAGGGAAAGGAGGGAGGGAGGAAAAGGAAAGACAGTAGAATGAATCTGACATAATTTTCCTATGTTGTATATATGAATATACCATAGTGAATCCCACCATCATGTACATCCACAAGAATGGGGTCCTAATTGAAATAAGATATATTCCATGATTGTATAATTACATCAAAATATATTATACTGTCATATATAACTAAAAAGGACCAATACAAACAGTGGGTGAATTAATTTCTAAGTGAAACAGACCACTCACCACCTCTGGCCTATCCCTTAGTAAATGGAAATAGGAGCTCCAAACATGTATGGTTTTTGTCAGAAGCTTCCCAAGTGTCAGAGCTTTCGAAGGAAGACAAATCATGATGAACCCAAGGGAATCAGGCTTCCGCTGTGGAGACAGGCTGGAGTTTGTCACCTTCTCACCTTTGGGACGAGAGATAGCTGGTCATCCCTGGTTCCCAGGTGGGCCCTTTTTCATTGTGATCCATGAGAATAATCAAGGGAAATCTAGCCCCCAACTAAGAGAGTAGTCCTGTTCAGACTAGAAAACAGACTTCCTTGGCATTCAGAAGAGAAAGCAGAGAGGTGGGGGAAGTGGGAAGCGCAATCATTATCCAAGACAGTAGCAGTCATTCCTCAGATGTGTTTAGACTTCACAAAAAAAAAAAAAAAAGGCCACAGCCTCATTAGATCAAAACCAGCCTATGTGGTTTGGATAAGGTATTCTAGAAAAGCCAGGAGACATTCAGCCCACCCTAGCCATAGAGAAGCAGGCACACTAGGCTTGTGCATAGGAAGAATGAGTCATGTGTGCTCCGTGAATGGGGGAAGCTTTGCCTAATGGGTTTGACTCAATGAATCCATTGGGGCACTTCATGTCATGCTGAGAAGTTGCTGATCCTAAGAAGCTACCCACCCACTCCAATGGTTTGCCTATGTCCTCAAGGATGTCCCATCTTGACTGTCCCCAGATCTAGGAGAGGAGTCTGGCGTGAGTGGAAGAGGCCCTGTGTTGGGAGTTACAAAAACTCTTCCCTCTGCACCTAGGCAAGATAGAAGGGTTGGAGAGAAAGCAGCATCCCAAGAGCACCGGGTGGGGCACTGTCCCACCCTCTAGAAGGAAAAAGGGACAAATGCAGAGATAAGTCACAGACCTAGGCTTATTGTTTGATTTTCCTCTACTCAATATTCAGAAAAGCAGAGAGAGGAAGAGGGAGCCACAGGAGGCACCTTTGCAGGAACCATAGTAATCTGAGTTCAGAAGACAGTGGAAGACTGCTGTATTATTACTATAACTGCCAGCAGCAAAATTGCTATGGGGAGAACTGTTTTTGCTGAGTGAATATCTCAATGAGCTGCTCAAGATGGAGAAGAGACATTGACACTAATAAACAGGAGAGCAGGAAAGGAAATTCTATTTGTTTATTTGCTACTAAGAGAGAAACCATGGCATAGTTGTTCAGTAAGTAGTTGAACAGTTATTGCTTGGACATTCTTCAGTGGCAGGGCAACCAAAGACGTTTTGAGAATGAGTATGGTCTCAGGTTCAGTTAGAAGGTCATGTTTCTACAATAGCAAATTCTCTTCTTACACTCCAGAATTCTTTATTAAAATCTGCTAATCACAAAAATTGCTTTTATGAGTAGAAACTGTGGAAATTAAAGGAATATTTCAGGCTTGTGTCTAGGTTAATATTATATAAAACAGAAACCAAATAAAAGAGAGGGTAAGACCATCCATTAAAAGATGAAGCAAGAGTTTGGATCTAGGACTAATGAGGAGAAACTAATTCTCCTAGAAATTCACAGCGATCTTTGAGAGTCTTTCACAGAATGTGGAATTGGAGGTTTGAACCAATCTGAGTTAGATCTTAAGGAGAAGACCCAACAAGCCTGCAGAGGTTAGGGTTCCCTAGTTGATGTCTACTCATTAATGTGGAATCTCAAGATCTCACCTTCACTGACATCAGAGTCTGTGCAGATTCCCCCTGAAGTTTCTCAGGGACATTCCCCACATATTATAGAATGAGGACTTGGTGGTCATCACTTTTTTCCCTTCCCCATTTTCCCTCTGAAAGTGGTCACCCCACTGTCAACTGAACCACCTCTTACCACAGGTGAAGCTTCCACTGGCAGCCACCCCTACTCCTGACCAAAGTTGCACTCCAGTTAAATTATTCCTTCCAAAGTGTGGGACTCCAAACATTTTGGCTATCTAATACTGAATAACAAACCACCACAAAACTCAGGGGTTTAAAACAATGACTTACTTCTCATGATCCTAAGGGTTGACCAAGCATTTCTTCTCCTGTATTTGCTATCAGGTGAGGCACTAGAGTGACTGGAAGATCAAGCCCGGCCTCATTAACAGTAGCTGGCATTAGTGCTGGGGGCTGGTGTGAGCTCCATCAGAGTTCTCAGCTGGGGCTTTGGTTTTCCTCTAGTAGATCTTATCACGTGGCTTCCCAGGCTTCCTCACAGTGTGGTGACTGAGTCCCTGAAGGAGCATTCCCAGAAAGGTGAAAGGAGAAGAGACCTGGCCTCAAGAGGCACACAGAATGATCTCTGCCACATTCCAGGGTGACAAGCCAAAGGAGGGAAAACAAACTCCACTTTCTGATGGGAAGAATGGCAATAAAGGAAGGGAAGAAAAGAGAGGAGAAGATAAGAGTGGAGAGGAAAGGAGGAGAAGAGAGGAGAAGTTAAGTTGTGGTCATCTTGAATTCACCACACCACCACCCTTCTCTCCCTCTCTCCCTTTCTCCCTCCCTCCCTCCCTCTCTCCCTCCCTCCCTCCCTCTCTCCCTCCTCTCTCTCTCTCTCTCTCTCTCTCTCTCTCTCTCTCTCTCTCTCTCTCTCACTCACACACACACACACACACACACACACTCCAGTGCTGTGCTTTCTTACATCAAATCCCAGAGCATCTCTCTGATGCCAGCTTCTTGCAGAGGGAGAGTCTTGTAAGAACCACTTGGTCTGTTTCCATTGGCTCCCTAACCACCTGAAGAGAATCTGGTCACAGGACCATCCACTGAGTCAATCATCCCCTGCCAAGCAGTCTCCTGCCCAGATTCCCTTGCTTCTCAGTCAGCCACCCTTCCTCTGCGACCAGCACATTTATCACAGGGTCTGTATTTTTGTAGCTTTAATTTCACTGGCTTACGAAAAAAAAAAAAAAAACATGAATTCAACATCAATCAGAAAGATATGCATATGCTATCTTTGATAAGTGGCTCACTCTAAAATATCTCTGCTCCTCATACAATACTAGCACAGAGGTGACAAGAACGTCAAAGTGTCCAGGATAGCCATAAACCCCTGAAAGTTCCCCAAATCTACCCTCAGCTTAACTATTCTACTTTCTGAAAGTGGAGCTGAACTGTCTGAACTCAGAAAACTCTAGAAAGACTTCCAGTGAGTCAAAATTTCAAACTCAGCTGAATGGGGGTGGCTTTAGAATTTTCAGGTAGTTTTGAGATCCCAAAAAATGAAATTTTCCCACCTTCCAAAACAAATCCTTAACACTGTACAGACTCTGACCAGCCTTGTATATATCCAAGACTAGCAAGAAGCCTGCAGGGTGCAGGACATAGGAGGCAGAGTGGAGTGGGGAAGAAGAGGGATCCGAGATATCTAGAGTGAGCCAAAAGGCCACTAAGACTGCAGAGGGATGGCTTTCTTCTTGTCTCCTCTCCTGTCAGTCAAAATCTGAACTTGGCCAATTGCTAGGACTTTGCCCAAGGACAGTCACTGATTAAACAAGTTGAGCAGAGATAAGATACAGCTGTCCCAGCCAAGTTTTTCCTTCCTTACCTTATAGAAGGACATACAAGAAGAGCCAAGGAAGAAAGAAAGAAAGAGTTACTTCCTATTGTTAGTTCCAGCCAACTATCAACTGTCAGCTTTGCTATCTGGTTATGAATATTAAAAAGGAAAAGATAGAATCAGCAAGTGTGGGTAGTTTGTAATAAATCACCATACCTTGGCTTATATTGATTAATGGCAATTCATTATCCAGACAGGTGATGGGCATTTGTGTTGTTTCCACTTCCTGGAGATTATCAGCTGCCAAATCTTCCAAACACTTAGGTAGGAAAATAGAAGCGATTCAAGACAGTGAATGATAGATTGCTAAAGTTTTGTTTTATTGGTTTTTTTCCTATAATCATCTCATGGAGAAACAAATTTCTAATTCAGATAACCCTGGACCTTTATCTTGAGGCAAGAAAGCAAAATAAGTTTTCCTCTAAGGAGAAAAATGGTATATATCAGGAAAAGCAGAGCATTTCATGCCGTGTACTTTTGCTATTGCTGTTAGGTCTGAAGGTCACGTACTCCCCACCCACCCTGCCTCCTTCCTTCTCCTCTTCACTGTCTCTTTACCTGTCCAATTCATGCTCAGACTCTTATCTTCTCCAGGAGCCTCCCATGACTCCATAGGTGTTGAATTTGCCTGAGCATGTGTCTCCCAAGAGGAGAAGGCTGAAAAAGGGTAGGATTGTCTTAGATTCTAAACCCACATCTGGCACATGGAAAGTTAAGACCACACTGAATTCAACTGAAAGGATATTTAACATACTGCTGCTGTTTTAGCATCTTCTTTCATCTTCTTTATGTTACCAAATAAGTTATATTAATATGCCTCACAGTGATGATGCTAAGTTAAGTGCATCTCAAAGTTATTCTAAGCCCGCCTGGTCTCTGCTCTGTAGAACAATGTGTGTGAACATCTGCATCACTATAATCTAGCAGTAGTATTTTATTACTCTTTTTTTGAGGTACCCCTTACATGGCTTTTCCAGAAGGAAGTATCCTTTTCTAAGTCATCACATGCTCTACCGAATTCCTCCTGAGCCAAAGGCAGGTGTTTGTATTCTGAGAATGCAGTCTCACTGGATGATGGAACCACCTTGTGCCTTCTCCCCACCAACCCTTAGATGCACACTTCCACACGTGGGTAGGTTCATGAACAGGAGTGTATCCATTTGTAGATGGTTTCTGAGTTTACCCTTCAAAAACCCACATGAAGCTTTTCAAAATCATAAGGACCCTGGAGGGATTTCAAATATATAGAATTATTCTACCTGCATTTAAAAGTATTAGTTTATCTTCTTGTCAAAATTACCAACATCAAACTTCAAGGCTTGAGCCTACTCAGATGTCTCCCAGAAAGGTTCTTTTTGCCTTCCAAGCTTTCCATAATCAAAGGCAACCCTACAAAAGCAGCAAAGTTTTGCTGTTGACACTCTGATGGATCTGTGTCGCCCTTACCAATTTCCTGCATTTGGGTTGAACTGTTTAGCCCCCACTATGTGACTCTCCTGATCCTGTGAGGTGTGCACAGGATGTGGTACTCCTAATCTCCTCAAATGCATTTTTATGTAAAGTTATAAATGCAGCAAGAAGTCTTGGAAAATCCTTCAGATTAGGAGTCAGGAGGCCTGTGGAAGGCCTCAAATACTTTAGAGAAAGAAGTGGTACCTGAATAGGTAAATAGGTGAGCAGGTAGGTAAGTAAGGAGTAAAACAGGATTTCACTGCCAAACCTCCCTGCTGGGACTCAGTTTTCAGTTCTCTAAAATAAGAGGGGTTGAACTCTGCAAACAGTTCTGCTTTGCCCTGGAGCCTAGTAACCTGTGAGCTGCTTTCCTTCTCTGTCCCCTTCCTGACATCCTTTTCCATGGATCTTTTCAAGGTGACTCTAGACCTGCCAAGGTTTGCTTTCTTAAATTCCAGATCTTTATTGCCTTGGAATTCTAAGCTCTCCTCAGTTTATGGCTCCTTCCGTTATGGTGGCCAGTCACCTTTCAACCTTTAAATGTTTTCTTCATGTTAACAAGTACCAAAGAAAGGCACCTGACTTCCATGTTTCCTGTTGTGAGTGGATCTGAAGTGACCTGAAAAGTCAGTGCAGCTTCCTGAAGTCCTGTACAAACCAGTCCCAGAGCTGCAGAGTCCCTGGCTGCCCTGGCTCAGTCATTTGTTCACAATTGAATCGGTCCTTATATCAGCACAGGCTTTCCTTTCACAGTCGGGATGAGCGGGTGCAGCCTTTCCTAAACACCTTCAACCTGAGAAGGGCTGTCATGGGTATCTCCTCACATCAATAGTTTTCTTTTTAATATTTATTAACACAAAAGTATTTTCCTCTCCCCACTTGAAATGTATATATTCATTCATTAAAACGCATTGATGTTGCTGAGGTAATGGCCTGTCGACAGATTTATAGCAGGAACTAGCTTACTGCCTGCAGGCCCATGCATTTTAATATGATTAAAAGGCTTCAGTTTGGAATCTTAGCTAATTAATATTCATGTTTTCCTCCTTCCACCTGCCATTCCCGATTTGCTGTCTTTTAGCAGATTGATTGTGGACCAATTAATGCCACCATCAGGCAAAGCCAGGCAGGAGGGGGGAGAAAAGGGGACCGCCATCATGGCACTGACTTTTATATGAAGAAAAGGGCACTTTAACTAATGGAAATCTTTTCCTGGCTTATGAAGGAAGTTGAGGTAGAGGCTTCATAAATATGAGAATTTGGTAAGAATGGAAATTGAACACAGAGTGTGGGTTAAGTTTCTCACACTGAAATTTACTAATCTTGAAGAGTTTTCACAAGTTTTGATTGTGCCAGAAATCACAGAAAAGGAACTTGAGAAAGCAGGTAATACTTTTTTTAATAAAGAAGGAAATAAAGTTGAAAGTGGATAAACCATTCACATAGCCACTCATACAAATGAATGACTCACACACCTAGAGCCTTTGAAAGTCAATCAGATTGCTAGGGATAGTGAGATGAGTGGGTGCAGTCTTTATCTTACCTGTTCTTCTTGCTGTAAAAAAAAAAATACTGCAGACTGGGAAATTAATAAATGGGATAAATTTATTTCCTACCATTCTACAGGCTGGGAATTTCAAGATCAAGGTATGGATGGATTCAGCATCTGGTGAGGGCAGCTATCTGCTTTCAAGATGGTGCCTTATTGCTGTGTTAATTCCCCCATGAGGGATATACACTGTGTCCTCAAATGGATGAGCCAAATTTGCTTCCTCCAATCATAAAAGCATAATTCCATTCATGAGAGTGGAGCCCTCATGACCTAACCAACACCTAAAGGCCCCAACTCTTACTATTATTGCACTGGGGCTTAGATTTCAATATGAATTTTGAAGGGACACAGCACTTAAACCATAGCAGTCTCTTAGTTTTCTTTGTCTCATAATGGAAATTGTTTTGCCTTAATAGCAAACAGTAAAGGAGAAGGGGACAGAGGAAAGCTATGAGGACATTCACAATTAAAGTTTCCTCAGATATGTGAAAGCCTGTCATAAAGGAGAGATTTGAGATCTATTTAACTTAAAGTGATAGAAATAGAAATCATGGCAATATTTGTGATAAACACAGCCATGAACCAGTACTTGAGGGAAATCTAGGTTGAACAGAGGCAGAAATGTCTTTGGAGATTTGCCTTCCCCACAAGTTGCTCTTCCCAATCATGGGTATCTTGAGACATGTTGCTAGTGAAAGTGAAAGTAACCAAGAGCAACACCTCCCATTTAGGCTAGCTAACTTTGGCCTGGTTCTGTCAACACTCGGAGTCTTATCTATAAAATGGGATAACTATATTTCCATCAGGGGACCATTGTAAGGACGGAATGAGAGCAAGCCTTCAAGTGCCTGGTGCAAGGCTCCGTCAATATCAATTCTACTCATATGTCCACTGTGGACCGAAGTGCAGAAGTGACAGTTATTCCATGTTGTATGAAGAACATTTTTCCAGAAGAAAGAAAAACAGATGGGGAGATAACAAACTCACTTTCTTGGCCACAAAAATGCATAAGTGAAAAAGCCAAAATGGATTTTATTACATCTCTAAGCCTGTCTTGCCCAGTGCACTGGGTATTAATCATGGAACAAAGAGGGGTTACAGAAGCAAGATAAAAATAAATCAAAAGCACCGGATTTATGCAAAAGGTACATGTAGTTTGTCCTGTTGATGAGTCACTGGTCTGAGCATCCATTTAGGTTTAGCAGGAAGTCCATGGACAGGCTGCGGCTTAATTGTCCTTTCACTGTGGTCACAACCATTGTGAGCTAGGGGCTCTTTGTTTTCAAAACATCCAGATGATCACAGTCCTCCTGGATGAGATCATGTAGGGACTTTAGGCTGACCTACCCAATGAGAATTCCCTTTTACAGTTTCCGGCCATCAAACTCCCCCTCAACCCTCAGGCCAGTTCAACTGTCCCTTCTTCTGGGATGTTATCCTTACCACCCTGATCAGAAATAATGGCTCCTTTCTTTGGGTCCTGCTCTATAAATACTCATAAGTCCCTCTCCCCCAATGACAATAATGATGCTGTTGACTGAGAGTTATTGAAGACTTGTCAAGAACCAAATACGACACTCTGTGTTTTATGGGCACTATCTCAGATAATCCCAGGGGGTCCATATTTAAATTCTCCCTATTTTACTGCAGCTAAAAGGAAAGTCTGCCAAATATTGTGAATATTTTGCCTCCCTTATGCTCATTTGCAGTCAATTCCCTCACTTCTTGTTCCGGAAAGCCAATGATCCACTTCCTGTTGTTATAGATTAGTGTTACCTGTTCTTGAACTTCTTGTAAATGGAGTGCTGGAGTGTGCACTCTTTCCTGATCTGGGATACTGCTTTTGAGATTTCCCCCATGTTGCTGCATGTATTGGAAGTAGTTCCCTTCTTTTAATTGATGAGAGGTTTTCCACCAAAATTTACCACCTGATGGATGGATATTTGGGTGAATATGAGTTTGGGACTGTTATATGAACTATCGTCTACACATCTTTGTTTTCATTTCTCTTGAACTAAGATTACTGAGTCATATAAGTGTATATCATTTTACAATAAATTGCCAAAATGTTTTCCATGTTGGTTGCATAATTATACATTCGCACCGGCAATGTATGATAGTTTCAGAAGCTCCATGTTCTTCTTGCCAACACTTGATGTGGTCTTTTCTTTTTTTTAAGCCCTGATAGAGTTGTAGTGGAATGCCATTATGGTTTTAATTGCTTTTCCTGATGAGAAATGATATTAATTAACATGACAATGATATTAGCTACTTAAATGTCCTCTTTTATGAAGTGGTATAAAATATTTGCTATGTTTTAATGGATCATTTTTATTCTTATAAGAGTCCTTTATATATTCCAGGTAAAAGTCATTTTCTGACATAAATATTGCAAGTATTCCCTCCTAACCTATAGCTTGAATTTTCATTTTCAACAGCACCTTTTCTTTTTTTAATGTACTTATTTATTCTAATTTGTTATATATGACAGCAGAATGCATTTCAATTTATATTACACATATAGAGCACATTTTTTCATGTCTCTGGTGATTCACAAAGTAAAGTCACACCATTCGTGTCTTTATACATGTACTTAGGGTAATGATGTCCATCTCATTGCACCATCTTTCCTACCCCCATGCCTCCTCCCTCCCCCTCCCTCTCCTTTGCCCTAACTGAAGTTCCTCTATTCTTCCCATGCTCCTACAACCCCCATTATGGATCAGCATCCACATATCAGAGAAAATATTCAGTGTTTGGTTTGGGGGATTGGCTTATTTCACTTAGCATGATATTCTCCAACTCCATCCATTTACCTGCAAATGCCACGATTTTATTCTCTTTTAATGCTGAGAAATATTCCATTGTGTATATATATAGCACAGTTCCTTAATTTCTTTATCCATTCATCCATTGAAGGGTATCTAGGTTGGTTCCATAATTTAGCTATGGTGAATTGTGCTGCTATAAACACTGATGTGTCTGCATCGCCATAGTATACTGTTTTTAAGTTATTTGGGTATAAACCAAGGAGTGGGATAGCTGGGTCAAATGGGAGTTTCATTCCAAGTTTTCTAAGGAATCTCCATATGGCTTTCCAGATGGTTGCACCAATTTACAGTCTGATCAGCAAGGTATAAGTGTGCTTTCCCCCCCACATCCCCACCAACACTTATTGTTGTTTGTATTCTTAATAGTTACCATTCTGACTGGAGTGAGATGAAATCTTAGAATACCTTTGATTTGCATTTCTCTAATTGCTAGAGATGTTGAACATTTTTTTCATATATTTGTTGATTGATTGTATATCATCATCTGAGAAGTATCTGTTCATTTCCTTGGCCCATTTACTGATTGGGTTATTTGGGGGTTTTTTTGGTGTTAAGGTTTTGGGTCCTTTCTATATCCTTGAAATTAGTGCTCTATCTGATGTACATGTGGTAAAAATTTGTTCCCATTCTGTAGACTCTCTATTCACCTCACTGATTGTTTCTTTTGCTGAGAAGAAGTTTTTAAGTTTGAATCCATCCCATTTATTGATTCTTGATTTTATTTCTTGCACTATAGGAGTCTTGTTAAGGAAGTTGGGGCCTAATCCAACAAGATGAAGATTTGGTCTTACTTTTTCTTCTATTAGGCACAGGGCTCTGGTCTAATTTCTAGGTCCTTGATCCACTTTGAATTAAGTTTTGTGCATGGTGAGAGATAGGGTCTTAATTTCATTTTGCTGCATATAGATTTCCAGTTCTCCCAGCACCATTTGTTGAAGAGGCTACCTTTTCTCCAATACATGTTTTTGGTGCCTGTGTCTAGTATGAATAACTGTACTTATGTGAGTTTGTCTCCGTGTCCTCTATTATATACCATTGTTCTACAAGTCTATTTTGATGCCAATACCATGCCATTTTTGTTATTATGGCTCTGTAGTATAGTTTAAGGTCTGGTATGGTGATGCCACCTGCTTCACTCTTATTGCTAAGGATTGCTTTGGCTACTCTGGGTCTCTCATTTTTCCCAGATGAATTTAATGACTGCTTTTTCTATTTCTATGAGGAATGTCATAGGGATTTTTATTGGAAATGCATTAAATATTTATAATGCTTTTGATAGTATGATCATTTTGACAATATTAATTCTGCCTATCCAAGAGCAAGGGAGATCTTTCTATCTTCTAAGGTCTTCTTTAATTACTTTCTTTAGTGTTCTGTGATTTTCATTGTAGAAGTCTTTCACCTCTTTCATTAAGTTTATTCCCAAGTACTTTATTTTATTTTATTTTATTTTTGAGGCTATTGTAAATGGGATAGTTTTCCTAGTTCTCTTCCAGAGGATTTGTCACAGATGTACAGAAATGCCTTTGATTTATGGATGTTCACAAGTGCCTTTTCAAGAAAATATTTTATTTTGATAAAGGTAATTATCATTTATCTTTTATGTTTTACGCTTTCTATGTCAAAAAAATTTGTAATATCTCAAGGCTACAAAGAATTTTCTCTTTTGTTTTACCCTAGAAGTTTTATAGTCTTAGCTTTTATGTTAAGAACTATCATCCACTTCAAGTGAGTTAATGTTTTTGATACAATGTTTTTTTTCCATATAAATATTTAATAGCTCTGGCACCACGCTTTTAAAGACTTATCTTTCTCCCATTCAATTTCCTCAGTTCTTTTGTCAATCGTATATGTGGGGTTCTTCATCTGGACTCTATTTTGTTCACGAACCATCTCTACATGAATACCATAATATTCTGAATACCACATCTCTGTAGTAATACTTAAAATCAGACAATGCAAGTCTTTCTACTTTATTTTTTCAAAATTGTATATATTTTGCAATATTTATTGCAATATATATATACACACACATATACATATATATGCACACACACATATATGAGATTTTATATATATATATATATATATATATATATATATATATATATTGCACACTACTCAGAGTTCTCCAGAGAAACAGAACCAATAGACTGTATGCAGATAAACAGAAATAGATTTATTGTAAGTGATTGGTGCACATAATTATGGAAGGTAATGAGTCCCACAGGCTGCTGTTCACAAGCTGGAGAAGCAAGAAAGCTGATGGTATGATTACAGTCTAATCCTGAAGGCCTGGGTACCAAGGAAGCCAGTTAGTGTACATCTCAGTCCAAGCCCAAAGGCCAGAGAACCAGGAGAGCCATTTTCCAGGACCAGGAGAAATTGGATGTCCTAGGCTCAAGCAGAGAATAAACTCACTCTGTCCACCTTTTCATTTTGTTCAAGACCTCAATAGATTTGAGGATGCACCCTGGTGAGGATGGTCTTTGTTACTCAGCCTACTGATTACTTACCTCTTCCAGAAATCATTATTTTACCACCTGACTGGGCACCCATTAACCCAGTCAAGTTTACACATAAAAATGACCATCACAACCAGGTAGCACTAACATTAAAATGTTGAATAGAAGTTATGAAAACAAACGTTCTTGAGTTGTTTACAGTCTTAAGTGGAAAATATTCTAATGTTTCCCATTAAGTTTGATGATCACAGGCTTTTTGTAGATGCCCTGTAAATCAGAAGTACAAAAAAATATGTTTCTATTTCTAGTTGATTGAGAATTTTGATCATTTTGTATTTCTTCAGATGTTTTTTGGTATCATAATTGTATCTTATTCTGAAATCTATTCTTTCTAATATTAGTATGGCAACTCTGGCACTTACTCAATTAGTGTTTGGATATTATATCTTTTCCTATCCTTTTACTTTTAATATATTTATGGCCTTACATTTAATGTATGCTTTTTATAGACAACATAAAGCAAGATTAGGAACTGTGGGTTCTTATTAATTTATTCATTCTGGTAATGTTAGTCCTAAAATTGAAGTGTTTAGAAAGTTTACAGTTAAAATGATCATTGTACTGTTAAGTTTGAATTGACTACCTTGATAATTGATTGCTTTTGTCCCGTTGACTCTTTCTGTTCTTCTTTTTCTGCCTTTTTTTGGAATCAAATTAAATACTATATCTTTTACAACTGGGTTTTCTCTCTGCTACTGGCTAATTAGTTCTACCTTTCTGCTATTTAGTTTTGTGTGTATATGAGTTTGCTAAAGAGCTTGAAACCTATATTTTCACTTATCACAGCTTGAATTTAGATGCTTATATAACACATGAGTATTCTTCCAATCCCTCCTTCTCATTTCTTATACTATTATATAGTTTACATCTGCATTTATTGTAAACAGTGTATTTCTAGTTTTGCTTCAAATAGTGAATTATCTTTTGAATTAATCTAAAAATATTTTTAATTTACCCACATATTAACAATTTGTTGAGATCTTTATTTCTTTCTGTACCTCTAAATTTCTCCCTCAAAAACGTCTTTTAATTTTTTTTATAGTTCAAATCTCCTGGATACAAATTATTTCAACTTTTGCCTAAAAGCCATTATTTTTTTTGACAGTTTAATGTTTTTTTTATTAAGCCAAAGAATAAACAGTAGGTCAATGACAAAGTTGTGAATCTGCTTCATGTGAGGCCATCCTTATATGTAACTCTTATTTGATTGAAATAAAATCTAAAGCAAACATAAAATTAAAAATCATATTTAATTCAGGAAGTGATAAAATCTTTTGGACAGAAGAAATACACAAAGGTTTAATACACATAGGTTTAAACATGAACACACAATCACATAGTTTACATGACTCAAAAACACTATATTATCAACCAATTATGGAAATAATATTCTGTATGCTATTTAGCCATTTAAAAGCCATTATTTAATCTCCATTTAATACAGAATTTTAGTTGGACAGGATACTTTCTTTTGTTTGAATATTTTTTTAAGTTTCAGCACTTTAAAAAGGTGGTATTCTACTACCACCTTTTAAATTTTCAGATTTAAATTTTTCTAGACGAGAAAACTGTGGCAACACTTACCCTTGTTTCTTTTCATAACATGCTTTCCCTTCTCTGCCTACTTTTTAAGGTTTTTCTCTAAATCACTACTTTTATAAATTTGGTTATGATGTGTTAAAGGGGTTTCTCAATGTTTATACTGCTCAAAGTTCTTGGAATTTCTCAGATATGTAGGCTTATAGTTTTCACCAAATTTGGAAATTTTCAGTCATTATTTTTAAAAATATTTTTCTGTCCTCCATCCTTTTGGAAATATAAATATATATGACTGCATGAAAATGTTTCCAAAGTCACTGAAGCACCATTCATTAATTTTTTAGTTTGTTTTCCAAATATACTTCATTTTGGATGGTTTTCATTATTATATTTTCAAATTCAGTTTTTTTTCCCTACCTAATCCACTATTAATTCCAAACAGTGATTTTTCATTCCAGGTATTTTATTCTTAAAAATTAAAGTTTTTTATTTATAAACTTCATTTTAGCATTGATATGTTTATATTTTTCTTTCAATAATTATATATATTTATAGTATTTGTTTTAAATATTCTTATTTGCTAATTTCATCATTTCTGTCATTCTAGGGATGCTTATAGTGACTGGTCACTTTTTTACTGGATGTGGTTTATATTTTTCTATCTTCAGATGGTTACTAATTTTCAATTGAATTTGAACTTTCTTTTTGAATGCTGGATTTTGTGGTTTTCCTTTAAAGAGTGTTGAGCTTTATTCTGGTGTGAATTGCATTGCTTAAAGTCAGCTAGGTCTTTTTGAAGGTTGTTTTTAAGCTTTATAAAGTGGGTCCTGAGCAGCCTTTACCCAAAGATATGTTAACCTATTAAGGCATGGCCCCTCTGAGGTTACCACCAAATGCCCCAACGTTTTAACAAATTCTCTCCATTCCAACTGCTCAGAACTTGGACACCTTGCAGCCATGTATGAGCTCTGGAAATCTTTCAGCTTATAGCACCTTCCTCATGCTTTGACTGACCTCATGGATTTTTGCCCTTTGTGTACACTGCTAAGTATTCAGCAGCAGACCAATGGGAATCCCTGTGAAAGATATGGGCCTATTTTCTTATGACTCCCTCTTTTCCAATAGGGTCCCAATAATTCCAGTTCCTCAGCAACCGCTCTCTTTATCTCTGCAATTGAGCAATTCTGCAATGCTCTGCCTGGGATCCTTACCTTTGAACTAGGGATAGAAGGCGCCTTGAGACATAAAGCTGGGAAATCTTAGGCCTACTTCACTTGTTTCTCTACTTTCAAGGGTCACAGCTTCAGGTTGCCTGCTTTCTGCCATTCAAAAAAAGTTGCCTCATGTACTTTATCCAATTTTTTAGTTGTTTTTGATGAGAGGGGAAATCTGCACCCAGTTATTCTGCCATTTGCCCCAATGCATGCTTGTTTGTTTTACAAGCATGAATGTATTTATTTCTTTGATCTGGGGACAAAATAGCCTGGGAAAGTTTAAAAGAATTTATTAAACTGAATGAAAATGTTATAGATGTCAATGAGTATCATGTTATATTATTTTGGTTGGTTTTAAAAAATTATTTGATTAAATACATTTTGGAAGAGGAATCAGGAAAGATAAAGTCACTGGAAAACCATCTCACAACAAGAAGAACTATTTTGTTAAATATTTTCACATTCTTTGCAACTCCTTAGGTTGCTTCCAACATCAAATAGGATAGGCAAGATCATTCTTGTAACCAATAGTAGTTACTTGAAATAACCAAGTTTTATTCTCACACATGCTATCTATTCATTATGGGTGGATTACAAGTCAGCCATACCATCTTCATGCTGTTACTCAGCAGAAGTATTTCCTTTCTGAGACTCAGTTTTATGACTGAGGAAAATAGACATGGAAAACCATAACATGACCCTTAGAACTTCTGCCTTGAAAATGACAATCTGCCTACCCTGCATTGGCTAAAGCAACTCACGTGGTCCCACATTACTTAAATAAACCAAGAATATAAAATCTGTCTACAGGGAGGAGAACCACAGGAAGAGGCAAAATACATTACACATGTTTGTACATCTTCTGGTACTCCTATACACAGAATGTCATCTTCTATTTTGGATTAGTTCTTACAAAAGAGCTAGACAGCAATAGGAAGTAAATCAACACATCTAAATGTGGCTTTCATCCAGAAACTGTACTGTCTTGCACTGAGATGACCACCAAGGCCATTACCAAAAATAGCAGGCAGCTACACCTGCTGATATACGAAGACCTCCAAAACATACTAATTGAATGAAGATAAGATACACACTAGTGTATATAATGTACTTTCATGAAAGCAAAGAAAAGAATATATTTGTATATCTGCAAATGTGTGCTTGGAAATATGCTAAAAGAATGCATAGGAAGGCAGACACTGCTACCCCAATGCCCTCCTACTATCCCCTAGAGGTCTTTTCTCCTAGCATGGCTGCCACTAGCACCTGGAGGTCTTCTCTCTGGGCACCACTATCACTGGTGTTTCTGCCACCAATCAGTTCTCCAAGTGCCCCTGTTGATGACCCACCACCCACTGCTGATCTGCTACTGCCCCTGACCAGAGATCCACTGCTAGAATGCCTACAGGTTTGGTTACAGGTGGCCACCTCCATCTTTGGACACTGGCCAGTACCTGGAGGGCCAGGGGGCCAACATCTGCCAGTCATAAGGGGGCCATTTGCTACCACTGTCATCTCAAGGCACAACCACCTCTAATTGGGGACACTGGCCGGGAACTGGAGGTCCAGTGTCAGAGTTCCTACAGGATTGGCTGTGCCTGGAGCCTTCCTGTTGGGTGTGCTGGTGACTGCCATTTTGCAGCTTCTTTTCAGGGTGGCTCCTCTATGTAAGTGCATCCTTGGTGGTCTCTTTGCAAATTGGAACAGCACTGAGATCTTGGGACTGCAACATGGCCAAGCCTGAATATCTGAAGCCCAGATCGGTAACTGGGACCAGTCTGGGCTTGGCAATCCCATGAAGAATCAGAGACAGGACTGAGAAAACTTTGAACTCTGAAGCAAACAGTTGTTCAGTTTTCCACTGAGTTTTATTGTTTTGTTTTTAAGTATATATATATATATATATATATATATATATATATATATATATATTTTTTTTTTTTTTTTAAAGAGAGAGAGAGAGAGAGAGAGAAGAGAATTTTATTTTTAATATTTATTTTTTAGTTCTCGGCGGACACAACATCTTTGTTGGTATGTGGTGCTGAGGATCGAACCCGGGCCGCACGCACTCCAGGCGAGCGCATTACCAGTTGAGCCACATCCCCAGCCCCATTAAATATATATTTTTTTATCTTCTCTGACATCTCTACTATTTTTGGGACCAGGTATTTCGTGCATCAGTTTGTTGAGAACTGTGGTTAATGGATGGTATTTTGCAGTTTTGATGTGTATTCTTATATTTTTAATTTTTTATTATATATATTTTTCCTCTTACTTGTCTGTTTTCCTGGACTCTCTCTCTCTTTCTTCTCCCCCTAACAATGAGTCTCTTTCAATTCCTCTTCCACCTTACTATGGATTTTTGCTTCTGGCATCTCTCCTGCTCCCTCATAAACATCATGTACTACATCACTTCTATTTTCTCTTTGTCCAACATTTGAAATTGTGAACCCTTATAACAAATTTGCTGTGTTTAATGTGGACAGTAATTGAACCCATTGCTTCTGTTTGTTGTGAGAAAACTGTGGAAGTTTTGATAGGATCTAGATGGTTTGGAGCTGTGTTTTGTTTGCATTGGGTGCTGTTGATATTGGTCTCCCTACTTGAAGGCAAGGTGCTGGAAACCTTCAGGGACACCACAGGTCTGGAGAGTAGAATTTGTGCTGCCTTATGTCCATATTGCTAGATTGGAAAACACATAAACAACATGAAATAACACAGGAATACAGTGCCCCAAACAAACTAAGATGCTACAATGACAGAATACACTGACAACAGGGTAGAACAAATGTCAGAGAAGAAGATAAGAATGTACATAGTTAAACAGATCTGTGAAGTAAAGGAGTGAAAGAAAAAATAAGGAAGTGAAAAATCACTTCAATAAAGAGTTAGAGATTGTGAAAAAATAAGCATAAATCCTTGAAATGAAGGAATCAATAAACTTAATTATAAATTCAATAGAAAGCATCACCAATAGACTAGATTACTCAGAAGTCAGAATGTCAGGCAATGAAGACAAAATATACAATCTTGAAAAAAGAGTTGACCACAGAGAGAAAATATTAAGAAATCATGAACAGAACATCCAAATTATGGGAAAACATGAAAAGACCAAATTTAAGAGTTACTGGAATAGATGAAGGAACAGAGATACAAACCAAAGGAATACACAATCTTTTAATGATATGATGTGAGAAAATTTCCCAAACCTAAAGAATGAAATAGAAAACAAAATATAAGAGGCTTACAGGACCCCAAATGTACAAAAATTACAGCAGACCCACACCAAGACACATTATAATGAGACTAACACAGAGAATAGAGATAAAATCTTAAATCTGTGAAAGAAAAAAAATAAATTACATATAAGAGGAAATCAATTCAGATCTCACCTGCTTTCTCAACCCAGACCCTCAAAGTTAGGAGACCCTGGAATAATATATTTCAAGCTCTGAAAGAAAATGGATGCTAAACAAGAATTTTATATCAAAATTATAGCAAAATTAAATTTCAGATTTGAAGATAAAATTAAAACCTTCCATGATAAACAAAAGTTAAAAGAATTCATACCTAGAAAATTCACAACAGAACATTCTCAACTAAATATTCCATGAGGATGAACTGAGGGAAAAAAATGTGAAAACCAGAAAAGAGAAGAACAACACTAAAGGAATAGTCAATCAAAGAAGAAACTAAGTAAAAAAAAAAATAGAACAAAATAACTAGGTTATTATTATCTCAATAATAACCTTGAACATTAATGGCCTAAACTCATCAATCAAAAGACATAGACTGGCAGATTGGATTAAAACACAAAACCCAACAATATACTGTCTCCAAGAAACTCCCCTCACAGGCAAAGACATCCACAGACTGAAAGTGAAAGGATGGGAAAAAAAAAAAACATATGATTCATATGGATAGCCTAAACAAGCAGGGGTTTCTATCCTCTTATCAGATAAAGTGGACTTCAAGCCAAAGTTAATCATAAGGGACAAAGAAGGACATTTTATACTGCTTAAGGAAATAATCCATCAACAAGACATAACAATCTTTATGTTTATGCCCCAAACAATGGAGCATCTACATACATCAAACAAACCCTTCTTTATTTATGCCCCCAAACAATGGAGCATCTACATACGTCAAACAAACCCTTCTCAACTTCAAGAATCAAATAGACCACAAAACAATAATATTGGAACACCTCTCTCACTACTCAATAGATCTTCCAAATAAAAACCAAACAAAGAAACTCTAGATCTAAATAATGCAACCAATAATTTAGAATTAACAGACATATATAGAATATTTCATCCATCAATGAGCAAATATACTTTCTTCTCAGGAGCACATGGATCCTTCTCTAAAATAGACCATATCTTATGCCATAAAGCAATTCTTAGCAAATACAAAAAAAATAAAAAATAAAAGAGAATCAATACTCTGAATCCTATCAGATCATAGTGGAATGAAATTAGAAATCAATGATAGAATAAAAAATAGAAGCTACTCTCACATATGGAGACTAAGTAATATTGAATGATGAAAGGATAACAGAAGAAATCAGAGATGAAATAAAAAAATACTTAGAGATAAATGAGAACACCAATACAACATATCAAAATCTCTGGGACACCATGAAGGCAGTGCTAAGAGGAGAAAAGTTCATTTCATTGAGCTAATTCCTTAAAAGGATAAAAAGTCAACAAATAAATGACCTAACATTACAACTCAAATCCCTAGGGAAAAAAACAAAAACAAATCAACACCAAAAACAGTAGCAGACAGGAAATAATTAAAATCATAGCTGTAGTCAATGAAATTGAAACAAAAGAAACAATTGAAAAAATTGACAAAACAAAAATTGGTTCTCTGAAAAAATAAATAAAATTGTTAACCCTTAGCCATGCTAATGAAGAGAAAAAGAGAAAAAACTCAAATTACTAAAATACATGATGAAAAAGGAAATATCACAATGGACATGACTAAAATACAGAAGATCACTAGAAAATATTTTGAAAATTTATACTCCAATAAAGTAGAAAACCTTAAAGACATTGACAAATTTCTAGAAACATATGACCTACCCAAACTGAATCAAGAGGACAGACACAATATAAACAGATGAATTACAAGTAATGAAATAGAAAACACCAACAAAAGCCTACAAATCAAGAAAACCCTGGACCAGACGGATTCTCAGCCAAAAGAAAGAAATTGAAGAAGACCTTAGAAGATGGAACCATCTCTTGTGCTTTTGGATAGGCAGAATTAATATTGCCAAAATGGCCATACAATAACTTCAAAGAATTAACATCAATACTCCTCAAAGTATTCCATGAATCGAGTAGGAGGGAACCCTCCAAACTCATTCTATAAGGCTAATATCACCCTGACATTCAAACCAGACAAAGGCACATCAAAGAAAGAAAACTTCAGACCAATATCCCTGATGAACATAGATGCAAAAATTCTCAATAAAATTCTGGCAAATCACATATAAAAACACGTTAAAAAGATAGTGCACCACAATCCTGTATGGTTCATCCCAGGGATGCAAGGTTGGTTCAACATATGGAAATCAATAAACATAATTCATCACATCAATAGAATTAAAAACAAGAATCATATGATCATCTTGATCAATGCAGAAAAAAATATTTGCTAAAATACAGTACCCTTTCAAAACACTAGAAAAAGTATAGATGGTAGGAATATACTCAACATCATAAAAGCTATATATGCTAAACCCAAGGGCAACATCATTCTAAGTGGAGTAAATTGTAAGTATTCCCTCTAAAAACTGGAACAAGACCACTGCTATTCAACATCATACTTGAAATCCTAGCCAGAGCAATTAGACAAGAGAAAGAAATTAAAGGGATATGAATAGGAAAAAAAGAACTCAACCTATCGCTATTTGTCAATGACATAGTCCTATATTTAGAAGAGCCAAAAAATCCTCCAGAAAACTTCTAAAAATCATAAATGAACTCAGCAAAGAAGCAAGTTATAAAATCAACACCCATAAATCAAATGAGTTCCTATACAACAGTGATGAATCTACTGAAAGAGAAATTAGGAAAGCTACCTCATTCACAATAGCTTAAAGAAAAAAAAACTTGGGAATCAATCTAATAAAAGAGGTAAAAGACCTCTACAATGAAAATTACAGAACACAAAAGAAAGAAATTGAAGAAGACCTTAGAAGATGGAACGATCTCTCATGCTTTTGAATAGGCAGAATTAATATTGTCAAAATGGCCATACTACCATTATATAAATTTAATGCCATTCCAATTAAAATCCCAACTATGTTCTTCATAGAACTAGCAAAAGCAATCATGAAATTCATTTGTAAAAATAAAAAACAGAATAGCCAAAGCAATCCTTAGCAAGAAAAGTGAAGCAGGAGGCATCACAATATCAGACCTTAAACTATACTATAGAGCCATATTAACAAAAACATCATGGTGTTGGCACCAAAACAGACACATAGACGAACTATACAAAATAGAAGTCACAGAGACAAATCCACATAAATACGGCTATCTCGTACTAGAGAAAGGCACCAAAAAAAATTCACTGGAGAAAAGATAGCCTATTTAATAAATAGTGCTGAGAAAATTGGAAATACACACATAGCAAAATAAAATTAAATCCCTCTCACCCTGCAGGAAATTTAACTAAAAGTGTATCAAAGACTTAGGCACTAGACCAGATACCCTGTGCCCAATAGAAGAAAAAGTAGGGCCAAATCTTCACCATGTTGGCTTAGGATCTGACTTCCTTAACAAGACTCCTAAAGTGCAAGAAGTAAAATCAAGAATCAATAAATAAAATGGATTCAAACTGAAAAGCTTCTTCTCAGGAAAGGAAATAATGAATAATGTGAAAAGAGAGCCTACAGAATGGGAGAAACTTTTTACCACATGCACCTCATTTAGAGCATTCATCTCCAGCATACATAAAGAACTCAAAAAACTTTACACCAAAACCCAAATAACCCAATCAATAAATGGGTTAAGGAACAGAACAGGCACTTCACACACACACAGAAAAAGAAATACAATTGATCAACAAATAAATGAAAAAATGGTCAACATTTTAAGCAATTAGAGGAATGTAAATCAAACTACTCTAAGATTTCATCTCACTCCATTCAAAATTATCAAGAATACAGACAACGATAAATGTTGGCAAGAATGTGGGGGAAAAGGGATACTCATACATTGCTAGTGGGAATGAAAATTGGTGTAACCATTATGGATAGTAATATTGAGATTCCTAAGAAAACTTGGAATGGAACCACCATTTGGCACAGCTATCTCACTTCTCGGTTTATACCCAAAAAACTTAAAATTACCATATTACAGTTATGTAGCTACATCAATGTTTATAGCAGCTCAATTCACAATAGATAAACTATGGAATCAATCTAGGTACCCTTCAACAGATGAATGGATTAAAAAAGGAATATATATATATATTCCTTTTTAAAATATATATATATATTCCTTTTTAAAATATATATATATATATTCCTTTTTAAAATATATATATATTCAATATATATATATATATATGTTAAAAAGATATATATATATATATATATATATATATATATATATATATATATATATGAATGATGGAATATTATTCATCCTTAAAGAAGAATGAAATTATGGCATTTGCCAATAAATGGATGCAGCTGGAGAATATCATGCTAAGTGAAACCCAATCCCAAAAAACCAAAAGCCAAATGTTTTCTCTGATAATGTGCTAATTCACAATGGTGGGGGGAGGGGCAGAGAGCTAGGGAAGAATAGAGTTACTTTAGATTACCTAGAAGGGAGTGAAGGGAGAGAAGTGGGATATGGGAGTAGGAAGGATACTAGAATGATTCAGACATCATTATCTTAAAGAACTCAAAAAACTTTATACATATATAACTATAGGACTGGTGGGATTCTACACCATGTGTAAACAAAAGAATGAGAAATTATACTCCATTATATATGATGTATCAAAGTGCTTCTACTGTCATGTATAACTAAAACAAAAAAAATTTAAAAATGCTTAGGAAATTGATATTTCTAAAATAATATTCAGGAAAAATATTTTTTTCTGGAAATTAATGCTGTAATCAGGATTGGAAGACACCCTTTTCAGCTATTTAAATTTTTTCAAAGGTGTTCATTATTTTCTTAACGACCTTTAAAAATCCCTGTATTAGCATATGCTGACAGCTTGATATCCGTGGACCAATTTCCCCAAAATGTTCCAGTATATCACAGAGAGTAAGGACAGTGGCATACTTACAGAAGGACCACAGTGGAAATCAGAGACTCGATCCACAGTGAACTTGCAGAGCTACTTTAAGAAGTTCTTCCCCATTTCCAGAGATCTCCCTGATGAAAAAGAAAAAACATGAAATTAAACTGTCAAGTAGCTTTGTCAGGTGGGCACTTTTCGTCCCACACAGAAATGTTCAACTCATAATACACCCATAACAGAAACCAAGCAGGACTTAATGTTTATTTGTGCTATTCCTTTTCTATCAGGTTTTTCTCTCATGAAAACTGCTATTGATGAACTATTCTATTTCCTAATCTGAAGAGCCATTCTGCAGCATCTGCGTTCTTTTCGAGGGAAAATGGAAACACTTCAGAATGCCAAGAGTCAATCCCATGTCTACGTCTTACAATGAACATAGAACCACTTATCCCAGAATTCCTCCTTCACAGTATTCAAGTCATGACACCTATACTCAAGAATAAAGTCTATCCCACTCTGAAATAATGAAAACATTGACTAAGCAGTTCTCATTTTATGGTGTGAATCAGAAACTTTCAGAGATACATCAAAATTCTTGAAATTCTTCTGTTTAGGAAGGAGGCAGAAGAATGGCCATTCAAAAATGCTTACATCCTAATCCCTGTCATCTGTCAATATGTTCTGTGCAAACTACAAAAACAAATTACCTTATATGAAAATTAAGTTTGAAGTGGAATTGCCATTGCTGTTTAGCTGTACTTAAATAGGAAGACTGTCCTAGATGATCCAAGTCAAGTGGCCCCAGTGTAATCAAAAGGTTCTCAAAAATGGAAATGGGAGGCAGAAGAGGAGTCACTGTCAGACTGATGATCAGCTGCTGCGGGCCTTGAACATGGACGAGGACCGACGGCCAAGGAATGCCAGCAGCCTGTCAACACGGTAATAGGCAAGGACAAAGATGCTTCCTTGAGCCCCTAGAAGGAACACAGCCTCCCAACACTTTGATCTCAGCCCAGGGTAGTACAATGAAATCAATGTAGACTACTGACCTACGGAATTGAAGATGATATATTTTTTGTGTTCTTTTAAATTTGCAGCAATTTGTTTCAACAACAACAATATGAAAATAATACAATGTTTTTATTCCCTAGTTTTGTGTAAAGCACTGGAGTCTCATACTCAAGATATACACCACTTTTATTAACAAGCTTGGAAGAAAAACATGGGACATGGACTCCAAAGATATCTGATCATGTTATATCACTTTGCTTCAAAGCAATTAAATGTTGAAACCCTTCTTGATAATCAAGCCACAAATGAACTTCAGAATCTTTAAGAAGAGGTCATGTTTCAACTGGATGTGAAACAAGTTGTTTGAAAGAAAAAAAACTTGATCAACCATGCCATGCACAAGTCTTCCATACTGCTTACCTGCCTTTAACTAGAGAGATGACACTGTAGTCTTACCATCTCGCCCATACCTCCTGGAGCATAGCTCAGGGTTGTTATTCACTGTAAGTTTGACCAGATGCAATATATTTCATTCAGAGCAGAGCAGGGCAGGATAAGGATACTATTAAGAAAAATATGCACAAGCTTATTTGGCATAACCCAACAAAATAAATCTTTTCCCCTCAAAAATCTGGTCAATAATTGATCGTACCAATTGTATTAACCACTTCAGGGAAGGAAGTTCTAGATAGAGGAAGTATAACAGAATGGATGAGAATACAACTAGCTCCATCTCCATGCTCAGAGTTATGTAAAGGTTACTTGTCCCATACCAAATGCCTCATATGGACTCCCTTACACCATTTCAATTTAAAGATGGGTGAATATGAACTTCTCTGGGGGCATCTCCATTTTGTCCCAATGGTCTCAAATGAGCTATCTGACTTCTGGATAAATGTGCTGACAGATAATATATCTCGAGTCAGAGGGTAGGGGGAAAATGAAAAATAAAACTTGCAAGGCTTTTCTTATTGCTTAGTAGGTCATACCTACATTGTTGAATAAGCATCAGTCCTGCTGATTTAAAGGAGAACTAACCCCAGACGCCACCTTTTACACTACTGTAAGTGCATCACTTCTTCCCTTGTATATACCACGGGAGGTGGTCTTTTATTAGCAACCGTGAGGCTGAACTACAGTGCATTAATTTTATAAATGAGAAGTTGGCGTCACTATCACAAAAGATTCAGAGAGAGACTGAAGAGTGTGGCATTGCCATGGAGACCTGCTGGGAGGGGAGGGCCCCGGGGGCACTGGATCACAGGAAACCCATTAGAGAGCTCCCCTCCTGAGACGTCTTGTTGTGTTTTACTCAACCACTTAAGGAATGAGCAGGGCCACAAAGCCAAGGAAGCAATCACTCTTTTCTGACTCTTACAAAGAATGAAATGGAGTCTCCGGGCTCCTCTACAACCATTTGTACTGACATAACCTCAAGAAAGGCTTCCCCATTTCTGACTGGAAAATTACATTAGCCAGAGAGAAAAGGCTTATAAATGTCAAGGGATATAGTAGTTCATTGTTAGCTTGTTTGCTCCCATTTTAAGTTCCTGTAGGTTTTTTTGTTTGTTTGTTTGTTTGTTTCATCAGTTTGGACAGATATAAGAGTATGAATTTTGGAGAAAAAGTAGCCTGAGGGATGGAAATGGGGATGAAGCAAGACAGGGCTACTTCACCTAGAAGAATTCTGCAGTAATAATATATTCTCTATAAAGACCTGTTATTCCTTATTTGTTTGCAGTTACCATTCAAAGTCATAGAAATGAATTATTAAGGGGCATAACTAAAAACTAGACATGTATTTGTTAGAAGTCACTAGCTTTTAAGAGAATAAAATCAGAAAAGACTTTGGGAATTTGCTTTGCTGCTGCTCCTTCTGTGCTTTTAACTTTTGGATTCAGTCCTCTGAATGGGTTTCTATTTATTTCACATATATATTTTTTATGCTTAACATTTATAAATGAGTAGGGTTGACAACAGTCAGTTAATGCTAACCAAGCAGTGTTCCAGGTACTAATATATAACAAAGGAAAACCAATTTGCTCAGACTGTTAGCAAAGCAAAGCCATATTAGTCAATATTTTAAATGAGCTGCCTCAGGATGATTTCTCAAGTCCACGTTAAACAGACATGTTAGACATTAGCCAATTAATATCGCTGACGTCAACAGTAACCATGGTTTGGGTCTATGCTATCACATAGGTTAGGGGAAATTGGTATTGAGTCATTACTTCCAGTAAGATCTGGTTATGTTTGATTTATTGCATGACTACAGAATGTACCTCTAATCTCAGCCAGAAATTTTTTTTTAATTCATGATGGTAAAAAGAGATTTGTGATAAAGAGGCCCAAATTACAATTACTATTATAAAACAGTACTAAGCTCATAAATCAGAGGTGATTGGTTATACATAGGTGTGCCGCAGTCTGGCTGGTTATACATAGGTGTATATAAATTGGGAGGTTTAAGTTTCCTTTGCAAATTGTTGTGGTATTAAAAAGTTATTAGAAATAAAATATATCAGGAAATTGATTTTTTTAGTGATCTAAAGTCACTTTTCCTTTTGTTTAGAAAAAAAATTGTGTTCTTATATTACCCATAAAATCATTGTTTTTCTGATTCTTGAAATATAAAAAACTGGAAATGGAAACATGCATAGAAAAAATTCCAACTTGGGGATGAGCAAAGAAGCATAATACAGAAAGTTATTTTTACTGAGTTAGTGAAGCTTCACAACTTTCTACATACATTTACATATTTCTAAATGTGAAAATTTTCAAAAGTGTCATCTCTCCTATGACTTGAGTGCATTTATCTACCTAGACACACACACTCATTTATCTTAGGATTCTTGTTTCTAATTAAATTGCAAAGAGCTGTAAATATTTCAAACCTAGAGCACGGTGTTCTCATTTATTATTGAAAGAACATGATAATCTCCAAATACATACATACACACAGAGACCCATCATTGACTCCAACTCAGGGAAATGCTGCAAGTATTTGTTCATTTACCACGAGCCTGGAGAAGGATGGTGACCTATTCAAACCCAAAAGGTTATTAGTCACCCAATAAATTAAAATCATGGGTTGGCCATTTATCCAGGAAGGCCAGCCTGTGATGAGGCCAACCTTAAGCAAGTTCTCCTCTTCAAATCAGTCTTTCTAGCCTCAGGACCTTTGTGTGATGGGAGAAGTGGTGTAGAGGACAGCCATTGAAGGGGGCTGCCACCACTGTCTTCCCTCCCTAACCACAAGACAGGTCTGGACTGGAAATCAAACTCAGGGATCATGGATACACTCCATGGAAGCAGAGTCGGAAGCAAACAGTGCTGTCCTTCTCTTCATTAATATCTACCTAAATGTATGTTTCCTGGCCTCAGGGTAAGCTTAAAATCACTTTCCCAAAATGCAATAAACTGTCTTGAAGGTTTTTGTAGGTCTTTGAAAAAGTATGAGGCAGAACCTGAAGATGCAAGGATTGAGGTGATTAATATATACTCTGGGACCATGGCATGACTAGACATGTACCTCAAAATCCCAGCCAATCAAACTGAAACCTTGTTTACTGTTAACTTAGTATATGCTAAATATAAAGATTAAGAAAACATAGTTGAAGTCACTTTAGTATACAATTATTTCCCCAAAATATGTTGCCCTGAACTAATTTCTGTGGTTGTAGAAATCATAGGAAATGAATGGCCTACCCCATTGAGGGATGAGTTGCTCTTTTAACCAGATAGCCATTGTTCATATAGTCATGTCACCTGAGAGGCTCCCAATATGTTACCTAGAATTTGTTGCTTGGGTGCCAGCTGGAGAAAGACAATTTGCATTAGCAAAAGAAAATTTTTATCAAGAAAATGAAAATAAGTGAGGGAGGAAAGGAAGAAAAGAAGGAGAGAATGAAAAAGGGGGAGAAAGAATAGGGAGAAAGAGGGAAAAGAAAGAAAGGGAATACACTGACTTAAATAACCAAAATGTAGAAAGAATAGCCCAAGATATGACTGGTACCAGAGACTTTCATGATGCTACTGGGTATTTGTCCTTGAAACTCTTCTCTCCACTTCTCTCTATGTGGTAGTTTTTTCTGACCAGCATTTCTAACAAGCTGGGAGGCTGATCTGTAGCTTCAGATTTATATCCTCACAGTCTTAGAAAACCAAATTGCAAGCTCCAGCTACAAAAGTCCTCAGAAAAACTCTGTTGTGGCTTGAATAGCCTTCTGGTCAAGGAGAGAGGGTCTCATAGCAGTTAGCAGTTTCCAGAGTAGGCCTGACCAGGAATAGGTCTCAGAGAAGAGGAGAGAACTATATCCAGAAGAAAGAAGATGTTATTGCAAACAAAATAGGCAATGTCTACCCTACTTCTTGCACACACAACTTACAGATTCCAAAGACACCTTTAACTTTGAAAAGGATAATAATAGTTCTAGTTCTCCATCACTGTGTTCGATTCTGGGTACCTTGTCTCAAAAGGTGCCCACAGAGAGTCCAGAGAAGGAACTAAAGCTTTGTACCTAGAAAAAGAGAACTGAAAACAGAGTAGATTTTAAAAAGTATTTCATGTAGAAGATAAAGCAATTTGTTCCAGGCTGCCTAATTTCAGGGGTCACTAATGTAATACACTCCTCTAGGACTCAGAAAGGTAACATAAGGGAGTGAAGCTAACTAGATGCTAGAAAAACAACACTGTGTGCATGATAATAAATAATAAGTAACACTCAGCCTCAAGATGTGGATACCCCTAGGGAGTGGAGGGCTGTGGAGAACAGGAGAACTTATGGTCCATCTAAAGAAGGCAGCACCCACCCACTTCCAGCTAAGCCCTGCCCTATAGGAATGTGGGTGCAGCATTGCAAGGACCTTCTTTTTCAACAAGAGCCAGAAACCCTTTTTTATGTGAAATCATTCAATTTCTTCAATAATGACTCATTATTTTTTAAAATGAGCCTAAACAAAACACAGTTTTGAAAGAGATACCCATGAAACCTCAGTCTGAAATCTCTGTTCTAGAAAGTAAAACTAGATCTAGGGACTCAAAGTTCTTGAGAGACAGGTTTTTAGTATAATATATACATATTTTAGTAACTAGAACTATTTAATCATTATATAGTAGACACTGTGAGACAAAAGGTGCACCAACTTGGGAAGGATGTAAATAGAAGCTGATGACCATTATTGTGGAATAACAGATAAATTCTGCATTAGGTAAAGAAGCCCAAGATGAGTCTTATAGATTGACTCTGAAATTGTTAAAACAAGCTCAGAAAATGTTCTCCAAAAGGGATTCTACAGAAATAGAGACAAATATACAAGAAAATGGGTGGAACTGAGAGAATACTATGTTAAGTGAAATAAAACAAGACTCAGAAAGTGACGGGTCTATTTTACATGTGTGGAAGCTAGGTGGAAAAGGAGGGGCAGATCTCATAAAAATAGAAAGGAGACCAGTAGAGTAGAGGAAAGGGACCAGAGGAGGAGGGACTGGGTGGAGGAAGGGAAAGGATTGAGGAATGAAATTGACCAGATTATGTTATGTTCACATACACATGTGTAACAATGAAGCCCACTTTTGTGTACAATTATAATGCATCAATTCAAAAAACTTAAAAAAAGAAAAACTAAACAAAAAAGTAGTGAAAATATATAAGAACTATAAAATTTAATTGGAATTTGGACATATTTTTAAGGGACAATGAAGCAGCACGTTGTCTCTTCTATGTTATTTCTGATGTGATGTGTTGCATGTCCTGTCAATGGGATAGAAGTTTAAGAAACACAAGCCCAAATAAAACAGACTCAGAAAGTGAAGGGTCCTATGTTTTACATATGTCTCATATGTGGAAGTTTTTTAAGCTTCTGGCCCTATTCTGTGTTTTAGGATGTTTGGAATGAAGGGAGTAGGATTTGGGGGTTAAATACCCTGGATTCTTGTTCTTGCTCTGTTATTCATGAGTCATGTCATCATAGACAAATCATATTCCTCACTCAACCAAAGACTTGAAATTTACCATCTTCTCAAATTCAGGATTGCTAAAATAATACCCCCACTGCCCTTCTCTCATGCTCCCTTTCTTGATTTCCTTGCATCATGGGAAGCAGTAAAAGTTGATGTCTCCCTAGAATCTACTGCCTCTCACTTGCCTGATGCCATGAGCAATGTCTGCAAGATAAGATCATGCTGAGCTACAGAGAAAGATGGGATCAGAGTGCAGGAGGACAAAGTAAGGGATTCCTACTTAAGTCAGACCATGAGGGGTCCCACATTAGAAGCAGGTTTACTGCTGAGCCACCAGCCTCCTGAAGGTGCACCCTGGGTAACACAAAAACCAAGCCAGAGCTGGAAATTCCTCTACAGAGATTGAATTAGTTCTTAGACAAAGATCATGTTCTTTCCACTCTTGCCAGTAAGATTTGGAGCAAGATGGTTCCACCTTCTGGTTGCAGCTTTGTCTCTTGAACCTCCATATAGAGTGAATATTTATATATAAAGTTATATGTATTTGTAGATATGCTCCTATAAAGGAGAAAATGGCTACCACCCAAATTCAAAAGCAGCTATGAGAGTCAGAGTGGAGCAAGAAAGCCACAAAAGTGGTTGTATAGTCAGGTCTTGGAAACCGGTAGTGCTTGCAGCGCTACTGACCAACTGACTGAAGAGCAGACTGCAGAATTCAAAGAAACTTTTTCACTATTTGACAAGGATGGTGATAGAACTATAACAACAAAGGAATTAGGAACTGTAATGAGTTCTCTTACGCAGAATCCCACAGAAGCAGAGTTAGAGGACATGATTAATGAAGTGATGCTGATGGTAATGGCATAACTTAATTCCCTGAATTTCTGACAATGATGGCAAGAAAAATGAAAGACAAACAGTGAAGAAGAAATCAGAGAAGCATTCTGTGTGTTTGATAAGGAGGGCAATGGCTGTATTGGTGCAGCAGAGCTTCGCAGCGCAAAGATAAAACTTGGAGAGAAGTTAACAGATGAAGATGTTGATGAACTGATCAGGGAAGCAGGTGTTGATGGTGATGGTCAAGTAAACTCTGAAGAGTTTATACAAATGATGACAGCACAGTGAAGACATTGTGCAGGATGTGTTAAATTTCTTGTACAAAATTGTTTATTTGCCTTTTCTTTGTCTGTAATTTGTCTATAAAAGGTTTCCCCTACTGTCAAAAAAAAATGCCTGTATAGTAATTAGGATTTCATTCCTCCTTTTTTTCTTCCCTTATCTTACTCTCATTGTTCTGAAACCTTATTTTAGAAAAATTGATCAAGTAACATGTTGCATGTGGCTTACTCTGGATATATGTAAGCCCTTCTGTACATCCAAACTTTAGATGGAGCTGGTCAAATGAGGGAACATGTGGGTTATGTCTTTTTAAAAAATAATTTTTTTTAGGAATTACCAGCATGTTGCATTGACTGAGGATAGTCAACAATGTGCACTTGAGAGTTGCACTGTTGCAAATCAGGTGGATTATCCTGGTACTCATACACTATTTTTTTGTACTGCTGGTCTTGTACCAGAAACATTTTCTTTTATTGTTACTTGCTTTTTAAACTTTGTTTAGTCACTTAAAGAAAATCTGCTTATGGCACAATTTGCCTCAAATCCATTCCAAGTTGTATATTTGTTTTTCAATTTTTAAAAATTACAATTTACCAAAGAAAAAAAGCAGTTATGAGGCTGGGTGGGGTGGTGCATGCTTGGAATCCTTGTGACTATGGAGGCTGAGGCAGGAGGGTCTCAAGTTTGAGGGCAGCATCAGCAACTTAGTGAAACCCTCATTACTGCTTTTCTTTTTGGTACTAGGGTTTGAACCCAGAGACCTTTCAGGGGATGTGACTCAGTAGTAGAGCATCTCTGGGTTCAAACTCCAGTACCAAAAAGAAAAGCAGTAATGAGAATCTTTCTAACATTGCCAAAGCATAGCCTAGGTACATTTAACTTTAAAAAGAAAGCAAACAAACAAATAAAAAACTATACACACACCCAGGCACCCAAATGAAAAATTAGCTGAAGGGGATAATGGGCTGTGTAACTTTTGTTATTGTTTCAATGTGCTGTATGTAAAATTTGTCTCTAAAATTCACTGCAAAATTCATCTCCCTCACTACTGAAACTATCAAGACTACAACACTTGGTTAGTCTGGGAGATTAAAATATTACTTCCCATATTAGAAAAAATTTCTGGTTCAAAAAAAAGAAAACCTTTTTTAAACAATGAAGACCATGTAAATGTTCTTGGCAAGCTCTTATTAGTAAATGTTCTTTTCTCTGTGGGATTGTCTGGCTATCAATAAGCATTACTCTACTAATAACTAATTAATGATAAACAATACCTATATTTTAACTGAGGCCACTTAGCAGAGTGAACAACAGTCTGACCTCTGGAGCCAGACGTCCTGGATTCAAATCCCAGCTCCACCACTTAGATCTGTTGAGTTTTTTAACTTCACTATAGTCTTCTCATTTACCAAAGAATAAATCTATATGGTAAGGTTGCTGAGGGTTAAATAAATTAATAAATATAAGACAGTGCTGTGCTTGACACACTTTGTAACCGCAAACCATTGTCTCTTGCCTTACAAAAATCCATTTATCCATTAGATACTTTCTGGGCTGCCTCCTCAGCCCCAGGCACAGAATGTCGTTGGTAGCATCTCCTATACCAGCAGCAGGAGACTGACATTAGCATAGGAAGTGTAATCTTAAGGGCAGAAACCAAACAGTAAGGTGGAAGTAGGTTATGATTCCTTCCTTGCTTATCTCATGGGCTGCCTAAATTAGAAGCTGAGTAAACTTCAAGAGGAGGTGACCCAGAATCTGTTTGTAAAATGTGCAGTTAAATAGTGACCCACTCACATGGCTTATACCCCATCTACCCTCCATGTATATTTGTCTTCGATTTTTGTGTTAGATGTAAGGCTCAGATCCCAATGTGGAGACAGTAAGGAATGAGTAGATCATGTTATCAGAAGGCCAGTGAGAGAGTTCTAATGTGAGCCTAGTGTGCCAGTTCTCATATGTCGATGGCCCAGGCCAAAATCTTCCCTCAGTTATGCATGCACAACTCTCATTGACGTCAGCAAGAACTGTTCATGTAACAAGAGGCAGAAATTTTGCTCTTTGATTTCAATAGAATTCAGTGCCAAAAGTTTTATTGATGCAGGTTGAAAATTTAGATCCTGAAAGGTCAGAAAAATGCAACAGAATATCGTTCTGTTGGCAATCTCATCTGTTGCACAGGCCATGGAGTTAAGTGAATACCCAATTTTTCAAGTTGCACTTGGAAGCCCTTAATGCTATTATGCCTATGTGTTGTGTGTAGCCTCCCATTGCAGTAAGACCTTTCTGTAGGACTCCAAGATTAGTTCTGTGGCTTCAGATACAATCCTAACACACAGCTCTAATTCATTACCGGTCACAGGACTACATTTCTAGTCTGAGCCTTAATAACAACACTGGAATCATTTAATGGTGCCAAGCAGACTCCACACCCCAAGTTAGATGATGGGTAAGTATGTAGTGAAATTATGGGCTTAGCATTCATGGAATATTCAATCTAAGTTTCAGTCTAATTCATTTTCATCATATCAATAGCTTTGTCTTCATATTTGTGTGTTTTTTTAAATTTAACATGAATTTTTGCAATAATGTTCACAATTGGGTCTCCCAAACCTGAGTATATGGTAATAAGATTCTGAGTGGTAAAACACAAGTCAATTGCAATATAAGTCAGGCTTGTGGCAATAAATAAATTCATAAATAAAATTCTCAACTAAGATGTTTCTGGTTCCTTTAACCAGTTGCTCAAAATTCTACTTTCTGGTTTGGATCCAGATGTCTCCTGACCTGTTTAGAACTGAGACGCATGCCTGAGCACGTTTCCCATGCAGCAAGTTTCCTTGTGGATGACACGACCAGCAGAGCCTTCAGAGCTGCTTCTCCCCTTCTCCCCTCCAAGGAAGGACTGAAGTCTATGAACAGTACATTTGGGGACAACAGCAAAGCATATCTATTCCAATACTTCCTTCCTCTCCCACTCTCTTTGGTTATTTTTCTGCTTATGAGGAATATGAATTCTTCTCTGTCCCTCTGCTACAGATTTTTCATGAGAAGGGAAACAGTGTTGTCTGTAACTTCGGGGCAAACGGGGGAAAGATCTGTTTTGTTTAGGAGATTGGTAATATGAATTTATACCTAAGCCATATTTCCCACAAACTTTAGGAGCCATAAAACTGCTATCTTGATATCAAGTTGTTGGCCCAATATTTTAATAAGAGATGATTAGTAGACAGAAATGCATTAGCTAAAGTTTAAAACCAACAAATTACAAACTATATTTCTAAGAACATTACTTAGAAAGTCGGGTAGGGGGAAATATCAGGTGGGGAAAAGATTTAAAAGTAGTTGGCCTGGAATGTTTTCTCTGATATGTGGATGATAATTCACAAGGGGGGGGGTGCACAGAATAGAGGTAATTTGGAATAGACAGAGGGGAGAGAAGGGAGGGGAGGAGCCTGAGGGTAGGAATGATAGTAGAATGGATCAGACATGGTTACCCTATGTGCATTTATGATTACATGACCTGTGTAATTCTACATCATGTACAATCAGACAAATAAGAAGTTCATGTATTATGTGTCAAATACATTCTACTTTCATGTGTAACTAATTAGAATATATATGTGTTTATGTGTGTGTGTGTGTGTGTGTGTGTGTAAAATAAATGGGAATAAAAAAGTAGTTGGACTTAAAAATCACAGCCTTTCCACAGTGCCTGGCCTTAGCCAGCATGTAGTGAATATCTGACATAAGAACAAAGCTATGTTCACTTCCCAAGACCTATATAGCCTGTGGGTGAAGTCACACGCAGAGCCAGCACTTGTAATCATGTTGTGAATCATGTTTCAGGCTGTGGAGACCACCACCTAGTTATCAGATACCGTACAGGAGGTGGGATAGTCTCTCTTTTTAATGTAAAATGTATGGTATCAAAACCTCCCAAAAGAACAAAAAAGCAACTATATTTTCAGCATTGAAAATCTTGGAGTCCAAGTAAACTTTAGGGCTCCTACCAAGGCTGTGGAGTGATTGTCAAAGGGACAGTCAAGTGGCCTGTTTCCCTTAATACTAAGAATCACTGAATCTTGATGGAGTCTTATTCCTACACTGGCTTCTTTGAGATCTGGTCACCTTAGACAAATGTAAACTCTGACTGAGGCAGCCTTTCCACATCCCTAAAGAACAAAAATGAACACATAGGAAATATGTGGAAGAAAAAACATAGAAATACATAACCAAGGACAAAATCATGCCAAACGTACAATGGGCTGTCTGATTTATGATTCTGCATCTGCCATCACACAGATATAATCTGGGATGGTTTTATAGACAAGAAGAGAAGTGCTTGTGTTAAAGAGCCTTAGTACAGTCAGGCACTTCCCACTGGCTCAGTTCTATCCTAAAACACCTCCATTATAAGCTACTTGATACGTGGAGATCTAACATCCAAAGTCTACCATTCCTTGAATTGATACTTACTGTTTTTATTAAATGTTCCAGAAAGGATACTACATTAATCATATTATGAGTTAGTCTATTAAATGCTTTGAGAGACAGAAGATGGCACAGAGGGTCCTGGTACATCAGCAGAGGAAATATTATCATTAATGGAAGAAGAGAATCAAAGAAAATAGACAGGATACCAAAGAGATTCACCTAAAAGTAATTTAGCCCAATAAGTCCCTGTTCTAATGCCAAGGACCCTCTATTCTTGTGTCTGGTCCAGCTGGCACAGAACAAGGTCAAGATGAAGGTGCTCTTGTCTGGAGTTGCTTTACAAATTTACTTAAATCGATTTGACAAACACTTATTGAGTACGTGCTGTGTGCTAGGCCCTTTGATAATAATCTAGAGATAAATCACTAAATGAAAATCAGTTTGTGCTTTTAAGGAATTAATAGCTCAGTGGAGAGACAAATAAATAAATTGGTAAGTGTCATTTAATGCCATAGACGCTATGATCAATATAAAGTTCAAATTACAAAGAGGGCACTAGTGGACCTGGGACTTGACCAATTTCTCAACACTTTCATGTCTTGGCACCAAAAATATATCATTAAAAAGAGACCTAAATGTCTAGACTGCAAAGCAAATATGTCTAACATGATCCTGTCCTTCTCTAGAGAGAGTAGACAGAAACGATTTAGTCAGAGACCTCCTCCAGCCATCTACAGTATCTGCCATGGGACCTCAAAGTATACAACCACTGCAGACTAAGGTCATTCACCTGTGAATTGGGATGTGTCACCAGCCTCCCTAGAGAGCCAATAGGATCAATATGGGGATGTCTCCAAAGCATGCTACTTCTGAGTAAAAGCCACTTGCTATAAAGTATTCATAAAGGAAATTTGAATCAAGGCTCTGGAGACTGCAGCTCTTGGGATGCATCTTTAGGCATTAGAATCCCATATATCAGAAAGGGGAGGGTGCTAAGACCAGTGTTATTTGAACTCCAATCCCAACCCATGGCTGCTTTTGAAATCAATTAACTTGGCCAAGGCATGCAATGCTTTAATGACATAGATTCAGACATTGCAGGACAGAAAATATCAGAATATATCACACACAGTAGTGGTAACCATTACATTGTGAAACTAATGTTTCCATTACATTTGTGAATGCAGAGGCTTGTGTGTATGTGTGTATGCGTGCACACAAACATACATCTCATGTGTACACACTGGTCACTGTGTAAAATGAGAGCAGTGGCTCATAGCTTGAAAAACTGGCTTTCACAGCATGGAGCCTAGCCTCCTTGTACTGATGATAGCTGAGATCCAGAGAATTGACAATGCTTTTCATAGTGGAAGAACTACACTAGAGCCTGGTGTTCTACCAATACTAGGTTCAAATTCCCACTTCAGTGTTTTCCCCCAAATCCTAGTACAATCCACAGAGGATTGCAATGGGGAGGGCAGGGATGGCAGAAGGTGAAGGGAAGATGGAAAGGGAGAGATAGGATAGAGAAGCTGAACCCTTGGGTCCCTTATACCAGTAGACACTGATCTTGCTAGATTTCTGTCCTTCCTCTTGCACAACCATGTTCCATCCACAGAGGAGTAGAAATAATTGGTAGTGTCACACAGTGCTTCCTGTGGCCTTCCACCATACCTATGTAAAGTAGATCATCTTTTCATCCCAATTACTCAGGTGAGGCAACTGAATCTCAGAGAACAAGGCCACAGAACTCAATGGTTGGGCCAAGACTTGCACTCAAAGCTAATTTCAGAGTCATTTCTTTTTATACTCTCTCCACCATAACCCTGTATCCAGAGGTCCCCATATTTTGACCATTTTTCCTCTTTCTGTACCTCTAAGTTAATTTTATACATTTTATAAACCAACATCTATGTATATAATATCTACACCTATCTATATATAGAAAGATAGGTAATATCTTTCTACATATAGATAGATATTACCTATCCCCAAACCTCGTTATAGTCCACACTTCAATTTGTGCATTATAGGATAAAGCTATAGCATCCCTAGGAAATAAGAACTTAATCTCAAACCAGTACTACTGTTCTCTTATTTTAAGTAATAGAGAAGATACCTATGAATATATAGTTACTCTGGAAATGACCTGGGTCTATTTTCTATTGACACGGTACGGTTGGAGAAAGAGCAGTACAAAATCATACTGAAAAGAACGAATACAATAATAATGTAAAGGCTTAATAACTACAAAGGTGTGTTTGTCCTCACTCTTAAAACAGGATTTAAAAGCAATGCCTTCCATATCTTTCCGCTTACCTGCCTGAAATTTCAAGTTAGATTCCCATACTCATGGCTTCTGTTGAATTTAGATGTGGGCTCTTGCCTAACCTGGTGTTTCCTTCGGAATCTAAAGGCTGCATACTGCCAAGTTTGACCCAGCTACCTCTCCCCTTATTTAGCCCGTTTTGTCCTTAACTTCTGTGTTATTTGAATGCATTTGAATCCTACTTGGTTCTGAACCCCTTGGGAAGCAGGAACAATATTTTATTTCTTTTTGGCCCCAACCTCTACCTCAACCTGGTCCCAGTAAAATTGTTGCACATACTCACATTTAATAAATGCTTATTAGAATAAAAACAATGAACTCCTGGGAAAAGAACCCAGCCTAATCATCTCACCAGGCCTGGCTACTAGAGTGCAGGGTAAGTCGTGTTTATTCTGTGACTACTGACACCAACCCTGGCCAACAACTTGGCTTTTTCTTGCTTGATTCTTTATGTGTCTGAGTACTTTTGACCAAAACCAGAGTCTCAGGGACTGAAAAAATAATAAGAATTTGAAACAATAATCAATTCTTCCAAAATATTTAGTATTTCTAGTATTTCTCATAATTAAATTTCTAATCATGATTCAGGATTTTCATTTTGAGAAATCATCCTTTTGCTTCTTAGAGTCTGACGACTACCTGACCATGGTTGCAGAGGTCAAGATGAACTCCAGCAGAGAAGGGAATGGGACCCTCAGCTCTCCTAGGACTCGAGACTACATAGTGATAAGACAACCCTGGGGCAGAGATGGAGATCTGGGATGTCTGAGTAATGCTAAGTTGAGGTCCTCTTCAAAGGGAGTTAACACAGATACACCTGAACCCATCCTTTTATACAATTAATATGCACCAATAATTATCATTTTAAAAAAGAAAAAATTATAAGATACACTTAAAGGCAAAAACATAGTTTGAAGAGACAGACCCACGTATCAAAACCAGGCTCAGATACGGCAGAGATGTTAGAATTATCAGAACAGGAGTTTGAAACAATTGTGATCAACATTCTAAAGACTAATGGATAAAATAGCACAACAGATGGGTAATACAAGCAGAGAATTGTAAATTCTAAGAAAGAGCCAGAAATAAATCCTAGAGATAAAAAAAAGTCTACAACAGAAATTAGGAATACCCTTGGAGGGGTTCTTTGTAGCCAGACTGGGCTGAGGAAAGAATCACCAGTCTAAACAGAATATCTAAGACCTGTGAGATCGCTGCAAAAGGTGTGATTCAACGGGGAATGTCCAAAGGAGAAGAAAAACAGAAAGGAACAGAAGAAATATTTGAAAGAGCAAACTGGGGATTCCATCTAGGGGGTAATATCATCGTCCAGGTGAGAGAGATGGTGGCCTGGACCAAGGAGGGAGAAGTGGTGGGGTCCAGTCCTAGTGGCATTGTGTATGCAGAATCAGCAGAAGTTGCTGACAGGTTAAATAAGGAAAATGAAAGAAGGAAAAATTGACGACAGTGTTTTGGCCTGAGCAGGTTCAAGTGTACAGCTGCAATTTACTGAGAGGCTGGTTTGATATGGTGCTATTTATTGAGGACTGGGTTCAGGTAACAGGAAGCCCTCGCCTCGCCAGCCATCATGGCCAGCTGCAGGCCACACCTTCAGCTTCTACCAGTGCTGCGCTCTCTGGCAAGTTTCTCCACCTCTGGTAGGCTTCCCTTTCCTGAAGCAGTCATGGCCCCTTCAAAGCTAGAGCTGGGGAAGGGATCCTTCCTGTTCATTTCCTTCATCCTAGAAGTTGCCGCTGCTTTCACTCTATCTCTTTGTCCCTCAGAGTCTTCTTTATCCCTTCTCTTAACCACTTTTTACTATTGCATAAAGTAATATTCTAGTAAGAACAATACACTAGCATAGGACAATTCTTTGTTTTCTATTTTTTTCTGTTCAAATCTCTGGTGTAGTTTCTGTTTGGACCCCTGATTGACACAGCCAGGGAGTGAAAGGAACCAGCAAAGGAAGAGTCTATGAAGGACAAACAGGAAAGGGTGGGAACATCCAAATCCAAATGAAGAAACCAATGCAAGATGGCAGGAGTGAACTGTGTGTGAAATGGTGCTGATTATCATGTAAGGAGAGGAGCAAAAATTGACTATGGTGTTTCAGCAATATGAAGGACATTCGATAACCTTGAAAAGTTCATACGTCAACCTTACTGGCACAGTGTCTTCCCCTCAGTTCATGGTACAAGGACACTGACTTCCCCGAGAATGCCGTTCAGCCCTCTCTCTCCTCACAAATGGTTTGTGTAGGTTTGGCCCCAGAGCTGGGCATGTGACCTGAGCCTGGCTAGAGTGCCACATCTATTGGTTACTGTGACAAGCTCAGGGATGAGTACATTACCTAGATTGGACCAAAAGTGTTCACACCCAAGACTTTCACTGGAGCATCCAGGAATAGGAATAATTTCCCACTGGACACAAAGCTGAGAATAATAGGCAAGATGATCCTCAGCTCACCAACAGAACAGAGTCTGCCTGACAATGGAGCCAACACAGAGAGCAGAGCTGGGGAAAAAACAAATTCCTGTGATATTTGTGTGAATCCTTGGATTCAGTTGGACCTAAAGCCACCCCTTGGGCTTTTCAGTTATACGAGATAATAACCTTTATTCTCTTCATGCCAATTGGAATTTAATGTTCTTCACTTGCAACCAAGAGTCATGAGTAAAATAGTAACAGTCAATTAGTGACTGGAAAATGAAAAACAAGTGATGAGCTTAGGGATTTATCCAAGCCTATGACCATGCTGGGTCTATATGCCAGGCCTCCCAACTCAAAACTTCGTTCCACTCCACAAACCCTACTCTGAGGAAAGCAGCTGCATTTGTTATAACTGATATTTATATGTGACACTTAAAAGCTGCCATTATGCAGCCTAGAAAAGAGAAAGATTTAGACCCATAGATTTTGGTATAACTGAAAGGTTTTTCTGGATGGTGTTGAATGACTCTCTTCCCCTTATGATATGAGAAGTTCATGGTGAAAAAAGAGAATTTCAGAGTATCAAAGTGATATAACATTGTGTTCAAGAGAATGGGTGAAAACTCTTTATTTTGGTACTAATTAGGAAATTTGTAAGAACCCAATCTTGTCCAAGGTCAGAGTTAAATAAGTCATAGCCTCAACATTTCTCATACCCCCAAATACAATAATCAAAGCCAATTTGCCCCTTCATTAATTCAGCTGCAAGTGGAAAGCTCATAGGACACTGGCCACCCCAGTAGTGGGTAGCCAAGGAGGTCAGCACTTCCTCAGTGAGTCACAAATGCACGTTAAAGCCACTATTTATCTTCTGGAAACCTTGTCTTGGCCACACTAGATGTCTCCGCTTAGATATAAATTTAGATCCCTGTGAGGTAGACAGATGACTGTCTCAAAACTACCACATGGCATTAACCCAGAGCCACGTCAGAGGCCCAGGCACCAGAGGACAGCAGGAGAGCCCTGTTACCAAAAATGTGCCGTGTGTGTGTGTGTGTGTGTGTGTTTTAAAATCTCAATGCTTAAATCAACCAATGAAATATTCATGGGATCTAAAGTAGTGGGCAAGCTAACGGCTTTCTTATGGGAATATCAATATCCTTGGAGCCAGTCTCAATCCAATATTCAGAAGTCTCTCTTCCTCCTCCGTCACTTTGGTTCAGACTTATTTTCAGAAACGCTCCACTCTTCCTTAATCCTGCTCCATTAATGGGATGGGTGGTGGCAGGTGGGCTAGGGGAAAGCACCACAGGGTGTAGTGGGTCACACAGAGGGAGGTCTCCCAGAGGTCGTTACAGGCATAACCAGGAGCCATGTCTAGAGTGGTTGCTCTGGGAAGTTGGAGAATGTGTGCACAAGCGGGCGAGTGGTTTTAGTGTTTTCGTCTGGTCAATGATTCCAGGTGTTTACATAGGATTTTCCTTCCTGGGAAGAGTGTGAGAGAGGAATGGAGCGGATGGAGGGGGGTCCTAACCAGTGTCATGGAATGAAATTACTGCTGGAGAAAAATATATTTTCCTCCATGCATTCTTGCCAAACTTCAGTGCGCCTTGTGGGTGTATAAATGAGGGCCTGGATGTATGCTACAAAGACAGACCCTGCTCAGCTGGCAACTCAAGGGCTACGTGATATCTCCTCTGTGTCCCCTTCCTCACCTGGCCCTTCAGGCTTGCCCCCTTCATTCCCCGCCACCCACAGGCCTGTGCTTGAGGTGGGGTGGAATTCTACATTCTCCTTTCCCTTCTTAGCCTCTCAGTTCAGACTGCCAAAAATGGGGCCAGTTAGGATGGTGGTTTCCTGATGTGGGTACCTGTCCCTCAGGACTGGAATTAGGCCTGGCAACTCATTCCAGGTCTGCCAGCCCAGGAGCCATGGAGCAGCCCTTTCCCTGGGGCTGCTCTGTGTTACTGAGACTTATCCAGCCTGCCCTTTCGGGTGCCCCAGCTGCTGGGGAGGCACAGAGACTTCTTGGAGACTGTTGCATAGAGCAGTACTGCCAAGCCAAGCTGCAAACTGAGGAGGCCCAGTGCAGGTCCAGAGAGGTAGGTGTGGGCAGCAGGACTGGGGAGACGGCTGCTCTCCACACATTCCTCCCCACCAGTTGGCATCGCTCCCACACTGGTGCCAGTGAGCACCAGTGATGGAGGGGAGGCCTCAAAGGTGGCCAGCCAGCTGGAATCCCTGCCCTAGGTCCAGAGGAGGTAGACAGGGCCCCGAGCCACAGGCACTTCCCTATGTATTCCTCTTCCGTGGCGAAATCTTCAAATCTAAGGTTGTGAAAGTTGTTTTTAAAACTTTCTATGCTTTAAGGTAGATGTGCTATAAATTTGGGGAATACAGCAATGACAGTCAATGCTGCAAATCAAGCTATCGTACATTTTATTATCTTGCATTCTGAGGCTTCCTGACCTCAGAAATTGGAGAAGGAAAGCTCCTAAACTCAACACAGGGAACAAGGTCAACCTTATTAGGTCCTGAATAATGTAGACAGGCTAACAATGAAAAGAAGAATGAGGAGACCACAGAGGACTCTCCTTATTCATCACACTTCTCTAAGTAGCCCACTCTAGAAATGCTGGGAACACACCTGAAGGAAACCCCCAGAGTCTTGAGCTCACCACCTGTCTCCATAGCCCCCCTCCTCAGGCAATACTAAGTCAGGGTGTATGTCTTGGAGGCACTGGTATGCAGGGTCTGCTGTGTAATCATCCCCACAATTGCAAAGGCCAAACAAGAACCAACACCTTCTTTTTTTATGACTCTGATGAGTCCTTAAAAGATGTCACTACCCACCATTTATCTACTGACACCAGCTGGAACCAATATCTATCTCTGTTGCTAATGCTGCTTTTATTCTTATTGAGTCTGGCTCATGCTTTCCTGCACCCACTGTGTGACCTTGGGAAAATTACTTCACTTCTCAGCGCATTATCTTATCTTCAAAATGGAAATAATAGTATCTATCCTATCTGTTGCAATAATAATTAAATGAGTTAATATATGTAAAAATGTGTAGAACACATAGTATTTGCCTATAGGCATAGTAGTAACTGATATTGCTACATTTACTATCACTGGTGTCTCCAAAATGTTATTGAGTGGAATTCTTGTCAAGTCCCTGTCAAGAAAATATTCTCATCAGTTGATTCATGTAAAGATCTAGATGTCAGTCCCCAAAGCCCATTAGAACTTTGATCTTATGTCAGTGCAACTTAATCCAGCTCCACTTTGGTCAGCAAAGTCCAACTTCTATTTCATAAAAAGCTGATTCACATGTAAATATGTATCTGTATATAGAGTGATATAAACAGGTGATCCACATATAAATATGTATCTGTTTATAGTATAATATAGAATATCATTACCGGACTCCTCCTGAGTCTATGATCTTAACATGTATTATTTACTCCTTGTTGCTTTCAAGTCACTTTTAAAAGAATTACTGAATATATACCATTGGAATGTTTTCATGAAATCAACATGGATTCGTAACAAAGATTTCTCAGTGTCTTCTTATCAAAAGAAAATTAAGCACCTTTGATGGCTCATCCCATTGTAATCTGGCAGCTGTTTCTTCCTACTCAAAATATTCAGCTTTAGATCCTAGCCAAGGTGCTCATGCCAGCAGCTTCTTCTTATCGGCAATAAGAGCTACTCATTGAGGCAGCGTCATTGTAACGAGTCTTTAAGGGCAGACAACTAAGCTGAGAACTTGTAAATAGCTCAAATTCTTCACTGCTGCTTGTTTTTTCCACATCCATGCTGAAGATAAAGCTCAGTCTGGGATCCTTACAGTAGTGTTTTTCAAATATTGGACTGAGCCCCCTCAAGGGGCCATAAAAATACTTTTGTATGTGTAAGCCAGCATTTTTATTATTAAATAGACTAACATAGATTCAAGAATGGCATATACCACATGTGGTAAGAACAAATAGTGACCCTTGAAACTTCTTAGATTTGTGTGTAAGGATAATAATGCATCATAATATAAAATGAATTTTTTTTCTGAATCACAAACAACAATGTTTGAAAGTCACAGTTTTACAAAGGTAACCTCACAAGCCCAACTCACCTTCCCTTTGGCTCTCCCAGGGAAGTACCAGCATAGATGGAGGTCACAGAAACAGGAAGTGGGGAAAATGGTAGATTTGGGTGGCAGAAATAAAGGAATCAAAACTGTTTTCCTTGTGAAGAACTGATTCCCTTTCTTAAGAGTAGTTAGGGCTGATTCCCTTTCCTGAGATTGAGAAGGCTTTTCTGTGGATTTGCCCTCAAAAGGCTGAAGTAGATAAGGAAAGTGCCTGGGGGAAGAAACCAGTGATTGTGGCCCAGCAGAAGTTCTTGTGAAACCATTCAGAGGGCTTTGAGGACCCTAGAGCTCTACCAAAATGGCATCAAGCTAAGAAGACCTGACTGTAGGTTTCACCAGTTAAAAATCCAAGTGTCCACAGAGGGACAAGGAGCAATTGTTTTCAAACTGGTTTCACATCAGAATATTTTCTAAAAATAACAAATCCTAGGAGTTCCACCTTTAATATATATAAGAAAAAAAAAACAGGAATCTGTAAATCTTCCCAAATTACATTGATAAAGTCAACCTAGCCATGGTTCTCAAGCTGCAATTGAGCCAAGAGAACAGTTGAAATGAAGAGACTCCTTGAAGTGAGGGTCCAAGTTCTGGATTAGCAGCTCATCCATGGGACCAATTTCAGCAATCACGAGAGGTTGGGAGTCTTTGAGTCCAGTCAGGAAAGAGGCACAGATTAGTCCTCCCACAGAATCCCTTCTATGACCATGCATTGAGAAGCACCAGCCTACTGGCTCTGGGTGCTCAAGAACAGCAACATGCCTGCAGCTCCACTTAGTCTGAGGCTACCTGAGGCTCCAAGCATCTGTTTTGACTGCTCCAGAGTCCTTGGCTCCCACTCATTAATTCCGGCAAACTTAAACATGCTTTGATTTCTAGGAGTCCTTTTGTCTCAAGCATCATATTTTGTCCAACAAGTGTTACTAGAAGAAACCAGTTCAAGGAATGGGGCCAAGAATTAAGCCTTCATGGCAGAAGAGCAGTTCCCTTTCTTTCTTCTGAACGAAATCTTTCAAGGCTCTTATTACCACAGTCAAGAGCATGGCAAACTCCTCCAAAGGTTGTTGCTTACATAATTCTGAAAGCTGCATCTTAGGCTTGGATGAAGAATAGATTCCCCAGCAGGAGTCCATTCTCCCTGAGGCAGAGGAGTGTTTCTTTTCATAAGCATTAAGTGCTCTGTGCCTGAGAAGTCTGAAAGTGAAGAGGGATAGATACCTCTTCCTGAATAGAAATACAATTTCCATTTTAACCAAAATGGCTCCTTGCTCATAACCATGTGGGCACATGAAGCACCCTCCATATGATAGTGAAGCGCCCCCATCTAGAAATCCAGAGCACACAAGAGCCTTTCCACAAAGAACAGTCATTGAAATTCACCAGAACCACTTATAGTTCCCAGTTCTCATCTCCCGTGCCAGTGCTCACTGTTTTCTAACTTGTTCCATTGGAATTGGACGTCTGGTGTTTCCCTTCCTGAACTGTGACTATTGCCACCCTGATTTCCACTCCAAATGATGCTTTTCTGGACCTCCTCAGACACAGCTGTTGGTCTTGTGTTCTCCTACAGCTGAGCTGCCCATCCAGATTTTATCTGTCATTGTCCCATCACAATGAAGCAAGTTAAATGGAACCAGGGTCACTGGCTGTAGGAGAAAATGGCAGTCACAGTCTGTTTTCCTTATCTAGAAGGGGATTTGAGCTTTAGCTCTTAAGTTCTTAGGATCAGGTATGGCAGAAAACCAAGTCTATTCAGTCAACAATAAACAGTGGGAAGCCCCTGTGTGCTGAACACTATTCCAGCAGCAAGGTCCCTGCTGTCATGGAATGTACATCCTTGACATTAAGCACAAGCGCTTGCAGGTAGTTTCTGAACCACATTTCATCTCACTCGATGACTCAGACTTTGGAATAGTAGCAAAATGAGATAGAGGCCTTCTTGAGACTGCATTTTCTACACTTAACCTTATGTAACTCTTTTAAAAGGACATGGGTCTGATCATCAGAAATGATGTCACAGGACATGAGAAATGATGCAAGTGATATAAATCTTTTATCCACAATCTACAAAAGTCTTTGAAAGTCACAGCACCATATAACTACAATAACTCAGAAAAGCCAGTACCCTACTAACATTGAAAATTGCATACTTCTACAAGCCTGGTAATTACTTTTGGTTTCTGTTTCCCATTTCTATTATAGATTCTATTTAGGCATTTCAATAAAGATAATTCAGCTTATTCCCTTTTAACATTTAACCACTCTAATTTTTCAGACTTTCCAAACTAAGTGGACAAATGGCCATGACTCTTTCCCTCATCCTTAAACCACTTCCTTCTCTCATCCTCCAAAAAACAGAGTGAAAGAACATACTGAAGTTGCTAAATTCTATTAAAAAGAATATAAGATGTTGGATTGTTTTCCTGGCCCAGTCAAGATATTACCAGATGACCTTTTCAATCCTTTTAACTTGTCTGGTGAGAGTTTTTTGAAAATAAATATGCCTGACAAAATTGTGACCAGTTTTAATCCTGGAGGACTCCATAGGGACAGGAACTTCTCAACTCAGGGCTATCCCTGGGCATCAGGAGGATGGAGTGACAGCACAAGGGGTTCTTACAGCTTATTAAAAGAGGTCAGCGACTCTCCCCACTGCAGACCTTTCTCCTGTTAGGATGCACTGAGGCCAGTAACAACTGATGCTGGGCCAAGAGCCGAGAATCTGGGCTTTTCATTTTCAGTAACACTCCATTAAAAACTCCTCACCTATACTAGGCTTTTGGTTATTTGTGAGCCAAGTCATACACACACATATGTAATCATTCATTCATTCAACAAATATTTATTGAGCACCTACTCTATGCCAGCCCAGAGCTAATGACAGTGTGGCTTTCTCACCATAGGAAACCCACTGCACTTGTTTTAGATGAGCCATCCCCAGGAACAGTTTTATGAGATGGCTTACAGGTATTGTGTGTTATATAAATTTATACTGTGTTAATTTTCCATATAGAAAGTTTTAAAAATTAAAAGAAAAATATTACCAGTTCCAATCGGTTCCATTGTCTTCCCTTTTTTTAGGTATCCAGTTTTTAACCTAGTTGTTTGGTGTAAATATATATTTATCACATGCATGCAATTTTCTATCTTTCTTGTTTTCTCCATTTATAAATTATATTTTTTCCAAATGCAAAATCCTGAATCTTGACGGCACAGGTATTTCCAGAATCATGGGAGGTCACAGTGGTTTCTATGGCTTCCTCCTTCGCCGCTCAAGTTTGAAAAATATATTTTCTGGTAGCAGCTGCCTCACATTTTTATACTATACCCAGTTCAAGAGTTGGCAACTGTAGCTTTTATTTAAGGACTGTTAAAATCATGGAGCTTGCCATTAGCATGTGAGTCTTGGATAGGCTCTGCGGCTCCTCATTCCCACTGTTCTTGATGTCTGCAGGGCTGCCCTTCCAGGTCTGCTGGGTGCTGCCATTTTCTGCTGGACTCTAGTCTCAGACAAGGCACTGCCATCACCACCACTGTGCTCACATTATCTGATAGAGTGTAGTGGATGAAATGGAAATCACCAAAAATTCTTGCTACTTTCCCACCTTTCCTAGGGCTCTCTCAGTCAGGCAACTGTGTGACAAATGCCTTTCAAAGGACTGTGGACAGGGAAGGTGTGTGTCACCTCTAGTCCCAAAGACGGAAGAGTCGATGTAGAGCTTTCGTGAGACTCTCGCACTGATTGTAAGGCCATGTGTTGCAGAGGGTGCGACCACAAGAGGGCTTCAGTCTGGTCCTCAGTGATAGAACCAGTAAGCCCACCCCAACCTTCACTTACAGAGTGGGCAAGAAATAAGTCTTGTTGTGAAGCCCCTGGAATTTGATGCTAGTTTTTTATGCATCACAGCACTGTCTATCCTTAATGCTAGGGGCAGTTTTAATTAAAGTCAATTAAAATAATGAAATAAAAGGTTTTTATATACAGATAAACCCCTCTATAAAAATCAGACATGTGGTCAACAGAAATAATACTCATTTCACTGCTCTTAGAATTGTCCTAATGGATTCACTCCCAGGAAATGTGCAAACAGTTTTCTAGTCACCTGTTCTACCAATTCATCAGGCATCTAAAGTCTACAATGGAAACAGCTTGGGCTCACACATAGTGGGCAACTGACTAACTTAACACACTGGCCCTAAGCATGGCACATAATCATAGTGGGCAAAAACAAAACAAGATCAGAAAACAGGCAAAAGACCTGAATAGATAATTCTCCAGAGAAACTTTGCACATAGCAAATAACCATATGAAAAGATGCTCAGCAACATATGTCACTGGGGAATCACAAGTTAAAAATCAATGAAGGATGGGTGTGGTGGTGCACGCCTATAATCCCAGTGGCTCGGGAGGCTGAGACAGGAGAATCACAAGTTCAAAGCCAGCCTCAGCAATGGCAAGGAGCTAAGCAACTCAGTGAGACCCTGTCTCGAAATAGAAAATAAAAAATAGGGCTGGGGATGTGGTTCAGTGGTTGAGTGCCCCTCAGTTAAATCCCCAGTACCCCCCAAAAATCAATAAAATACTACCACAAGCCTATTAGAATGGTCAAAATCCAAAACAGTGACAATACCAAATGCTAAGCAGAATGCAGAGAAGCAGGAATTCTCATCCATCACTATGGGAATTTAAAATGGTACAGCAACCTTGCAAGTCAGTTTGGCATTTTCTTACACAACTAAATATGATCTTACCATGCAATCCAGCAATCTTACTCAGTGTTTACCCAAACTTGAAAATATGTAAAATACCTGAACACAGGTATTTATTGCAGCTTTACTCACAATTTTCAAAACTTAGAAGCAACTAAGATGTCCTTCAGAAAGTTAATGGTTAATATAATAATTAACCCCCATACACAGAACAGAAATTACCTCCCAGTTCTATTTTAGGTCCACACCATAATTCATCTCCCCATCCATATCAGGGAAGGAGGCAGGCAGAGCATTGACTATAAGGAGGAAATAAGAATACAAAACAGGAAAAAAAGAAAGTGAATGACTAATCTGTGGCACATCTAGATAGTGGAACACTATGTAGCACTAAAAAATAAATGAGCTATTGAGCCATGAAAATACATGCAGGAAATATTAATCCAAATTAATAAGTGAAAGAAGCTGATCTAAAAAATAAACATATTTCTGTATGATCCCAAGTCTGACATTCTTGCCTAGGCAAAACTATGGAGCAATAAAATAATCAGTGGTTGACAGAGGTTGGAGGAGAGGGATGAATTTGTACAACCAGAATGGTTTAGGGCAGTGAGTCTATTCTGCATGATACTATAATGGTAGATATGTAGATGCATACATACTTTTTTGGTCAAAATCCATAGATAGTACAGATTAGCAAAGAATCCCATCACAAACTGTGAACCCAGAGTGACAATGATGTGTCACTGGCCCTTGGATTACAACAAATTTCCAAATTGCTTAGAGTGAGGAAACTGTACATGGAGGAGGGGGTTATATGGGAAATCTCTGTACCTTCTACTCAACTTTTTCTGTAAACCTAAAGACACTCTAAAAAAATAAAGTATTCAAGTTATAAAAAATTAAAGTCACCAAAAATAAAGGTAAATTCAGAGAGCAAATGAAAAAATTTTAACTGTAAGTAACTCTAGTGGTGGTGGTTATCCTTATCAGTCTTCTGTGTTCATAAAACCTATAGTGAGAATTTCTATTGGAGGTATCTGAATGAATCCATGAGGCATGTTAGTTACCTTTGAGAATGCTTTCTCTAGCTCTGTCCACTGGAGAGTCCTAGGAACTATGACCAGTAGTTTATTATTACTATACAGTAATAATAAACATACTTTGGGCCTAGATTGTTGTTTTGTAATACCATTTCCCATTCAAAGAAACCAGTGATTCTTAAAGAAATGGCAGATTGCAGGTGTGGGACAGGAGTCTATTAGATGAGCCTAGAACATCTTGTCAGGTGAGAGAGCAAGAAAGCTGTCAAAACCACTAACATCACATCAAAAGGATTCAAGTCCAATGCAAGAGGCTCTTGCTGACCAAAGATGAAGCAAATTAGGTTCATAAAGATAATATTTCAATGGCTTGAAACAAATCAAATATGTTGAATATGTGTACAAATACATGGATACATGAGTTTATGATCATTAAAACTAATTTTTGAGAGGTGATGGGAAACATTCATTACCTTGAAGACTATTAAATAAAAGGAAAGAATCAAGAATTTGCTTTGCCTTTTTTATCTGAATTGTAGTACTGGTTAATGAAATAATAGATGAATGCTTTTTCATAGAAATATTCTAACTAATAAAAGAAAAATAACTAATAGAATATTTGTAGCCCACAATAAGTTTGTAAATCTAAACATTCAGCTTCAATATATGCCAAAATCACAAAGAGAGACAAGCAGATATTAGATACCTCCTGATGGACCGACCACCTGTTATCTTGCCAGAGGATAGAACTGGTGTCTCTTCAAACCTCCAACCAGCTGACGGTTTGCAAGAAATACAGAGGCTAGAAGAACATGTCAAACCACACATAGAGGATGCACAGTTAGACTGCAAGAAACTTTAGATCAAAAGCCCTGGGTTCTTCAACAGAAAAAAATTGTGGGACAAGAAAAATATGGAGCAGAAAACTGTAGGTTTAAAGAGACTTTAGAAATATATCAAAGATTTAAGAATTGGGCTGGGGTTATGGCTCAGTGGTAGAGCACTCACCATGTGTGAGGCATTGGGTTCAATCCCCAGCACCACATAAAAATAAAATAAAGATCTTGTGTCCACTTATAACTAAAAAAATAAATATTTTTAAAAAGATTTAAGTATTGACAAAATTACTGCATTTAGGAATGCCACTTGGGTGGTTAAAAAAAAATAGAAGAAAGTGATTTATAGAAGTCAGTATAATAATTTCACCAGCGGAAACAATTGCTATTGCAAAGCCATGCAGAGGACTTCCAACCTGAATGATTAAGTTATGTTCCTTAATCTGAGTGATGGTTAAAAGGTTACTTGCCACATAACAATGCATCAAGTTTTGTACGTGTTGTGCTTGGTTTTCTGTGCTTGAATTTTATTATTTTAAAAATGGTTTAAAATAAACACACACACACACACACACACACACACACACAAATTGGAGAAGGCTTTACAGACATAGTATAGCCTGAACTGGGTATTAAAAGATAAGGCAAAGGGCTGGGGATGTGGCATGGTGATAGAGTGTTTGCCTGGCTTATATGAGGCCCTGGGTTCTTTGGTCCCCAGCACTGAAAAAACAAAAACAAAACAGCAATAAATAAATAAATAAATAAAGACAGGACAGGGTCTGGAGTTGTGGCTCAGTGGCAGAGTGCTTGCCTTGCACATGTGAAGCATTGGGTTCGATCCTCAGCACTACATAAAAATAAAATAAAGGTATTGTGTTCACCCACAACTAAAAAATAAATGCTTTAAAAAAAAGACAGAGCAAATAAGAGTTGGGAATGAAAATCAAACTGTCTTAGAGGGAAAGAACCTACTGTGGCAGGAACACCTGAAATCCCTCAGGCCAAGTCTGTCAAGTTCAAACTCCACCATGGCCTTCCTCCCCAGAGTGTGGCTGTGTTTCACTGCCCCTGAGGGTTCTTGCTGTTGCAGGTAACAAACACTTCCATTCCCATGTCCTTCTTGACATAAGGCATGATTCCCACCCAATAGGCACATCATGTTCACAAGCCACCACCCACTGTCTGCAAGCCAGAGAAGGCAGCCCCTAGAGTCAACTGCTCCCTCACATTCTGAGGACGTGCTACTTGACCCAAGAAGCCCCTGGGGACTTGGAACTAAACCACAGGGCCAGTTCTTGTTCTCTTTCTGCCCAAAACTTTAAAAAAGGAATATTCAATGACCCAAAACAGTGGTCCCCAGATTAGAAACCAGATCCAGCCACGATTAGAGGAGACGCCACTTGGAGAGGGCTGGTGCAAAGCTGATAAGTGCAAAGTATTCTCGGAATTGTGTTTTAAAAATGATGGTGTTTTCATTTCACATTTTTTTCCATTTTTACTGGGGGTTGAACATTTCTCTGAATTCTCCTTTTTGTTGCCTGTAGGGACACGAAGTGTTTCTTTAGGAAGGCACTGCTTTCTCAATTTGGCTCTATTTTCTTTGTCTAGGACTGTTCCCTGAGGCCCAGGTGAACCTGCCTTCGGACTGGCATTCCCCAGCTCCATCACTCTCCTGTCCCCAGGTCTAGACACACCCCTCTTGTCGGCCTTCCCAACCTCCAGGTCTAGAAAGGTGGATGGTTGTGGAGATCCCAGCACTGGGAAACTGAAGGAAGGAGGTTTTTTTCCTTTTTTCTCCAGCTGTCCACTGGAGGATGGAGTGGAGGTGAGAATTCCTACTCCTTATTCAATGTAATCTCTGGTGGATGGAGGAAATTGACAGAAATGGATGCCCACCTGAGCAAAATGAGAAGTTACATAGGCTGTTTTCCCCCAGCCCCAGGTCTCCTCCTCAACCTTGTGGTTGTGTACGTGAGGTTTCCCCCACCCCTGTATCCTCTCTTACCTCCGCCACTAAATCTAAGACCTTCTTGCTCACGTGCTGCACCACTTCTTGTTTGTGTATTCCTGTGAATTTCAGTTAGCATTTGCATTTGGGAATCCAACTAAACTAAAAGTCGTGTCTCCTGTCAGAGAAACTTTTCATGTTTCTGGACAGTATTTTGGAGGAAGAACCCCCTCATCAAACCCATAAATTTTTCTATCAAATAGCTGGCAGAGGAGTTAAAGAGGATCAATGCCAAATGGGGATTAACTTCAGAGTGCAGCACGTGGCTGGGAGTTGTGTGCTTGCAGCCCTGGAATCAGCCTTTTCTGCAGGCTGTGGTAAAGCCTCTGATGCATTCCAGAATGACATGCACCCTGGACATCTGAGGAATGTATGAAGTGTCTTGGGACCTTCCATACCTGGGAGGTGAGAACATTCTTGTACAAAAGAGTTGGGGACATTTAACCCTGTGGATGTTCTCATGTGCCATTGGTCATGTTTCCTTCCTTCTCTACTGGAGCTGTTCTACCAGTCTGGGCAGAAAGTACACAACTGCTAACAGAATTCCAAAAGAGCACTTTCCCAAGTGCCACCCCAGTAACAGTCTAGCAAAAAAAAAAAAAAAAAAAAAAAACTGCTCTGGTTACCTCTCCCCTAAATGCAACTAGTCCTGGACCATCTCCCACATATCATTCACGAGTGTGTTGGCACAGACGCTAGAGTGTTTTAGCGTACATGTGGGTACCACACCCATAGGCTTCACATACTCACTCACAGAAATCAAGAAGAAAATACAAGCAAAGGAGAGAAGGAGGGACAAGCACATTTGGTGGACAATAGAGAGATCAGAGACACTTTTTTTCCAGTTGGAAAGTACTTCTCAAGCAATTCGGTTTAAGAGGGCACTAAAGAGTTGAGGAAAGAAAAAAAGGTTTTCTGGACAAAAAGCATATCAAGGAAATCAAAGCAGAAAGAAGCATTGGTCTCTGAGACCCACAGCACTCCCCTCCTGTGGTACCTTCACAGGCATGCTGCTGGGTGTGTATGAGCTCCAAAATATGTGGAGGCAAGCCAGTGGGCATGTAAAAACAGTTTGAAGACAACCTGGACTTGAACCCTACTTGTTCCACTTATCAACTACGATAAGGTATGAACTTCTCTACTCTCACTTTACTCATCCCTAAGGTGGGATAACAGTTTGTCTACCTGATGAGACTGTGTTTAATGAGATGATACATTTGAATCACAGGCTGTGGTGTACTTGATAGGTAGCTTATGATCCATTACTATATTATTATTATTGATTAAGGTATTTAGTAAAGATATATGTCTCACAGTACCCAGGAAGGGCAAAAAGAAGTCTAAGCAAGAGATCAACATTCTTCATATATCCCTCCAACAGGGAAACTTTCTTTGAAAGAAAGGGTGGACTGGGACCCAGGAGGGGAGAAGGAAAGCAGACACCTCAAGGGCATGCCAACCCTTGTGGGGTGAACAGCAAGTTGTGAAACAAAGCATACTTTCACATGAGAGACAAAGGTGGGAAGGGAAGAGAGACCATTGGAGCTGCTGCTCTGCACCTGCCAGGTAGTTCCTCGTTCTTTCCAAGCCAACTTCACACACCAGAGGGTTGGAGCTGGACTAGGTGAGGAGCTCTCAGCACCACGATGCTCAGTGTTGAAAAAGGGGTAAGAAAGAAGAGATGGGACCCACACTTGGAAAGCTATCCATGACAAGCTGAAAGCAGAACTGCCTCAGTTGACTGACATGGCTGCCTTCCAAATACATGCACCCCCTAGCTGTGGGAGATCATCCCTGTCTATTGCATTGTGCCCACTTTCTATTGTTCAGCCTTGATTTCACACCCCTGATACTTCTCATCCTCCCCTACCACCCCGCTTGGGTCTCTGTATGCAAATGCTGTCCTTCACATACTTATCAAATTCACTGGATACCATTACGGAGGAAAGGTGTCTATGAAACTCAGTTCCTGGGCCCTTATAGTAGTTGCACAAATACTTATCAAATGGATACATAAGACACCCTGTGTGTACAGCATATCAGTTGCAAGGCATAGTTCACAATGTACTTTGGGCTGAAGTACCTACACCTCTGCCCCCATCCTTGTGACTTATAAACTGACAGATCAGATTAGGAAGTAAAACTTAGGACCATTTGTGAAACAGAGTGAAGTTAATTGATTCAACTGAGTACTGAATCCCAGACCTGAACCTCATCCACACCTTGCTCTGCTAACACTAAAGTGAACCCTGACTCTAATCCACTCACCAGCCTATTGCCAAGATTCCTGCCCTTACAAGAGAACCCTTCTTTGGGACAAAGAGAATCGTCCACCTGTGAAAGCAGCATCTCAAAAGTTCAAATGGGGGGCTGGGGATGTGGCTCAAGCGGTAGCGCGCTCGCCTGGCATGCGTGTGGCCCGGGTTCGATCCTCAGCACCACATACAAACAAAGATGTTGTGTCTGCCGAAAACTAAAAAAAATAAATAAATATTTAAAAAATTCTCTCTCTCTCTCTCAAAAAAAAAAAAAAAAAGTTCAAATGAGGAAACTGAAGTCAGTCCCCTGTAGCATAGCTGCTCCTGATCTGAGCTGAACATTGATTGTCATCAGTGTTCCTCACAAGGTCATTAAAAGCCCAGACAGGGGACAGCATCTCTTCAACATATTAATTTCAGTTCCTTTGGATGAATACCCAGCAGTGGCATTGGTGAATCATATGGGAGTTCTATTTTCAGGTTTTTGAGGAAACTCCATGCTGTTCTCCAAAAGGCTGTCGTAGTTTACATTCCTATCAACAAGAGGTCCCTTTTCTTCACCTCCCCACCACCATCAATTTATCTTTTTAATAATACCCATTCTAACAAGAATGAGGCAAAATCTCATTGCATTTGCATTTTCCTGATAACAAGAGATGTTGAACTTTTATCATATACCTGTTGGCATTCAAACTTCTTCCTTCGAAAAATGTCCATCACGTCCCTTACTCATTTTTTACTCAACATGCCTACTTCCTGGCTGTTGAGCTAAACTCTCATGTATCTTGGACATCAGCTCCTTATCAAATATATGTTTGCAGATACTTTCTGCCACCATGGGCTGTCTGTTCGCTCTGATGGTCCTTTCTGTGTGGAGCTCTTCAGTGTCAGCCTGTCCTAGGCTCCCGTCATGCTGACTTCTGGCTGGTACTTCTAAGACCCAAGAAATCATTGTCCAATCCAGTGTTGTGGAGCTTTCCCCCCTGTTCTCTTCTACTAGCTTTACAGCTTCAGGTTTTAAATTTAAGTTTTTTGTTTATTTTAAGTTGATTTTTGTAGACAGTGTGAGATAAAGGTCCCATTTCATTCTTCTGCGTGTGGATACCTGGTTTGCCCAACACTGTTTATGAAAAAGACTGCCCTTTCTCTATTGTACGGCCTTGGTGCATTTGTTGAAAATCAATTGATTGCAATATTTGAGTTTATTTCTTTCTATCCTGGTCAATTGATAAAAAAGTCTGTTTTTAGGACAGTACCATAATACTTTTTTGATTAATAGTTTTATAAAATGTTTTTAAATCAAAATGTTTTTAAATGTTTAGTGTGATGCCTCCATATTTGTTTCTTTGCTTAAAGTTGCTTCTGTTAATTGGTGATTTTTTCTGATTCCATAACAAATTTTAGGATTGTTATTCTACTTCTATGAAATACTGACTTGGAATTTTGATAGGAATTGCATTGAATCTATAGGTAGCTTTAGGTAACATGGATACTTTAATAATATTTATTCCTCCAATGCATTGTATATGGGGTTCAGGAGTTGTAAGAGTTCTAATGGGATCAATGAATGGGATACACTGATTTCTTTGTGTCTTCTTCAATTTTTTCTATCAGTGTTTGACATCAATACCTTGCAGAGAGATCTGCACTCCTTTGTTCATTTCAGCATCATTCATAAGACCCAACATATGAAGCAACTTAAATCTCCATAAATGGATGGATAATAAAGGCAATGTAGTGTACATACAGAGGCATACTATATCATCTTAAAATGAAGAAAATTCTATCATTTGTAACAATGTAGAGGGAACAGAAGAACATTATGCTAAGTGAAAAAAGTAGACACAGACAAACACAGTGTGATCTCTCACTCATGTGTGGAATCCGGAAAACAGTAGAACTCAGAAACAGAGATTAGAAAAGTGGTTACCAGAGGCTGAGTAAGGGAGAGGGGTGGGGAAGGGGAAAATGTTGATTCAAAAGTACAAAGTTGCAGTTAATTTGGAGGATTTTCGGTTATATATGCACAGAGTTAATAATAATGTTTTGTGCATTTCAAAGTTTCCAAAAATTTTTTTTATGTTCTCACCACAAAAAAAATGATAAATTGATGAAGTGATGAATCTCTTGATTAGCATGATTGAATATTTCTATAATGTATCTATATATCAAACATCCCATAATACCTCATAAATATACACAATTATATGTCAATTAAAACTAAAATAGAATAAAAACTCAGAAACAACTGAGAAAGAAAAAGAGGGAAAAAAAACCCTCATCTCTCTTGGATTTATTCCAGGATGGCTGGGCCTCCAACATAGTCTCAGAGCTACAAAAATACAATATAGGATTTCTAAACAAAACAGAGGAGCCTAACACCAAAATTTCACTGTGGAGTCCCCAATTAGAGTTGCCCTTAGCTCTGGAAACTATTTTTTTCACTCTGTGTTGCAAGGAATATTTGTCCTCCCAAGATGATCAATCCCCTTTGGCCTCAATTTAACAGATAGTCTGTGCTGCAGTGAACACAAAGGGCCATTTGCCCATGGCCAATCACAGGCCCCTCCACTGGGCAGACTGGGCTCAGTCAAGGCTCACTCCCTCCACAAGGCCTTTCCTGATTCCACAACCCTTAAAAAACTCCCCCTTCTTTGATTCCCTTTTTTGAAGATATTTAAGTGTAGACCTCTTTACCATAGTATTTGAAACTTAATGTCATTTTGTCTCAGATAATATGTGATTATTTAATGGATTAATTTAACTTGACCCAGGAAAGCCTAAATGTAGGTACAAGTAACTACTCATAGAGAATTGAAAGGGCGCTCACAATCACATAATGGTGCTTGGAATTTTACCATTAGAGTTACAGAGAATGTCAAAATGACTGGCCATTATCCAGTGAGTCCAACCTCTTTCCCAATGCAAGAATCCCCTCTCCATCATCTGATATTCATTCAGTCCCTGCAGTGATTCCTGCAATTACAGGAATTTTATTTTCTTTGAAATAACTCATTCTCATATAGGATCTCACTAAGTTCTATTAAATTATTATTATAGAAAATAACAGGTACAAAGTTGCAGTAGAAGGAATAAATTCTAATCTATTAAACAGCATGGTGACTATAGTGAAAAATAAAATAGATTTGTATGTTATATGCACATTTGTATAGTATATATTTTATATTTTAAAGAGGCTAAGAGGATTTTAAATGTTCTTACCACAAAAAGTAAAAAATATTTGAGGTGATGAATATGTTAATTGGATTAACTTGATTATTACCCAATGTATACATGTATTTACCCAATGTAAACATCATATTGTGCCCATAATTATATGTATTATTTGTTAATTAAAAATAAGGCTAAGCTGAGCACTGTGGCACAAGCCTGTAATCCTAGAGATTTGGGAGACTGAGGCAGGAAGTTCACAAGTTAAAACCAGCCTCAGCAAAATCAAGTGACTAAGCAATTCAGTGAAACTTTGTCTCTGCGGATGTGGCTCAGTGGTCAAGTGCCCCAAGTTCAATCCAAAGTACCCTTCCAAAAAAGCCAAAAACAGAAAAGAATCTCCCATATTTAAAGAATTGTTAAATAAATGTAATATCCTTTAGCAGAAATAACATGTTAAATATGCTTCAATATCAGTCACTAATTCTGCATATATCCGAATGTGTTTTTAAAAATCCAAGAGAAGTTAGCAGGTAACTAGTTTATAGATAACTAAGAGAAAGAGGAATGTTCTGATAGGAAAATGAGCAAAAGCTATAATTAGATAATTTTTAAAAGAGGTGGCATATATGGCCCATAAATATAGGGAAAGTATACCAAATCTAACAGATAATCAAAGAAATCCTGTCACATGTCAACTTAGATAACCAAGTCATAAAATAAAAATAGGCAGTACCAGGAGATTTGTGAAGTCAGGCCTGTTGTCCACCATTGGTCAAAATGAAGATGGCTCCAGTCTCCTGGGAGATTTTGCAGGTCATGTGACTCTGTACCCTTTAACCAGGAATTTTGCTTTTTGAAATTTATCCTAAGAAAATAACCAAAGATGCAGATGAAAATTTATATATAAAGGTGTTCATCCAAATGATATTTAACATAGCAAAAAACTGGAAACAACCTCAATACAACCACAATAGGGGGAGAGAGAAAATATATTGTAGCACATCCATGTGCTAGAAGTCATTTTATGACATGGGAAATGGCAAAAATGAAATTTTAAGTGAAAAGGAGGGATCCTAAAATTGCCTGAGTATTCTTATTCTACTTTTGTTTAAAAGTGTAAATATAAATAATTAAAATTGAAAACACTTACAATCTCACCATCCAGAGATGAGCACTGCATACAGGAGATGAGATCATGGATGATTTTATATTTCCCTCTTGATAGTTGTTTTACATATTCCTAATTTTCTATAATAATTTCTATAAAATACTACTCTTATCACAACTCTCCTAAAAAGAAAAATATTTGTGTAATTTGTAATGCTTTACAGGGAGTTAGAAGAAACTTTTTAAACTCCCAGTGAGCTAAGATTGTGCCATTAGATGCAAAAGCTACATCTGGCACCTCAAGTGCCTTGCAGGGAGCTGGTGGCAGCCAGGGAAGAGTATAGGAAAAGCCTGCATCTTTTCATCTTTGTAACCCAACACTTCATGTGGTACCCCACACAGGACTGGGTAAATAATTCATGAGGTCCAGTGCAAAAGTAAAATTCAGGACTCCTTTTTCAAGAATTATTACAAATTTCAAGATAGCAACAGTAGCACATTAAACACACGTCAGGTCCTGTGTCCCAGACCCATGAGGCTGGCTCTGACCCCAGACCTTGTAGGGGGTTCAGTAAATACTCATCAAAAGAAAATAAAAGAGAGATAGAGAGAAGAGTCCCAAATACAAACTTCCCAATTGTGCCTATTGGCAAAAGTACATTCACCAAGATTTAAAATAAGGGAGAGTATGAGATTAGAGACAGAAAAGAGCCCTCCATCCAGAATTTTTCCAGACGGTGTATATCCAGACTATTCTGCCCTGTAGTTCTCATCAATATATCTGTTAGATCATGTTCTACAGCCTCTGTGTTTGACCTGGATAATATAGAAGAAATATCATTCCTTCTGTCTATTCCAATAAGATGTTTGCTCTGACTAGTATATCCTCCCTTCTCCACTTTCCCCCTCAACCCACTTCTGCTCTTATATCCCTCTAAGCTTAGCAACAGAACCCTCCCTGTCCCCCTTTCCTTCTTGCACCCCATACACACCCCTCCTCTGCACTCCCTCTGCTTTCAGTGCAGCCAAGCAGACTCTGAACATGAGAAGGTGTCTGCAGAGGATGTGAATAACCCTCATCCTAATCCCCCCATGGTCTTCCTGCACAGACCTGGCCGAGGCCCAGGAGAACTGGAGTTGCCAGCTCATGGAAGCAGTGGCAGCCTGGGTCTTCAGTTATAAGGAAAACAGAGACCGTTTTTTACAGTTTATTAGACTGCAGAACAAAGCCTGTAAGTGGGAAGCTGACAATTGAGGGTAGGGGAATAACAGGAAGAAAGGTTGATGCCTCATTTGCCAGGGGAGCATCTCAGCCCTCTGAAAATAGAGAAGATGAGAAGTCCAACATCCCTCACACAACCAAGTCAGCAAATGCCCAGCATTTTCCACAGGCATAGTGGGCAGGCACATTGCAGTGATGGTAACAACTGCCCTACTACACAAGAGAGTGCTCCTTAATCACTGCCACATGTCACATCCCTTCTGATCCTCACAAGGACCTGTGACATAAGGTAGGACAGGTATTATGACCCCATTTTATAGCTTAAGAAACAGAAATATCAAGAGACTAAGTGACATACCCAAAACCAGAATATTAACTAAAGATGGGTCCCTGGCACAAAGCCAGTTTTCCTGAATTTGGTACAGTAGCTCCTTCCACGCTGGTATCATTGAGGTTGGAAATCCATGTTCTTCAGGTAAGGGTGGTCTACGAACAGTAAGGAGGCATCTGGGAGGGATGAAGGGGCAGGCAGTAGACTCTAAGAGGAATTTCTGGGCATTTTTATGTTAATAAATAAGACCTGGGAAATTTACCATTTACCTTGCTACTTAGTGGCTATTTTGCTTTTGGTTCATCACACACCAGCCAGAAGGCTGGCCCAGAGTGCAATAAACAACTGTTTTTTCATTTGGAATGATAAGTTGGTCCTGATTTTTTGTTGTTTGTTGTTGCTTTATTTGAATATAAGATTTCTAGTGGCTTGGGAACACTTTTAAACCAGGCCATAAGCCACACCTTGAAGAGCCTGGTTCATGGATGTATGCTCTGCAGCACATACTCTGCACACTGCTACCAGCAGGGGATGTGTCCCAAGCCAGCTCTCTTGCTTTCCTGACTCCTTCAGGAAGACTCTTCTTCCAAGTCTGTATTTTGCAAACAAAGTTTCCATTATAGCAGGAATCAGATTGGAATATATTGGTCTATGTATGTGTTTCCTTCCCCATTCTTCTTCTTTTTTTTTAAGCAAGTGTAGCAAGATTTATTTAAGAAAGTGATAGAGAACTGGACTCCTCCAGAGAGGAGAGGTTTTGGGGAGCTGAAAAGCTTATGGAAGGGTGTGATTTGCCTTTTTTATAGCCCTTGGAACATCTCTTTTTTCAAAAATTTATTTATTCTAATTTTTATACATGACAGCAGAATGCATTTCAATTCATAGTACACATATAGAGCTCAAGTTTTCATGTCTCTGGTTGTTCACAGAGTCACATCATTTGTGTCTTCATTTATGTACTTAGGGTAATGATGTCCATCTTGTTGCACCATCTTTCCTACCCCCATTCCCCCCTTCCCCTCCCTCCTCTTTGCCCTATCCAAAGTTCCTCCATTCCTCCCATGCTCCCCCTCACCCCCATTATGGATCAGCATTCACTTATTAGAGAAAAACTTCAGTCTTTGGTTTGGGGGGATTGGCTTATTTCACTCAGCATAATATTCTCCAACTCCATCTATTTACCTGCAAATGCCATGATTTTATTCTCTTTTATGCTGAGTAATATTCCATTGTGTATATATACCACAGTTCCTTAGTTTCTTTATCCATTCATCTACTGAAGGGCATCTAGGTTAGTTCCACAATTTAGCTATTGTGAATTGAGCTGCTATAAACATTGATGTGGCTGTATCACTGTAGTATGCTGTTTAATGGAGGAATGGGATAGCAGGGTCAAATGGTAGTTCCTTTTCAAGTTTTCTAAGGAATCTCCCTAAGGCTTTCCAGATTGGTTGCACCAATTTTCAGTCCCATCAGCAAGGTATGAGTGTGCCTTTTTCCCCACATCCTCGCTAACATGTATTGTTGTTTGTATTCTTAATAGCTGCTATTTTGATTAGAGTGAGATGAAATCTTAGAATAGTTTGGATTTGCATTTCTCTAATTGCTAAAGATGTTGAAAATTTTTTCATGTATTTGTTGATTGATTGTATATCATCTTCTGAGATGTGTCTGTTCATTTCCTTGGCCCATTTACTGATTGGGTTATTTAGTTTTTTGGTGTTAAGTTTTTTTAGTTCTTTCTATATCCTAGAGATTAGTGCTCTATCTGATGTGCAGGTGGTAAAAATTTGCTCCCAAACTGTAGGCTCTTTATTCATTTCACTGATTGTTTCTTTTGCTGAGAAGGTTTTCAGTTTAAATCCATCCAATTTATTGATTCTTCATCTTATTTCTTACACTATAGGGGTCTTATTAAGAAAGTTGGGACCTAATCTGACATGATGAAGATTTGGGCCTACTTTTTCTTCTATTAGGCTCAGGGTCTCTGGTTTAATTCCTAGGTCCTTGTTCCATTTTGAGTTGAGTTTTGTACATGGTAGAATTAATATTGTCAAAATGACCATATTACTAAAAGCAGTATACAGATTTAATGCAATTCCAGTCAAAATCCCAATGATATTCCTCATAGAAATAGAAAAAACAATAATGAAATTCATCTGGAAAATGGGAGACCCAGAATAGCCAAAGCAATCCTTAGCAAGAAGAGTGAAGCAGATGGCATTACTATACCAGACCTTAAACTATACTACAGAGCAATAATAACAAAAACAGCATGGTATTGGCACCAAAATAGACTTGTAGACTAATGGTACAGAATAGAAGATACAGAGACAAACCTACATAAATACAGTTATGTCATACTAGACAAAGGCACCAAAAACATACATTGAGAAAAAACAGCTCTTCAACAAATGATGCTGGGAGAACTGGAAATCCATATGCAACAAAATGAAGTTAACTCCTTCTCCATTATTCTGTTATCCCTGGCATGGGCAAGATTCATACCCTAATCATCTTTATATCTCAAAAGCCTTGGAGATCGTCTAAGACAGACAAAAGTTGATTAATCTGTTTGCTAGGTGAATTAATAAAACTGATTCCTCTGAAAAGTTACTACTCCAAAGTTTTGGATCTCTTATTTGTGAAGTAAGTACCTGCCAGGCTTGCGCCACAGAAGTATAAAAAAATTTCAACATTCATTTGTTTATTGTCTGGCCCTTGCATATATATGCCCCAAATGCACACACACATACACAAAAAATAGTTTTTTAAAAAAACCTGAAGCCAGGCGTGATAGCACAAGACTGTAATCCCAGCAACTCGGGAGGCTGAGGCAGGAGGATGATGAGTTCAAAGCCATCCTCAGCAAAGGCAGGGCGCTAAGCAACTCAATGACACCCTGTCTCTAAATAAAATAAAAAATAGGGCTGGAGATGTGGCTCAGTGATGGAATGCCCCTGAGTTCAATCCCTGGTACACATTCCCCACACCAAAAAAGAGCCTTGAAACTTTTGTTTATAGTGTGTTTCCAATGTCTACATTGGCACCTTAGTAAGTAAGTACCCAATTGATATTTATGGAAGAAAGAGCAGTGGAACAGAAAGGTACAGGGGAATACTTTATAAACATTCTTGCCTCCATTTGAAGTTATGATTTTCCTTCTCTACAGTTTGATCTCAAATGTCTCACAAAGGTCCATGTGTTAAAGCCTTAGCCCCCAACTTGGCACTATCAGGAGGAGGTGGTAGAAACTAAGATGTGGAACTTAGTGGGAGGTCTTTGGGCCATTGCTGATGTGATCTTGAAAGTCACTATGGGACCCCATTTCTCCTCTTCTCTCAAATTTTACAGATATGAGGTGAACAGCTGTGCTACACACACGCTCCGGACAGGATGTGCTGCCTCACCACAGGCCTAGAGGCAACAGGACCAACCCACCATGGGCAGGAAACTCCAAAACTGTGAGCCAGAATAAACCTTTTATTCGTAAGTTTATCATTTTAGGTGTTTGATATATAGCACAAGAAGCTGATTAACACCCTCTCAAAGTATGATAAATTCTGATCATTCAGAAAGCATGTTGTGTTACTGAGAGAAAAAGTCACATTTCCCATTTTGCCCACTTAGTCAAGAAGTCTTTTCTGTAATGAGGAGGATTGCACTCACCCTTCTCTTTCTCAGACAGAACCAATTTTCCTCCTTTCAAACTTGGGGATAGGGTGGGGAAGGGGGAAGCCATAGAGTTATATCAAGAAATCCAGCACCAAAAAAATGAGCTGCCAAAACTAATCTGTGGGGTCACTAACCCAGGCTCTGAGGGACAAGGTGGTCCAGACAGAGCCTGAGGAGGAGCTGAGAGCTGTCCCAACCTATTCACCCCTGAAGCTGGGTGGGGGTGGGGTGCCCCTGTGGCCCACAGTCACTTGCAGGAAAATCAGCACAAGCGCCTCCCAGGGAAATACAGAAAAAACACCTCAAACGACTAACCCCAGCCAGCTTGTAGATCCTCATAAATTGTACAACCAGGTGCCTGTTCCTGCTATATTAAGGTGAAATGCATTTTTTAAAAGCCTATGGATTTTTTTTTAATGGACAACAATATCACTGGTGCCCAGTGGGCCTTTCCACAGGCTGAGTGCCTCAGCCCAGAGGCCTGGTCCTTTACTCAATCATAATCCTTTCCTCTTCTTGCTACCTGCCTTTTCTTGTGCCATTTGCTTCTAGAATAAATTGGAAAACATCATATAAACTGGAAGCCTCTAGAATAAGAGAGATAAGCCCATCCAGTTTTCAAGAGTAACAACATGTGAGCAGGTGTCTAAGGCTAAAGGTGGGCTCAGTGTGCAGACAGGTGGGTAGAAAATTGCAGGAGAGACTGCCAAGGTGCAGAAATCTTCAGTTGACTTCTTTGACATTGGAATTCCTAAAGAAAATGCAATTGTTAACTGGCAGAAAGAAGCCCTGAGCCATTTTTAGGCTATTAACAGCTTTGTTGCAAATGATTTGCCCCAGGCAGTGGAACCCAACACAGGTATTAATGGAGGAAGCAGGGAAGGTCAGGAATAAGAGAGGTGAAAGGGTGAAAAAAAAGTGAGGGACCTTGGAAGACACCCTCAGGTGGAGGGGCACCAGGTTCTTAGCCCACCAATGTAAAGGGCAGATGAAAAGTAAATGCAGATCTCCAGTGATTTGACTACATGAAGGACTTTTCCTAGTGCTGGCTTGGGGATGGTTACAGACAAACAAACCAGAAGAGAGGGCCAAGAAGAGAGGAAGAACTGAAGGTCAAGGGGGTTGGTGGGGCAAGAGAATTCTTTTTGAGAGTCACAGGAAATTGAAGCTCTGAGGGTTCCATCAACTATTAGATTACCCTTTGATAAAATAAATATTTCCCCTATGACTCAATTTCTCTACCAAGACAATCTCTTTTGAGGTCAGAAAGTCACTCTGGGGGACAAAGAGTTAATATCTGAAAATCTCAAGGAGACTTTGAAGAGCAAGATTCTATTCTAAGTGTGAGGGATTCCTATTATAAGAAATTCTGTAGATTGACAAAACTAAATGGCCTCTACATCATATAACCATAATCCTCTTCAGTGTACAAAAGTCCAAAAATAAAGACCAGATGTCTTCAAATTGCTGACGTTGGTTGAGCTGGTTCCACTTGCTTAGTGATTGCTAAACCAAGATTTCCCTGGACGCAAAGCTGAGGATTTCCATCATTTTATTATTCGCTTTTTTTGCCACAATTTTCTGTTCACGTATATGGGCATCCTCTGGACCTCCTTGGGTTTGGAATGGAGTTTTCCACTCCTTCAAGGCTGTGTCTGCAGAAGCTCAGTTGGACCCCAGGAAGTGTTGCGCCTATTTTGGCTCAGAGAAGCCAGTTCTCATTTGCAGCTGTTTAGCACAGGGAGGCCTCCACCAATGCACACATTCTGCTTCCCCCTGCAGAACTTCCTGAAGACTCTTCCCCAGGGCCAGCTCTCCCAACAACCCGCTCCCACCCCCCAGAGCCCAAGCTATGCTGTGAGGCCCTGGGCTTCCTGTCAGCGAGCTGGGTGGCAGTTCTCCACCGCTTATGGATCCTCCCTGTCTCTTTCTTATAAGTTGTCAAACAACGTTATTCCAGTGTCTTCCTCATCTGTGTTTGCCCTGTTAGATCATAAGCTTCTCCTCCATGAATGTTGTTCTATCATTTTTTTCTTCCCCTCCACTCTTGCAAGTTACACATGATGTCAATACATTAAGAGGAGAGTATGGGCTGGGGTTGTGGCTCCGTGGTAGAGTGCTTGCCTTGCATGTGTGAGGCCCTGGGTTCAATCCTCAGCACCATATAAAAATAAATAAATAAAAAGGTCAATTAAAAAAAAAAAAGAGGAGAGTAGATTGTGTGGCTAATTCTAAGAGGGAGAGGGCTGTGGGTGTAGCTCAGTGGTAGAGCACTTGCCTAACATGTGCAAGATCCTGGGTTTGATCCCCATCACCATACACACACACACACACACACACACACACACACACACATACAACTTCAAATTAAAAATGTAGATGTAAAATAAAAAGTGAATTGTCCCAATTAATTGCAGACCACAGCCAAGTAGGTATGCCGTGTGTGTGTGTGTGTGTGTGTGTGTGTTTATCATGTATTCACTCATTACATAAATATGTGTTCAGTACTTACTATGTAGCAGGTACAAAATCAGGCATAGAGATACAGTGGAGAACAAGAAATATTAGGCCTGTCCTCCCTGAACACTTCTTGAGGATCTACTTTTAATAGTTTGTCTGATTCTTGAACTTCATGCTACATGTGTGTTTGTAGAGTTTATATCATAGGCTGAAAAGGGGTGTTATCTTTGGATATGCATCGTGCAGAGAAAAGCTTTATGTGCCCTCTGAGAATATGCTTGATTGGGTCCAGGGGTATAAAAATCAGAAAGGGATGTCAGCTATTATTTACAACCTAAGAGTCCCCCTGACTTGTGACTCTTAGATCATACCTGGAGGAAAGGACAGTACAACTCAAACACAAGGCCAACCAACCCTTGCTTACCACTGGATATTTCAGGAAACCCCAAAGGGAGGATTATTACAAAGACAGAAGCACCGATTTCAGGCTAACAATTTTAGGCAATACATATATGATTTCCAACAACTTGTTTGCTGCTTAAAAGATAGAAATTGCTTTCTATCTAATCTTAGATGCAAAAGAACCAACTTCTCATTGCTTTACTTTGCAAAACATGGAGAATGATTTATAAACAGGATCCAGCATCACTCTGATTACAACAGAAAGGTAGTTGGCGAGTATGATATCATCTTCCTGTCACAGGGAGATTGGCCAGATCACATGGTGTTGCTTTCAGGTAAGATGAGATTACAACTTCTGTGATGTACTCCTGACCATCTGCTAACCTAAGGCGCTTTAAAATTTTATTTTTAACCTGATAATTTTATTTTTAACCTGAAATACAGAGTTGAACTGAGTATGCTCTTTAGTTCATAGCAAGATGTCATTGTCATTCCATAAAGGTTTTTCTATTTATACTCCCTTTTTATACCTGATCCCACTCCTATGTCCCTCATTCCTTCACTTTATACACCTTCCTTTACTCTAAAGGCACCCACATTAATGTGTTAGAAGTGATGTATGTATGTGTTGGGGTGGGGCTTACCTTCAAAAAATAAATAGTAGTATGGTGTATGTTCATGTTTTAAATTTACTTAAAATGGTATTATGCTGAAATTTTCATTACTCTATTTTTTTCTTTCATTTGTTCTACATGTTCATGCCTCTAACTCTCTGCTTCCAACTCAGCTGCTCTTGTGAGTCCCCTTGAGCATACCCCTCTGGTAATGTGTTGGAAATACTCAGGCCTGGGGGCTCTGGCTCACACATAGGACCTATACCCAGGCATTACTTCAGCAGATACTGCCAGGTTATTCTCTAAACCAGCTACACAAATGTATATTTTACCAGCAGCATATAAAAGTTCTAGCAACCCCTGCTTCTTACCAATATTTCTCATCAATATTTAAAAAATGGCATTTCACTGTTATTGTCATTTTCCTATGTCTGATTTCTGAGTTTGAGTGTATTTGTTTGCAAATTCAGATTCCCCCTGTGTGAACTGCCCATTCCTATTCTTTGTCCATTTTCTATTGAGCTTGCCAGTCTGTGTGGCTGAACTATAACAATGACTTTTCTGATCTAGATATGAATCCCTTTTTGTTGTTTTGATTAATGCAAAAATATTCTCCCAAAGTAGCCAGAATATTAACTTGATCTACGGCACTTGCATTGAAAAGAAATCCTCTAATTTGGTTGTAATTAGACACGTGAGCTGTTTGCTTTGTGAATTGTGCTTTGGGTCTTATTCACGAAGGACTCCCTCCCTCCTAACTCACAAAGATGTTCTTTTTTCATTATCTTTATGATTCCATTCATGTTTGATCCTTCTGGAAAATTAATTAATGTCTTATAGGAATCTGACTTTATTTTTCTCCATATAGTGCCCTGATTTACCTAACACTGTATATTAAACAACCTATTTATATGCCTATTTGTGATGTCACACTTCTCATATGCTACTTCTCCAAATAAACATGGGTCTACTTTTAATTCTTTATATTGTCATGTGGATTTATTTTTCTGTTCTTCTAATCATAATGCATTAGTTTTTACTACTATATGTTTCAATATGTGTTACAGTGAATTCCCATTTCCTATTCTTTTCCAAATTTGACTCAGCAGTTCATGGGCATTTGTTAATTTCTAAAAATTGTTGACATAACTCTGGGTGACTTCTTCACCTCTGTGATCCTGAAAGATCACATGGTCTTTTATTCCTGTTCCTCCTCCAGGTCATTCATCCCTATCCTAGCCCTTTATCTCCTATCTCTTCATATTTTAATTAATAGAAACAAAACTTAAAGCAGTTTAGATAAAAAATAATAAGAATGAAGAAGCACTCAGGACACATCATCCAGAATCTGTCTTTTCCTCCACCTGTTTTCTCTGCTTTCCTCTGGGTTGGCTCCCATCTCACTCTGGTTTTCTCCTGGAGTCAGTTTCCAGGTCTATCTTATTTTTCTAGCAACTCAAGAAGAAGGAAGCTCCTTTCTGGAAGCTTCTTCAGAGTTGCAGTGGAGTCCTCAGGCCTATTCTATCCTGAAAGAACCGACGTGACCATAGTATAGGAGGCCCTGGGTGGCCAGGCCTGTGTCTTTGCCTGTCCACCTCTGGACCAGCCCTATCTGATAACACGAACCAGTGGGAAAGGAGGAGTTTCCATCAAGAAAAGCAGAAATACTATTTATAGTTGAAAGAACAAACACAGAGTAAGAAAAACTTACCAAGGACGAACTACCAAATTGTAACAATATGTTATACTTATTTATTTCTGATTCCTTCTACCAGAATGCAAACTCATTGAGGTCAGGGTGGCCCTTTATCTCTGTGGCCCCAGTTTCTGTCAGGCGCTATTCCAAACATTTATTGGATGTGATTAAGGGAACGAATAAAAGAATACTAATCAGCAATAGTGGTTAGGGCTAAGTTCCATGAGGCTGCATCTTGAATGGAAAGAAAAAAATATAGCAATGACTACATTGGACCTGTTAAATTGAGATTTAATAAGCCAAGACATTGAGCTAAGAGACAAGGATCAACATTCCTCTATCACATGGTTATAAAATCTAAGTCAATTATACTACCTTCCCCAATGTCCCAATACCTGCTACAAAGGAAGCTAGCATCATGTTTAAGAGTTTTAGAGTCTGACACACCTGGTTCCCATCCTAATGCTGACAGTTATTAGCTATGAGAACTTGGCACATTTAATTATTTGGAGCTACAAGTTTTCTTCTTGCCCAATAGGAACTAATATTAAAAGATTTTCAAAGATAAGTATGTAAAGAGCAGCCTGTCAACCAAACTAAAAGAAACCCATTGCTGTACCAGATATTATTCAATCAACTACTGTGCCAGGCCACCTGGTTGGCTCAGAGGAACCAAACTAGGCAAGCTCCCCGCCAAGGTGTCAGAATCTTTCAGGAGAGAGAATTGAAAAGCAGGAACACTGAATTACAATGAGCATAATGTATGGAGAACTGAATGTTAGATGATCTAGTCTCTGGTGATTAGGGAAGGCTTCCCAGAGGTCATGACATTTTTTATGAAACTGGAAAGATGAATTAAAATTATCAAGGTTAAGGGTGACAGTGTTTAAAGACTATTTCAGAAAGATAATTGGGCAAAGGATGCCTCAGAATTAGAGACACCATGGCAAATTCATAAAGAAAAGCAATTCTTAATGGTTTTCAGTAAATGTCAATTAATATTAGTATAACTATTGCTACTATAATGACATTATTATTAATATCTATTAAGTCTTATGATACCCTACAAGAGAATCCTTTCTCTTTTCTTAAAAACTCTTTGTTGACATTCACAAAAATACAGATTCCTTGAATTTCAAACTGGGAAAGTGTGCCTTGGTTAAAGGACTCATCAAAGACCCTAAGCTATAGTCAGAGGGTGGGTGCTTCCACCTAGCTCCAGGGAGCACTTGGGATGTTAACTACAGGTTCTGATGAAGAGAAGCTGGAAAAACAATGCAGAGATCTAGGAATGGGGTGACCTTGCAGTATGGTCAGGAAATTGGTACAGTAACTTCAGCGGATCTTCCATCCAAGAGAATTCTTTGCTACAAAGAAAGTGGCAGCAAGAACAAGAAGGAGATGGAAAACAAGGTAGGGCTCTTGTTTTGTCCTTTTGTCTTGACTTATGGATCTGATTGCTACATATCTTGTATGTGTATTGAATTTCTATACTATACTCCATAAATATGTACAAATATTACATGTCAATATTAAAAAGGAAGTGAAGTATTTTTTTTCTTTCCTGTACATTGTACTTTAATAAGAAAGTTTTCTTGTGAAAGAAAGAAAGGAAGGAAAGAAGGAAGGAAGGAATTAAGGAAGGAAGGAAGGAAGGGAGGAAGGAAGGAAGGAAGGAAGGAAAAGAAAAAGATCTTCAAATTTATGGGCTCTCCACATTCAGTGAGACTATTACAAATGAATCATCTAAAAATCAATTAAACCTTTAGTATTTTTTTCTGATGTTTGATGTGGATGTACCCTGGTCATCTGCATGCTTTCACTCTGAAGACAGGCACCTGGCCTGGGACACAGTGAACCTTCATTTCAGTGTTGTCACTGTGCCCTGAATAAATTCCTCTCCTCAGTGGTGTGCAAGTATGGCTACATGACAGTGTCACTGCAGATTATTTAAAGTCATGTAGCTGCCCAGACCTGAACCTTATAGAATCAGACCCATCAATCAGCATCTTTGTGAGATTCGATGCCCCCAGACCACGTCACTCTTTCCAAATGGGCCTCCTTGCTATTTCTATAAATTACCTATTGCTATGTAATGATTACCTCCAAACTTAATGTCTTAAAACAATATTTATTATTTCACAGTTTCTGTTGGTTAGCTATAAGACACAGCTTATTTGTACAGTGTCTGACACCTAATAGGTAACCCAACAATTGCTGAATGGGACAATTGAGGCTGTATCCAGAATATTTTTTGTAAAACCTTGATTTCATTTGGTAATTACTTTATAGGAAAACAAGCAGCCATCCATCTATATATACCCCTCCCTCCAATAACTGTATCTTTTCTCCTAAATCCAACTACTTCCTCCTAAAATTTTTACTTTATTTTAGGGCCATTAGGACTTAAAAGCCAGGTCCTTCTTAAACAGATCTGGAAATGAAGGCTCCTACACATGTAATTTATTAAGGAAATGTTCTCAAGAGAAACTGGTGAGAAAATGAAGTAGGCAAGATGAGAATCAGCAGCGTTCAAGCAAGGGTGTGAGCAGGAAAAGTGGACCTAATCCCACAAGGAGACTGGGAACATGAGTTATGACCTCAGAATGACCAGGGATTTAAGCCTGTGACTCCACAAGTCACCCATTGACCAGTCGTCATTGACTAGTCATCCACAAACTGAGTAGCTCTGGTAAATCAAGGGCAGTTCCCTGGGTGAAGGAATGTGAGTCATTGGAAGCCTGCATACCAGGAAGAACCAGGGCAGGGATCTGAGATCTGGAAGAGGGAAGTGTGTCCACTGAATGGACTTCAAGAAACAAGCCTCTGGTTCTCTCAAATCCAGCTACCAGTTGAATCCAGAACATGATGAAATTGTCATTATAATACATTTACTCCTTACCTAAAGAGCTATGAGACAGTTACAACTATTATTCCTGTCTTAACCAAAGCTTGAAGAAAGTAAGGAACTTGCCAAAGATCATATATTGTTAAGTACCTGAGCCAGGAATCAAACTCTGGTTTATGTGTCTCAGAACCAATTTTTTGTTACTATTTTATCATTTAAAATGTGATTTTTCTTCCAATTTTACTGATGTGATAGAGCAAACTCAAACTTAGGCCAGTGTCCATTGATGGAAAGAGGAAAGGTTGCCCAGTGTGTTGATCCCCTGCTCCAGTGCCTCCAGAATGGTAAGTACTCAGAAAATATCTGCTAATGAATGGAGTAATAAGTATAATACAGGAGCTCCGTCTGACAAGCAGAACTCAATATTTATAAGTCGATTGAACACAGGTCTAATTCCCATCCCAAGATGCTTAAAGGTGGGAATAATATTTTATTCTGCACTGAAGTGGTTCAATAAGATGTTTGGCATGCTGAAAAAACTCCTTGTTGTTCAGTACAGATGTGGATAAGCCTAACCCAGAAAGCTTTTTGTCTTATTTCTCCTTTCAGGTTAATTCAAATGAACCTGCAGAGAGTAACAATTCCAGAGAGAATTTTTTATAACATGAGTGGATGAGAATCTGGTTTCACCAAGGGTGATGACAGAGAAGATATATGGAGATCACCAAATTCAGTCAGAAAACCTCCTGCCACAAAGGACAGATCCCCTCATTTGATCCCACCCATCTACCAGGGATGCTCTCTTGAGCAGACAGCCATCATTCTTTCCTGTCAGGTTATGGGAGCCCACCTGGTGCCCTCTAATTATACACAGGCTAAAGATATAGAGCACCTGTGGTGGAGTGATGTGGTGATACCAGTCAACAGGGATTTTTAAACCTGTAGTTTTACTCTTGCATCCATTTGTTGTTTGGTTTGAATTATGCTGACAGGTTTACAGTAAGCTAGCCACCAATTCCATTCTTTCCAGCAACCAACAGCAATACCTTTCCTAGGGGACTCTTGAAGGCTGGAGTTTAGCTAAGCGATCACAAAACAGAATGACAAAACAGCCTGTAACTCCTTTTACCTTCTTACTCAATTCAATATATTTGAAAAAATGTGCATATATAGAGAGATTAACAATTTTCACAAACTGAGCATGTCTAATTGCCACGGCAGGAGCCCCCATTATGCTCTCTTCTAGTAACTGCACACATACACAAACACACACACACACACACACACACACACACACCAAGAGCAAAAACTCTCCTGACTTCTAACACCATGAATTAGTTTAGTCTTTTTCTGTACTTTATATAAATGGAATCATACAGCATGGATTCTTTTGTGCAACATTATTTGTGGAAATTCATCGATGTCATTGCATTTAGCTGTAGATCATTTATTCTAATTTATGTATATTATTCCTTGTGTAAAAACACCACAATTTGCCCTTTCTGCTGTCAATGGGCATTGGTGACATTTCCAGGATTCAACTATTATGAATAATCTTACTGTGAACATTCTTGGGCATGGTACTTTGGTGCAATTCTTCCGGGTGCGCACCCACAAGTGCAACTGCTGTGTCCTAGTGGAGGTATGTATTCAGTTTTAGTAGATAACACCAAACACTTTGAGGTAGTATTTTCACATGTGATTTGTCACTTTTTGCCTGTGATTTTCACCCTCCAACCTGAGCATTCTTAATAGGAAAACAGTACAGAACTACCCAGTTAGAAACTGTATCTCTAAGCCTTACCCTTCCTGAGAAGGTAAATCCTTGAAGAACTTGGATTTTCTGGAGTCTCCAAAAGTATTTAAATTCTGTAGATGCTCTGAAAACATTATCTTCATCCCAGCAAAGAAACAAAGGCCAATGGATGGCAATTCTGTGCTGTTGGTGATGAGACCAGGATGGAAGGCTTACAGCATTTGAAACCAGTTTTTGCTCTTGGTAGGAGGAAAGTTTCACAAAGTCCAAAGTAATTACAAAGAAGACTTTGCAAGAGATGGAGATTGGATCAGAGCTTTTCCACTTTCCACACACACCACAGTAGAAGTCCCAGGAGGCCCATTAGAACAGAGATTGGCTGGTCCCCCTTATAATCCCAACAAGAAGCCATCCGGACAGTCTCCAAAGTGGAGTGTAAATCACAGCTGTGTGAAGCTTTGAAAATCTATCTTTTGTTGCTAAATCTCTCTGTTCTGAAAAGAGAGAGGGAGGGAGATGTATAAAGGCCTGTAACTCTCTACAAATCAACAAACAAGTTCCAGACAATAGTTCCTGCCCTTGCCAAAGTTGTGGTTCCATTTTTTAATAAGCTCATTGGGATTTATTCTTGTTACTGTATTTTACTAATTAGCTCCTTGAAGTTACTGTTGGGTACCTCGGGGTGGAGGCCCCAAACCTCAACATTCTTCTAAAGGGCTCACCACCACAGGAGAGAGGAGGGTGGGGCCTTGCTCATGTCCTCAGCAAGGTGCCGCCAGCCTGGATCTCCTCCCTGGAAGGGGAAGGAGCCCTGGGATTGGCGCCAGCATTCATACACAGGACAGATGTAACAGGCAAGGCGTCTGCCTGCATTGAACAAGAGCTCCTCAACACATGGAGTTCCAGTGATGCAGGAGGTCTTGGGCTTTGGATCAAGCCCCTCCCAAACATCCTGCATTGCCGTTTTTACAGTTTTCCCATGAACCCGGGATAAAAAGAAGCGTATTTTTCTCCTGGGAAAAATACGCTTTGGCCCATCAGAATTGCAAAGGTGTGGAGACATCATTTCCTTGGACATTTATCTGATTAAAATCCATCTACAACAGGGTTTCCAATCTAGGGCCATGTTTTCAATTTACCATAGTTCCATCATGGCAGTATACTTGTGAATCATTTTCTGACAGGAAGTTTATTCAAAGAGAGAGGGAAGAAGAGAATAAGTTTTTTACAAAACAATGACACCAAATTGAAGTTTTATAGGAATATGCTGCACTTAGCACTTGCTGCCGCTAACCCTTCACCATAGTAACATTCTGTTATGCTCATTATGCTATTATTACATTATGCTAATGCAATTAGCCCCTTCCCGGGCTTCTCAGTGGCTTCCAAAATCAATTTAAACTTCTTGCCCTCCCTGTCAAGGCCCTTCCCCACTCAGTTCCTAGATGCATTTCATCTTGTCCCAACCTCCTCTCCTGTATAATTCTTATACTAAAATTAAGTATATTTTTTCTGCCTCCTTTGTTTCATGCATTTTATTCTATTTGCTGGGCTTGATGAAGGACCAAATTGTTCTCTAGATGCTACCTCAGCACACCTGTGACTCCATCCTAATTCTCCTTCTGATCTATTAGAGGAAAGGAATCAGATTCATCACTGAACATATGAAAGGAGGGTGAAAAGCTCTCCTTAAAAGGGTAATGTTGTACATACACATGTTGTATATAGCAAGAAGAATCGGAAAAGACTTATAATTTTATAACACAGCCTTCCTCGAAAGTGTTTTCCAATTTGTTTTTCATTTGTCTACACATCATGCCTAAAGAATATGAGCATCATTTATTATTATACCTGATGTGAACAAAGAGACAAACAAGTAACCTGACCAGCCAGCCATCAGGAAATTGTGAGTTCATGATAAATCCTTATCAACTGAGCTCTTTATTTGAACAAGTATTCCTTACATTAACATGGCCTGTTTTTATGAATTTTTACAGTTAGCCGTAAGAACTGGTAGCACACATTATCGTACATGTTTTACAAAGTCTTCCAAAAAATGTTAGATCTTAATTCTCACAACAATTTTTTGAGGAGGTGGAGCAACAATGGCAGGTCTAATTTTATGAAGCATTCCTGAAACAGAGTTTAGTGGATTGCTCTGTATTTCTAGCTCCTAATTCATATTTCTTCCATTATAATATACTTCTTTATAAAATTTGAGCAGCATGAAAATGCCCTGCTACATAGGTATATTACTTTAATAAGGATGTTATAACACCTCAAGTTATACCACTGAGGATCCATTCCTTTAAATATAAGTATTTAAGTCATAAACTTAAAGCCATAGTCATGAGAACTAGTTCTAACATATTTGTCATTTTCCATAGCTACAAAGAAACTAAAGAATCATAAATAAGGTGTCTAAGGTCCCAAACCTAATGTTTGCTAAAACACTAAGAAAAAAATACCCTTGAAGAATAAAGTATGTATCCTGTCTTCATGATTTGTGAGTTTGTGACCTTGGGCAAATTATCTTAGAACAACAATTTCCTTGTCTGTACCTAGATGCCCTTCAATAGATGAATTGATAAAGAAACTGTGGTATATATACCCAATGGAATATTACTTAGCATTAAAAGAGAATGAACTCATGGCATTTGCAGGTAAATGGATGGAGTTGGAGAATATCATGCTAAGTGAAGTAAGCCAATTCCAAAAAAAAACAAAAACAAAAGCTGAATGTTTTTTGTAATATGTGGATGCTGATCCATGGGGATGGGGGCAGAGCATGGGAGGAATGCAGGAACTTTGGATAGGGCAAAGACGAGGGAGGGGAAGAGAGGGAACATGGGGATAGGAAAGATGATGCAATGAGATGGACATCATTACCCTAAGTACATATATGAACACATGAATGGTGTGACTCTACTTTGTGTACAACCAGAGAAAAGAAAAATTGTGCTCCATATGTGTACTATGAATCGAAATGCATTCTGCTTTCATGAATAACAAATTAGAACAAATTAATTAATTAATTTAAAGAATAGTTATACTACTAAAGTGGAATAAAGTAGTGAAGCCATAACCCAGATAAGTACACTCCAAGAACACTTAAATTACTTCGAAAATGTTAGTTTCCACCAACATAATGAGTTAAATCATTAAGATCTTCTTAAAAGACTGATAATCTTTATAATCTAATTTGGGATTAGCAGAGTCATTCTTGAAAATAACATTAGAGAAGTTATAAAGGGTCATGATGGCAAAGCAGTTCTTCACTATTAAGTTAAACTCCTAACCCACAGAGCTTTTTTTTTCCATCGTTGGACATTCCCACTCATACTGTGGTCTAAGGATTCAAGTCAGGGTGGAAACAGACCTGGAAGGTCCAATTATGTCCATAAGATTAGTTCTAGAACAAAGCTTAGCAAAGAAGGGAGACCTACAGAGCTTCCAGGGGTTTCCAAGAAACGCTAGGGGAATGACAAAGCAAATCTAGTCAAACAAAGGTGAATAATATTTTTTTAGATAATAATTCAACCTCTTATTTGTTCATTTATAATTCAACAAACATTTGTTGAAGGCCAGCATTGATCCAGGTACTTGTTAAATTTAGGGGCTTTAGTAGTGGAAAAAAAAAAAAAGATGTGATTCTTCCCTCAGAGAGTTTATTAGCTAGTTTCCATGATAGAGGAAGTATCAATCACATAGTTCCTCAATCACATAGTTCCAGATTAATTCTTCAAATTGTATCAAAACCCTGTCCCAATACTTTAAACAATGAAAATATTCATTAAAATCTCCCAACCATATGAATCCATTTCCTCTCCATAAACTGCCCTGATCCTCCCCACTTTGCTTACTAGTCCCTGGACCTTGCTATAAAGTATAAGGATTCTTTCCTGCCATTTCCATGACTGGCAAAAATCTCCTAGTCACGGAGAAATCGCTCCCTGTCTTCAAAGGAATAGTGTCCATCATTCTACCTACCTATCCTCACTCCCTAGGCTTCCGCTGAATTAGACTTTAGTTCCTCTAGCGTACCATTCCCATTCAGCTTCCAATCCTGCTGCTTACAAAGTGCCCCCCTCTAGGAACTGTCCCTTCTACTACCTTGACTAACTCTTACTCTCCCTTCAGGCCTTGGTTTATTATTACTGGTACAAGGAGGCCACCCTGACCCCTTGGTAGAGTTCCACTGTTCTGTCTCCTGCACCTCTCATGTGTTCCCTTCATATCCTTCTTCATGATCCACTTCACACTCATAGTCATGGTTCAATACTGAAAGCTCCGCTAGGGGATTGAATTTATCCCCAGCACCTAGGACATTGTGCACCACGACATGTAATAAATACTTTTGCATGATTAACTGAATTTCAACTACCTCCTACTCTAAGATAAATTTTAAATATGCCTGTTTACTTCTCTGAGTTCACATTTTTCTCCCTAATCATGAGAGTTCATTCCTTCAGTCTATGATCTCCTAAGAGCATAGCCTTTTACCCACCATGGGCATCCATGGCACCATGGCACCATGTGTATATTAAAAGCATAATCAAATGTTCTGTAGTTGAAATATGGTACGTAAATGACTCAGTGAGAACTGTCCGTCTATTGTAGAATTAAACAAGATACGGAATGTTACATGTTGTCAGAAGAGTATGAAGTCAACAAAATCAAGATTAATGTGGATATTAGTGGCTTGCTATGCCCACAACAAAACAGGAATCTGACATCATCCCAGTTGGGGGCAGGGGGTGGTGGGGAGTAGAGAAGGTAGAAAGCTAATGTTTCTTAATATATCTTCACTACTGTGAATTGCAGAGAAGGTAGGATTATTCAGAACACATGGAGCACTTGGGGCAAAGATCACAAAACACCAAAAATTCAATTCTAAAGGAATAACTTTGTGTCCCACCAACAAAGTACACTTTTATCCAGATAGAAATTTCATGGATAAAATTGGGGAACCAAAGGAGCATTTTATTATCTGGCAACTGAGCTAGAGATGCTTTGCATTCAAACTCTTCCTTCAGATTTTCACATTCAGCCCCTCCCTCTGCCACTTCTACTTGGGTATCCCTGGGCATCAAATTCACTCTTCAGAGTCCTTTGCTCTCTTTGTGAGTCTCTTTGCAATCAAAGAAAGTGGAAGACTTTCTTTCACCTCTTTGCCACCTAAATGGCTCAGGTGTCAGCATCTTCATAAAATTCTGCCCCCAAATGGCGCTTCATGATGCATGTATGTGAAAGCCCAAAGAAGTGTGGGCAAAGGAGGGGACCAAGGTGAGGTGCATTGATCAGGTCATGGAGACAATGCATTCTTTCAAAAAAGAGAAAGACATCTAGATTGGCTCCACAGTTTAGTTATTGTGAATTGTGCTGCTGTAAACATTGATGTGCCTGTGTTCCTGTAGTATGCTGTTGTTAAGTCCTTTGAGTATAGTCTGAAGAGAGGAATAGCTGGATCAAATGGTGGTTCCATACCCAGTTTTCCAAGGAATCTCCATACTGCTTTCCAAATTGGCTGCACCAATTTGCAGTCCCATCAGCAATGTAAAATGTTGCATATACACAATGGAATTTTACTCAGTATTAAAAAAGAACAAAACCATGGCATTTGCAGATAAATGGATGGTGTTGGAAAAGAATGCTAAGTGAAGTCATCAAATCCCCAAAAAACAAATACCGAATGTTTTCTCTGATATAAGGAGGTTGACTCATAGTGGGATTGGGAGGGAGAGCATGGGAGGAATAGATGAATTCTAGATAGGGAAGACGGGTGGGAGGGAAAAGGAGGGGGCAGGGGATTAGGAAGGATCATGTATGAAGATTTGAATTGGGTGTCAACATAAGTTATATACAAACAGAAATACAAAAATTGTGGTATATATGTGTATTAAGAATTGTAATGCAAAAAAGAAAAAGAAAAGAAAAGCATTGCCTTAGATTAGGTAGAGGGAAGTGAAAGGAGGGGAAGGTAGGGGATATGGGGATTAGAAAGATAGTAGAAAGAAACAGACATTATTACTTTATGTATTATGTGACTGTATGACCAATGTGATTCTACAATATGTATAATCAGAAAAATGAGACATTATATCCCATCTATGTATGATATATCAAAGTATAGAAGTGCACTCTACTGTCATGTATAACTAACTAAAACAAATTAAAAAATTAAAAAACAAAGGCATTGTATACAACTAAAAGAAATAAATATTTTTAAAAAAGAAAAAAGAAATGCTTTTGGAAAAAATAGCCAAATCTAGGAGTCTGTACTTCAACTAGAGTCCCTTTCTTTAAACACAAACAGATGTATAAAGTCCATCAGCATCCAGTGGAGCAATAAAGCCTAAGGACCTAGAGGCAGAATGTGGCTGAATCTTCATGAGGAACTATTATTTAAAGTTCCTATTGTCTAGAGAGCTATAGTAAGGATAATCAAATTCATTCTTTATTCAGCTAACATGTACTGAGCATCTACTTTGTGCCCAGAGACCTTGCTCAGTGCCAGGGTGCTAACAACGGTAAGAGGCCTGGGCCCTAGAAGAGCTCATAGTCGAGTGGAGGAGACAAGACATCAAAACTGTAATAACCTTGTGGGGAAGGTGAGAAAGTGGGGAGAGGGAGAAATAAGTAATGATATGGTAAGACAGTAGAAGAAGTTCCTAAATCTACCTGGGAATTCTAGGATGACCTCAGTTGATGGCATTAATATGAATAATTAATAGTGACATTAGTGATAATCATTATTGTCACTTGTATTTTCATATCTTGGTGAATCTGGGATGCTATAATGATGTGAATAATATGATTCTAGTACATTAAAATAATTCCTTTTTAGGTTAGAAAGTCCCACTATGTGAAACACAGGCAGTGAAGAACTGTGGGAAATTATTTTCGCTAATTAACAGGAAGGTCACTGTATGACAGGACTCTGACAAAACTGCCAGGAGGTCAAACTATGCCTTGCTAAAAACTTACCACTTCTAGGCCATATGTGGTATTTTAAAAGAGGCATTCAAAATAATAGAATATTGAAATTGAAAAAGACTTCAAGGAACACTGTCCTGGAGGCTGGCTGGCATTCCTTCATAACATCCATTTGTCTCTCTCCCATCTGCCCTATTAGTCTGTGTGTGATTTGAAGACAGGGTCTGTGTTGTATCTATTTTATACCTTGATATCTTAGTGTAGTACTCAACAGAAAGGAGGAGCTCAATAACAATTTCTGGAAGACGAAAATGAGAGATCATTTGTTCAACCCTTTTAGTTTAAAGATATAAAAACTGAGCCCCAGGGTTATGAAGGACCAAAAGTCAAAACACAGTTTATTAGTGGCAAAGACAAAAGTAGAGTCCAGGCCTCTCGATCCCCCAATGACTGTCCATGACAGCAGGGTGCCCACTTATAATCAATCCCTAATCAATTTCTACATATCAATGATCTTCTCTCAGCTTTCCCTTGTGTACACCTCCTCCCTTAGATGCCAAAAAGAACAGAGGTCAGATTTGGAGCCTCATTGTTAAAAAGTTGTTGATCATTGAAATTCCAAATCTCATTTCTGACATTGTTGCCAAATTCCCAGATCCTTAAGACAGGTGGATGTCCCAACAAAGAATGTAAATACCAGTTTCCTGTGATTTTGTCCACTTTCTACTGGAAGCCATTAGCAAGATTATATTGTAGGACACAAATGTTTTTCACTGTCCTTCAAATCATACCCAAGTGGGTAGTTCCCTGCAGAATGAATGAGCAACCCTGGTCCTGTGCATTCCAATTAGCACCACAGGTTCAGCTGCTCTCTCAAGTCCTAGAAAGGCTTCCTCTTGGCCTGACACTGTTTTTATTTCTGTATACCTTGTACTACAAAGTTGATGATGGGGGGGGGTGGGCCGCGGGTGATGACTGTTATTTTCTATTTGTCTTTCATTATAATTTATTGCATTTTACATAAAGGTTTGCAAATAAAAATTTAAAACAGTAGGGGCAATAAGCTTCAAAATGTTTCCTGAAGTAATAAAGGGGAAAAGTAGGTAACAATAACACTGCTTTCAACACTGTTTTGTTTTATTTTGCTACCAGATATTGAACCGAGGGACACTAAACCACTGAGCCACACCTCCAGACCTTTTTATTTTTTTATTTTGAGACAGAGTCTTACTGAGTTGTTTAAGGCCTCACTAGGTTGCTAAGACTGGCTTTGAATTCACAATCCTCCTGCCTTTCCCTCCCCAGTTGCTGGGATTATAGGTATGTACTACCGCACCTGGCTCAACACATGTCAACATAGAGTTTTTCATCTAATTCACACAAAGCAAAGGTTTTATTATTGTTTTATAAGTAAAAAAATCTAAGCCTCTGGTGACTACCCACACTCACATAGCTAATGAATGTTGGTGCTGAGATGCCAATCCAAGACTTTTTACTCCAAATCCACTTGGAAATTTGTCTAATACAAGGCAGGGCAAAAGGTAGTTGGCAAAACCTATCAGGTGAAAACTAATTTCCCTTATGAGTAAACTGAAGAACTATATCAAACTATAATTAAATGAAAACAGTTTGGAAAATTGATTTTCTTATCTCAACCTCACTCCCCATAGGGGGCCACCAATCAACCCTAGAAAACAACAGATTTTGATCATTCTCTTGGCTTAGCAAGAAGATAAAACAACTAAAAGCAATTAGGAGAGGCAAGCAAGTAGAAGAATGTTTTGACTTCAGCTGGTGTAAAAACAGGTTCACTGGGGAAAAAATAAACAAAACACACACACACACACACACACACACACACACACAAAACAGAAGCTGCAAGCTTCCATTGTGAGACTCCAGAATTCATTTGCCAGGATGACATCTGATATTAAATCTTAAGTGAATATTGCATAAGATTTTGAAAACTCAGCACCTCCAACTATGGCCACACCTTTGAGAACATCCTCCCAGCTGCAAAGGGGGATATCCTGAGGCAGAAAGGTACTTAATCAAGGAACCCAACTCAGCATACTGAGTTCCTGAGTTTTTCAGGGTTTTCAGCACTTGATTCTTCAGTAAGATCTGCTAGTTGTATTGAATGTTAAATGTATTCCACTGGTGCCAGTTATTGATGTATTTATGAACACGTCACCTGATACTCTCACTTAGTAAGCAGATGTTCCACAGGGAGCTTGTCCCAGGAGAACTCGATTTTTCTTTGTCTCATCAGAGATCTCAATGCATTTCTCAGAGCAACACTTATTCTCCAGGGTCACTCAGACTTCAAACATTAAATTATCCAGGGCAGGCAGGGGAACTCAGCAAATCTACACATGGCTTAAATGAACATTTGGGGAATTGCTGGAGCCTCTCAATTATATCCAGGAAGCATTCATAATATAACTCTATCTCTTTCAATTCATTGTATGTGCTGAATTACCAACCATGTGTAAAGTACTACACTAAGTGTGATAGGGTGTCTGAGGGTAGAAAATTGAAGGAATTCATTCATTTAATAGGAGACAAATATCTAAGACCTAGGAGGACTTTAGAGGTTGTCTAGTTAAGCTTTATACTCAGGAAGAGTACAAAAACCGTCAAACCAGAAATTCAGAGTATTCTAATAGTTAATATCTGCTCCTTTGCCACCCTCAGATTGCCTCTGGCCAAGAGTAAATACCATGCTTAGGTCTAGATTGAATTAACAGTGACACTAGTATCTGCTAATACAAAGCACACCAAGAATCTTCTGACAGGCTAGAATGACTAAGAATCAGGGTCCCCCTCCATGACTCTCCCTCTGCTTTGGCAGGCCTTCTTGCTCCAGTCTTTCTTAGCTCCTCCTCTCTCTCTCTTTGCCCAGTCTTTAGCCCATCCCACTTGCCTGGCCCTAAATTATGCGATTTGTTCTCCCCTGATTTTAGACCCTTTGCCTAAGTTTATCCCACTGCCTTGTCATGACATGTAGTAAATCCATGACATGATCGGATTGCTAAATGGGCTTCTGACTCCTGGAAAGCTTTAACATTGATCCTTAGATCTGGCCCACTGCAGGTATTAGCTCCATCTCAGTCTTCTTAGTCCTGCCTGATCCCTCCTGGGAGGTACAGACAGAGATAGCTGCAACAGAGTGTGCAGAATGCAGTGATGGAAACTGGCTCTGGATTCCATAAGAACTCATGGAGTAATAAATATGAGCCACTTGTTTGAACAGAGATAATGGAACTAAATTATCTAAGTGTTTGAATTAGAAGAATCTTAGAAAAACAGGATTCATCTGCATTTGACCATAAAAAATGTCAAAATTATCTAATATAACACCCAAATAATAAAATGAGTGTTGGTCTACAGAAGCAGCTACTTTCTGAAAATTTCATCTCTTAAGGTCCCAATATATCATAAAATCAAACATCTAGAAGTTAAGGACTTTGGGTTGTCTAATTAAGCTTTGTGCTTGGTTTTAAAATCTTCTTTAGAGTATCCTTGTTAGGGAATCCTTCAACTTCACACACCACAGATGATAATTAATCATATACTCCAGGCAAGTTTCAACTAAAGTAAGAGACACAAAAATAAAAGAGAAGTCTAGGCCTCAAGAAGCTTCCAACCAGGTGAAAAATGATTGCACTACAAAATAATGCATGCTGTGATAGACACATGCTCAGGATTCTATGGGACCCACAGGGGTAAGGAATGGAACCTCACTGAGATCAGAGTAATGGAGAGAAGGAAGAGGTATGAGGAATAGCTTTTGGGGAGGGGACTCTTGGGATGAGCTGGAATGAGCTGTATAAACACAGAAGGCCAAGCATGCATGAAGGAAGAAGGCAAAACGAAAAGCAAAAGAGGTAAGCAAGAGCTGGATCACAGCCAACCTTGTCTATCCCAAGAAGTTTGAATTGAACCCTAAGGGCAGTGGGAACCATGGAAGAATATCAAGTGAGACAAACAGTAAAATATTAAAAAAATCACTTCCACAGCAATGTAAAGGGTGAACTAAAGGAGAAGACTAAGCTATAGGTAAACTAAGCTTGTGCCTCTGAGGTAGAGGAGTATAGGAGACCTATACAACTCAATCCCAGGGTCAAGAAAACATGTTGAGAAATAGGTAGGAAAAAGAAGCAAGCAGTATAGAAGCAAGAAGTATGGCCACATGCTCTGTGGCCATACCCAATTAACTCCACACCTTCTCTTCAAACCTATGGGACTTCCAGGAATGCAGACACTGTAGCATGCATGGTTTCATGGTACCTTTCTGTTTTTAAATATTTATTTTTTATTTTTTAGTTGTACTTGGACACAATATCTTTATTTTTTATGTGGTGCTGAGGATCAAACCCAGGGCCTTGCACATGCAAGGCAAGCACTCTACCGCTGAGCCACAACCCCAGCCCCACGGTACCTTTCTTTAAATCTCAAGTACTCTCAGGCCCAACAGTGTCTGAGTCTTCACTCCTCCTCTGACTTTCTGACATATGACTGCTAGACAGTTTTTAATGGATCTTATTTTTCAGTCAATTTGATGCTTGCAGGAGAATGAGAATTTCTATAATGCACTTCTGTAAGGATCCGAGAATGTCAGATCTTGCACTGAGTCCCATTTTCCCCTTGCACCATTGAACTGGAGCTTACTGGAATTAAAAGACAACTATAGTAGTCCAGATTAGAAATGATGAGGGCTTGAACCAAGGCAGAGGAAGTATGACAAAGACAGGGAACATATTAGAGTGGCCAGAGCTATGCCCAATGGATACTGGAGAAGGTTAACATTTAGGCAACTTTGTACTATTTATCTGATGCCTCCTCTGAATGGAGATGGGGAACAAGCATACTTGCTAGTCAGTGGATTATTAAAAACACGAAGGTGAAGTGCTTCCTCCTGAGGTCTATAGAGTTTGTTGGTTTCAGTGGCAACACTGATCATCTTCCATTTGAGAGTGTTTGCTGGGTGCTCATTTACCCTTAAGAAATAGCCACACAGATACCTTCGCACAGTTCTCCCCAGACATGTGAACTGTTCCTAGGCTTTCCACCTGTGTTAAAACACATCATGCACAAGTTGTATTTGATCCTGTAGAACTGTTTTGGGAACTCTAACCACTGGCTCCCTTGTTTGGAGAGTGTACCAGTTTCTCCTATTGCTCTTTGACTTTTGTTGCTTGATAAATTCAGGGATCTAGTTTAGGGACAGTAAATGCATTCAGGAACATCTCAGGGCAACTAATTTCCTCCTAGAATTCCACATTACCTGTGCACAAGGTGAGCAATGATTGCTGCCAAGAGTCTGTTGCAAAGGAGCTCTCTCGGGTGGGCAGCCCTGAAGCATTTGATCAATTCCAGGCAGACTATGGTGGGAAATTCTATCCTGGGCTCAAGAGGTCACACAAAGAAATGCATATGTCTCAACCCTGGAAAAGTGACATCGACATTCCAGCAGCAAACTGTTTTGGAAATATTGTCTCTCAGAGGAATTCATGCCAGACCCAATTAAAGTCATGGTAAAAAAGAGTGTGGAAAGATGACACAAATAGCTATCGAGAATTGTTAAGTGTTAGGACTGAAAGAGCTGTTAGAGATAACCCAGTCTAACTCACACATTTACAACAGAGGAAACTGAGGTCCAAAGCATAAGACTGTCCACAGCATACCACTGTCCCCAGATCTCCTGACTGCAGGTTCAGCTTCCTCCCTATTGCACAGATCCACTTCCTAGAACTCTGAAGTTGTATGTAGCAGTGCATTCTGGCTTAGATTCAGATAATCCACCATGGCACTTGTAAGCCAAGAATTAGGCACCTCCTGTTCAGAGGTCATCTGTGTGCACCAGGCCATCAAGAGTAACTGCAGTGGAATGTTTGTATCTAGCTGCATCCCTTGACTCGTATGGGGCCCAGGACCCCCAGGGAAAGAACTTGAACTGTGTCCATAATTGAAGTCTAGACAAATACAGACATTTCTGATAGATTGGGGAGGTCACAAGGGAAATCATGCTCTAAAAAGCCACAACAAGGACACCAAAGTTACCATAAGTGGGGAGAAGTCCTGGGAGGGATAGAATTAGTATCAGGCTCTGATTGTAGGAAAGGGAGCAGTTATTCTGGGTATAAAATGAGGTTATCTTTAAAACACTCTCCATCTACCCCAGCCAGTCCGCTGAGATATCTGTACATCCAAGGCAGGAAAGAGTTGCATGAAAACAAAAGAAGAAAAATGAATCAGTAAAAATACCTGCATTTTACATGAGAAAATGACCTCCAAAGAGGGCTGGATAATGGAAATGAAAGGCTTCACCAAGAGGGAGCCAAATAGTTGTGCCAAAGGACACATCTACAGGTGAAAGACACAGGAGTGGGAACAAGTTTCCTCACCAGCCAAAGCTGCAGAGAACCAAGATAGGGAGAGGAGAGAGAGAGAGAGAGAGAGAGAGAGAGAGAGAGAGAGAGAGAGAGAGAGAGAGAGAGAGAGGAGCTTCTATCTAATATCAGTGGAGTGGAGGCTGAGAACAGAGGTTCAACTCCTCCTCCATGGCATCCACAGCCAAGGTGCCTAGTGTCACATCACAGGAAGTGAGGACACATAGCTAACAATGCATGGCCAAGAGGAGCACAGCAAGGCAGAGCCTGTCTTAACAATGTTATCTCAGAGTGGGCCAGGACAGTTTCTGGAACAGACCACTCCGTAAGCATATCCTCCTTTCACTGCTATATTCCAAACACTAAGTACTTGCTCAACAGGAGAAGGAAAAAATAAAAGCAAGTGTCATAGTTTGGATCTGGAATGTCCCCCAAAGGCTCACATGGTGTCTGAAGGCTACATATAGTTAGTGCAAGGAGTATCTGCAACCTTGATCAGGATTCAGTGGCGTTCATAAGTCAGAGTGAGGTTGCAAGAAGTTGTTTTGGCAGCCACATGACACTGTTGGCCTACATTATACTTACATTCATCTGAAACTCCAACCAACTACCCTCATCTTGAATTGACACAGCTGATTTTGTTAACTTAATTATAGTACTTTTCTCCTACCCCTATTAAATTTTATCTTACTAGTTTCATCTCATTGTTCTAATCTGTCAAGAGCCTTTTGAATCTTCATTCTATCATCCAGTGTATTAGCTATTCCTCTCAGCTTTGTGACATCTGAAATTTTTGTAAGAGGTTTTTTTGTGTGTGTGCATGTCTTCTTTATAATTCAGTAATTAAAGTATAAAACATGACAGTGACAGAGCCAGAGTCCTGAAGTATATCTTTATAGATATCCTGTCAAAGTGACATAAACCTGGTAAACATTTTTGGAATATGGCTATTTTACCAACTATAAATCCACCTAACTGTGCTTCTTCACTCAGTTCATACTTGCTCTTGTCAAAAAAAGAAAATGTGAGTAGAACTTGATGTGCTAGAAAGAATGCAGAATGAGTCTTGAGTTTATTCTTACTCTGCCTGTTACAAACCTGCTGTGCCACATTAGGTCATATAGTTATTCTCTCTGATCTTCCTTTTTTCACTTACGAATGAGGAATTTAATCTGGATGATCTCTAAGATCCCTGTCAGCTCTACAATTTCACAACTCTGGGTATACAATCCTTCTGTAAACTCCTAAGAGAGTAAAACATGACTTTTTACCAGTGAACTTGTCCTAACTCCTAGTGAAAATGGCATGTCTTTTCTAAATTCCCAAAGCTGTTTATTTAACAGTTCATTCTAAAATGTAACAGTTCTAGCTCCCCTTCTGGGCAAATGGAAATCAAGAGGCTCTGGTATTGGGCTGTAGTACAGAATCCGGGAGCTGCCACAGCATTAAGGCACCACTAATCCACCATGCTTTAACATGGGCATGGACAGGCCCACCTGGAAGGTTGTATGATTCAACTTCAACATCTCTGCTCTACAGCTCCTGAAATCTGTAGTTGCCATCCTGAAAGGTGAGATGTTTTGGGCTATCCTCTTGTGCTACTTTTGAATGTGTTCCCCAAAGTTCAGGAGTTAAGAACTCAACCCTGGGGATATGGCTCAGGCGGCAGCGTGCTTGAGTGGTATGCGTGCGGCCAGGGTTTGATCCTCAGCACCACATACCAACAAAGATATTGTGTCCACCAATAACTAAAAAATAAATAATAAAAAATTCTCTCTCTCTCTTCTCTCTCTCTCTCTTTAAAAAAAAAAAAAAAGAGAGAGAGAGAACTCAACCCTCAGTGTAACCGTATTGGGAGATGGGACCTATTGGGAATGATTAGGCTATGAGGGAAAGTGAATAGATTAATGTCATTATCAAGTTTACTTAGTTATTGTGGAGTGGATTGTTATAGAAAGTGGAGTTTTTCCTTCTTTTGTCCCTCTCTTACCCATGTGTTGCCTTACACCATGTTATATAGCAAGAAGGTCCTCACTAGATACCGGTCCTTTATCTTGAACTTTCTAGCCTGCAGAGCCATGAGCCAATAAATATCTGTTTATTATAAATTACTCAGTCTCTGACATTCTACTATAGCAGAATAAAATGGAATAAGGCATTCCACTCTGCCATGTTTTCTTGAAGATTATTAGTAGCAGTAATACACATACTACCCATGTTTTTACTTCCTTGTGGTATAAAGCTCAGCATATTTAAAGTAGTTGGATGCCCTATTGCTATTATTTATTCACCTCGGGTTCTAATTCTTTATTCTACATTTCAGGTTTTAATATTTTTTTCTTGAATAGATAAGAATGAAAAAAATAGGAGTTAGATAGTCCATATTAATATTGCCTTAAATAAAGGAATAAACTTTTTGTATTTTTCTTGCTCCCAATTGTGTTTCTTCAACCCTTTATTTAGTCATTTTATCTTTTACTTAGTCTTGCATGATATGATGATACTTTGTTTGATGGCTTTAAAATGTTCACAAGAAAAAAGACTGGACACTTACAGTAGTTAAGTTGAAAAGCAGAGAAGCTAGGGACTGAGGTTGTGGCTCAATGGTAGAGCACTTGCCTAGCACATGTGAGGCACTGGGTTCCATCCTCAGCACCTCATGAAAATAAAATAAAGATATATTTTTTTTAAAAAAGTAGAGAAGCTGTTTTAGCCAGCATTTTTACCACTGTGACCAAAAGACCTGACAAGAACAATGTAAAGGAGGAAAAGGGGTTCAAGTCCATGGTCAACAAACAAGTTCCATCGCTCTGGGCCCCAACAAAGAAGAACATCATGGCAGAAGGGCATGGCAGAGGGAAACAGGTCAGGACATGGCCCAGGAGTCACAGAGAGAGCTCTTTTCACTAGGGACAAAATATATACCACAAAGTCATACCCCATTGAACTGCCTCCTCCAGCCACACCATCTGCCCAGTTTCCACCAAATTAATCCATATTAGTGGATTAATTCACTGTTTAGGTTATACCTCTCCTAATCATTTCACTTCTGAACATTTTTGCATTGTTTCACACTTGAGTTTTGGGGGGATACCTCATATCTAAACCATAACATAAGCCATTAGGCAAAAATAAATAAATTACTAAACAAATAAATAAAAGGGTGTGGGGGACAAAAGGAGGAAGAGATAGAACTCTGAGTTAATCAGTCAGAATCAAGCAGCTATTTGAGAAGGCCATTTCCAAGTCCTCAGAGAAGCACCAGAAGATTAAACACAGAGACTCTGAACTCTAGAGCGCAGACCAACAAAAATATGTGACTACCAGAAATTAAATTAATTTAGTGCATACAGAATAATAGGTATCTAAAGTCATTAAAACAACCAGTTTAATGTTTCATTTTATCTTTGCTCTGAGATTTTTATTTATGAGGGCATAAAAATAGTCATATTATGTGTTGATTTTATGATAAAGGTATTTTAAAATAAAAACCACAGGAGAGTACAATCTAGTATTATATCCATGCCTTTCTATTACTGGTATCTAAAAGTCTACACACTGACTCTAGTCTACTTCCAACACACTCCATTGATGATCTATCATAACTGGGCAAAAATCAGACATAGTTTCTAGAAGTTAATTTTCTCTAGAGTTAATCCAGCTCCTTTAAAGTTATTCTTTTAAGTTAATGAAATTGTCACCAAAAAAAGTTAACTATATAATATGAGATTCAAGTTTATTTCTTGGGACTAGACGTTAACCACACTGTTAACTATACCATTAGATAGGAATGAAACTAAAAGAAGACACCAAAACTTAAAGGTTTTGGTCATTTTTCCTTACTTTGTCACCTCTTGAAATACCATAACTAAGATCACCTAAGGAAAATTCCAGGTGTTACGTTTTCCCATTTTGATCTCAGATGCCAGAAATTAGAGTTTCAGTAGGATGCCCAATTTTTAAGCTTGTTTTTAGTGCATTATGATTGTACTTAAGAGTGCAGTTCATTTTGACATATTAATGAATGTGTATAATATAGTTTTCTCCATTTCAATTCCCAGTGCTATCCCCTTCCCTCACCTCCTAATCTTTTAAAGTGACTCCAAATTCCTTTTCTAGAGCTGTATAGAAAGTGAAAGTCTAATAATCTATTTTAAAATATCCAGATTTCAAATCTCTACCCCTCAACCTAAGGAGAACAGTATAAAGGACAACTTGATAAATGCTTGAAGGAAAAGCTGGTTTATATTGATTTTTCTTATAAAGATCCCAAAATGTGATAAACAGCATCAGTAATTAATTTTGTAAAAGTGTTATACAGGAGTCTTATTAAGAAACTTGGGGCCTAATCCCACATGATGAAGATTAGTGCCTACTTTTTTCTTCTATTAGACACAGAATCTCTGGTTTAATTCCTAGGTCCTTGATCCACTTTGAGTTGAGTTTTGTGTATGGTGAGAGATAGGGGTTTAATTTCATTTTGTTGCATTGGATTTCCAGTTTTCCCAGCACCATTTGTTGAAGAGGCTATCCTTTCTCCAATGCATGTTCTTGGCACCTTTGTCTAATATAAGATAATTGTAATTTTGTGGGTTAGTCTCTGTGTTCTCTATTCTGTACCATTGGTCTACCAGTCTGTTTTGGTGCCAATACCATGCTGTTTTGTTACTATTGCTCTGTAGTATAGTTTAAGGTCTGGTATAATGATGCCACCTGCTTCACTCTTCCTGCTAAGGATTGCTTTAGCTATTCTGGGTCTCTTATTTTTCAAGTTGAATTTCATGATTGCTTTTTCTATTTCTATGAGGAATGCCATTGGGATTTTGATCGAAATTGCATTAAATCTGTATAGTACTTTTGATAGTATGGTCATTTTGATAATATTAATACTGCCTATCCAAGATCAAGGGAGATCTTTCCATCTTCTAAGGTCTTTGATTTCTTTAGTGTTCTGCAGTTTTCATTGTATAGATCTTTCACCTCTTTCATTAAATTGATTCCTAAGTATCTTTTTTTTGAGGTTATTGTAAATGGAGTAGTTTTCCTCATTTCCTTCTCAGAGGATTGTCACTGATATATAGAAATGCCTTTGATTAATGGGTGTTGATTTTATATCCTGCTACTTTGCTGAATTCATTTACTAGTTCTAGAAGTTTTCTAGTGGAGCTTTTTGGGTCTTCTAGGTATAGAATCATATTGTCAGCAAATAGTGCTAATTTAAGTTCTTCTTTTCCTATACATATCCCTTTAATTTCTTTTGTATGTCTAATTGCTCTGGCCAGTTTTCCAAGAACTATGTTGAATAGAAGTGGTGAAAGAGGACATCCCTGTCTTGTTCCAGTTTTTAGAGGGAATGCTTTTATTTTTCTCCATTTAGAATAATGTTGGCCTGAGGCTTAGTGTAGATAGCCTTTACGATATTGAGATATGTTCCTGTTATCCCTAGTTTTTCAAGTGTTTTGAACATGTAAAGGTACTATATTTTGTCAAATGCTTTTTCTGCATCTATTGAGATGATCATATGATTCTTATCTTTGAGTCTATTGATGTGATGAATTATATTCATTGATTTCTGTACATTGAACCAACCTTGCATCCCTGGGATGAATCCCACTTGATCATGGTGTACAAACTCCTATAGTGCAAGAATTAAAACCAAGAATCAATAAATGTGATGTAATCAAACTAAAAAGTTTCTTCTCAGCAAAAGAAACAATCTGTGAGGTGAGCAGAGAACCTACATCCTTAGAGCAAATTTTTAGCCCTCACACAACAGATAGAGCACTAATCTCTAGAGTATATAAAGAACTCAAAAAACTTAACACCAAAATAACAAATAACCCAATCAGTAAATGGGCTAAGGACCTGAACAGACACTTCTCAGAAAAGCATATATAATCAATCAACAAGGACATGAAAAAAATGTTCATCATCTCTAGCAATTAGAGAAATGCAAATCAAAACTATTCTAAGATCTCATCTCACTCCAGTCAGAATGGTAGCTATTATGCATACAAAGAACAAAAAGTGTTGGTGAGGATGTGGGGGAAAAGGCACACTCATACATTGCTGGTGGGACTGCAAATTGGTGCAGCCAATATGAAAGCAGTATGAAGATTCCTAGGAAATCTTGGAATGGAACCACCATTTGACCCAACTTTCCCTCTCCTTGGTCTATACCCAAAAGACTTAAAAACAGCATACTATAGGGACACAGCCACATCAATGTTTATAGCAGCACAATTCACAATAGCTAAACTGTGGAGCCAACCTAGATGCCCTTCAGTGGATGAATGGATTAAAAAAAGAATGTGGCATATATACACAATGGAATTTTACTCAGCAATAAAAGAGAATAAAATCATGGCATTTGCAGGTAAATGGATGGCAATGGAGAAGATAATGTTAAGTGAAGTTAGCCAATCCCCCCCCCCCAAAAAAAAACACAAATGCCGAATGTTTTCTCTGATATAAGGAGGCTGACTCATAGTGTGGTAGGGAGGAGGAGCATAGGAGGAATAGATGAATTCTAGATAGGGAAGACGGGTGGGAGGGAAAGGGAGTGGGTAGAGGATTAATAAGGATGGTGGAATGTGATAGGCATCATTATCCAAAGTACATGTACGAAGACACGAATTGGTGTCAACATACTTTATATTCAACCAGAGATATGAAAAATTGTGCTGATATGTGTAATAAGAATTGTAATGCATTCCACGGTCATTTATTTTTTTTAAATCAATAAAAAAAGAAGATGCTCTTAAGATGAAAATTTCAAATATTAAAAAGTAATAAAATAAAAAAGTATTATACAATCAACCCACAAAATAAAGTATGCAAATAATAGTTCCAGTGTATCATCATTAGCTATATTCACAAGAATATTAAAAAGTATTTAAAATTTGTACAGTATAAACTGGGCATCAAATAATGTATCTTTTTTTTTCTTCTTTTTCATTTTTTGGTACCACGGATTGAACCCAGGGGCACTTAACCACCAAGCCACATCCCCAGCCCTTTTTTGTATTTTATTAGAGACAGGGTCTTGCTGAGTTGCTTAGGGCCTCACTGAGTTGCTGAGGCTGGGTTTAAACTCACGATCCTCCTGCCTCAACTTCATGAGTCACTGGGATTATAGGCATGCACCACCTTGCCCAGCCAAATAATTGATCTTCAGGAGTAGAAGCATTATTGACCAACAGAAGGCATTTCCTTCTTCCAAATAACTATTTCAGGCAGTTGTAATAGACGGTTCGTCTTTAACATTGTACTAGAAGCCTTAGTTTGCAATAATATATGAAAGTTTTGCAATAAGATATGAAAAGGCAATAAAGGATGGTGTTGGGGAAAAATAAATAAAATTATCCTTGTTTGCAAATGACATTGTCATCTATGTAGAACAGAAAGAACTAACAAATTAAAAAAAAACCCTCCTGGAACTAATAAGTGATTGTAGCAAGGCTGCAGGATATGAAACTAGTATACAAAAAAGAATTACTTTCCTACATACTATCAATGAACAAGTGGGGTTTGAAATATAAAACACATGCCATTAACATTAGCATCTAAAAAATTAAAACTTAGGTATAAAATATGTACAATATCTACACAAGGAAAACTATAAAATCCTGGTGAAAGAAAATAAATAAAAATGAAATAACAGAAAGACATTCCATATCCATGAATAAGAAGACACAATATTGTCCTCTGTACCAAACAAACAAACAAAAAAAGAAACAAATAAGCAAATATATATATGTATGTGTGTGTGTAATAAGAATTATAATGCATTCCGTTGTCATTTATTTTTTTAATCAATAAAAAAATAACAAAAAGAAGATGCTCTTAAGATGAAAATTTTAAAATTAAAAAGTAAGTAAATAAAATAAAAAAATAAAAGTGTTATTCAATTAACCCACAAAATAAATTATGCATATATATGTATGATATTTATATATATTATGCATATATGTATATATGTATAATATTTATATATATTATGCATATATGTATATATGTATTTATACACACAATGTCAATTCCTCCAAACTTGATCTATATGTTTAATACAATTCAAACCAAAATCCCAACAAGTTATTTTGTGGACATTGGAAAACAAATTCTTAATTTTATACAAAGAAGAAAAAGACTCAGAACAGCCAACACAATTTTGAAAAAGAAGAACAAAGCCAGAGGATTCATACTACCCAACTTCATCACTTACTATAAAGATACAGCAATCAAGGAAGTAGTACTGGTGAAAAAACAGTCAAACAGATCAATGAAATAACATAGAGAGACCTTAAATATGTTCAATTAAACTTTGGCAAAGGAACAGAGGCAATGTAGTGGATAAAAGGTAGTCTTTTCAATAAATTGTGCTAGGATAACTTCCAAATACAAAAAAATTAAATCTAAACATAGATACTACACCTCACAAAAATTAACTCAAAATTAATTAATTAAGACCTAACTGCAAAATGTAAAACTTTAAAAGTATAAGCTAATACAGGAGAAAATCTAGATTAATTCAATTTTGGCAGTGACTTTTTAGATATACACCAAAGGTATGATCTATGAAATAAAGAATTTATTAACTGGATTTAATTAATTGAACATTTTGCTCTGCAAAAGATACCGCTGAGAGAATGAAAAGACAAGCCACAAACTGGGAGACAATATTCACAAAACACATACCTGATATAAGACTATATTATCCTATACATTCAAAGAACCCATAAAACTAAACATTTAGAAAACAAACAACCCAAACAAGCAATTTTAAAAATGGGTTAAATACCTGAACAGAAGCCTCATCAGAGAATATGCACAGATGAAAATTAAGCATATAAAAGATGTTCCACATTATAGTCATCAGGAAAACAAAAATTAAAACAATAATGAGATACTACCACATGCATATCAGAATTACCAAAACCCAGAACACTAGGAATACCAAATGCTGGCAGTTCCTTACAGAACTAAACCTTCTCTTACCAAATGATCCAAAAATTGATTTCCTTGGTATCTACCCCAAGAAACTGAAAACATGTCCACACAAAAACCTGCTCACAGATGTTTATAGCAACTTTAATTATAATTGTCAGAACTTGGAAGCAACCAAGATGTTCTTCAGTAGATAGATAAATAAACTGTGTTATATCTAAATAAAAATGTAATCCAGTGCTTCAAAGAGCTATCAAGCCATGAAGAAACATAAAGAAAACCCAAATATATATGTCTAAGTGAAAGAAGCCACTCTGAAAAGGCTATAATGTAGTGCATGGTTCCAAACAAATGGCATTCTGGTGAAGGCAAAACCAAGGAGGCATGAGTAGGCAGAGCAAAGAATATTTTTTAAGGCATTGAAAATATTCTATATGATATTTCAGAGGTGGACACATGACATTATAAATTTATCCAAGCCCATAGAACATATCAAGAGTGAAGCCTAATGTAAATTACAGACTGGGTGATAATGATGTGTCAATGTAGGCTCATCCACCATGCCATGATGCAACAAGAAAACCCTTGCCTAATGCCAGCTCCTCAATTTTGAACTGTTTCTAGCATTCAGAACTGTAAGAAATAAATTTCTGTTCATTATAAATTACCTAGTTTGTTGCATTCTGCTATAGCAGCACTAAGCAGAGAAAGAATGGAGGACAATATACTTATGTGGAAGCAAGGAATAAGTGAGAAACCTCTGTGCCTTTTACTCAGTTGTGTGGAGAACCTAAACTTCTCAAGAAATCAAGTCAAGGGGCTGTGGTTGTGGCTCAGTGGTAGAGCATTGCCTAGCATGTGTGAGGTACCAGGTTTGATCCTCAGCACCACATAAAAATAAATAAATAAAATAAATATATTGTGTCCAACTACATCTAAAAAAATCATGTCAAATAAATAAAATAGTTTTTTTAAAAAAAGATATACATAAAACATACAACAAGTTATATTGAATTATAGTCACCCTGATTCAGTCATTACATATTGTTTACATGTATGAGATCATCACACTGTGCTCCATATGGACAACAAAAAATGATAATGCAATAAATATTTTCAGAAAGTTATAAAAGAAATGCCCATGTCCTAACCCACAGATTCTGAGAATATAAATTTATTTGGACAAAAGGCATTTACAAATATAACTAAGTTGTCAAGATGAAGTTATCCTAAATTGGTGTGCTTTAAAACCAGTGACAGGTATTTTAATAAGAAATCAAAGAGAAAATGTCAGAGAGAAGGTCAGGTAAAGATGGAGGCAGAGATTAATGTTAGTCCTGTGGACACCTGGATTTCAGATTTCCAACCTCCAGAACTGTGAGAAAATAAATGTCTGTTCTTTTAAACAACGATGTTTGTGATAAATTTTTGCAGCAGTCACATAATGCTTATCCAGTGGTGTAGTAGAATATAATGATTGAGACTCTTTAAAATGGAGGGAGGGGAAGATGGCGGCAGGAAGGGAGTGAGCCGCTCCATGCCCCCCGCTGCCGCGCCCGCAGCGTGTGTTGCCGCATCTTAAAAGAAAAAGTAAAGATTGTTAAAGGAGATCTGTCGACAAAGACTAAGCACCGTGTCAAGAAAGGGGCCTAGGTGGAGTGAGTCCATCAGGACTCCAGTGCGAGCAGTAGTAAGGCTGTAGCCCCCCAGCTGCCGGCTCTCTTGGCCCCTTTTCCCTCTCCTCTCCGCCTTTCCGCCTTGCTCTCTCCCGCCGTCTCTCCTCCCACGCTCACTCCCTGAATCGGAATCTCAATTTCTTTCCCCCGCCCTGCCCGCTCTCTCGCATGCCCAGTCACCCGGCCCACGTGGGCCCCGCGGCGCTGCCTCCCCTCCCCCAGCCCGCACCCCCTACCGGGTGTCCCGAGGGCCGCAGCTGGGTTGCTCTCGCCCCCACCGCTTCCTGCAGAGCACGTTAGAGCAGACTCTTCACCGCGCGAGTGAGCCACCGACCCGCCGAGCAAAATGGAACAGCGATAAGATGAGTGACAATTTAAAATCTAAGTGATCCAACATGGCGGCGGATGCGGAGAGATCAAGTCTCTAACCCCTTCAGCTGCGCAGGCATAGGGAGAAGTAAACTGTCAAAATGCTGTTTGCTCAGGACCACTAGGCACTGTTGAGCTGACATGGATCCAGGGCGAACAGTCTGGGCTTCTCAGAACACACCGAGCCCGGATTGGCTGCACTCAAGCTCTGATTCACCTGCTTCTCGTGACTCACCACTAACGATCCCGCTGAAATAACTAGTCAGCCTGCCTGAACTTACAGAGGTAAAAGCTAACCGAGCACGAAAGCCAGACCGAGGGAATCAGGAGTGACGTGGGACTAGCGGCGCAGAACTCCCGGCTACTGCTCCCACCTGTGCTGATAACTCAGGTCCCTTGCACCAGCTACCAGGGAAGTTGCTACCAGAGTGCAAACAAATTCACTGGGGGTTCTCAGCCCCAAGCTCTACAAACTTAGGGTTTGAGGGAGGCAAACAGGGAGAGTGTGCCCAGGCTTTCATGAAAACAGGGCTCCCAGGAGCAGCAGACCTGGCGTGTAGCCAGTATTGTGGTGAGTGTCACAGGTGAGCGGGGCCTGGCTTCAGGAAACACAAGAGAAGGCCCCAGGCACTCAGGATTGGAGCCCCACACAGTCTGGGAGGAAGAGCTGCTGCACAGTGATTGGATCCCACCTATCGAGAAGAGAAGTTTGGCCCAGTGGGCACAGCTCCACCTACTGGAAGAGAATTTAATCGAGCTCTATGACTGTATTTATTATTATTTTTTTTTTATTAGTATTATTATTTTTCTTTTATTTTATTTTCATTTTTTGGTTGTTGTTGTTCTTTAACTTTTTTATTAATGTTTTCAAATTTTTTAATTCTTTTTATTTTATTATTATTACTATTATTTTTTAAACTTTAATTTCCATTTTTTTATTATCATTATATTTTTTTTAATTTTTGTTTTTTCTCTTTTTCTTTCTTTCTTTATTTTCAATTTTTTTCTTTTGTCTTTTCATTTCTTTTCAATTTTCTTATTCCCCCTTCCTTGAATTCTACCTGCCTACACTCATTCTCTTTAGTGACTTCTTCCCTTCCCTTCTAATATCTTTCCTCCCAAGCATCAAATAAATTTATAAGAGTAAACAGTAACTCAGCAGTCAAACAGAACAAGAAGTAATATGAGCACCATAAAAAAGCAAGGAAGAAAAGGAGTACAAACAATGAAGGACAGCCTAAATATTCAGGAGGACCTAGAGTCATCAGAAAAATGGCCATATAAAGAACTCAAGGAATACCTTAGACAGATGGAAAGGAACCTTAAAGAGGATACGAGACAGCAAATCCAAACAGTGAAAGATCACATTGAAAATGAATTACATAAACAGATAAAAGAAGAAGTTAAGCATCTTTATCAGGAGATAGAGATTATAAAAAAAATCAAAAAATAATTCTAGAAATGAAGGAAACGATAAACCAAATTAAAAACTCAATCGAGAGTAACACTAACAGAGTGGAGGAAGTAGAAGCCAGAAGGTCAGATAATGAAGACAAAATATATCATCTTGAAAAGAGTCTAGCCAACTCAGATAGGCTGGAAAAAATCATGAGAAAAACATCCAAGAGATTTGGGATAACATAAAAAAACCAAACTTACGAGTCATCGGGATAGAGGAAGGTACAGAGATTCATACCAAGGGAATGAGTAACCTGCTGAATGAAATAATTACAGAAAACTTTCCAGAAATAAAAAAGGAAACAGATATACAAATTGTAGATGCATACAGGACACCGAGCACACAAAATCACAGTAGATCAACGCCAAGACACATTGTTATGAAGATATCCAATATACAGAACAAAGAGAAAATATTAAAAGCTACAAGAGAAAGGAGGCAGATTACATTTAGGGGTAAACCAAGAAGGTTAACAACCGATTTTTCATCACAGACGCTGAAAGCGAGAAGATCCTAGAACAACGTATTTCAAACACTGAAAGACAATGGATGCCAACCAAGAATTCTGTATCCAGCAAAATTAAGCTTCAGGTATGACAATGAAATAAAACTCTTTCATGATAAACAAAATTTAAAAGAATTTGTAGCCAGAAAACCAGCATTGCAAAGCGTCTTGAGCAAAACACTACACGAGGAAGAAATGAAAAACAATAACCAAAACCATCAGTGGGAAGGGCCTCGGTAAAGACAGAGGACGGGGGGAAAGCTAATCATGGAGAAACAAACTAAATTAGAAAAAATAAGATAAATAATCAAACATGGCCGGAAGTACAAAGCATATATCAATAGTAACTCTAAACGTTAATTGCTTAAACTCTCCAATAAAGCGACATAGGCTGGTAACATGGATTAAAACAACAAATCCAACAATATGCTGCCTCCAGGAGACACATCTGATTGGAAAAGACATACACAGGCTGAAGGTGAAAGGATGGGAAAAAATATACCACGCACACAGTCCTCCTAAGCAAGCAGGGGTGGCCATCCTCATATCGAATAAAATCGACTTCAAGACTAAGTTAATCAAAAGGGATAAGGAAGGACATTATATACTGTTAAAAGGAACCATTCACCAACAAGACATAACAATTATCAATATTTATGCACCAAATAATGGTGCTGCGACATTCATAAAACAAACTCTCCTCAAGTTCAAGAATCAAATAGACCACAACACAATAATTATGGATGACTTCAACACAACTCTCTCACCATTGGACAGATCCTCCAAACAAAAGTTGAATAAAGAAACTATTGACCTCAATATCACAATCAATAACCTAGACTTAACTGACATATATAGAATATATCAACCATCATCAAGTGGATGTACTTTTTTCTCAGCAGCACATGGATCCTTCTCAAAAATAGACCATATATTATGTCATAAGGCAACCCTCATTAAATATAAACGGGTGGAGATAATACCATGCATTTTATCTGATCATAATGGAATGAAACTGGAAATCAATGATAAAAGAAGGAAGGAAAAATCCGACATCACATGGAAAATGAACAATATGTTACTGATCAATGGGTTACTGAAGACATAAAGGAGGAAATCAAAAAATTCTTAGAGATAAATGAAAGTACAGACACAACATATCGGAATCTATGGGACACAATGAAAGCAGTTTTAAGAGGGAAATTCATCGCCTGGAGATCATTCCTCAAAAAAAGGAAAAACCAACAAATAAATGAGCTCACACTTCATCTCAAAGCCCTAAAAAAGGAAGAGCAAAACAACAGCAAATGTAGCAGAAGGCAAGAAATAATTAAAATCAGAGCAGATATCAACGAAATTGAAACAAAAGAAACTATTGAAAAAATTAACAAAACTAAAAGTTGGTTCTTCGAAAAAATAAATAAGATCGACAGAAACTTAGCCATGCTAATGAAGAGAAGAAGAGAGAGAACTCAAATTACTAACATACTGGATAAAAAGGCAATATCACAACAGATGCTACAGAAATACAGAAGACAATTAGAAATTATTTTGAAAACCTATACTCCAATAAAATAGAAGATAGTGAAAACATTGACAAATTTCTTAGGTCATATGATTTGCCCAGACTGAGTCAGGAGGATACACACAATTTAAACAGACCAAAATCAATGAATGAAATAGAAGAAGCAATCAAAAGAATACCAACCAAGAAAAGCCCAGGACCAGATGGGTACACAGCGGAGTTTTACAAAACCTTTAAAGAAGAATTAATACCAATACTTTTCAAGTTATTTCAGGAAATAGAAAAAGAGGGAGCTCTACCAAATTCATTCTATGATGCCAACATCACCCTGATTCCGAAACTAGACAAAGACACCTCAAAGAAAGAAAACTACAGACCAATATCTCTGATGAACCTAGATGCAAAAATCCTCAATAAAATTCTGGCAAATCGGATACAAAGGCACATTAAAAAAATTGTGCACCATGATCAAGTAGGATTCATCCCTGGGATGCAAGGATGGTTCAATATATGAAAATCAATAAATGTTATTCACCACATCAATAGACTTAAAGATAAGAACCATATGATCATCTTGATAGATGCAGAAAAAGCATTCGACAAAGTACAGCATCCCTTTATGTTCAAAACATTAGAAAAACTAGGGATAACAGAAACTTACCTTGACATTGTAAAAGCTATCTATGCTAAGCCTCAGGCTAGCATCATTCTGAATGGAGAAAAATTGAAGGCATTCCCTCTAAAATCTGGAACAAGACAGGGATGCCCCCATCACCACTTCTATTCAATATAGTTCTTGAATCACCGGCCAGAGCAATTAGACAGACGAAAGAAATTAAAGGCATAAAAATAGGAAAAGAAGAACTTAAATTATCACTATTTGCACATGACATGATTCTATACCTAGCAGACCCAAAAGGGTCTACAAAAAAACTACCAGAACTAATAAATGAAGTTAGCAAAGTGGCAGGATATAAAATCAACACACATAAATCAAAGGCATTTCTGTATATCAGCGACAAAACTTCTGAAACGGAAATGAGGAAAAACACTCCATTCACAATATCCTCAAAAAAAAAAATAAAATACTTGGGAATCAACCTAACAAAAGAGGTGAAAGACTTATACAATGAAAACTACAGAACCCTAAAGAGAGAAATAGAAGAAGATCTTAGAAGATGGAAAAATATACCCTGTTCATGGATAGGCAGAACTAACATTATCAAAATGGCGATATTACCAAAAGTTCTCTATAGGTTTAATGCAATGCCAATCAAAATCCCAATGGCATTTCTTGTAGAAATAGATAAAGCAATCATGAAATTCATATGGAAAAATAAAAGACCCAGAATAGCAAAAACAATTCTAAGTAGGAAGTGTGAATCAGGCGGTATAGCAATACCAGATTTCAAACTATATCACAGAGCAATAGTAACAAAAACAGCATGGTACTGGTACCAAAACAGGAGGGTGGACCAATGGTACAGAATAGAGGACACAGGGACTAATCCACAAAGCTACAACTATCTTATATTTGATAAAGGAGCTAAAAGCATGCAATGGAGGAAGGATAGCATCTTCAACAAATGGTGCTGGGAAAACTGGAAATCCATATGCAACAAAATGAAACTGAATCCCTTCCTCTCGCCATGCACAAAAGTTAACTCAAAGTGGATCAAGGAGCTAGATATCAAATTAGAGACTCTGCATCTGATAGAAGAAAAAGTTGGCTCCGATCTACATATTGTGGGGTCGGGCTCCAAATTCCTTAATAGGACACCCATAGCACAAGAGTTAATAACAAGAATCAACAAATGGGACTTTCTTAAACTGAAAAGTTTTTTCTCAGCAAGAGAAACAATAAGAGAGGTAAATAGGGAGCCTACATCCTGGGAACAAATCTTTACTCCTCACACTTCAGATAGAGCCCTAATATCCAGAGTATACAAAGAACTCAAAAAATTAGACAATAAGATAACAAATAACCCAATCAACAAATGGGCCAAGGACATGAACAAACACTTCAGGGAGGACATACAATCAATCAACAAGTACATAAAAAAATGCTCACCATCTCTAGCAGTCAGGGAAATGCAAATCAAAACCACCCAAAGATACCATCTCACTCCACTAAGATTGGCAGCCATTATGAAGTCAAACAACAACGAGTGCTGGCGAGGATGTGGGGAAAAGGGTACTCTTGTACATTGCTGGTGGGACTGAAAACTGGTGCGGCCAATTTGGAAAGCAGTATGGAGATTCCTGGGAAAGCTGGGAATGGAACCACCATTTGACCCAGCTATTGCCCTTCTCGGACTATTCCCTGAAGACCTTAAAAGAGCACACTACAGGGATACTGCCACATCGATGTTCATAGCAGCACAATTCACAATAGCTAGACTGTGGAACCAACCCAGATGCCCTTCAATAGATGAATGGATTTTAAAAAATGTGGCATTTATACACCATGGAGTATTATGCAGCACTAAAAAATGACAAAATCATGGAATTTGCAGGGAAATGGATGGCACTAGAGCAGATTATGCTTAGTGAAGCTAGCCAATCCCTAAAAAACAAATACCAAATGTCTTCTTTGATATAATGAGAGCAACTAAGAACAGAGCAGGGACAAAGAGCAGGAAGAAAAGATTAACATTAAACAGAGACATGAGGTGGGAGGGAAAGGGAGAAAAAAGGGAAATTGCATGGAAATGGAGGGAGACCCTCATTGTCATACTAAATTACATATAAGAGGTTGTGAGGGGAATGGGAAAATAAACAAGGAGGGAAATGAATTACAGTAGATGGGGTAGAGAGAGAAGATGGGAGGGGAGGGGAGGGTGGATAGTAGAGGATAGGAAAGGTAGCAGAATACAACAGTCACTAATATGGCAGTATGTAAAAATGTGGCTGTGTAACCGATGTGATTCTGCAATCTGTATTTGGGGTAAAAATGGGAGTTCATTACCCACTTGATTCTAATGTATGAAATATGATATGTCAAGAGCTTTGTAATGTTGTGAACAACCAATTTTAAAAAAGAAAAAAAAAAAGAATATAATGATTGACACAGTTTCAAAGACCTATCTCCCTTTAATGGGTACCCATGTCCCTCCACCCTCTTCAAAGCCAGCAGTGCTCAGTCAAGCTCTCGCATCAATATGCTCTAACACTGCTTCCCCCGTTGCTCTACCTGCTCTTGCTCTCCTGCTTTCTTACCTCGTTCACTTATGAATACCTTGAAATTACATGAGTTCAATCGCATATCCAGCACAATCTCCCTATCTCAAGATCCTTTGTAGAAGTCCCTTTTACCATGTAAGCAAGCATAGGCACAGGTTCTAGGAATTAAGAAAAGGACATCTTTGGGTGTTGGGGGTGGGTGTATTATTCTGCCTACCACACATAGCTAAACAAATGCTCCTTGACAATTTACCACAGAATGATGATAAAAATGTCCACAAATCACACAGAAAGACGGAGGGAGCAAGGGATAAAGGGAAAGAAAAAGGGAAAAAATCAGCAACTACAAGGTATTCATGACAGCAGCATCTGCACAAAAGAATCAGAGGGAAATGGCAATATCTGATACATCTAAGAACGTGAGATCTTCTGAGTCTTCACTAGGTACCCACTGGAAAGGGTAATGGGCTGATCCGAGAGCAGTAGCTGTTTCAGTTTGAAGCATAAGTGCAAGGAGTACACCATAAATTATAAAGGAGCTGAATCATCTAGGCTGAATGAATTCCTAAAACTGAAATGCCCATCCAGAATAAAGCCCAGCAAAGAAAAGAAATCCCTAAGAGTTTATTTAAACCAGAAAAGAAGCAAGAGCAAGAAGCCATGCCAGTATAGGGGAGGAAAATCTCAGAGAGCATGAGGCCACTTGTCAATCACCTCGTGAAAACAATAGAAGAGGAAACTTCTGAGCCTTGATGTATGAAAAGCTACCTTGGCCCATCCCACCATCCTTAAAGTACAGAAAAACTCATTTCACTTAAAATGAGCCACAAACAAGAATTGTGGTCCAATCCCATAAAATGTTATAATTCTTAAAAAAGGAAATAAAGAGCAAAATAAAATCCTTTCAGAAAACAAAGGCATGCCAAAAGGTCATGTCTATGAAACAGATGAAAACTATAAACTAATATTTAAAAATGAGTTAAAATCAACTTAAGAAATGATGGGAGCATTGAAAAAACAACATATATCATAATTGAAAACCTTGAAAAAGAGGACATAGAATTCAGAAAAGAATTATAAATAAAAGAATACATATTTTCAGTAATTAAGACTAATGGATCTAAAGATGTGCAGAAAATCCCTCTTGAGTCTTCATCTGAGTATTAATCACTCCATGCATGTGAGAAAACTGCTCAAACCAGGGAAAGAACTACCATAAAGGATTAGATGACTCATAGGGAACAGTTCTTGGGGTTCTTGGGGAGTAATTATTTTTTTATTATTTAAGAACTTTTAAAAAATTTTTTCTAGCTTACTATATATAACAGCAGAATGCATAACAATTCATATCACACATATAAAGCACAATTTTTCTATCTATGGTTGTATACAAAGTACATGTATATTCACACCATTTGGTCTTCATACATGTACTTAGGGTAATAATGTCCATCTCATTCCACACTCATTTTTACCCCCATGCACCCTCCCTTCCCTCCCACTCCTTTGCCCTATCTAGAGTTCCTCTAATCTTCCCATGCTCCTCCTCCCAACTCCACTATAAATCAGTCTCCTTATATCACAGAAAACATTCAGCATTTGAATTTTGGGGATTCACTAACTTCACTTAGCATTATATTCTCCAACTACATCCATTTACCTGTAAATGCCATGATTTTATTCTCTTTTATTGCTGAATAATATTCTGTGTATATTTATCACATTTTCTTTATCCATTCTTCTATCGAAGGGCATCAAGTTTGGTTCCACAGTTTAGCTATTGTGAATTGTGCTGCTATAAACATTGATGTGGCTGTGTCCCTGTAGTATGCTGTCTTTAAGTCCTTTGAATACTTCTCTTTCCATACTGCTTTCCATATTGGATGCACCAATTTGCAGTCCCACCAGCAGGGTATGAGTGTATCTTTTTCCCCACACCCCCACAAACACTTATTGTTGTATGTATGCATAATAGCAGCCATTCTGACTGGAGTGAGATGAAATCTTAGAGTAGTTTTGATTTGCATTTCTCTAATTGCTAGAGATGTCAAACATTTTTTCATATACTTGTTGATTGATTGCATATCCTCTTCTGAGAAGTATCTGTTCAGGCCCTGGCCCATTTACTGATTGGGTTATTTGTTTATTTTGGTGTTAAGTTTTTTGAGTCTTTATACCCTACAGATTAGTGCTCTATCAGATATGCAAGTGGTAAAAATTTGCTCCCAAGCTATAGGCTGTCTATTCACCTCACTGACTGTTTCTTTTGCTGAGAAGAAGATTTTTAGTTTGAATCCATCCCATCTATTAATTCTTGATTTTAATGTTTGTGCTATAGGAGTCTTATTAAGAAAATAGGGGCCTAATTCCATATGATAGAGATTAGGGCCTACTTTTTCTTCTATTAGGCACAGGGTCTCTGGTTTAATTCTTAGGTCTTTGATCCACTTTGAGTTGAGTTTTGTGCATGGTGAGAGATAAGGGGTTTAATTTCATTCTGTTGCATATGGATTTCCAGTTTTCCCAGCACCATTTGTTGAAGATGCTATCTTTTCTCCAATGTTTTTTTTTTTTGGTGCCTTTGTCTAATGTAAGATAACTGTAATTATGTGGGGTTGTCTATGTGTCCTCTATTCTGTATCATTGGTCTACAAGTCTATTTTGGTACCAATACCATCCTGTTTTTGTTACTATAGCTCTGTAATATAGTTGTAATATAGTTTAAGGTCTGCTATAGTGATGCCACCTGCTTCACTCTTCTTGCTAAGGATTCTTTTGGCTATTCTGGGTCTCTCATTTTTCCAGATGAATTTCATGACTGCTTTTTATATTTCTGTGAGAAATTTCATTGGGATTTTGATTGGAATTGCATTAAATCTGTATAATGCTTTTGGTAGTATGGTCATTTTGACAATATTATTTCTGCCTATCAAAGAACAAGGAAGATCTTTCCATTTTCTAAGGTCTTCTTTAATTTCTTTCTTTAGTGTTCTGTAGTCTTCATTGTGGAGGTCTTTCACCTCTTTTGTTAGGTTGATTCCCAAGTATTTTTTCTTTTAGGCTACTGTAAATGGAGTAGTTTTCCTAGCTTCCCTTTCAGAGGATTTGTCACTGATGTACAGGAATGCCTTTGATTTGTGGTTGTTGATTTTGTATTCTGCTACTTTGCTGAAAGTAGCAAATTCATTTACTAATTCTAGAAGTTTTCTGATGGAATTTTTTGGGTCTTCTAGGTATAGAATCGTATCATCAGCAAATAGTGCTAATTTGAGTTCTTCTATTCCTATGTGTATCCCTTTAATTTCTTTCACCTGTCTAATTGCTCCAGTCAGTATTTCAAGAAGTATGTTAAATAGAAGTGGTGAAAGAGGGTATCCCCATCTTGTTCCAGTTTTTAGAGGGAATGCTTTCAATATTTCTCCATTTTGAATGATGTTGGCCTGGGGCTTAGCATAGATAGCTTTTATAATGTTGAGATATGTTCCTATTATCCCTAGTATTTTTAGTGTTTTTAACATGAAGGAGTGCTGTATTTGGTGGAATGCTTTTTCTGTATCTATTAAGATAATCATATGTTTCTTATCTTTAAGTCTATTGATATGATGAAGTACATTTATTGATTTCTGTATGTTGAATTAACCTTGCATCCCTAGGATGAACCCTGCTTGATCATGGTGCACTATCTTTTTGATATGTTTTGTAATTGATTTCCAGAATTTTATTGAGAATTTTTGCTTCTATGTTCAATACAGATATTGGTCTGAAGTTTTTTTTTTTTTTCTTTGATGTGTCTTTGCCTGGTTTTGGAATCAGGATGATATTGGCCTCATAGAATGAGTTTGGAAGTGCTCCCTCTTTTTCTATTTCCTAAAATAACTTGAAGAGTATTGATATTAGTTCTTCTTTAAAGGTATTGTGGAACTCAACTGTGTATCCATCCAGTTCTGGGCTTTTCTTGGTTGGTAGGCTTCTGATGGCATCTTATATTTCATCGCTTGAAATTGATCTGTTTAAATTATGTATATAATTCTGGTTCACTTTGGGCAAATCATATGACTCTAGAAATTTGTCAATGTCTTTGATATTTTCTATTTTATTGGAGTACAGTTTTCAAAATAATTTCTAATCATCTTCTGTATTTCTGTAGTGTCTGTTGCGATATTTCCTTTTTCATCATGTATGTTAGTAATTTGAGTTTTCTCTCTCCTTCTCTTTGCTAGCATGGCTGAGGGTTTGTCAATTTTATTTATTTTTTCAAAAGAACCAAATTTTTGTTTTGTCAACTTTTTAAATTGTTTCTTTTGTTTCAATTTCATTGATTTCAGCTCTGATTTTAATTATTTCCTGTCTTCTACTACTCTTGATGTTGATTTGTTCTTCTTTTTCTAGGCCTTTGAGATGTAATGTTAAGTCATTTATTTGTTGACTTTTTCTTCTTTTAAGGAATGAACTCCATGTTCCTCTTAGTACTGCCTTCATAGTGTCCCAGAGATTTCAACATGTTGTTATCTGTGTTCTCATTAACCTCTAATAATTGTTTAATCTCCTCCTTGATGTCTTTTGCAACCCATTGTTCATTAGTAATTCTGATTCCCACCAGTCAACATAGAGAATTTAATCCACAGGGCATTTGGTAAAATAGTCAAAAGACTTTTGCCACAATGTTGGGGAAAATTAACCTTATACCAAATGCTGTTCTGGACATATAAGAAAAATTTAAATCAAGACCAAAAAGGATCAAACAGTTTCTAAGAAATTAAATGGTGTCTTAGAATTCTGAGAGCCGATTTTTACAAAGGAACCAAAATACCCAGTACCAATGAAGTAAAACTTACAATGTACCACCATCCAATTAGAGTTTCTAGATATTAGAAAAAGGGGAAGACCTGCAATAAGGGACAGGGGAGAATACTAACCCAATGATGTCATAGATAGAATTAATAGACTAAGATATTATAATGATTATTTTCCAATGATGTGTTAATGTCATATCACACTGGCTCACAAGAACCAATTGTTCAATTACTCAAAATAATTGAGTATTTTGCAAGCCAATTATTAATCAGAACCATTATTTTAAATTAAATTATATAAATTCATAATTAGCTTATATTTAATGAAAAGGCAATAAATACTAACACTCATCACTTGCTATTATTTTACTGCATTTAGCATAATCTATGGTGCTGAGGTCATTTAAGGTTATTGTATCATTGAAGATATTGTGTAATAGTGTGCTACCATTGTGCATCTCCTCCCAAACATACATTTAATGATGACATGTCAGTCATGGAGGGATCATTTAAAACACAGATAAAGGCAAATGTGAAAAAATTATAGGTTTCTAATTTTATTTTCCCAGAGAATCAGTTGTTAAACATTTGCTAGAACACTATAAATTTTAACTATATTCACTATGACAAGAAGCTAGAGAAAACATGAACTGTGGTAAGTAGAGACATTAAAAATGTGAAATATAAATAAAACTTCTAGAGATGCAATGTGTAAGATGAAAATACACTGGATAGATATGAAAGTAAATTGGACTTCAAAAAAGAAGAGATTAATAAACTAGAAAACAAAGCAATAGAAACTGTCTAAAAAAGAACATACAGAGAAGAAGAAATTTCAAAAATAACAGTATCCATGAAATATAGGACAACTTCAAGTGACATGTGTGTGAGTCAAGACCCCAGGTAACATAAAGGGAAGAAACAAAAAAGCTTTGAAGGAAATAGTGGCCAAAAAATTCCAAATTTAATAAAAAAAAATTAAAACCACAGTTCAGAAAAGCTTGACAAAATCCAAGTTCATGAGGGGCTGGGGTTGTGGCTCAGCGGTAGAGCGCTTGCCTAGCATGTACAAGATGCTGGGTTCAATCCTTAGCACCACATAAAAATAAATAAAATAAAAGTCTTGCGTCCAACTACAACTAAAAAATATTTTTTTTAAAATCCAACTTCATGAAACATTAAGAGAAGTACATCAAGGAACATTATAACCAAATCACTTAAATCCAGAAATAAAAAACACCTAAAAAAGGATGGCACATTATATACAAAGGAACGGAGTATCACCATAAATAATGTAAGCCAGATGACAGTAGAGCAACACTGAAGATCTGAGGGAGAAGAAAAAACTTCAATCTAGAATTCCATACCCAGTAAAAATATCTTGCAAAAGACAAGGTAATAACATCATATATTCAATCATTTTTTAAAAGCTGAAAGAACTCATCACTAATAGACTATACCAGAAGAAAATTTGAAAAATCCTTCAGGCATAGGTAAATGATAACAGATGGAAATGTAGATCTTATAAGAATTAAGGATACTGGAAATGAAAACTATGTGAGTAAATTAAAAGACTACTTTTATCCTTATTTAGAACGCTTTAAAATATCATTGACTATTTAAACAAAAAGATAAGCAATGTGTCATAAAATTTATATATATATATATATATATATATATATATATATATATATATATGTTGTAAAATATATGTGAAAACAATAGCAAAATGCTCTGGAAGGGAGAAATAGCAATATGCTGTTCTAAGGTTCTATAGTATATACAATGTGCTGTAAAATCACTTGAGGGTAAACATTTTAAAAATTATACTGTAATCTCTAAATCAATCTCTGAAAAAAAAGAAAGAAAAAGACAGATTTAAGGATAAGAAACCCAAAAGATTAAAGATTAAATAGAATCATAAAAAGCAATCAATCCAAAAGACAACAGAAAAGGAACAAAAAAACAGATTGGACAAACAGAAAATACATTGCAAGATGATATTTTATACTCAACTACCTCAATTATCACAAAAACTGAATTGAAAAGAGACAAATATTATCAAATTAAAAAGCCAGTCCCAACTATTGTTTACCTATCAAGATCCATTTAAATACAAATAAAAGGATAAGAGGACAAAATAATAGAGTATGTTAACTGTGATCAAAGGAAAGATGGAATAGTTACATCCATAGCAAACAAAGTTGTTTTCAGATCAAAGAATATCACCAAGCATAAAGTTCACTTGACAATGATAAAGAGATCAATTCATCCAAACAATATAACAATACTAAAAGATCATTTGCCAATAACAAAGCTTTAAAATAAAAGTAGTGAAACCAATAGAACTGTAAAGTCAAATCCATAATTTCAGAGATTTCAATACCTATCTCTTAATAAGTATTGAACAGTAGAAAGAAAATCATCAAGTATATAGAAGATTTAAATGACATTTAAAACAATTTGATCTTATCGATATTTAGGAAACACTTCAACACCACACATTCTGAGTGTATAAAATTTTTGCATATATAAATCATACTCTTAAGCTATTAAACTAGGCTCAATGAGCTTACGAAAATTCAAGTAATACAACAAATGTTCTCAAACCACAATGGAACTAAATTAGAAATAAAACATATAAAACTATATAATAGAAAATATCTAAACAAACTCTGGGTCAAAGAATCCCAAAAAATGTCAATTAAGAAATATTTTAAATTTTATGATGCTGAAAAGGAAATTCTCAAAATTTGTGGGAAGCAGTCAAACAGAGATTGAAGGAAAATTTATAGTAATAAATGCCTTTATTAGAAAACAATAAAGTTTTCAAATTAATGACGTCAGTTTCCAACTTGTCAACCTGGAAAAAAAGAGATCAAATTTAACCTATTGTAAGCAGAATAAAAAGTAATAAAGATTAGAATAAGAACTAATCAAATGTATAGGAGAAAAACAGCAGAATCAATTAATAAGTAGTTCAAGAAGATAAATACAATTTATAAACTTCTAGCAAGATTAATAAGGAAGAAAAGAGGGAAGGAAAAATTCTCAATATCAGGAGTGAGAAAGGTGACATCACTATAGGACCTATAGATATTAAGATAATAAGAAATATCATTAGTAACTTTATGCCAATAAATTTGACAAGTTAGATTACATGGAATAATAAAGAAAAAATAAATTAGATAGTCATATATCTATTTTAAAAATTGAATCTGTACTCTAAAACCTTTCCACAAAGAAAATTTCACCTATCATAGTTTCACTGTTGAAATCTACCAAACATCAAAGAATCAATACCCGTTTTATACAAACTCTATCAGAAAACTGAAGACAAGAGAATATTCCCCTTTTATCATATAAGACCCAGATTACCCTGATTCCAATAGTAAACAAAAATAGTATCAAAAAAGTAAATATCTATCATGAACATAGATGCTCATATTCTAAACCAAATTTTATCAAAATTCCTTACTTTCTCTCCCTCTGTCTCTCTCCATGTATATGTTTGTAAAATAAAATATATAAAATAAAAATAAAGAGGGATGTTTAAACTACATAAAGAATATTTATATGATATATTTGCAGAACAAACAAAGTAGAAGGATGAATCATAATTTTAAAAATTAATTACATAGAGTGAAGAATATTGTAGACTAGGCAGGGCCATTCAGGATTTCTTTGAATACATCATATTTTATAGATTTAACCTTGGAATCATGTACACAGTTGTAAAAAAAATTAATCATTTCTAAAAATGTTAAAAGAAAATGAAACTAAAAACCTAAATGTGTATCCAGCTGGTCACGGAACCACATGGAGAGGAAGACTGAAGGAACTTCAAAAATAGAATCCAAATTACATTGTTGGTGGAAAGCCTGGTGCTATTATTCTGAGACTGTTGTGTATGTATTGTGGGATAAAGCAAATGAGTAACTATGTGATATGCAATCATTTCTGTTGCAAACCAAGTATTTCCAGCAATGCTTAGAGAATTAGACTTACTATAGTCACATAACTCAAGGGATCCAAGTACTGTCATTCAATATTATAGAATGCAAAAAATTGGTGAGTCTGGAAAACCTGGCCACATTAATTTACATTTGGCTCCTAAGTAACTGTGAATCTCCTATCTCTAAATTTTTGGGGAAAGATAATATTAGTAGAAATAATAAACAATGACTCAAAATTTTCATTGAAAAGTTAAGTTGTATTTCTCCTGACTGAATAAGTACAATTAGCAATTGAGACACTAGCTCAAGTTACAAGTGGTACATTCAAGGGCAAGAATCCCAAACCTTATGTTCAAGCATTGAATTCATTAAGGTCAACTGAACTGGGGACTGTGAATTGGATAATCTCCATGGTCTCTTCAAGTTTCCTAACTCTGTCGTGGTCCCAGTAAGGATCCAAAATGCCATCAGCAGCCCATTCCTTCAATTCAGTAGTTTCATTAGTAAATAGGCTGACTCATCAGCAAATGTCCAATCTCACATGAAAGGTGTATAGTATATATTTTTAAAAAAGCTAATGATATCTCAAGCCTCCACAACCAGACCACAGCAGAACATTGGCACCAATATGTTTATCTGGAAGAAAAAGTAATGGAGACTCTATCATTAGGGAGGATAACTACAATAAAAATCTCAGGATTGGAAAGCCTGAACAATACCAATCTACCACAAGAGTCCACAGATTGAAGGCCATGTTTGCCAGACATGGAATTCCTGAAAGGATTATCCCCTATGATGAGCCATGGTTGTCCTCAAAGGAATTTCCACATTTTGCCAAAACATGGGATTCTGAATACTGCATAGTCAGTCCACATTACCACAGAGCCAGGCCCTTTGCAAGGGGGTAGTGGTGAAAAACTGAAAGAATGAAACTCTAAAACACATTGGACCACGCTGAGACTAATGATAAAAGCCCCTGCCTCCAACTATTTGGAGCAAGGAATGCATTGTGGGCAGCCTTCAATTCCTTTCCCTAGTTATTACAGCCTTGTCATCTCCCCTCAGCACTATGGTCTATGCATGGAATGTGAAGGCCCACAGCAGCGAGTGTACCCCTCACACAAACACTGTAATACTGAATAAAAACAGATACAACAAACAACTCACACCACCAGGCCCTGGCCTAAGTCTTCAGTCTGTGTGAAATCCTATCCCTTGGAAGCTGTGTTTGACACCAAACATTGAAATAAGAGGTACTCTTGCTGGTGTTCATTATGTTTAAGAGAATGCCATAGTTCCACAGGAAATATCCTAGAAAAAAAAAATCAAAGGTCTGCTTAATTAGGTCAGCAACTGTGGTTTGAGAATCTAATATGGACTAGACCTGAGCTGATGGAGTACTATCCTGTGTCAGTCAAGGCTTTTTCAGTAGCAAGTGATAGAAATCATTCAGGCTCATTTAAAAAAAAAAAAAGAAAAATTAGAATATATTGAATAAATGTATGGAAGCCAAGAGCAAGTAATGAGGTTGGTTCTCAGAAGGGCCATAAGTAGGACCTGGATAGATACCAGGAGTCCAGGCAGATTGGGGACCTAATCTCCAATTTTTTGTGTGCATCTTGTTTCTTCCCTCTCCTTCCTCATAGCACAAGATGGCTGTCTATGGTGGCCAGTCTCTAAGATGATTTCATTGATCCCCACATCCTAGTATACACATTACAGTAATTCTCTTTACTTGGAAGATTGAGAGTAACTCAATTCTAATCCAGAATACAACCAATATATTCACCTGTTACTTCCAAGATTAGGTTAAAAAGAATGTGGTTTCCATCCCAAACACTCTCCCTCTCTTGTTCATTCTGATTGAAGCCTTGTGCTACCTTATCACCTGACTCATGAGGCTATCTATATGGCAAGAATCAGCAAAGATCTCTGAATCATGGCCAGTTGGGAACTGAGTCCATCTCTTCAACAGACCATTAGAACTGAGTCCTGTCAACAACCACATGCATGACAGTGAGCCTGTCCCACCACAGTTGAGCTTTCAGATGGGACTGCAGCACTAGCTAAAAATTTGATGATAGGCTTATGAGAGATCTTGAGGCAAAGGTACCTAACTAACCCACACTCAGCTTTCTGACTCATGAAACTTGGCATAATGAAGCTTGTTGTGAAAAGTCATTAAGTTTGAGGATAATTTTTATATGTAGATAACTGAGACAAATACTATAAAAATACCTGGGGAAATGGAACTAACTTTGGAACTAGGCAGTGGATAGAGATTAAAAGAGTTTTGAGGAGCATGTCTAGAGAAAACTGAAATTATCTTGAACATATTTTTAGTAGAAATATGAACTCTAGGAACCCTTCCAATGAGGGCTTACAAAAGAAAAAAGAAGTTACAAACAAAGGATCTTCTTAAAAAAAAAAAAAAACAGGTGTCTTAAGCAAAGGAAAGACTGTGGGAAGAAAGAGAGTTATTAAGGATTAAAGATCTTTCTATGACCAGGAGCAAAGGGTCAGGATGTCAGGAAAGGGGCTTCTGGATCCCCATTCTGGTAGTAAAGCTTTCCAAGTGCTCAACAGTAAATATCGCAGAATGCTGGCCTCGGTGAGTGAACAGGCAAAAAAGGGGAAGAGCAAAGGTGGGGACTGACCGCACAGAGAAGCAGGAGGGGAAAACTAGACATTCGAGAATATGCTTTGAGTGTAGAAGAAATGAAAATATAATCTGGTGATTTATAGCACTAATTCCTACCTAGAAAGTGAAATTTAATAATTTTAGATAGAGTTTCAAAGAGTATGCTTCCAATCTGTCACTGAAGTCCACTAGGAATCTACCAAAGATTCCTTGGGTGTATAGCATCAATACTTACCAAAGATAGAAAGAGAAAAACTATAACTATTAATTGTAAAACCCCACTCTATCCCCAACACCTGATGAAAAACTGTTCCAATTTTTTTGCTGCAACTGCTTTTCCCATCACTAGGTGGTTCACAGTGCTGGTACTACCATGACTAGTAATATCACCAACCACTGCTGCTTACCAAGTCCTTCCTGCTCAAAGCTTAAACACTGGAAAAAGCACCTGGGGTATATAATGTCACTTAGTTCTCACAATAATCATATAATATGGGTGCCATTCATATAGGTAAGGAAACTCATCTGAGTTTGTCCAATGATACACTGCTGGAATAGAAAAGATGGAATTCAAACTAACTTACACAAGATATCCTTCCATGAGATTTTACTGGCTAAGCACTGTGCCAGTAGCTTTGTATACATTCTCTCTTTCTATTACAACAGCCCACAAGGTAGATTGCCATTTTACAAAAGAATAATCTGAGTACATAAAGAGATCACCAGGCTATTGTGTCCATTGACCCTCTAGCTAAAATCAACCACTACTTAAGTCATCAACAACTACAAAGAGAATACTTAATAAGAACAAGCTTTGTAGACAATGTGTTCTATCATGACCATAATTGGTGAACGATGTACTAATATCATACAGGGAACCCCTGGTTCCAAGGAGTCCTGAACTCATGTTAAGCTAGTTATCTTTCTTTTTTCACTTCAGAGGTCAAAGTAGGCCCCTTCCTGTTGTGTATGCACTTTCCCAGCTACTACTTGGTGAGTGTTTCAGACAAGACAAGACCGATGTGGCTGCTAGGGTCCCCTGGAAGGTGAAAACCAGCATACAAACTGCTGTGCTTATGTTGTTCTATGTTGACATCTGATATGACTGTCCTTGTCTGTGTTTATACGTCCCATTCATCTGGTTCAATTAGACAGAGTTTAATATTATAGATGGTTGCCATAATAACAAGCATGTAAATATACTTTGGCTATGAAATTGTGACAAGTATTTGGTTGATCACAGTCTGTAAATTGCATCAGAGAGATGATCTCCAGAGGTGAAAGGAAACGGAACAGGACATCACCAATGGACATTTGCTTTGATCTCACTAAGGAAATTTACAGAGTGATTTCTCCTGAAAAATTTCCTTTCCAGGGGCTTCCTCTGGAATTTTGGAACTGTTTGATCCTTGGACAGGAACCAATAACTCAGCCAATGCCTCCTCCTAAACTATAAATAGCACTCTGAGTTTGCATCCTCCATTTTCACTGCTCTCTCCCTCTTGACCTCCTCAGTCTCTTCAGGATTCGGGGCATTAATGGGATAAAATCAAACACTGGAAATTGGGTGAACTTTCTTTGCTGCTTTTAGGTCTGGTTTCTTGGCTGACATTCTTTTGGACAACAAATACTTGGTAAAGTGTACACTGGACATTGTGATGGGGGAGAAGAAGGGGTAAGATGATAAATAAAGAATATCTGCCATGGAGTAATTTTTTGTCTTGTTTAAGGTATAGGCTGACTGAGGGAGTTTCCCCCAAGACCTAGGACTTTTAGTTTTAAAAGAGAAGGAAGTCCAGGACAAACAAGGATGTGTTACCCACTCTGTGAAGTGAATCTGGAAAATTCACTTCCCCTAAATAGACCTTATTTCTTTCAACTCTAAAATAATTGATTAAAGTTTTTAACTCCCTTGCCTTAATTCATAGTAATCCATATTCAAATAGAAGAAGGAAAATGGATAAAACATTTTTAAAAAAAAAAGAACTGCAGAAATTCCAACCAGGTCCAATCTTATAATACTGGCTCCAGAGAGATAGGGAATCTGGACCCCTTGACAATGAACATCCATGACTTCAACAGTTTAGCTTCTGCCTGGGTGCACCTGGTCTCTTTTAGGGAATAGAGAACTATTTAACAAATTAGCTCCCTAAACATGTTTAAGTGATTCCCCGGATACAGCTTACACATGTAAATATCTGATTCAATCAATATTAAACTACCAATTTTGTAACTTCAATATGCCATGGATTGTTTAGTATAAGACATGATTAGCAAAACATTTTTATCACAAGTGATAGAACCTAAATACAGCAAAGACAACACTGGATTGAGGTGGTCCATCTGTTGTATTGGTTGAGAAGGAAAAAGAGAAATCAGGAACAGACAGTAAAGCTATCCTATGGTTCTTTCCTACTACCATTTCTCTTCCAGTAACAGATTCCAGTAACATTCATTGGGTGCAGAATCATAAATTCTTTAGTTTCTCTAGAGAATGGGAGTGCTACAAGAATTATGGATTAATGCAGGGGAGGGATGCATTCATATTCTGCAATGCACAATTTAGAATGTAGTTGGCAGAAAGAAGAAACAGAGTCTTCTCCAGGACAGTAGCAAGGGCAATTCAGCCCAGCCAACAAACTAAAAGATCCGTCATGCAGAGTGCTATCAGAGCTTATGGTCTTTGTGTGGATGAGGCCAAGGGAACAGCTATGATACAACAAAACTATAGAAAACCCATCACTTTGCTTTCTGTGTTCAGGAGCACTTGAGATATAGGTTGAAGTCCCCTAAAAATATATGCTGAAGTCCAACCCCGGTGCCTGTGAATGTGACCTCAGTTGAAAATACTATCTTTGCAGAAAATAGTGCCTAATCAAATGCAATGAGGTCATTTTGAGTTAAGATGGGCCCTAATCCAAAAACTTTTGTCCCTATAAGATGAGGAAATTTAGATATAGAATCTCGAGAACATCCTGTGACAACAAACACAGATTGGAATGAGGCATCTGAAAGCCAAGGAATGTGAAGACCACTTGCACCACTGGAAGCTGGAAGAGAGGCATGGGATACCCTCTCCCTCAAAAGGAACCAATCTCTCCAACACCTTGACTTTGGACATTGACCTTCAAAACCATAGAGAATAAACTTCTATTGTTTAAAGCCACCCAGTTTCTGAAAATTTGTTACAGCCACCTGAGGACGATAATACTGAGGCAAGAGGTCTGTCCCTGGAAAAATAATAAAGAGATATCTCTGGAACCTGAACTTCTCACTTACTTAGTATCCTCACCACTTTCCATCTTACTTACCTTCCTAGCATCCTCCATGCCTAAGCTACAGACTTAATACTGAAATTCAAATCTTTCAATAGCTTCCTACAGCTCACACAAGATAAACGTAGACCCAAAAGCCCTGCCAGATAATGGACACTGTCTAACTCTAGTCCCCTCTCTGACCTCACACTACTTCTACAGAGCCTTAAAACTACTCTTCTTCCAAAATCCCAATGGCATTTCTTGTAGAAATAGAGAAAGCAATCATGAAATTCATATGGAAAAACAAAAGACCCAGAATAGCAAAAGCAATTCTAAGAAGGAAATGTGAATCTGGAGGTATAGCGATACCAGAGTTCAAACTGTACTACAAAGCAATAGTAACAAAAACAGCATGGTACTGGTACCAAAATAGGCAGGTGGACCAATGGTACAGAATAGAAGACACAGAGACTAATCCTCAAAGTTACAACTATCTTATATTTGATAAATGGGCTAAAAACATGCAATGGAGGAAGGATAGCATCTTCAACAAATGGTGCTGGGAAAATTGGAAATCCATATGCAACAAAATGAAATTGAATTACTTTCTCTCGCCATCCACAAAAGTTAACTCAAAATGGATCAAGGAGCTAGATATCAAATCAGAGACGCTGTGTCTGATAGAAGAAAAAGTTGGCTCTGATCTACATATAGTGGGGTCGGGCTCCAAATTCCTTAATAGGACGCCCATAGCCCAAGAGTTAATAACAAGAATAAACAAACGGGACTTACTTAAACTAAAAAGTTTTTTCTCAGCAAGAGAAACAATAAGAGAGGTAAATAGGAAGCCTACATCATGGGAACAAATTTTTACCCCTCACACCTCAGATAGAGCCTTAATATCCAGAATGTGCAAAGAACTCAAAAAATTAAACAATAAGATAGCAAATAACCCAATCAACAAAAGGGCCAAGGACATGAACAGACACTTCTCAGAGGAGGACATACAATCAATCAACAAGTACATGAAAAAATGCTCACCATCTCTAGCAATCAGAGAAATGCAAATCAAAACCACCCTAAGATACCATCTCACTCCAGTAAGATTGGCAGCCATTATGAAGTCAAACAACAATAAGTGTTGGCGGGGATGTGGGGAAAAGGGTACACTTGTACACTGCTGGTGGGACTGCAAAATGGTGAGGCCAATTTGGAAAGCAGTATGGAGATTCCTGGGAAAGCTGGGAATGGATCCACCATTTGACCCAGCTATCGCCCTTCTCAGACTATTCCCTGAGGACTTTAAAAGAGTGCACTATAGGGATACGGCCACATCGATGTTCATAGCAGCACAATTCACCATAGCTAGACTGTGGAACCAACCTAGATGCCCTTCAATAGATGAATGGATAAAAAAAATGTGGCATCTATACACAATGGAGTATTATGCAGCACTAAGAAATGACAAAATCATAGAATTTGCAGGGAAATGGATGGCATTAGAGCAGATTATGCTAAGTGAAGCTAGCCAATCCCTAAAAAACAAATGCCAAATGTCTTCTTTGATATAAAGAGAGCAACTAAGAACAGAACAGGAAGGAAGAGCATGAGGAAAAGACTAACAGTAAACAAAGACGAATGGGGGGAGAGAAAGGGAGAGAGAAAGGAAAGCATATGGAAATGGTAGGAGACCTTCAATGATACACAAAACTATAAGAGGTTATGAGGGGCAAGGGGGAAGGGGGAAAAAAGGAGAGAGAATTGAACAACAGCAGAGGAGGTAGAGAGGGAAGATGGGAGGGGAGGGGAAGGGAGGGGGGATAGTAGGGGATAGGAAAGGTAGCAGAATACAACAGTCACTAATATGCCATTATGTAATAATATGAGTATGTAACAGTTGTGATTCTGCAATCTGTATTTGGGGTAAAAATGGGAGTTCAAAACCCAATTGAGTCTAATGTATGAAAGATGATATATCATGAGCTCTGTAATGTTTTGAACAATCAATAAAAAAAACTACTCTTCTTCCTCAAACATTGGTGATTTCACATAGACATGGTCTTTGCCAGTGTGAAGACTTACCTCAGATATCACCTCAATAGGAATCTGTTCTTCACTCCTGTGTTATAATTCGTCTGGTCCTTGATTTCTGATAAACTCAAATACCCTTGTAATTTCCTGGGTGGTAAGAGTGTCTTTGTCATGCAAACAATATGACTTATAGTAGTCCCCAAGACAGCTGCAGAATGGGGATGGTCATCAGAAGAGAGTTGGGACTTTCAGGCACTGGACTTCTAAGGAAGGGAACAGAACTTGAGAATGAGTTCAATCACATGGCCAATGATTTAATCAACATGTCCATGCAATGAAAACCCAACAAAAACTCAGACACTGAGGCTCATGGAGTTTCTGGTCATTGAATACACTAAGGTACCAGAAAAGTAACACATACTGAGTCCACTATGACAGACCAAGGAAGTTCTACATTTCCTCCTAGATTTCACCCTGAGTGCATCCATTATAGTAAAACTATAATCACAAGCATAGCTCTTTGGTGAATTTTACATGTTATTTCAGCAAGGTGTCATAGAAATCCCCCAAATTCATGCCTAGTCAGTCAGATATGCAGGTGATCCTGGGATCCCCAGAGTGCAGGTAGAGCCAGAAATAAGGGCAGTCTTGCAGAGGATTGATCCTTTAACTTGTGGAGTTGGTTTTCTCATCTGTAAAGTGAGTAATATTTGAAGATGCTCTAGAGGAGAACATTCTTGACTGTAATACTTGTAAATCATTAATTAGAAACTTCAACAGTGACTGCCAAGGGCTAACTCCAGATGATTGGCATCAGAATTGTGCTGTACTACATACCTGGTTGGATTTTGAAACAGAAAAATCCCGTTCCTCCTCTCCACATCCCCTCCAGCTGGTGAAGGAGTCTGTGTCAACTCTGCACTATCACAAGGAATCATCCTCCACAATCAACCCATGTTGCATGAGTGAAGCTAATCTCATTTCTTTAGCTCTAGGATAAGTATTAGACATGGACCTGGCCACTAAAAGTAACACATCTTCTCTAGTTGCCTTTAAGATGGGCATGTTATTCAAGTCAGTCCAACGAGATCAACTTAATAGAAAATGTCCTCTTCCATTAGTGTTGCTAAACTGATAAGATATAAGATCACAGAACTCTCATCCATCCTTGGAGTCATTTGGGAATAGACTGCCTGAAAATGATGTCAACACATAGGAAAGAATAGCTGAGAGATACTGTCCTGAGAAATGCTTTAGAGACTCCAAATATAGCTATGTTTGAAACCAGAATTAACTTCTGGACCTTCTAGTCACATGAATCAATAATGTATCTCTTTTATTCAAATTGATTTAAGCCAAGAGTTCTGTTGGTTGTAATCAAGAGGATCCTAATAATATACCATCCTTCCAAAGCAGACCCATGGCTCTCATTTCTACCATCACACTGAGTTTAATTGTTGATTTCTTTGCCCACCTCAGCCTCTAGACCATGAATTCAGGAGAAAAGCAACCAAGTTGCATTTATGGTTAACGCCTGCAATGACTACCTCAGTGCCTAGAATCCCAGTACCTGCTCCTTGAGCTAATGTTGTATTGCTAATCACCACTTCTGTAAGTGCTCTTTTCCTCCCTTCTGACCTCCTTTTCTCTCTCTCACCTTCACCCACCCACCCAGTCTTATTCACAAGTAACTGAGAAGAAAATACATTTGTCTAAAAGTTGAAAATAATTGAATTGAAGCCCTGGTTCTGCTTTTGTCCAGACATTTAACCTTAAGTGACTTTTTTTCTCTCTTTGGCTTCAGTTTCCTCATCTGTAAAGTGAATAATATTTGAAGTTCTTCTAGAGGAGAACTTCCTCTACTTTAATACCTGCTAAATTGTTAATTAGAACTTCAACAGCGACTGCCAAGTGCTAATCCAAGTTTTCCTTGGAGGAGCTTCATTTTAATAGATGATTCCTGAAGACTAAGAAACCTTAAAGGATCAAAGAGACACAACTACAGAGGCAGAATAATGAGATCTCAGTGGCCCCATCCATCACAGCATCCTTGGCATTTGCTATTGACAGCACTACTGCAGAGAAACAGGACAGGACAGACCACACAAGAGGACCTTTGGTCCCCAGTCTACCCAAAGAGGAGCTACCACCACTCCAGCTCATATCAACATAATGACCCATGAACCAGAACTTGCCCCAAATCCAAAATGGATAAATGGCTTGTTCCATGGCTTTAACACTGTGGCCCCAGGTCCCAAAGAAAAGTATCTGATATAGGTAAGAGACAGTGGAACCCAGTGACAAAAGCAGGCTAGGTCTCTCAAATCTTCTCAAACAGGAGTAATACCTGGGCCTACTGTCTACTCAGGAGATTGTCACAGGTCTTCAGCTTCTTATTAACAACATCCTTTCTTCCTGAGGGTATGAATTCTTTATTTAGGCCAAATTCTCCTCCAGGGCAAAGCCATGGAAGACTTTCAAGAGATGAACCACTGAAAAGGACACATTTAATAAATCTAATGTCCCAAACACCCACCTAGACTCCCAGAGTGAGTTCTAAAAGGGCATCCAGAAAGTAAGCATTTAACTGGGTGGAAGCCACTTTTGTTCTAGCCAAAGTCAGAGTCCATGCTTGGAGGGAGAAGCAGGTAGGGGGAGAGAGAGAACCATCTCAGTTGTTTAGACCCTGGATTACTCCTACTGCCTTCCTAGAGGTCAAGGGAGAGTGGATAGTGAAGAGAAGAGAGAATAAAGAGTAGGGGAGATATTTTTCAAGTTTTCTAAACCAGATTATTATACAATTTTTACACCTTCCTTCTTAAAGCAATAAATGACACTACAAGTAGTGTCACAGTAGTTATAAGGTGCCAATCAAATGCAAGATTGTTCATGAGGAAAGGATTTCTTAAAACTCCAGGGAGAAAATACTGATACTCCCAAAGTTCCCTACCTCCCAGGTCCCCTGGACATAGCTCCATAGAACCTTTTAGCCATAAGGTGAATGAGTTTATATCCTTTACTAAAGTAACTTTGATTCATGAAGGAAGCCAGGAAGGAGGGAAAAGGTGAGAGAGAAACCAAGTGATAATGCATGAACCTGTGCACAAAAGAAAAAAAAAAAAAGAAGGCTAGCATTATTATGCTCATAACTTTGCAAAAGAAATTGTCCTATTAAAGCAAAGTCAGAACTTCCACTATTATAACTACAAGTAAACTAAGAATCTCTCCTGGGGAAAACCCTACAGTTTATGGAAATATGTCCTGCACTGGAATCACAGGAAGTGCTTCTTCCATCTTTGAACATCATCAGAAAAACCTCATTTCCGAACTGTCTGTTCTTCTTTTTCCTCCACCCAGACATAATCTGGAATTATTTTATAGAGAATTAAACACCTTCCTGCCAAATCTGGCCTCTCTGACACAAGCTGTGGGAGGCTACAGGTCATTGTTCTGTACTTTGCAGTTTCTGAGCTACTGCAATCCCATTATTTCTAAAGAAAGCTAGATCTTCAGGAAAGAAATGCTTCAGCCTTGCCCTTAAACTGTGGAAGAACTGCCAATTTTCTCTTGGGGCAAGAGCACCCTCTGGTGGAGAATGTCTGGATTGTGCAGACATCTGGAGACTGATGCTCCTAACTGGGCTCAATCACCAAGCCTTCCAGATGGAAGCTATTTCAGGATCTCTTGGAAGCAAAATGATCCGCTGAACTCAAAGTTATAAGGTATGGGTTCACAACTTTTTACTAGTGTGTAGCCTTGACCTAATCACCTCCCTCAGCCTCACTGCTATTAAAATAGATGTACAATGCAACCTCAGGATCAACTGAAAATGCTTGCAATTCACTAAAGCACTATATACATTAAAATTAAGAGATGCTATGATGGCTTAGCAAATGTATAAAGACTTCAGAACCAAGTGAAAAGTTCTTAATATTATTTTCTTCATGTTTTATGAGTATTGCTCTTACAAAGTTCTAAGAAGCAGCTTCTTCCAGATAACTGCCCTTGACATTTTCCTAGTCCCTTATTACTTTAAGCCTGTATTTCTGCTACAGACTGGTGTTTCTGCCTCTGGTTTCTCCTTCAAGTCACCTTGACAACTTCTCTATTAACCTTAATGGTTTGTTCAGGAAGCTACTCCCTAGCTTTGTGATCAAGGACAATTTCCCACAACATTGAGCATGAATCTACAAGAACCAAAGGTGGCATGAACAAGATGACCTTCAACCAGAGTCCACCTGGTAGTTCTTCACATCTTCCACCATCATTAATTGGCTTTGTGTTCTCTACTCTCCTGAAGGCTATTGGGTTATTTATCATCTGACACCTGGTCTTTTACCTCATTCTCCTCCACTCCTCCACGTGCATGCCACAGTCCACCTAAACAGATCTGTCTGTGGTTCTGCACAGTGCTTTCTCCTTCCTCCAAGTTTCTACATGGGTTTCCTCTGCTCAAAGCAAATTTCCCTCACTTCTCTACTCATCCAACACCAGTATGAACAGCTCACAGAGGCCTCCACACTCTGCTGTCCACTCCAAGACTGACTTAGGCATATTTCTTTAAATTGCCATGGGACTTTGTGGTTGACACTATCATAGCACTTCTCCTATTGTAGTCTAATTGTCTTTTCCTTGTCTCTCTTCCTGTGTTGCCTAATATAATACTTGGCATTCGACAAGTACTCAGCATAACTTAGTGAATAAATACCAACTTCTGTGTTAACAAGTTCAAAGGACATTACTTTTGTTGCATCTTACCTGATTCTATTTTGCTCCCCTGGCTTTTGTGATACAAACTCTTCTGATGTTCTCTTAGTTCAGTCTTCTTTGCTGGAAATCCTAGATGCTGTAGTGCCCAGCACTCTGACTTGAATTTTCATTATTCTCTGTGTGTACACTTTCTCTAGTGACGTTTCATGGTCTCTTGGATTTGAATGTCACCAGTATGTCTCTAGCTCTTACTTGTCCTAGAAACCCTAGAATAATATATTAGATAGTTTGACAGATTTCCATTATAGACTGATAGGGAATAAATATTGGTGTCTACCCCCAAAATCCATGTTTTGGAACCTACTATCCAAAGTGATATTAACAAAAAATGGGTCTTTGGGGAAGTGATTAGTCATAATGGTTCTACTCTCATGAATGGGATTAGTGCCTTTTCAAAAGAGGTTGAAGGGAGCTTTCCTGCCCTTTCTGCTATGTAAGGCTGTAGAAAGAAGATGCCATCTTTGAAGCAAAGAGCAAACCCTCACATGACATTAAATCTGTGCCTCCTTAATCTTGGACTTACCAACCTCCAAAACTGTGAACAGTAAATCTATGCTACTTATATAAATCACCTAGTCTAAGGTATTTTGTGTTAGAAGCCCATTGGACTCTGGGGTTACACTAACATAGGACAAAGATACATATGGATCTTAAACATGGCCAAAACAGAACTCTGTTTCCATTCCCCCATTCCCAATTTACTGTTGTTTTGGACCTTCCCATTCTATTAGGTAGCCTCAGTAGCTACCTACATGCTCAGGCCAAAACTTAAAAAAATTGTCCTTAATCCTCTTTCTCCTACCTCTCAATTCATCTCCAAACTCTTTCAATTCTATCTGCAAAAGTCCCCACCCCTTTCACTGCTCAGGGCCTGCACTGCTATGCCTTCTCAGCACTACCATCTTAACACAGACTTCTGGCCAGCCTCCTGAACTCTGTTCTTCCTCCACTCCCACCTACTTTCCATATCATATACAGGGGGACTTAAGAAGACATATTGCAAAGTTGTAAATTGCAATGCTAGAGTTGTAACCATTAGCCTTCATCTTGATCACTTGAGACAGTATCTTCCAGCTTTCTCCACAGCAACATTATTGCTCATCTTTGAAATTAAAAAATATTTTGTGGGAGGATAATTTGAAATCATACAAAAATCTCAATTCTTGCCTTACTTTTACCCACTAGTTTTAGTATTCATTGATGTTTCTCGTATAAATTAATTATTCCTCTGATGGTTGTCCACAGTGATTGTGTAGTGCCATCATTCTTCTACAGTCTCTAGCTCTCTATTATAAGGAAGTGCTTTGTCTTCTCCCCATTTATGTATATCAATGAGAAGTCACCAGTTCCTGTTTCTTTGATACATTATCTCTGTAACTATCAGCTTATTTTGATACAACTTCTAGATTTGGTCCATGGGAGCCCTTCCAGCTGTTTCAGTGCCCTTGCCATGTCTCCATCGTTTGTTGTTTGTTTGTTTGTTTGTTTGTTTTATTACACAGCAAGCCACTCTAAGGTCGCCTACTTTCTCTGACCCAGTCCCAGTGTCTAGCATTTCTTCAAGTAGAGATAATGTTTGGAAATCAAGATCTGGGCTAGAAGCTTCTAGGGTAATGCTGCTTCCAGTCTCTTTCATTGGGCAGAACTAGAAAATATATGCACATGTATAAACAAATATACACTACAGATACTACATAAAAATAACACACACATATATGAATGTGTTTACACTGATTTTATGTATATCCATAATACTTATGGATATACATAAAATTTTTACCTCCAACCCAATGACACATGGTCCATTCCATTTTAGTTCTGCCTCTTCCCATATTTTTTTCTTTCTTATCTTAAAACAAAACAAAACAAAAACATATTCTCAAACTCCCATTTTGAAGTTAATCTCCTGACCCTGCCAAGTGCTGCCCACTTGTGCCTCAAGAAAGTCCTGTTTTGTGCTATCCTCACACACCTCACCCTACCTTATTTCTCCAAAAAGTACACACTTTTAGCCTACACTAATAGGACATAAAGGCATCTCTAGAACCTCATGCAATTTTTTGTATATGTAAATATGAGCTGGGAATCGTGGATGGTGGGAGAGGAGGAGGTGATGGATCACTGATGGACAGTACTGGCGCGGGTCCTGAAGTCTAAGTCCTATGGGATGGTAGGGGCTGTGCTTTAATGGCCTTCTTTAGGAAAAGATAATCATAAAGGAAAGCCAGTGAAAACCTTTGTATAGTAGAAGAGTTAAATTCAAAGGGCTGAAGGCATTCCCGAAAGCAAAAGAGGGAGGATTTCTGAAGTCAATCAGGAATAATATACAGACGGAATTGATGAAAGGACTTTTCCAGGAAAGATATGTGACCTGCAAAGAGTTAAGAGAAAAGAAAAAGTTAGAGTAAAAACAAAAAGAACAAACAGAAAATTCAAGAAAGTGGAATTGGTAACCAAACCATTGAAACCTTTCAGCCACCTCAGAAGATAGGGGCCCAATGTACTCCAAAATTGCAAGCAAAGAAATGCTCATGAACAGAGGTGAAGTTAAAAGCTCCTGGATAACCAAAGGCCAACTGATGGCAGGAACTTGGTTACCAGGCATGGCTGCTTTCATTTTCTTACCAAAAGGTCTTGTTGAGGAGATGAAGCAATTGCATGCTCAGAAGTAAACCCCCAGCAGGACATTAAGGGGGCTCAGGAAAGTGGGGGGAGCAGTTCAAAGTTCAAGAACATCTCCACAGAGAACATGGGACTGGATCCCAGTCTTGAAGGGAAACTAGGCTAAGACAAAGAAAAGGTAAGGAATAATGAAGCAAATAGGAGGAACATAGAGAAGAAACAAGGCAGCAGGCACACGGGTGGACTGCAGAGGGGTGCTGAGGCTAATTTTTCAACTTATAGTGAAAATATTAACACCAGATGTCCTTTAAGTAGTACCTTGCCCTCTGCCTGCCACATCATAAAACTGGGAAGTCTGGGCATATGCAAGACCTAAGGCTGCAGCCAACCTATTCCTTTGGGTAACTGTGAGCCTGGCTAACAATTGTATATACACTATAGAGAGTGTCAAAAAAGGTTTTAATTGTTTCTAATAAACTTTAGAGAAAGGAGAAAACACTGTAAACTGCATTCCGTTCACCAGTTCAGTTAAGAAGAGCACACTAAGGGGAAGAAGATCATGCAGTGATGGCGATAACTGAGAAGGTGACCAGCATCTATGAGTGATATTATATTCCAGGAACTGTGATTTACCTGCATGATTTCATCATTTATCCTCACTGAAACCTCATGCTATTTATTTTTAGAACTTTTGGTAACAAATTATATGAAACCAACTCAAAATAACTTCACAACTAAGGGAATTGTCTTGCAGAACTGGCAAATTCAGGGACAGATATTCCTGGCTTCAGAAATGACTGCAACCAAGGGATCAAATGATGCTACCAGGATTCTGTCATGTTTCTTATTTCTCAGCTCTGCTGGCTGCATTTACAGTCACTCTTGACATACCTTGGGAAATTAACTGCTGGAAGCTCCAATCTAACACACCTGCAAAGACAGTCAAAAAGGAAAAGAAACATCATTGCTCACTCCCTCCTTCTTGCTTTCCTTGCCTTTCCCTCTCCTCCCAATCCTGGAAACGTTATAAATGGCCTTGCTGGTCTTAGGCACCACAAACAGACCAGACACTCATGGGCCAGGCTTGAGCATCCTACCCCACTAGAGATAGGTAGATCATGGAACTGGCAGACCCACAGGCACCATGAGTTCCAGTGGAAAGCAAGCTTCCAGGAAAATTTCCACTCTAGGAAAATGCTGACATTGTCCCTATTTAGCAATGAGAAAATTTAGGCCTAACACCATTGGGTTTGAAACTAGACTTTGGAATAAAATGGCCCTTTGTTAAGCCAATATTGTTAAGGTTGGAAGCTATAAGAAAGAACTTGCTCTGAGCCCCACCCAGATAATTAACTCAGAATCCAGGAGATAAGAACAATATAATAACAATGTAATAATATAACATATAACATAATATAATAATAACAACATAGGGCTGAGGTCCTGGCTCAGTGGTAGAGCACTCGCCTACCATATGTGGGGTAATGGGTTTGATTATCAGCACTGCACATAAGTAAATAAAGGTCCAACAACAACTAAAAAAATTTTCTTAAATAATAATAATAATATAATAGGTAAATGTATCTCTTCAATCTCCTCAGGTAATTCTAATATATAGTCAGTACTGAGTACTCCCATCCTCAGCATTCAGCTCCATTAGTCATGAACCTCAGACTGTACAATATACTGTGTCCCACTTGGCCCCTGCCTTCATCCAGAGTAATGCGGAGCTGACTGTATCGCTTGCCACCTCCCACGCTCATCTTTACATCAATCCATATTTGCAGCTACAGTCCCTGGTATGTCATCTGACTGGTATGTCAGACTTCCCAGTTTTATGATGTGGCAGGCAGAGGGCAAGGTACTACTTAAAGGACATCTGGTGTTAATATTTTCACTATAAGTTGAAAAATTAGCCTCAGCACCCCTCTGCAGTCCACCCGTGTGCCTGCTGCCTTGTTTCTTCTCTATGTTCCTCCTATTTGCTTCATTCAATAAATATCTTGTTAAAGTGAATTGATGTATCTCCATGGATTTTTGAACTAATACTCTTGCTAGAATAAAGGGTTCATTAGAAAAAATAATAAAACTATCTCCATGATATAGCAGTGGTGATGTTGACAGGAAGGAAGAAAGGATAATAATCCATTGTCCACGTTCTATGAATCAAAAAAAAAGGAAAAGGAAAAAAAAGAGGCGCTCAGGAGGTAAGATTATCATACTGCATAAATTACTTTTCAAATTAACATAACCCTTCAAGCCAGCTCTTCAGTTCTCATTCTGCCAAGTTGCTTAATTATGACATCTCTGTTCCCCAATTAAAGGCTAATTAAGCTTGTCAGCACCTTTCTAGAATATTAACTATTTTATTCTTTTAAATTTAGGCTTTATTAAATTGAAATCCTTTATGGAAAAGCAGTATATTTTAAGGACTTCTTGATCTCTCATTTCCGTGACTATACCATACTAAATAATACTCATATTCTTATTAAAAGTTTAAGATGAACTGTACTGCAGCAAAACTCTGTGTGTGTGTGTGTGTGTGTGTGTGTGTTTAAGCTTCTATTGGACTCACTAATATGATAACCATTGGTTCTGCTATCATTTCACTTTGTTCATTTCTGATCTTTCCTACAAAATAACTGGATGGTCTCAGACCCACATTTTCCCTGTAGTATTCCTGGAGTTCACGTTTCATCTCTTTCTGGGTGTGGAGGTGGGTGCAGGGCAACTAATTTTTCCTACTTGCCTGATTCTCCTTCCTAAAATTTCTCCATTTTCGGCTGTCCTGGGATTTACCTTTAAGCTGCACCTGCCCTGAATCTATGTTCCATCCTAATGTTCATAGAGTTTTATGGGCTTGTCTGCCACAGACCACTGGTTCCAACCCAGAACATCTGCTGTTTCCTTGCCCTTCTCTCAACTTTCAGTGCCCACTGCGCTGGACTCAGGCATGTCTTCTGTCCAGAAGGTTTCTAAGTTTTGCATGTCTACAGAATCATCTTATCTTTGCTCTGCCAATGAGTTTAGTTCCAGAAAAAGGATTTGACACTAAAGTGTGTTTCAGACAACTCAGCTGTGCCTGGAGGCTAAAGAAATGTTTGCTTAAAAGGTCCCTTTCTGTGAAACCCAAATGCTGCTGGCAATCACAGTCCCTTTTCAACATATTTTTCCAAGGTTTTTGTTCTTCCATTTTTATTGTCAGTAACCACTGAAAAGCACATTCTAATTTGAATCCAGGAGAACTGCAAAAATGTACAATTTCCTTTAGAAACTCATTGTCCCCAATCCCTTGACTGCTACTGTCAACACCCCAAGACTTTACACGTGGTAATTAAGGAATCCCTTGATTTCTTTGCTGATAATTCTTTGTAGACTCAAATACTTCTTTCATCAGATAGTTTTATATGTTGGTAGCATCTGAGTTCAATAGGCCTTGAAGGGCCAGCATGAGAACCTACACTGCTTTTGTGGGAAGATGAGTTATGAATGCTCAGATATAAATTTGCATGAATAGAAACATGTCTCCCTATCTCATCTCCATGCTAAGTGCTCTACCTCTAACCTCAATAGAGGCATTGGACCCTCAGCAGCAATAGAAAGAACATAGCAGTTCAACTGCTCACCATTCCTTCCTATACCTCTCTTCTTAGTCCAATCTTATTCTTCCTGAGTCACATCCTTTAGCAGTTTCTTCAGCAAAATTATTTTTTGCTAAATTCACAAGGTTATTTGTGGATTTTTTTGTTGTATTGTTTGGGGATTAGGGATTCCTAAAAGACAGTTTAGCTGGATATAGAATTTAGGTTAATATTTGTTTTCTCTTAACATTGTTTAGGATACTATTCAACTATCTTCTGACTTCTATTATTGTCTTTTGAAAAGTTTTTAGCCAGTCAAATTATCATCATTTTATTGGCAACTTTTCCATAATGCTAAAGTTTCTTTTATGTTATTTTTGCCTTTGTTGTTCTGTAGCTTCACTAAGATGTGTCTATATGTGGATTTATTTTGCTTATTCTGCCAAGAAACTTGTCGTGCTTCTTAAATCACAAGACTCTGTTTTTCATTAATTCTAAAAATATCTTATCTGCTCTATCTTTAAATATTACCTCTCCACCCTCTCTTTATTCTTTATAACTGAAACTCATAGTAGATGTTTGTTTCAACTTTTTATATGCTCAATATCTCTTGATGGTTCATATTTTCCAAAATTTCTTTTCAGTGCTTTCCAAATAATATCTATAGATTTATCTTCTACTACATAAATTTTTTAGCTATAGCTAATGTTTAATCTATGCACTAATTTTAATGTCTATATGTTTCATTTCTATAAGTTCTAATAATTTTTTAAATATGCCTATTCTTTTTAATAATACTCTTATGTTTTATCTTATTCCTTCTTTTATGTCATTATAATTATGCATACACATATTTGACAGTGCCATTGATATTTCTATTGATGATACACTGTCACTCACAGTGAATTATTTCATATATATATATATATATATATATATATATATATATATATATATAAAACACACACACACTTTTTTTTTTTGGCACTAGGGCGCTCAACCACTGAACCACATTCCCATACCTTTTTATTTTTTATTTTGAGACAGGATCTCTCTAAGTTGTTTAAGGCCTCATTAAGTTGCTAAAGGTGGCTTTGAACCTGTGATCCTCCTACCTCAATTTTCCAAGCAACTAGGATTTTAGGCATGTGCCACCACACCCAGATGGTATTTTATAATTTTGAAATGTGATCTTACCTTCACTCTTAACTTATGTATGGAAATCTTGTGTATTCTGGGTTGTAAAATGGATTTCCAAACAAATTTTGCATTTTCTTTTTCTAGTTGTGAGAGGCTAAATTTGTATGCTATTCTCTCAGGTTAGGAATTCCCAGCTGTTGTGGTTTAGACATTAGGTGTCCCCCAAAAGCTCATGTGTGAGACAATGCACGAAAGTTTAGAGGTAAAATGATTGGGTTATGACAGTCTTAACTAATCAGTTATTAATCCCCTCATAGGGATTAACTGAGTGGTGACTGCAGGTAGTTAAGGTGTGGCTGGCAGAGGTAGGTCATTAGGGGCTATACCTTTGGGGTATATATTCTGTGAGCTGAGCTTAGTCTCTCTGCTTCCTGTGGCCATGTCCTTAGCTACTTTCCTCCACCATGATGTTCTGCCTTGCCTTAGGCCCAATCGGCTATCTATGGACTGAGACCTCTGAAACCATGAGCCTCAAAATAAACTTTTCCTCCCAAAATCTTTTTTGTCAGGACTTTTGGTCAAAGAAACAAAAAAAATTGCCTAAAACACCAGCCAATCATTTATTTTCACATGGTTTTTGTGCTCCCCAAGGGTCAGTTTCAATCTTCACTGTCAAAATCAGTCCATAGCTGCTTCTTCAAATGTTCAGACAACAAAGCAAAACTATGAGAAACATGAAGAATCAAGAAAAAAAACAATCAAAGGAAGAAAACATGTTTCTAATAACCAACCCAAACAAAAGTAGATCTATGAATTTCCTGAAAAAAAGAATTCAAATTAATCTTTATAGAGAAGAGATATCCCAATTGAGACCACAAAAATACAAAGGATCATGAAGGACTATTATGAAAATTTACATATCAACAAATTGGATAACCTAGAAGAAATGGATAAATTCCTAGACACATACAACCTACCAATACTGAATGATGAAAAAAAAATCAACATAAAACTATGATAGGATAAACAATCAATAAGTAAGGAGACTGAATCAAGAATAACATCAATGAAAAGCCCAGGACCTGATGACTTCACTGATAAATTTTAATAAACATCTAAAGAAGAACTAACACCAGTCCTTCTCAAACTATTTTTAAAACATGGAAGAGGAGATACTTCCCATCTAATTTTACCAGGCCAGCATGATCCTGATACTAATGCCAAACAAAAAATGCTCAAAAAAAGAAAACTAAGGTCAACATGTGATGAACACAGATGTTCTGTGATGAACATAGATGAAAAATTCTTCAACAAAATACTAGAAAACCAAGTTGAACAACACATTAATAGGATCATTCATCATGGTCAAAAGAGATTTATTCCAGAGACACAAGGATAGTTTATCATATGAAAATCTATGAATGATATAAGCCACTTTGACAGAGAGAAGGACCAAAACCATATAATTATATCAAAGTACTTGACAAAATTCAACATACTTTCATAATAAAAACTCTCAAAAAATTGAGTGTAAAAAGAATATACCTCAATAAAATGAAGGCCATCAATAGCAATATTATACTATATTATAGCATACTCTATAATAAAAAGATGAGAGCTTTTCTCTAAGAGCAAGAACAAGACAAAAATGCTCACTCTCACCAGGTCTATTCAATATAATATTGGAAGTACCAGTCAAAGTGATTAGGCAAAAAAAGGAAATAAAATGCATTCAAATTGGGAAGGAAGAAACCAAATTGTCACTGTTTGCAAATGACACTGAAGATTTAGTGAAGATTTCATCAAAAATGTTTAGAATTAATAAATGAATTCAGTAAAGTTCAGGATACAAAGTCCACATACAAAAACCAGCAGGAACTAGTAACAAAGTATCCAAAAAATAAATTGAGAAAAGAAAATCATTTATAATATCTACAAAAAATAAGATTATTAGAAATGGATTTTTCCAAGGAAGTGAAAGATCTGTATACTGAAAACCAGAAAACACTGAAGAAGACACATAAATGGAAAGATATTCTGTGTTAATAAATTAGAAGAACTGTTATTGTCAAAATGTCCATACTATCCAAAGCAATCTGCTTAAATTCATCTTCCAAATTTCCCTAATTTTCTCTTTGCTTTTAAAGCCACAATTTTGTCTCCCTCAGTTTTCTGTAGTGTTAAGAACACAGACTCTGAAATCTGAGAGACGTGGCTTCAAATTCTAGTGTTTTGACTTTATAAATGAGAATACATTCAGCAACATGCAGCTAAAAACCAGCTAAAAGCAGCTTAGCTGAAGAATATCTGATATTCTGTTAGTTCTGTGGGAGGTCCTGAGACAGGGTGGGGTCTGGATGGGTCAGTGTCGGGGTCCTCACATCTCTCTAGGCTGCTGTCTTCAGAATGTGCCTTTGTTCTTTGGTGTTCTCCCTCCATGTTTGCCTGAAGCCTCAAGAACTCCATGCCACAGCTTCACACCACAGCATCCAGAGACAGTAGGGTAAGGTGTTCTTTTAAGAACAAGAATAAACTTTCCAGAAGCCCCACAGTGCATTTTTTTTCATATCTCATGCACCAAATTGTTTCATTCTCTTGACTAAAACATTTATTCAGCACAGAGGATTTTGCCATGATTGATTTAGACCAACTAGAAAGCACCTGTTGTCATGAGAGAGCTGCCAGTCCCCTAATGTTGAAAAATGTTAGTAGTGTTCTTGAAAAAAAATTAAATGGAGGAATCAGCTATTGGGTCTCTAACAAACAGTATTTTCTCATTTTGTTCTAGCTGTGTGAACATGGAGAGGTTACCAAACATCTCTCCACCTCAGTTTCCTTAACTATTAATGAAGATAATAATTGTACTTACCATGTAGAAGTTTTTGTGAGGTTTAAATGGGATAATTCATGAACAGCACTTACCACCACACCTGGCATATAAGAATCCAATAAATGTTAGCTATTAATTTGTCACCCAATTCTCAATGAATATTGTAATTAGATAATTTTTTGATATCTCATCTGACTCTCCTTCCTCTAGCAGCTAAAAACATTATCTATAATACTTCTTCACATGATTGAAAGCTTTTCTGCTTTATGTTTATTGAAGTTTTTTTTTTCTTTTCCACTGTCCTTTTGCCATTTATCCAGATTACTTGAAGAGAAGTACAAAAGTAGTCTCAAGGCAAAATCGAAGGACTGACAGTACTACTACTAATAAAATTACTATAACTGTGGCTATAATTCAGCTTATTCCACTTGAAATGTCCAAACAAAAGGCTCATTTTCAGAGTAAGCCATTGTAGACTCACCATGGCTAACGGCCGCCACAGCCTCCTGCCTGGCTGTGTCTGGCACTTCATTCTCCTGGCCATTGTTTTTCACTCACATGTCCCTATGGTTGATTTGGGATAAGCATTTTCATTTTGCTCCATATGAACATACGGTTCCTTTAAGATACCTGCCTCAGATGCCTATGAAACAGAAGCTCCAAAGGGAAATCTTGCAAATATAAATTTTCATCAGTTTGAGTTAATAATATTATCCTTGTGGTGATGTAAAATTCTCAGAAATTAGGTGAGGAATGCTATTAAATTATGTATGCATAATTATATGCTGTTTAAAATATTGCTAAACTATGCATGTCTTAAATAAGGTGAGTAAAAATATATAAATCATCTACATATTTCAATGTTTCTTGTGTTATTTTGATATTTTGTGATGATTTCTTTGGGCAACCCTTCAGGATTATTTTAATAATGTCAGCTTTGTAAGTGAGGCTTCGAGAGACAATGAAGGAACTCAGCTTGGGAAAGGTGAACTAGGATCCAGCTTTGCTGCCTGCTAATTATCTGGGCGGCATCTTCTCCCAGCCTCAGTGTCCTCATTCCCCCACTGACTTTTAAAGCTGTGATATTCTAAACAGAGCTGGTACTACCAACCTTGGCCTGTCCTAGCAGCAGCATGTTTACTTGGTGTCTGCACAAGTGAGGTACCTGGCACGCTCTCCACACTTACAGGCAAGCTGCTCCCCTTGGCAGACAGCTGAACTGTGTCCAGGTGCTACCTTGAGAACCTGCAGTTGTGTAATCTGCTCTCTATGTGTCAGAAAACCAGATTTCTGGTGTCTTTTGAAAATGGGATCCAGCAATGCAGAAGCATGACAGCAGCAAAGCCTATTAGCAAATACCTGAAGGAAGTGTCCCCATATTTCTGACAGGCAGACTGCACAGGTCCTAGAGATCATTGAGAAACCTCCTCCACACACACCCCTCATTTTTCATATAAGAAAACATCAGGGAGATCCAACATGGTGGCGGGCGCGGAGAGATCAAGTCTCTGACCTCTTCAGCTGCGCGGGCATAGGGAGTCGTAAACCGTCTAAATGCTGTTTGCTCAGGATCACTAGGCAATGCTGAGCTGACGTGGTCTGGGGCGAATAGTCTGCACCTCTCAGAACACACACCGAGCCCAGATCGGCTGAATTCAAGCTCCCGCTCGCCTGCTTCTCGCAGACAAACTGCTGTGACTCACCACTAAATGATCCCACTGAAACAACTGGTCGGCCCTTCTGAACCTATGGAGGTTAATGCCAACCGAGCCTTCATAGGCAGTGGCCACAGAATTGAGACGGGGCTTGGGAGAGCCAGTCAGGACCCACCCATTGCATTGGTCACCCAGCAAAGGGAACAAACTGTCGCCATTTGCATGGGATACCACCATGGCTGAGAACTGACATCACCAGACTGCGGTGGAGGAGATAACTTCATTGAAACCAGCGGCGACAGGTGTGTAACCCCCTAGCCTTCCCTCTCCACACAGCGGGGAAACTTTAAGGGCCCTTCCCAGTTCTCCCGTGAACGCGATAGCCAGACCGAGGGAATCAGGAGTAGCGCGGGAACCGCGGCGCGGAACTCCCGGCTACCGCTCCCACCAGTGCTGACAACTGAGGTCTCTTGCACCAGCTACCAGGGGTGTGGCTACCGGAGGGCAAGCAAAACTCTCTGAGGGTTCTCAACCCCAAGCTCCACAAACTTAGGGTCTGAGGGAATGGCAAACAGGGAGAGTGTGCCCAGTCGTTCATGAAAACAGGGCTCCCAGGAGCAGCAGACCTGGCGTGTAGCCAGTATTGTGAGCGTGACCGGTGAGCGGGGCCTGGCTTGAGGAAAAGTGGGGAAGTGACTAGACACAAGAGAAGGCCTTAGGCACTCAGGATTGGAGTCCCGCCCAGTCTGGAAGGAGGAGCTGCTGCGCAGTGATTGGTTCCCGCATATTGAGAGGAGAAGCTTGGCCTGGTGGGCACAGCTCCACGTACTGGAAGAGAAGTTAATCAAACACTAAGACTGCATTTATTAATTTTTTTTATTTGGTTTTTTTTAATTTCATTTTTGTTGTTTTTTAAATTTATTAAATTTTTTTAAATTATATTTTAATTTTAATTTTTTTATTAATTTTTTAATTTTTTTTTTCATTTTTATTTTCTATTTTTTCTTTTGTCTTTTCATTTCTTTTCAATTTCCTTATTCCCCCTTCCTTGAATTCTACCTGCTTACTCTCATTCTCTTTAGTGACTTCTTCCCTTCCCTTCTAATACCTTTCCTCCCAAGCATCAAATAAATTTATAGAAGTAAACAATAACTCAGTAGTCAAACAGAACAAGAAGTAACATGAGCAGCATGAAAAAGCAAGGAAGAAAAGGAGTACAAACAATGCAGGACAACCTAAATATTCAGGAGGACCTAGAGGCATCAGAAAAATGGTCAAATAAAGAACTCAAGGAATACCTTAGACAGATGGAATGGAACCTTAAAGAGGATACGAGACAGCAAATTCAAACAGTGAAAGAACACATTCAAAATGAATTACATAAACAGATAAAAGAAGAAATTAAGGATCTTTATCAGGAGATAAGATTATAAAAAAATCAAACAATAATTCTAGAAATGAAGGAAACTATAAACCAAATTAAAAACTCAAATGAGAGTATCACTAACAGAGTGGAGCAAGTAGAAGCCAGAAAGTCAGATAATGAAGACAAAATATATCATCTTGAAAAGAGTCTAGCCAACTCAGAAAAGCTGGTAAAAAATCACGAGAAAAACATCAAAGAGATATGGGATAACATAAAAAAACAAACTTAAGAGTCATCGGGTTAGAGGAAGGTACAGAGGTTCAAACCAAGGGAATGAGCAACCTGCTGAATGAAACAATTATAGAAAACTTTCCAGAAATAAAAAAAAGGAAACGGATATACAAATTGTAGATGCATACAGGACAACGAGCATACAAAATCACAGTAGACCAATGCCAAGACACATTGTTATGAAGATACCCAATATACAGAACAAAGAGAAATATTAAAAGCTGCAAGAGAGGAGGCAGATTACATTCAGGGGTAAACCAATAAGGTTAACAACAGATTTTTCATCACAGACGATGAAAGCGAGAAGATCCTGGAACAACATATTTCAAACACTGAAAGACAATGGATGCCAACCAAGAATTTTGTATACAGCAAAATTAAGCTTCAGGTACGACAATGAAATAAAAATCTTTCATGATAAATAAAAGTTAAAAGAATTTGCAGCCAGAAAACCAGCATTGCAAAGCATCTTGAGCAAAACACTACACGAGGAAGAAATGAAAAACAATAACCAAAACCAACAGTGGGAAGTGCCTCAGTAAAGACAGAGGACGGGGGGAAAGCTAATCATGGAGAAACAAACTAAATTTAAAAAAATAAATAAATAATCAAACATGGCTGGAAGTACAAACCATATATCAATAGTAACTCTAAACATTAATGGCTTAAACTCTCCAATAAAGCGACATAGGCTGGTAACATGGATTAAAAAAACAAATCCAGGGGCTGGGGATGTGGCTCAAGTGGTAGCGCGCTCGCCTCGCATGCGTGCGGCCCGGGTTCGATCCTCAGCACCACATACCAACAAAGATGTTGTGTCCGCCGAGAACTAAAATAAATAAATATTTAAAAAAATTCTCTCTCTCTCTCTCTCTCTCTCTCTCTCTCTCTCCCTCCTCTCTCACTCTCTCTTTAAAAAAAAAAAAAAAAAAAACAAATCCAACAATATGCTGCCTCCAGGAGACACATCTGATTGGAAAAGACATACACAGGCTAAAGGTGAAAGGTTGGGAAAAAATATACCACGCACACAGTCCTCGTAAGCAAGCAGGGGTGGCCATCCTCATATCAAATAAAATCTACTTCAAGACTAAGTTAATCAAAAGGGATAAGGAAGGACATTATATACTGTTAAAAGGAACCATTCACCAACAAGACATAACAATTATCAATATTTATGCACCAAATAATGGTGCTGTGACGTTCATAAAACAAATTCTCCTCAAGTTCAAGAATCAAATAGACCACAACACAATAATTATGGATGACTTCAACACACCTCTCTCACCATTTCACAGATCCTCCAAACAAAAGTTGAATAAAGAAACTATAGAACTCAATGTCACAATCAATATCCTAGACTTAACTGACATATATAGAATATATCAACCATCATCAAGTGGATATACTTTTTTCTCAGCAGCACAAGGATCTTTCTCAAAAATAGACCTTATATTATGCCATAGGGCAACCCTCAGTAAATATAAATGGGTGGAGATAATACCATGCATTTTATCTGATCATAATGGAATGAAACTGGAAATCAATGATAAAAGAAGAAAGGAAAAATCCGACATCACATGGAAAATGAACAATATGTTACTAAATGATCAATGGGTTACAGAAGATAAAGGAGGAAATCAAAAAATTCTTAGAGATAAATGAAAGTACAGACACAACATATCGGAATCTATGGGACACAATGAAAGCAGTTTTAAGAGGGAAATTCATCGCCTGGAGGTCATTCCTCAAAAAAAGAAAAAACCAACAAATAAATGAGCTCACACATCATCTCAAAGCCCTAGAAAAGGAAGAGCAAAATAACAGCAAATGTAGCAGAAGGCAAGAAATAATTAAAATCAGAGCAGAAATCAACAAAATGGAAACAAAAGAAACTATTGAAAAAAATTGACAAAACTAAAAGTTGGTTCTTCAAAAAAATAAATAAGATTGACAGACCCATAGCCATGCTAACGAAGAGAAGAAGACAGAGAACTCAAATTACTAACATACGGAATGAAAAAGGCAACATCACAACAGATACTACAGAAATACAGAAGATAACTAGGAATTATTTTGAAAACCTGTATTCCAATAAAATAGAAGATAGTGAAGACATCGATAAATTTCTTAAGTCATATGGTTTGCCCAGACTGAGTCAGGAGGATACACACAATTTGAACAGACCAATATCAATGGATGAAATAGAAGAAGCAATCAAAAGACTACCAACCAAGAAAAGCCCAGGACTGGATGGGTATACAGCGGAGTTTTACAAAACTTTTAAAGAAGAATTAATACCAATACTTTTCAAGTTATTTCAGGAAATATAAAAAGAGGGAGCTCTTCCAAATTCATTCTATGAGGCCAACATCACCCTGATTCCCAAACCAGACAAAGACACTTCAAAGAAAGAAAACTACAGACCAATATCTCTAATGAACCTAGATGCAAAAATCCTCAATAAAATTCTGGTGAATCGGATACAAAAACACATCAAAAAAAATTGTGCACCATAATCAAGTAGGATTCATCCCTGGGATGCAAGGTGGTTCAATATACGGAAATCAATAAATGTTATTCACCACATCAATAGACTTAAAGATAAGAACCATATGATCATCTCGATAAACGCAGAAAAAGCATTCAACAAAGTACAGCATCCCTTTATGTTCAAAATATTAGAAAAACTAGGGATAACAGGAACTTACCTCAACATTGTAAAAGCTATCTATGCTAAGCCTCAGGCTAGCATCATTCTGAATGGAGAAAAATTGAAGGCATTCCCTCTAAAATCTGGAAGAAGACAGGGATGCCCTCTATCACCACTTCTATTCAATATAGTCCTCGAAACACTGGCCAGAGCAATTAGACAGATGAAAGAAATTAAAGACATAAAAATAGGAAAAAAAGAACTTAAATTATCACTATTTGCACATGACATGATTCTATACCTAGAAGACCCAAAAGGGTCTACAAAAAAACTACTAGAACTAATAAATGAATTCAGCAAAGTGGCAGGATATAAAATCAACCCACATAAATCAAGGCATTTCTGTATATCAGTGACAAAACTTCTGAAACAGAAATGAGGAAAAACACCCCATTCACAATATCCTCAAAAAAAATAAAATACTTGGGAATCAACCTAACAAAAGAGGTAAAAGATTTATACAATGAAAACTACAGAACCCTAAAGAGAGAAATAGAAGAAGATTTTAGAAGATGGAAAAATATACCCTGTTCATGGATAGGCAGAACTAATATCATCAAAATGGCAATATTACCAAAAGTTCTCTATAGGTTTAATGCAATGCCAATCAAAATCCCAATGGCATTTCTTGTAGAAATAGAGAAAGCAAACATGAAATTCATATGGAAAAATAAAAGACCCAGAATAGCAAAAGCAACTCTAAGCAGGAAGTATGAATCAGGCTGTATAGCAATACCAGATTTCAAACTATATTACAGAGCAATAGTAACAAAAACAGCATGGTATTGGTACCAAAACAGGAGGGTGGACCAATGGTACAGAATAGAGGACACAGAGACTAATCCTCAAAGTTACAACTATCTTATATTTGACAAAGGGGCTAAAAGCATGCAATGGAGGAAGGATAGCATCTTCAACAAATGGTGCTGGAAAAACTGGAAATCCATATGCAACAAAATGAAACTGAATCCCCTCCTCTCACCATGCCCAAAAGTTAACTCAAAATGGATCAAGGAGCTTCATATCAAATCAGAGACTCTGCGTCTGATAGAAGAAAAAGTTGGTTACAATCTACATACTGTGGGGTCGGGCTCCAAATTCCTCAATAGGACACCTATAGCAGAAGAGTTAATAACCAGAATCAACAAATGGGACTTACTCAAACTAAAAAGTTTTTTATTTTCAGCAAAAGAAACAATAAGAGAGGTAAATAGGGAGCCTACATCCTGGGAACAAATTTTTACTCCTCACACTTCAGATAGAGCCCTAATATCCAGAGTATACAAAGAACTCAAAAAATTATACAATAAGATAACAAATAACCCCGTCAAAAAATGGGCCAAGGACCTGAACAGACACTTCTCAGAGGAAGACATACAATCAATAAACAAGTACATGAAAAAATGCTCACCATCTCTCGCAGTCAGAGAAATGCAAATCAAAACCACCCTAAGATACCATCTCACTCCAGTAAGATTGGCAGCCATTATGAAGTCAAACAACAATGAGTGCTGGCGAGGATGTGGGGAAAAGGGTACTCTTGTACACTGCTGGTGGGACTGCAAAATGGTGAGGCCAATTTGGAAAGCAGTATGGAGATTCCTGGGAAAGCTGGGAATGGAACCACCATTTGACCCAGCTATTGCCCTTCTCGGACTATTCCCTGAAGACCTTAAAAGAGCACACTACAGGGATACTGCCACATCGATGTTCATAGCAGCACAATTCACAATAGCTAGACTGTGGAACCAACCCAGATGCCCTTCAATAGATGAATGGATTAAAAAATGTGGCATTTATACACAATGGAGTATTACACAGCACTAAAAAATGACAAAATCATGGAATTTGCAGGGAAATGGATGGCACTAGAGCAGATTATGCTAAGTAAAGCTAGCCAATCCCTAAAAAACAAATGCCAAATGTCTTTGATATAAAGAGAGCAACTAAGAACAGAACAGGAAGGAAGAGCATGAGGAAAAGATTAACGTTAAACAAAGACATGAGGTGGGAGGGAAAGGGAGAGAAAAGAAAAATTGCATGGAAATGGAAGGAGACCCTCATTGTTATACAAAATTACATATAAGAGGTTGTGAGGGGAATGGGAAAAAAAACAAGGAGAGAAATGAATTACAGTAGATGGGGTAAAGAGAGAAGGTGGGAGGGGAGGGGAGGGTGATAGTAGAGGATAGGAAAGGTAGCAGAATACAACAGTTACTAATAGGGCATTATGTAAAAATGTGGATGTGTAACCAATGTGATTCTGCAATCTGTATTTGGGGTAAAAGTGGGAGTTCATAACCCACTTGAATCTAATGTATGAAATATGATATGTCAAGAGCTTTGTAATGCTTTGAACAACCAATAAAAGAATAAAAAATAAAAAAATAAAAATAAAATAAAATATCTTTTTTAAAAAAAAAAGAAAACATCAGCAGGTTGGAGATGGAGTAAGGCTGGAACCTAGATGGCTCGTCTCTGAGACAGTAAAATTTTCACCAAGACATGCTACATTATCCAAATATACCACAGTGTCAACATTAGGAATTAGGCAACAATACAAATATAAAATAATAACAACCATGCTCACAAAGCTTTACAGTGTACTAGCAACTTGAACCTTGATTATTTCATTTGCATTTCCCCTCAAAAGAAGATAACACTTGAAAGGGTTAAGTGACTTGCCCTTGGTCAGGTGGTAAAAGAGCCAGCCCCAAAGGCCAGCTCGTTGGATTTCTAGTCCTGCATGTTTCCTAGACTCATCCCTGGACTTCACCAAACCAGCTGATGACCAAGGAACACAGGAGATCTTCCTACTGCCTAGGGCTCCCAAATGACCAAGGTGAAAAAGGGCTACATATACACAGCTAGTCACAGGTTCTTTTAGTGGTTTTCGTTTTTTTGGTAGTGCTGGGGATGGAACCCAGGGCTTTGTGCATGCTAGGCTATTTCCCCAGCCCCCATCTTGTCTTCTAATCTACTAATGTCAATATGACAAGTAAGATCTCTTTTAGGAAACTCCTGAAGAGGAACATTCCTATGTTACAGCTGATTTTTCTTCCTTCTTTCCTTCCTTCCTTCCTTCCTTCCTTCCTTCCTTCCTCCCTCCCTCCCTCTCTTCCTTCTTCCCTTCCTTTCTTCCTTCCTGCTCTAAAGCAGCTCATTACCAAAAGCTTAGTCCATACCTTAGCTACGAAAGAATACCTGCAGCTAGGTAATTTATAAAGGAAAGAAGTTTACTTTGGTTCACAATTCTGAAGGCTGGAAGTCCAAGATCAGGTGGCTCCATCTTGTGATGTGTCACCACACTGTGGAAAAGCAGGAAAGTGGGCTCAAGCAGAAGAGGCAAAACACAGGCTCAGCCTCACATCTAACCACCTGCTCTGAGGTGGCTACTCCCATTCCACAAGAATGGATTCATTCCTCTCAGTGACCTAATCAAGTGGGGTGCAAGGGTACTTAACTCTAATGCCAGCTACTCTGGAGGCTGAAGCAGAACAATCACAAGTTCAAGGCTAGCCTCAGCAACTTGAGGAGATCCTGACGCAAAATAAAGTAAAAAGGGTTGGGGATTTCACTCAGTGGTAAAGTGCTTGTCTCATGCACAAAGCCCTGGGTTCTATCCAGTACTGAAAAAAATTAAGAAAAAGATACATTAATGACCCAATCAGTTCTTAAAGGTCCCACTACCTCTCAGAACTGCTGCATTATGGACTAACTTTCCAAAACATGAACTCCCAAGGACATGATCAAACCAAAGCAGTGACACATGAAATATTAATGCACAGTGATATGAATGGGCAGTTCACACAGACAAAAATCACTGTATAAGTATTTTCAATGCAATATTTTCAGTATATAATATTGATAATTTGTTACATTTACAATAGGAACTACTGCATAGCGGTCAGGGAGAGAGCTCTAGCAATCCCATCAGAGTTTGAATCATGACTCTTTTACTGGCTGTGTAACCATGAGTCACAATCCTCATTCATATGGCAGAGATAAAATTGTGACATGTATATCACAAGATTGTTAAGGGAATTAAATGTGATATTGCCTATAAAGGCCTAAAATTGTACTAAGCACAGAATAAGTAGACAGTAAGCATTAGGTATTGCTGTTATTGTTGTTATTTATATTAGGGGTGTCACATTATACCCATGTTACAAGTATGGAAATGGAGATCAGAGAAGTTAGTGATTTCCTGAAGCCCCCAAATCTCAAAAGGCTTTTTGTAAACTTGTCTCTTGGAACCATATTGAAGATCAATAGTGTCAGATTGATACCAACAAGAAGGAGAGGAATGGGGAATAACAGACTAGTTGAGTGTGAAAGACCTCTAAAGGATAGTGTGAGAGAGCCCTAGGCTGCCTGCTCCCAAACTTACACTTTCATTATATTTAATGAGAGAGCACTCTGCGTAGCCTGCTTACCTCACGTGACTTGGTTTTCTCTCAGAGTGTGACAAGCACAGAAGAATCAATCAATCGCATTAGGTCATTTACTAAAACAGCCTTTAAGCAGAAAGCCTGTTATGCCTGGGTATCTACCACTTGACATAATAAATCTGCTAAAATTTAAGAGCATATCAGCCACATGGACACAATCTTCTGATGAGGTCTCTAAGTTAAGAATATTCTTGGCTAATAGTAAGGATATGTCCACTAAGCTATCTCTAGTGCAGGACGAGTTGTTTTTGTTGTCTTTGTGGCTTTGTTTTCCAATCCATCCTGCCCTAGTCAATACCCTATCGAATGATATAAGTCCACTGGTCACCAGTTTTGATTTTGCAACATGTGAAATTGTTATAAAGAGATCTAAGTTCTTTGTCTCCATTTATTTTCTTATCTCTTTATAGAACAGGAACAAACGATCTATGAACTGGCACATATTAATCACAGTTCAAGAAGAATCAGCATAAATACATGCACATTTACTGTGGACTTCATGATAAAGCCAGAGGTCATCCTAGGAGTAATTTTGGGATCAATGCCATTAACAAAGACCAAGTTTCTTTTTCATGGTACCACTGTGCCATCAGCAGGATATTCATTTCTGTCCTTGAGCTTCTAATCTCATGACCAGGAGTCCTGATCTCTAGGTGTCCCATCCTCATTCAACATTACCCACAGCAAGAGAGAAGGATGAATCTCATTCAGAAGTGAGTCACAGGCCTCCCCTTTACCTCATACAAAGGAGAATGGGATTGCTAGTGTACTGCCATCTGAACATCCAGGACTTCAGTGAGGAAGAAGGAAGAGCTGTTGGGTAAGGATGGAAGTGTCTACCACAGAAGTATGAGCTCAGCCCAGATCATGCAAAAGGCTTAAGAAGTCTGCCCTCAGAGATAAAGTGGCATTCTACAAGAGGATAAAGGATACATACAAATTTTTGAAAGTGATATAAATTTCATATCTTCTAGAAATTTCTGGAATTCAGAAACTACCCAAAGGCAGATCTCCTATTGATTACCTTTTGAGCAAGTTTTCTCTTTTGACTTTGTAAGCCCTGTTTTCATGTTTGTAAAAAGGGAGTGGTAATAGGACTTTCCTCAGGAGTGTGTTTCAAGAATTATAAATCAAGAGAAGGCGTTCTGAATAGGTTTTGGATACATGGTAGATCTAAATAAATTTAACTCTATTACTATTGCTAAGTGGTTATGCAGATTGATTTTTTAATTTATATACAAACAGGGTCACTGTCAGAAAATGGAGATAAGTATCTGGGACCTGTGTCACATAAATGTATATTAAGAGGAAACTGAGCATGAAGAGAGAAAATTTATGGGCCACAATGTGACTTCTAAAGAAAGAATCAAGGCATTCACTGGAAACCGATGGATACCCAATGGACCCACTCTGTTTCAGTGTCCGGAAAATCCCAGGAAGCAGTGTGAAGTTGCCGAGTCTCACTTCCACAAGTCACTTTGGAGGCCAATCTGAAGAAGTTTTGATAAGAGCAGTTGAGCACTAGAGCTGTGATCTGCCCTTACAGGTGTTATTGAGATTGTGACACTGAGCTGTCTGCCTGAAAAGTAACTATTCCAGAAAGAAGAGACTGGAATGACCCACATGACTTTCTAAGAGATGTTGACAAGAGCAACTAGGAGTTACCATAATCAGCAGAAAGACCAGCTGCTGCAAGTCACTGGATGCAATAATATAGAGAGGAAGAGTCACCAGGAGTGAGGCCACTGTCATCCTCTATCACTGAGGGCTATGATCCACAAAGGCTAGTGCCAGCACTTCTAAGGCAGTGCTAGGAACTAGTAATGGATTTGACTCTCATTTTTTGAAGCAGCAGACTTAGGTCAAACCTGGGAGATCTTGTTGCTCAGAAGTCTCTGGCCCTCTTCACAATCATTGAAGATGAGGGAACAACACAGACTTGGAATGAGAAGACCTGGACTTGAGTTCTGGATTTCGTGTGCAATGACCTTGAGTTAGTCCCTTAAACTCACTGCTTTTCTGAGGGCTTAATGAGACAATGTATATAAAAAAGCTTTATAACATATAAAACACCATAACAATTAAAAACATCACTGTCATTATTTTTTCAGTATGTTCCTCAATGAAGAGCAAAATTAACAAGTTTTCATAAGGAACCTAATGGGAATATATATAGCCACAGAAAATCTAGGTGGGAACTTAAGCCAGTTCTACAAACCTTTAACAGGAATCTGGCCCCATGAAAGAGATTTGGAGAAGTCTGTCTATTGATTTCACTTTGTCTCAAAACACACACATGTACACACACACACACACACACACACACACACCTGAAAGTTTACTAAAGAGAATTTTTTTTAAGGAAAAACTCTTAGTATAACATGTCTGTGGCTTATCTTCTATCAGTAGGGTTCCTTTCAAAGTTCCTCTGGAAAATGGGAAAGCAGTGATGTTGCATCACTGGGAGAGGACACACCACAGGAAGCAATCACAGCTGCTGAGTTAAGTCAAGACACCCTTTGATACATTCAGCCTGATACTAGTTTGGGTATCCATGCTCCTCTGGCCTTCACCTCCAGTCTGCTAGATTTCCTGCATACATCAGACTGGTGGAACCGTCTCCTTGCCTCCCTTGACTTGGGCACTGTCTTCTGTTTTGGCCAGTGATGGTGCTTCTGACAGGCTCCATCTGCCTATTCACTTTGAGTTTCCACTGCTCTGACATCTGCGATTCAAAATCATTCAATCTACTGTCAACAGAGTCTTCCTTTTAAAAGGGGGGAAAAATAGTCAAGCAGTAAAAGAATCCAACTACTATCTAAAAGAAAACATAGAAGTAGCTTTTTTTTTAAATTAGGGCTTTCCATCCCTCACATGGTTTGTTCTATAATTAGAAAGTGTGTTGTTGAATGGGTGTTATGATCACCCTTTAAGAATCTTGTTTTTGTAATACTGAATTTACCACATGATATTAATTTGGAGAATGAGAGAAAAAAAACAGGAAAGCAGCCACAGCACAAAGAGTTCTGCAGTGCAGTACTATGGAGTTTCAGAGGCAAAAAGAATAGCTAAAAGAATGTACACTAATGTTTTCAGACATGAAATTGTTAGTTCAAGCACTCACTGGCTCTTGCCTGGATATTTGCAATAGAACAAATTTATGATCCCAATTGTCCCTCCTCTTGACCCATGGGTCCAACTATGCCCTTTCTCCAGCCAAACCTCTCTAGTTCCTCACCACCTGCAGAACTAAGGCTACCCCAAAACTTGATAGCTCCCTCAATCAGTTTCTACGGGATGATACTACTCCCCTTGAGGGCAGTTTGAAAATGTTGGGGGAGAATTATTTCTAATTATCCCCATGATTGAGAACACTACCAGCTTTTAGAAGACTGGGACAGTCTTCCCAAATATTAGTAGCACACCCACTGAGAAACAATTTAAATTTCCAACTCCATTTCCTATTCCTTCCTTTCTCCTATCCAATACTCCATACCACTCCAGCCACTTTCATTAGTCTCATTTATTTATTTATTTATTTGGCAGTACTGGAGATTGAACCCAAGAGCACTCTAAACTAAGCTACATCCCAGTTCCTTCTATTTTTTATTTTAAGACGAGGTCTTACTAAAGTACCCATGATGGCCTTAAGCTTGTGGTCCTCCTGCCTCTCAGCCTCCTAAGTAGCCCAGATTGTAGGCATGTGTCACTGCACCAGGCTTGATCTCATTTCTAACCTTTAAGGTTGCATTCACCCTCATCTCTAATCTGAAATGTTCTTCCCAACTCACTGACTTTTGCCCCCTCAATTCTTCAAGACCCAGATGAACTGTTACTGTCCGGTGCACTTTTTCTCCCACTTCTGTATGGCATGTCACATTATTATACTCCTGCTAGCACATCACTGCCTTTTTACTACTCTACTTCTTCACTGATCTACTACCAAAATATACATCTTTTGGGACTAAGGACTGTCTTTTCATCTTCATATTCCCCAAAGACACAGGCACACACACACACAAAAAAAAACTAAATTTAGAAAAACTACTAGTGGATTTAATACTTAAAGTCTTACTTTTTGAGTTCTTCATAGGAAAAAAAAATCTGATTGAATAAATTTTTGAAATGGTTGGTTTCCTGACCCTAACAGGGTTAAATCCTTCCAGAAGTAACAGTCAGAAGGAATTAGTCTTTCAAAGTCACAAAGAAAAAGAAAATGTAATTTTTTACGTTTTACTGTGTTACCCAGTGAGATCTTTGTGTACACATAGCTTCCCAAATGACAGAACTTTATAAATTTCACTTGAACATAATTCAACTTTCCAAAAAAAATTTTAAGTCACCTTTGGACTGGGATGAAACATGGAAAATTTTAATTCAAAATAAGATTATTTTTTTCTAGGAAGTTGTGAGCAAATGAAAACAAGTGTTGGCAGGAGCACTTTACCACCTCTACCAGAGGACAGTCCCAGCCAGCAATATACTCAGTGATGAGACATTTGGCAAAAGGCTTTCTGGAGAAATACAGTCTATGACTTTATTTTGCTGGAGATTTCATCTGTAAAGATTTTCTTTTCCAGTTACAAAGTTCTCCCAAGAGAGACATAGCTGCTTTTTGGAAACCTGTGAACTACTGGCAAGTCTTGTCCTGTTTACCATGGAAACTTGTGCTGGGATAGAATTACAGTGTGTGACCTGGTACAAGCATCCATGGATGTTTGATGCCTGCTATTTTCTCTTATGTTGAATTGAAAATTATAAATCACAGATTCAGATCAAATAACTTTGATCTTTCCAATTCATTCGTTCATCACAGCACAGGTCATACCTGCACAAACTTGAAAATACATTGGCAGATGACAGGACACATGTGATGATTAAGATGTATGGGTTTGGTTCTAATTAGTTTCCTGAAAAGGGAGTACACTATTTGTAAGCACAGATGAGTGCATGTCTGCTTATCTATTGTTCTCTTCTTGAGGAGTTCTAAAATATGTTTTTGAAGTTGTATTGACAGGTTTTGTTTCTCTTTGTTTTTCTAATAGAAGAAATTAACTAGCACTCCTACAAGCAGATATGATCTGCTTTTTCTAAATAACTCGTTCAGCATCTGGCCCAGGATTGTGTAAGATGTTTGTTTTCATGTCTTTGGGAAGCCGTTGACAGTCAGCTCAGGACCTCATCACTGCCCGCCTGGATTATTACAATAGCTTCTAACTTGACCCTGGACCATGGCTCCTCACACCACACCCTCAGTTCGTTTGCCACACTCCTACTGGCACTGTCATTCAAAAAACAGCTCTGGTTATGCCAATCTGCTGATCAAAACCCTCCCAAAGCTTTAGGAGAGGTTTTAGGGAAAAGTACCAAATTAGAACTGCATTCGGAGTCGTGTCCTGGCCTTACCTCTTGCCCTGCACTGTGTTCTAGCTTCACTACACCACGTGTCCCTCTCTCAGGTGTCACTCAAGTGTGCCTGTCTATCTTTGAACAAGCTACTTCTAGGCATGCAATGATTTCTAGAACTCTCTGCCTTTCCACAGCTTGCTCCTCTTCACCTTCATTCAGCTCATGGGCCACTTCCTTCAGAGACCAGCCTGAGTCTTCTCATCTAGGACAGGTGGCCCTTGCAAGTGTTCCAAGAACACTTGTGCGTATCTCTAGGTGGCAGCTATCACACAGGCCCTGTAGCTGCCACCTCGGAGATGTTAGGCACAAGTACATACATATTTGTAGATGGACATAACACCTTTATTTTATTTATTTATTTTTATGTGGTACTGAGGATTGAACCCAGTGCCTCACACTTGCTGGGCAAATGCTCTACCACTGAACCACAACCACAACCCCAAAGTGCTGTATTTTAATCCACTCCTCATTGCCTGCATTTCCTGCTGGCCTGAAAGTTCACCCTTTTATACAGAGCCCCCCCAAAAAATCCCAGTGAGTAGAAGATACTCAAGAAAATTCAGTCAGATTCTGAATGAACAAAAGGGTGAATTAAGGAAAATATTCTTATGTTACATTACACTTATTTGTGTTGTGGTGGTGGTGGTCATTATACCTTTACACACCAATATTCTTGAACTTCCCATTTTGAAAGGATCTCAGTTAAGAATTATTTTTTCCCTTTCTACAAATTTGAGAAAACAAAACAGAATTAACTTCACTCGAGTCAGAATGGCAAGTATCAAGAATACAAGTAACAACAACTGATGGCAAGGATATGGGGAAAAGGAAATGCCCATATATTGCTGTTGGGACTGCAAGTTGGTGCGACCCCTCTGAAAATCAGTATGTATATTCCTCAAAAAATTAGAAATGGAACTACCATTTGACCCTGTTACCCCATTCCTTGGCAAATATCCAAAGGATTTAAAATCAGCATGCTACAGTGACACAGCCACCTCTGTGTTTATAGCAGCCACGTCTGTGTGTATATCAGCTCAATTCACAATAGATAAGTTATGGAACCAACCTAGGTACCCTTCAACAGATGAATTGGATAAAGAAATTGTGGTATATATACACAGAGGAATAAACCTTTCCAGTTTTAAGTTGATTATCTCAGGCATTTTGTTATAGTAACAGAAAGATGAATAATATTCCACCATCCACCTACCAGTTACAAAATCTTGAACTGACAAGTAATAGTACTACGTCGGTCATTTGAATCCCACTCCTTCTCACTTATCTATTCCCTCTCCATAAACTCAGTCTCCAACAGACTACTCAGTAATGAGATAAGTTCTTTCCACTGTACGCTAAACAAGAATTCCATGACTCCTAACATTAGTGATTTTGAATAGAAAAACATCCACATTTAATCTTGTGCTTTCCCTCTGTTATTCCTCTGCTCATTATGTGCCTTGTAACACAAAAGGAATGCCCATAAAAATGTCCTTTTTACTGGCCAAAAGAAAAAGAGAGAAGACTCAAATCAACAAAATTATAAATGAAAAAGGAGATATCACCACAGACATTTCTGAAACCCAGAGAGTTGCTAGGAATTATTTTGAAAACTTATATTCCAATAAATTGGAAAATCTAAGAAATATTGACATATTTCTGGACACATATGACCTCTCTACACTGAACCAAGAAGATACAAACAGACCCAATATCAAGCAATGAGATTAAAGCAGTATTGAAAGCCTCCCAACAAAGAAAAGCCCAGGACCAGATGGATTCTCAGCTTAGTTTAACAACAACTTTAAAGAACTGATGCCAGTCCTTCCCAGATTATTCCAAGAAATAGGAAGGGAACCACTTGATTCTATAAAACCAGTATCATACCAAAACCAGATAATGACACATCAAGAAAAGAAAACTACAGACCAATGTCCCTGATGAACATTAACGCAAAAATCTTAATAAAAATATTAGCAGTCCATATTCAAAAGCACATTAAAAAGATTGTACACCATGATAAAATTGGTTCCATTGCAGGGATGCAAGGTTGGTTGAACATATGCAAATAATATGTGCAATTTACCATATAAATAAAATTAAGGACAAAAATCAAATACATGGGTCTACATTTAGAAGATCCAAAAATCCACTAGAAAACTTTTACAACTAAAAATGAATCAGCAAAGTAGCAGAATATAAAATCAATACCCATAAATCAAATGCATTCCTAAACATAAGCAATGAATCCACTGCAAGAGAAATTAATTCACAATAACCTCAAAAAAATAAATAAATAAAATAGTTGGGAAGCAATCTAACAAGAAGTGAAAGACCTCTACAATGAAAACTATAGAACACTAAAGAAAGAAATTGAAGAAGATCTTAGAAGATGGAAAGATCTCCCATGCTCTTTAATAGGTAGAATTAATATGGTTAAAATGGCCATACTACCAAAACTGTTATGCAGATTTAAATCAATTCCTATTAAAATCCAAATGACATTCTTCATAGAACTAGAAAAAGCAATCATGAAATTCACTTGGAAAAATGAGAGACCCAGAAGAGCCAAAGTAATCCTCAGCAAAAAGAATGAAGCAGGAGGCATTACAATAACAGACCTTAAACTATACTACAAAGCAATAGTCACAAAAATGACATGGTATTGGTGCCAAAATAGACATGTAGACCAATGGTACAAAACAGAAGACACAGAGACAAATTCACATAAATACTGTTATCTCATACTAGACAAAGGAACCAAAAACATACATTGGAGAAAAAATAGCCTAGTCAACAAATGGTGCTGGGAAACTGGAAATCCATATACAGCAAAATGAAATTAAACCTCTAATTCTCACCCTGCACAAAAATCAACACAAAGTGCATCAAAGACTTAGACAAAATAATAGAGACCCTAATAAAAGAAAAAGTAGGCCCAAATCTTCATCATGTTGGCTTAGGACCTGACTTCCTTAACAAGACTCCTAAAGCACAAGAAGTAAAATCGAGAATCAATAAATGGGATGAATTCAAACTAAAAAGTTTCTTCTCAACAAAGGAAATAATCAATAATGTGATGAGAGAGCCCACAGAATGAGAAAAAAATATCTTTACCACACACACTTCAGATAAAGCACTAATCTCCAAGACATAGAAAGAACTCAAAAAACTTTACACCAAAAAAACAAATAACCGATCAATAAATGGGCTAAGGAACTATACAGACACTTCACAGAAGAAGAAATACAATTAATAAACATATGAAAAAAATGTTCATCATCTCTAGCAATTAGAGAAATGCAAATCAAAACTAAGATTTCATCTCACTCCAGTCAGAATGGCAATTATGAAAAATAGAAGCAATAATAAGTGTTGATGAGAATGTGTGGGGGAAGTACACTCATAAATTGCTGGTGGGACTGCATATTGATGCAACAACTATGAAAAGCAGTATGGAGATACCTCATAAACTTGGAATGAAACCATCATTTGACCCAGCTATCCCACTCTTAAGTTTATATCCAAAGGACTTAAAATCAGCATACTACAATGATACAGCCACATCAGTTTATGGCAGCTTAATTCACAACAGCTAAACTATAGAACCAATATACATGCCCTCATCAGATGAATGGATAAAGAAAATGTGGTACATATATACAATGGACTATTACTCAGCCTTAAAGAAGAATGAAATTATGGCATTTGCAGACAAATGGATGGAACTAGAGAATATCATGCTAAGAGAAATAAGCCAATCCCAAAAAACCAAAAGCCAAATATTTTCTCTGATAAGTAGACACACGATGGGGTAGGTGGGGTAGGGAAGAATGAAGGAACTTTGGTTTGTGTAGAGGGTGGTGAGGGAAGGGATAGGGCTCTGGGGATAAGAAGGACGGCAAAATGAGACAGACATTATTACCCTACATACATGCATGATTACAGCACTGGAGTTACTCTGAACATGTACAGCCAGAGGAATGAGAAGTTGTGCTCCCATTTGTGTACTCTATGTCAAAATGCATTCTACTATAAATAAATAAATAAATAAGATGCACAAAAAGCCTTTTACACAATTCAGTACCCATTCATGGTAAAAACACTCAAAAAACTAGGAATAGAAGGAATTTACCTCAACATCACAAAGGCTATACAAAACAAACTTAAAGCCAACATCATACTGAATGAAGAAAAACTGAAAGCATTTCCTCTAAAATCAAGAACAAGACAAGGATGTTCATTCTCACCATTCATATTCAATATAGTACTTGAAACTCTAGCCATAGAAATCAGGCAATAAAAGGAAAGTAAAGAAATACAAATAGGAAAAAAAGAAGTAAATTATATGTTTGATGGTGACATGATCCTATAACTACAAGACCCCATAAGACACCATCAGAAGACTACTACAGCTCATAAATAAAGCAAATAAAGTAGCAGAATTCAAGATCAACATACAAAAATCAATAGCTTTCCTATACTCCAATAATGAATCTGCTGAAAAAGATATCAGAAACAATTCCATTCAGAAGTTTAAAAAAAATACTTGGGAATAAAACTAACTAAGGAGATGAAAGATCTCTATAATGAAAATTGTAGAACACTGAAGAAATAAATTGAAGGCAGAAGATAAGACTTATGTTCTTGGATAGGCAAAATTAATACTATTAAAATGGCCATATTACCAAAAGCAGTATACAGATTCAATGCAACCTCCCTCAAAATGACATTCTTCACAGAATTAGAAACAACATCCCTAAAATTCATATGGAAGAAAAAAAGACCCAAAGCAGCCAAAGGAACAGTGAGCAGTAAGAGCAAGGCTGGAAGCATGACAAGACCTGATCTGCAATCATACTCCAGAGCTAGAGTACCAGAAACAGTATGGCACTGGCATAAAAACAGACACATAGACCAATGAATAGAAGACACAGAGACAAACACACACACTTACAGTCATCTGATCCTTGACAAAGGTGCCAAAAACATACATTGGAGAAAAGATAGCCTTTTAACAAACAGTGCTGGGAAAATTGGTTATCCATATATAAAGAATGAAACTAGATCCTTCTCACCCTGCACAAAAATCAACTCATAATGGATCAACCTAGGAATTAGTCCAGAAACTTTCCAACTACTAGAAGAAAACAAGGCTCAACATTCCAACACATTGGCACAGACACTGACTTCCTTAATAAAACCCTAAAGCTGAAGAAGTAAAAGCAAGAATCAATAAGTGAGATGGCTTCAAGTTAAAAAAAAAAAATCGTCTGCACAGTAAAGGAAAAAATTAAGATTGTGAAGTGAAAGCCTGCAGAATGGTAAAAGTCTTTTTACAGGAGATTAATATCCAGAATATATATAAAGGAATCTAAAACTTAACAACAACAAAAAAAACCTCCATCAATAAATGGGCAAAGGAATTTAACAGATATTTTTGTAAAGAAGAAATGTAAATGGTCAACAAATATATGAAAAAATATTCAATATCCTTAACTATCAGGGAAATGCAAATCAAAAGTACTCTGAGATTTTATCTCACTCCAGTTATAATACCAATCATCAAGAATACAAATAACCATAAAGGCTGGCAAGTAAAGGAAGGAGATCATGGGGGAAGGAGGAGGGATGAGAAAGTGGAGAGATGAAATTGACCCAGCAATGCTATGTGCACATATGAATACATCACAATGAATTCCACTTTTATGTAGAACTACAATACACCAATATGAAAAATAAACTAACAGAAGAAAGACCAATAGAGTAGAATAAGGAGATCAGGAGGAGGGAGATAGGGAGGAAAGGAGGTAGCATTGGGGTTTGAAATGGAGAAAATTATGTTATATGCATTTATAAATATGCCAACATGAATCTCACAATGATGTATAACTATAATGCACTAATAAAAATGTCCTTCTTAATTCAAATTGCTGTTCAATATAACTTGCTGGGTACAGAGAGGAATGAAATCCATAGATGAAAGTGTGGTTGGTGCATTGTTTGGGGGTTATTTTGACAGCCCAAAATGACTGATGGGTTAAAAATTGGCCAGTGATCCCAAAGGCTCATTTTTTGATACCTAAGTCAACTATTCCCATTTATAACCAAGTGTATCATAAAATGCTTAAAACTAAATTAATTAGGATTTACTTTTAAATTCCTAAAGTAAAAAGGGAGCAATAACATTTCCTGATACAAAACATAACTAAATTTGCTGTGCCTGCAAAGAGATTAGAGATTAGAGTCCATTTCCTAAATATTGCTCAGGTTTTTTCCTACAAGGTTCAAATGTTTTACAATTATAATAATGAATTTACATTTTCTCCAAATTACTTTTATTTTAAAAATATTTGAACTTCTTTAAACCCTTGGAAATATAAATCTGATGTTTGTGGGATAGACATATAGCTATTAGGAGTTGCACCACATATTCCAGGGTCCAGGTAGGCTTGCTGTCCACAGAAGACAGAGCAAGAGTTACTCTGTGGCAAAAACACAGAGGATCATGGGCACTGACACTAATTCATTCTGCTAATGTTGGTGTCAGACGTGAGTGTGGTTTAGTCACAATATGGCCTCCAAACATGGTCTCAAACACCTAGTCAAGTTGGGATGGGAATTAGAAACAAATAGAAAAAAGTCAAGAAAGAGTTAACCTTGCAGACTCAATCCCCACTGAATGTGCAGGAAACTGGAAAGTGTTTTACTTGGTACCAGTAAACTTAGCACAAGTAACATCTGGTGCTTATTTACTTAATATGCTTAGAGCTTATCACTTAGTGTTTAGTTAGTATTTGCTATGTGCCAGGCTTTGTTCAAAATCCCTCAACACATGAATCACTTAAACCTGACAACAGCCTTAGGTGGTAGGCACACACATGAGAAGAATGATGCTAATCCAAGAGGCTGAGTTACTGCAAAGCAGAGCTGGTGGATTAATTTCAGACTGCTGTTTTTGAGATGGTACAATACTTGCATCATCAATAGGTGAAACATGGCAATTCCAAAACAGGGAGCCATTAGAAACCATCTAGAAAAGTTGTACATTTTTGTTGACAAATCAAATTAAAGAAGATAATGCTAAGTGAAGTTAGCCAATCCCAAAAAACCAAATGCCGAATGTTGCCTTTAATATAAGGAGGCTGATTCATAGTGGGATAGGGAGCGGGAACATGAGAGGAATAGATGAATTCTAGATAGGGCAGAGGGGTTGGAGGGGAAGGGAGGGGGCATGGGGTTATTATTGATGGTGGAATGTGATGATCATTATTATCCAAAGTATAGGTATGAAAACATGAATTGGTGTGAATATATTGTTTATACAGAGATATGAAAAATTGTGCTCTATATGTGTAATAAGAGTTGTAATACATTCTGCTGTCATATATATTTTTAAAAAGGAGTGAGAACTACATTCATGACTGGCACAAAAATATCCTTCAGACAATGAGGAGCTGTAATCAGTAAAGAGCAGAATGGGTTCTCTATTACTAGCTAATTTTTCCTTTGCCATTTACTTATTTTCTGTTTTTTCATTTTTTCTTCTTTCTCCTCATTGCATCAACATATGGGGTAATGATACACAACCCTCAAGAACGAGCCCTCTAACTATGGTGGAGGTGGTTAGCAGCCCCCAGACATGCCTGGATTGGTGGAGCCTATCACATGTTGTGTTCACTTGGTAGAAACAAATATTCATGGAGATTACTTCATAGAGCCAGGTGGGGAAGTATTCAAATCAATGCTTTGAGCAGAGCAAATCCTCAAAATAGTGAGTGTTAGTAAATAAATAAAATTCAACTACTCAGCAATGGGAAATGTCACAGTTGCCATTACAGTCATCACTGAGAAGAGTAATACCCCAATGCCCATGTCATTATAAGTGAAATAATTGCTTGTCTTCTAAAATATAGGTTTGATATTACAGTCAATAAGATAATCACATGAAATGCACATTTCCAATCTATTCAGTTACTTCAGTAGTTCATTTAGATGATTATGTAGCTATAACTTAAAATCCTCTGTTTCAAATTAGAACCACAAATATTTCATATTGATTTATTTGAGTAAAGGAAGAATTTAAAATTTAAAATTGAACTAAACCTGCAAATGGAAGACAAATTATAGAAACATACTTAATCATTTAGAAGCACCATTAAGATATTTGAATCAGAGATATTCGGAACATTTAACCACATCTTCAAATAATACCTGTTGGTGACACATGAGTTACTATTAAAAACTTCATTTAAGGCTTTCTTATTTTTAAGAAGTTCTAGACTCAAATCTTCATCAATGGTATTTTAACATTTACTACCATGCTCCCTCCATTGATATATAGCCTAATACAATTATAAATAAATATTATCATTTAGATCCACTAAGATAAAAATACACCATCATTCTAACACATTTCTTTTTTTATTGTTGGTTGTTCAAAACATTACATAGTTCTTGACATATCATATTTCACACTTTGATTCAAGTGGGTTATGAACTCCCATTTTTACCCCGTATACAGATCGCAGAATCACATCAGTTACACTTCCATTGATTTACATATTGCCATACTAGTGTCTGTTGTATTCTGCTGCCTTTCCTATCCTCTACTATCTCCCCTCCCCTCCCCTCCCCTCCCCTCTTCTCTCTCTACCCCCTCTACTGTAATTCATTTCTCCCCCTTGTATTATTTTTCCCTTTCCCCTCACTTCCTCTTGTATGTAATTTTGTATAACCATGAGGGTCTCCTTCCATTTCCATGCAATTTCCCTTCCCTCTCGCTTTCCCTCCCACCTCTCATCCCTGTTTAATGTTAATCTTCTTCTCATGCTCTTCGTCCCTACTCTGTTCTTAGTTACTCTCCTTATATCAAAGAAGACATTTGGCATTTGTTTTTTAGGGATTGGCTAGCTTCACTTAGCATAATCTGCTCTAGTGCCATCCATTTCCCTGCAAATTCCATAATTTTGTCATTTTTTAGTGCTGCGTAATACTCCATTGTGTATAAATGCCACATTTTTTTAATCCATTCATCTATTGAAGGGCATCTGGGTTGGTTCCACAGTCTAGCTATTATGAATTGTGCTGCTATGAACATCGATGTGGGAGTATCCCTGTAGTGTGCTCTTTTAAGGTCTTCAGGGAATAGTCCGAGAAGGGCAATAGCTGGGTCAAATGGTGGTTCCATTCCCAGCTTTCCCAGGAATCTCCATACTGCTTTCCAAATTGGCCTCACCATTTTGCAGTCCCACCAGCAGTGTACAAGAGTACCCTTTTCCCCACATCCTCGCCAGCACTCATTGTTGTTTGACTTCATAATGGCTGCCAATCTTACTGGAGTGAGATGGTATCTTAGGGTGGTTTTGATTTGCATTTCCTTGACTGCTAGAGATGGTGAGCATTTTTTCATGTACTTGTTGATTGATTGTATGTCCTCCTCTGAGAAGTGTCTGTTCAGGTCCTAGGCCCATTTGTTGATTGGGTTATTTGTTATCTTATTGTATAATTTTTTGAGTTCTTTGTATACTCTGGATATTAGGGCTCTATCTGAAGTGTGAGGAGTAAAGATTTGTTCCCAGGATGTAGGCTCCCTATTTACCTCTCTTATTGTTTCTTTTGCTGAAAATAAAAAACTTTTTAGTTTGAGTAAGTCCCATTTGTTGATTCTGGTTATTAACTCTTGTGCTATAGGTGTCCTATTGAGGAATTTGGAGCCCAACCCCACAGTATGTAGGTCGTAGCCAACTTTTTCTTCTATCCGATTCCTTGTCTCTGATTTGATATCAAGCTCCTTGATCCATTTTGAGTTAACTTTTGTGCATGGCGAGAGAAAGGGATTCAGTTTCATTTTGTTGCATATGGATTTCCAGTTTTCCCAGCACTATTTGTTGAAGATGCTATCCTTCCTCCATTGCATGCTTTTAGCCCCTTTGTCAAATATAAGATAGTTGTAACTTTGAGGATTAGTCTCTGTGTCCTCTATTCTGTACCATTGGTCCACCCTCCTGTTTTGGTACCAATACCATGCTGTTTTTGTTACTATTGCTCTGTAGTATAGTTTGAAGTCTGGTATCGCTATATCGCCTGATTCACACTTCCTGCTTAGAATTGTTTTTGCTATTCTGGGTCTTTTATTTTTCCATATGAATTTCATGATTGCTTTCTCTATTTCTACAAGAAATACTGTTGGGATTTTGATTGGCATTGCATTAAACCTATAGAGAACTTTTGGTAATATTGCCATTTTGATGATGTTAGCTCTGCCTATACATGAACAGGGTATATTTTTCCATCTTCTAAGATCTATTTCTCTCTTTAGGGTTCTGTAGTTTTCATTGTATAAGTCTTTCACCTCTTTTGTCAGGTTGATTCCCAAGTATTTTATTTTTCTTGAGGATATTGTGAATGGAGTGGTTGTCCTCATTTCCATTTCAGAGGATTTGTCGCTGATATACAGGAATGCCTTTGATTTATGCGTGTTGATTTTATATCCTGCCACTTTTCTGAATTCATTTATTAGCTCTAATAGTTTCTTTGTAGACCCTTTTGGGTCTGCTAGGTATAGAATCATGTCATGTGCAAATAGTGATAATTTAAGTTCTTCTTTTCCTATTTTTATGCCTTTAATTTCTTTCATCTGTCTAATTGCTCTGGCCAGTGTTTCGAGAACTATGTTGAACAGAAGTGGTGAGAGAGGGCATCCCTGTCTTGTTCCAGATTTTAGAGGGAATGCCTTCAATTTTTCTCCATTCAGAATGATGCTAGCCTGAGGCTTAGCATAGATTGCTTTTACAATGTTGAGGTATGTTCCTTTCACCTAGTTTTTCTAGAGTTTTGAACATAAAGGGATGCTGTACTTTGTCGAATGCTTTTTCCGCATCTGTCGAGATGATCATATGGTTCTTATTTTTAAGTCTATTGATGTGATGAATAACATTTATTGATTTCCGTATATTGAACCAGCCTTGCATCCCAGGGATGAATCCTACTTGATCATGGTGCACAATTTTTTTGATATGTTTTTGAATCCAATTCGCCAGAATTTTATTGAGGATTTTTGCATCTAGGTTCATTAGAGATATTGGTCTGTAGTTTTCTTTCTTTGAAGTGTCTTTGTCTGGTTTAGGAATCAGGGTGATGTTGGCCTCGTAGAATGAATTTGGAAGTTCTCACTCTTTTTCTATTTCCTGAAATAGCTTGAAAAGTATTGGTATTAGTTCCTCTTTAAAGGTTTTGTAAAACTCTGTTGTATACCCATCCGGTCCTGGGCTTTTCTTAGTTGGTAGTCTTTTGATGGTTTCTTCTATTTCCTCAATTGATAATGGTCTGCTTAGGTTGTCTATATCCTCCTGACTCAATCTGGGCAGATCATATGACTTAAGAAATTTATCGATGCCTTCACTATCTTCTATTTTATTGGAGTATAAGGATTCAAAATAATTTCTGATTATCTTCTGTATTTCTGAAGTGTCTGTTGTGATATTGCCTTTTTCATCCCGTATGCTAGTAATTTGAGTTCTCTCTCTTCTTCTCTTTGTTAGCATGGCTAAGGGTCTGTCGATTTTATTTATTTTTTCAAAGAACCAACTCTTAGTTTTGTCAATTTTTTCAATTGTTTCTTTTGTTTCGATTTCATTAATTTCAGCTCTGATTTTAATTATTTCTTGCCTTCTACTTCTTTTGCTGTTGTTTTGCTCTTCTTTTTCTAGGATTTTGAGATGAAGTATGAAATCATTTATTTGTTGGTTTTTTCTTTTTTTAAGGAATGAACTCCAAGCAATGAATTTTCCTCTTAGAACTGCTTTCAATGTGTCCCATAGATTCTGATATGTTGTGTCTGTGTTTTCATTTATCTCTAAGAATTTTTTAATTTCCTCCTTGATGTCTTCTATAACCCATTGATCATTCAGTAACCTATTGTTCATTCTCCAAGTGATGCATGATTTTTCCTTCCTTCTTTTATTATTGATTTTCAGTTTCATTCCATTATGATCAGATAAGATGCATGGTATTATCTCTACTCCTTTATATTGTCTAAGAGTTGCCCTGTGACACAATATATGATCTATTTTTGAGAAGGATCCATGTGCTGCTGAGAAAAAAGTGTAACTGCTTGATGTTGGATGGTATATTCTATACACGTCAATTAAGTCTAGGTTGTTAATTGTGTTATTGAGTTCTATAGTTTCCTTATTCAGCTTTTGTTTGGAAGATCTGTCCAGTGGTGAGAGAGGTGTGTTGAAGTCTCCCATGATTATTGTATGGTGGTCTATTAGACTCTTGAACTTGAGAAGAGTTTGCTTGATGAACATAGCTGCACCGTTGTTTGGGGCATATATATTTATGATTGTTATGTCTTGTTGGTGTATGGTTCCCTTGAGCAGTATGTAGTGTCCCTCTTTATCCCTTTTGATTAACTTTGGCTTGAAATCTATTTTATTTGATATGAGTATGGACACTCCTGCTTGTTTCCGAAGTCCATATGAGTGATATGATTTTTCCCAACCTTTCACCTTCAGTCTATGTATGTCTTTTCCTATCAAATGCGTCTCCTGTAGGCAGCATATTATTGGGTCTTGTTTTGTGATCCATTCTACTAGCCTGTGTCTCTTAATTGGTGAGTTTAAGCCATTAACATTTAGGGTTATTATTGAGATATGGTTTGTTCTTCCAGCCATATTTGTTTATGTATGTTACTAAACATGGTTTGTTTTCCTCTTTGATTATTTTCCCCCCTTTACTGTCCTACCTCCCACTGTTGGTTTTCATTGTTATTTTCCATTTCCTCTTCCTGTAATGTTTTGCCGAGGATGTTTTGAAGAGATGGTTTTCTAGCTGCAAATTCTTTTAACTTTTGTTTATCATGGAAGGTTTTAATTTCATCTTCCAACCTGAAGCTTAATTTCGCTGGATACACGATTCTTGGTTGGAACCCATTTTCTTTCAGCTAACACATTTCTTAATAAAAATAACTTAAAGTAATAATAACACTGAATTATGCAATGTTACAATTAGAACAGCAGAGATCTTGCATTCTTAAATTTTCTGAACTAAAACTGTAGTATAAAATCTTACTAAGGTCATAAATTAATTTCATTCATTTGTTCAACCATTCAACAAATATTTATTGAATATCTATAAAATGTATTATATTGTACTCCCAACTTTTGGTAAGTATTAAAATACTAATTTATTGAATTTATTTTTTCATTTTATCTATTTTAATGAATAAACAATATTGTTTTTCTTAGTTATATATAATATAATCAATGATAAAATTTGTGAGGAAATAATATATAGTTTTTTTTTTTTTAATGTTGTCTCTGGAACCTATCTTTATCTGCAAAAAAAAAAAAAAAAAAAGTTCATTACAATTGAGGGTGATTGGCCATGACAGGGTCTTACCCCAAATGATTCAAAGGGAAAAAGTTACTTATACCCTTTTCTGAAAGTAATATATCCATTTCAAAATAGATTTGAGGGCTGGGCCTATAGCTCAGTGGCAGAGCCCTTGACTAGTTTGTGTGAGGCACTGGGTTCAATCCTTAGCACTGCATAAAAATAAATAATAAAATAAAATAAAGGCATGCTGTCCATCTACAACTACAAAAAAAATTTAAATAACAGATTTGAAAAAGGGACAAAAAGACAGCCTGGAAATTGCATCTTTTCATTTAACAGCTCTACAAAGAATCAATCCCAGAGCTGTAAGGCCTTCTGCTCCACCTTCCCCACAATGGGCCACTTCTATCCTAGGACCTCTGCATTTAAGAAGGTTCTCTATGAGGAAATACCAGGCCCTGAACATGTGCATGGATTTGCTCCTCACTGCACTCAGGCTCTGCTACGACATCCTCTCCTCTAGCAGTGGAGACCTCCCTTACTCTCCATTTTTCCCTGGTGCTGTAGACTTTGATGTGAATCTGTTTTGGGCCATTGTGCTTGAAATAGCAAAAAAAAAAAATCATATGTAATAGACTCAGTGTTAAGATGGCTCCATGACATGGATCCTGAAGTAAATTGTAGCATTACTCATTCTTAAACATCAATAAAGCTATTTCCAGACATAATAACATCTACTGGTTTGGAAACTATTGCAATCTTCATATTAAAAAATACTATTTTATTAAAAATTTCTTGGAGATCTGATGACATTTGCAGATTGAATTGGAAAGTCAAGTATAATGAGAGGTTCCCTCTTATGTACATATGGGTTTTAAAGTTAGATCTGGATTCAGCTCTCAGGTCTGCCATTAACTAGCTGTGTGAGAAAATCCCTAAATTTATTCTCATTAAAAGCACTGAAAACTTTCTGGTTAAATCTCATAGACATACTTCAATTCTTTGACTGCTCCGAATTATTTGATGCTCAAAACAGCTGAAATTTTATTTTCCTTCTACATTTTTGGGTGTCCCTTGTCAGTCACCTTTTCAGGCTTTGATTTTCAAATACTGACGTTCTTCAGAGTTCTGAAATAGGCGCTTTTCTTTTCACTTCACATTCTTCCTTGGTATCATTAGCCTTTCCCATTTTCAGACATCCAAAGTATTAGCTTATGGCTGTCTCATAAGGACCAAGTATGTGCACAAATATCTACTCAACATAAACATATAAACATCCCAGAGAAACTGTAAGAAGATCATGTGTCCTAACAGGAACTTTTTACCTCTTTCACAGCCTATTTTCTACTGTTCCCTGTGTCAAAGAAGGCATCATGATGCACTGAGCCAACCATTTCATAACCCTGTATCATATTTACTCCATTCTCACCTTTGTGTTGCTCTTCTCTGATGGGTAACAAAGTCTTATCCCCATCTACCTCCTATATGCCTCTCAAATCTGCCTACTTCCCTTATCTGCACTGCCTTTACCCTGGTTCCATGGAAAATATCCTCTCTCTCCTGGATCTCCTTCGCCATCTCCTGTTTCATTACACCCACATCAGGCTGGCTCCTTCTTACCCTGCATGCTGCATAGAGGTAACTTCCCTTTTTAATCTCTCTTGGTTTGCTGCCAGAACCCACAGGATACAGGTCTACACATTACAAGGCCTTTTATTTTCTGATTTCTACTCACCTCACCAGACTCATCTCTAAGTGCTCCCTCTCCTGCATTTTACAGAGTGAATATATTGAACCACTTGTGGTTCCAACACCTGGCCTCCACACACACTATTCTATTTGCCTAGAATATGATTCCATCTTCTTTGCCCCAATATTTACTATTTGTCTTTAAGTTTTACTTCAGTATAATCATTTCCAACAAAATTTGAAAACATGCAATGGGTAGAAGGAGTGAAAGGGAGATGAGGAAATAAACATACGCTTTAGCTCACAAAGCAAGCAGGGATCTAGATTTGCAATTAGAGCTCATGGGAGATTCAAAAGGTCTTGTTTTTATAAGATGTGACAAGATGAGTATTTTTTCAAGTTTAGTGGGAAGGTGTCTACAAAGAGAGGAACAGGCAGAACTGACGGCAAAGGTCAGTGCAAAGGTAGATGGAAGGAACTAAGAAGCATAGGGTTGAGTCTCACATGGGAAAGGAAACCTCCATGGGGGTTGCAGGACCAAGCATGGGTAGAGGCAGAAATAGGTAGTTCTCTTGGGGTGGGGAGACAGGAAGTTAAGGGAACTCCTGTAAGACAGCTTCTGTGTCTCCAAAGAGGAAGGAGAAAAATTTGATGGAATCAATCATAGGAAGATGGTGAGGAAGTAATTTGGGGGAAAACAGAAATATGAAATAGCCACAGAGAAGTATACGAAATAAAGGAGTGGGAGACCAGGAACTGAATTTGTTGCAATTATAAATATTTTTTAAATTGTTTGTTATATTCTTAGATTGTGTCCCAAGCTTAAGTCCTGATAAGATAAAATTATGCCATCACTAGAGAATGCTTATACCTACAGCATTGCTATGGAAGATAGTTAATGAGCAAGTCTGAGGATTTGGAGTAAATTAGTGTTTTACTCTAGTGAATTCTGACTTTCACTAAAGGAGAAAGTCATATACTCAAAGGACTTTCTTGGGAGTCAGAGAAAAAGGCCTTGGTAAGTGAAATTTGTGAGAATAATTAATCCTGAGGCAGAAGATAAACATTTGGGGCACTGGCTAGGACAACAAGCCACCAGACACATGTCTGGAAAGATCCAGCAATTTGATTCTACTTGGTCCAGAGTTGGTTAAACTGAGAATTGTACCATTTAAAATTAATAAGAGATTTAGAATTAAGTGTATTAATAATGATATACTAATAGTAGTCAATTGTTAGACCTATATATTAATAAGAATGTAATGCCTCCTGTGACTGATTCAAAATACTAAAATTACAATTGCATACATTTCTACTTTGTTTAAAGTATATTGTTTTAGAAAAAGCTACTATTGCTGACTTAAATCACTACTACTCTTACAACTTAATAATAAAAGACAACCCAATTAAAAAATGGGCAAAAAGCCGTCCCTTGCCAGGTGGTTTCTTTCTTCCAGTCAGTATGCCGACTTTAGATGTTCAGAAGAGGGACTAAGAAAATTGAACTATCCAGGCAAAGATGTATCTGTGAGGTGGCAACAGAAGATAGCAATCAGTCTGAATCTCTGGAAGGCCAAGGAAGATGAATAAGTGTTAAAGAGAAGGAATACCCCTCATTTATCCCCCAACCGAGCTTCTGAAAAACCAGCCAAAGGCATCAGCCTCACACTGATTGAAATAATCAAAGATGTGAATAGCTCCAATCCAGTCCTATGTTTTCATGTCATCTGGGCATCCAGGAAAATGTGATTCCAGGAAAGAAGCCCTTCTCTCAGACTGACTATCAAAGCAGAACTCTTTTCCAGAGTTATCTTCTTCTAGAGAAGATAATGCTAAGTGAAGTTAGCCAATCCCAAAAAACCAAATGCCAAATGTTGTCTTTGATACAAGGAGGCTGATTCATAGTGGGATAGGGAGCGGGAGCGGGGGCATGGGAGGAACAGATGAACTCTAGATAGGGCAGAGGGGTTGGAGGGGAAGGGAGGGGGCATGGGGTTATTATTGATGGTGGAATGAGATGATCTTTATTATCCAAAACAGGTATGAAGACATGGATTGGTGTGAATATACTGTATATACAACCAGAGAGATGAAAAATTGTGCTCTATATGTATAATAAGAATTGTAATGCATTCCATTGTCATATATACATAAAAAATAAATGTAAAAAGTATTGAACATTTTATTAAATTTTAAAAACTTATATTTGTGATATGGTAAGAAATAGGAGTGCTGCTTCTCAAGTTATCCTTTCATATTTAGTTAATGCTGCAGTTTTTTATTAAGTACTTCATGTGTTCACAGTTTTGGTTTAGTGCAAAGGTAGATGGGAAAACTGTGTCATCACCTTCTTTCTCACCAAAATGTCTCTCAAAGATTTTCAGAACATAGGCTGGGATTGTGGCTCAGCAGTAGAGTTCTCGCCCAGCACATGTAAGGCTCTGGATTAGATCCTCAGCACAACATAAAAATAGATAAGTAAAATAAAGGTATTATGTCCAACTGCAACTAAAAAAAATAAATATTAAAAAAAAAGATGTTCAGAGCAGTCTGGCCAATCTGATGGTCCTGGTGAACTTGTAAAGCCCTAATTCTATTGACCTTCTGAGTTCTTCTACCACACAGGCTTTCCTTCTCAAACAGTTTCTCTACCAGGAGCCTGTAAGAGATGACACTGAGGATGATGAGAATAATCTTCCATAATTGGGATAATGAGTATATTCAACTGTGGCCCCAAGATTCCAGAGTGGACAAGTGGGAACAACTGGTCCACAGTGGCCCCCCATTGCAAAGTCGGCCACCATCCAGACAGATTCCTTCTGGACTTTGAATCCTCATTTTTTAACAGAGCCACTGAGAAGGCAGCAGATTAAAATCCATCAGCTGCCAGATGTGCTGATGAGTGTCGGAGCAGTGAATAAATCATTGCTTTGGACTGTCCTGGACAGTGGATGTCCCCCTTGGGAATTTCTGATGCAAAGGTGCCAAGAAAACTGGCCATTTGGGGTGGCGCCTGTTAAGAGGAAAAATTCTGTGCCTCTGGGTTCAAACTCTAGCTGCCCAGAGGTAAATAAATATGGACATGCTCAGAGCCTTGAGGCATCAGCTGCCTGGAAGCAGAAGAGATTGAGCATGAGCTGATAGCCTTTAATTGGGCTGCTCCCCTCCTGAACCTCTTTTTTGTTTATCTTGAAGAAGCTTTCTCACAAAAAATCTTTTTAATTTTTAAACCTATATAATAAACTTGTGAGCCTGCTCTGGTGACAGTCATGCCTCATCAGGGCTGGCTTTCCCACTGGGTTCCCCTTTCTCTATATTTGTGTGTTCATCTTATTTCCAATCCTCTCACCACCTATATCCAGAGAACTGATCAAACATTGTAGCAGATGGGCCCCAGTGGCCACCTTGCTCAGAGCCCAGGCTGCATCCTTTTGGGTAGAATGCTCAAGGCGCTTCATGAGGTGGGTTAACACATTCAGCATGCCTGCATTGATGGCCAGTTGGGTCTGTGATCCATACCTGTGACAACATTCCCCATGGTATGGAGAGAAAAGGTCAAGATGTTGAGTTTTGAGCTGGTGATAAGCTCTACCAGCCTGGACAGAAACTCCTGGGTCAACCTCTTGGCTGGTGTGCTCATTGCAGCCATTGGTGAAGTAGGACAACCCAGTGGGTATCTGAGAAAATCTCCCTATTACAATGTGGTAAGAGGTAGGAGGGGATGGACAGCATTTGCTTGACTGTTTTCTTGAAAGAATATGGGCTCTTGTTTCAGCACAGGTTGAACAAGGACCATGTGACATTCCACAGAAATGATTGGTATGGTTGATAAAACCAGGGCCAGCAGATGTGGGATGCATTGCTTGAGATAATGACATCTCTGAATTCTGGGTCATCACATACTATGTTACCAAGAGCCTGCTCACACACAGTCACAGGGGCAGAAGACAGGAGCTCAGTCAAGGATGAGATGGTGCCCTCCACAACAGCTCAGACATGTTCTGAAGTCCCTGAAGCAATGTTGGTCAGAGCCCAGGCTGCCTGGAACTGCAGGTAGGGGTGAAGTGACCACTTAGTAATTTACCTGCAAATGCCATGATTTTATTCTCTTTTATTGCTGAGTAATATTCCATGTGTATATCTGCCACATTTTTTTATCCATTCATCTATTGAAGGGCACCTAGATTGGTTCCACAGTTTAGCTATTGTGAATTGTGCTGCTATAAACATTGATGTGGCTGTGTCCCTGTAGTATGCTGTTTTTAAGTCCTTTGGGTATAGACCAAGGAGAGGGATAGCTGGTCAAATGGTGATTCCATTCCCAATTTTCCAAGAAATCGCCATACTGCTTTCCATGTTGGCTGCACCAATTTGCAGTCCCACCAGCAGTGTATGAGTATACCTTTCCACCCACATCCTCGACAACACTTATTGTTGTTTGTATGCATAATAGCTGCCATTCTGACTTGAGTCAGATGAAATCTTAGAGTGGTTTTAATTTGAATTTCTCTATTTGCTAGTGATGATGAACATTTTTTCATGTGTTTGTTGATTGATTGTACATCATGTTCTGAGAAGTGTCTCTTCAGGTCCTTGGCCCATTTATTGATTGGGTTATTTGGTTTCTTTTTTTTGGGGGGGGGGGGTTGGTGTTTAGCTTTTTGAGTTCTTTATATACCCTAGAGATTAGTGCTGTATCTGGTGTGTTAGGGGTAAGGAGCTCTCTATTCACCTCACAGATTATTTCTTTTGCTAAGAAGAAACTTTTTAGTTTGAGTCCATCCCATTTATTGATTCTTGATTTTAATTCTTGCACCAGGAGTCTTATTAAGGAAGTTGGGGCCTAATCCCACATAATGGAGATAGGCCTACTTTTTCTTCTATTGGACGTAGATTTTATTCCTAAATCCTTGATCCATTTTGAGTTAAGTTTTGTGCATGGTGAGAGATAGGGATTTAATTTCATTTTGTTGCATATGGATTTCCAGTTTCTCCTTAATAAAAACTGAAGCATTAACTAAATATGAAAGGATAACATGAGAAGCGGCACTCCTATTTCTTACCATATTACAAATGTAAAACTTTTAAAATTTCATAAAACGTTCAACACTTTTGTAAAAAAAAGAAAAGAAAATAGGCAAAGGATTTGGATAGACATTTCTCCAGAAAGATATACAAATAAGCATTAATTACATGAAAAAATGCCCTACATCATTAATTATTAGAAAAATGTGAATCAAAACAATAAACTACTATCCCATATCTGCTAGGATGGATATCATCAAAAAGCCCAATACTAGCAAGTGTTGGTGAGGATGGAGAGAAATTTGAAAACTCCTGTATTATTGGCAAGAATGTTAAATGGGAAAGCTTATTTGGAGAACAGTTAGGCAGCTCCTCAAAATGTCATCTTATGATCCAGCAACCCATTCCTAGTTATATGCAAAAGAGAAATGAACACATATTTACACACACACACACACACACACACACACACACACACACACATGCACATGAATGTCCACAGAAGCACCATTTATAACAACCAAGAAATGGAAACAACCCAAATGTCAATAGCTGATGAATGGATAAAGTGTGATGAATCTAACAATAAAATATTATTCATTCACAAAAAAGAATGAGTTACTAATCCATGCTATAACATTAAATTAAAAAAAACATAAATTTAAAAAGCCAGATACCAAAAGCCACAGTCTGTATTATTCTATTCATATGAAATGTACGAATCATGAAAATCTATAGAAACAGAAAGTATTGGCTGCTTAGGACTCAGAGGAGTTAGGAGAGAAGGAAGAAGGAGTCAGGGAATGACTGCTGATGCATAAGGGGTTTCTATTGGAGGGAGAACAGAGTTCTAAAATTAGATTGTGGTAATGATTGTACAGTCCTGTTACTATGTATCAAAAAACACACTGTACATTTTAAATTGGTAATTTATGGTATGTTAGTTGCATCTCAACAAAAGTCAATTTCTTTATTAAAAAAAGAAAGAAAGAAAAGAAATAGTAACTACATGACCTTTTAATCAATACTGTTAGTTATAAATGTGTTTGATAATCAGGGTCAGAGAACTGATACTCATTTAAGCCAAAAGGATTTTACTTTTCTCACAAAACAAAAAGCCCAAGGGGAGGTGACTATTCTTGGCTCTGGTACTCCATGGTGCCTGCATGGAGTCAGGCTTTTGGGTCTCTGGATCCTTCTGTTGAACACCTGATGATCACAAGGTGAAAGCTAAGTCTCCACACATCACCATGAAAGCCAGAGCAAAACCCAAGAAGGATAATAAGAGTCACTTATTTCTGTTTTAGTCAGCTGTTTCACTGCTGTGACTAAAGAATCTGACCATAAAACTATAGAGGAAGAAAAATGTATTTGAGGGCTCACAATTTCAGAGGTCTTAGTCCATAGAAGGCTGGCTCCATTTCTCACGGCTCCAGATGAGGCTGAACATCATGGCAGAGTGGGTGGCAGAGGGAAGCAACTCACATCATGGTAATCAAGAAGCAGAGAGACAGAGACTCCGCTCTCTAGATACAAAATATATACCCTATAAACACCCCCTAATTCCCATCTCCTCCAGCCACACCCCACCACTTTAATTAATCCCATCAGGGATTAACTCACTGATTGATTATAATGCTATCATTTCTTCTTTGAACCTTCCTGCATTGTGAGTTTTGGGGGGACACCTCACATCCAAACCATAACACTGTCCTTTGTTATTATGAAAGTAAAAGCTTTCCAAGATATACCTGCAGAAACACTTGCACCTTATGGGTCAGAACTGTATCACACAGCCATCCCACCTGCAAGGTCTGCTAAAAATGTATTTTCACACTAGTGCCCCAAACGAAGTAGGAGTTTTCAGGCCATGAAGGGTGAAAGGATACTGGGTAGAGAAATAAGTGTCTGTTTGAACTTCTCTCTTCATGCACATACCTTGACAACCCTACTAGCACAGAATTATATATGCAATCTTGATTAAAAACACAGAATAGATACCAGTGTCCTAATCAGTAAAAGAAGTAGGCCAATCACCCTTCCCTTCACCTTTACTCATCCCTTTCCTGTCCACTGTGACGGCTCTCATGACACTAAGGCTATCTTTTGAAGGCTTCACTTTCTAGTAGTCTCTGGAAATCCCCATTTTGGGTGTGTATTGAGTAAAGAAAAAACACAACCACACAAATCCTGACCATATGTGAAATGCTCTCTGATTTCATAAGGAGGAAGGAAGCTTGATTTCTCTGGCCATAACCTGCCTGCTTCACATCCTCCAAACCCTCTACACACACTCACACACACATACACATGAATTTCCTCCACAGACATATGTCAGTCGCTCTTTGGTCTCTCTCTATATTTACCTCATCCTCATTTTTACTGAAATAAATCCCAATATTATATCCATGTTAAAATAACCTTCATCTTTCAGAAAGAGTCGAATGTGGTGGGATTGTGGCTATTATCAGATAGATGAAGAGTTCTCTCAGAAACCATTCTGCTTCACAGCTGCACACAGACCTGATAGTTTCTACCACCCTGTTTGAGAGTTTTCCTCTAATTGAGGAAATACCTTGTTCCAGACACTATGATAAATTCCTAAGGCTCATCATCACTATTGCCCACATTAACCTCTGAGGTTAGTGTCCTGGACCCAGAGTAGTTGAGTTACTTCCCTCCATGCACACACAACCGATTATTTGCAGGCCTGAGAATTAAAGCCAGAGCTTTCTAATTTTAAAACCCACATGCGTAATGCAAGAGAGGGAACATCTCTCCTTATTCTTTCAAATTCAATCAGTGAATGTCATCAGACCTCTAAGAGACTTTTAGCAAAAGTAATATTCTTTTTTTTAAAATATTAAGATGAAAATAGTTTCCAGACCAGTAAATGTCATTATCTGGAAATAGACTCTTCATTGACATTTAAGGGTGAGTAATGCGACGGATCTGCTTCAGGATCCATGTCATGGAGCCATCTTCATGCTCAGTCTGTTACACATGGATTTCTTTTTGCTCTTTTTAACACAATGGTCCAATACATACTCACGTAAAATTTTATTTTCTAAAAATGAAATACTAAATACCAAATGTACTTACAAAAAAATTTTATATTATCCGTTGAGGTAACTTGAAGAATAATATAACACCCGTGACTGATTTACTTTTAAAACTTTATTTTTAACTATTAATTCACTGAATTTGTGTAACTCTTAAATTATAAAGAAATTTTGAGCAGAAGTTTTTGAGATTTAATTAAATTGGAGTCCTTGATATAATTTTTTAAAATCATTTGGTGTTTAGAAATGTAGGTGGGTAGTATATTCCTTAAAGTCATGAAGTACAATGCTATTGACTATTTATTCACCAAGACAGATGAATATACAGCTCATTTATTCTTAGGAAACAACTAATCATTGACATCTCTGATTATGTCACTCCTCATTATTTTGTAGGACACAATCTCTGAGATTCTTCTGATATAGAAGAATAATGTAGTTCTCAGATTTTGCAATAACCTTCCCCAAAATATTCTAGTTGAGAATATTGTAACTTGAAATTATATTTTACACAATGATGTGATCCTAACACGAGATACTGGGTCAGCCCCAAATTTTGGCGAGAAAATACATAGAATTTCAAAGACCAAATACTTCTGGTGAATCTAGTTGCCATACACTGCAATTTTTTAAAGGTAAAATACATTCAAACTGATTATTCAGGACATCAAAGTCATGTGCTCCCCACAGAGACTCTGAAATAAGGACAACACATTTCATTTAACTTTCCGTTCATTTTATGTCAAAAAGTATTTCTTGGGGCTGGGGATGTGGCTCAAGTGGTAGCGCGCTCGCCTGGCAGGCGTGCGGCCCGGGTTCGATCCTCAGCACCACATACCAACAAAGATGTTGTGTCCGCCGAGAACTAAAAAATAAATATTAAAAATTCTCTCTCTCTCTCTCTCCTCTCTCACTCTCTCTTTGAAAAAAAAAAGTATTTCTTGAACATTGTCTATACACCTACACCTCTTTCTTCACCTCCTACCTAATGAGGAAAGGAAGAAGTACCTCTCTACCACTCTCACTTGCTCATAATTCCACATGGTGAGGCTGAAAATATACAAGAATGCAGTTTGAGATCCCCTCCACCACCACCCAACTTTCTTTTGCTTTTTCCTCTCTAGCTTCCATATATGAGAGAAAACACAGGATCCTTGACCTTCTGAGTTTGGCATTTTTTGCTTAAGATAATAATCTCTTGTTCCATTCATTTTCCTGAAAATGACATAATTTCACTTTCTTTATGGCTGAGTAAACCCCACTGTGGGGTGTGTGTGTGTGTGTGTGTGTGTGTACACATACTACATTTTCTTGATCTGTTCATCTGTTGGTGGACACCTAGGATGGTTCCATAGTTTGGCTATTGTGAATTATGCTGCTGTTAACATGGAGATGCAGGTATCATTTTAGTAGTATGACTTTAATTCTTCAGGATAAATACTGAGAAATGATGTAGCTGGCTCATACGGTGATCCATGCCTAATCTTTGGAGACACCTTCATACTGATTTCCATAGCAGTTGTATTAATTTATAGTCCTATCAACAGTGTGAGTGGTCCTTTTTCTTCACAGACCCTCCAGCATGTATTGTTTGTATTCCTGATGACTGTCATTCTGACTGGTATGAGATGAAATCTCAAGTGTAGTTTTGATTTGCATTTCCCTAATTGCTAATGATGTTGAACATATTTTTGTATGTTTATTGGCCATTTGTATTTCTTCTTTTGAGAAGTATCTATTTAATTCATTTGCCCATTTATTCATAGGGTTATTTGGTTTTGGAGTATTAAGTTTTTTTAGTTCTTCATATATTCCAGATATTAACCCTCTGTCCAAAAAGTAGCTAGCAAAGATTTTTTTCCCATTCTATAGGTTATTTCTTCACAGCCCTAATTATTTCCTTTACTATGCAGAAGCTTTTTAATTTGATGCCATCCCACTTACTAACTCTTGGCATTATTTCCTGAACTTTTAGGGTCTTATTGAGAAAGTCACTGCCTGTGCCTATTTGCTGTAGTGTTGACCTTACATTTTCTAGAAGTTTTTTTGTATGTATGTGGTTCTGGGGATTGAACCCCAGGCCTTGTGCATGTGAGGCAAGTACTCTACCATCTGAGCTATATTCCCAGCCCCTTACACTTTCTTTTAGGAGTTTTTTAAGGTTCTGGTCTAATTCCTAGGTCTTTCTTCCATTTTGAGTTGACTTTTGTGCAGGGTGAGAGATAAGGGTCTAGTCTCATTCTTCTATATGTGAACAACCAGTTTTTCCCAGCACCATTTGTTAAAAACGCTCTTTTTCCCAGTACTTGTTTTTGGTACTTTTGTCAGGGATCAGATGACTGTAGTTTATCTTTATCTTCTATTCCATACCATTGGTCTATGTGTCTGTTTTTATGCCAATACCATGCAGTTTTTGGTATTGTAGCTCTGTAGTATAATTTGAAGCCAGGTATTGTGATGCCTTCAGCATTGCTTCTTTAGCGTAGAATTGCTTGGTTAAAACAACTACATTAAAAATGCTAAAAATGAGGAAAATAGAAACAAATATGTATGTGCATACACATCCAAGAACTAATCAGCATAGCAAGAACACACACACCAAGGAGGGGGGGCCAATTCTTAATGAAAAATGAAGCAATCCTCTCTACTGACGTGGTCAAAATAGTCTATGAGAATGGATGGTCCTTGTCTATGCTTAACTGTCTTTCTTTCCATTTCTTCTTGGGTTATATACTGAGTGAGATGGCTAGGGGTTGTAAACTCCTTCCCTATTTTTGTGTTGCTCACCAAGCTGCCAATTGGAGTGGCCTAAGATTGACACTGGTTGAAATAACTCAGCTTCCTTTCTCACCACTATGAGGTAGAATGGAGTGGAATGTACTGTCAGTTGGAGTTCTGTCTGCATAGAGCAATCCATGCACTCCCAGAGTGAAGCTTCTACAGAGTTCTATGAATGGAGTTCAAGCAGGTGGGGCTTAGGTCTAATCAGGCCTCGGGGGCTTTTTGGGTGGTGTTTGCTCTGGTGAAATTAGGGCCTTGCAGATGCCAATCTCAGAAGCCTCCCCAAAATTCTACTCATGGGGCAAGGAAGTCAATCCTCTACATACTCTGCTGCCCAGCAGCCCTCCCAGACTTAGTCCCTGAGAGTTTTCACACCCAGCTACTCAGATTTCCAACCTGCTTCAGCTAGTCACATGAGCTGCCAGACTCAAAGGAGAAGTGAGTTAGGCTCAAGTTTGCTTTTCCAATTTGAATTCCTCTGGATACAATCTTCTCTGTGCCAGTTTCACTCGCATTCTGCTAAGTACACACTAGGCCACATGGCAGGTACTTGCCAGGATACCTTGGCAATGTTTGTTCTGATCTCCCAGCTCCCCAGCAGCAGCTGCAGAGAGGTCCCTCAAATGACTCCACCTCAGCTCTTCAGTCCCCTCAAGAAACAGAGCAGTTTTCAAACACTAGTTCACAGAGCAGTCTCTGAATCAGTTAAGTTCAGGCCATGTTTATGATCTCAGGGTTTTCCCATAGCAAACCTACCCATTGTATTTCTCTGTGTGTTCTCCCCACCTCTGTGGTGAACCAGCACCACTGCCACTGCCACAATGAGCTCAGCTCCAGTGTTCTCTTTTTCTTTTTTCAATATACCCAGATGTCTGAGTCGCTAAGATACTCTGTCTGCACTATTGAATTTTAGTGAAATCACTCCTTCACTCATCTTGCTGAGAAGCAGTACTCTGCTGCTTGAATCCCAAGTCCTAGAGCAACTATGAATGCAGCCTTTCTCTACTCCTCCATCTTTAAAGCAAAATATAACTTTTAAAAAGACCTTTTGGCTGTGTACTACAAAACTCGGGGGATAAAACTAGTTATAGACATCAAATGGCTTGGTGGTCCAAACAATGTAATCAGATTGCTTTCCCCTCCATATGTGGACTCTGCTTGTCTCAAAAATTCTCTTCTAAAAACAGTCTTCTCACCTGTGACTAGGGAAAATGGCCCGTGGAAGTACAAAATTAATTTCATTTATTCCTACTTGTTCTAGTAGAAAAGGCCTAATTTGGTATGTCAGTTTGGCTAACATTTTAGTTCTTCTAAAGTGGTTACAAAATTTAGACATTTTGCTCTATAATTCTTATAGAACCTCATAGAATAGAAAAAGATGGAAACAACTCTTAAAAAATAATTCTTTAATTTAAAACTTTCCCACATAAGCCCCCCCAAAAAACCCTTCTAGATTCAGATGGTTTCACAAGTGAATTCTTTCATATATTCAAAGAAGAAAGAATACCAATCTTACATAAAACAGAAGTGAAATTTTACCAATTTGTTTTATGAGGCCTGATACCAAAACCCAAAAACACATTTTTTAAAAATGAAAATTGAAGGCTAATATTTTTTTATGAACACAGAATTTAAAAAGCCTGTATAAAGTACTAGCCAATGATACCCACCAAATAGAACAAAGATGACCATAATCAAGAAGGTTTATCCTCAAAATGCATAATTAGGTCAACTTCAGAAAACCAATCAATGAATGGATTTCACCACATTAACAAAAGAGGAAAAATTATCATCATCTCAGAATAAAGAAAGAACACATGATAAAATTTAACAAATGTATTTATTACAGTTTGCTAGTTGCTCAAATATAAAGTTTATACTATAGTATGCAAAGTTTATATTACTACTTTCAAAATAATTGTTAACTAAATTACTTAGTGATCAGGAAGCTGTTTTTAAGCACTTTAAATAATATTATAATGTTATTTGTGCAAATAATAGAAAACTACACACACACACACACACACACACACATTCTATAAAGTTTGGATGTTTAAAACCAAAAATCTTCCTTTTCCTGGGACCTCCTCCTTCCAAGGCAGATACTGGACACTACTGTCACACTGGCAAGTCCTGGAAAACTGACCAAGCCAGCAGACCCCTTGCACCCCCAAGGATTCCAGCCCAGGCTGAGGCAAAATCCAATACCCTACACCAATTTTTTTGTGCATATACAATAAAATTTCCCTTTTTCTGAGTAATGGTGCCTATTTATTCTCATTGCTTCAGTGTCTGGCAACAGTAATCAGTTTCACCTCCCTAAGAGTAATTGAGATGCCCTTGCTGCTTTTTTCTTTGTTGTCAGCATGCGTGACCTGCACACCAAGATATAGTTCATCAACTTGCGACTAGTTTAGAGGAAAGATCTCCTCTAAACTCTTCCTGGTCACATCCATTGTTGTCCTCATTGAGAAAAGACACTCTTCCAAAATCATCACCATGGTACTGATGGCAGCTGTCTTCTCTGGCCATGATGACTACCTCACCTTTTCTTTGCAGCAGCAAACACTGACTACACAGGCCTTCCTTTTTGTCTGTGACCTACAAGTAACTCCTCCATTAGCAATAACTCTTCTCTGCCCCACTGTAACTACCAGCCAACTACCAACACCCTCTTCGGATCTAATTGCTGTTATCAGGATAATTTGACCTCCAGCCTGCAAATCAATGCTACCTGTGGCCACCTGCTGTACTAGCCCAAAGGAAACCAGTTCTATCTGAGTCATGTAACACCTAAATTAAGTCACAAAGTGATGGGGGGAGGCACCTACAATTTCAGACTCCAAACCCAAGGTGTGACCCAACTCCAAATAATGTCCTCAGGATGGAGAGTGGTTATGGGGCACATAGCTGAATAATAAATCAATATCTATGAAACAGGAAAATGAATAAACCAATTATTTGATTTTTAAAAGGAGGAGGAAGTGCTCTACCTGAAGAAAACTTAACAGGGAAGACACTTATTAGGTAGGGTATGTTTGTGCTGCTTGCACTTGGGTAAATGTCAGAAAGCAGAAAAAATGACACTATCTAAACTGCCACTTACTCAGACTAAATGGTTGACTCATTGTTTTACATGCCTATATTCTACATAAGAGGCTTCAATGGCAAAAGGACTTGCCCAGGAACAGCTGTTTTAAGATACATTTTGCTTTTTCAGAATGCTCATGTCCCTCTCCATCTCAGTTCATTCTTTGTCACACCATGGGATGTGACTATCTCACTATGTACTCATATTCCCAGAAGTACACCCATTACTCCTCTTACCATGACATTCCAGATTTAAATTCTCCTTAGTAAGGATGGCCCAGCATCTGCAATCCAATGGCCAATCCCTGCCTGGGTCCTGGAAATGGGACCCATTGGGCTGACAGCAAAGGATCAGATAAAGACACCAAATGTAAACTTTCTTCACCTCTCTCTTTCTGGCCTCGTTAGCACTTGTACTCACCCTCCATTTATGGTAAATCTTCCTCTGCAGATCCATACCAGAAGTGAGCTTATTTTGCAACTCTGAGGGGAAACATGTTTGGGGCATGGAGTCTGCTCTAGTACTAGAGTCTGTTTCTGAGTCTCACAAATGCATCCTTGGTTAAGTAGAACAGAAGCCATAACAACCTGGATAAAACCACAAAGATATAAATGAGTCTTTGAGATACTTTATGGAATGCTTTATTTGAGAAGCGGCCATTCTAAAAAAGGTCAGCAAGATGATTTACCCTTCCAGACTTCCTAAAATGATCGGTATTATAAAGAGTAATTTTTTGTTGTTTTTAAAAAAATGAAATAGTACATGCAGAGTGGTGGCGAGGGACCTTAAAATGGAATAATAGGGAGCTCCTTCCCATTACAGACCCTTGGCCAGTTATATCTCAAAATTGCCTCTATTAAGAGTTTCTTATGTTTCCATAAGTCCTATGCAGTTGCATATATATATATGTGTTTTAATAGCTATTTAGCTTGTTCCTTTGCTTTATACAAATGTATAGATATGACTTGTTCTGTATTTTTTAACACTAAGCTATCTTTATTATATGATTCTTAAAAGCCACATATATATTATCTCCTATTGCTGGACACTTAGGGTGTTTATTTTTTCCCATTACAAATGATGCTGTAATATTTCGCACACACATCTCTTTGATTATATGGGTGCACACCCATTGGATGAATTCCTGAAATTCCTAGATAAGAAGCTATGTGGGTGGTTATTGCTAAATTGTCCTCCACAATGTACTTTGTACCATTTTGTACTCATACAGGGAAAGTACACTGTATCCCTGTATCCTCAGTAACATTCTTGTATTAGTCAACTTTTTAATCTGAACTTTTCAACAATCTGATACGTTAAAAAAATGATACTTCTCTTGTTTTTTTTAATTTCAATATGCATTTCTTTAATTGTGAATAAAGTTGAGTATACAGTCAGGTAAATTTATTTCTCTGTGAAATGTCTATATTATTGGCTTTTTATTTTTGTAGCATGACTATTTCTTGTTGACTTGTAAAAGTTCTTCTATGTTAAGAAAATTAGTATTTTCCTGGAGTGGTTTATATACATATAAATATATATGTTTACATATAATTATATACATATATGTGTATGTATATATATTGTAATTTTTCCAGTGGTCTTTTGACTCTATTTAGAATATTTGTTGCTATTCAGAAAGCTTCTCTTTTCTTTGATATATAGCTACTTATCAGTATTTTTTCTGCCTTTATGTTTTTATATCTTGGTTAGAAAAATTCTTTCTTACTCCCAAATTATTGATTTTTAAAAGCACATGTTTTTCTTGAATACTTTCTTCTTTTTGAAACACTTATTTTTACAATTTAAAGATTGGTAGAGAGTCATCTATATTATTTTTCCCTAAATGGAAATAAAGTTGATCTAATACCAAACTAATAGTCTATTTTATTTCCCACTGATTTGGAAATTCACATGTAATTATGTGTTGTTCTGAGCCTATCTGTACACTTTGCTATCCTCTAAAGGCAGTGTGCACTAGGCAAGCCTTCACAAGCTAAGAGGTGCCAAAAATTGGTCCCTGTGGCCCCTGGGGCAGCTTAGCTATGGGCCTGAGGTCGCCCACGACTTAGCTAAGCCAGCTGCCTCTGCAAGCAGCCTGATTAATTTCCCAGTATTTCATGGAAATATTTTCCTTTTCTATATGCACAGCACCCAAAGAAGGCTGGGGAGAGCTGAGGGTGTGTGTAAGGATGTAGGCTTAAGTCATCTCTGGGCAAAAAGATATCTAGGTTCAAAGTTCTATCTTTATTAGTTATATAACCTTGGGTAACTGATTAACTTTATGTTCCTTTGTTTTAAATGGGAATTAATGCAACTTGCTGTTATTATTATTTACTTGTTTTTCTTTTATTAGGAGTGGATATTGAATTATATCACAATTATTTATCCCTTAATACCTTACAGACACACTACTTTAACTATTGATATATGTTTTAAATCAATAGATTTCTTAATATTGAACCATTTGTTCATTCCTATGTGTAGGAATGAACAGAAACTATGCCTAATATATTTTGGGGTTTTTTTAAATTTTTTTTTCATTATACATGAACACAATATCTTTATTTTTGTTTATTTATTTTTTATGTGTTCTGAGGATCAAACCCAGTGCTTCACATGTGCAAGGCAAGCACTCTGTCACTAGCCGCAACCCCAGACCATATATTGTTTTCTATATTAATGGATGCCATTAACTAATTGTTAGTATTCACATTGATATTCAAAAATTACATTTTTCAGTTTTCTTTCCATCATTTTGGTATAACTGTTTTCTGGTGTCACAGAGAATATTTGAAAGCTTTCCTTCTCTATGCATTGGAAGAGCTAGAATAACATTAAGAGGTCCAGAAATATCTGTAAAGATCTCTGAGCTTGGGATAGGGTTGTGTCTCAGTGGTAGAGCACTTGCCTCGCAAGTGTGAAACACTGGGTTTGATCCTGAGCACCACATAAAAAAATAAAGTTATTAGAAAAAAAATCTCTTGGCTTGGTATTTCTTACTGAGTAACTCTTAGACAACTTTCTCTATTCTAAGAAAATCAATCTGTTTATATTTCATATCTTTGCTATTATCAAGTTTGGTGACTTATAGTTTCCTAGAAAGCTATCTATTTCAATGACATTTTCAAATGTATTTGTTTAGAATTGATCAAAGGATTCTACGATAACTCTTTCAAAGTCTTCTGTGTCTGTGGAAATTTTTCTATTCTAATATTCAATGGAGTTGTAAACACATTCATATAATTGATAAAGTAACATGAGAATCTAACCCCTCCCAAAAATCTATTAGTATCTAGTATCTACTTAACATTATAATTGAATTGAGTAATAAGCAAAATTTTAGAGTTTTCTATATATCTCCTTTTATCAACCATGACTTGGTAAGTATTTTGGTCAGCAAATATGTATTAATCATCTACTAAATAATATTCTAGGTAACAGAAATAGAGTGGAGAAAGGGGTTTACGTACCCAAACATAATCGGAAACTTGCTCATAGTGATACAGTCATTAAATTTAGTTAGAGCTAGAAATAGAAATATATCACTTTACTGAGGGATATTCATTGCAACAATTTCAAGAAAGGGAAAAAGAGACATTCAGTAACTGGATTTAGCTTGGTGTTTGCAACCTGGTATCCCTTAATACCATACAGACACACTACCTTGAAGACCCCAATGTCAGGGTCTTGCCCAAGGCAAGACTTACAAAGTCTGAGAACCTATCTACCACTTCCTCAACCACATTTTTGCATGCCTTGCAAATACAACTAGTGCTTTTCTTAAATAATAACCTATTCAATTTTATAGAATTCTTCTGTATACAAAAGTTTTCATTCAGCGCAGTACATAGGTAAATAACGCACAGCTTGTTGGTGATCCTGAGGGACTCGCCCTGTCAGGTTCGGGATATAAGCATCTCCTCTTACTGTATCTTCTGTACCATTTATTGTCAATTTCTCTCAGTGATACTAGTGGTAAATATGTTGGACATACCCGCTGTACCAGCTATTAATTTACTACCTTTCCACATAAAATTGACCTTTGTTGCCTGTGAGAATGAAGTTAGACCCTGAAATATTTCTCTATGGACAGCCAACATAATGTTAATGAAGGACACTGGGGAGATGCTAAAAAGAAGGTTCTCATCCTGAATCCAATGTGTCCCTCTGGGCAGCCTTCTGCCATACTTGCAGATTCTGTCTGGATCCAGCAGCACACATAGTTTTTGTAGTAGCAACACCTCTCAGTGGCCAAAAGCACATAGCAATTTCCTTGGACCAGCAGCACATGGCATCTTCCCAAGGGAAACTTCCCCCAGAATGCTCTCTTCCAGACCACTAACTCCTCATAGACAGTTTCATAGCCTCAGCAAATTTCACCTTCCAATAAGTCACAACACAATCTCTGCAAAGTCTGGATCATAGACCTGAGGAGAGGTTTGAGTCAGCTTTGCATCACACTAATGAAATACATGACGCAGGCCACTTTTGAAGTAAAAAAAAAAAAAAAAAAAGGTTTAATATGGTTTGGGCCTCTGGCAAAGATGACACTTCAAAACAAGAGCCCATGTTGGAGCATATGCTCATGTCTCAAGCCAGGAAGCAATGAGAGACTGAGAGACTGGGGTACCCCAACTCCCTTTGAGGGCACACCACCAAAGACCTAAGGACCTCCCCGTATGCCTTACTTCTTAAAGGTCCACTGCAACTCCCAATATGGCCACGTGGGGTCTAAGCCTTTAAACACATGGCCCTTAGGGGGCATTCAACAATAAAATGGTGGCAAAAGGAAAGAGAGGTTTCCCAGAACCTGGTGACCTATCTTCCTTGAGTAATCTACCTCTTCTCTAGGGGTGGTAGCTGCAACCCATTTCAGCTATTATTAGCTGTTATGGGCTGAATTCTTTCCTAAAAGAACAGAACAGGTGGAAGTCCTGACCCCAGTGTTTCTTTTTTTTTTCCTCACTTTTTAAAAATTGTAGTTGTACATATTGATGGGATTTGTGGTTACACATTTGTGCATGTATACAATATAACAATATAATTTGTCCAATATGGCTCCCCAGACTCCCCTTTCCTCCCTCACTCCTCCCCACACCTTGGTTCTTTTCCTATACAGATCTCTCTTTGATTTTCAAGATCCATCCTCATCTTTGTTTTCCTTTTTTCTCTCGAGCTTCTGCATATGAGAGAAAACATAGGACCCTTGATCTTCTGTGTTTGACTTATTTCACTTAACATGATGGTCTATTCACTTTCCTGCAAAAGCCATGATTTCAGTTTTCTTTATGGCTAAGTAAAATTTTATATATATAATTTTCTTTATTCACTCTTTTGTTGATGGACACTTAGGCTGGTTCTATAGTTTGATTATTGTGAATTTTGCTCCTATAAACATGTGCATGCATGTGTCATTGTAATAAGATGCCTTTAACTTTTCAGGGTAAATACTGAGAAGTAGTATAGTTTAGTCATATAGTGGTTCCATGTCTAATCTTTTGAGGAACGTCCATACTGATTTCCATAGTTAACCCCAGTATTTTAAAATATGACTCTTTGGAGAGAAAATCTTTAAAGTGTTAATTAAGTTAAAATAAGTTTTTAAGTGTGGACCCTAATCTTTAAGAAGAAATTTAGATCAAGACACACAAGAAAAGAAAAAGACAGGAAGACACAGAGAGAAGACCATGTGAACTCATGGGTAAGAAAGATATGTAGAGGTAGAGAGGGCCCCAGAATAAGGAAACCCTTCCAATACTTTGATCTTGTCTGCTAGCTTCCAGAATTATTTAAATCAAAATAAACTTCTATTGTTTAAGCCCTCAAATCTATGGTATTTTGTGAGGTCATTGCTCTAGCAGATTACTATACTAGGCAACTAACTCCCTATGACTCTAACTTCTTGTTGTAGTCAATAATTCGTTATATTAAATTTTCCTAGTTCCAATTGCTGTCTGGTTTTTATCTCTTGACTGGACTCTTACTGTACACCTGTCATATACATATTTTTTAACAATTTTCAATTCTTTATTCTTTGTATTAACTTTTTTGAAGGGGCAGATACTGGGGTTTGAACTTAGGGGCATTCGACCACTGAGCCACATCCCCAGTCCTATTTTGTTTTTTATTTAGAGTCAAGGTCTCACTGAGTTGCTTATTGCCTCGCTTTTGTTGAGGCTGGCTTTGAACTTGTGATCCTCCTGCCTCAGCCTCCCAGGCCACTGGGATTACAGGAGTTCTCCACCACACCTGGCTTAACACTTAAAATCTTGTTGATATCAAATACTTACGTGAAATGCTCAGCTTATAACATGTCTTCTTCCCATGGGACTCATACCCAACTTTGTATTTGGTTCCTCTCTATACTTACTGTTTTAAAGTGTAAGCCCTTGAAAGTCACTTCCAAACCTTTTCCAGGTTGCTGAAGACAAGCCATGAGGTGAGTTAGAAAAACAGGTAAGTCCACAACTACATTCTTCTCAGACACTTCCTACCATGCTGGGTGCTCCACAGTGCATCTCCATGCTTGCAGTGCGCCATGCTCCACATAAATGGAATGCTTTCTTCGTGGCCACACCATCTACATGCTTTGCTCAATGACCAGCAGATGCAAAGTAGATTGTCACTTACTTTCATCTCTTCACTGTGTCATAGCACTACTCTTCCTCATGAAATGGTAGCTTTGTTTTCAAATTCCTTAGTCCTGACACTCCTACCACTCTATGAGGGTAGAATAAAATTCAGGTTCCATCCTAAATCTACCTACATCTAAGACTTTGCCATTCCAGTTAAGGGTATTGTTTATGCTTTTCAAGTCTGAGTCATCTATTTTGGGGAACTCTGAACTGCTCAAAAACGGAGAGATATAGATTCGTTTCACTATTCCCTTTGTTTCATCTGACTATACAAATGTTAGTTGTACATCATCATTAGGGTTGTGATTCCTACTTGCATCAAAAAAGATGCCTTCTACTCTTTCTTTAACCTTTGAGTTGCTTTTAAGTGATTTCAGAGATGAAAAGGGGATAAAATTACTTAACCATCTTTAAGCACATTTCCTAATAATTAGCAACTTGAACAGTCTCTGACATTTCATTTTACCCAGATGAGAAATATAGCAACTGGAATGGGCTCTCTCCCAGGGGATCTCATCAGCCACACAGCCCTGGGACTGAATTCAGTTGCAAAACACTCCTCAGCCCAACTTTCTGAAAATCACTACCAATTGACTAAAGCTGGCCCATGACACAAGAATCATTTGCCATTCAAGGTCTATATTTGTGATTCTTACTAAATAAGTAATTCACTTGTGAAATCCTTCATATGTAGCTTCAAATAGCCACTTGTACAGATAATTTTAGGGATATTTTCCAGTGACATCACTAGTGAATCATCTGTGCTGATGTTTGGATTCCCAAAAGTAGAACTTAATTCAGTCTTGACTTCCAACAAGATCCATAGTGGGGAAAAGTTTTAACACTTGTGCTTTTAAGGCACAGAAACAGATCAGAGAAATTTAAGGAAGGAGCATTGCCAGAGGCTGGTCCAAAAGGGTCTCTTCATCTGTGAGCCACAGAGATTAGTAATTTCCACTTTTGTTCACTCTTTATAGAATCTCAAGGTTTAAGCTGAAATTTATAAACTGAATATGAGTGGAACAAATTACTAAAATAAAATAAATTTTCTATTCATTCTAGATGGCCTAAAATTAGCTAAGCTTCTATCTCTAAGTTTTATATAGCCTTTGCTCTCTGAAGGATGCGTATATTTTTTAACATCATCATTAAAAGATAATCCACAAATTTTGGATTTATTCTCTTTGTATAGATCACTTTTAAAAGAAGATATGCCTAGTAGGGTTTTACATTTTAGATTTCTTGTTCTGTTTTTAGTTCCATAGACATCCCAAAGTCTGAGAGCAATATAAAAATGACTCACATACTCACAAAAGCAGAGTACCACACTGCCTTTTCACTCATTCCTGCATATGTGCAGCTATATCTCCCAAGTGCCTACTATGGGTTAGGAACCCTTTTACAACCAATGGCATAGCACTAACCATGACAGAAAAAAATACCCACTCTGTTGCCACTTTCATTCCAGTGGACATCTGAAGACACAGGGAAACTAGTTTTTCAGTCATTAACTTCCAATTTGTCTAAGCTCTGTCTAAGAGCACCCTGAGCATGTGGAAAGGCTCCTAAGGAGACTTTCTGTTAGAGTGCTGCAAGTTCCCTCACACTTCCACTCACATCAAGCCAACTGAGGGAGGTTGCAAAAGGACTTTTTGAAAAGTGAGTATCCATCCTCTGGAATTTGTGGAGCATAGGGGCAAGTTATCTGACCAATTACTGAATAACAAACTACAGGAAGATTCCTTCTCACTATAGTAAAAATAACTACTAACAAGAAAAGATAAACATTAGAAAACAAAGATTGGTGAAGATGTGGAGAAAAAAGGAACTATTTATGTTGCAGGTGGGAATATACATTAGTACAGCCACTATTAAAAAAAGGTACAGAAGTTCCCCAAAAAGCTAAACATAGAGCTAGGTATGATCTGGCTATCTCCTTCTAGGTATATAACTGAAGGAAATGAAGTTGCACACAACAGAGATACATGTATGCATACCCATATTTAGTGTAGCCAAGATACAGAATCAGCCTGATTTCAGGACAACAAATGAATGCATAATGAAAATGGTATATATACACAATTTGACCATAAAGAAGAAGGAAATCTTGTTATTCACAGGAAAATGAATGGAACTAGAGAATGTGATGTTAAGAGAAATAAGCCAGACACAGAAAGACAAGTAACAAGACCTGGAAGTAGAAAAGAAACTTGTCTCTTAGAGATTGGGAAGGCCTGGAACAGAGGGGAAAGAAGACAGAGGCGGAAAGGGTAGGGTAGAAAAAGAGCAGGTAGACATGATCAATTCATGATAATATGATGTAAGGAAATACCACAGTGAATTCCATTAATTCACACAATTAATAAGTATTAATAATTATAATTTTTAAAATATATACTTAGACTTTTAAAAAGCAAAGGTAAATGTACTAGAACTGCCTATAGAAGAAAAAGAAGGCTGTACCAGTAGCAAGCGACACAACCATTGAAAGCAAAAGTCTGGTTTTGTGGAGCAGATAGAAATCTGTGGAATGATGCTGGCTGATAGGCAAGTCAACTGGCCAGCTGTTAGTCCACCAAAATGTCCTGCCAAGAATGAGGCAGCTGAACAACAGGAGGATGGAGGAATGCCCTAGAGGCAGAGTGGGTGAAGTCAGTCACATGGAAGCAGTGTCACTCCTGCCAGGAGCCACAGATGAAAGTCTCTGGAGAGGAAGCGACTAAATTAAAGGAATCAGCCCAGGAAAGCAAAGGCAAGTCCTAGAATCTTCCTTCCCCTGATGTCTTCATCCCCAGATTATGGCATCCCAGGTCCAGAACTTTCCTGCCCTTTACCTCTCCCTCTCCTACTCTAATATTTTATTAGGTAGAAAATGCAATCAAAAAATGTCAGGTCAAAAAAGTCCCTCCCTTCCCACCTTTTCTCTCCCAAGCAGAGACAAGCCTCTGCTGAGGACAAAGAAATTTTAAACTGAATAAGATTTTGGGCTTTTTAAATTTGTTAATACTGTTTTACATTAAAGAAAAAACAAATAAATTATATCCTAGGGGGTATAAAGAATAAGACAAAAAGAATAAATTAAAGATACTTTGCTTCATTCTACTGAAGGCAGTTCATTAAATAAACTGTTAAATAAGTTTAGTTTCTTTTAAGTAGAAAGAAATCCAGAGTTAGGAAAACTTCTGAGTTAGATTTATAGGGAGCATAAGGTGATATGACTGTGGAATCTTTTTTTTTGTTGTTGTTGGTTGTTCAAAACATTACATAGTTCTTGACATATCATATTTCACACTTTGATTCAAGTGGGTTATGAACTCCCATTTTTACCCCGTATACAGATTGCAGAATCACATCAGTTACACTTCCATTGATTTACATATTGCCATACTAGTGTCTGTTGTATTCTGCTGCCTTTCCTATCCTCTACTATCCCTCCTCCCCTCCCTTCCCCTCCCCTCTTCTCTCTCTACCCCCTCTACTGTAATTCATTTCTCCCCCTTGTATTATTTTTCCTTTTCCCCTCACTTCCTCTTGTATGTAATTTTGTATAACCATTTCCATGCAATTTCCCTTCTCTCTCCCTTTCCCTCCCACCTCTCATCCCTGTTTAATGTTCATCTTCTTCTCATAATCTTCGTCCCTACTCTGTTCTTAGTTACTCTCCTTATATCAAAGAAGACATTTGGCATTTGTTTTTTAGGGATTGGCTGGCTTCATTAGCATAATCTGCTCTAATGCCATCCATTTCCCTCCAAATTCTATGATTTTGTCATTTTTTAATGCAGAGTAATACTCCATTGTGTATAAATGCCACATTTTTTTATCCATTCATCTATTGAAGGGCATCTAGGTTGGTTCCACAGTCTTGCTATTGTGAATTGTGCTGCTATGAACATCATTGTAGCAGTGTCCCTGTAGCATGCTCTTTTTAGGTCTTTAGGGAATAGACCGAGAAGGGGAATAGCTGGGTCAAATGGTGGTTCCATTCCCAGATTTCCAAGAAATCTCCAAACTGCTTTCCAAATTGGTTGCACCAATTTGCAGTCCCACCAACAATGAACAAGTGTACCCTTTTCTCCACATCCTCGCCAGCACTTGTTGTTGTTTGACTTCATAATGGCTGCCAATCTTACTGGAGTGAGATGGTATCTTAGGGTGGTTTTGTTTTGCATTTCTCTGACTGCTAGAGATGGTGAGCATTTATTCATGTACTTGTTGATTGATTGTATGTCCTCCTCTGAGAAGTGTCTGTTCAGGTCCTAGGCCCATTTGTTGATTGGGTTATTTGTTATCTTATTGTATAATTTTTTGAGTTCTTTGTATACTCTGGATATTAGGGCTCTATCTGAAGTGTGAGGAGTAAAGATTTGTTCCCAGGATGTAGGCTCCCTATTTACCTCTCTTATTGTTTCTTTTGCTGAAAATAAAAAACTTTTTAGTTTGAGTAAGTCCCATTTGTTGATTCTGGTTATTAACTCTTGTGCTATGAGTGTCCTATTGAGGAATTTGGAGCCCGACCCCACAGTATGTAGGTCATAGCCAACTTTTTCTTCTATCAGACGCAGAGTCTCTGATTTGATATCAAGCTCCTTGATCCATTTTGAGTTAACTTTTGTGCATGGCGAGAGAAAGGGATTCAGTTTCATTTTGTTGCATATGGATTTCCAGTTTTCCCAGCACCATTTGTTGAAGATGCTATCCTTCCTCCATTGCATGCTTTTAGCCCCTTTGTCAAATATAAGATAGTTGTAACTTTGAGGATTAGTCTCTGTGTCCTCTATTCTGTACCATTGGTCCACCCTCCTGTTTTGGTACCAATACCATGCTGTTTTTGTTACTATTGCTCTGTAGTATAGTTTGAAGTCTGGTATCGCTATACTGCCTGATTCACACTTCCTGCTTAGCATTGTTTTTGCTATTCTGGGTCTTTTATTTTTCCATATGAATTTCATGATTGCTTTCTCTATTTCTACAAGAAATGCTGTTGGGATTTTGATTGGCATTGCATTAAACCTATAGAGAACTTTTGGTAATATTGCCATTTTGATGATGTTAGCTCTGCCTATACATGAACAGGGTATATTTTTCCATCTTCTAAGATCTATTTCTCTCTTTAGGGTTCTGTAGTTTTCATTGTATAAGTCTTTCACCTCTTTTGTCAGGTTGATTCCCAAGTATTTTATTTTTCTTGAGGATATTGTGAATGGAGTGGTTGTCCTCATTTCCATTTCAGAGGATTTGTCGCTGATATACAGGAATGCCTTTGATTTATGCGTGTTGATTTTATATCCTGCCACTTTGCTGAATTCATTTATTAGCTCTAATAGTTTCTTTGTAGACCCTTTTGGGTCTGCTAGGTATAGAATCATGTCATGTGCAAATAGTGATAATTTAAGTTCTTCTTTTCCTATTTTTATGCCTTTAATTTCTTTCGTCTGTCTAATTGCTCTGGCCAGTGTTTCGAGAACTATGTTGAACAGAAGTGGTGAGAGAGGGCATCCCTGTCTTGTTCCAGATTTTAGAGGGAATGCCTTCAATTTTTCTCCATTCAGAATGATGCTAGCCTGAGGCTTAGCATAGATTGCTTTTACAATGTTGAGGTATGTTCCTTTCACCTAGTTTTTCTAGAGTTTTGAACATAAAGGGATGCTGTACTTTGTCGAATGCTTTTTCCGCATCTGTCGAGATGATCATATGGTTCTTATTTTTAAGTCTATTGATGTGATGAATAACATTTATTGATTTCCGTATATTGAACCAGCCTTGCATCCCAGGGATGAATCCTACTTGATCATGGTGCACAATTTTTTTGATATGTTTTTGAATCCAATTCGCCAGAATTTTATTGAGGATTTTTGCATCTAGGTTCATTAGAGATATTGGTCTGTAGTTTTCTTTCTTTGAAGTGTCTTTGTCTGGTTTAGGAATCAGGGTGATGTTGGCCTCGTAGAATGAATTTGGAAGTTCTCACTCTTTTTCTATTTCCTGAAATGGCTTGAAAAGTATTGGTATTAGTTCCTCTTTAAAGGTTTTGTAAAACTCTGTTGTATACCCATCCGGTCCTGGGCTTTTCTTAGTTGGTAGTCTTTTGATGGTTTCTTCTATTTCCTCAATTGATAATGGTCTGCTTAGGTTGTCTATATCCTCCTGACTCAATCTGGGCAGATCATATGACTTAAGAAATTTATCGATGCCTTCACTATCTTCTATTTTATTGGAGTATAAGGATTCAAAATAATTTCTGATTATCTTATGTATTTCTGAAGTGTCTGTTGTGATATTGCCTTTTTCATCCCGTATGCTAGTAATTTGAGTTCTCTCTCTTCTTCTCTTTGTTAGCATGGCTAAGGGTCTGTCGATTTTATTTATTTTTTCAAAGAACCAACTCTTAGTTTTGTCAATTTTTTCAATTGTTTCTTTTGTTTCGATTTCATTAATTTCAGCTCTGATTTTAATTATTTCTTGCCTTCTACTTCTTTTGCTGTTGTTTTGCTCTTCTTTTTCTAGGATTTTGAGATGAAGTATGAGATCATTTATTTGTTGGTTTTTTCTTTTTTTAAGGAATGAACTCCAAGCAATGAATTTTCCTCTTAGAACTGCTTTCAATGTGTCCCATAGATTCCGATATGTTGTGTCTGTGTTTTCATTTATCTCTAAGAATTTTTTAATTTCCTCCTTGATGTCTTCTATAACCCATTGATCATTCAGTAACCTATTGTTCATTCTCCAAGTGATGCATGATTTTTCCTTCCTTCTTTTATTATTGATTTTCAGTTTCATTCCATTATGATCAGATAAGATGCATGGTATTATCTCTACTCCTTTATATTGTCTAAGAGTTGCCCTGTGACACAATATATGATCTATTTTTGAGAAGGATCCATGTGCTGCTGAGAAAAAAGTGTAACTGCTTGATGTTGGGTGGTATATTCTATACATGTCAATTAAGTCTAGGTTGTTAATTGTGTTATTGAGTTCTATAGTTTCCTTATTCAGCTTTTGTTTGGAAGATCTGTCCAGTGGTGAGAGAGGTGTGTTGAAGTCTCCCATGATTATTGTATGGTGGTCTATTAGGCTCTTGAACTTGAGAAGAGTTTGCTTGATGAACATAGCTGCACCGTTGTTTGGGGCATATATATTTATGATTGTTATGTCTTGTTGGTGTATGGTTCCCTTGAGCAGTATGTAGTGTCCCTCTTTATCCCTTTTGATTAACTTTGGCTTGAAATCTATTTTATTTGATATGAGTATGGACACTCCTGCTTGTTTCCGAAGTCCATATGAGTGATATGATTTTCCCAACCTTTCACCTTCAGTCTATGTATATCTTTTCCTATCAAATGCGTCTCCTGTAGGCAGCATATTGTTGGGTCTTGTTTTGTGATCCATTCTACTAGCCTGTGTCTCTTAATTGGTGAGTTTAAGCCATTAACATTTAGGGTTATTATTGAGATATGGTTTGTTCTTCCAGCCATATTTGTTTATGTATGTTACTAAACATGGTTTGTTTTCCTCTTTGATTATTTTCCCCCCTTTACTGTCCTACCTCCCACTGTTGGTTTTCATTGTTATTTTCCATTTCCTCTTCCTGAAATGTTTTGCCGAGGATGTTTTGAAGAGATGGTTTTCTAGCTGCAAATTCTTTTAACTTTTGTTTATCATGGAAGGTTTTAATTTCATCTTCCATCCTGAAGCTTAATTTCACTGGATACACGATTCTTGGTTGGAACCCATTTTCTTTCAGTGTTTGAAATATGTTATTCCAGGATCTTCTAGCTTTCAGAGTCTGTGTTGAAAGATCAGCTGTTATCCTGATTGGTTTACCCCTAAATCTCATCTGCTTCCTTTCTTTTGTAGCTTTTAAAATTCTCTCCTTATTCTGTATGCTGGGCATCATCATTATAATGTGTCTAGGTGTGGATTTCTTATGATTTTGCACATTTGGCTCCTGTAGGCTTTTAGGATTTGGGATTCTGTCTCATTCTTCAAGTCTGGGAAGTTTTCTCGTATTATTTCATTGAATAGATTGCTCATTCCTGTATCCCAATGACTCTTAAGTTTGGTCTCTTTATGTTATCCCATATTTCTTGGATGTTCTGCTCATGGTTCCTTAACAGTCTTGCTGAGCTGTCTATGTTCTTTTCAAGTTGAAATACTTTGTCTTCATTGTCTGATGTTCTATTTTCTAAGTGTTCTACTCTGCTGGTAGTATTCTCAATTGAGTTTTTAAGTTGGTTTATTGCTTCCTGCATTTCTAGGATTTCTGTTTGTTTGTTTTCTATTACCTCTATCTCCCTGTATAGTTGATCTTTTGCTTCTTGGATTTGTTTATGTAATTCATTGTCGAAGTGATCTTTCATTGTCTGATTTTACTGTCTAATGTCTTCCTTGAGACTCCAGATCATCTGAAGCATGTATATCCTGAATTCTTTATCTTACATTCCATCTGCTGCAGCTATTACCTCTTCTAAAGTTGAGTTGACCTGCATTGCTTGTGGTCCTTTCTTTCCTTGTTGTTTCATACTACTCGCGTTTCTTTCTCCTTGGTGAAACTGTTGTGTTTTTGAAATTTTACCCCTATATATTTATATTGCTCTTGTATAGTTGACAAGTCTCTCTTGCAGGGCGGGCAGCGGCTGTGCTCCTCCTCCAATTGGGGTGATCTGTCTACCACGCTGGCGGGCCCCTGGGTCTGTTCTGCCGGTCAGTCGTAAGTCTGCCTACCTTGTAGGTGCAGGCAGCAGCTCTGCTCTGCCCCTCCTCCAGTTGGTGTGACGTGTCTACCACACCCGCGGACCCCTGGGCCTGTTCTGCCAGTCGGTCGCAGGTCTGCCTACCTTGCAGGTGTGGGCAGCAGCTCTGCTTTGCCCTTACTCCAATTGGGGTGACGTGTCTACCACGCCGGCGGGTCGCTGGGCCTGTTCCTCCGGTCGGTCGCAGGTCTGCCTACCTTGTGGGCACGGGTGGCGGCTCTGCTCTGCCCCTAGTCCAAATGGGGTGATGTGTCTGCCGTGCCGGCAGGCCGCTGGGCCTGTTCCGGGTGCGGGCGAAGGCTCTGCTGTGCCCCTACTCCAATTGGGGTGACGTGACTACCACGCCGGCGGGCCTCTGGGCCTATTCTGGGTGCGGGCAGCGGCTCTGCTCTGCCCTTACTCCAATTGGGGTGATGTGACTACCACGCCGGCGGGCCTCTGGGCCTGTCCCAGGCGTGGGTGGCAGCTCTGCTTTGCCCCTACTCCAATTGGGGTGACGTGTCTACTATGCCGGCAGGCCGCTGGGCCTGTTCCTCCGGTGGGTCGCAGGTCTGCCTACCTTGTGGGCACGGGTTGCAGCTCTGCTCTGCCCCTAGTCCAAATGGGGTGACGTGTCTGCCGCGCCGGCAGGCCGCTGGGCCTGTTCCGGGCGCGGGCGAAGGCTCTGCTGTGCCCCTACTCCAATTGGGGTGACATGTCTACCACGCCGGCAGGCCGCCGGGCCTGATCCGCTGGTCGGTCGCAGGTCTGCCTACCTTGCGGGCGCGGGTGGCGCCTCTGCTCTGCCCCTACTCCAATTGGGGTGACGTGACTACAATGCCGTTGGGCCGCTGGGCCTGTTCCAGGCGCGGGCGAAGGCTCTGCTGTGCCCCTACTCCAATTGGGGTGACGTGTCTACCATGCCTGCGGACCGCTGGGCCTGTTCTGCCGGTCAGTCGCAGGTCTGCCTACCTTGTGGGCACGGGTGGCGGCTCTGCTCTGCCCCTACTCCAATTGGGGTGACATGACTACCACGCCCGCGGGTCGTTGGGCCTGTTTCCGGATGCGGGCGGCAGTTCTGCTCTGCCCCTACTCCAATTGGTGTGACGTGTCTACCACGCCGGCAGGCCGCTGGGCCTGTTCCGCCGGTCGGTCGCAGGTCTACCTACCTTGCGGGCTCGGGCGGCGGCCACTGCGGAATCTTTTAGTATAAAAAGTAAAGATACGATGCTTCCTTGGCCAATTTCTAAACAATATATGGTGATGGAAGATTATAAATATACAAAAAACTAATATATACTCCATTATTGTGCATCATTACCAGGTTTTTCAAATAGCTCTGATTATTTCTATCATCTACTGTCAGAATTGGGAGAGAACCTTAGAGCTCTCATTTATTTCCTAATGCTAAATTTGAGTATGAAGCATGTAAAAAGGTCAAATGGTGGTCAAATAAACAGTTCCAATCACCTGTGCAAGAGGATACAAAGTTCATCCAGAACAGGAGATAAATGAGTCAAAGATAAATTTAATGGATGTTTTTAGATCAGCATGCCCTGGTAGGATAGATCCAGGAATATTTAAGACATGTCCTGAACTTACCATAGAAACAATCTTCTTAAACACATGGAGGACAGCTATGAAGCCTAAAACCTGAGAAATGACACATGCAGGGCTTGCAACTAAGGAATATATAGTTATAATCCTCAAAATTGTAGCATGGTCACCTTAACTTTGATATGTGAAAAGACCAAACTCATTAATCATTTCATTAGTCTTCCAGTGAGCAGTCAGTGGGACTTTGGGAATGATTAATCAGCCAAACCTATGTAATACTGTTCTATGACAGATTGTCAGGCATTATTGATGGAAAGAAAAGAAAAAATACTTTAATCCTGGTCTTGAAGGACAATATCATAAATAAAGCTGGAGAAAATATTTTTAAAGTGCATCACTATATGAATTCTCAACTTATTAGAAAGCAGAACAGATAGAGTTTTATTATTCTCTTTTCTTTCCTGAACAAAGGCCAAGAGAGATGGCTGACCCTCTACTAGATTAAAAAAGAAAGGTAGGAAGAAAGGGAGAAAGAAGGGAGGGAAAAAGAAGAGAGGGAGAGAGAAATCTTCCAATTGTTATAAATTAAGAGGGTGCAATTCATATTGCAAATGAAGAAAACACACTATAAAATGACTTTGCAGATGGATTTAAATCAATCCAGTGGCTCCCAGGGGTGGGGGGGAAATGAGAGAGGTTCTGGGGATTCAGAAAAAGAAAGCTAGCTGGGGACAATCAGAATAGGCTGTTCAAAAATAGAGCACTTCATGGGACCTGAGTAAATTTCTTCATGCTAAAGAAATGGAAAGAAGTCTAATCCCCACGGATGGAGTCACAAGAGGACTGGAATGGAGTGCAGGATTCCACTGACTCAGAGACGTGCGTGTAACCTGGAGCCAGGGGCATTACAGGGACAGAGGCATCACGGGGTTTCTCGAATTGTGGACAGAGTGTCCTGTGGAGTCCCAAAACTTGCACAAATGCTGTCTCAACTGAAACATGGCTGACTTTGATAATTCAATCATCCCACTGATCTCTTCCAAGAAGAAGGCATTGTTTTTGCCCCAGTAACCAAGCAAATAGAAGAGATAAAGCCCTGGATGTTTCTTTCTCCAGATTGTTCCATCAACAACTCGTGACAGCTTTATACCACCCTTATCACCAGTACTTACAGGTCATGTCATATTCCTGATGCCTTCAATAAATGGTCTAGTCTTCCTATTCATTTCATTCCTTATCTAATCCCACTTCCTTTCTTACTGACCTTAACAACTAGCTTTTGGGCAATCACATCCCTTAGCTCCAGGGACATCTACTAACTTCCCTTCAGTTACAAGATGCCCAGCCTTACTTTGGATTTATATCAATGCTTCACCACCAAATTCATAAAATCAGCATTTATGCTACATGACACTTTCATTGCCTCATTTGTACTGAATTTTTTTTAATTTTTTTTAGTTGGAGATGCATACAATAATACCTTTATTTTATTTATTTATATGTGATGCTGAGGATCAAACCCAGTGCCTCACTTGTGCTAGATGAGCACTTTACCACGGAGCCACAACCCCAGCTCTGTACTGAATTCTTTTTAAAACCTCATGTAACCTTGAAAAATTGAACACTAAACAAAACTAAATTAAATATAAAATTTTATACTTACAATCCTATGACTTCAATAAGTTATTCCATAACCTGAGGATTTTTTTTTCAGGATGTTTCTCTGAATGACAATATACCAACTTTGCCTGACATAATTTCTCACACTCAATTCACCATTCAAAATCCATGATAACACAGAAATAATAACAATGAAAAGAAAAAAACTCACCACAATGTTATAAACTAAAAATAAGAACTTACTACAAGTCCAAGGGGAATTTCTATTTAGACACATTGTTAATCAAAATTGATTAAGAAACATTTTTGAACTATACATCACATTTTCCACAATCTGAATAAAACACAGAAAGGCCCAAAAAAGGGAGAAAAAGGCTTTGACTACATGTCTCCAACTCTCAAATATAAGAAATATAAAAACCAGCCAAACAAATTATGGTTTTCCAACTATATTAGTCAAAGCCCAAATCACAAGCAGCCATGTTATCTGACACTCTTTGATTTTCTCTTCTATATTTACTCAACAACTACATTCTCTAGAGCTCAAATAAGCAGAAAACAGACAGGGTATTTGGTGGTAAAGTGCATCCTCTCATTCTTAGTTACCTAAGTAAGTCTACATGAAATCATTGAGAAATAGAAAACAGAAGTTTGCCATGATTAGTATATCTAGGGATATAATTTTTCATATAACACTACATCAGAAAAATGTTATATCATGTTTTAATAAATCAAAAAACCTACTTCTTAAACAAAGAGCTAATGCCCAATGCAGCTCACCAGCATAAGATAAATGTTTCCTATGAACATTTATGATTATACACACTAACCTACTCATGATAAGATAAAATATTCTCTTTAAGAAACTAATTTCATATCTTCCACAACAAGCTATAAGATAAAGCAGGAGATAGAGACATAAGAGAAAATAAATAAAGCAAGGTAAAGGGAAAAGAAAGATAACTGAAATGAGAAAAATGCAAGGAAATTCAAAATACAATGCCAAATTAAAATCCACATCTGTGATGGTAAATGAAAAAACAGACATGATGGGAACTTAAATTTTAATCCAAATTTAAAACCAGCAATAAATAAAAGGGTATGATTTTCCAACCAAATGAGGGTTCATCCTGGGAATTTAAAGTTATTCCAACATTCAAATAACAATCAGTATAAGCAACATATTAACAGACTAAATAAGAAATAATGATCATTTCATTAGCTACAAAAAAACATTCAGCAAAATTCAACATTCATTCATGATAAAAACTCTTAGCAAAGAATACAGTTGACCTTCCATAACCTAATTAAAGATATCTATACCTACTACTACCTATTCTACATTATGTTGAGAATGAGAGACTGAATGCTTTCTCTGAGGATCATCTAGAAAATCCTGTCCATTGCAATAAGGCAAGAAAAAATAATAAAAGGCATACAAATTGAAAAGAGAGAACTAGAACTACCTTTATTTGCACATAATATTTTTGTGTATAGAGAATTCCAAAGAATCTACAAAACAGTTATTAGAAATAATAAGCAAACTAAGCAAAGTCATGGGCCCAAAGTAAATATACAAGTCAATTGTATTCCTTTATATTATCAATGAACTATTGAAATTTTAAAGTAATTGAAATGATATTGCCACATCACAAAAATGTGAAACACTTAAGAATAAATCTGGAAAAATATGAACAAGTTCTATATGCTGATAACTACAAATCATCAATAAGAGAAATCAAAGCTATAAATAATTGAAAAGATAAACACATTCATGAAAAACTCAATTATTAAGGTACCAATTTCCCCAATTTGATTCATAAGGACCACACAATACTAATAGATATCCCAATAGAATTGTTGTAGATATTGACAAGCTTATTCTAAAGTTTATATGAAGCTAGATGTGATTAGACATCCTGCAGTCCTAGCAACTTGGGAAACTGAGGCAGAAGAATTACATGTTCAAGGTCAGCCTTGGCAACTAAGCAAGACCCTATCTCAAAATAAATTTTAAAGGAGGTTGCCTAGGAATTTAGCTTATAGATACAATGCTCCTGGATACAATCCCCAATACCACTAAACAAATAAATACTAAAATTTATATAAAAAGTAACTGCAACTACCAAAACAATTCTGAAAAGAAGAACAAAGTTGGTAAAATCAAGGTTATAGTAAACAAAGAGAGTATGGTATTGTCAAAGGGAATGAAGGAATATAGTTGCCACGTGAAGAGGTCTATGCTCTCCTGCTAGATACTGGAAACATGTGGCCAGCCTAGTTCCTCCACCTCCCCAGGCAAGTGAGTGAATCCATTAGGGACTCCGCATTCTCCTATGCATCTTACCATCTACCTGCCCCACAAGTGAGTCCAGGAAAGACCACCAAAAGAAACTTCCAGCAGAAGCCAAGAAAAATTGCCCACCCACAGACTTTTAAAATAGTAAATGTTTATTGTTTTATATTTGGGGTTGGGATTTTTTCATAATAATAAATTATAAATATACCATAGGAATTCCAATGTCTACTGATAATAGTGGAAATATAAACATTGGAAAACCAGCAAGAAATAAATAATGCTTATTTGATCTGATGGTGTTTAGACATTTTACTTTTGCAAATTTTACAAAAATATATTATCATATGAACACATTGCCCAGACCTGGCAAATTCAGTGGGAGACTGCATTTGAAGCTTCACTCAAAGTAAATCTACTTCTAGTAAGTATCATACTTAACACAGAAATACTGACAACATCTTATTTAATGTCATAGGGAATAGAGGAATGCCATCTGTAATTTTACTATTGTAGCATTGTTCTACACATCTTTCCTAGGAATGAATTACTGTTCATTGCAATTATTTTACTTAATTAATTACAACAGAGTGAAACAATTTGAGATGACTGAGAGCCAGAATACACTTCATCTGGTCATGGAAGATGCTAATGGAGGAATGGTATTCAATTGTCTACTAGACAGGGACTAAATAAAAGACAGAGGGCCAAGACAAACTTCTCAAGTCTTCTGTGTAGTATTTGCCCCAGAAGGAATATTACTCATAGGGAACAAAAGTCATAAAAATTCCTTCTGGATATCAACCTTTACATAAATACAGCAGATTTTGAAAATTTTAGTTTTTTTTTTTTTTTTTTTTAGACTTTGGATTTTAGAAAAAGGTTCACTGTTGGCCATAAACTGGACAACTTCTATGGAAGTTCTCCCTTATTCTCTGGAACTTCTCCAGGGCCAATGATAGGATGGCCTTATGGACATACAGGGTCTAGAGTCCTCCTCTAATACCATAATACCTACCTTTTGATGGGGAGTACTTCTAAGACCTGTAGGAGCAAGTACTGAAAGACATGTACATCATTCCTTTCTTCATATCCTTAAAATGTGAAAACTAATAAGAACTTCCTGATTCTCAAACCCAGTAAGGGAAGCAATTTAGAGGACATCATGAAGCATTTATATATAAACATGGGCCAGCAAGAGGAATTAAGGCCTTACATCAAGTCGCTCTGTGACCACAAAGATTCAAAAAAGAAAAAAGAAAGGAAGGAAGGCAAAAATGAAGAAAGAAAAGAAAAATAATCTCTGACCTGCAGATAAGGACCCCCACCCAGGACAGCCTTTAGTATGGCCAATGACCTCCTCCTTTATCTACAGCACCAGCAGTATAATGGAGCCTCAGGTGAAGCCACTGCCTCAAGGTGTGTACTCCAAAGGGGACTCCTCTATACCAGAAAGCTCAATGCTGAGAACCAAGTTCATCTCTGTGATAAGAACCAGGGCTGCCAAGTACCCACTCTTGTGAACTTTATCATAAGACAACTTTGTGTCATGTCAGCCAGAAAAATCTGGCATGCATGCAGTTCAAAACAGAGTAAAGCTGATCCAATATCTCACGTAGGCAGCAGAGCCAGGAATAAAACTCAAGAATTTAAAGAGATCAAGCCACACTCCCTGTACTTTATATGAAATATAAAGATCCTGAGTTCCATGGAACCCTGTGACATGGTGCAAGAGATGACACAGTATAGAAGGCTGGCCAGGTGTAGGGAACAAACAACTTGAATGGGAGCTGGGCAACAAGCACATACCACTACGTGACAACAGCACACCCAGCCTAGAGGATATTACGTAGAAGAGGATGAATATGTGCCAACAACTATGATGTTCTCTGAGTGGAGTTCAAGTCAAGAGGTTATCCAGAAATTCCATGGCATCCAAATCATTATGCAAAAAAAAATATCTGCTGGGCTTAAATATAAAGGATGACCTGGAGCCACCTAGGAAACAAGAAAAGAGACTAGTAGGTCCTAATTGGAGGCAGGAACCCCATGCACTAGCCTGGGAAAACTGCAGACCTGTGCCCTAACATGGGGACCTTCTTTTAACTGCTCTTCGCTATATATCTTTCATATTTGTGGGAAGGGGAGATGCTTCTTAGAAGTCACTTAAATTTGTTTCTTCCAGATCTTATAGTCAAAAGGATGGTCCAGAAAGATATTTCACAGATATTCTAATCTTTTCCATCCTCCTTGCTATGCCTGGTCCAGTTTGAGGAGTATGTAGTAATGTGTTACTTGGAGTTAGTCTGAAAAACAGAGAACTTCTACCAAGGATCATAAGAAGCCTAAGAACAGCCAGACCCAAGTACTTATCTCATGTCTGAGGGGGTAGAGCATAATGAGGGGTTTCCAAGAGGTAGGGCAGGGTGTGCCAGCTCAGGAATGGCCTATGGAAGAATGCAGATAAACAGCCAGGTGAAGAGATACATAGGGCAAAATATATGGGAAATGATGCAAAGTTTCCATTTCTTCAAGTACATTAGCTTTTTAGCACCTTGGCCTATTTAGCAACACAGCATCTCTTTGTACCCCATTCTTTGGGTTTTGTTTTGTTTTGTTTTGTTTTGTTTTGATGAAAGGTTCATTATATGGGCAGATTTATTAGATCATTGGTCACTGATAATCAAATCACACTTAGAATCTCTTCCCTCCCTAGAATTTGGGGTATGGGGGTGAAAATTCCAACCCTATAATTACATGATTGGTCCCCATGGGAACCAGTCCCCTTCCTGAAGCTATCTTCAGCTACCAACAATCTGAAATCTTATTAGCGTACAAAAAGATGCTTACCACTTTTGGTTTTAGGAGCTCTGAGACAGGAAATGGGAATGAAGACCAAATATGTATTTATTTTTATAAATCACAATCATAGATAAAGATTGATAGATAAATGATAGAAAATAGATAGATAAATTGATATATAGATAGACTGATAGTTATAATTTGGATCTTAATTATCTCCCAAAGGCTCATTTGTTAAAAGCTTGATTCCCCAGCTTGCCACTCTTGGGAGGTGGTAGTAACGTTTAGAGCTGAGGCCTAGTGGGAGGTCTTTGGGTCATTGGGAATATGCCCTTCATGGGAATTGTGGGATCCTGTTCCTTCCTCTTTCTCTCTTTTGCTTCACAGTCATGAGGTAATTTTGTTTTGCTACATGTTCCCTACAATGATGGGCTGCCTCACCACAAATTCAAAAGCAATGGAGTCAACTGACCATGGAATGGAACCTCTAAAACTATGACTGAAAATAAAACTAATCTCTTTTTAATTAATTTATTTTTATACATGATAGTGGAATGTATTTTGATATATTAGACATATATGTAGTACAACTTCTCTTTCTTTTGGTTGTTTATGGTGTGGAATTACATTGGTCATGTATTCATATATGAACATATGAACATAGGAAAGTAAAGTCCAATTCATTAAATTAACTTTCTTACTCCCATCCCCCCTCCTTTTCTTTTATTCCCCTTTGTATAATCCAAAGTACTTCTCTTTTTCCCTACCCCCTCATTGTGTGTTAGTATCCACATATCAGAGAAAACATTCAGCCTTTAAACCTAATTTCTTTAGAAGTGGATATCACAGGTATTTATTATAGTGGCAGAAGGCTGACTAACACAGATAAGTAGGTAGATAGATAACATAGGGCAAGTGAGCTTAAACATCACAAAACAGCCTTATTATCATTTTATTCAATTTAATTTAAATTTACCTCTTTCAATGTCCTCCATTTTTCATTTTTTTTAATAGTGGGGATTAAACCATGGGCAGTTTACCACATCCCAAGCCCTTTTTATTTTTTGAGACAGGGTTTCACTAAGTTACTTAGGGCCTCCCTAAATTGCTAGGCTGACCTTGAACTTTGGGTCTTCTGATCTCAGCTTCCCAGATCACTGGGATTACAGACCTGTGCCACCATGTCTGGTTCTATTTATTTTTCTGCCTCTTATTTTCCTTCAATTGGAAGAATACCTAGCAGAATTTCCTTTAGTGTCATCATTCAGTTTCTGTTGATCTGAAAATTTCTATATTTTAATTGCTATATCTAAAGACTATTGACAGTTGGCAGAGCCTTCTATTTTAGCTGTCACTTTTTCAGCACTTCAAAGATACCATTCCACTATTTTCTGACCTTCATTTTTGTTCTGAGAAGTCATCTATAAGTCTAACTGTTGCCTTTTTTGTGGTAATCAGCCTCTTTTCTCTAGTTGCTTCAAAGATTTTTTTCCATTTGATTTGATTTATGCAATTTCTCTGTGAAGTGTCTTTTTATTTAGCTAACATGGGATTTGATAGACTTCTATGTATTGATGTCTTTCATCAATTCTAAAAAATATCAGCTATCATCTCTTCAAATGTTTAAAACATATTGCAAAATATCACCCTTTACAGCTTTTAATTTTCTGGCAAATTTTTCTGAGTTAGCTGTTCTGTTCATCATAGTCAGCATCATTATTTTTTAGATTGTCTGATAGTCTATAAAATATTTCAATATCCACATCTCTAAGAGTTTGTATATGTTGATTTCTTTTTGCTAGTTTTCCAAAATTATTTTGTCTCACTGTCTGCTGGTTTTGTTTTATTATATCGAAGAAACCCCAAATATTTCTTCCCAAAATATTAAAGATTGTTGAGCTAATTACAATTAAAACACAGGGGGGCACTTTCCTGCCTTTTGTTTGTTTGCTTAACAGCAAGACATAAATTCTTCAGTACTGGAGATAGCTGCTTATCAGTTCAGAGATAGCACCAGCAGACACCAGTAAAATCTGAGAGCAGAACTTACTTAATTAGAAGACAGACCTTCCCTGTCTTTGATAACTATACTTGATCTCTCTTATCTTTTCACTGTTCTAAGTTCTTCCTCTTTGTTAAAATGCCATTTAAGCAGGCTCCTAAGCCATGGAGCTGAATTACATTTCTCCCATATGATGGGCATGGCATACATTGGTAAACAGGCTTGTTTTTTGTTGTTTTGTTCTGTTGTGTTGTTGTTGTTGTTTTGTTTGCTTTCTTTCTCTCATTAATCTGTCTTTCCTACCAGGAGTGTGTCTCATCTACAGACTTATCTGAGGTGGACAAAAGAATATATAATTTTCTCCCCACCAGTGTTCAATGTTTTATTTGTAAACATATTTATAGACACATTTAAGACTACAGCTATTATTTTTCTCATGATAATACTTAATTTTCTTCTTCTTGGTTCTTGTGGTCTAGGATCACCTTATTCCAAGTTTAAGAATCAAGATATCCCCAAACTCTGATTCTGGTCCTCTTAACTCCCCCAAACACTGTTCATTCTATCAACTGCCAATTTCAGAGGAGCAAAACATGATGCTGGTGTTTCTAGACTGCCCTGTATCTCAGTTCTGTAACTGTCCATTGTCTTACATGGACAGTTTTATATATATACATTCGATTTTTCCAATAGAAGCATTTTCCCTAATGACAGTCTGGTATTATTGGTCTCTACTTTTCTATAACTAAATTCATCTCATTTTTAGTCTCTTACTTGGTAATGAGGGAAAGGAATTTGAACTTTCCAACTATAGTCTTTTAAGCTTTAAAATAGCAAATTGCCAGTTGTGGTGGTGCACACCTGCAATCCCAACGGTTCAGAAGGCTGAGGAAGGAGGATCACGAGTTCAAAGTCAGTCTCAGCAAAGGCAAGGTGCTAAGCAACTCAGTGAGACCCTGTCTCTAAACAAAATACAAAATAGGGTTAGGGATCTAGCTCAGTGGTTAAGTGCCCCTGAGTTCAATCTCCAGTACCAAAACAAAACAAAACAAAGCAAAAAAAAAAAAAAAAAAACAGCAAATTCAACCTCCCATGGAAAGAAAAAAACAAACTTTGGGGGCAAATATTGAGTGTTTTTAAAATTTTTGTCCACCCCTTTGCCCCAGATGTGATCAGGTATAATTGAAAGCTTAATAATCCTTGAAGAAATGAGGGAGGTACCTTGAGTTCATATGTATGATGTTAGACTAACCTCCAAAACTCACTTTTTTTCAATACTGAAATCAGTAGGAATGTTAGTGAGACATCTATCACTGTAACAAAATACCTAAGAGAACCAATTTTGACACAGTTTGACAGGTTTTAGTCCGTGGTCACTTGGCCCTGTTGCTTTAGGCCTGTAGGGGCACAACACATCATGGCCAGAGCATGTGGTAGAGAAGGGGTGCCCAACTCCTGGCATGTGGAAAGAGAGAGAGAGAAAGGGGCATAGGGTCCCCATATTTCCTTCAATGCCCCCAATGACCCCCAATGAACTAATTTCCTTGTATGAGGAAATTTCCTAAGATTTCACCACCTTACAAGCATTTAAAATATGGGTTTTGGGGGGACATGTAAGATCCAAGCAATAGTGATAGATAATGAAATTCTTGGTCCATTTTCTATGTACAATCAGAGTGAGCTCTTTCTGATCAGTAAATTTATACAATTTCCCATTTTTCACTTGGATCTAAGTTCATGGAAATATTCAGATCACTTATAGAAAATGAAAATGCTATAGATTTATAAAACTTAAATCATAGTATATAAATTTCAACACCATTACAAGTTTATCAAATTTATTAACAGAGTTGCAAAGTATTGCTTATATTTTTTCACTTTTCTCTGTTTCTTGTGATTTCTCCCTCTTCATCCTGCGTTTTCTGTATTTACATTTCCTCTGTCCTTCTTGAGAGAATCAACTATTTAATAAAGTTTGTTTTCAAGAAATAAGATTATATATTTACTCTTTTTTCCTGCCTCATTTATTAGTACTTTTATCTTTAGTTGTTCCTTTTTTTTTCTGTAGGGTTATTTGTTCTTTCCCAACAACTAAGATCAATATTAATTGGATTTATTTTAATTATTTCCCCTTTGCTAATGAAAGTAATTATAGGTATACATTGTCTTCTGAGTCCACCTTTTAGACATGAAGGATATAAAGAAAATTTTCATCTGCAATTGGTTGAATCCTTCTAGCAACCACTCTCATAAATAATATTATTTTATTTTTCATTATAATTAGAGAATATGGTCTCTATTCTTTTGATATTTTGGATTTATTCAAGGTTTCCTTTATGACCTACCACATGGAGAAAATTTATAAATATTTTATGAGTTAGAAGAAACTGCATTATCTGTTTGCTAGGTGTAGAGCTGAAGAAAAGTATACCAACTAAAACAATCTTATTAATTCATTGCTTGTCTCCCTATCGCTCTACATATTTTTTCTCTATCACACAAGGATAGTAAGGTTAAACATTTTTATATTAATATTATATTTTATACATTTTCTCTATATTTCTGAAAAGAATTTTTTGACTCAAATATTTGTAACATCTTCATTTTGATTATATCCTGAATTATCATAAATGACCTTTTTATCATGAATTCGTTTTTCCAGCATTATGATTGTAAGTTCCTTTTTTTAATAGCTTTTTTCTTTTCAAACATTTTTTTCGGGTGTAGTTGGACACAATGCCTTTATTTTATTTACTTATTTTTATGTGGTGCTGAGGATCGAACCCAGGGCCTTACACGTCTGAGGCGGGCGCTCTACCACTGAGCTAGAGCCCCAACACTTGTAAGTTCTTTTATTGCATTTGACACTCATATTTTTAATTTGAATCTTTGGAAAAAATCTCTTTTAAATGTTTTACTTATTTATTTATTTTTATTAGTGCATTATGGAATAGTGGAATTTATTGTGACATATTCACACATGCACTTAATTTGATCAATTTCTTTTCCTAATATTGTCCTTTTTCTTCCTATTTTCCTCCCCACCAAAACCTTTCCTTAACTGTATTGAACTGGATTGTTTGTTTGTTTGTTTTTCATTAGTCCTCTTTGTACTCTTTCTCTCAGCTATGTTCATTTTCACTTATGACAGAAAACATGTGATCCTTCACTTTCTGAGCCTGGCTTATTTCATTTAACATGTTTTTCTCCAGTTCCATCCATTTTCTTAAAAATAACATAATTTTGTCTTCTTTATGGCTGAATAAATCTCTATTGTTTATATATTCCTCATTTTCTTTACCCATTCATCTGTTGACAGATACCTAGGCTAGTTGCATAACTTAGTTATTGTGAATTTCACTGCTATAATCATGAATATGCAAGCTTTCATTCTCCTGGAAAAATTCTGAGTAGTGATATAGCTGGGTCAGATGATGGTTTCATCCCTAGTCTTTTAAGATTCCACCATACTGATTCCCATAGCGGTTGTACTAATTTACAATCTCACCAACAGTCTTTAAGTGTTCCTTTTCCCCTATACCCTTCTCAGCACAAAATATTTCTCTTATAAACAGCATATAGTTGCTTTGACTTTCTTTATTTGATTGTTTATTCAGCTAATAATTTTAGTCATTTTAAGTTATGTATGTGTTTATGTGTGAATATATAGACAAAGCAAGTTTTAATTCTGTATTATTTTGTAACATTTTTCATTCTTCATTGATATTTTCTTTGATTTATAACTTTTATATAGTTTCTCTTTAATTTGTTTGCTCTTCATCCCATCTTCTGACAAAGAAATTTGGAAGCTATACTATGATTTTTAATTTTTAATAATTATAAACTTTAAAATTTTAAATAAACATATTGTTAAGGTTTAGATACTAGGTATCCCTTGATAGCTTGAATGTTAGACAGTATAAGAAGTATTAGCAGTGAAATGATTGGGTTATGAGAGTCTTAACTAAATCAGGAATTAATCCCCTGATAGGGATTAACTGAGTGGTAACTGAAGGCAAGTACAGTGTAGCTAGAGGAGATAGGTCATTGGGATTGTGCCTTTGGGGGTATATATTTTGTATGTGGCTAGTGGAATCTCTTTCTCTCTTTGCTTCCCAGTGCCATGTTCCCAGCTGCTTTCTTCTGCCACACCCTCCCTCCATGATGTCCTGACTTACTGCAAGCCCCAAAGAATGAATTCAGCCATCTATAGACTGAGACCTCTGAAACTGTGAGCCCCCCAAATAAACTTGTCCTCATTAAAAAAAAAATTTAGGTCTTTGGTCACAGAAGTGAAAAACCTGACTAATACACATATATATATTCCTCAGTTTCAGAAACAAAATGGTAAAAGCATGACAACTCTCAATTTTTGGTCATGCTCCAAGATTTTATAAAATTATTCCCAAATTATTATTTTTGTATTATGGAGTTTTTGTTTAAATAATCATAACTGCAGTCTGCTTTAAAATGTTTCTGCTTTTACTGAAGTTCATGTTGGCAACTCATTGTTTATACTAGATCTTCTTCAGTTATACACAATTTTTTATTTTATTTTATCCTTTGGTGAAGAATTTATTTCTGTTATTGCTCATTATAATTTGGAGACAACTTAGATATAGAATTCTTGGCTTACTCCTTTTGGTCAAGTATCAATTAACAAAATTACTCTTTTTCCCCAATACCAAGGATTGGATCCAGGGATGTTTTACCACTAATATACCCCTGAAGCCCTTTTTATTTTTTTATTTTGAGACAGGGCTTCAATTGCTGAGGCTGACCTCAAACTTATGATCCTCCTGCTTCAGTCTTACTGAGTTGCTGGGATTAAAGGAATGTCCCACCATACTGGGCAATAAATTATTCTTGAGTATCTACATGTGTCAGTAATTGTATTAGATGGTAGAAATAGAGAAACAATTCCTGCCCTCACAAGAATGATGTTGAAGAAGTAATTTCAAGGGAGTTAAATATTTAAAAAGGTGGCAAACAGGGTGACAAAAGAATCTAGAATAAAAAAAATTAATATAAGCTTAAATTTAACTTTCAATGTGAAGAACAAAGAATAAAAATATATTGACACTTTATAATCACTATTATTTATGGGGTATAATTTGATGTTTCAATATATGTATATTTGTATATTAATTCAATTGGAGTGCTTAGCATTTCATCACCTTATGCATTTATCACTTCTTTTGGGGAGACATATTCCTGAAGAAGTGAGACGTAAGACCTAAAGAGTGAGTAGGAATCACAGGGTAAGTGATGAGAATAGGATGGAAGAAAAGCAGGTAGATGGTAGTTCGTACAAAAAGCTGAAGAGGAAAAATGACAGGTTTTCCAAAAAAAAAAAATACAATAAGAAATACCTTATCTACAGAGACCTTAAAGTAAATTAAAAATTGCTAAAAATAAATTGGGGCTAGGGTTGTAGCTCAGTGGTAGAACATCTGCCTAGCATGTGTGAGGCACTGCGTTTGATCCCCTGCACCACATTGTAAGGGTCTGGCGAAACGTCGGAGGAAGAGACCACAAGAGACTGGCTTCATGCAAAACACACAAGGGGATTTTTATTGTTCCAGCATGCTGAGGCTCCAGGCTCACTCAGGAAGATAGAGTAGCCCAGAGCCCCGAGCAGAGGTCAAGCAGTGCTTAAGTATACTTTTTGGGGAGGGCGGGGGGCTTTGCATACATCAGAACAAATCATCATGAGGCACAGGAAAATTGAACAACAACTCTGAGACATGATTAGTACATTCGTTGGCGGGAACAGATTGGACGGGGGTGATTGGTCACTCCTAAGTGGGGTACACATTCAAACTGATTGGTTTTAGGACCTAAATAACTACGTGACAAACTACACAGAGACCCAAGTTATTAGACAACCAGGGAGTCAGTGGGAATATTTACTGGGCAGTTCGGGTATTGTCCTAACAGCTACAGGGATTACAGGTTCTGGGGGTAGCAGAGGAATTTTAACAATACCTGGTCTTTTACTTTTTAACCCAGGCCTTGCAGTTTAGAAACTTTACAATGCCTGGTCTTTTATATTTTAACTGAGGCTTTGCGGCTTAGAATCAGCTTAGAAATTTTACCCTTACAACATAAAAATAAATAAATAAAATAAAGGTATTTTGTCCATCTACAATTAAAACATCATCATCATCATCAACAACAACTAAATAAATAAATAAATAAAAGTGAAACATCTAAATGCCATGTAATCAAACTGAAATTTTAAGGAAGCAGATAGATCCCTAATAGTAGAGTTTGTTTTGCTTTTTTTTAATGAAAACTAGAGATTCCAATCTATATGAATCAGCATAATAAGGGAGTCCCCTTTGCTTTAACTCTTAAAAAAAGTAACCTGAAATAACCTAATATTAACCAATCAAATTTTTTATATTGTTCTTTTTACTTATTCCCACCTCATAAACCCACTGCCCAGTGGGAGTTATTGTTAAATTTTATAGAATGGAGACTACCCTAATTTATGAATTGCATACAAGGGCCAATTAGACTTACAACTAAATTTGTTGTAATTTTGTCTTTCGACACATCCAAACTATGAGATGATTTCAAGTAGCATAAAATATGTGTAATTGGAATACCAAAAGAAAAATAAAATGGAGAAAATATATATACACACATACATACACACACATGTGTATATTATTTGAAGTGATAATGGCCAAGAATTCTCCAAAATTAATGACAAATATTAAAGCACAAATTCAGAAAGTTCAGGGAACATCAAGCAGGATAAATATAAAAAAAAAACCTATATTTCAGCATATTGTATTCAAACTGCAGAAAACCAAAGTTTTGATAAATACAGTTTTTTAAAAAACACTTATATATAGGAAAATAAGGACAAGAGTTGTTGAGGGCCATAGCTGAGTGGGGATGACGCATGGCATTTTGCTAGAAGGGAGTGGTTGAGAGGTGACACCAGCGAGCCATTGAGATGATGGTGGTTATGTTAAGCTGTGTATTCAATTGTATATATGATCTTTACTGTCCCGCAATAGGACAGCTCTTGCTGCCTCAGGCGCCCACTACTTTGGAGTTCCCGTTGAGTTCTCCAGGGTTCCCAGAGTGAGTGCGTGCGCAGCCCGGTGGAGGAGAGAGAGTTCCCAGGGAATGTGCGTGGAGTGCTGGTGGAGTTCGGGCAATAAAGTTTCCTGTTTGAACATACAAATGCTTTGTGGCGGCTCAGTTATTTGTGCCCAGCCAGACTGCGGCAAAGAGTTAAAGTGGGTTTCTCATCAGAAAAGAAACCATGAAAGCAAGAGAGTGGTTGGAAATAAAGGTATTGAAAGAAAAAATCTTCCAACAATTTAGAATTTTGTATCCAGTAAAATTAAAAAGTAAGATGAAATAATGGTTTTCTTGTATAAATAAAAACAGAGGGAATTTATCACCAGCAGACCTGTCATTTAAGAAATATATGTTAAACACAAGTTCTTCCAGGAGAAGAAAATGATATAGGTCAGAAACATAGGCCACATAAACAAAGAAAGAGCATCAGAGAAAACAAAATCAATGAAGGTAGAATGAAATTTTTTGTTGCACTTATTGGTAATTAAGATAACTTTGTTAAAAACAATAATAGTGATAATATGTTGGGTAATTGTTACACCTGGGTAAATATAATGAGCGATGGTAATGTCAGTGGAATTGGGAATGCACTAAGATACCTGCACTCTGTGTGAAGTGGCATGGTACAATTTAAGAGGGACTTATTAGCTAACAACATATACTGTAAACTCTAGGACAACCAGTAAAGACTTTTAAAAGAAGTTTAATTGATATGTTAAGAGATAAAATGTAATAATATGAAATGGGTCAGTTAAAACTACAGAAAGAGGATCTAAGAGAAATCAGAAACAAAGATCAATTGCAATAAACAGAAACTACTAAAAACAGGACAAGTATTAATTCAACCTTATCAACAATTACTTTAATGTGAATTATATAAATATACCAATTAAAAGATAGAGACTACCAATGTGTATGAGTAAACAAGACTCAAATATATGTTGCCTTAAGCTTAAAGACTCTGGTAAGAAACAAAAGAATAAAGAATACTATAACATGCTAGAATCAATCAAAAGAAAGCTAAAGTAGCTGCATTAATTTCAGATAAAGCAGAGTTCAGAACAAGGAAAATGATCAGGAATAAATCACATAATAACATAATAACAAAGGAGATGATTTTGTCTCACCTAATAACAAAGGAGATGATTTTGCAAACAATAATCCTAAAGGTATATACATCTACAACACTGTATCCAAATACACACGCGCACACACACACACACACACACACAAACACACAGAAGCCCCAAAATGGATTAAATTAAAAGAATAATAGAAAAATACACTATCGTAGATGTTTCAAGGCCTACAACATCTATAATAGGTATAGTGATAGGTAAAAGGAGATAAAATGCATACAGATTGGAAAGGAAGAACAAAACTCTTTACTTACAAATGACATTGTTGCTTATATAAAAAATCCCAAAAAATTGATTAAAAAAAATCTCAAATTAAGAAGCAATTACAGAAGCTGGGTTTGTGGCTCAGTGGTAGAGCGCTCACCTGGTACATGCAAGGGCCTGGGTTCCATCCTCAGCATCACATAAAAAAATAAATAAATAAACTAAACAGCAGATTGAATAAATATTTTTTTTTAAAAAAAGAAGCAATTACAAAAAAGTTTTAGTATATCCTTGTGCAGAGAAAGAGAGAGAGAGAAAGAGAGAAAGAGAGGTGAGGTGGTGTGTGTGGGTGGGGGAGATTCCACTACAAACCTATTTAAACAGCTAAAATCCTAAACATTAGTGAGGATGTCAAGTATCAATGTTACTGGACTGGAGTATTCTGGGAAACAGCACAAAGACCTCCCCTTCAACCCTCATTCTTGCGATCAAGTTGTTGAATTCTACCAGACATTTAAAAAGAACTAATACCAATTATTCTCAATCAAGTTGTTGAATTCTACCAGACATTTAAAAAGAACTAATACCAATTATTCTCAAATTATTCCAAAAAGTTGAAAAGAAGGGAATTCTTCCAAACTCATTCTGTAAGAAGGAAAGGAAAGGGAAGGGAAGAGGAAGGTATGGAAGGAAGGAAGGAAATGAGCTAGCAATAGCCAATATTACTGAGAAACACAGATGCAAAAATTCTCAACAAAATACTAGCAAATCAAATCCAACATCATGTTAAATAGATTATTCACCATGTAATGGGGACTTATCCCAGGGACAATTGATCAACACATGCAAATCAATAACTCTGATATACATACAACAGCATGAAGGACAAAAACCATATAATCATCTTGATAGATACAGAAAGAAAAGTTTGATGAAATTTAACATCCCTTCATGATAAAAACTCTGAATAAATTAGCCAGAGAAATAACCCACTTTTAATTTGTCTCACACTTTCTCTTCTTATAAAGTCTCCAGTACCAAATCATGGAGCTCCACCTTGACCTTATATAATCCTAACACTTCCGAAGACTACACTCTTAATTATTATAGTAAGATCAAGATTACACCTGCTAATGCCTAACAGGATAAAATTCCAACATGAGTTTCAAAGGGGACAAGCCATAGTCAAATCATGGCATTACCTTACCATCTTTTAGGGAATTTGTTTATTTACTGATTATTTTAATGAAATCTTTGCTCTTCAGATACACACACCTCATACACATATATACCCCCTATAAACACATACTGCTAAATCTATGATTGCTCCTTAGAGAGGTGCAGCTTTGGGTACAATCTCTCACACTGGGATGGCATTTGCTCTCTTCCTCTCTATCCCTGTCTTCTGCCATCCCTGCTAAAATTCTTCTAATTGCTGGATGATTGCTCTATTGTTTTCAACAATGCCTAGGAGCATCAATAATTCTACAAATGTATTCAATCAAACAAGACTCCTTTTCAGGAATGGTTTCTTTCTTTCCTTTTTTTTTTTTAAAACTAGGGATCAAAACCCAGAGGCTCTTTACTACTGAACTACATCCCCAGCCCTTTTTATTTTTTTATTTTGAGACAGGGTCTCAATAAATTTCTTAGGGCCTTGCTAATTTGTTGAGGCTGGTCTTAAAATTGTGATCCTCCTGCCTCAGCCTCCCGAGTTACTGGGATTACAGGCATTCACCACTACACCCAGCTTGCAGGAATAGTTTGTGAGGTCAATATCCAATATTTTTTCTGACCCATGAGGACTTCTTCCAGATGTTTTACTCCCTAATTCTCTTATAAGCCATCCAGTTTCCAGTCTAGTTTGTCTTTCCATTAAATCCATAAATATCCTCCCAACTGCCCTTAGACTTTAACTTCCCTACGTGTTTTTGTAATCAGTTCCTTTGGGAAGAGATTGAAAGTTATTTATTTTATAGCCTACTTTTCCTCCCAGGCAAAATTCTGAGCCAAGGGTTTAGAATGGAGTTGTGGACAATGGCAATCTTCTTTCTGAATGACACCCATGCTCTAGGACCTGAATGCTTGATTTAGCGGGGCGAGGCATCAGCCTGAGTTCCTCTCCAGGTCCATGAGGCCCCAGTATTCCAGTACAATGTGATGAAGGTCCTAGAGTATTCTCAACTCACACAATAGCCTCTGCCTTCCAAGTTTGCAGTCATTTAAGTCATTCTTGCGTCTTCGGCTCAGCAGTGCCATGAACACCCACATGTGTTCCTTTGATATTAATAGAACATTTCAGTCCATTCTCTCTTCTGCCTACTGCAGTCAGAATGTCCAAATTTATAAATTATTCCTTTATAACAACCAGAAATTCTCATTCTTTTCTGTAAAATAAGGGCTGTAAAATATGGCTTTCCTGCCATCTTTCCTTTGGAAAGTGAAACAGTCAAACCTTTATTGACACTCAAATTTTTTTTAATCAGGTTGAGATATCATCTTTTTCCCAATCTTTTTATACTTCTCTATCCTAAAAAAATAGGACTTTCTGAGCTTTATTTCAATAATAATAATAATAATAACAACAATAGTAAACAGTTTAATATTAGTTATATATTTGTCTTCATTGAAGAATTTCTTACAAGGTAGCATGATACCTGAAGTCTGAAAAGTAAATTAGGGATGTAGAAGCTGAAGTCTGAATTCTTTAATATTCAATTTGAAAGGCTATAAATTAATATTGAAGTGAATTGTAGTGAAAGGGAATATAAAAATACACTGGTACACAGATTACTACATATGTTGTCTCAAATATGAGTCTGAAAATATTTTTGTCAAGTAGGGGCATGTGAGTTGTGAGATTCACATGGTGAAGGTTCCCTTACATCCTTTCTGCAAACACATGGCAATGAAAAAAGTGCACAAAAATTTAAAGGACTTAGATGAGCTTAAAAACAAGATAAGCATTACTTTGATTCATAAACAGACCAGAAGGGCAGAGATCTACCTATGAAGCTTCAGACTTGGGATCTGGAATTAAAAAAAAAAAAAAAAAAAAAAAAAGAGCACTATCACCAGAAGGGATATAAGAATGTCTCAGAGAGGAAGACTTCAATTCAGGATGATAGGGTCCTTGACATATGTAAAAGAAAAGAATTGCAGTCCATCAGATTTTGAGGCACAGATTTATTTATGAAAGCAAGGACTACACATTTGAGAGATAATATGGCCCATGTGGAGAATCAGAGATGATTTTGGGGTTCTCAGGCTCTTCTTTTAAAGGAAACTTGGTGATGGGTGGGTATGGGGAGGAATGTAGAGATGACATCAGTCTGTCATTACAAGATGGTTTATGGTGGTTTGGCAATTCTCAAGATCCTTAGGTTAACATCTTCTCCATTATATTATCAATAGATCATGTTGAGAAAATACCCAATATATCTGGGAAAGTACCCTATATCATAGGGTTTGCATATCCCTTTATTCAATCTGTTCTAAAAATACTTGTACTAGTGAGTTCATTAACAGTGCACAGGGTAATTTTCCTAAGTGTGTGAATTTCTAGTAACTTTCAGATTATTAGTGAAGATACATATATTTCCCAGAAATTTAGAAGTGACAAAACTGGGAGAGAGAACTGTCCTGAGGAATGAAGATATGAGGAAAAGGCTTTTAGATTAAAGTTATATTTACCTTCTACTTTCTTTGTCTGCTTTTTACCTAGATATTTTTTCTATCCTACTTCAGAAAGTGTACAATGGCTACGGCCATGAGTGATTATCATAGTAAACAATTTTGTGTTTTAAGAAAGTGATGCTAGGCTTCTGATTATCAGTAACATGGAAAATGGGACAAATCAGTGAGAATGTATATAAAATATAATTCATCCTTATCTTATTCAGGAAGATAGATAAATATCTTTTTTCCAATAATGCAACATAGGAAAGAAGAGGGGAAAGAATGAAATAAATAAAAGAATAAATTAAAAATTAAAATATTATCATAATTAATAAATCCACAAAGATTAATAATCACTATAAATACAAATGGATTTAAAACATGTATTGAAAGAGACAATCATATTAAATTTTAAAGCCATCTACATGCTTTCTATGAGGTACAAAAAATATGAAAAGTAGAAAATAAAGGAAATAATAACTAAAAGAAAACTGGGGTTAGATATTATTAACAGAAAAATTAAAATTTAAGAGACTACTTAACAGCAATAAAAATGATACTACATCATTGTAAAAGGAACAATGCCCACTAAGAAGAAATTATAATGGGAAACTATATATGAATTAAATATTATACCTTTTAAATATATAAAGCAAAAACAGATAAAAATCACAAAAAGAAAGATTTAAGAAGCTGATAGCACAAGCATATGAAATTTCAGTTAGAAGGGGCTGGGTGTGGAGCTCGGTGGTAGAGCTACTGCCTACCAGCATGCACCATGACCAGGGTTCAATCCTCAACAACTCAAAAAATATTAATAATAAATTAAAATTTCAGGAAGAATATGTAAAAGACTTGAAAATACAATGCTAATATAGAACAGTACATTCTTCTTGAAAAGACACAGAATATTGAAAGCAATAAGCATCTGCTAGAACACAAAGGTCTGATTCCAGGGAACTGATATGATATATACAGGCAAATTCTGTGATCATAATACAATTACATTAGAAACTAATAACAAAAGATGAGCATATATGCTACCAAGTTGTATATTATATTTACAGCTTTATATTATATTATAATATATTATATTATAAATAACCCATGAGTTGAAGGAATTAAAATGCAACTCAGTGATATAGGATAAACTAGCCACCCCTCTAAAAAAAGGAAGTGTGGCATAATCAAAACTAATAAGACATAAAAAAACATGCTACATCATAGAATTGTCCTCTGCAGACATTAAAGTAGTATTATATTTTTTACTATGACCAGAAGGAATAAAAATAAATAAATGATAATTTCAGAAGAATAACAGAATAAACACAAATAAAGTAGGTGTTAATTCTTTATTTAATAGACTAAGGGAAAAGAGACTCACATCAGACATTAACTAGGGAATGGTGTTCAATTAAACATACAAATTCATAGCAAGAACAACCAAGAAAAAAAGAAAAGGAAGAAATACATAAATAATAAAAGCATATATGAAAAGTGGAAGATATAACAGCACAAAATATAGAATTGGTAGAGGTTTAAGAATCATAAGCAACTTAATGTCAACTTATTTTAATATTTAGATCTAAGAAATTATTTTATAAACAATACATTATTGATTAAATTATCAAAATAAATTATAGAAAAATAAACTGAATAGCTATGCCAAGGTACTTTAAAAAAAAAAAGAAGATGATAACGTCTGATTCTCCTTTAGACTTTCAGAGAAATGAGGAGGAAAGTTATTTAACCCTTTTTGTGAACTTAAATTGATATCCAAATTAGATAGGACCAATAGCAAAACAGAAAACATGACCAATCTCATTGTTAACATAGATGCAAAAATCTCAAAATATGAGATGATTGAACTAGTAGTATACTTTAAAAATTATGATGACGATCAGACAGAGTTTACTTTAGGAAGAAAAAAAGATGAAATTTGCTAAAGTAGCAGATTGAAAGAGAAAAACACATGATAAATTACATGTGGAGGAAGTATTTGGCCCAGCACAACTGTTCTTGACAGAAGCTCTTTCAGCTCAGAAACAAAACATATTCAGGTTTTTCAGTGTCTACTTGATATCCATCTACAACAAAAAGCAATATAAAGAAATACTGTAGAAATACTTTCATTAAAACCAGTAACAAGAATGCTGTCTATAAAGCAGGGAAAAGCAATTTGCAATTCATAAAAAACCATTTTCCCCAATATTTAAAGAACCCTCATAAATACAAAAAAACAAACAAACAAACAAACAAAAAACAAAGTTTACATCTCAACTAGAACGAACTCTTCATGAGGACAGAAAGTATCCTATTCACTTTTTTATTCCGAGGACATAAAATGATGCCTGGCATACTGAATACTTATTTCTATTTGCTGAAGGCAGTAGATTGCCAAAATAGCTTTGTTGTTGTAAAGAAATAGAGTAATGATTTCTTTACATTTTAAAGCTGAAGCCAGAAGCCAAACACCATTTTGGACACATTGCTTTTGAGTAAAGCTTTTAAACAGTGGAAAGTGGGGTTATGTGCAAAACACAGTAATTTGTACTCACTCCAATCACTTGCATTTGAAAGGAAGCCTTGGAAACATAGTTAAGAATCCATGCTGGAATTCATGGCTGCCCTAACTCCCAGGCCTCTACTAAAAATTTCAGCTTTTAAAGCCCAGTCTGTCACACCTTTTCACTTCTGAGCACTAAGCATCTAGTTTCCTAAATTATATTTTCTGTCCACCAGGACCTGCAGACCCTGAGGCAATTCCAGCCTCCTTGTACAAAACAAACAAACAAACAAAAAAAAAAAAAAACAACAAAACCTTGGTCAGTCAGAAGAGTATGATGTTCCTTAGTAAAATTTTGCTTAAACTCTCTGCTTCCTCCAGTCCCCTTCTCTTTGTCCCATCACCAGCCCTTCCTGAGAACAAAGGGATCTCAGGGTGAAATATTCTCTCATCTACCATCGGAAAGTACCACCCATTCATTCTACTTACTGGTATCTGCTTCTTTCTATCTTTGTTTATTTCTAGCTATAAAAGTAAAAGGTTTTGCTTGACTCTCAAGTCACTTGTAGGCCTGCAGAAAAGCATTTTCCTTATTGTGCTGGGTGTGGTGGCATACACCGGTAATCCCAGCAACTCAGGAGGCTGAGGTGGAGGATTACAAATTCAAACTCAGACTCAGAGGACTAGTGAGGCACTTAGCAACTCAGCGAGACCTGTCTCTAAATAAATTTTTGTTTTTTTAAAAGGGCTGGGGATGCGGCTCAGTGGTTAAGCCCCCTGGTTCAATGCTCAGAAAAAAATAAAAAGCATTTTCCTGATTGCAATAGTTTCCTTCCCCTGTTACAACAGTCCCTTGGCCCTGTTGCAATAATCTTTTTCAAACAAGTATCTCCTTATTAAGTCCAGATTTAACTTTTATTCCACAGTTTCACCAGTGATTTTTCTTGGTATTGCCTACTCTGTGACATCCTGAATTTAAGGGTTCTACATTTTACATTTAACCTTAGGTTAATATTCAGAATAAAATAATGAGACAAATACATGCAGTATTACTTAGCATCTGCAGTTAGAATAAAATAATGAATCCAAGTGAGACCTGAAGAATTTCCCATCTGAGCTCAGTAGAAATTGCTAAACTGTAGTGTCATGAATTAAGTGCATGGATGTTGTTTAAGGCTTATGAATGGCTGTTATGAAGCAATATATTAATGAAACATACATTATTGCATACAGCAGTAGATTCATGACAGAAAAAATTAACCAATGAATAACATTAATCTGGAGATTACATTTAAGGATTCCCATGAAGGAAGAAGGCAAACAAGGACTTCCAAAGCAGATTGTTACTAGGGTTCCTAGTCTGAGGTGACACATAGGATGTGAACTAACAAGAACAAAAATACATCTTTTTGGTGTATTGCTATGGAGATGTTTGAGAGTGTATTAAATGGTGTCACCCACCAAAAATATGGAATCATGATATTAAGAGGATAGTAATGAGTTCTCTGAGTCATGCATTCATCCTAGACTAAAAAATATCTTCATGATGTTGTACAGAATAGTCAAAATTAAATAAGAATTTGGATTCATCTTTATGACAATTTTTAAAATATGAAAGTATATTAATTCAACATCTATTCAGGAAAAACATATTAACCCTGCTTTTTATATACCTGGTACTTTGCCAAATACTGGGAACAGACTAGAAAAGACATAGTCAAGAATCTGACAGTCTAGCTGAAATATACTGACAACTTACATGCTAACTACAATGACAGAAGAAATTTATTGCCTGTGTAAATATACATTTTGGAGTAGTGCTAATAGCAAGCATGACATGAAGCCCATGAGGCAGGAAACTTCTATAATCAGTATACAGCTTAATATAGCAGCTGATGAATGGTAATACTTGCCCAATTAAATGCCCAACAAGTATTTATAGAATGAATGAATATTATTCCTAAAAGACACATAGACTAAACCACTGAACATTTTTGAATGAATAATTATTGGTTGTTATCTACCAAATTTATCAGTTTTAGCAACCAAAACTATTTAGTAGAAGTGCAATAGTTAATAGGAGAACAACTGATGGATCCAGCCATAGAACAATTTAGTGAGATAAGATAGAGAAACTCTCCTAGAAAAGAAAAAGTGAAGAGCACGGGAAAAAGCTAAGAGGCATAGAAGATAGAAATACTAGTGCCAAATCCAACTGATAGAAATCTCAGAAAGAAAAAGTACAAAATATATGATGAAGGAATAAACATTAACTTCTTCAAAATAAAGATGAACACTGCAGATTGAAAAGGCTGATAGAGTAATAAACAGAAGAGATAAGAAAAAATAATCTGATTTTAGATTGAAATACTAAGAGAGTGGGGGAATGACACAAATGTAAGCAAGCTCCTACCCTACTCCAAAGCCTGTGATTGTACTCACTATAACCTAAGCATTGTAGTATACTAATATTATAAGGTTATGAAAATGAGCAAAGTGCAATGCAAAATTTTAAGATGCATGCATATATAATCCTAGCAACTAGGGGGACTAAGGCAGGAGGAATGCAACTTCAAGGTCAACCTCAGGAACTCAGCAAGACCCTGTCACAAAATTAAAAACTGAAAGAGCTAGGGATGTACCTCAGTAGTAAAACTCCCCTGGTCTCAATCCCCAGTTCCAGGAAAAAAAAATCTCAAAAATAATAGCTATTATCTGAAACTTTGATTTGTCTTGGCTATATTTTTTGCATGGTGTGAAGTAGGGATTTAACTTATTCTTCTAAATGGACAATTGCTCCTTATTTATTGACTAATGACAGTACCGTCTCTTATGTCTAATACTTCTTATTCCTTTTACTTTTTCAGTTCTTGCTAGGAATTTGAAAAGCATGTTGAAATTTTTGTGAATCAGAATTTCATACACTAGTTGCTGCAACCCACAAACCTTCACATTTCAGATATTTTGTGTGAGCTTTGGGATGCTTTCTCCAGCCTCAAGTAGTGTCCTCACAGGGAAGTACCATTCAGTACTCAGTTACTAGTTGAAGGCTTGAGAAAGAAGCCTTTCAGATGTCATGAGCTCTTTGTACAGCTTTTTCCTTTCTTGGATACTCCGTGAAAACGCTAGCCACCAGATTCCCAGTCACCTCTCAGACTCCCACATCTTTCTCCTTATCTGAGAGCAAGCAGCTAGCACTGCCTAGGTACCTACTCCCTTTCTTCTGGAGTAAGTGGAGGCAATTATAGGCCTTACCTCATTTCTGGGCTCTTTCTCAGGAAGAACTGTCCTACACTACTTGATATCTGAGGTCTTAAGAGTGTATAATGTGTACATAATTTTCATAGTTTGATGCAGGTGGTAAATTTTGTCCTGTTACTCCATGCTCATTGGAAGTAGAAGTCTTTGTGTTCTTTTTGTTATTTTGTATGTTAGAGTTTATTCTTATGCAATTTTTTTTCACAGTAGATTATATTTCCAAGAATAAGAATCAGAAATGAGAACTGTTGTAAAAGTTAATGATTTGGGGTGTGCTCTCAGGAGAAAGGCGAGAAGCAAGACAGGCCAGGGGAAGTAAAGTAGGCAAAGTTGAGGTCTCCCCTGGAGGCTAATGTCAGCCTAGTTTTCTGGGGAGCTCAGGAGCTCAAACAAAGTTTGTCCCAAGAGAGCTCAGATTTTTATATTTTATTTGATTTTTGGGTCAGTCATTGGTCACTGGCTGCTGAAATGGCAGGGAAGTGGAGGGATAGGAGTAGTTTTGAAAGGTGATGCTGGGCTCCAGTTCATACCAGGTACAGTCCAGAGAAGGCAGCTGTGGCTAACATGTAGCAGCTGGGTACACTGGCCAAATATAAGGAATCTGTATGTTGGAGTTTATTCTTAAGCAATTTTTTTCATCAGTATTTAGTGTGGGTAATGAGCATTTTAAGTTCTTTTATGTATGAAAATGTCTTTATGTTGCCTTTGCATTTGATTGACAATTTGGTTTTAAAATTTTAGGCCTAATGTATTTTTTTTCCTAAGAACTTTGAAGATATTTTTTTGTTGTCACTTAGTAATTAGTGTTGTTTATGATGTATGTTATCAACATGATCCTCATTATTTTAAAGTAATAGTTATTTTTCTCTGTAGAGGGAATCATTAGTATTTTCTTTCTGTCTTTGATGAACCGAAATTGCAGTGGAAACAATGTTGGTTCATATAAATGCTTGGGACTTCTTGGGTTTTCTAATCTAACCATAAAGTTTTTATTCTGGCCTGGAAATTTCTCTTCTAAAGTTTATGTATTTTTTCCTTTCAATTATCCTGAATTTATTTCTCAAATCTCTGAAATTTTCTTTTTTTATATCCACAATTTATTATTATTATTATTATTAGAACTTCATTTTTGGGCTGGGTTTGTGGCTCAGTGGCAGAGTGCTTGCCCAGCACTTGTGAGGCACTGGGTTCAATTCTCAGCACCACATAAAAAATAAATAAATAAAGTTTAAAAAAATATGTAACTCTTTAAAAAAAACCCTTCATATTTAAGAGAAGTTTTAGGTCTATAGAAAAAAGGAGCAGAAAGTACAGAGAGGTCCCATGTCTCTCTTTGCCCCAACAGTTTCTTCTATTATTAACATCTTACTTTACTGTGGTATATGTGTTACAGTTGATGAATGGGATGTTGATTCATTATCATTAACTCTCACATAGTTTACATGACAGTTCACTCTGTGTCATACAGATATGTGGGTTTTGACATAGGTGTCATGTCATGTACCCATAATTACAGTATTATTCAGAATAGTATCCTACCTAGCAGGTCCTCCTTCCCTCTCCCCTGAATCCCTGGCAATCACTGGTAAAAAGTTTTGCCTCTTCCAAAACATCATAGCTGAGATTGTGCAGTATGTAGCCTTTTCAAATTGACTTCTTTCACTTATCAAAATGCATTTAAAGTGTTTTAATTCCTCACATCTTTTTTTCCATATTTCTAATTGGTATAATAATACATTACAGGGGGATTTGTTGCACATAATAATATAATAATATAATTTGGTCAATATTGTTATCCAGTGCCTCCCCTTTTCCTTCCTCCCCTACCCATCCCATCCCTTCCTCTACTGCTCTCCCTTCTGTTTTTTTTCCACCTCCCCACACACATCTCTTTCCCCCCCTTTTTTCTCTGTAGCTTTCACATGAGAGAAAACTTATGACCCTGTAGTTTCTGAGTTTGGCTTATTTCACTTAAAACGATGTTTACAAGTTCCATCCATTTTTCTAAACAAATAGCACCATTCTATTCTTCATGGCTGAGTAAAATGCCATTGTTTATGTATACCACATTAATTTTATCCATTCATCCACTGATGTACAACTAAGGTGTTTCCATAGATTCACTATTGTGAATTGTGCTGCTATAAACATGGATTTGCACATATCACTATAATATGATGACTTTAATTCTTTAGGATAACTACTAAGAAGTGTTACAGTGGATCAAGTGGCATGCATAGTCTTTTGAAGAACCTCCATACTGATGCCCATAGTGGTTGTGTTAATTTACAATCCCACCAATAGTGTAATACTCTCTGGCATTTATTATTGTTTGTATTTTTAATGGCTGCCATTCTAACTAGAGTGAGATGAAATCTCACTGTATCTTGATTTGCTAAACATATTTTGAACATTTTTTTTCATATATTCGTTGGTCAGTTGTATTTCTTCTTTTGAGAATTGTCTGTGTAATTCAATTGCCCATTTATTGATTGGGGTGTTTTTGGTGTTAAATTTTTTGAGTTGTTTATATATTCTGAATATTAATCCTCTATCAGAAGAGTAGCCAGGAAAGATCTTCTCTTATTCTGTAAGTTCTCTCTTCTTGTTTCCTTTGTTGTACAGGAGCTTTTTAATTTGATGCCATCCCATGTATTAATTCTTGGTATCATTTCCTGAGCTAACTCACATTCTTTTATTGCTGAATAATATTTCATTACACTGATGTGCCACAGTTTATCCTTTTTATGTATTTTTACTGTACATTCTGGGAATCATTTCACTTTTATTTTCCAAATTACTAAATTATATCTTTGCACATTCTACTTGACATTTCATTTTGATTCTTTTATGTTTAATTTCCAAGAACTCTTTTTTCAGTCTTTAGATTACTCACCCCCATCTTTAATAAATTGAAATATGGTATTGTTTCATGAATGCCATATTTTGCTAAATTCTTCTGAGAATACCAAGACTTTGAAAAAATTTTTATCATCTCTGTTTTATTTGTAATTGTTTATTATGTTTGTCTTGGTCTTTAATTTTCATGCACTTGATCCAATTTAATATCTTTATTGTCAATTCATATTTATGAATAATGCAAGCCAACATTCACATTTGCCATGTGTCATCAGTGCTCTAAACATTTCAATATTATAATTAATCCTCAATTTATTTGAATTAATCAGACAGGTATGTACGGCTCTTTCTTACTCTTTCAAATGTGATTTTTACAAATGAAGCTGAGAGAAGTCAAATACTGTAATTTGCAAATAAGTGTCAGAACTGGGATTTCAGAGTACATAGGTGTACTTTCTCACAAGACTCTCAAGGGACCAAGCTTAACTAGGTCTATGTTTATGAGGAGACACATGATAGGCTTTCTTTAGTGTTCAAGGATGTTGAATGTTACAGTTTGGACATGAGTGTTCCCCAAAAGCTCTTGTGTTAATGCAGGAGGTGAAATTTTTAGATTATGAGAGTTGTAACCTAATCATTGGATTGATTCATTTAACAGATTATTTGAAATAATTATGGTAATTGTAGGCAGGGGGCATGGCTGGAGGAGGTGGAATACTGGTGAAGTGGCCTGTAGGAGTTCATCTTCCCTGGTGCCCCTTCCTCTTTCTCTCTCTGCTTCTTGGCCACCATGAACAGAACAGTGCTCCTCCATCATATGGCCTTCCACCATTGTGTTCTGCCCTATCTCTGGCCCAGAGCAATGGAGTTGGCCCACCATGGACTGGACCTCCAAAACTATGAGTTAAAATGAACTTTTCTTCTTTAAGTTGTTCTTGTTTTTTTTTGTTTTTTGTTTTTTGTTTTTTTTTTTTTTTAATCAGAGCCAAAAAAGCTGACTAGCTTACTGAAGCAAGCAGATAAGTGGTGGACTCTCACAAATGACAAAGATTTCATTCAAGTGGTGATATTCTCTATGGCATTTAATTATGTAGTGAAGGTTAAATTTCCATCTTTCTTCTTTTTTCCCCTTACCTTATGTCCATCACGTGAGTTCAGAATTATCTCAGGATTTATTTGGCCCATGTCTTTCCATAGACTCACCCATGTTAGAAACCTACTTATCCTTATCCAGATAATGCCTTTTTTTTTTTTTTTGCTTTTGTAGTACTGGGGATTAAGCTAAACAGCACCCATGATTCACTTGCTTTTGAGAGCTCTTCTTATTTTTTAGCTTAGGTGCAAATACTATTACTAATAACCTTCTAATACACAGCTGAATGGGGAAGAGCTTAACTAGACCAAAGGTTCCAAAGTCACTTAATTATAATTAATGGTAGAGGGTTTTATCACATTTTGGGTTTTATTGGGGAAAAAGTCTTTTTGCTTTGCAATAAATCAATACATTTTGGACTATGATCTCTTCTACTCTGAGTTGTTCATTAGTCTACTATCTGTGACATACAGACATATATGTATATATGTATTCATACATATATACACATATATGTATGCACATATGTATATTTACTTTTCTTGCTCACTATTGGTCTCCTCTGGTTTATGCTGCTGTTACTCTTTTAAAAGATATTATTCCTTTAATTTTCAGAAGGAAAGAGGTAAACATGCAATCCTGAACCAGAAATTGCAATGAGTTTTTTTCATTCTAGCATGAATTCTATTTTTGTGTTGATGTACAGAGTAGAATGAAAGGAATAAACTATATGCTGGGAAACAAGAGTTTCAAAGTTCCTCAGACTTTTGACTCATTACTTGGGTGAAAGAATCTCTTATAATATAAAAATACATTAAATATTATAAAAAAGAGAATAATATCTCCATCAAAAAAGTAGGACATAATTTTTGCATGATATACAAAGAAATAATCATGATTTCCAAAAATGAATATCTAAATTAGCTGTCAATATAAATCTGTATTGCTGTTATTAAATTACTCAATGTTTAAAAAATGTAATGTGCAGAGTGCAGTTGCTCAAACTTAGCATCTGAAGGGTGAGATGACTAGTGAGAAAAGGAACACATTTTTTCTTTTAGTATATTTGGCTTTCCATATCCATAGATTCAACAAACCAGGGATTCAAATTATAAAAAAAATTGTCTACATGAACATGCACAGAATTTTTTTCTTGTCATTATTACTTATGTCATATAGCATAAAAACTATTTATACAGCATTTACATTTTTAAGTATTAAAAGTAATCTATAGATGACAAAGTATACAGGAGGATATGCATAGGTCCTATGCAAATACTGTGCCATTTTATATAGGGGACTTGAGCATGTGTGGATTTTGGTACTTATGGAGGATCCTAGAACCAATCACTCCACTACACTGAGGGATGGCTATCTCCTCAGAGACCACTCAAAGGGATGAAAAAGGTTATTATTCTACTGCATGGGTAGGCCAAAGAGTACTTCATATTACCTAGTCAATGAGTATTCATCAAGCAATATATAGTCTGCACTGCACATGATAGAAAGACTAAATGCCACCCCTAACAACACTCATGCCCAAATTCCTGGAACTCAATATATGAATGTTATATGTCAAAGAGACTTTGTATATGGAATTTTCTGGCTTCAAGACCAGGAGATTATCCTGGATTATTTGAGTGTGCCTGGTGTAATCATATAGGCTCTTAAAAATTGAGAAAAAGGCAAAAGTTAGAGAGATGTGATGTATGAATGGCTTTCCCCACTGTTGTTGCCAATGAAGGGGGGCAGGGAGCCAAGGAATGTTAGAGTGGCTCTTAGCTGTCAGTGGGTAAGAAAATAGACACTCTAATCCTAGAATCATAGGGAACTCAAATCCAATACTCTGAATGAATCTTGAGGTAGATTATCCCCTAGAACGTATAGAGTAATACAGCCTTGCTACCCCCTGATTTCAGTCATATGAGACTGACAGAGAAACCAGCAGAGGCTAAACTCTGTTGTTTTAAGATATTAAATCTGTGATAATTTGTTATGCCAACAGTAGAAAGATAACATGTTGTAATCGGTACTGCAGTAGATGGCAACACTTCATTAGATCTTCCGTATAGAATTCAACTTGTACTTTCATCACAAGTATTACCCACATCTAGTTATATCTTGGTACAAAGCAAGTGTTTGAGAGTCATATAGTATGATATCACAAAGGAAAACTGGTATATTATTTGTAACTTTGCTTCAATTGATTCAAAATTAGGATACACACCTGTATCAGTTGAAAAGAGAAGAGTCAGATTCAGCAATCCTCAGCCACTGTACAGAAGGTGGAGTGCCAAGATGTTAGCCACCAGCTTTATTGCTCTGACCTAATTTTTTTCAAACTGAAAATGAGATAATATCAGTTTCTATTATCTCACTACAAATTAGTTAGTGCAAATGCTGTTGAACTGGTTTAATGAGAGATGCTCAGGCTCTGTATGGGAGAACTGATGATTTGGGAAAGAAATACTTGTTGTATCTGAATAAAGTAAATTAAGAATATAAGAATTACATGATTCAGAAAATAGAAGGAAAAATATCATCAGAAGAATGATTGTTTTAGATGACATTACCTTCAAAGTTTAACTATTGAAACTATTTCTCTTTTAAGCTGACATAAATCTAACTACCATTGTTATGTTCAAATTTTTTCCATTTTTCATCCTAAGTCTTTTTTTAAAATCCAGTTTCACAATTTAGTGCTACTTTAGCAGCCCCAATTTTTACATAACTCAATGATATAAGCCTTTTTTTTTTCAATCTTTTTTCCCCAAGGATGTAGGCATGAGTCCAGGGGCACTGGGTTGGAAGGCAATCTGTGTAGGCCTCAACATACTCAGACTCATTCTCTCTAATAACCATACCTATCCTTAAACAAATCTGTACATCATCTCTCTCTACCACCAGGTGGGTTTCCTATCATAAAACTTACAAATTGCTCATGTAAAGAAACAATCTTAGGCTGGGATTGTGGCTCAGAGGTAGGGCAATCGCCTAGCATGCCTGAGGCACTGGGTTTGATCCTCAGCACCATATAAATATAAAATAAAGACATTGTTTCCACCTATAACTAAAAAAAAAAACCAATCTTTTTGACATGACTAAATATGAACACACCAATAAAGTACAAATAGTATAAGATTTATGCTGGGAACTAGAGTTAGTTTGTAATCTCTTTGTCTCTCCAGGAAACTGAACACTTCCTTTTCCACACAGCTTCATCATTTCATTTTGTTGTCTCTTCTTGACTATTTTATATTAAGCCCAAAATACACAGTATAAAGATTAACTTCAGAAGTGATATAGAGACTAGTGGAACTATTACAGTGGGATTTCCTGGAAACTTCACCTAAATTCTCAGGGGTCTAAGTAGAAAAATATCACTTATGATTTAGGAAGGTTTCTTAATGCAAATTACAATCAATAACATACCGTTTTAAACATTTCTTGATTCTTGTTCTAGATTTTTTCCCAGATCACTCAGGTTACATTCTGTCCAAAGGTGGTTGAACCCATGGAACAAAAGACCAACAATGTCATTTGCCTCTGTCTTAATGTGAGGTGATTTTTTTTTCTCTTCCTTTAATACCACGTCATGATAGCACCTTTTGGCTTATAATCTTTTAGTAGATCCAAACCTTCTTACATGTTCATAAAATATGTACATGTTCACTGTATAGAAAACAAGAAAATGTTTTTTCAGTTAATGTTGACTTTTCCTAATCTGGGATTTTTTTTTTTTTTTTTTTACAGCTGACTAGCTCTATTAAGTAACTTGTGCTCACATTCATACAGCTCTGCCTATTATCCTTTATTGCTACAATACTTCTGGTTAGTTCCAGCTATATTTTGCAACTGCCTTGACTAAAATTGCTAGCAGCAACATGCAAAGTAAGTAAAAAGGAAAATTAATTTTTAAAAATATGGTGACTGGGCTGGGGATGTGGCTCAAGCGGTAGCGTGCTCGCCTGGCATGCATGTGGCCCAGGTTTGATCCTCAGCACCACATACAAAGAAAGATGTTGTGTCTGCCGAAAACTAAAAACTAAATATTGAAATTCTCTCTCTCTCTCTTAAAAAAATTATAGTGACTGATTTATTAGAGTACCAGTGTTATTTATCTTCTCTAAAAAATGCTTGTAATTTTATAAAAAGCGAAATGATGAAACTATACAGTGAAAACAGTAGGACAGACATTTTTGAAAAAGGGTTTGTCTTCAAATAATAAGCTTAAGATATTATAGTTCTCTATAGTCTGTTTTAATTTTTTTACTTTTTTTTGGGAGGGTGGGTGGGTACTGGGGATTGAACTGAAGGGCACTCAACCACTGAGCTAGATCTCCAGCCCTATTTTGCTTTAGAGTCAGGGTCTCACTGAGTTGCTTAGTACCCAGACATTGCTGAGGCTGGTTCTGAACTTGTGATTCCCCTGCCTCAGCCTCCAGAGCTGCTGGGATTACAGGCATGTACCACTGTGCCCAGCTACATGTTTTTAAATGAATAAATTGTAGCTTTTCATTTTATGAATATATTATGGATTATTTTCTGCCAGATGCATTATTTTACCATTGGATTCACAAAAACATCTCTATTTTGTTCATTTACACACAAAAATAATGTTTTCTCATTTTTTTTCAGTTTAGCTTTTTAACACCAGATTTAGTTTATTTCACATCACTAATTTGTTTCAATATAGCAACCACATTAAATTAAAAATACAAAACAGAAAGCAATTGTTTGAGATTTGGTTGGACAGCAGAGCAACCTGGGTAAACAGGCAGCAAACCCTCCAGGTGATTTAGGCAGATAAGCTTTTTAAGCTTATCCTTTTGGATGACTGTTTACCAAAGGGTAGGACCAACTGAAGATGGAAACCAGCAGACTTATCTCCCTAAAATATTATAAACATATACCTTTCTATATTATTTATATGTATATATTATATGTGACACTTGAGAAATATACCCAGGAAGTTCCATCCTCTTGGTAACTCCATTTCAATCTTAACTCCTTCACTAGTAGACCATGTTTTCATTGATCATTTTTGTGGTTCATAGGATTAGTACATTTAATAACATGATGTAATTTTTTTAACTATTTGGGCTTAAGTTTTATCTTATATTTACTCTCATTTTTAAAATATTCTTTTTTTTTCTATTTGCATTTCTCCTAAGTTGTCTGACTTCCTTTTTTTTTTTTTGTGTGTGTGTGTGTGTGTGTTTGCCACGCTTCCTCTTTTTTTCTTCTGCTTTCCCAATAGATGTTGCCAGTAGAAACTAATAAGGACTGTGTACTTTCACACAGTCTTTACATGTTTATCTGGTACAAAGGGAAATTCTATTGCATCATATTCCATCAGCTTCAGTTTACCAATTAAGACTGCTCTGAAGACAGATCCCAAAGAGGTAATACCAAGAATTGATGAATTGTTCCTAAGAGACTTCTCTGTTTGGGCCATATTTGTCTCCTGAAGAGGCTATTCGGAAAGAATAGACTATTGCACACATTTAATTTACATTCCCTGCATTATCAATCAGTGTTTTCAAAGGGTTAGTTATCTGCATCAGATCCACCTGGGTGCTGGTAAAAATGCATATTACTGAGCCATACCCCAGGTCCAAAGAGTCAGAATTTCTGGAGGTGAAGCTCATGAATATTCAGTTTTTAACAAACTTTCTAGATGTTCCTTCTCTGGAACAATGTTTGAGAATCGTGGGTATAGCAAAATGTTCATGGTTTAGTTTGAGTGTGTTCCCCAAACTTCCTGTGTTAAGTTTGGTTCCCAGTGTGGTGGTATTGAAGTGGAGCAGTCTAGCAGAAGGTAACTAAGTTATGGGGGTCCTGGCTGGAAAGCGATTATGCTGGTCTTGAAAAGTGAGAACAAGCTGTTCTCTCAAGAGCATGTTGTTTATAGAGCAAGACCACCCCACCTGCTTGGTCCCTTCTGCACAGGGCTATTTTCCTTTCTGCTTCTCCAGTATTTTGAGATCAGGCCAGTGAGGTCCTTATCAGGGGCCAAAATAAATATAGCTATCCAATTTTGGACTTTCCAGCCCTTATAATAGTGAGTAAAATAAACCTCTTTTGTTTATGTTATGGGTACCCTCAGGTATTTTGTCATAGCAACACAAAATGGACTAATATAGCTCACTGGTCCTTAAATACACTTGATGATTGATACACTATCTCCTTATTATATTCCAAATATTTCTCTCATATATTGAATATTCTCCTGGGACAGAGCTTTGTGTTATCAGTCTCTATCTGGATATGCTTACTTGAATGGTTTTTTTCATCCCACACTCACTCAAGAGATCCCAAATTAAACTATCCACCAGATGTCTCCAACTCTGTTGTCATGTGGTTGTTATCCAGGGGTTATCTTTGTGTTCCATCATTTTGATATAATACATTGGCTATTATGTAGAGCACTAAAGAAGAAATTATAAAAAAAGGCAGAACTGGTTAATGACCTCTAGGGTCTAAAAGATTCTTTTACAGGGAGTAACTTAATTCTATTGTTCTTTGTTTTCTCAGAATAGTCCCTAATTTACCTTGTTATCACCTTAATCTATAATCTTCACACTTACGAATAAACCGGTACAATTTTTCCTAATTAGACTCTTTGCTCTCTAATCTCCCGCATCTTCTGAAACTTAATCTAATAAAGACTTTTTATCTCACTGCCTGTTCCCAATTGTTTACAGACTACCTTACAAACTAGATTCAAGGCTCTTTACCATCTAGCTCCCGAATACATTTCTCTGGAATAAACTTCTACCTCTACCAAACAGATATGTGAACTTGATGTAAGCATTTTATTTTCTGGGCTCATGATGTTAATTGACCAAATTATATTTTTCTCTTAAGGCCTGATTCCTTCTCCCACCAACTTGGCTGGCCCTCAGAACTTGCTTTTTCCAGCTCCTCTGGTGATTCTGTGCCTTTTGTAATAAAAAATATGCATGTGCTCCTTGGTATTATCTTTTATTTTTCTAATTCCCCAGTTACCCTGTTAGCTTCCTGAATGTAGGAACAATATTTTGTTAACTCCTTTCTCTTCTTTGTCTAGTCCAGACTTATGTCTAGTAAGTGTTCAAAATACTGAGCAAATTTATTTATTTATGCATTCCTACATCAAATAATTATGCCCAATGAGAACAAATATGTTCCTTGCTTTCATGGGACATATATTTTAGTTGGAAAGACATTAATAAGATCAAAAATAAGATGATCAATAGCGCTATTCTGTTTTTAGTAAACTGTTTAAGTACCTGTCATAAGCCAGGCATGGTGTTCAATACAAAGCTGAGGCTGATAGGTTTGGGAGGAGAATCATATACAAACCACTAAACTATAATGTTATACATGGGAACAAAGTACCCTAGGGCAGAAGAACGAGTACAACTATCTCTGCCAAGGAAAGTCTGCCCACTTTCGTTTGGATCTTGAAAGTGAATTTATATGAGGTTCAATAATGCAATATTTTTACACGAAGGGCTTGCGCCACATCCCCAGCCCCTGCCATCAATTTTTAACACTCAAAGGAAATCTACCAGAAACGGTGCCTTTCCTGGTGGTATTAATTGAGGTGACCTGGTTCTGTTAGAACCACAACAGACCCACATGGAGCCGGGTTCTGACTGAGCTACCTTAACGCCTTTCACTGACTACATCTCGGTTCGCTGCCCGCGACGCCGCGGAATCGCCCAGGACCAGCAGGGCCGGGAGCAGGCGATTCTGTCCAATGCTCTTATAAGTGCTCCGGGATTGTGGCTTCGCCCGTGTGTCCCCGGCCCATAGCGCTTCCCTTTCATGATGTGGAAGCTCCTGTCGTGCCCTGCTGCCCACAGGACACACCGCCCGCGTCCCGGGAGACGGCATTCTCCACAGCTCCCGGGCGCGTTCAGGAACGCGGCGCGCTCGCTCTCGCGCATGCGTGACACGGCGACTCCGCGCTCCCCTGTCGGACACCCGGGGAAACCTCGAGCGTCGGCGCCCAAGGTGCGCGTGCGCAGTCGCCTCAGGAGCCCCTTCCCGATCCTCCCAACCAACCCCTACCCTGCCATCCACCCCGCTCCCTTCTAACTCTTTCGCCCCATTAAATCAGCCGGCCCTCCGGCACGTCACGGGCGAAAAGAGGTCCCCACAGGGAGTCTCCAGCCGACGCAGCCGCCGGGCGCGCCCGACGCCGCCCGCGGCGTGCAGAGACCCGCCGCCCCGCCCCTTCCGCCGCTCGCGCGCGCACGGCCCTCCGGGGTTGGCTGCTACGGGGACCGCGGCGGCGGCCTCGAGAGCGGCTGTAGCTTTGCCTGATTAGTTCCCTCCGCCCCCTCGCGTCTGGCGCTCTGGTGCGGTTGCCTTGAGACCCCCAACTTTATTGTTCCTCAGCCCCACCTCCCGGCGCGCGTCCTCGGGATGCACTGAGCTGAGGGGAGGGGTGCGGCGGAGGGTCGCGGTCGCGGTCCCTCGCCTCCGAGCGCCCGGCCAGAGGGGCGGGAGTCACGATGTCCGGTAGCCGCCAGGCCGGGTCGGGCTCCGCGGGGACGAGCCCCGGCTCGTCGGCGGCCTCCTCGGTGACTTCCGCCTCCTCGTCCTTATCCTCGTCCCCGTCGCCGCCTTCCGTGGCGGCCTCGGCGGCGGCGCTGGGGTCCGGCGGGGCAGCGCAGGCCGCGGGTTCGGGCGGTCTCGGCGGCCCGGTGCGGCCTGTGCTGGTGGCGGCAGCGGTGTCGGGCAGCGGCGGCGCGAGCGGCGGCGGGGCGGTGTCCGCGGGCCTGTCCCGGCTCAGCTGCGCGGCCAGGCCCAGCGCCGGCGTAGGAGGGAGCAGCTCCAGCCTGGGCAGCGGCAGCAGGAAGCGTCCTCTGCTCGCGCCCCTCTGCAACGGGCTCATCAACTCTTACGAGGACAAAAGCAACGACTTCGTATGGTGGGTCTGAGGAGCAGCCCCCTCGCTCAACTGTGCGTTCCCGCTGCTCGGTCTGGGGGGCTCCGGCGGGGGCGGCCTCTGGAGAGCCGGGACCCTGGTGCTGTGCAGGGTCTGGTTAGGGGCGGAGAAGCGGGGGTGAAAGTGAAGAGCGCTAAGTGCTGTGGGCAGGAAGTGCAGGGAGTTTAGGGAATGGGGGGGGGGGCAAATAAATGATGGTGGAGAAAAGAAGAAATTTGGGCACGGAAATTGGGTTTTGAATTTTTTGGCTATTTGGCGGACTAAGCGCCTAGTCTGGGATACTTGTTCAACTACAAGTAGTGGGGTGGAATTGCTGGTCAAAATCTGCTTATTGTAAATATGGTAGATGATGCTCTAAACATGGGTAGGGATGTTTTAAGTAGTCTTTAAATACCCATTTTGGCTATGTGTAAATATGTCCTATTTTAAAAGGCACTTGACAATGTGTGGAGGATACTGTAGTCAGTGTGTTCAGGAAAGGTCCACTTTTCAACTGAATAACTTGAACGAGAGATCCACATTTATTAAATATCTATGTGTCACATGTATCTTTATTACAGCATGCTGTGTAACAGTATACTGAAACTTCTGGCCTGAGGGATGCTCAGGTAGAGACATTTTGTTGTCATGTTTAGCATCTTGAATGATACACAGTAATATTCAGTCATATTTGGTGTAGTGGGGCTTACCGCATTTAGTGAAAGATGGAGTGGATAGTCTTGGACAGAGTTTGAAATTCTCATTTGTTTTAGGTATTCTTTGTAGGATTACGAGAGAGTAATTGCTTTTTGCTGATTAAGAACTGGTAGGGCTTTGTGTCTTTTCTCTGGAGTAAGTTGTTGATTGACTTAGAATATTAATGACCTAGGAAGTTGACTTGCACAGTCATTACTGGGGAAGTCGATTCACTTCAGGGGTGAAGGTGGCCAGATTTGGTATTTTAACTATGATAGGGCTAGAAATTGGAAATAGGATATTTCTGTTTATTGCAGAAAAAATAATGATGTTTTTATTCATATTTCTACTTTTATATTAAATTATTTTGGATTCAGAATTCAATTTTCATTGAAATTGGACTATAATTGTGATTGTTATGTATAAATAATTTAAAGTATATCTAAGAGATGTTTGCTTTTTTACCCAATTAATAGTGCCGCATGCTGAAGTAGAAGCTATTAAAACAAATTGGGAGCTTGTGGGATTTAGTTATTGTTTTTAGAACATTCACATTTCAATTTTCAGTTGACTAAAAGAAAGCGAACATGCCTGTATCCACATAGGTCTCTAAAGTAGTGTAGATGTGAAAAATGAGGAAATTAGTCATTCAGTCATTCACCATATACTGATTTGACATTCATCATCTGCCAGGCACCATCTTAGTTTCAGTGTACTACAGTTAAAGCTGTAAGGAATTAGAGAGGAATGTAAGAGCACCTGACATCCATCATTGATCTCCCCTCCCAGCTTCATGGCACACAGGTGTGCCAGCAGTCAGGAGTCTGAGGCAGAAGGACTACAAGTTCAAGGCCAACCTCAAGGGCTTGGTGAGATTATCTCAGAAGAAAAGATAGAAAAAGGGCTGGAGATGTGGCTCAGTATCGCCCCTAGGTTCATCTCCCAGTATTGCAGAATGAATGAATGAATGAATGAAACTGCAAAAGTTTTTCTGAAGTTGCTGTAGCCCTTTGCATTTTCTACTAGCAACATAAAAAAAAAAATTGTAATTGTTTTACATCCTTGCCCACATTTTGTGTTTTCAGCCTTTTAAATTTTAATCACTAGTGGATATATGGTGGTTTTGTCATAATTTGCATTACCTTAGAAACTAATGGTGTTGAGCATAAGTCAACTACTTATTTTTTATTTGCATATCTTTTATGAAGCATCTGTTCTAACCTCTTGCCCATTTTTCTCCTAAGTTGCTTGTCATTTTGACTTGTAAGGGTTCATTTTAGATTCTGGTTACATGTCTTGTCAGTCTTAGGTAGTGTGATAATTTTTTTCCCAGTCTGTTGTTTACCTTTTCATTTTTTTCCTAGTTTTCTTCAGTGGCCAAAAAAAAGTCTAGTTTATTGATTTTTTTTCTTTTATTGTTTGTGATTTTTTTTTAAATGTCTAAGCTAAGAAATTGTTGTCTAGCATGAAGTCACAGAGATTTTCTTCTAGAAGATTTATACGTTTCTTATGGCTGAGATCCACCTCCTTTCATTACCCATGGAATCTGATTATCCTAGCACCAATTGTTGAGTAGACCATCTTTGTTCATTAAGGTTTCTTAGTACCTCTCTTCAAATTAGCTATTTATGTATGAATTTTATGGAATTTGTATTCTGTTCTATTGATTTTATGTTTTTCTCTACACCATTACTATACTGTTTTTATAACTGTATTAATCTTGAAATCAGTATAATTTTGTTCCTGTATTTCAAGATTGTTTTGGTTATTAAGGTTCTTTCCATTTCCACATACATTTAAAAATTATTTGTGAGGGCTGAGGGCATAACTCAGTGATAGAGTGCTTCTTTAGCATGCACAGGGCCCTGCATGGGATCCCTAGAACCATAAAAAAAAAAAAAAAAAAAAATTGCCTGCCTGCCTGTCTGTTTTCTCGCTCCCTTTCTCTATCTCTCCTCTTCTCCTTCCTTCCTTCTTTTCTTTCTTTCCTGGGAGCATTGAACTCACGGATGGTTTATCACTGAGCTACATCCCCAGTCCTTTTTATTTTGAGACAGGGTCCTGGCTGAATTGATGAGACTGGCCTGAAATTTGCTGTCCTCCTGCCTCAGCCTTGCAGAATTGCTGGAATTATAGGTGTGCGCCAGCATGCTCACTGCTTGTCATTTTGTATTAAAGAGGATGGACGCTCTAATTTGGGTTTCTTTCAGTCTATTACTCAATTTAGAAAAACTTGACATCTTAAAGATATTGAATTGTTTGATTCATAAACATAGTGTATTTCTTCAATTATTAGGTCTTCATTAATTTCTCTGAGCAACACCTTTTACTTTCAACTACCCAAGTTTTGCAAAGCCTTCAGCCTTTACAACATACTGTGTGTGTGTGTGTGTGTGTGTGTACACACACACAAACATATACATACCCGTATATATGTGTATATATATAAAATATATAAAAGCTGGCTTGAAATGGGTTATAGACATAAGAGAACTAAATCTTGTAGAAGAAAATATTTTGTTAAATTTGTCACTAAGTATTTCATGCTTTTGATGCTGTTGTAAATGTTATTTTAATTTTGGTTTCTAATTGTTGCGAGCATATAGCAATGCAGTTTATTTTTGTATATTGACCTTATTTATATCCTGTGAATTTTAAAATTCACTTGAATGGTTTTTTGGTAGAAGATGGGATTTTCTAAGATAGTGGGGTTAACTGCAAATAGTTTTTTCCTTTCATTCCAATTTGTATGCATTATTTAAAATATATTATTGGATTTTTGAAAAAGTTTTTTTTTTCTTTGTGAGTGATAGTGATCTACGGTTTTCTTTTAATTTTTTCTAATTTTTTTTTCTATTTTTGGTATATGGTATATTCATTTGCTAGGGCTTTCATAACAAAATACCACAGAGTGGGTGGTATAAACTTTACAAGTTCTTTTTCATGTAATTCTAGAACCTGGAAATATGAAATCAGAGTGTACACAGGTTTGATTTCTTTTGAGTCCTCTGTCCTTAGCTTGCAGATGGTTGAGATTTTTCTCTTTTTCTTTGGTCTTAGCAGTTTAAAAGCAAGGTATGTGTTAGGGAATCTTGTTTTTAAAAATATTTTTTTGTAATTTTCAGAGCTTACATTTGTGGTTTGATTTCTATTGTTATTTTAAAAGAGTTGAGCTATTACCTCTATACATAGTTCTTTAATCCATCCTCTTCTCCTATGACTTCAATTACATACTTGCTACATCATTTGATATTGACCTGTGGCTCTTGGATACTCTGTTCTTTTTTTTTTTTCATAGTGTTTCAATTTGAACCATTTCTGTTGACCTCTTTTCATATTTTTGCTTCTTTATTTGTGTTTTGATGAGCCCATCAAAAGAATGCTTTGTCACAGATCATGTGTTTTAAAAAGTTTTAGCAATTTCATTTTATTTTCCCTTTTAGTTTTCATGTCTTTGCTGAAATTCGTTTTTCATGCATATTGCCATTTTTTTTCTACTAGATCTACTCACATTAATCATAGTTTTTGTCTCATAGGCTTACCATTGGAATTTTCTCTTGAAGCTTGTTGATTGCTTTGGCTTTTTGGATTTGTTTGTTTTTGGTTTTATGTATATTTCGTACTGGAGATTGCATGTCCAGTAGTGTTGATGCCTGAAAATAATTACACCTCTCCTGTTAGGTTGAGTCAGCGTGGTCAGGAGTTGGGCTGAATTTGGATTTTGTTATTGCTGTGTAGTCACCTTTCATCTACCAAAGGCTTCACATTTCACCAATGTTGTCTTGAGTGTGGGGTGAAGTTTGGGATGCCAGAAAGCTTTTCTTCACAGTTTTCAGCTTCACACCTACTTTTCAGAAGGGTTGTGTGCATGCTCTGTCCCCATCCCCTAGCAGACACTGTTGATGTGTGTGGCTTTGTGGTAGACTGGGTTCTCCTTATTGCTAGGCTTTATTAATTTATTGTGATGTATGTTTTAGTTTATTGATTTGAGAGACTTAGTATCCCCAGACCATTCCAGCACTATCAGATTCTTCAGTGATTATTATGTACTCAACCACAAATTATAACATTGTCTTAATTCAGTCGGCTTTAACAAAAATACCATAGACTGGGTAAGTTGAACAAAAGAACATTTATCTCTCACAGTTCTGGAGGCTATGAAGCCTAAGATGAAAGCATTGGTAGATCCAGTGTCTGGTGAGGACCCACTTCCTGTCTTGTAGATAGACACCTTGTTGCTATGTGGCTCCATTAGAGCAAACTCTAGACTTACAAGGATATAATCCCATCATAAGGGCTTTTCCACTCTCTCACCCTTATCTGAACCCAGTTGTCTCCAAAAGACTCTATCTCCTAATTCCATTACATTGGGAGTTGAGGTTTCAACATGAGAATTTTGTCATCTATTATAAGCATGTATCACCTGTACCAGTTTCTGCTACTGTTCTCAAAATGGCCTTTCAAAATTTCTAAGAGTTTTTGATTAATTGATTCAGAAATTAGTGTGTGACATAGGCTGGGTCTATCAGAAGGACTCCTTTTGGAATTTTTGACCCAAGATACTGGGAAAAATTTTTTTTTATGATTCAGTTTCACTGAGGTATAATTTATAGTTTACTGAGTTTTGTTACATATATGTACCTGCGTAATCCCTAACATTTAAAATATAGGACATTTCAATCACTCTAGAAAGTTTCTTCATGCACTTTTACAGTTAAATCTTCTTTACTCTCATTCATGGTTACCATTGATCTGACTTCTATTTCTAGATAGTTTTTCCTATTGTAAAATTTTATGTTAATTCATGTATTATATGCTCTTTTGTAACTTGTTTTACTAAGCATGTTTTTTGAGATTAAACTATATTGTTTGTACTGTAGTTTTATTACATTTTTCTCTTTTCTTTTTTTGAGGCAGATTCTTGCTATGTTTGTCTGATCTTGAAATCCTGGACTCAGCTGATCCCTCTACCTCAGGCTTCCTAATAGTTGTGACTGTAGGATTGTGCACTTGTCAACTTTTTTAGAATTATGCTTTCTAACCTTTAAATTATGCACAATTTGTCCACTCTGGATTATTTCCATTTTTTTTGACTATTTGAATATAACTCAAGAATATTTGCTTATAAGTAATTTTATCCCTGTATATTTTTTATTTTTCCAATATTGTTTTTGCTTGTAGGTGAATTTTTTATTGTAGATGGCATTTTTCAGCTGTAGAATTCAGTTTTTGTTTTATTTTAAAAAATCGGTGTTATCTTATTCAATATCTGAAACCAGTGTTTCCTTTATTTTTTCACCCAGTTTTTTGAGTATGTATGATCAGAGGAAAGTTGTTTCCAGTTAAATGTTGACCTTGAGTGCAAGTGAATTAGTCATGTTTCTCATTTCAAAATACACTGTCGTAATACCAATAGCTTTTAGTTCTGTTGTGGATTCCCTTAATAAATGCCGCATCACCAAATATTGGACAGTATTGTATGGAAAAATCTAGATATCAGTGATGAGCGAAAAATAATTCAGAAAAGTTAGACACTTAAAAATGAGAATTTGTAGGAAACTCTAGTTTTTTCTGTCTATATTCACAAAAGTGCTATGTGACAAAACTTGTGTAAGTCTAAATAGTTTCAGGAAAAGCATTAAACAATAAAATTATCTTTTTGGCTAGGGTGTAGTTCAGTGGTAGAGTGAGTTCAGTGTGTGAAAAGCCTCGGTTCAACTCCTAGCACCAAAATGAATGAATGAATGAATAATATTACTTTTATCTCAGGGGTCCCTTTTTTAAAAAACATTTTTTTAGTTGTAGATGGACACAATATCTTTATTTATTTATTTTTATGTAATTGGTGAGACCCTGTCTCAAAATAAAAAAGAGGGTCATAAATAAATATAGTTAAAACATACAAATGTATACATACATATCTATAAAGATAGATATTTTTTAGAAGTACCACATGCCTATATATGTTTTCACTTATATAGGCATGTGGTACTTAGTTAACACATAGTAGTACTTGAACACATTTATAAGATACATGTGTACATTGTGTAATAATCAGATCAGGGCAGCTGGCAGTCTATCACTTCAGGCATTTATCATTGTGTTGGGAACATTCAGTATAGCTATTTTGAACTCTCAGCTAGCTATTTTGAACAATATGAAGCAGTCAATCATCTTGCTATAAGATATTAAAAGCTATTCTTCTTGTCCAGCTTCCTTGTCCTCACAAACCTTCCTTTCTCCATCCTCCTTTCCCAAAGCCTTCCAGTCTGACAGCCACTATTCTATTCTCTACCTCTTTGAGATCAACTTTTTAGCTTCCACATATAAGTGAAAACTTTGGGTATTTGTCTCTCTGTGCTTGCCTTATTTTTACTCAACATAATATTCTCCAGTTCCACTAATGTTACTATAAATGACAGAATTTCATTTTTATGGCAGTATTAGTATTCCATTATGAATGTGTACCTACCACATTTTCTTATACAGTTTTTAAAACATTTTGTTTTAGTTGTAGATGGACATGATAACTTTATTATATTTATTATGTGGTGCTTAGGATCAAACCCAGTGCCTCACACATGCAAGGCAAGCATTCTACCACTGAGCTACAACCCCAGCCCTCTTATATAATTTTTTACTGATAAGAAAGTTTTATATTTACAGTTGTTTCTATTTTTAGTGGTATGTAATGGTACATCTCATTATTGATGACATCTTAGATCTTACTAAATAGGGGATTGTATTTCCCCCCTTATTTTCTTAATCTCTATTTTCATTTTCCAAATCTCCAAGTTTCCTGTTCAGTTGTGGTGTATATAAATGTATTGTTGTGAGATATATTTTTATATATGCTTTAAGTTTATATAAATTTATTATGCACAGGTCATTTTCATTTTTGTTTTCTCTTTATAAAGCATCAAGCCATCTTGCTCCATGTGCCTTTGGCTCATTCCTTCTTTTTTTTTTTTTTTTTTTTTAAATATTTTTAGTTGTAGATGGACAAAATATCTTTATTTTGTTTATTTGTTTTTTTTAAGTGCTGCTGGGGATTGAACACAATGCTTCATGCATGGTTAGGCTAGTGTTCTACCACTGAGCCACATCATTCTTTCTGACTCTTGCATGATGTGCATACATTTTAAAAAATTTAAAATTTGTTTTAATTAGTTATATATGACAGTAGAATGCATTTGTGCACTTTGATATACATAGATGGGATATAATTTCTCATTTTTCTGAGAGTACATGTTGCAGAATCATATTGGTCATGTAGTCACATATATACATATAGTAATAGTATCTGTTTCATTCTACTATCTTTCCTATCCCCACATCCCTGCCCCTCCCATTCCATCACTTTACCTACTTTAAGGTAACGCTATTCTTTCCTAGCTCCCCCCCCCCCGCCTTATTGTGAATTAGCATCCACATATTAGAGAAAATATGCAACCTTTGGTTTTGTGGGATTGGCTTATTTCACTTAGCATGATATTCTCCAACTCTAACCATTTACTGGCAGATATTTTCACTCTTCTTTAAAGTTGAGTAATATTCCATTGAGTATAAATACCACATTTTCTTTATCCATTCATCTATTGAGGGACACCTAGGTTGGTTCCATAGTTTAGCTATTGTGCATTGAGATGCTATAAACGTTGATGTGGCTGCATCACTATCATATGCTGATTTTAAGTCCTTAGCTGGGTCAAATGGTGGTTCCATTCCCAGTTTTCTGAGGAATTTTCATACTGCTTTCCATAGTGGTTGCACCAGTTTACAATCCTACCAGCAATGTATGAGTGTACCTTTTTCACTGTATCCTCGCTAACATATTTATTGTTGCCTGTATTCTTGATGATTACCATTCTGACAGGAGTGAAATGAAATCTTAGAGTAGTTTTGATTTACATTTCTCTAATTGCTAGAGATGTTGAACACTTTTATCTCATATATTTTGCTGATCAACTGTATTTCTTCTAAGTGTCTCCAGTTCCTTAGCCCATTTATTGTTTTTTTTTTTTTTGGTGATAATTTTTTTGAGTTCTTTCTATATCCTAGAGATTAATGCTTTATTGGAGGTGCATGTGGTAAAAATTTTCTCCCAATCTGTAGGCTCTCTCCTCACATTATTAATTGTTTCCTTTGCTGAGAAGAAGCTTTTTAATTTGCATCCATTCCATTTATTGATTCTTGATTTTACTTCTTACACTTTAGGATTCTTGTTCAGGAGTCAGATCCTAGGCTGATGTGGTAAAGATTTGGGCCTATCTTTTCTTCTATTAGGTGCAGGGTCTCTGTTCTAGTGCCTAAGTCTTTGATCCACTTTGAGTTGATTTTTGTCCAGGGTGAGAGATAGAGTTAATTTAATTTTGCTATATATGGATTTCCACTTTTGCCAGCACCATTTGTTGAATAGGCTACCTTTTTTTCCAGTGAAATGTTTTTGGTACCCTTATCTAGTATGAGATAACAGTATTTATGTGGGTTTATCTCTGTGTCTTCTATTCTGTACCATTGGTCTACAAGTCTACTTTGGTGCCATTAGCAAGTAGTTTCTCATTTGGTTGAATGTCCTTTTATTTACTGTGGATCCTCCCTTTTCTGGTTTTCACTTTTTTTTTCCCCACTTCATCCTCATGGAATATTTTGTTGAGAATGCTCTGTAGTTTAGGCTTTCTAGTTGTGAATTCTTTTAATTTTAGTTTATTATGGAATGTTTTAATTTCATCTTCAAATTTGAAAGTTAATTTTGCCGTGTATAAAATTATTGGTTGGCATCAGTTCCTTTCAGAGCTTGAACTATATTATTTCAGGACCTCCTAGCTTTTGAGGGTATGGGTTGAGAAATCAGTTGAGATCTGAATTGGTTTCTCCCATATATAATTTGATTTTTTTCTCTCATAGCCTTTAAGATTTTATCTTTGTTCTCTGTGTTAGTCATTCTCATTAAAATGTGTCTTGGTGAGGGACTGCTGTAATTTTGTACATTTGGGGTCCTGTTAGCCACTTGTATTTGATTTTCCATTTCATTCTTTAGGTTTGGGAAATTTTCTGCTATTATATCATTGAAACGATTGTGCATTCCTTTGGTTTGTTTCTCTGCTGCTTCATCTATTCCAATAACTCTTAAATTTGGTGTTTTCATTTATTCCATAATTCTTGCATATTCTATTCTTGGTTTCTTACCATCTTCTCCACATGTTCAACTCTACTTTCAAGATTATATATTTTGTCTTCGTTATATGAGGTTCTGTCTTCCAAGTGATCTAGTCTCTTGGTGATTCTTTGTATTGAATTTATAATTTGTTTTACTGATTCCTTAATTTTGAGGATTTCTGCTTGTTTTTTTTTTTATTTTCACAATTTCTCTTTATTGAAGTGATCTTTCACTTCCTATATTTTTTCTTTGATTTCACTCCTTGTACTATCCTTTACCTCACATATCAATTTAACTATATACAATCTGAACTCCTTCTTGGACATTTCTTCTGCTGTGTTTGTTATCAGTGGCTTCTTTGGTTGAAGCACCTTGGTTTGTTTGGAGTGCTTTATTCCCTTGTTTTTTCCATGTTGTTAGTGTGTTTTCCCATCTAAAAGTATGGATCTAAGGCAGGATAAATTCTACCCCATAGACCTATAGTGTCCCTGAAGGTTTCCAGTGCTTTATCTTTCCTGGTGAGACCAATATCAACAGCACTCAGTTACACAATATATAGCCTTAAACCTAATAGCTCCCACTAAGGCGTCTACTGCTTTCTCAAATTAAACCAAAATGATGAGTTCAATAACTATGTATAGTACAGAGTATTTTAAAAACAATTTAAAATTTCAAATGATGGATGAGAGAACAGATGTAGTATAGTATGCAATATTTGTGAGGGAGGAAGAGAGAAGCTAGAAGCAAAAATTCACAGGGAGAGTGGAAGAGGAGATTGGCTGTTGGTTGGAGAAAAGTTTGAAAAAGAAAATAGACAAGAGAGGAAGAATAAGAACAAAGAGAAAAAATTAAAGACACAAGAATACAACAAAAATGCGAAACACCATTCATATATCATTGTCCTTCACACACTGATGCATAAAAAACATCCTGTTCCAAATATGGTAGAGAAATTAGTAAATCAAAAAATAAAATAAATCTTGCTGGAAAGTCGAACTGTCTCTGTCAGTGTTCAACAGTTTCTCAGCCCTGTCTCTGACATCTCTTGGGATCACCAAACCCAGATCAACTCTTGCAAACCCAGTCTCTGTCCCACCTATCTGGGCTTCAGATACCTCAGGCTCAGCCACACTGCATTCCCAATATCTCAATGCTTTTCCTACTTGCAGAGAGACCACCAGAGGGTACACTCATGCAAAAGAGCACCCCTGAGGTACAGCACCAAGACAAGGGCCACCAGCACTCTCAGCAGGAAGACCCCAGGCTCCTCCAAACCCGCAGTCACCCCCACATTGGACCTGAAGTTCCCAGCTGCAGTCCCTAGATAGAGGCTCTTGTGGTGGTAAACCTGCTGGCACCCAAGACCCAGGCCTTGGCTGGTGTCCCAAAATGGGTGCAGCCACGTGCAACCAAACCTGGAGTCTCCCCCAAAGCAGTCCTCTAGGCTATGGTAGCAATGGTAGTGGCCATGGTTGTTGGCAGCAGGCAGTGGGTCAGCAGTAGTGGCAGCTGTAGCTGTGGGGGCAGTGTCACCAAGTGATCTCTGGGGGTCAGCATCAGTGTTGGCTTCAGTTGCATCTGGGGCAGCAGTTTCTTCTATGGCAGCAGCACCCAGAAAGAAGACCTCCAGGTGATCTCAGGTTGGCAGCAGGGGAATCAGAGGCAGCAGCATTGGCGATAGTGGTACAGGCGGTGGTTGATTGCCACAAACACATTTTACAAGCACATTTTACTCATGATGAACATCTAGGCTGCCTTTGATTCAGTACTATCACAATACTGCTGTTGCATAGATATTCTCTTATTGACAAACATGGTTATTTGGGATATGATATATGTATATGAATACATATACACACATGTACACATACACAAAAGTGCACACATACATTTACATACATACCCACATAGACAGATAGCCATATACTCTGATATGTGTGTGTGTATTTACATAAAATCTCAGGAGTGGAATTTCTGGATCATTAAATATATGAATAATTAATCCTAGATTGCCCACTTGCTGTGTATGAAGATTCTTATTTCTTCAATATCTAACATACTTGATATTCTAATTTTTTAATAATTTAGTAGAGACAGTATTATTTTATTGTTTTAAATTGCATCTTTTACTAGTGAATTGGAATAGTTCTGGACACTTGAAAGACATTTTTCCTTTCAATGATTAGTAATTCACATCTTCCCATGTTTTTATACTGGTTGTATATGTTGATATATAGGAATTGTTTGTATTATGGTGATACAGAATGTATAAACAGTTCCAGCAGGGACTTTAATCCATTTGTAAATTCTTCTCTTTTTTGATAATACCACTGTATTCGGGAGTCCATAAGAAGTTCTGGGAGATAAAAATTGTCAGCAGTGATATGGATTAAAGGGAACCTTGGTATACCTTGGTATACTGTTAGTGGGAATATAAATTAGTTCAGCCATTGTTGAAAACAGTATGGAGGTTTTTCAAATACAACAAAACTACCATATGATCTTGTATCCATGGGATCTGCATCTGTGTATTTAACCAAGAGGTTGCAGACTGAAAATATTCAGAAAAAATATCTCTCTACTGAACATGTATAGGCTTTGTTTCTTATTCTCTAAACACTGATTTATAGAGCATTTACGTTGCATTAGGTGCTGTAAATAATGTAGAGAAGATTATTTAAAATCTTGTAACTATGCAAATACTATGTCATTTTATATAAGGAACTTGAGCATTTGCAGATTTTTATATCTGAGTAGTCCTGGAACCAGTGCCCTGTGGATACTAAGGGATGCCTTTGTAGCAAAACAAAACAAAACAAAAAAACCCTATATATATATGAATGACATGTTTGCACTACCATATTCTTTCCTGTACCATTTATGCTAGTTGAGATATGGAATCAACCTAAATAACCATTGATGGGTAAGGAGAAGAAAATGTATGCAGTACATAATGGAATGTTATTCAGTGTCTTAGTCTGCTTGTATTGCTATAACAAAATAGCTGATATTGGGTAATAAATAATAGAAATTTATTTCTCACCATTCTCTACTTCCAAGATGGTGCCTTCAACAGTTTCTCACATGACAGAAAGTGGGAGAGTATAAAAAAGAATGAACAGACTCCTCTCATGGCAGAAGAGAGCAAACCCACTTCCTGAAGCCCTTTTATAAGGGTCTTAATCCCTCTGCCAAAATAATTTAATTACCTCCTTACTATCCTACCTCTTCATACATCACATTAGCCATTATATTTCAATATAATGAATTTTGTCAGATACATTCAGATCATAGTATTAAACCTTAAATAAGAAGGAAATACTGCCACTTGCCACAACACAGATGAACCTAAAGGAGTTATGCTAAGTGAAATAAGCCATGCATAGAAAAATAAATACTTAGTGATCTTACTTAGATCTGTGTAGATTGTACTTATTTATGTGTGTGATCTTACTTAGATGTGTTGATCTCATAGAAACAGGTAAAACTGGCTGCCAAAGGTTAGGAAAATTGGGAAATGGAGAGATGGATCAAAAGATACCAACTTTCAGTTATGCATGATGAATAACCTTTGGGGATTTAATGTATAGCATGTTGGCTATAACTGGTAATGCTGCATTAGACTTAACTGGCCGAGAATAGATCATAAATATTCTCACTACCAAAAGAAAAGGTAACTGTGAGGTGATACATATGTTAATTAGCTTGATTATGTTAAGCATTTCACAGTGTATATGTGTATCAAAACATGTTGAATACCTTAAATATATAAAAACTTTGTCAATTAGACTTCAAAGCTGGAAAAAGTTTTGGGTATTTGTGAGATATTTGGGGAGTCTAAAAGTTTTAGGGATTTGTATCAAGTTCCAGGCATCTGTATGTTTGGCCTGGCTGCCATTTTTGGTGTTTGCTATGCTTGTGCTTGTGCTTGTGCTTGGGTCTTTTGGCCTATCCTTTTGTGAATGCTATCAATTGGCTGAATAGGAGGGGTTCTAAATGTTAAAGGTTTCTTCCTGAACCTACTCTGGATGTGTTCTTGCCCTTAAAAAATTGAAAAGAAAATGTGGTGTTTTGGCGATCTCCTTTGAATTGCTGTAGTTCCTGTCATCTGCCCTCTATTTCTTAGGAAAGGGAGTGGTTGGTCAACCCTTTTATCTTCTTTTATTCTATCTTCTGCCTATCTAATAGGAATTCCTTCAAGTTTTTTGCTTGGATGGATGCCACTCTTTCAAAATGTATTATTCCATTCAAATTGGTAAAGCAAAATAACATAAATAAGATGGTTTATAAACAACAGAAACTTATTTCTCACAGTTGTGGAAGCTGGCAAGTTTAAAGTTAGTCTTCTGGCAGATTAGTCATCTGTCAAAAGATGCCAATTCTGGTCCATGGATTATTGGTCTATGACAAATGGCATGCTTACTCTGTCCTAACATGATGGATGGAACAGTCTTGCTCCTTGGGGCCTCTTTTTTAAGGGCACTAATCCGTATATGAGGGCTCTGCCCTCATTAGCTCATCACCTCTGAAGGCTTAGACTTCAAATACCATCATCTGGGGGGGTTTCAGCTTGAATTTGGGGGGCGGGAACATATTAAGATTGTAGAACCAATTTTATCACTGGTACATAATTTTCCATATTATCTCTTCTTTGTTTATTCTGTGACTAATGAAATACTGTATACCAGGCATAGCACTGAGCACTTTGTAGATGTCTTATTAATGAGTACAGTGGTTCTGTGATTTAAATGTTATCCCAGTTGTATAAATGAGGAAATGGGATTACAGAGATTAAACTACTTGTCCAAAGTCATAAAGCTGTAGATAGCATAGCTAGGATTAGCTTCAGTTAATTTTATTTTTCATGAAGGTCATGAAGCTAGCTTTTGATGACAGGAATGAAGATTTTCTTCTATTTAATTACTTAGATGATATTCCTTAAAAGCTACGGGTTTAAACTGATCTGATGGTAGTTTTTAGGTTTTACAACTTTTAGTGTTAGTAGAGCATATTATATGACATGGCACCCACTGCAGTTCTCTTTTAAAACCAAAAATTAATTAATGGATGATTGAGCTTCATGTAAAACAAACCTGCTGTCCAGTCCAAGAGTATTTCTCACCTGGAGTATAATAGCTTTCATTACTGTTCCTACTTTTGATTCCTTTAGTCTCTTTGTGTCAGGTGGAGTGATTTGGTTCATCATTTTGTCTAACCATGTCATCACATCTTTGTTCTCAACCTTCCAATGAATTTCTGTTTAATTTACTGTATAAAGCCAAAGTCCTTAACTTTACTTTGAATTCTTCAATTTGGCTCCTGTAAACTCGACATCTCTTTATCTTTGTCTTGGTCTTCTGCTATTTTCTCACTTGCTTATTCTGCAGGTCTTCTTGCTAGTCTTTGAACATGTCAGTTATATTTCCTGCCTTAGGACATTTATACTTATTCTTCTGTCTGCCAGATTATTGTTCTACCTGATTGCCATGTAGATGATTTCTTCACTACCTTGAAATATTTACTAAAATGTCAGCTTCTCATTGAGTCTTCCCTGACTATCCATTTCCTAAATTTACAACCCATTTCCCAGTGCAACCCTTTCTATTCCCTTTCCCCACTTTATTTCTTCCTTAGCATTTATCATAATCTAACCTTACTTTAGAAGGTCTTTATTTATCTTATTTATTATCTGTTTCCTATTAGATTGTAAATGCTGTGAGGGGATTTTTGATGGATATTCACAGTTGGTTCATTGTAGATGCCACAGCCAGCCATAAAAGGTCCATTGGAAGCATTATTACTCACATTTGTTAATGTATTTAATTTGGAATTGGAAAGATCTATCTCCTTTTCCTTATTTTAAAAATGCCTTGTTATAGGAGCTATTTGAAAGATTGGTATGTTAATACCTAGTCATGTGGTAGGAAATTTTGTATATTTACTATTGTCCAAGACTGTTTCTAGTTTTAGAAATTAGTATTGAGACTATAGAGTTTCTTTCAGATGGACTTTTTAAAAATCATAATTATGTATGATTTATTTGAGACAAATGAAACTGAAGGTCATTATGTTAAGTGAAATAAATCAGGCGCAGTTCAAGCAAGGACTGCTTGAACTCTCTTACATGTGGAATCTAAAGTAGTTGATCTTGTAGAAATAGAGAGTAGAATAATAGTTACTAGAGGCTGGGTACAATAGGGGAAGAAGGGATTAGGAAAGGTCTGTTAATGTACACTACGATATGATTTGGAGAAATAAGTTCTAGTATTTTATTGCACAGTAGGGGGAGTATAGCTAATTACTATATATTTCAAAAAGCTAAAAGAGAAGGCTTTTAAATATTATCACCTAAGGAAATAATAAATGTTTAAGGAGCTAGGTATGTTTACCCTGATTGGAACATTACACAGTGCATACATTTTTTGAAACATCACATGATACCCCATAATTATGTGCAATTTTTATGTGTCAATTAAAATTAAATACCATTTAAAAATAGATTTAGGCTAAAATCTCTTATAATGAATGACAAGAAACAAAACTTCCCCTTCAATATTCCTAAGATAGTCCTCTAAGAAGCAATCCTTTCAATTCTTGTAACTATTTCTTTTGGTGGAATTAATCATCAATGCCATCATTCTGATATTTGAGTGCTTATTTGGTGCTTACTAATGTTGCAAGTAGGTTTTTTTTTTTTCTTTTGAATTGAATTGCCTTGTGAGGTTGATGCTGTTGTTATATGCATAGTAACACATGAACAAGCTGAGGCATAGGGAGATTAAATAATTCATCACATTATATAATTAAAAAGTAGACAGGCTATGGATTTAACACAGACATCACGACTTCTCTCCTCTATTATGTACTGCTAACTAGATTGCCTTCATTTCACGAAATAACATGGTTGTTACAGTTTGGATCTGGATGCTCCCCAAAGGCTCATGTGTTCTAGGATTCATCCCCAAAGATGGTTCTATTGTGAGGTAGTAGAAAACTTTAGGAGGTGGTGCCTAGTTGGAGGAAGTTGGTCACTGGGAAGGTGGTCTCAAAAGCTGTATCTTCTTGGCTGCCATGAGTTAAAAGCAACTTGTTTAACAACACCCTTCTACCATGATATTCTGCTTTACCAGAAGCCCACACTGATGGGACCAAGAAATCATGGACAGAAACCTCTACATCTGTGAACCAAAATAAATCTTTTCTCCTTTTAAGTTGATTTTCTCAGATATTTATCACAGAAACAAAAAGCTAGCAATAGTACTACTGTTCTTGACTTATTACTTGAACTTGCTGTCATAGATGAAGATTTAAATATTTCAAACTGGTGAGCAAGTAGGTAAGTGCTTGGCTAGGTAGTTCTGGAAGAGGTAGAAGATTAGGGTCCTTTGTGTCAGTGCTATTCAAACTATCTGTGATAATTTTTTTTTCATTTTTTTGGTCATATTTATAATTTTTTAAAATTTAGTAAAAATGACTTACTACAAAATAAGATTACAAAACCCATATAATGCAATAAAACTCATTTCAATTATATTCAACAACATTCTGTCAAATTCCCCTACAAGATGAAGGTTCTATACTTCAGATTTCTATACTTCTTCAGAAGTTGGTAACATAATGAATCCTGCAATCCTTGGACCAGCCCTGGCCCATGAGCTACACTGGATGGTGCTGTCCTGCTTATACTAAGTCTTCCAGTTAATCCCTCTGTTTTCAGTCAGCCTGCCTGTTTCATGTTTACCATCTCCTTGGATTGAGCCTCTTTGGGGTTAGGCAGGGTTGATTGGCCTACTTTTTAAGTTTTATCCCTTTCAGTATGTACTCTGATCTGTGGCCTTCTCTATCTTGGTTCTTCATTTACCTTTGTGTCTACTTTTCTTCTTGTGGAGTTTGTTCAAGTATCTATCATTAATAAATATTTTTCTTTTCATTATTGAGGCTTTAAATCCTGCATTATTTTTATTCTTCTATCATTTTAATAGGTTTAGGAGGAAAAGTAGAGAAATGTTTTTTAGTAAGTTTGTTACTGTTGTGACTTGGAGGTCTACCAGAGTTTTATTTTTTCCTTCTAGATGTGGGCAAGAGACTTGGCATTTAAGGCTATTAGATACTCTTGTGTGGGTTGCACACTGAGGAGTCATATCTGATCAAGGGGAGATAGATCAAGGGCATGAAAAACAGTTAACATTTTACTTATTAAATCTTTTGCCCTTTTTTGGGACTGAAAGAGAGACTGCCTGTTTCTAATTCCAGAAAGTCACCAAGTTATGTATGTGATTGTTTTGCCACATCTAACCTAAGGGAGTGCCTTTTTTTTTTTTTTTAATTTTCATAGAAGTGTTGTATGTCTTAATTATGTACTTGAAGAAACTCAAACATTAAAATACCCTTTTTTCAGAATTTTACCAATTTGATATACATTATATTGTATCAGATAACTCCTGACATATTTAATGAATTAGTTGGTTTGTAATTCTCTGTTCCCTAATCCACAGATCTCAAACATCTTTCTCCTGGGTCCCTTTGTAGCCATTGTGGTAATTTTCCATAACATGTTTGACTCTATCAAAAGACTTTCCATCCCCACTTTCTAGGATATTGTTTATACTCAGGAAATAATCCTTGAAGGAGTGAATTTTCATTTAAAGTTTTAAATGTTAATGTGTTATTAGTAAGGTTAGGATTTGTATACTAGTAAAGAAAAGTGGATAAATGCTGGATTAAAGGGGGATGGATTTGCTTTTATCTTGCAAAGAGAACTTCAGAGATAGATAATCTAGGATTGATAGAGCTTTTTGAGGATGTCATCAAGGAACCAGTATCCTGTTGTAAGCTTATGACTTTTGTCTTCTCAGTCACAAATGGTGGTTGTATCTCTAGACGTTTCATCCGTTTAGACCTAAATTTGAATTTTGGCTTTGAGATTTTTACAGCTTTGTGCCTCAGTTTCCTCATCTTTAAAATGGATCCCATAATATGCACCTGTCTCATTGTGTTGTAGAAAGATTAAAACTATTTAATGTATGTCTTAGTTCAGTAGATCTAGTTTGTTATTTGAAATAGTGATAATTATTACCATCATTATCTACAAGCATTATTGAAACTAGAATTCTAAATTTGTCACTTGAAGAATTGATATTTTGGGGGATAGAGAAGAAAAGAGGTAATGTAGATTAACAGGTCCAGGTAGGTGCTCTTGAATACAGGAATGTGGAAGAAGATGGTAGAATTTTCTTAAGGGCTTTGTGACTGTGTTGCACTATAAAATTATGGACTGAGTAAAGTATTTAAACCAATTAAATGTACTCATTACATTCTTTCACTACAATCTTTGTAAAGTTCAGCTCAGTAGGAATTTCATCTTCTTTTGATAGGTTTGAAGATGTAACTCAAGTATTTGCTGAATCTGATTTCATTGATATTATTACTAACCTAATTTGTTAACATTCTTCTTTAAAAAAAAAATCTTTTTTTTTTTTTTTAGCCCCATCTGCTTTGATATGATCGAGGAAGCATACATGACGAAGTGTGGCCACAGCTTTTGGTAAGGTGATTTTGTTCAGCGAAATAGTCTTTTTTTTTTTTTTTTTTTAACTTATATGTGTATGTAAACCAATGAGAAATTATGCTTTTTAAACTAATTTTATATTGTTTCCTTGACTGATCTGTGTTACAGGGTTCACAGTTCAAGGTAGTAACATATGGTTGCTGTGAGTTCTGTTGAAATATTTTATCATAGGTTTTTAAGATGGATTTTAAAACTTTTTGTTTATTAATTATTAACAGGAACTAAGCTGTTTCAGAAAATGGAGGTTGATGAGCATAAACATAAACACCCATTAGTCACTTGTTGGACTAAGCAGAAGAACCAGTAAAGCATGCTGGGGAGGATGTGGGGAAAAGGACATAGAGGATTAAAAAGTTCTCTGTTTTCTTGTTTAACATTTTGTTTAGTGTTATCTTGAGATTTTTTTTTATGTCCCATTAGTGTGTATATTAAAAAAAAAAACGTAGTTATAAAATTGACACATAAAATAGAATTCACAGTTGTTGGCAGTTTAATGTGTATACTTTAGTAGTGTAAGTTATGTTTGTTTTTTTGTATACTCTCCAAAACTTTTTCACCTTATAAAACTGAACCTATATACTCACTAAAAACAACTCCCCATTTTCCCTTCCCATCTTCACCTGGCAGCCACCAATTAGTTAGTTTGTATGAGTTGGACAACTCTGGATACCTTACATAGCAGAATTATACAATATTTCTCCTTTTTGTGACTGATTTGTTGCAGTTAGGATAAAGTCTTCTGTGTTGTAGCATTGTGTGTCAGAATTTCCTTCCTTTTTAAGGCTGAATAATATTCCATTGTATGTTCATTCTACATTTCATTTATTCATTCACCCTGCACCCCCGTAGACAATGTGTATGCTTCCGCCTCTTGATCCTTGTGAATAATTCTGCTGGGAACATGGATATACAAATATCTCTTCTGGCCCCTGCTTTCAATTTTTTTTTTTAATATATTTTTAGTTGTTGGCAGACCTTTATTCTATTTATTTATTTATTTATTTATATGTGGTGCTGAGAATTGACCCAATGCCTGACACATGCTAGGCAAGTGGACCACCACTGAGCCACAACCCCAGCCCCACTGCTTTCAATTCTTTTGGATATCTACTCAAAAGTAGAAATTTTGTTTTTAACAAATTTTTGTTTTTATGTCACATTAGCGTGTATATTTTTTTTAAAAAATGTAGTTATAAAATTGAGACATAAAATAGAATTCACAGTTGTAGGCAGTTTAATATGTATACTTTAGTAGTGTAAGTTTTGAGGAACCACCATACTGTATTCCAGGAGTTACACCATTTTATATTCTCACCTGCAGTACACAAGGGTCCAGATTTCTTCCACATCCTTGTCAATGCTTGTTTATCTTTCTTTCCTTTTCTATTTCCTTTTTTTTCTTTTTTTGATAGTAACCATCTAAATGAGTATGCAATCTGTATTTTTTTAAATTTTGCTGATTGATTACAAAGGATACAAATGAAGCACCATATGTGTCAATATATAGAGTATGAGATAGGTGGGGGAAAAGGCAGGGAACTTTTAGGCATGCTACCCTCCCAGCACCTCCATATGTTCAGCAACACACAGCTCTCTGAACCCTGCCCTTTGGGTTTTTACATGGGCTTCACTAAGTTGTCATATTTAATTAAATAATTGGCCATTGGTGATCATCTCAACCTTCAGCATTCTCCCCTCCCTAGGGATGGAGGGGGCTAAAGGTTCCAGCCTTATAACTCCATGGCTGGTTTCCCTGAAAACCAGTGATCCAGAGTCTATCCTGGAGCCCCCAGACATTGTCATCTCATTGTACTTCTTTATTCTTTCATTAGAGGTGGCCCATCCTATTTATGATCAGTCACCTTCATGAATAATTTACCTATTTCCTTGGTATATTAATTTAGCATTAGTCTTTTCTGTTGTGTTCTAACAATTCTTACATTCTCATTCATATTGAGGATGAATATGATATGTAGCATGATATACTATAGTTATGAAGAATGTTGGGTGTGTTAGCACCAATCTGTAAGTTCTTTAGTTTTGTCTGGTACATGATGCTTCATTGACTGGTATTTCCAGTCAGATGGTCCCTTAAAACATTTGGAATGAAAGTAGCTTTCTTTATTTGCATTGTTTATATTGTTTATTAATATAAAATTAGAGCAATTAATAATTCTTGGCTTAGAAATGCAAAATTTATTGTAACTGAAAGATACAATATGAAATGTGAATTTCTCTCTCCTAATCTTTCTTTTTTTATTCTAAGAAGTTATCACTGGCAAGCAGGGAATGTGTAGCTTTCCAGAATCTTTTGCCATTTAAGACTATGTTGCTGTCTTCAATAATTTTTATCTGTTAGTATATTATTATGCTGTCATTATTGATTCATGAATTACTTCTTGCTCTGAGTTTGCTAATGAATTTCTGGTCATCTGAATCTTCCTTTTAGGCCAATACCTGTATGGATTTGGTGTCTTTAGGCTGATTATTTAACAGTTGTAAATTCCTGAGTTTATAAATTGATTCAGCACCTCAGTATTCCAAATACTTCTCAGAATTTGGATTTTGATTATAATGGAAAATCGAATGTTTTGGAGTAGACTTTTCCCACCTTGGCACTATTTCTGTATAGTACAGCAGAGATTTTCTGTTGTGAGAAACTCTCCTGTATATTGAAGATAGTTCAACAGTACTGTTGGTCTCTCTTCTGTAATAAACCCCACCCCCATGTGATAACCAAAAATGTCTCAGACATTGCCAGACATCCCTTAGGAAACAGAGTTGCCCACAGTTGAGAAATATTATTGATGCAGAGCAATCTCTTTTGGTCATAGACCAGGGTACTACTTCTGGATCTAAAACTTACTACTATGTCAAGTCACAGCCTATCTCCTCGGCTGCCTTTTCTTTCTCCTTCTCCCTCCTTTACTTTTTCCCTCCTTCTCCTCCCTCTTTTTCCTTTTTCCCTCCCTACTCCTTCACTTCTTCTCTCTTCACAGGCTTAAAATTCTTGAAGTAGTAAACATTGTAAAATGGTTTTTTTAGTTTTTTAAATTGTCCTTTAACTTACACATTTATGATGGTATTTACAAGGGCTCTGGATCAGTTCAGTAATTTTCTTTTTTTTTATTGTTGGTTGTTCAAAACATTACATAGTTCTTGACATATCATATTTCACATTTTGATTCAAGTGGGTTATGAACTCCCATTTTTACCCCGTATACAGATTGCAGAATCACATCAGTTACACTTCCATTGATTTACATATTGCCATACTAGTGTCTGTTGTATTCTGCTGCCTTTCCTATCCTCTACTATCCCCCTCCCTTCCCCTCCCCTCCCCTCTTCTCTCTCTACCCCCTCTACTGTAATTCATTTCTCCTCCTTGTATTATTTTTCCCTTACCCCTCACTTCCTCTTGTATGTAATTTTGTATAACCCTGAGGGTCTCCTTCCATTTCCATGCAATTTCCCTTCTCTCTCGCTTTCCCTCCCACCTCTTATCCCTGTTTAATGTTCATCTTCTTCTCATGCTCTTCGTCCCTACTCTGTTCTTAGTTACTCTCCTTATATCAAAGAAGACATTTGGCATTTGTTTTTTAGGGATTGGCTAGCTTCACTTAGCATAATCTGCTCTAATGCCATCCATTTCCCTCCAAATTCTATGATTTTGTCATTTTTTAATGCAGAGTAATACTCCATTGTGTATAAATGCCACTTTTTTTTTTTTTAATCCATTCGTCTATTGAAGGGCATCTAGGTTGGTTCCACAGTCTTGCTATTGTGAATTGTGCTGCTATGAACATCAATGTAGCAGTGTCCCTGTAGCATGCTCTTTTTAGGTCTTTAGGGAATAGACCGAGAAGGGGAATAGCCGGGTCAAATGGTGGTTCCATTCCCAGCTTTCCAAGAAATCTCCATACTGCTTTCCAAATTGGCTGCACCAATTTGCAGTCCCACCAACAATGAACAAGTGTACCCTTTTCCCCACATCCTCGCCAGCACTTGTTATTGTTTGACTTCATAATGGCTGCCAATCTTACTGGAGTGAGATGGTATCTTAGGGTGGTTTTGATTTGCATTTCTGTGACTGCTAGAGATGGTGAGCATTTTTTCATGTACTTGTTGATTGATTGTATGTCCTCCTCTGAGAAGTGTCTGTTCAGGTCCTTGGCCCATTTGTTGATTGGGTTATTTGTTATCTTATTGTCTAATTTTTTGAGTTCTTTGTATACTCTGGATATTAGGGCTCTATCTGAAGTGTGAGGAGTAAAGATTTGTTCCCAGGGCTGGGGATGTGGCTCAAGCGGTAGCGCGCTCGCCTGCCATGCGTGCGGCCCTGGTTCGATCCTCAGCACCACATACAAACAAAGATGTTGTGTCCGCCGAAAACTAAAATAAATAAATATTAAAATTCTCTAAAAAAAATTAAAAAAAAATATTTGTTCCCAGGATGTATGCTCCCTATTTACCTCTCTTATTGTTTCTTTTGCTGAGAAAAAACTTTTTAGTTTGAGTAAGTCCCATTTGTTGATTCTAGTTATTAACTCTTGTGCTATGGGTGTCCTATTGAGGAATTTGGGGCCGGACCCCACAGTATGTAGATCGTAGCCAACTTTTTCTTCTATCAAACGCCGTGTCTCTGATTTGATATCAAGCTCCTTGATCCATTTTGAGTTAACTTTTGTGCATGGCGAGAGAAAGGGATTCAGTTTCATTTTGTTGCATATTTTGTATGTTGAGAAGGATAATAAATTACTGATTGAGCTTATAATTGGAAATCCTGGTCTTTTCAATTAATCCTATAATTTTCCTGGTATCTTCAGGTCATTGTTGGAAACCCCATTCGTTTCATAGTTTTTTTTTTCTCTTTCAAATTAGAACAATTTAGGCTTAGATCCTTGTTACATTTGAAGTTGTATTATATCCTGATGTCAGTACATTTTGGTTTTGGTAGAACAAAGACCATCACGTTAGCAGGAGCTAATAGAGTGGAGTCTGGCAGTCCCAGTTGTGAGTCTTGGTATACTGTGAAAATTCTTTTCAGTTTTGTTTAAAGCAGAAGTTCATAATTATTTATCTAATGTGTGAGGCCCCTGAAACTTCAATTATAAAACATAGCCTCTCTTCTGTGCGTTCTTGCTGGTAAGTTAGAGCCAAGTGATATACCACTCAAAGCTGCATCCAGATTATTAGCATTACATCAAATTGGACCATGTCAACTTGTTCATATTTCATCTTACATATAAGTAAGTCTTCCTGTTTGCAGGTTGGAGATGAGATGGCAGACACGTCTTTCACTTTATTCCCACTTGAGAACTCGTCTTAATCTCTTGTGATCCTGTTATTAAGCTATATAACCTTACTGAAACTCAGTGATTTAATCATCTGCTTCTGCATAATGTAAAGATAAAACTGGGGTTTTTCTCTTTACCCCTTTGCTGCCAACAGATAGTTCCCTGTATCTTATTTCTCAGACCTCATTTCCTAATTTACTCTTTTGCTAGATTAAGCTAGGCACGGTGGCACAGGCCTGTAATCCCAGCAGTTTGGTAGACTGAGTAGGAGGATCATGAGTTCAAAGCCAGCCTCAGCAACTTAGCAAGGGCCTAAGCAACTCAGTGAGACCCTGTCTGTAAATAAACAAGGACTTAGTATATGGCTCAGTGGTTAAGTGCCCCTGGGTTCAATCTCCAATATCTTAAAAAAAAAAAAAAAAATCTCAGGCTGGAAATAAAATCTACATAGATTGATGCCTGGGTGTCAGGATGTCTTTTGTGTTCCCAGGCTAATTCATCATCTTATACCATGCTGTTAGTCTTCTTGTATATCTGGTTAGTACTGTTTTTTTTTTTTTTAATCTATTTTTTACCTAAAATTTTCTAATTACTCAGTTTTCCGTGTCTACTCATCCTTGTTCACAAAGACAGAAAAATGTTTCCATATTTTGTAGATCGTTATATGCATAATGGAAGAAACAGATACTGATATGCATATTTAGAGAAATGTCCATTTTTATCATATATTTTATAGAGAAAAAAGGTATCCATTTATGTCAGTTGAGAATAGCTTGAAAATTCTGAATGTACCCAAAGTATGCATCCTGTTTATCATTTTGCCCAACTGTTTTGACTACCAGTCTAGTCATTTATCTTTCTCTTGGCATCTTGGAGTATTGAATGTGGACCAGTGATGGTCAGGTAGGATAGATGAATGAGAATGAATGAGAAATAATGAAAAATTCTAGTACTGTTATAATATAGAAAGGAGCAGAACGTGTTACTTGTTATATCTGTTCCTTTGTGGGTTTGGCATTTATTGATTTGAATTCTTAACAGGACTGTATGCTAGATTTTAAGGGTAAGAGACGAGTGAAACCAATCCTTTCTTTTAATTGGGAAATGGAAGAGGGGTTGACCATTACATACAGAGATAAGTTCAAGATATGATGTTACTGTTCTTTAAACTATAGCAGGACCTACTCTAGACTGGCAGTGAGGTAGTAGATGCTATAAGATGCATCTTATTGTTAGTATTTTGATGCATTTAAATTTTATAGATAAATAGTATAAAGTCCAGTGCAGAAAAGTCATCTGGACTTTTGTTCTGATGACAATTATTATTTTTTAAATATGTTTTTTTATTTTATTTATTTTTATGTGGTGCTGAGGATCGAACCCAGGGCCTTGTATGTGCTAGGCCAACACTCTACTGCTGAGCCACAATCCCAGCCCCTGACGACAATTCTTTTTGACTATATATAGATTACTTTTTCTTCCAAGAGCCATTATTTGGTAGTAAACCAATTGATAGGAAGTATGATTAGTGTGCCAAAGAAAAGAGGATGCACTTTTCTAGATTCTGGAACATTTTTTTATATAATGAAAAAAAACTCTTGACTTTTACAGATTTTACTTACCTTTCTTTTGTAGTGCTAGAGATTGAACCCAGGGCCTTGTACATTCACATCCACCATTGAACTACACCCTTAGCCCTTAACTTTTTGTCATATTAGTGACCATTTTTGACCTATTTTTTAATGGAAGCCATTTGCTATCACCCAGAAGGTTCTTTTGCTTCTCTGTCACCCTCTCATGTTTAGTAAACTTTCTAGATTCTCTTCTTTATGATTTTCTTTATTTGAATTAAAAGTCTTGTCATATGTGAGTATTTCCTGTAATGTTAACTCATTCCCATTATCTGGTAAGCAGGCTATATATTTCTCCATGTTGGGAGAAATGTTTGTACATCTATATAATGCTTCTCTCATAATTAAAATGAAAACAAACATTTAGTATTTTTTTTTTTTGGCTTCACTGAATTTTCCATATAGGAAATTTTTTGTCAGATATAGGCATATCTTGTAAAATATGGTAATCCTACCCTTGTCATAGTTGCAATAGGTAATGATGTTTCTGGAATACTGTGCAAGTTATTTGTTTAATAGGTTTTTGAGTTTTTATTATGTGCCAAGTATTTAGTCCAAATTTTAGGCTCTTGTGCTGTGCCAAGACTAGTGTTACTTTGATTTTTTTTTTGTATCTTTTTTTTTTTATTTGACAGTAATGAATGTGAGATGAGAAATAGTTGATAACCAAAACCGTAGAAACTGATGAATGTAGGGTGTTTTTGTTTGTTGAAAAGTAGAGTAGGGTAGGTTGATAGAATAGTCATCTTCAGTTTATAAAGCTGAGGTAAATTTATAATAATTAGGATACAGAACAAAAAAGGTACTTTAGGAATGTAGGAATGATATTTATAAATCACCTTTGTAATTTCTTTTTTTAATATGTATTTTTTAGTTGTAGTTGGACACAATACCTTTATATTATCTATCTATTTATTTATATGTGGTGCTGAGGATCGAACCCAGGGTCTTGCACATGCGAGGCAAGCGCTCTATCACTGAGCCACAACTCCAACCCTCACCTTTGTAGTTTCTTAAGTCATTTTTTTGATAAAAATATTGTATATTTATGTTAGAAACTAAAGGATATCTATAAAAAACATTTTTTATAATTATATAACTCACAAATACTCTTTTTCATTGGCAAATACTCTTTTGACATTGTGGTGAATGTCTTTCAATTTATTTAAAATGTACATATATAAAAATTGTTTAAACAAATGTCAGATGATATTGTAGACACTGTATCATACATAGGTCATTACTTTACTGCAGTGGTATATTGGTAGGGTGATTTTTTTTTTTCCCTCATGTAAGTTTGATATTTTTCTGTAATTTGTTTGAACAGTATTTAGACAGGAATTTGATATAAGAAAGGGGAAATTTTCTGTAATCACATTTTTTCCAGAAATAACTACTAATAGGTTATTTTTATATCATATATTGAAAAATGATTTTTATTGTCAGTATATAGAATTCATTGAATTGATATTTACAAATTTCATTTAGATGACTTCCTAGTGTTTTGATTGCTTTCATTTTAGTTGAGTCTTTACAGATAGCCCTCATTGAACACCTTTCTACCTATATATTTTCTTAGAATAAATTCTTTTTTAAAAAAATTGTTCTAATAGTTATATATGGTGGTAGAATGCATTTTTGACACATCTTTTATAAATGGAGTATAACTTCTCATTCTTCTGGTTGTACATGATGTAGAATTACACCAGTAGTGTAATCATATATGCACACATACTAATAATGTCTGATTCATAAAATAAATTCTTAAAAGTAAAATCCCTACGCTAAAAGGGATGCAATACCTTACCAGTTTTCCTGTAACTTTCTCTCTAGTAAGTTATGCTGGTTACATTTCCTGCAAAAATACGTAAAGTAATCATATCTCTGTGTCTCCTTCTGTATGACAGAATTTTCTCTGTGTTTCTGACTAAAAGCTAATATATAGATTTGGATTTTGTTGTTGTTACTAGTGAAGGTAATGGTTTTCTCATGTGACTTTTTGTATTTTTTTTCTTTTCATTTTTATTTGAATGCACTCTTAGTATATTAAGGATATAAGCACTCCAATAACTAAAATGTAAGCTTTGCTTGCTTAAACTACACCATAGACATTTGATTTTCTAATATTATTTTATACAATGTAAATTTTATAAACTTAAAATTTAGTACCTTTAAAAGTTAACATATAATAAACTTGCAATTTGAGTTTATTTTCACATAACTTGTATATTATTCATGCAGTAGATGCTCTGTATATCTTATTCGTGATGTAAAAATAAAAGCTGAAATGAATTGTTACGATTATTTATGTTGATTTAGGAATATAAGACTGTCATTTTGTGACCAGTTTTAATTTTTTCAGTTTTTAAATGGATTTAATTAAGCTTGTTTTATTTTTTCCCTGCTAATAGCTACAAGTGTATTCATCAGAGTTTGGAGGACAATAATAGATGTCCCAAGTGTAACTATATTGTGGACAATATTGACCATCTCTATCCTAATTTCTTGGGTGAGTCTTTGGAATTATTTTTACTTTATAAAAGGATGATTTGTTTTCCCAAAACTATGTGCTGGCACTAATTTATTCAGAAAACCTAGCTCAGAGGTAAGCAAGTTTCTCTCTACCACCCACCAAGGTACTTTCTTTTTTTTTTGGCATAGCTTCAATATGTTGTTAGTAAATATCACATTTAAGTTTCAAAAAGAAAAAAAGAAAAAATGAGCCAGGTACGGTGGCACATGCCTGTAATCCCAGCAGCTTCGGATTCTGAGATAGGAGGATTTTTGAGTTCAAAGCTACCCTCAGCAATTTATTGAGACCCTAAGCATCTCAGACCCTGTCTCTAAATAAAATTTTTTAAAAAAGGGCTGGGGACATGGTTCAGTAGTTCAGTGCCTTTGAGTTCAATCCCTGGTACCAAAAAAAGAAGAAGAAGAAAAAAAATTAATGCTGCCTTTACAATCTTTTGTAGATGGCTGGAGAGGATGTGAGGCTTAAGGAGAATGCTAAAGGTCCAGAACAACTTTATGTCTCTCTATGCAATATTACACATTCCTCTGCTTCTCCTGCTGGATCAGCAGTGAGAAGTAACAGGAAATGGTTCACAAAGAAGGGAAACCCATGTTTGGTGAATATTGTGGAAAAGGGGAGAAGTTGTATATGAGAATTTCTAAATAAGGGAAGAGAATGTGTGAACTGGGAAGGCAGTTGAAAAGTCAGAGCTGGGGAAAGAAGACAGACACAGTATTTTTACACAGAAGTGGTAAAAACTGGAGAGGAAAATCGAATTATATCATGACCATGTATGAATATGGCATAATGAATTACACTGTTATACATAATGTACTAATTAAAAATCTGCAGAGACATACATCCATAAGAGTAAATAGTAAATGCTTAGAAATAGTATATAATTAGAAGATGGTGGGAACAATGAAAAAAAAAAAACCTCTTTATGTCAGATTGCCTAAGATATTGTGGGATACCTTTAGTTTGAGTATTTGAATAGGAAGCCAGATAAATTGTCAGATTAAAGTAGGCATATCAAATATTGATATGTATCTTAAAAGGTTGACTTCATTCTAAAGAGTATTACACTCAGAGTTAGGTGTTGTGACTACTTGTGTATTCTGATCAGCCAGAAAATCTCCACCTTCTATTTTCATTCTCTTGTCTGTCTCTTCTTCCCTCCAGGACACAGTCTTTATGCTCCTCTCCGCTCCTATCTATATCTCCTTGGGTCCTGAGACCTCTCTTTTTTCTCCTAAGTGTTGTTCAGGTTGGGGCATTAACAGTCAATGCTCTACATAACTGAAGTACCTCAGCCTGCTACATATCATATTCAACTTCAATGTGAAGTTTTGGGCCCATCCTCAATATTAATAAGAATGTAAAAACTATTAGAACACAACAGAAAAGACTAATGCTAAATTAATATGCCAAGGAAATAGGTAAATTATTCATGAAGGTGACTGATCATAAGTAGGATGAGCCACCTCTAATGAAAGAATAAATAAGTACAATGAGATGACAATGTCTGGGGGCTCCAGGATAGACTCTGAATCACTGGTTTTTCAGGGAAAACAGCCATGGAGTTATAAGGCTGGAACCTTTAGCCCCCTCCATCCCTAGGGAGGGGAGAATGCTGAAGGTTGAGATGATCACCAATGGCCAATTATTTGATTAAATATGGCAACTTAGTGAAGCCCATGTAAAAACCAGGGTTTAGAGAGTTGTGAGTTGCTGAACATAGGGAGGTGCCGGGAGGGTAGCATGCCTAAAAGCTCCCTGCCTTTTTCCCCACCTATCTCATACTCTATATATTGATGCATATGGTTCTTCATTTGTATCCTTTGTAATCAATCAGCAAAATTTAAAAAAATACAGATTGCATACTCATTTAGATGGTTACTATCAAAAAAAGAAAGAAAGAAAAGGAAATAGAAAAGGAAAGAAAGATAAACAGGCATTGACAAGGATGTGGAAGAAATCTGGACCCTTGTGTACTGCAGGCGAGGACATAAAATATTGTATCCCCTGGAAAACAGTATGGTGGTTCCTCAGAAATTTAAAAACAAACAAAATTTCCGCGTGCTTCAGCAATTCTATTTTTGAGTGGATATCCAAAAAAAATTGAAAGCAGGGCCCAGAAGAGAGATTTGTATACCCATGTTCCCAGCAGTGTTATTCCCAAGAGCCAAGAGGTGGAAGCGTACACATTGTCTATGGGGGGTGCAGGGTGAATGAATAAATGAAATATAGAATAAACATACAATGGAATATTATTCAGCTTTAAAAAGGAAGGAAATTCTGACACACAATGCTACAACACTTTCAACTTATGCTCAGTTGTCCTTACCTTAATATACTCTTTCAGTCATCTTCTCTTCCAAGACTTATTCTGCAGCTGTTCCCTACCTCCCCCACCCTGTGTGTGTGTGTACGCATACATTTGGTTCTTTCTATCTTCTCTCTGTGTCTCTCACTGTCTCTTTCTCTCCCTTTCTCTGTCTTTTTATATAGAATTTGTAAATTAAGTTTTATTACTTTACTAATGAATGGTCCTCTTACTCATTGATGTAGAAGACACCATGCATTCAAAGTTTAAGATCCATGTTTAGAAACAAAGTAGATGGAACCTGTCTCCTTACTACTATCAGGCACTATCCTAAGTGCTGTGGACTTAAATTCATTTAATTTCTGTTGCAGTCTTTTGAAATAGGTACTGCTGTTACCATCTTCATTCCCTAAGTGAGCAAACTGAGAAGGCAGAGATAATGGGTAACATGGGTAAACTTTTATGGGTAGTAGGTTGTGGAATTGGTATTTGGCCCTAAGCAGTCTGGTTCAAGAGTCATTTTTTTTTTTCTTTACTGTCTTGGCCTCTGAAAAGACAGTTGCTGGAGTGGAAGCTTTAGCAGTAAATACACATTTTTCTCCTACCATGGATATTCTAGGGCTCCATAAAGTTAAAATTAACAAGTATATAGACAGTAGTGCAAGTTTAGATCTCAATTTTGCGAACTAAGTTTTAAAACGAGGTTTCAAGTAAATGCCTATTTGGATTTAGAAATATAAAAGTGTTAAAAGAGACATGTGAAAAGGTTATGTTAGTAAGGTTTAATTTATTCACTCAACAAACAGTGGGTGCCTACTATGTGCCAACCACTGTACATTGTTGAATATGTTAGAGGTTGATTTATTAAATGCTTTAATTTGTAGATTAAAGAAACTAGCTGGGTTTTTTCCCACTTTTCCCCAGACAAGAAAACATTGATTTTTAAAAAAAATAAAATTCCAAAGTTACAGAATGGAACTGATTGTGTTGCTATTCTTGTTTGTCAGTTATGGCACAGTTTCCAAATGATTTTCCCTTTCAGTGTGTGGCTGACATTTTAAAATTTGCATGCTTAGCCCATCATATATATCTTGGATTTTAAGAAAGTTTTTTTAAAAATTGTATTTTAAAAAATATTTCTGTATTTACTTACTTACTTATGATACTAGGGATTGAACCCGGGGGTTCTCTACCACTGGGCTACATCCCAGTCCTATTTATTTATTTACTGAGGCTGACCTTGAATTTGTGGTCAATGGGATTGTAGGTGTGTGCCCCCAGGTCTGGCTTTTGTTCAATTTTAAAGTACAAAAATTAAAAAATTCTTCATGGTGAAGTAATTTCAGTAAAATGTACTAAAAATTTTTTTTTAAGTTTATTACCCAGGAATTATTTCTGGTCATTATAGGAGTTTTTAAAAATATTTTTTTAGTTGTAAGTGGACACAATACCATTATTTATTTATATATTTTACATGGTGCTGAGGATCAAACTCAGTGCTTTACACATGCTAGGTGAGCGCTGTACCATGAGCTACAACTTCTGCCCCAGGAATGGTTTTTAAAGAAGAATATATGATTTATTTATTTATTTTTAGGTAGCTACATGAAAAGTCTGTTCTAGTAATAGAAATTTTAGTTTTGGTAAATATAAAATTTTTATCTATTATGTTTTCTTTTTAGCTTTTATCTGCTAGAACCATTTTTAAATTTTTTTGGTCTTTAAAAACTCTTATAAGTGTTATAATAAATCAAATTCAGTGCTATGTGAAATTTCTTATTAAAATGTAATGACATGGAAAATGTTAGTTCTTTAAAAACCATAATTTTTTTAACTGTTTATATCTGTAATTCAGACATTACACTCTTGTTTACTTATTCCTGTTTATTCCCTTGCCTTATTTCAAGTTCTCTGTTTTTGTCTTTTCTATATTATAATGACAATTTTGGGAAGTACATACATTTCAGGCTCTTTAGAGTCAGACTTATATATGCTCACATTTCTGCTCTTAATTCCTAACTTTTATTAATCCTTCATATAATCACTCTCTGTATTAGGGTTCTCTAGAAGAACAGAATCTACAGGAAGTATAATTATAAAAAGGGGACTTTTTAGGTTGGCTTTTGTGACCAGAAGCTGGATAGTCCACAGTGGCTGCCTATAGGCTGGAGAGCTAGAAGAACCCGTAGCTGCACAGTCCAAGAGGCTGAAGCCCCAGAACAAGAGGGATCAGTGGTGCTACTCAAGTCTTGAGACGGAAAGCTTCCTGAGGGTCACTGTGAAAGTCCTCCCTGGAAGAGTGAAGAAGCAATAGTTCGATATCCTCAGAGGACTGCAGCAGCAAACAAGAACCTGTTCAAGAGGCATTGAGCTTGCATCTGCTGCTTCCTGTTCTTCCAACTTTTATTCCATCTAAGCCATCATCGTATTGGATGCTGCTACCCAAGCTTAGGGAGGGTCTCCATATCAGTTGGCTATGCCACGTGCCAGTCATTCCTAGACATACCCTCACATATCCATCAGCCTCTTAATCCTTGGCATCTCTTAATTCAATCAAGTTGACAATTTAAATAAACTATTACAGACTCCATGTTTCAACTATATCTATTTTAACTCATCTCTAGCTGACTTTGCTTTTCTGTGTCTTTCTCATACACATGCTTTTTAAATTTATTTTCCCATTCTTTTTCTGCTTTGTGAATTTCTCTGTCTTTATGTGGCCCAACTCTTTCACCTTTATGTGAATCCTGCATATTAACATTTTGATTGATACAATTTGTGTACTTTGTAAATCTATTTTCAGTGATAGTATTGATTATCACATTATGTTGCAGTAGCATCATATCTGTCTTACTATTTTGAGTTCCTTGAGATCTTGGATTGTTTTATTTATCTTCTAATATGGTTTTGATATTTTTTTAAAAAATATTTATCTGCATTGTGGCACAGTGGAAATTATTAGATGGTTGAGCTTGGATCCCAACTCTGATTTTATATTGTCACTGTGAGTGCTTTATGATTTCTGTCCTCATATTCCCTCATTTCTAAATAGAATAATGTGTAAGATAATGTCTATAAAGTGAGGTACATGACATGTTAGTGCTAGTTTCCTGTTAATCTTTTTTTTTGTTTTGTATTAGTATGTGTTGACTAAAAAAAAACACTCAGAAAAAAAATGCAAGTAAAAGTGACTTAAACATTATGGAAAATGTATTGATTGATGGGCAAAGAATTTCTAGAACTTGTTAATCCAGTAGTGTGTTGATAAGTTTGTTCTTCCATTCCCAGCATGTGCCTTGGGCCTTTGGCTAGGCACCCTCAAGTTTGAAAAATGGCTCAAAGCAATTTCATGTACCTTCCCCTTATGAAGGCAGGGGAGAAATTTGTTTGTTTGTTCGTTTTTTTCTGACCTCTCTTTGAAAGGCAGCGTACCTCTCATTGGTTAAAACTGGGTTGTATACTTGACCCCACGTCATTGTTGGGAGGATATGAATGTCTAGATTGGCCTTTCTTAGTCAAGAACCATACTGTGGGGCTAGAATTGTGGCTTAGAGGTAGAGTGCTCTTCTAGCACACACAAGGCCCTGGGTTCGATCCTCAGCACCATATAAAAATAAAATAAAGGTATTGTGTCCAACTATAACTAAAATGAAAAATATTGAAAAAAAAAAGAACCATACTGTGGGCTTGGAGAGGGATCTAGGCTTTCTGAAAGTTATGTTACAGTTTGCCATTTAGAAAATAATCTTTTTACCAAGAAAAAGGATAAGATGCATTTGGGATAGGTAAATGACAGTGTCTTCTGTGGTATTTTTTTTTGAAAATTTACAACAAAAACGAAACCTTTTAGTGTTTATATCTTCTTGTAAATACTCAGATACCCATTCCAGTCACATGTGGAACATGAGACACACAGTGTTGAATTCTCTTTTCACAAGTGTCATTAATGAGAAATTTCATATTCTGAAGAATTTTTTTCTGTGGTAATAAAAGTTGTAATGGTAACAGGTGTGGGAAGATTGTACTTTGAAATAAAACGAAAAGATGATAACACTTTCTTTTCTTTTTAGCATGCTTTTAAGTTTGAACTTTGTAAAGTTAAAGTAGAATCCATCTGTGTTAGTCAGCTTTTCTGACTTTTGCTCTGAACAAAATACCTGACAAGAACAACTTATAGGAGGGAATGTTTATTTTGGCTCATGATTTCAGAGATTTAGTTCATGTTCATTGCTCTGGGCCCAAGGTAAGGGAATTATGATGGAATAGTGTGGTGGAGAAGCACTGCACCATTCATGGCTGGCCAGGAAGCAGAGAGAGAGGGAAGGGGTGAAGTGGCCATAGCGCAGATGCACCCTTCCAGGGCAGGTTTCCAGTGACCCACCTCTTTTCAGCCTTGCCCAACCTGCCTATAATTACCACCCAGTTAATCCATTTAAACTGGGATGAACTGTTAGGTTAGAGCTCTCTATCCATTCATTTCACCCCTGAATATTCCTACATTAACCCAAGAGCTTTTGGGGGATACCTCATATTCAAACCATCAAAACAGAACTATTAGAAGATGTACTCCCCAAAAGTACAAATTATGTGAATATTTTTTTTGTTTTTAGTGAATGAACTCATTCTCAAACAGAAGCAAAGATTTGAGGAAAAGAGGTTCAAATTGGACCACTCAGTGAGTAGCACCGTATGTTTCAACTCTTATTACTATTTTTAATAAATTCCATTTTATTGTTTTTATTTAATATTAATAGATGTTAAAGTTTAGTATATAACTGATTTTTCTTAAATAAAAATCGTGTAAGATTGTTCTACTTAAATAACTTTCTTGACTATATTAATACTTGGCTAGAGTTTTGAAAGTTCTGATGGGATCACACTGAGGCAGAGTTGGCTTGTAATATGTGTCATTTGAAGGAGTATATGGCAAAGTGGAAATAATGGGCAGATACTTGAAAAAACTGTTGAAAAGATTCTCAGTTCAAAGGATTAGCCCCAAATTACTGAAGTCAAGTGAGCTTAAACTAACACCTTACCAAGTACAAAGTTTGATAATATTGGTAGACAAATAATTAAAATTGTGTTACTTATTTTGAAAAGAAATTACACTTTTAGAGATTCTGGATTAACATTTGTCTTTAATGTGCCTTTTGTATGTGTTATCAAAATTTATTTAAGGGTGAAAAGTTTTTAAGTTATAACTAAAAGGCAGTGGTAAGCCACTAATTAGAAGGAATAGGTTGGAACATTATTTTAGTATATTTTTGGTATCTGTGTAATAGAATAGAGGAAATATCAGGTAAACATTTGTTTTAGGGTCTCTAAAATAATCTTGTCAAGAAACTATTGTGTTTCTTCTTTTCATTTTTAGAATGGTCACAGATGGCAAATATTTCAAGATTTGCTGGGAACTGATCAAGATAACCTTGATTTGGCTAATGTCAATCTCATGTTGGAGTTACTAGTGCAGAAGAAGAAACAACTAGAAGCAGTAAGTGGAAGCAAAGTTTAAAAAACAATAATTTAATTTTAAATGATGATCCATTTTTACAATGAAAAGATCTGTAAATTTAGGTCAAGTTTTATTTTTATTGGTCTAAAAACATCTGCAAAGTTATTCTGACAGACTTTTCAAGTTAAACAAAAAATTCCCCTTAACCTATCTGAAATGGTCAGTTTGTATTAATAAAAGCTGAATGTTAAAGACCATGAAAAAGTAAAGTTTTATTTTAAGAGGAAACAGTTATATTGATTATTTTCTTCCAGTGACTGTCTTCCTTGTCATATCCTTTCATACTTGAGATTTAGAGCAGAAAATAGAAATTATTTTTATCTCTATAAAATAACTTTAGCAGTTCTCTGGTAGCAGCAACAGTCTCTGGATTAATTAAGAACATTTATAGAGTTGTGTATATCTAAATATACCTTATATCATGTAATTGAATGAAAATAAAGGTAGAATTTTGTCTATATAAATAGGTATAAAAATTGTAAATGGGTTGTATAAAATGGGATGTATTAGGAATTGAATATGATATAATAAAGGCAGTACACACCTTAACATAAACAAATACCCTAACTGAGCTGAAGATAAGGGGTATATAGCTTTAGAAAGGGTGTCTGAGTAGCTTACATGTACAGAAAACATGAGCTGATCAGCTAGATTGAGATTAGAACTTTGTCTTCTCTCGAAAACTACAAGCAAATGAGATTTTCCAATATTGTTGGGAGTCTTTCTTTCATTTATTGTATAAAATATAAACAAAGAAGGTCTTTTAAACTTCATTTTAAATTCTGCAGCTATATACTGATTAATTTAGCTTGGATTTGGATCATCCTGAATAGGCTGGGAATGTTTTGGTAGGGAAAAGTGTTGAGGTTGAATCAATGAGAATGGGTATCCAAATATTCCTTTCATATTTGATATTTCATGAAATATTAAATATGAAAGGAATATTCCTTGGCAGGAGTATTTTGTAAGCTATGAAGCAGTTGAATGCAAAGTAAAAGATTTACAGATATGATAAAACTGTGTACTAAGCAGCAGTTAGGGCAAGAGCTAAGAGCTAACCCTTACTTATGTTGTAGGGAGAGATCCTGCATTTGGGGACATCAGGTACTTAATATATTAAAGGTATATCACATTTGCATCTGTTATCATTTTTCTTCTGCTTGAAGGAAATCCTTTATTATTTCTTTAGTGCAAGTCCTCTGGTGGTGAATTAATACTTCAATATATTTAAGTCTTTGACCATTGTGTTTGAAAGGTGCTTCTGTATAAATGTAGAATTCTAGGTTGACTTTTCAAAAGATGTTACTTCAATGTCTTCTTGTCTTGCATTGTTTCAGATGAGCAGGCTACTTTTATTCTTATCTATGGTCTTCTGAAGGACACCTGTTTCTCCCAGTTTATTCTTTTTATGGCTTTAAGTGTTTGATTATGCTGCACCTTGATATAGGGGACCCCCATCCTGTTTCTAGTTATTGGGATTCTTTGAACTTCTTGAATATATACGTTTATAGTTTCCTTCAGATTTAGAGATATTTCAACCAATATTCAAATATTTTTCTCCTCTTCCAGTTGGAAACTTGTTTATTAGTTTGAAGTTGTTTCACAGATATTAATGAACAATTCTGTTTATTTTGTTATATATTTTTCATCTGTATAGTTCATTTTGGATAGTTTCTCTTGTTATTTTCAAATTCAGTAATCTTTTTGATTTTCTCTGTCTCTCCTTAACAAGCTTATTGTTTTATCTAACTTATTGAACATGTTTACTTAAAATGATGCTTTAATCTTTGTCTTCTCTTGTCCGTATCAATATCTGCTTAGTTTGAAGTTTCTGTCTTCATATTTTGAGATACATTTACCTGTCTCTTTGCATGTATATTAATTTAATTATTGGATGCCAGGAATAATTAATTTCATCTCATTCTATACTGGATATTTTTGAGCTGTGTTCTGACATACAGTTAGGTTATTTGGAAATAATTTTCATCTCTTGAAACTTGTTTTTAAGTGGGACCAGAGTAGTTCTTTTGTCTAAACTAATTTTGCCCGACTGCTAAGAAAACCTTTTTGGGTGTTCTTTCTGATTTCTGTCGTGTTTCTAGATTTTTTTTCATTCAGACTGCTGGGAGCCTATGATATTTCTGGTCCTTTGAGAGTTGTTGTTTCATATAGTTGAACTGATGATTTGATAATGGTAGGAATGTAAATCTTAGTTCCTCTTCTACCATTTTAGCCAAGAGTGGGAGCTCATTTATTTGCTTTTAGTTCTTTAAAATTGATTGTGATTTTTAGGATATGGCCTGTTTTGTTCAAATGTGACACTTGCATTTGAAAATATTGTCCTTGGAGTGGTATTATAAATAGTTAGAATTGGTTAATGTTATTCAAATCTTTTTCTCTTACTTTATCAACTATTGATAGAGGTATGTCTTATTTTGATTATCTACTTTTTAATTTTGTGGTTTTTTTGTTTGTTTCATGTATTCTGAAGCTCTGTTATTAGGTTTAGGATTCTTATGTCTCCTGATAAATTATTTGCTTTATATTAGGAAATGTATAATTTTATTGCTAGAAATGATCCTAATTGTGATGTCTACTTTGTCTGATATTGATAGAACAATAGCACCTTACTTATAATTGTTATATTTTTTATCCTTCATTTTCATTCTGTCATTGTCCTTTTAAAGTGTGTGTCTTAATAGTATATATGGTTTATTTCTGTTCTTTTTTAAACACAATAAGCTCATTTCGTGCAAATGCAATTTATGTTCATTTAAAGTGTGTGTATGTGTGTGTGTGTGTGTGTGTGTGTGTGTGTGTGTGTGTGTGGTGTGCTGGGGAGGGAACCCAGGACTTGCATATATTAGATAAGTATTCTACAACTGAGCTACACCCCCAGCCTCTAATATAATTATCGATATGGTTGAGTTTGAGTCTACTGCATGGTGTTTATTTTCCATTCCTTCCGTCTATTCTCTACTCTGTTTTTCACATTTTGCCTTTTATAGAAATGATTGAGATTTTAGTTTTGTCTTTTAGTATGCCATTCTATCTTTTCCATTTTTTGCAGTTTTATTGTATTTTTAATGGTTCCTGTAAAGATTATACATGTCTTTTTCTTTTCACAATCTCGAGTTTATAATATCACTTCAAGGACAATATTTATAGTCAACCTTGAATCTTTATTATGCCACTTTAAAGGAAAACATAAAACTTTACAATAATTTATTGCCAAACTGCTTTTTGAGGTTAAAACTATGTTATAAACTCTGCTAAATATTGTTACTTTAGCCTTAAAGAGTATTTTGAAGATGTGATTAAAAAAACTTTGATGTACCCTTTCTTTTTTTTTCCCCCCTTAGATCTGGGCTTTCATCTGGCTCATTTTTCCTTTATCTGTGTAACTTTCTTTACTTTTTATTGTATAGTTGCTTGTTTTGCTATATATAGAAGCCTAGAGTTTTTTTTTTTCATTTACCACTTTAACAATACCTTCATTTTTTTTGCTTCCTTTGTTTTTGATGAAATCAGCAATCATTTTTACTGTTTTACTAAAGATAATACACCTCTTTTCTTTATTGCTGCTTTTAAGATTCTCTTTTTGACATTGGTTTTCAGCTGTGACTATGATATTTCTAGGTTTCATTTTCTTTATGTTATTCTGGTTGTGTATCATGGAATAGAAATATCTACTGTTTGAATATTGTCAACCATTTTGTTCAGCACTTTTTTCTCTTGATTTTTAGTAATATATTATTATAAAATTTCATTAATCACATATTCCTGATGCTCTGTTCTTATGTTTTTACTTACATAAAGTATAAAATAAATAAATATACAACAAAATAAATTAATTATATGTACATTTATATTCTGTGTATCAGATTAAATGATACATATTCAACTTTGAGTTCTTTATTCCTTTCCTTTGTTGTGTCTAGTCTGCTTCTAATCTCATGCAGTATTTTCTGTGTCTTTCCCTCCTACCTCTGCCCTTCTTTCTGGAACCCAGGGAGAGACCCTGCAAGTACTTTACTACTGGGTCACGCCCCCAGTCTTAGTGTTTTTTTCCTTAAAAATCAGACATATTTTTCGTTTCATTTTTTCATTTCTTTTTTTTAAAGAGAGAGTGAGAGAGAGAGAGAGAGAGAATCTTTAATATTCATTTTTTAGTTTTTGGCGGACATAGCATCTTTGTATGTGGTGCTGAGAATCGAACCCGGGCCGCCAGGCGAGCATGCTACCGCTTGAGCCACATTCCCCAGCCCTCATTTTTTCATTTCTAATAGTTACATTTCTTTCATTTCTTTTCTATAATTCTGTATCCTTTGCTCATTTTGTCCACTTTCCCTCTCAACTTTTTACCAACTTATAGGAATATTTTAATGTCCTTTGTTGCTTATTTAGCATCTGGGTTATCTGAATTTACTTCTGTAACCTTTTTATCCTTTGATTTTTCTACTACTTTTCATGTCTTGTAATTTTTTAAAAATTCTGTCCTATATGTTCTACATTCATGAGTGGTATAGAGACTAAAGAAGTTAACATATATTTTTCCTGAACAGTCTTATTTTTCTTTATCAGGGAGAAAGGATGAGAGACTGATTTTGGGGGGGAGGGTCTAAATCAGGACTTATACCTAAGTTGGGGCTCAGTTGCTGCTTGAATTACTTTCATTTTAGTGGCATCTGATAATAATATATTTTTTGAGTTCATATACTTTTTGTTGTAACTGTAGGAGCAACTTTTATCTTTTAATCTGAAATAGATCTGTTCCTATTTTTTTAATATCTATTTTTTTGTTTATTTTATTTTTATGTGGTGCTGAGGATTGAACCCAGTGGCTCATACATGCCAGGCAAGCTCTGTACCACTGAACTACAACCCCAGCCCTGTTCCTATTTTAACATGAGTTTTGTATTATGAAAGTGTTATCTATGATAGTAGTTCTTCCAAATTTTAGTTTTCATTCTATGAACAAATATTCTTCTCATGCTTTGAAGCACATGTATTCTTAAATTGTTTTGAGTTTTATTTTAGTCAACTTTTTCACTCCTGTGACTAAAAGACCTAACAAAAACAATTTTAGAGGAGGAAAAAATTTATTTGGGGGCTCATCATTTCAGAGGTCTCAGTCCATAGATGGCTGGCTGTTTTCCTCAGGGCTCAAGGTGAGGCAAAACATTGTGATAGAAGAGTATGGCATTGTGATAGAAGAGTAAGGAGAGAGACTCCATTTACCAGATAAATATATACCCAAAGGCACATTCCCAATGACTGCTCCTTTAGCCACTCCCTCTCTGCCTTCAGTTACCACTCAGTTAACCCCATCAGGGGATTAATTCACTGCTTAAGGCTCTCCTAACGCAATCATTTCTCCTCTAAACCCTGCATTGTCTCACACTTGAGCTTTTTGGGGACACCTCACATCCAAACCATAACAGATATATTTATGTTCTTTATATTTAATTTTTAATCAGGTTTTCATATCTTCTTTCTACTTAAAAAAAAATTCTTTTAAAATCAGTTTATAATAAAAAACCCTGTCTAGTACAGAGAAAATTATATTAGTTTACTAATGTGATTATGGATTTTTCAGTTTTCCTTCCATTATTAGATCTTTTAGTTTTATATCCTCCACTGTACTGAACACATAGAATCGGGAAACCCTTCACTTGTAAGAAGATTCAGTACCTAGTCTTTATTTAGAGCTGTTCACTTTACCAAACAGCAGTGTTTTAAAATTGTCTTGTCTTAATGTACCACAGGCTTTTATGCCCCAGGACCATTCAGCAAGGTAAACTTCTGGTTAAGTAAAAGCCTTTTTTTCCTCCTATCATGTAAAGAACAAGTGAGAACTATTAAGAGAAGTAGAGTTATGCCTGGTAAGCAGATCATTTGTATGAAAGAGAAATATGGAAGGTTGAATATTTGTGAATGAATTTCCTGAAACCTTCTGTGCCATATATACTATGGATCTGTAACCCAGTGTGTAGGCTGCTGTTGACTTTGCAACTGGAATATTCTTTAAATTTTTTGTTTTGAATTAGATTTAAGGAAAATAATTTGTTGATATAAAGAAAAATTGAATAATTGTTTTGTCATATATAAGGTATGACAAAATGACTCTTAGTTTGAGAAAGGTTACCTGTTCATTTTTATTGCTAGGGAATCTGAAGTCAAGCAGCAGGGAACCCACTCTTAAAATTAGGTAGTATTTGGGTTGAAATCCCAGAACCCTTGACTTATCACATCTGGAACATTCTTTTTTCTTTTTCTTTCTCTCCCCTTGGCTTATTACTTCCACTTGCTTCCCTTACTCTTAAAATAAGTCATAAACACATCTAATTTACAATGTCAAATGTTATTATTTATAATAAATAAGTTTTATAGCAAAAATTAGCATTCCCTAGTTTTTTATCATTCTGTATCAGCTGCCTAGATAAAACCTTTTCAGTTTTTTATTTTACTTTTATATTTCTATTTATTTTTATACTCAACATGAAAATTCTACATATTTATGGGGTTCCATGTGTTTTGATATGTGCATACCTTGTGTAGTGTTCAGATCACAGAGTAAACCTCTATTTTCTAATAGACTTATTTCTTTGTGACAAAAACATTAAAAATTCTTTGTTTTTGTTTTTTAGTTTTTTGAATAATGTGTAGTGTATTATCATTATCTATAGTAATTCTACTTTGCAAAAATAACACTCCTGTATTATTCTATTTGGAAAGTCTTATGCAAGTAGAAACATTTCTTCCCTAAACATGCTAGATGTTTTGTTGAGAAGGTACTGTAGAGTTCCCAGTGCTTGGGAGGATGTACTCTGTAAATAAAAGCATAAGGACCAAATTATTCATTCATAATAAATATAAAAAGATCATCTTCATGTTACCATGTTTTAAAAATTTATTTAATTGTAAAACATTAATTCAGTTGTGTTTTTCTAATTTTAATATTCTATTGTGATTATAAGTTTTTGTTTTTATCTCTCCTTGTTTGCCTCAACTTAAAATTTTCATTGGTCTGTTTCATTGCTTATGCTTTTAAGTGCAAAGATTCCCCACCCTCTCCCCAGAAGAATAGATAAATTTGGGGAATGAGTGTGAAGTGCTTGTGTTTTTTTTTTCTTTTTTAAGTATGTATTACATATTATGATTCTTCAGATTTTAATGGGCTTATTTTTATCATCTGGACCCTTATTAAACAGATTCCTGGCATCTTTTCTAGAGTAAGAGAATCAGAATTTCTAAAATCTGACCCTGACTCTATTTTAACAAATGCCCCAGATAATTCTGTTTCATGATCAGATAAATGGAAGTTTTATTAGTCTTTCATATTTATTTTTGTTTTGATATTACTCCACTAGACTTTTTTATTCTAGCTTTCCAACAAAAATGTTTTAAAATTATATTTGTTTATGAACTGTCTTTATGATTACTCTCTTTTTAGCTTTTGATATTCTTTTTACAAATTATTTATCAGATTCACTTGGAATTCCTTGGTTATGTGGTGAATTTTAATGGAAAATGTGAATATTTATTTTTTATGTTTTGATATATAGTAAATGTCAAGGCTTACAATTATCACTTCTCAGTTTCATCTTTGTTTCAGTTACTAATTAGGAGTAACATGGTTTCTATCATAAATGGTAGGTGTGCATTTTTGTGTTTGTGCACACCCACCATTTATGATAGAAACCATGTTTCCAAATGTTTGGTTTTGGCTAACATGTTCTACAAAAATATATTAATTCTCACACCCACTGAGTAGATAATGGTAAATTTGGCTTTTGAAAACCATGAATTTCTTTGTATTATGCAAAAGGAAATTTTTATGGGAAGATTGATTTTTATGTCAAGAAATTGTTAGTTCCTCTATGAGTTTTGTCTTGATATTTGACTGTGTAAGAGAAGCCATTGCCCAGAAATATATTCTTCAACGTGTAGAACACATGTTTCTTAAAATTAACATCAGTTATTTTCATGGAAAATTGCTTGCTTTTTGAAATGTCAGCCACGAAGTGGGAAAACCGTTTAGCTAGAAGCAGTAGACTAATTGAAATGAGTGTGTAAAGTTGCTCAATGTTGGTTATACTGTGGTGTTAGTGATAACTCTGAATTCAAAGTGATATTTTTAAAAGAACAATTACAATTTTTTGTTGTAGGAATCACATGCAGCTCAGCTACAGATTCTTATGGAATTCCTCAAGGTTGCAAGAAGAAATAAAAGAGAGGTATATTATTTTGTGTTTTACATAATATTTTGTGTACTATTGTTGACTTTTCTTTAGAAAAACATTTCATGCTAATGAAATATTTAAATACTTAAAAACATTGACTTTCAGGACATTTTCTTAGGCTTTGTTTTACTGTAAAAAATTGATTTTTTAATCCTTTTTTGGAGATGTGCTTAAAGTTTTCAGAAAGATTTACACTAATGATTAACCTTAAAGCTATAAAAAGAGAGGATAGAATTATCAAATGACAGCTGAGGTTGTGGCCCACTGGTGGAGCGCTTGCCTGCCATGTGTGAGACACTGGGTTCGATCCTTGGCACTACATAAAATTAAAAAAAAATAAAATAAAGGTATTAAAAAAATAATTATCAAATTACAGACTACCCTTTATCATGGAAAGAAAATTTAGGGAAATGTAATTAAAGCCTTCAGGGTTAACAGTTTTTCTTACAGAAAAAAAAAAAATGCTTGTGGGGAAAATAAGTAAAACATAGCCACATATTTAGACCTTGGAAAGTCTAAATCATGCAAAGTAGCTAAAAAAGCTTTATATTAACTGTTTTAAAACCAGTGTTCTTATTTAACATAACATTTCTCAAGTCATTTTCACAAATGTATAAAATATGGAAAAGTCAAACAGAATTTGCATAGCATACGATAGTTACTCTGATATCTTGTGTATTTCTTTCAAGTCTAACTACCTCAAATCTCTGATATTTTTACTTTAAAAGTTGTCATATTTGGGCACTTTTTACTCTTTAGAAAAAAGCATAACTATTATGTTCTGTGTTCTTGACTATCTTCTTTTTGAAAATAAAAAGATGAGAGAGGTTTTTATTTGATGAAATATTCTAAGTGTACAGTGCCAGAACTTACTGTTCCTTCTTTTGGTTATTCTTTGTTTCCTATTCTTAACTTTTTCTGAGTTGTTTCAGATTAGATTTCTCTGGATTTTTCTAGTGATGATAGCTAAATACTCAATGTGATTTGAGACTGTATTTGTCTTACCCTTAACTTTTGCTAAGTCAACAATTATGATTGTAATGTCTGTTTATGGAAGCATCTTCATTGTATTTTTAAGATTTTTTAGTCTGTGTGTTCCCCCACCCCTTCCTTTGGGTGGGAGAGGGGATAATGTCTAGTTATTCATTTGTTTAAATGTTTGTAGCATAGTACTTCTTAAACTACAGTATACATGAAAATCACTCAAGGATGTGTTAAAATGCAAGTTCTCATTAAGGGGGTCGTTTTGAAGCCTCACAATCTGCATTTCTAAAAAGCCCCATGATTTTGAAATTCATAATCCTTGGACTACACTTTGGCAAGGCTAAAAATTTTTAAATATATGGTAATAAATGTAATCCAACATGTGTATGCTCAACATTTTTTGCTATAGAAAATTCTTTGAAAAAATGATAAGTTTTTTATATTTTATGCATACCTCTTCTTTTAAACAGAATGTGAAATAGGGTTGCAGTTATTTTGTATTTTTCTTTTTTGTTTGTTTTAGACTTTGGACTCATTTTCCCTTCCACATGTGAAACTCATTGGTTTATTCTGTAGTTACACGAGGGTGTGAATATCCAAGAAAGGAGGATCTTTGGAGGCTATCTTGAAATCTGTGTATCATAGCATTTAGTGTTTAAATGTATTGAGATTATCATCTTTTTGTCTTCCTTCAGGTTTAATTGAACAAATGGACTTTGGGTCTCACATAAAAATCAGACTTATCTGTTCAAATCTGTACCAGCATTTGAACAATTGCTTTGTATTTCATTTGATTTAATTACGAAACAGACTTTTGGGCATTTGGGGTACTACTTTTTTGAATAGAATATTTTGATAAGTCTTAGTTACTTTATGGTTTTGTTTAGAATTTAAACGAATTAAACTTTTACATGAAATAAAACACAGAAAAATGCATAAATTAATTTAAAATAGAGTGACCATCTGTGTAATTGCTGTCCTGATTAAGCAGAATATTGCTGGGACTCCTAAAATTGCTTACCTTGTACCATTTTCAGACTATGACCTTCTTTCTTATCTACTAGGTGACCAGTATCCTGATATTTACAGCAGTCTATTGCCTTTCTTTAGTATTTTGCTGCTTAAGTATCTATATGTCTCTCTATATTTGAGCTTTGTATAAATGTTTTTGTGCACTATGTAATCTTTTTTTTCTTCTTTGACTCAGTGTTAAAGTTCATCCATAGTATTGTTTATGATTATAGTTGATTTTGTTGCAGAGTGTTTCTTTAAATGGATATGGCCTGTTTTCATAAAATAGATGTTTATGAACATTTGGGTTGTTTCGGTTTTAGGTTGTTCATAAACAGTGGTACTTAATAACAATGTGTATCCAGGTATGTATTAGCATACATATATGTACGGGATATATTGTAAAATGGAATCAATGAGTCATAGGGTATGCATATCTTCAAATTTAATAATGCAACAGTGTTTTCCTAAGCTTAGTTGTTCCTCCTACAAACAGTGCATGAGGGTTTCTGTTGTGCTGTATTTTTGATAGAAGTTGGTATCAGTAGACATTTTCCAGTTTAGTTGACCTTGGGGGGTATGTATTGCTATCTCAGGGGTTTTAATTTGCATTTCTTTGATAACTAAGGAGGTTGAGCACCTATTTATTAGCCAGATGGAGTTTTTAAAAGTTAATCTGTGTCCAAAGTACTACTTATTTAAGACATTTTGTAGTTTTTCTGTTTTGATTTTTATTTACTGGCTTGATGTTTATATATTCTAGACATAAAATCTTAATCAGACTTATCTGTCACAAATATCTTTTCTTCTAATTGGGCTGCTTTTTTCACTGTCTTACATTTATTAACAAATTTCCAACATGGTCATTTTATCTTTCCTGTTAGAGTGTCTTTTGTAAAGATTCCTTCACCTGTGTTCATGAAGATATTTTCTGATATTGTCTTTCACTTGAAGCTTTTTTCTTCTTTTACATTTAGATCTATACTCTGCTTAGAGATTTATTTTTGTGTATGATATCATGTATAGGGATCTTTTCATTTGGACACCCAGCTGTCCAAAGCATTCTTTTTTATTAAGAAGTTCATCATTTTAACTGTTGCTTTGACATTTCACCTGTGATCATATATGCGTGTGAGTTTCTAGGATGTCTTTTCTGTTCCACTGTTTTTGTCTATCCATTGACATACCACATTTTATTGATTACTAGAATTTTAAATTACTTTCTTTTTTCTTCAGGAAACGAGGCTATTCATGGCTCTTTGTATTTCTAAATTAATTTCAGAATCTACTAATATATTTCTATGGTAAACGTGCTATGATTTTATTGAGATTATTTTGTAGATAAATTTGGGAGAATGTATCTTTACAATAATTGTGTCTTCTAATCCATGAACATGGTATTTCTATTTATATTTAGGTCTTTAAAAATATCTTAAAATTTTGATATTTTTTAGGGTATCAGTCTTGCATATGTCTATTTTAGATTTAGTCATTTTTGATGCTATTATAAATGATGTCTGTGTCTTTAATTTTAGTTTCTTATTGCTGCTGGTATGTAGAAATACAGTTGATTTTTTACATACAGTTTTTTAAAATATTCAGCATCCTTGTTAAACTTTCATTAATTCTAGTTTATTTGTAGATTCTTTTATGTTTTCTGTGTACACATCATAATCTGCAAATAATAAGAGTTTAGTGTCTTTCTTTATGATCCTTATATCTTTTATTTATTTTTCTTGTCTTACTCTGCTGGCTAGGACATCCGGTACAATGATGAATAGAAGTGGTGATAGCTGGGCATCCTAGTCTTGATGCTGATCTCAAAGTGAAAGCATTCGACGTGTCTCCATTAGGTATGATGTTTTCTGTAGGTTTTTTGTAGGTACTTTTTAATCATTCAAAGAAATAAATTTCTATTCCCAATTTGCTAAGAGGATTTTCTTTGCTTTAATTATGAGTGTAATTGAGTACACTCCAAAATTTTTGGGCGCCTGAGGCAATCATTTGATTTTTCTTTTTTCATTCTATTAATGTAGATAATTATATTGATTTAATATTAGAAAGGCAATCTAATTTTGCACCTTAAGCGACAGCTATTTCAATTAACCCAGGGGTATCCTTTCTTAGAATGTTTATAATTTTAGGAAACACCATCAGGACAATTGAAAGAGCTTCTTTGCATCCTTTTGTGGAAACCAAACTTGTTTGTTATGCATATGTTCCTCTACACAGTTTGGATTGTTAATACTTAGTTAGGACTTTTCATCTATGTTCGTAAATGAGTTTGTGGGATTTTTTTTTCTTATACTGATCTTGTGCAGTTTTGCTATAAAGATTATGTTAGCTTTGTCAGATGAGTTGGAAGTTATGCCCTCTTTTGCTGTTTCTTGGAAGAATTTGTGTAGTCTGGGATCAATGTCTGTTGAATTTAAAGATCTTGCTAGAGAAGTCATATGCCTATGATTTGTTTGCAGGAACTTTATAATTATGGATTCATGTAGATGAAAGTGTATATGCTTTTTAGGTTTTTATATTGTATATTACTTTTGATATGTAATACTTACTTTGAGTTGTCTGCTTTATCATAATTTTAAAACATATTGGCATGAGATTGTCTTTATAGTCTTAGGTTTTTAGGTCCCTAGGATTTTTAGTGATGCCTTTCATTCCTGATACTGTGTTCCTTTTTTTGTTTGTTTGTTTTCTTTTTTTCTTGACCAGTTCTTGCCAGGGATGGATCAATTTTGTGAATTTTATTGACGAGCCAATTTTGACTTTATCCTCTCTCTCATGTTGGTTTTCCATTTTTTAAATTTATGATTCTTATTATTACTATCTTTCTACTTGGTTTACTTTTATTTCCTTGTTCCTTTCTAATTCTTTGAATTGGATGCACATATCATTCTTCTCATGTAGACGTTTATGGCCATAGTTTCTTTTTTTAAAATTTTTTATTCTTTTTAATTATACATGACAGTAGAATCTACTTTGATATATCAAACATACATGGGGTAATCTTCCCATTCTTGTGGTTGTACATGATGTGGAGTTACACTGGTTGTGTATTGATATATGAACATAGGAAAGTTGTGTCCAATTCATTCTACTGTCTTTTCTATTCCCAACTTCCCTTTATTTTCCTTTATCTAATCCAGTGTCCTTCCCCCAGTTCCCTGTTTATTGTGAGTTATCATGTGTATATCCGAGAGAAATTCATCCTTTGACTTTGGGATTGGCTTAATTCACTTATCATGATAATCTCCAGTTTCATCCGTTTATGAGCAAATGCCATAATTTCATTCTTCTTTATGGCTGAATAATATTCCATTGTGTGTATGTACCACATTTTCTTTATCTATAGATCTGTTGAAGGGCATCTAGGTTGATTCCATAGTTTAGCTACTGTGAATTGAGCTGCTATAAACATTGATGAGGCCATGTCACTGTTAATATGCTGATTTTAAGTTCGTCGGGTTTATGCTGAGGAATGTGATAACTGGGTCAAATGGTGGTTTCATTCCAAGTTTTCTGAGGAGTCTCCATACTGCTTTTCATAGTGGTTGTACCAATTTGTAGTCCCACCAGCAATGTATGAGTGAACCTTTTCCCCACATTCAGCCAACATTTATTGTTACTTGTATTCTTGGTAATTTTATGGCCATAATTTCTTTTCTTTTTAATTTAGTTACATCTAATGATTTTGGTACAGTATTTTGTTTGTTGTTGTTTATTCCAAAAGAGTTTCTAATTTTCATTATAGTTTTTTCTTGGGCCTGTGGATTAGAAATAAACAACTTATTACTTCAACATGAGGATTATCTTATTTTTTCTTATAGATTTCTTTTTCAAATATATAATAAAATACCTTTTTATTCCTTTTTGTGTATTTACCATACCAGCTGTTAATTGGTTAAATTTTGAAATATTTGTGTTTAAAAGAATATGTTTTCTGCAGTTGCATGGTACAGTGTAAAGTTGCTCTGTGGAAAAAATGTTCTGCTTGCTTAATGATTTTTAAGTGTTCTTATTATATTAGTTACTGAATCATTATATTTGAGGTGAGTTTTGGACTATTTTTTTTAATCCATTGTCAGTCTCTGTCTTTAATTGTGTATTTAGTTCATTTAGTTAATATAAATGCTATAGCTTAAGGTTGCCATTTTATTATTGTTTTCTTTCTTTCCTCCTTGTCGCTGTCTCTCCTTCTATCACTCATTCCCCTTTTCTTTCCTTGTGGGTTCTTGATCTCTTTTTCAGAATTCTAATTCGAATCATCTCTTAATGTTTTTGAGTGCATTACTTTGTATAGTTTTTCAGTGGTTGCACTAGTTTTACATCATACCTTTGTAATTTATCACAGAGTGCTGGTGTTAACATCCATTTACATTTGCTTTTAAGTAAACCACCTTATAACTTGTCCCCTCTATTTATTTATTTATTTATTTTTGTTCTTGCTTATTCTGTTTTCTTCTGATCTTTAAGAGAAAATTTATCTGGGAGGGTTGAAGGAAGTCTTGAAATCAAGTCTGCCATTAGATTATTAAGGGCATGTGTGGTTGAGGATGGTGGTATGGGACAGTAAGGGTTTTGGCTTCCTGAAGTGTGTACTTCCTCAGCTTCATTTTTGGTTGTAATTTTTTTTTTTTTAGAATTAATACACATAAAATTTTGCTATTCCTTACCAGCTTTTTCCCCTTAAAGTGTAATAATGTATTCTTTTGTTCATTTGGAATAATTACATATAATTTATTCCAAATTATATTGCCTTCTAAAAACCAAAATTCATGTAATAAGTTTAATGCTGAAACATATCTTTATCAAACTAGAAGTGAAGGTCAAATCATCAATGAGTACCAAAGATACCTACCTGCACCAAAGGCGATATCAATAATAGAGGAATATAAAAATTTTGAATTCTTCACATTTTCATCTTTTAAAAAATATGTATTTAGTTGTAGATGGACACAATATCTTTATTTATTTTTTATGTGGTGCCAAGGATTGAACCCAGTGTCTATCACATGTGCCAGGCAAGTGCTGTACTACTGTTAATATAAATTACCCCCGCCCCATATTTTCATCGTAATAAGCATTTCTGAAGCTCTTTTGCACTTTGTTTAAATGTTTCTATAAATTTTCTTTTGGCTTTTGACATTGTTGCTTTAATGCTATTGATGCTTTAAGACCATCCTCCGAAGTAGCATTGTCTTAGTTCTTTGTCTTATATATTATATTTTTAGTAACTCCAAACCCCATGACGTTGTTAAGACAAATTAGTCTCATGTCCAATTTGTGGTTCATTTTCATTTAGATAATAATAGTTTGACTTCATGGGCTTTTCTTATTGTTGTTCCAATATTCTTGTACTTTTATGCATTCTTTTATTCTAGGTTCTGATTCTCTAGTTATCATGTTTGCAGAGTGAATATAGCCATTAATTCTTTTTTCCACCTCTTTTGAATTATTTGTCTTTTGTCTTTCTTCCATTTACTAGTACTAAAATGTTTTGATTTGATACTCTAATAATTTTGAGAATCTCATTTTGAAGTTAAATATATGTAAATTTCAATAAATACTTTTTAAGCAGTTTTCATTCTTTCTCACTTCTTTTTCTTTTCACTACATTTTAAAAAATATTTTTTAGTTGTCATTGTATACAATATCTTTATTTTATTTATTTATTTATTTTTATGTGGTGCTGAGGATTGAACCCAGGGCCTTGCATGTGCTAGGCGAGCACTCTACTTCTGAGCCACAATCCCAGCCTTCACTACTTCTTAGCTGACAAATTTTCAGACTCACAGATAAGTTATATCATTTTGGTGTACTGATGAATATATTATATATAGTATTTATGATAGATACATATTATTATATAATGTGTTCAACAGGACAACACTCATACCTTAGTTGTTTCATTTTAAATAAATCTCATGAAATTGTTGTTTTTTTAAAATAAAAATTGCTTGAGCCAGGTGCAGTGGTGCATGCCTGTAATCCCAGTGGCTCAGGAGGGTGGGGCAGGTGGATTTTGAATTTAAAGCCAGCTTCAGCAACTTAGTGAAACCCTGTCTCTTAAAAATAAAATAAAAGAAAGACTGTCGCTCAGTGGTTAAGTACCCCTGGGTTCAATTCCTGGTATCCGAAAGAAAGAAAGAAAAAGTTTGAATATTGGCAGTTTCATATAGCTCACCTTCTTTATATTGGTCTTTATATGTGATAGCAGCAGTATTATACACAAAAGCTTTGGGGCACTAGGAAGATGGGATGTTATCTCCAGAGAAAAGGACATTAGAGTTAAATATTTGTGATTTCAGGTGACACTAGAATTTTTTTTTTCTGGCATTTCAAGTCCAGAAGTTATTGTAAATATTAATTTGATCTCAGTCATGCATTATATATAAGCTATGTTTGCTGTTATGGTGACATTACATTGACCTACATCCTTTCTTTTAGACATATTTTTTAACACAGTCATACTAAAGATCCCTCAGAAGAAAGCATTTGTTTAAATAAAATTTTAGAAGTAGAACATTTCAAAGTAATTAAATGAAAATATTAAGAAGACAACCATGATTGTGCTTTGCAGAATTAGAGTTTGGAAGCACTGGGATTGTAAATGGTCATGAGCCAAAAACCTTTAATGATGGTAGGGTAAAACAGATAGTTATGGTTGACTAAAATGAGTAGAGAGTGATTTAGCTACCTAATATGAGCTAGACAAGAGTAGTGTCTTATGTTAGGATGGAAAACTAATTACAGGAAATGACAGTGAAAAAAGTAGAAATCCTATGACCATGCACATTAAGAATTTCTCAGTTGATCAACTTTATTTGAAAGAATTCTAGGACAGTTATCTTCAAGGAAGAAGAATGTTTTAGTTAAGGTAGTAGTATTTGACAAATTTTAAGGTGGAGGAAAGTTTATTAAAGTAGATGGATGAGTAAAAGCATTTGGCAGTGCTAATCACTTTTTTTTTTTTTAACCCCGGATTTCTCTAATAATATACTGTCTTTTCCTTGGGTTTCGTGGCTTCCATTTGCTTTCTTGCCTTTCCAGTTCATAACGCTTCCTCCTTTGCTAATCTCTTTAACATTGATTGATGTTCCTTACTACCCAGACTCTTCTCTTATCCTTTCTGATTATATGGATTGATGTTGGGCAATTTTACTCATTTTTTTTGTACTTTGTTATTTCCCTTGCTCATAGCTTTTGAACCCTCACATATGTAATTATTTTGTCTTTTCCCACTGTTTTCCACTTGGACAAATTCTATTAGTCCTTTAAGGTTAAGTCTTTGATTTAATTTTAATTTCAGATCTAATTTAAGTTATCTAGTTATTCACCCTCCAACCTCCATTCTACTGCTGTTTTCAGTGCTTAGGAAAGTACCTAAAATTGGTAAATATTTAAATTAACATTGTCAATTAGATTACCAGTTGTGCCTGTATTGTCACAGAAAAGAACATGTTAATGCTAATAAATTTTTTAAAAACCTGTTAACCCTTAGCAGTCATTAAAGAAATAACAAAGCTGTTTTCAAGAGGTACTATAGCATAGTTGCTAACAGCTTGAATTTTGGAGCAAGATGGCTAGCTCTGATGGATGTCTTGATTTGGCTTCCAGTTCTTCTACTTACTCAAAGGGTGAACAATTGACATGCAGAATTTTTAAATTTTAATCATTAAATTAGATAATATGAAATATCTTTGAATATCTTGTATTTTAAGCCACTTATTATCATTGTTCATTTTTCTTATTATTGTAAAGTCAGTCCCTGTTGTACTAACTCATTAGTTCCCAGATTTTCAATTCTGTGAATATTTCAGTGAAATTGATACAGGTGTATTAAAATAGGTTGAAATCATGATCTAGAGTGTATGTGTTTCAGTCTATTAAATAATTCTCATTAACATCATTATAAGTATATTCTTACTGGTGTTGTACATTATATGCTATTTAAGTTTTATTTATATTTTGCATCTGGGATGATGGGGTGAAAAGGGTTAAAGAAATACAACGTAGTGTTTTCTTAAAGACTAACTCTCCATTTGCATTTTAACATTGAAACTTACAGCTGTGAGTTTTATTTGTTTTTGATAATTCTTCATTCTTCCAATTTGCTATTAATTTCCAGTTTTCTAGAAATCATTTGCCAAATGTACAGTTAATTTGTGAATATAGTAATGCCAGTGTGGTTTGGTTTAGGCCTTTTTTTCTTTTTCTTTAATCTGCAGCAACTGGAACAGATCCAGAAGGAACTAAGTGTTTTGGAAGAGGATATTAAAAGAGTGGAAGTAAGATATCAAGAATTTTTCAGATCTCTAGAAATTTTTCAGTTTTATGAAATGATCACTTTTCCTTTGTATTGCCATATTAAATTTATGGGACTGGTCTTAATTATAAAGAAAGTAACAAATATTACTTATTATTACATATCTATTATCTGCAGTTCCAGTATTCTGGAAACTTTTTAAATAAACATAGTTTACTTATAGAATCCGTTGGAAGATTCTTGTAAAGTTTATAGGCTGCCATGATGTAAAGTTATTGCTTTTGCTGTGTTTAAATTTAGTATGTTTTTAAAATTATTCACATAATTCTTTTGCTGATGTATAGATCATATTAAAGGATATGGATTCAATGTTTAGTAGATATTTAGTATCTCATGTGACATTCTCAATTTGCTATATTTATGGTACTTGTTTGGATGTGTACTTGACCTAAGCCTGAATTAGCCAAAAATAATTCTACCTGATTATGCATTTTAGTGGTGACTTCAAATATGCTGTTTTTCATTAATCAAATGTAGCACATAAAAAAGGAGGCTAGTTGTCAAAATGATTCTGAGACATAATTTATGTGATAATCATTGATCAAGAGGCCTTTTTCTGGCTTAATGATCAAAAATTAGAATTTAATGCATTGTTAAACACAGCTAATATTTTAATCAAGAAGTGTGTTAACTTTTCTTACTTTTGTAGAAATATTTTAAAGTAGAGAATTGCACAACCTGGGTTTTTTTGTACTTTAAAGCCTTGAAACTTGCCATCATATTTATCCTAGTATGAATCACTAGGTCATCACCTGGATGGATGATTAGCTGTTTCACTGTTCTCATAGTGTGCTGCATGTTTTCTTTCAAATATGTACTTTTGCTTTGTCCATCTTGGCTTTATTATGGATGAACAATGTTATTAGAAAATTTATAGCTCTTTAATAATATGTACTACAGAAAAGATTGGCCTTTCATTTTCAGATTATTTTTACTTTGGTATTCTGTGGAGAGGAATTGTTGGGAAATACGAATGTTGAGACAAAAAGAGACTGATGAAAACCCAGGATTAAAAAGGAATATGTCAGGCTGGAGCTGTAGCTTAGTGGTAGACCGCTTGCCTAGCAGCATGAGGCACTGGGTTCAATCCTCAGCACCACATAAATGTAAACAAATAAAATAAAGACAAAAAAATATAATAGCATTTTTTTTAATTGATACATTATAATTTTACATCATAGTGGGATTTGTTGTTGTATATTTGTACATGAATGCAATATAACAATATAATTTGGTTCCCAGTAGCCTATTTTTTTTTTTATTTATACATTTTCTGGCTGGAGTATCTGCTTTAATTCAAATAATTGTACTTTCAGGAAATGAGTGGCTTATATTCTCCTGTCAGTGAAGATAGCACAGTGCCTCAATTTGAAGCTCCTTCTCCATCACACAGGTACAAAGTGCACATGTGATATTAGTCTTGGGATAGTTTTAAATGCAATGAGCTAAATCCCTAAGAAATTACTTTTGATCAGGATCTAGAAGTGAGACTTGGACGGTCCATCTTTTCTCTTAATGCTTTGGATTTTCATTTTAGGAATAATCAGTGACTAGAATATTATAATATTTTGAGTTTACAATTGTATTAAGTTTTGGTGAATTTCTTAAAATAATGTTTTATATGTTTTGAAATATGAAATGGTAGTATTGGGGGGAAATGTGTTAAGAACCTTGAAGTTTTTTCCTAACATTGAATGTTTTGGGGTGATCACTTTCCCTAGATTCAAAATAAGGGCAGTAGATAGATATGTTAGTTTGTGTCTCCCTAGTATTTTCTTATAACTTCCTGTTATTTCCTTATAACTTCCTGTTATTTAATTTAATTAAGTCTTCATTTCTGTATATTCTGGTAGAGTAGGAATTATATTTGTTTTGTCATGACTGTCTCTCTGGATTTTAGAATGATACTTAGCTTAATTTAGTTGTTTATAAAATAAAATGCATGAATATGATTTCTTCTAGTTCTAAAATTCTATTTGATGAAAAATATACTACTAAATTTTGAATTTTTGTGCTTGAAGTTTTCAAACAAGAGCAATTTTACATGAAGTAAGTCACTTGATTTATTATTTTATTAGTCCATTAGGATAATAATGGTCCAATGGAAACTTTCCAAAAAAAATTGTTTTGGGGTAACATTTGGATTATCAGGAAATCTAAATGCTAGTACAGTGAATTACATTAATGTTCAAAACATTTATCAGTTCAGGAATACTATTTTGAGTTTGGTGCAGTATGTGGTGAAAGAGGTGCAGGGATATTTTAATTTAGGAGCATTCTTGAAAGTTTTATATTTTCCCCTAGTATGGAGAATCCTTAGGAGTTTTAGCTGATTTCATGGTCACCATAACTGTGTAATTAATTCAGCTGATTTTCCACCAGATTTAATTTTTTTTTAAACATTCTGAAAGACTAGGCCTGTAGGAATACTGCTATCTTTCAGTGTGCCGTTCACTTTCTGATACATGGGAGCTTTGATAAATGTATATTTTATGAGTATACAGTGAAGCAAAACTTGTTGTGTCACAAAACAGTGTTATATATCTTTGTTTATTTTTGTCTGTTGTGTTCAGGCCTTTGCTACTCAATCTGTTATTTGCTACTAATTGTTGAATTTTATGGACATATGACAAGAGTATATTCACTGAATTGCTCTATTTATGGAATATCTCAAATGGGTTAAACACTGTTTTAGATGTTGAATCTAGCTAACAAAAGCCCTATTCTTTGGACATTTTGGGATATGCATATAGTGGGAGGTTTAGGGAGACACTAAACAAGCACATATGTAACCTGGTAGTGGTACATACAATGTTACCTTAGAAGAAATGGTAGACTTGTTGGGGGTTTGCAAGTGGATTTTCTTTCAGTTTGGTAGATGGACTTACCTTAGGACATGACATTTAAGCCAGTACATGCAAGAAAGTGTAAGTATGATGGAAAGTCATTGGATAGTGTTGTGCAGGGTCTGGTTTAGATTTTTAAAATGTTTATTTGATTTCGTGTGTGAAAGATAGAGGAAAACATTATCTGTATTCTTCCCAACTCTGGGCCATTGGAAATAGGGAATAAAGTTAGGAAGCACTGCAAAAGTCCAGAAGAAGGTAAATGATAGTTTGGATTAGGATTTTATTAGTGTAGGAGATAAGAGTAGTTAGTTAGTTGAATTATAAGATAAAGTAGCAGATATTGTAAAAGATATAAAATTTTATAAGGTCTATGAAATATTGAGAGAATTACTAAGGTTATTTGAAAAATTGTTGTCAAATGAAATTTAGGCTTAGTTATATTGGTTTACAGTTAAAGAAGACAATATTTTCTTTAAAAGAGTGTTTTGATATTTAAGCAGTTGATTCAAATATCACTCAGTGATTGAGATAGGTACTTGAGAATATGAAGTCACCCTTAAATACTCTTGTGTATACGACCCTTAAGATAAGAGAGGAACTCATTGCTGTCAAAAATGTTAGACTAATTTCTTCATTTTTAAGAAACAGCATTCAGTTGCAATTATATTAACCCTTTTTCTTTCATACATATAAGAATTATTACTTAAATAACTAGATAGCTTATGTATATATTCCTCTCTAAAAAAATTTTTTTAGCAGAATTACTTTTAAAAGCCCTTTTCTAGATTTATATTTCTATAATGAGGACCTTTTTATGTCAGGTCATTGACTCCCTTAGATAGATTCTGGGTTTAAACTATGTATGTAAATGAAATGAAAAACAAAAACCAAATAGTGGAAACCTTTGCCTGCCCTAATTTGAGTAGCCTAATTGTCATATCCTGTCTTTTGCTCTTCCTGATGCTGTTAGATATCTGTATCACATGGAGTCTAGCAATGGTCTTTTCACCTGTCCTCTAACACATTATTGCCAGAAATAGGAACTTGTTTGCCTGCTTGAAATCTTTCAGTCGTTATTTATTATATACGTTGTTTGAGATTTTTTTTATATACACCTACGTGTATACTTTATATAATCATTTGATCTCTATCTTACAATTTTTTTTTGTACTTTAAAATTGAGTGTAGCTGAGTACAGTGGTGCACACCAATGATCTCAGCTACTTGGGAGGCTGAGGCAGGAGAATTGTAAGTTTGAGGTCAGCTTGGTCAATTTTGCAAGACTCTGCTGCAAAAATGTAAAGGACCTGTAGTTCAGAGGTAGAGAGCCCTTGGGTTTAATCCCTAGTAACATAAGGGAAAAAAACAAAAAAAGTCAGTTGAATACAACTCTCAAAGCACGATGTCAAGGTAAGCCAGGCATGATGGCACAGGACTGTAATCCCAGCATTTTAGGGAGTCTGAGACAGGAGAACTCAAATTCAAGCCAGCCTCAGCAACTAAATGAGACTCTGTGTTAAAATAAAAAATAAAAGGGCTAGGAATATAGCTCAGTGCCCCTGGGTTCAACCCCAGTACCAAAAAAGAAAGGGTGAAAAAGCCGTGGGTATTTTTGCTGATACTGCGTATTTCTTTTGCCAAGAAACCTCTCCTGGATTAATTTAATGGATTCATATACTGAGTAGTTTCTCCCTCATTAAGGTCTTCTCCTCTTCCTCCAAGTATCCAACCAAGAGTGAAATCTTCTCTATTCTTTTTATAGGTCCATCTAAAAAATGAGAGAAGGCGTAAGGGGAGCAGGGGATAAAATTAACCACTTAAAAAAATCCTGCTTTTTTGTTCTGTTTCTGTAGTAATGTGTTAGTTTATGTATATTTTCCATGCTTTATGGTACTCTTGTGAATATTGTATTTTTCTTATACTTGTACATTTTTATGTGAACCTTTATACATAACAGAGATTTAAAATGTTTTTGAACAAATATATACTTAAAATGTCACTTAATTTTTATAGTTTATGACATTTTGATTGAAACATGACCTGTAGTATACTTAATAAATAAACTAATTACTTTTATCTTATTTAAAAAAAACTGTCAGCTAAGCTTCGTTGGGGAGGAGAGAGGGTGAGTTTATAACTATTTCCTTGATAAAACCATTTGAATTGGTTTTAACCATCCTTGCCAAATTTTCCATATTTGAATTGATTCAAACCAAAAAGATTTTTCCTCGCAGGGCCTTTAAAATCTGCTTTAGATTTTGATGAATGATCTTCATGATTATATAAAGTACAGTTAACATTTTATTGATAACTATTGTTAAGTTGCATGTGGTCATATAATGAGTAATTTAGAGACCAGTAGGCAGATCTCGAAATTTACCTGTTGCAAAGTGGAATTGGTCCCTTTATTGGAGAGAGTGATTACAAGCATACATGTCCTCTCCTTTCTTCTAGGGGATTAATATTCCAGCACTTAAAAACTTTTTAGCTCATTTAAATAATATAGTGAAACTTTCTGACATATTTTATTTCTGGCAAATATGAGGACAATGTAAATTTTAATTAAAACATTTTTCCCTCAGTTTTTAATAGATGTAAATGGTGTGGGCTCTATCTGGATTAACAAAAATGGATTTCAGACCCTATATTTAGTTTATAGGTGTAAATGAATAGGAAGCAAAGCTAAGTAGCTTATTACTAAACCTGTGAAGCCAGAAGCATAATATAAACCTGACCTTGGTTCTTGTATTAGCTGTAAGTATGGTGGAATGAGAAACATTCACGTATATTTCCTTAGAACTTAAATCCTATTCAAAGTCATTACCCCAGTATTTTTGCTTGTAAATTTCTGTGTTCTTCACATCAATGTGATTTCTGTTTTAGGAAAAATTGTTTGGTAAATGCTTTAATCTTTGTCTTTGACCTAAACAAATACTTCAGAATTGTCCATTATTAGTCTGTTCCCTATGTTTTTGGAACTTCAGAGAACTTGGTTTGAAGATAATGTGTTAGTTGAATTTTTTAAATCTGGTTCAGCTGGATTTGCTTTAGTATAATCCATACAGTCACTGGAGGTAATTTTTATCCTGTTTCCATAAGATAAAATAGTAAGTAAATGCAATATAAATACAAGTAGTAAAGATTTTCTGATCCTTAATCTCTCATTTTAAAAATGATTTTACTGATAGAAATTTGCTATTGATTTAATTCTTTGGAAGCGGGGGAAGACATACATCAGTCAAAGTTCTAAATTGCTTTGTAAAGGTTTCTGTGGGAGAGAAAGAGATTTATAAATAAAATATAAGTGAGACTTTTATGTAATTTAATTTTATTAATTGTTCTGTCAAACATTTTGATACTTTTTACTAGTGTTTCTATTATTTTGGCAAAGGCCCAAATGAAACAAATTATAGGGATAACACAAGGGAAAAGCAAAGAGTCACTTTATGTATGCTAGGAATATTTAACAAATATTAAAACCGTATATGTAGAAGAATAACCAAAATTCTTGTGAATTTATATGTTTTGTAATTTCAGTAAATTAATGTCATTCAAGAAGCTGAATAATTGCATAATGGCTTCTGGACTAGGTGGAAGAATGCCCCCTTTTTAGCTTACCCACGTGGCTGTGTTCAGTTATACTTTCCTCCAGACATTAGAAGACAGTATGTCTGTGAATGCGGGAACTTGGGGATGGCTGTTTGGTACACTGGATGAAAAGTGAGCCATCTTTTCTTTTGTACATGTTGGATCTTCTATTGGATTATATCACCCATGATCAATAGTGGTATTTACAACTCCTTTTTCACATGTAATGCTTATATGAACTTGGTGCTTTTTGGCAATTATTACTGGTTTAACTGCTTTATTTCACTGGGAAAGATAATTTTTTAAAAACATAGAATCTGAAATGTTTTTATGATAAAATCTAACTCTAAATTCTTATAAATTTGTCACTTTATTAATTGTGCATTTTAAGTAGATTTTACTCTATAACCATAAATGTATTTTTATATAACCTTTATTTTCCTTACCTAAGAAAGGAAGATTGTAACAATACCAGAAATTTTCTGTATGTGAGCTGGTATTTTTTTTCCAAATCTCCAAGGTTAGAGTTAGATGATTACATATTTTAAGACACCTCAGCTACACTTGCCTGGGGGACTTTTGAACATCAGTTGTGTTTTGCAGTATTTTAATGAAGTGTACCTGTGATGTTTGAGTAGTCCATGTTTTGAGTAGTACAACCAGTTGATTGTTGCATTTTGTATTACTCTGTCTTACTATGACTTTATACCTTGCTGAGGAGTTAAACTTAATGTAAGTTAAGCTTAAATGCAATGCATTTTAAATAAACTATAACAAAACAAAACAAAAATACAAAGAGAAGAAACTTTCCAGATAATGATAGGAGGGTATTCTTTGCATATCTGTAATTTCTTAGTAAAATTTCTAGGTCATAGAAATACAACAAGCTATATAAACCTTGAAACGGTATAATTTTCTTTATTTAGAATATTTGAAGAACTTATTTACAGTCAGGCAGCCAGTATTTGGGGCGTATCAAGTATATATAAACACTGTTAGATTCCAATATGTAGTTTGAATATGGAAGACCCTACTCTACTCCATGATTACACACATAGTCTTAGGATTGAAAATAAGGTATGATGGTTAATAGAATATTCTGTTTTAAATGTGGTATAATGTGGACTTTTAAAAGTATGAGCATTTAAATTCCATCAAAATGCATTTAATTCTATTGATTTACAGGCATTTCAGGATTTTGATAACAGCCCTTTGGGTTCTTGTTGTAAACTGTAATTGTCACTGCTTGAGGAAGATAGTAATAGTTCATTTAAATTTTGGAAAATGGGGTCCTAAAGAGTCCAAATTCCAGTGTCTTTTAGTGTCAAGGAAGACCTTTGTTTGAAATGCAGATTTTTTTAACCTTATTACCAAATATTAATTGAGATGGATCCTACAGATTCAAATACAGGCCTGGGGGTGTGGGTATAGATAATACTTCAGAAAATATGGAAAAATTGTTTTAGTTGATTCTGAATATGCCTGTATTGCTGACATGTTTTAAGTCTCTAAATCACATGCTTATTTTCCTTTTTATAAAACCTCACATAATCAACAATAAAGTTTTATAAATCTCTTCAGTATGTTTTATAATTTTTAAAGGATGGGATAAAGATTTCTATTTTTTTCTGTGTTAATTTACACATTCCTTCATAATGTCTTTAAAATAACTCAAATTTCGGGAGGTTAGTCTCTTCAAGGCAACCAAATTCTATGTATTTACAATTGTTTCCTGTAGGATTCAACTCACTCCTATACTGTGATTAGATCTTGTTCTTTGACTTCTGGCCTTTTCAGGTTAGAGTCATAAGAAACTCTCAGGCCTTTGATTATTATATCTTGATCCTGAGATGTTAGGAATGGGAACGGCTAGGGAAACCAAAACTATACACAGTGAAATTGGTTTAGATATAAAGACAACTGTATACAAACATAAAATTTCACCTGCTGTCACCATTTTCCATTTCTGCAATTTACTGTCTCTTCCCTACCCAGTTCCCACCATATTTTCCCCATTCTTCTGATCCCCCAACCTTTGAATCTTTTCTTATTGTTTTGGAATACTTTCTCTAACTTCTTTACTTTTAATACCTTTTTCTGAGGTTATTTCAGATAATGGACTTTTTTTTATAATTCTAAAAGCTGTAGCAACTGTATCACCTGCTAATTAAAAATTTCTCTGGGAATTGCAAATAAATTATAACCTATTCCAACTCATTGGGAGGTAATGATAGTATATAAATTAGTCAAATACAGCATTTTTGTAACAAACTTTTCACTAATTTCTTTGGAGGTAGATGAATCTGGTGAGCCTTATTTTTGCTTTTGAACTTATATGAAGCAAAATTGTTTACTTAAAAAGGCAGTAAAGCAATAAACTCAGAGCAATTTTATCTTTCAGAAAATTACCATCTATTTGCCTTTTATATTTTTGAGTACTAAATTTCTCCCTAAGGAGAATTTCTTACAAGAAAATTTTAAAATAGTTGCCCTTTTGTTTTTCATTGTAACTGCAAGATGATTGTAGAATAACAAACATTTTGAAAGGCAGTACAGATATTAACTTTCATAGTTCCCTTATGCATTAGGTAACTGCAACTCTTCCTAACCATGAATTAATTAAAAGAGGACAGGAGATTACTAGAGAAAATTCTTTGCTGCAGTTCCAAAACATCTTGCATCAAAATCAGAAATCTTTACTAGAAATACTGTTCTAGAAAAGAACTCTATTGAAAAAGTTGCAACAGTTGGAGTAATATTGTAGCTGTCTATTTTGTACTGTTCTATAATTTACATGCATTGTTTCATATAATATTCATAACAAATTCTGTGTGATAAGTTTTATTATTTTTAATTTTATACATTGGAAGACTCAAAAGAGATGAATTAATTTGATATAACTGACTTTCTAATTCAGGCATCCTTTCTTAAAGCTTCTAAAGCCTTGGTGAATGAGTGGATTGTGGAAGTCATTCCAGAGTTGAGAAGAAGACAAATAATAGAAATTCCCATTTGAATTGTTAAGAAGGAAGACAAAGGTTACCCTGGCAATTTTAGTATAAGGATTCTGGAATTAAATAAAATATACATGAAGTTTGGGTTTGAATTTTATTTCCACAAGTTCTTGCCAGTTTGACCTTCATAAAGTTTGTTAATTTCTGTGAACTTCAGTTTAGAAAGGATAGTAGTACTTGAGTTGATTGATAAATTGTGCTAATATATTTGAAGAAATGAGAATAATGTCTGGCACATAGCAAAAACTGAAGGGCTGCTGCTGCTATTATTGTTAACAGTTGATAGATTAGTCACAATGATTTTGGGTGATTTGTTTGACTTTGTGTTAATTGTTAAAGGGTATGTGGAATAAAGAAGGAGGAAATGAACATGAATGCTCATTTTTCATATCTGTGGAGGTATCTACAAAATTGAGTCTACACTAATTTTAGTTATTAGTAAATGAGACTCACCACTAATTTGAATCTAGTTCAATAATTTAAATGAAGAGTGTTGGAACAGAACAGAACTTTTCTGTAGTCCCATATGGTTTATTAAGTATAGAAGTTTATTTTTTCTTAGATTTATAGTAAAAAACAAATTCCAAGTCTTAATTTCTTTTATATACTTGGCATTTTTTGGTTTATTTAATGCCATTATTAACTTAAAAATCCCATATTTATAATGTTAATGTTCAGCCTCAATATACTTTATTTTGCTTATCAATTTTAAAAATCATCTTTATGATTTAATTAGCTAATGTGGTGTATACTGAAAGTTTCGGTCTGAATTCACCAAACCTATTGTTTTTATGAAGAGCGAATCACTACTTTTTCTTAGATACCACTTCATTATAGGAACACTTTATATGTGAAATTGACTTAACAATTTGTCTTCTAATTATGAAGTATAGTTTTGCTTTTGGAATAAATAATTATATAAATGCCAGTAGGTGAGTGACATCTAGTTACTACATAACTGTGAGTTGAGTTGTTTTTTTTTTTTTTTTTTTTAATCTGAGGTTAACAGCTGCAATGTTTTCATTTATGCTTTTAGAGAAACTTCTCATACTCCCAAATGAGAATATTATCTTATTTTCTTACTTTATTATATCTTAATATGTTTACCTTATTTTATTTTCCTCATCAATTTTAGTTAATATACTGACAGTGTTTTTTACCTTACCACTTTTGGTGCCCTCACTACATTTTTATAGCTTTTATAACCTTATTGATATTTACTTGAAACAGTTAATGATTCTCTTTCATATTAATAGGTTGCTGCTTTTCATTTTTCTGAAATATTACCATGAAATGGGTGGTCTAATGTAGGATTTTCCCACTCTTCAATTAGAGAATATAAAGTACCTGGGAATATGGCATAGTTGCTCATACTTTGATGATGTATTTAATATTTAAGACCTATATTTTCAATATCCCCAAAATATATTTGAAATGTGTTATTTCCCTGTATGACTGATGTATCAGTAACATTGCTGAGGCATGCAGTCAAAGAATTCTCACAAAGCCATATAAAAAAAAATTGTAGCTAACAGCTGTTCTTTTGGCCTCTAAATATGTACCTATGTAATCGATGTTACACAAATCCTAGGGAACTGGGCTTCATTTGAAAAAGGAAAAGAGATTTCTTAGTACTTGCTTTTTCTCATGTGTTTCCCTAATAGGCCCTCTATGAGTTAGACCAAAAATAACATTTGATTTTGGCATATGAGTGCATAATTCTACAGGCAACATTCATTTGGCTATATTCTTCCCCTTCCTCCTCCTCCTCCTTTTTGTCTTCTTCCTCCTCCTCAATCTTCTTCTGCTTCCTCCTCTTCCTCTTTTTTTTTTTGAAAAATTTTAAACAGACACAACACTTTTTTATGCCTTTATTTTATTTATTCATTTTTATGTGGTGCTAAGGATCAAACCCAGTGCCTCACACAATGCTATGCAAGTGCTCTACCACTGAGCCACAACCCCAGCCCTGTCTCTTCCTCTTTTTCCTCCTCTCCCTTTTTTTCCCCTTCTTTCTTGAAAAGAAATTCAATACAACTGTGCATAAATTCTTGATAGTGTAAAGGCTTTTTCTTGGATAGTTGAATTTTACTCTAGGAATAGTTAAGAACACAATTAATTAAGACCTATATAATAACATACGCTGCTTGACTACTGTGAAGACTGTTTTATATGATTTATCATATTTTTGGAATGGTGAGGTTTTATGTTTTTGTTAATATAAGCTAAAGTTCATCAAATATTTACCATATTTTAGCATTGTTCTGAGAAATCTACATACATAATCTCATTTAAATATTGTAAATTTTTGACATATATTTGTCATTTAATCAGTAAAATAGCATGGCATAGTGTTGAATGCCTGTAATCTATTGAGGAGGCTAAGGCACAATTGGGAATTCTAGATCAGATGAGCAAGTTAGGAAGACTCTGTCTCAAAATAAAGGCCTTGGTTCCATTCCTAGTACTGAAAATGAGTGAATGAATGAATGATAGAGAAACTAATGGTGAAATAAGATTAATAACTTAAAAAATAAAAATTTTTAAAAATGATTTATAACTTAGAGTCAGATTATTAGCCACAAAGGAGTGACACTGAAACTCTGCATTCCTCAAAAGTACCTCTCAAAGTTACACCTTTGAGATTATTTCTGTACTTAATTAAGTGATTTTGAGCATTTTTTGTGGAGACATTTAAATTAGTATCTTCAATTGGTTATATTTTGTTAGGGTAGACAAGAAAATAAATGTTTATTGTAAAAATAATAATATCAAAAATATAAATATCAGTTTATCATTATTGTATATGTGTAGATAATTTTTAATTGTTGCTAGTTTCTATGGACCATCATTTTGTATAAAGATGGGAGGGATATAGGAATAGAGAAATGATAAGTTTGAAATGGTAAACTTGAGGAAGAACAAGGTAGTGTGGGCTTCTAGAGATTTTTTAGGGTACATTTTTAGGAAAATGTATACATAATATAACCAAATTAAAAGAATGGATGTAGAAATGGACTATGCTTGACCAGGAGAGAGAAAACTAATGTATAGGTTTTGGGTTACGAAAGATTTTTGCTAGTTTACATTTACTCCATTTCATAGTTTTCTTTTCTGCTAGGCTTTGTCATAACATTTTGGGGCTGGAAACATAAAATTGAAGTAGCTAGTCCCCACTCATCTCAAATGAGTGATTGTAAGGTAATTTATCCAGGAACACATAGCTTTTTAGTGGATAGCATGGTCTGTTAAACATAGCTTTTATGTTGCATGCTTATTCTCTTTTCCCAATACTGTATAAATCTTCTTTTCCTTAAGGTTCCAAACTATTTATTAACCTATCTGATAACGAAATAGAGACAAATATAAATCTGTATGGATACCTTCCATGCTATTATTTTTGATTGACATTTTTGGTGTTTATGTTAAATTACTTAATTATTTGCTGATTTTATGTTTATGGATTTGTATTTGATGTCTAGGTAAATAATGGCAATAAATGTTTTCTTAGACATTAGCAATTTTGGATTTATATATGATGAATTTTAGATCACTTTTTCTGTTGCCAAAATAATGTAAATACTGAAATCACATTTTTCTTTCTTCATTTTGCAGTAGTATTATTGATTCCACAGAATACAGCCAACCTCCAGGTTTCAGTGGCAGTTCTCAGGTAAACTATATATTTAACAGTATGTTTTAGTGGTACCATGAGTATAATCACGTAAGTTGTAAAATCATAGATTAGTTTACTGAAATGTCCTGACATAAAGATGTGCATTTCAAATGCAAATCTGTGGCTTGGAGTGGACTTGGATAACTCTGATGTATAATAGTAGAATGACCTGTTGAATTATTGTCAATGATAAAGAGTCTTTTTAAAAATATTGTTTTTAATTTGCTGATAATATCAGACCTTGAGAGGAAGAAAATACTTTAGGAGGAAGTTATAAAAAATCAGGGCATTATTTGTCTTAGATATATGAAAGTTATAATCTGTTAATTATTCAACATTGTATTGAAACATTAGCTTTTTATGATATTTGGACTATAGGCTTGAGTAAAAGAGACACTTAACTTCATCTCTTTAAATTAATTATAATTGACTTTTGCTTTCTCCACCTTTGACTTGGGTATACTGATATTTGTCATACTTATTTTTTGAGTTCTGATTGTTTTTGTACTTCTAATGCTGAAAACCTCAGATTTAGAGAAAGGTAACAAGAATATAAAAAGAATTTCTTTATATTCTTCACATAGATTGTCCAAAAGTCCCTCTTTTACATAGATGTGCATATGATTTTTTTTCTCTAGATTATTTGAGTAAGGCACAGGCACCTATTCCTTTATGCTTAAATACTTCAGTGTATGTTTCCTTTTTAAAAAAAAATAAAGGATATTGTCTTATGAATGCAGTACTCTATACAGTCTTATAATTTGAGAAGTTAGCATGGATATAGCACTATCATCTAATCCCTAAATCTTATTCATATTTAATGATTTATCCTAATATGAAATGTTTTTAATTCACATTCATTTGTATATTCACTTTATGTGAAAAAAATAATGCAGTTTTTTAATGTGAAAAGTAAATTCTTTTGATCACTTCTTTTTTCTTTTCGTAAACTTGGATGATCACTTCTACTACTTTTTCTATTTTTCCTGACTACCAGTATTACCTTTATTGAGTTTTTGTGACTTTTCTGTGTATCCTTTATTGCCTTCATGTACGTGCTTGCATTTGTTCTGTTTGTTTGTAGTAAATTCATAGATTGGTTTGTATCTCTTTCCAACCATTAAAACATCAGATTTATGTATTTTTATAAAACAGTGGGATATTTCAGGAGAAATTTTAAATCCTTAACTTGAAATATGCTGTAAGAACTTGAGAGAGAAAAAGCAGTCCCTCTATCTGGAAACTGACTTGGCATTCATAGCTAGGCCTTTATATTCTCCTTTTGAACATAATTTCACAGAACATTAACATTCAGACACAGCCATTATGTGACTTTGACAAAGTGGAATGAAAAATAAGATTATTCCATAAACTTGTTTAAGCATAGAAAAAAGTAAGGTCACCAGAAATCACAAAATATACCAAACATACCCCAGTCCTGAGTAGTATGAGTGATTGCTACTTCTTTATCAGATATGACTTTAGCCTCACTCTTTTCTTCTGTCCTAAATAAGGCTTATTGTGATACTGAAAGATAGTTAGTCCCACATGGTAGTATCCACTCTAGAGCAAAGCCCCATTTTCTTGAGCACTCCTACAAATTATATAGTGTGTTCTTAAATTCTGTAAGTTGTTTCTAACACCCTCTTATTGAGACATCTCTTATTGAACCATAATGCGTTGTCTTTTTTGTAGTGAGTAGTAAATCAAACTACAAGAGTGTTGTTTTTGGTCTTTGGCTAGGAAGCATTGGAAAACTATACATAGAGAAATAAGAAAAGGTTTTTGTTGTTACTGTTAACATTGTTCTGAAACTTCCAGTAAATTCCATTACCTAGCAAAATGTAAAAGTGGAATCTAGAGGAAAAAGAAAAACATTAAGAATATAGAAAAACATTAAGAAAAACATTAAGATGGTTGGACTTTGTGGTTTTTGACTTCACAGTTGGTGTGAAAGCAGTATTTATTCAGTAGAAACCAGACTTCGAATTTTGAATTTAGACCTTTTCCTGGATAGCCATATGCTGTATATCTGTCTTGTGATGCTAAGCAGCCAACTGTAGCTCCCAGCTAGAGAAGCCGTCAGTAATGTCAACAACCAATACTCTGCTGTGTATTGTGGTGCTTAGCTATGATGTTCAGTGGGTTAGATGTATTCAATGCATTTTTTAGTTAAAATGTTTTCATTTTATGCTTTATTAGGGCATAATTCCATAGTAGTGAAAGAACATTTACAATATTTTACAGAATATTAACATATTGTATAGCTGTACTTAATATATGGTATGTGACTGAGACGGTGTGTTAATCTCTTCCTAATTTTCATCTACAAGGAACCCCATTGATGTATAGCTATCTCTATTGATTTAAAAAAGAGAAAAAGAAATCCTTAAGGAGTGCTGCTTAATCTGTTGAGTGCTGTATGCAGAGTAAATGTGGTTGTAGGGATTGAACAGTCTACATATCCTAGGAGAATCCAATCTTAGCATCTATTAAAGGACAGGGCAGTTGCTGAAGAGTAAATCCTACTAGTATTTCTGTAGTATTGAACTGATATAACACATTTCACTGAATGCCTTACCTTTCATGTCTAGCTAGCTCTGTATGAGACAGAGATAAAATAAATTGGTACAAAAAGGATTGAAAAGAGGAATAGTTAAGGATAAACTTAGCAAATATAAGCTAAAGAACATAACAAAATCAAAATTGTATTGACCAAAATAGAACTTCAGGATAAAACAAAAAGTTACAATTTTCACATTTATAAAAGACATATATTCCCCCCAGAGCAGTAGTAATACAGTAATCTATCAGTATTTGGCAGGGGCTTAGTTCCAGGACACCCCCTCCCCTGCAGTAACAAAATCTGTGTATGCTCAAGGACCTTACATAAAAAGGTATAGTGTTTGATATAACCTGTGCACATCCTCCTGTATACTTCAAATCATCTTTAGATTATTGTAAATGCCTAATTCAGCATGGATGCTGTATAAATAGTTGTTACAGTGTATTGTTTAGGGAATAATGACAAGACAAAACTCTATACATATTGGGTACAGGTGCACATTTTTTTCAGAATATTTTGTAACTGCTGATGCCGATATAGAATCTGCTTATATGGGGGGCTTATTGTACTGTGTTATAAAAGATTGGAATTTGTATGAAGTAAAAATTGTTAGAAAAGAATTTGGTAACATTTATTTTACAGTTACTTTTATAGATACTTCATGTGTGTTAAATGCTTTAATTTTCACTATTACCTTATAAGCATTATTTTTTTTATTTTACTGAGAAGGAAACTAGAGCACTGAGGAGTGAAGGAGGTTGGCTAAGGTGATATAACTAGTAAGAGGCAGAAGCTTAGATTTTTAAACCAGGTATTATAACTTCAGAGCATGTACTTTTAAATATTGCTTTATTCAATCATTAATTTTTTTTTGAGTGCCTGGTATTTATGAGGTTCTGATTATAGGTTCTAAGGACACATCATGTAACACAACCAAAAGATATAAAAATCCCTGATGCAACTGAACTTCCAAGTAGTTGGAAAGACACTGAGTAAAACAACAACAACAACAAAAAAAAAAAAAAAAAAAAAAAAAAGAAGAAGGGAGGAAGCAAATCATCTGATTATCTTTGGGGAGAAGTTTTAGGCAGAGGGATAACAAGTAAATAAGTCCTCTGGTCCAACTAAGCCTAGTGTAGTTCAGACGTCCAGTATGGCTGATGAGGAGTGAATAAAAGAAAAGTAGGGTAAAAAACATTAACAGATTGTTTATAGTTTTCTTAGGCCATTATAAAGTCTTCAATCTTTTTTTTTTTTTTTTGAGTGAAACAAGGTTAGTTTAAAAAAGCACTTGTATCAACTTTATACTTTTCATCAAAGGATGCACATTGTTTAGTTCTTAGAGCATTTAGAAGAATGGATTGGTTGTAAAAATAGGATAAATTTGATGATAAACAAATAGAAACAGGTTGACAGATAATTTGTAGGAGAGTAAAGACTTCTCTGAATACCTTTGTGTCAGAGTCATTCCAGATATAGATATAAAAACTCAAAAAATAATACCAGATAGAAAACGTTACACATCAAAATTAATGAAATAAAATTAGAATTGTACTATAACTTCATAGCACTAAATGCTTTTGTTTTAGGTAAGAATGAAAATAAGGCTGGAGTTATAGCTCAGCAGTAGAGCACTTGCCTAGCACATGTGAGGCCCTGGGTTCAATCTTCACACCACATAAAAAAATAAATAAAATAAAGGTATTGTGTCCAACTACAACTAAAATATAAATATTTTTTTAAAAAAGAATGAAAATAAATGAACTAGGCATTCACTTCGGGAGACTACATTATCATGAGATAGCAAATATAGAAAACAAATTTAATAAAAGCTCATATGCAATATAAATCAAAATTAGCTATTGTCATGATGCAAAATAGATTAAAATAAAGTGCAAATGCATACTAATAAAAATAGAGGTCTTAATGAAATGTGCAATTTTCAAAAACTATTAAAATAGATTAAGTCAATTGTAGGACAGTTTGCATAGACTAATAACCATAATGCTAAACATGATGCCAAATAGTCAGACATTAAAAATAATGTTTGATAGTTAAAATTGCATTGAAAAAAATGTTTCTCAAAAATTGAAATTAAAACACAGATTTTATATAGATATTTTATACTTTTGAATTTCTATAATTGCCTGTTGATTTTGCTTTAAATTTTTATATAATCATAGTACATTTAACAAAATTAGGAAATTAACATTAGTAAAAATATCATGAGAGAATTTTAAATTTTTTTGACACAATTATCAAAATATTTATTCACTTTATGATAAATATAAAAATCCACTTTTTAAAGAATATATTCAAATACCTTTTTTATTGACACTGATAAAATGACATCAATTACAAGGAACATTTTTTTTTTTTAAATTTATTTCTTATATACATGACAGTAGTAGAATGCATTACATTCATAATTATCCATTCACGGCACAGTTTTTCATAACTCTGTATATAAAGTATGTTCATGCCAAATTATGCCATTATACGTGAGCTCTCTTATTTTTTTTCATTACAATTCTTAATACACTGTTATACCACAATTTATCATATCTCTGTTTGTATATAAGGTAAGTTGACACCAAATTCACATCTTCGTATATGAATTTTGTATAATGATGACTGTCTCCTTCCACCATCCTTGCTATTCCCCTTCTCCCTCCTTTTTTTTCCCACCCCTGTTTCCTATCTAGAGGTAATCTTCCTCCCATGCTCTCCCTCCCTACCCCATTTTGAGTCACACCCCTTATATCAGAGAAAACATTTGGCATTTGTTTTTTTTGGAATTGGCTAACTTCACTTAGCATAATCTTCTCTAATGCCATCCATTTCCCAGCAAATGCCATGATCTTATTCTTTTTTAGTGCTGAGTAGTATTCCATTGTGTATAAATGCCACATTTTTAATCCATTCATCCACTGGAGGACATCTAGGTTGGCTCCACAGTTTAGCTATTGTGAATTGTGCTGCTAAAAACATTGATGTGGCTGTGTTCCTATAGTATGCTGTTTTTAGGTCCTTTGGGTATAGTTCGAGAAGAGGAATAGCTGGGTCAAATGTGGTTCCATTCCCAGCTTTCCAAGGAATCTCCATACTGCTTTCCAAATTAGCTGCACTAATTTGCAGTCCCACCAACAGTGTATGAGTGTGCCTTTTCCCCCGCATCCTCGCCAGCACTTGTTGTTGTTTGTCTTCCTAATAGCTGCCATTCTTACTGGAGTGAGATGGAATCTTAGAGTAGTTTTGATTTGCAGTTCTCTGATTGCTAGAGATGATGAGTATTTTTTCGTATATTTGTTGATTCATTGTATATCCTCTTCTGAGAAGTGTCTGTTCAGTTCCTTGGCCCATTTATTGATTGGATTATTTGGGGGGTTTTTTGTGTGTGTGTTTATCTTGTTGAGCTCTTTATATATCCTAGAGATTAGTGCTCTATCTGATGTATGAGGGGTAAAAATTTGTTCCCAGGATGTAGGCTTCCTGTTCACTTCACAGATTATTTCTTTTGCTGAGAAAAAACTTTTTAGTTTGAATCTGTCCCATGTGTTAATTCTTGGTTTTAATTCTTATGCTATAGGTGTCTTATTAAGGAAGTTGAGGCCTAGCCCCATGTGATGAAAATTAGGGCCTACTTTTTCTTCTATTAGATGCAGAGTCTCTGATTTAATTCCTAGATCCTTGATGCATTATGAGTTAACTTTTGTGCATGATGAGAGATAGGGATTCAATTTCATTTTGTTGGATATGGATTTCCAGTTTTCCCAGCACCATTTGTTGAAGATGCTATTCTTTATCCAGTGCATGCTTTTGGCACCTTTGTCTAATATAAGATAGTTGTAATTTTGTGGGTTAGTCTCTGTGTCCTCTATTCTGTACCATTGGTCTACCAGCCTGTTTTGGTGCCAGTACCATGCTGTTTTTGTTATTATTGCTCTGTAGTATAGTTTAAGGTCTGGTTAGCGATATTACCTGTTTCACTCTTCCTGCTTAGAATTGCTTTAGCTATTCTGGGTCTCTTATTTTTCCAGATGAATTTCATGATTGCTTTTTCTATTTCTATGAGGAACGCCATTAGGATTTTGATTGGAATTGCATTGAACCTATATAGTACTTTTGGTAGTATGGTCCTTTTAATAATATTAAATTTTTTGAAATTTATATTTTTAGCAGTTTTATTACTGCTGTCCTCTCTAGGAAAAGGAATATATATAATTTTCTGGCCCAGGACATATTTAGAATTACATGTTACATTTATTTGTCATGTATTTTTCAATTTCTTTGAACTGGTATAATTTCTCATTCTTTCATGACATTGACATTTTTGATAATTTACTTTTAGGATGTCCCTTTATGGTATGTTTTAATGTGTTTTATGGCTGTGCCCTCTTGGCCCCATAGCTTTGCCTTTGCAGTGTTTTCCTGTTTGTATTTTCATATGAGCATTAATATTACTATATTCAGATCCATGAAGAAATCTCTTGGGATTTTTATTGGAACTGCCTGTAACTTATAAATTATCATGAGAAGAATTGATTAATTTATGATTATTGAAGTGAGTCTAGGTTTGCTCATTTCTTCATGTTCATTCCTACGTATTTTTGAATGTTAGTTGAAAATTCGCTTTTAAAAATAAGTTTTAAAAATTACATTTCTTTGGAATAACTTATAGATTTGAATGCAGTTATAAAAAACATTTTGGAGCCATTTCCCAGGTACCTACTTCCCCAGGAGTAACATGTTAACGCAGTCTAAAATTGGGTTGGTGGGGAGCCATATATTTGCTCTACAGTGAGGGCAGAGAATGGCAGCACCTCATGGCTTGAATTTTATGTGTAAGCAAGCTTACATAGGAACAAAGAGAAAGAGACAGGAAGGGTAGAGCCAAGCATGCTCTTTTTATAGTAACACTGCAGGGGTCACATGGGAACTACTTCCCCAGTGACTGAAGGACCTCTCACATTCCGCCTCCCAAAGATTTCACCACTCCCACCAGCACAGCCTAGGCACACTTTGACCACAATGGACCACGGGGGCACTGACCTTATATTCAAACTACAGCAGAGGACATGAAGCAAATTATGAAGTGTTCTTTTTATGAAAAAGTTTGTATAAGATAAGTATTATTGCTTTCTTGAATATTTGATAGAATTACTGAGTGAATCTCTGTGGAATTCAGTGGTTTGCAAAGTGTTCATACTGTCTCTGAATGTCTGTACCCTCCCAACACCTCCCAACCAATATCTTCACCAACCCAGAAACTCACCTGGTCTTTTTGCTGAATTTTTATAGAGCTGAATGTATGTTTTATATTTTGATTTTCTCTTTTTAAAATATTCATCCTACTTAGATATACTTAAGAATATTTTTACTTCTTTAGTATTGGAGATTGAACCTAGGGTCGCTTGCATGCTAAGGAAAGTGCTCTACCATTGAGCTACATCCCCAGCCCTTTTTGTTTTTTAATTTTTTTAAATTTTGAGTCTTCTTAAGTTGCCCAGGCTGTCCTTGAATTAGTGATCCTCCTGTGTCATGTTCTGAAGTTGCTGAGATTATATGTGTGTGCCACCATCCCTGGCTTAGATCTTTTCTTATAAACATTTAAAACTATAATTTTTCTCTCTAAGCACTGATATAGTTGTGTCCTATGAATTTTGGTGTCCCAATTTTTTTTCATTATCTTTGATTTCAAAATATTTTCTAATTCCCTATATTTGATTATTTTAGCTTTGACCCATGCATAGTGTAGAAATGTGTTTTGATTTCCAGATATTTGGATTTTTTAAAAATTGTGTTGTGATCTGAAAGCATACTCTTTATTATTTCAGTATCGTTAGGTTTATCAAAAGTCATTTTAATTTTCTGAGTAGTTTTTGTGAATACTATATACATTTGAAAATAATGTTTTTCAATTGTTGGGTTTACTGGTGTATATTTGGGTCAAAGTAGTGGGTAGTTTATACAGATCAAGTATTTAGTGCTTTTATTTTTTGAGGATATTAAAATTTTCTGCTGTCATTGCTTTAGTGTCTTTTGATTCTGAATGTACAATTTATGTAGATGTAATATATGTAACTGTTATAGCATAAAGAATGCAAGCAATGGGAAGATATGCACAATTCTTTTGGGGGGACAGGTACTAGGGATCGAACTCAGGGGCACTCAACCACTGAACCACATCCTCATCCCTCTTTTGAATTTTATTAGAGACAGGGTCTTACTGAGTTGCTTAGCGCCTCACCATTGCTGAGGCTGGCTTTGAACTTATGATCCTCCTGTCTCAGCCTCCCAAGCTGCTGGGATTACAGGCGGCGTGAACCACATCGCCCAGCATATATGTACAATTCTAAACCTAGAGATTGTACATTTTGATGAAGTTTGCAAAATTAACTCATGTGTATATTCAAAGATCCAGATTTAATTAAGCCAACTAATTTACAATTAATACGGTTAATTTTTACCACCTTATTAAGGGCATTCTTTGTGAAACTGACTTAAAAGTTGTATATGTATATATGATTTAGCTTTTATTGTGGTGAAGAATGCAGTATCAACTAAGTGGTGTTTGTTGCTGTTGCCTTGATTTGTGGTAAGAGGCCCTCAGTTTCATTCTGACCTTTGTTTTACATCACAAATATAAGCACAAGCCCAATAAAAATGGCACATAGCATCTTATTATTTTTATGAATATTGTTTTAATGTCACAAATACTCTAAAAATATCTCAGAGAATTCAGTCTTTGGAAATTATATGACAATCCTTATTTTAAATTCTCCAGTTTTTTTCCTTTAAAGCTAATCTTTATATCTGTTTGTTTGAAAATAGGAGCAAGTGTTTCAGTTAATTTATTTTAATACTTTGCACTTGCTACTTGAACTTACAAAGATTACTTACCATATAAATAATTATAATTAGTGTTTAATTCAGTGTTAACTTATTAAATCAACTTGATATTTGTATGTTAGGAAATTTTCAAATTTCAGTTAAATGTACATTTTATGCTTCATTTGGAGAGGGGGGTCACTTCTTAGTGGAATTGACATGGAATGTTTCTATCATAAAGTCATTCCTCTCATACAAACATTGATTTCATTCATCTTGTTGTTCTAATACTCTTGGCTACTATTTGATATTAACTATATGAAATGGAATTTCCAGTTTTGAGTTTCTTTTTTCTATTTGCAGATTTATTGTCTTCATGGAGAATCAGCATTTTGTTAAATTTATATTTCCCATCATTTATAGGGACACACTGAATGATATTTTTGTATAATTGTTTAATTTGCTTTTTTGTGCTTGTTAACTTTCTAGCAGTTTTTCAAGGATTCTTTTACTTTTTCCAGTGACCAAATAAGATGATTTTTATACTCCCTTTTCTTTTTTTGCTGTAGTGATCTTTAATTATTCTTGAGTTTGATGAGGTCATTTTTTTGAGCAAATCTAGATAGATGAACACAGTTCATGAACATTTTCTTTATATTTACATGTAACCTACAGAGCTTATCCTGAGATTATGTTCTGATAATTGGCCTTCTGAATTATCTACAACCAATTTGTATTCTCAAAACATTTATCTTTGAATCGTTAGCACATTTGTGTTTTTATTTTTTTTAACATTTCAAAATATTTAATCATAGTTTTATTATTAATTATTTACAACTTGCGTGTCCACAATCTTTGTGTTACCCACAATACAACAGAATTAACTTACTCCAAGTTACTAAATTCTTCCTTTCTATCGAGGCTAATGTTCCAGGAGTAAAAGCTAAAGCCTAGGAAATGACTAATTGCCAGTATTCAGTCATCAAAGACCTTAATTCCTGGAGAGCCTGGTCTGATTTAAAAAAAAAAGAAAATTATATGACAAGGAATGCATTACTATTCATATTACACAAATAGAGCACAGTTTTTCATATCTCTGGTTGTATACAAAGTATATTCATGCCAATTCATGTCTTCACATGTACTTTGAATAATTATGTTTATCACATTCCACCATCATTGCTAACCCCATTTCTAACCCCCTGCCCTCTCCCTTCCCCTCCCACCCCTCTGTCCTATCTAGAGTTTGTCTATTCCTCCCATGCTCCCTCTCCTGTTATTTGTGAATTTTTGAATGGTGTGTGAAAATTAGCTTAGCATTGAATATTTATCAACAATTTTGAAGCAATCTAATTATGAATGGATTAGAAAGGAATTGCACTAGGTTTTTTAATAAGTCCAAGAAAAGCTAAGTATAAATATTGACAAAATAATTGTGAAGATGAATTTGTCGTAAAAACCGGAAAGTCAAGTAAAACAATGTTGTTGACCAGTTCTTGTTGATTTTATGTGTTGTATTTCTGATATTTATTGTTATTTTTCTCATCTTTTAAGCTATAAATTTTTGTTTTTACATTGAACTGATCACTTTTTTAAAAAAATTACATTTTTTCCTCCTAGAATTTGTAAAAAAAAAAAAAAAGTTGATATATACAGAAGAATATATTCATGAATATTGAAGTTAAGAGATATAACTATAATAAAACAGATTTTTAAATGAAATAAATTATGTTAATTACTAGAATATTAAACTGTAGAAGTCACCCATGTTTTGCTAATAAATTCTATTACCCTGTAGTCTGTCCAAAGGTGAACACTTTTCTGATATTCGTGTACATCAACATGTTGAGTTTTTTAAAAATCACAGCACTCACTGTTTTATTTGTTTGGCTGTATTTGAATTTCTAAAAATGATATTTTAGTAAGCCATTTTCAGAAATTCATTCCTGATATCTGTAGCTATGTTTGGTTCATTTTCACTGCTGTATAACCTTCCATTGTGTTAATATGCTACAGTTTATCAATTACCAAATCCAGGTACATTTGATAGGTTTCTAGTGTTTCGCTATTAAAGATTTAATTGTATGCATTTTCTAATAAACAGTGCTACAAGAGTTTCTCTAGATTGTGTATTTAGGAGAGGAAATGAGAGTCATTGGGTATAAAAATTTGTATTTTGAGTTAATATCAAAGTATTTTTCAATGTGTTTTTTTTTAGAGAATGTTTTTTTAATACCTTTATTTTGTTTGTTTGTTTATTTTTTATTTGGTGCTTAGGATGGAACCCAGTGCCCCACAGGTGTGAGGCAAGTGCTCTACCACTGAGCCACAACCCCAGCCCCTCAATGTGTTTTATCAGTTTAAAACTCCCATCATATGGGCATATGAGTTCCAGTTTCTCCACATTCTTGCTAATGATTAATACTGTTGAACTTGTAAATGTCTTTCACTTTAATGATAAATGGAATATGATTATGGTTTAAATTCATATTTTTCTGTTATTGTAAGACCAATACCTTTTCTTACATTTATTGACCATTCATGTTTTATCTTATATGAAATGACCATAGCTTTACCTATCTAAAAACAATGTAAACTCCCTGTGCTAGTTTAAGCCTTAGCTCCGGTCCCTGACATCACATACCAAAGGGTTGTAGCTTCTTGCTCTTAAAATGGCCCATACTCTCCCCTAAATGTATCTCTGCTGTCCTAAATAAATTGGTCTGTGCCTCTGACATGTCCTTAAATTCATTTCTGCAGTGTTAGCCAAGAACTCTACTCATCCTGAGTTGAGGTCCCTCTCATCTGGGGAATCAGGGCGGAGTTATACAGTTTCACACCAGTTTTCCCTCTGCTTGTGCATTGCTTCACATCATGTTGAGTTTTTTTGACAACAAGGGCCAAGGAGGGAGGGGGTTTCTCAGGCATTGGTTGTTTGCTTCCAGTGGTTCATAGGCATTTATGGGTCCTTCTCTATTGAGACTCCATGTATTTTGCTTTTTCTGTATACCCCAAATCTTATCTCATTTTCAATAGTGTCTTTGAAATTTATTAACACTTATTTCAATACTTAGGGTCTTAATTATTTTCCTGAAATATGTAAGCTCTAGAATACAAACTTTTATCAATCCTCTCTGACATACATGTTATTCTTTGGTGTATTTTTTGTCATATTTTTAAACCGTATAAAATTAGATATTATAATAAAAAACTATTTTGAACCACTTATTTTGTTGCTAATTTCCTTGTCTTTTTAATTTTGTATTTTAGTCCTTCGAGTTTGTGTTATTAATAGTTTTCAAGTGTACAATTCCAGAAATTTTTTTAGAAAGAACTCAATTGATAATAGATTTGTTTTCATTCACATGAAAATATGCTTTCTTTACATTGCTGCAGGATAGTTTTGTTAGGTTCTGGGTTTTAAGTTGGAGCTATTTTCTCTCCTTTTTGAAGTAATACAGATTTACTGTGTTAATAGCATCAGTGATTGCTATTGAAAAATATTTTGTTTCTTGTTCCTGTTATCTTTACTGTTTATCTGATTTTACGATCTTATTTCTGCACTTGAACAAAAACACAGTTTTACCTTAGTGTGTCTAATTGTGGATTTTAAAAGATTATCCTGGTTGACAGGAATAATTACTGTGTCTGAATTTGTGTTCATTTTCAATTCTGGAAAATTCTCAACCATCAACTCTTAAAATATTTCTTTAACTCATTTTGTCCCAGAATCCCAGATTTGGAATGCCTATTAAAAACTTAAATGTGGTATGTAATATAATTTTAGAATATGATTATAATGTAACAGTTGTTTTATTAATATACGTTTAAGCTCTAGACTGTGGTTTCCATCTATTTTAATGCACCCATGGCAATTTCATGAAAATATTTTCAGAAGTGAAAATGTCTGTACTCTATGAAAAAATTTTTGTTGATATTTGTCCCTAAATAACTGTTGCCTTTCTTTTCTACGTACCCTGTGCCTTTGTTATATTTTGTTTACCATCAATTCTCTTGAATTCAACTTCTTGATTATCTGAGTGGAAGTTTATCTTTTATTGTGAGTCAGGCAATATTTTAAAATAGAATTCTTCCCATTTCATTGATTTAGAGTGACTTTGCACTAGAGTGTTTAATGTAGTGCCCTGGTACATCTTACTATATACATTTGGCATGATACTAGTAAGTTGTTGATGAATTTGTGTCGTCTCAGGATCTTACTATGTTTCTTAATGTCTGTATCTTCTAATATGCCATTAGAATGATAAATGACCATTGAAGACATGCAGCATGGGATATACATTTAGGATCATGGACCTTTGTTTTTGTTGTTTGTTTTTCATGGTACTGGGATTGAATTTAGAGCCTCACATGTACTAAGCAAGTATTCTACTACTAAGCTATATCCCCAGCCATTTTTTAAAATTTTGAGAGTAGATCTTGCTAAATTGCTCAGGATAGCTAGTCTTGAACTTATGATCCTTCTGTTTAAGCCTCCCAAATAACTGAGATTATAGGCATGTGTCACCATTCCTATAGAAACCTCTGTTTTTGTAGGGCTTATATTCCACATATTTCAAGTTTGTTGTCTTTGTATCTGATTTTAGTATTCTGATGCATTTTTCAAACCTTTTTTTTTTATATACATGACAGTGTATTTTGATGTACTATACATACATGGAGTATAACTTATTCTAATTAGGTTCCATTCTTGTGGTTGTACATGATGTGGAGTTACACTGGTCATGTATTTATATATGAACTAGGAAAGTTATGTTCGATTCATTCTACTCTCATTACCTTCTCTTCTTCTCCCTCCCTTTATTGTGATTTAGCTTCCACATATCAGCAAAAACATTCAACCTTTGGTTTTGGGGGATTGGCTTATTAACATGATATCTCCAGATCCATTCATTTACTGACAAATGTTGTAAAGTCATTCTTCTTTATGGCTGAGTAATAATCTATTGTATATATACCACAATTTATTTATTCATTCATGTGTTGAAGGGCACCTAGGCTGGTTCCATAGCTAAGCTATTGTGAATTGAACTGTTATAAACATAGATGTGGCTGCATTACTATAATTTTAAGTCTTTTGGATATATGCTGAGCAGTGGGATAGTGAGTCAAATGGTGCTTCCATTCCTTATTTTTTGAGGAATCTCAATACCACTTTCCAGAGTGGTTGTATCAATTTGCATTCCCACCAGTAGTTTATAAGTGTACCTGTCCCCCCCACATCCTTGCCAACATTTTTTGTTATTTGTATTCTTGATAATTACCATTCTGAGTGAAGTAAAATGGAATCTCAGTGTAATCTTACATTTGTCAAACTTATCAGTATTATTCTTAGATCTTTCCTAAAGTCAAAACTGTTTTATAATTCAAAGGGTAAAAGGCTATAATATAGGGATGATGAATAAGTATTTATCTTTCTATTTGATAATTGTTTTCTAACAATTTCTGGATATTAAAAGTCCCCTAATTTTATGTTTCAGAATGGCATTATAATGTATTCTATCTTCATTTAGTTTGAAGAATTGAGAGATGTTTCTCCATTTAACTTCATAAAACTAGTGTTTAGAGCTTATTTTAAATTTTTGTACTGTTTTGGTTATTCTCAGTGGATTTGTTTCTTGCTTTCACTTTAAAAGAAAATTTGGAAAACATGATCTGAGGATTATGTAGGTTTTCGCCATTTGATATCATTTTATTTTGATGTACTTTTGAAAGTAAATCTCTAAGCATTTAGGTATTCTGTGTTAAAGAAGAGTGTGGTGTGTTCTGAGTTACAGGTCTCTTTTCTCATTACCTTAGACAAAGAAACAGCCTTGGTATAACAGCACATTAGCATCAAGACGAAAACGACTCACTGCTCATTTTGAAGACTTAGAGCAATGTTATTTTTCTACAAGGATGTCTCGTATCTCAGGTACATTTAAGAATTGTTTTATAAAATAGCAAATACATGTTTCAGGTCTGTTTCTAGAGATTTATGCAGAATTTATAGGAAGTCATAGTTGCAAAGCAAAATATATTTGACACAGTCTTTTCAGAATACTCTGGAGTTCTTAGGGATCTTGGAGAATGTTGTTTTCCAATGGCAATTTTTGTCTGTTTGGAATTTTTAATCTTAATATTAAGTTATAAAGCTATGTAAAGCCATAACCATGTAACTAGCAAAAATAATTTCCATTCAGTTGCCTCTTACTCGGCGTTAATTATATTTCTAAGTACTGACTTCTGTGCTAAGAATAAAAATGTAAAAGAACTGGTTCTTATTGTGATGGGGTGTTGTAAATACAGCATAAGAAAGCAACAGGTAAGTAATGATACTATGTGAAATTGTGTGTCATATAAATATGCAAAGGGTGTTAGGAGAACAGAAGAGAATATCCAGTAATACAACTGGGAGTGAAAATTTCATACCATGTTGAGAATGAAGAGATGTAAAGAAATGTTCTGTGCAGGGATTTTGGAGGAATTATATTTGGGACAGGCTGTATGAATTGAAAAAGGAAATTAGAAACATTCAAAGTAGAGGAAATAACATGAAAGACATGAGTACAATAGCTTAGGATATTTTTATTGCTTTAGAGAAGTAATAAAATTCCCTATTCTCTGTTCTTCAGCATTTCTTAGCATTTTGCTCATCACTGAAGTAGGGACATTAATATCAAACTCATAAACATTTTAAGTGTTATAGGTAATATATACAAAGCACAATGCTCAGTACTTGTTGTGTGCTCAAATATTTGATGCCATTAGTAGTATACTTCTGCTAAATGAAGACCAGTAAGCAAAATAAATGTCTGATAGATACATTATTGGTTGTTAAAAAGTAGATCTTGCTTTTCTCATGAGTAAACATGCTTCATGTTATAATCTATACATTACTTAAGTTCTTTGAACAAATTTGGGATTGGTGATGGAAATTACACAGAATTTTTCCTAGGAAGTTTAAGGGGAAGCCAAGATTCGTTTGCTTAACATGTTTGAAATTAATCATAAACATTTTGTGTAGATAGAAAGCTGGCATTTACTATCTGGGAGTTGAATTCTTTCTTGGGTATCTGAAATAGTGTATAAATATAAGCTACATTAGGAAGTTGTTAAATTAAAAGTGGGCTAAGTCCCGCATTCTGACTGGCAGAGAGTCAAATGTTAACTGGTGTTATGTAGTAGGACTAGCGGCAGACATTAAAAAGTATTGAAAGAGAGATGAGAGAAAAACCTTTGGGTAAGTATCAGTAATCTTTAAGTCACTGGCAACACAGATATGCTATGGAGTAGTAAAGGTATTCACTAGATTCTGTGTATTTTGGGGTATAGCGTTTTAGGAGGTTAGAATAAATAATTAAAATAAGAAGGAAAATTAGATAATTATTTGTGTGATCTGGGCTATATTGTACTTAAAGCATGAGGAATCTCAAGTATATCTTATTAGATTTGCACATTGGCTACCATGATTATATGAAATACCTTTTGATTCCTTTGGTAACAAAGAGGGAATTTTTAACTTTTACATAGTGGAGCACGTAAGAGACTGATTATCCTTGTGTATTTTCAGAGGACAATCCTCAAATCTGCCCACAACTCAACTTTTATTTTCAGTTTTTGAAAATAAGTGGTGAATATTAAGAAATTAATGTCTTAGACCCTTAATTGTAATTGAAAGAGGACGTAAATTAAAAAGCATTAGGAGAAAGAAAATAGACATAGCATATACTTTTACAAACTAATCTATTATTAGGAGAGGAGATTGGCCAGCAGATATATATGGATATTTATCATAAAATAACCAAGCAAACAAAATTCTACCTTTTCATAATCAGATAAATTAAACACGAGTTACTATATTTTCAGATATTGAAATAACTAGTTTCATTGTCATCTAATAGTTTCTGATGTTGTTGATATTAATGAGCTTGATAGTAGCCAGAAGTCCATTTACCCTAGAAAAGGATATGTTCTTCAACAGAATACATATTCTTGAATTCTTATAATTTATGTGATTTGAAATTGATGTCAAAATGTGAAAGAATAGGTCAATATTAAAACAAGTTTTAAATGAATAAAGAAACTCTCCATTGCTTATTACACTGAACAACTCAGTACTAGGATTGCATATAAAAAATATCACATAACTATTACATCTTAACCACTCTGGATTAAAGTTGATGATTTTGTTTTGTTTTCCTCAGTAATTTATAATTTATTGAATTTACCAAGAATAATTTTTGTGGAGCCAGAGCTTTATGTTAATACCATTACAACATCACATACTAATTAGGTTATTCCTTTTCCTGTGTTTAGAATAAAAACTGCATTAAATTGGACCCTTTTAATCTAAATTGTTACATGGATTTGCTTAGTGTTTAAAATTTATAAAATACCAGGGACAAAATCCTCAAGTAATTGTTACTTATTTTTCTTTATTATAATTTTTAAATTTCTTTGTGTCAATAAATTTTCTTCAAGATAACCTAATATTCCAGACAAAATAATAAATTCTTTACTCTGTATCATATTCACATAACTGTTTTTAATTAATTATTCTTGTGTTTTAATTTTATTATGCCCACCATTTAGGTGGCATTTAAGAAGGGAAAACATGAAAGTGTACCCTGAAAAAGCTGTGTGTATGTGAGGGTATAAGCATCAAATAAGGAAGAAACTATGAAAAGACAATGTTAAAACAAACTTATTTCAAATTTTCAATCTAGGAAGCTAAAGTCATGGTCCCCCCACCTCCCTTCATTCTTTGGAAAAGAGAATTAGTCCAGGTTTCAAGCACTTTTGAAAAAAAAAAAAAAAAAAGAGCTTTAAAATTTGTGCTTTTGCTAGGCCTTCCTCTAAATTGAAGAATAGATTAGTTGTATTGTCAGGTACTTTATAAGCTGATTTTATAAGTTAAAACCCACATGATTTTAGCTTTCAATAGTTTACTGAAGTGGCCTTTACCCAAAGTATTGAATAGTTGAATAGTGATCCATTGGATGGAATTGCTGTTTTCCATATTCTACCAAAACATTTGAATGAAACTATTTTTTCTGGTTGAAGTTACTCTTTGGGATAAATGGGAGCCACTTCAAACATGTTTTGTTTTTGAGAATCAGTAGTTTATATATTGCAGCTTTCTACTTCCTTTCAGTAATAGGATTTGAAGCACCTGAAAGTATTACATGAACAAAACATGTTTTATTTAAAAACTATTTTTTATCTAAAATGTGTTATAAACTTTGTTTTGAAAATAGAGAAACTTTGGCATAAATATATATCCCTGTGAACATGTTCCTTTAAACAAATACTCTGTCCATATGTATAATTCTCTTCCTAAGCTATCTTTATTGATAAAGGATTTTGTTCTAATAAATTATTTAACTTAAGTAGTAGTTCTTTCATTGTTTTTTTTTTCCAAGAAGTTTTTACTAAAAAGAGGAAAGAGTATTCACTGTTGTTCCTATTGATGTAGAAAAAGTGTCTTTCAAAGAACTACTGAGATATTTTCTATTAAAGTTGAAAGATCATCTAATTAATTTGAACATATTGATCTTCTCTAAAATCTTTTAAAATAATTTTTTGTACTTATAATTTTTAATCTATGTTTATTATTCTTACTTTGTAGTGGAATTTATCTATTTTGTTTTCTTTCTATAGACGACAGTCGAACTGCAAGCCAGTTGGATGAATTTCAGGAATGCTTGTCTAAATTTACTAGATATAATTCAGTACGACCTTTGGCCACATTGTCATATGCTAGTGATCTCTATAATGGTTCCAGCATAGTCTCTAGGTAAGTATTGAGCACTCTCCTTACTATTTTCTTTGATAAAAATACCTAGAATCTAGTTGAATTTGATATGCAGTTATATCGTTAAAATCCTAGGTTCTGAAGTTATGTTGCTGTCAGTTATTAGTATTGTAATCATAGGCAAGTTTATAAAGCTCTTCGTTGTTAAATTTTATCATCTCTAAGATGAAAAGATTAATATCATACATTTTATAAGGTCGCTGTTTCCTTTCTTACAATCGTTGTTTGTTTGTTTGTTTGTTTGTTTTGGGGGGTACCAGGGATTGAACTCAGGGGCACTCAATCACTGATTCATATCCCCAGCCCTCTTTTGTATTTTATTTAGAGACAGTGTCTCACTGAGTTGCTGAGCGCCTCACTTTTTGCTGAGGTTGGTGTTGAACTCTCACCATCCTCACGTCTTAGCCTCCCAAGCCACTAGGATTATAGGTGTGCACCAGCCCACAATCTGGTTTTGATGACAGAATATGTCCTCCTCATGAGTGCTCCCACTTTAATTTTCTGGAATTTTGTATAGAATTGGTATTATTTCTTTCTTAAATATTTTGTAGAATTTTCCAGTGACACTTTCCAGGGAACATTTTTTATTGACAAATTGAACTTCCTTAAGAGTTTTGACCTATTCAGGTTATTCTTTTCTTCTGACTTGAACGTTATTATTAGTTTTTGTCTTTTAAAAAATGTGTTCCTGTCATCTGGGTTGTTGAATTTATTGGCATGTAGTTTTTTATAGTATTCCCTTGTTGTTCCTTTAATAGCTTTAGAGTCTATGATAATGGTCCCTCTCTTATCTCTGACACTTTCACAATTTTCCCAAGCAGTCTGGCTTAAATGTTTGTCATTTTTATTGAGGCAACTCTTAGTTTTAATATTGTATATATCTGTTTTCATGGATTTTTGTTATTATTTCTTAGGCTTTTAATTTGTTCTTTGTTTTGCTAATTTCTTAAGGTAGAAACTGAGATCATTGAGCTGACAGTTTATTTTCTAACATAGAACTTTTGTGCTAGAAATATTCCTAAGTTTATTTTTTGTTGTTTTTAAAATTTGGGGGGCAGCTGAGAGGAGTACTGGAGATTTAACCCAGTGGCAGTTTACCACTGAGCTACATTCCCATTTTTTATTTTGAATCAGTGTCTCACTACTTTGCTGAGAGACTGGCCTTGAATTTGGAATCTTCCTGCTTTGGCCTCCTGAGTCACTGAAATTATAGGCGTGGCCACAGCACCTGGCTGTTTTTAATTTTATTTATTTATATTTTTTGGTACTGGAGATTGAACCCAGGGGCACTTAACCACTGAGCCACATCCCCAGTACTTTTTTATTTTTCATTTTGAGACAGGGTCTTGCTGAGTTGCTTAGGGCCTCTATAAGTTGCTAAGACTGGCTTTGAACTTGCGATCCTCCTCTCTTGGTCTCTCGAGCCACCAGGATTACAGGCACCACTGTATCCAGCTTAAATTTTATATTTAAAATTTGATAAAATCATATATATTTTTCATATATGGCATGACATTGCAAAGTATATATCAAAATACTCTTTAATTTCCATTTTTATTTATTTATTTATGGTTTTGACCCATGAATTACTGAGATATATTTTTAGTTTTCAAATACTGGGATTTTCCAGTAACTTTGTTATTGATTTATACTTTGTTATTTTCATCATCATCTTGCTGATTATTCTTTTTAAGTTTCTTAATTCAAATTTCTATTACACATAAAAATGGAGGGATGGAATAATAATTCCTCATATCACATCACTCAAATTCAGCAGTAAGGTTTTATTATACTTGGGGCACCAGTGCTGAACCCCATTCTCTCCAGATGAGAGTCTCCCACCCCATCCCTTTTTCTGTGTGGGGGTGTTCATTATACTTGCTTCATGTGTTCATTTTATTTTTATTTTCTTAAGTTTTTAAAGTAAATCTCAGATGCTACATCATTTCATTTATAATCTCCATTTCTTAAAATAATGGACATTGTAAAATTACAAGGCTAATCACATCTTAAGACAAAGCAGTAATCCCTTGGTTTCTTCAAATTGCTCGTCCACATCAAATTTACTAGGTTGAATTAATCTTGAAGAGATGTTTTTGAGACAGATCAGGAATTTGACAAGTTGTTTGTGTTTTTGGTGCTGGACCTGTGACTGATCTACATCCTCAGACCTGACTCATTTTAACTTGTACAGTTTACTGAAACTTTGCTTTTCATTTGTAGGACTAAAATATTTATGTGTATGAAGATTCATTCTCTGAAAAGAGTATTTGCAGGAAGTCTTTTAATGCATGCTAACTGGTTGCTAACTAAATCAGTAATGAATAAGACAAAAATCAGACATTTATTTTTATTTTGGCAGTGTGAGCTCTTCTTCAGTACTGGGTTAAACAAAATATGAAAATGCAGCAGATTGTAGGTTTCATTTAATTACATAATTCAGTAGCAACGAATCATTGACTACCTACTAAGCTAAATGTATAACCATAAACAGGCCAGACATGCTTATTCAGGAAAGCTCACAATTTATTTTAATGCCTGTATGATAAGAAATGCAAGAAATTATGAAACAATTTAGCTTAAAGCAACAGATTAACATTATTGCTTAAATTCTTAACAACAGCTAAGAATGTTTATGTTGATAAAAGGCCTCAGAAATGTAGTTTAACTATCAAGTTATTTTATAATATTGATGTGATATGTATACACTTGTCTATAATTTTGTGAGTTATAGCCAAGCCTAAATGTACCATAGTAGATCTCATTATATAAACTACTTTCTCTGATTATTTTGAATCTAGCCTGCATTTTATTTTCCTTTGAATACCTTGAATTGGTTCATCTTTTATGCTAGCATCCCTTCTTTTATTTCAATTAAACTGTATTAACATTCCTAAATGAAAAAATTCCAATTTTTAAGGTTTGCTAGGACAGGTGAAAACTGGTAGGTAGCAAGAAAAGATATATAGCGAAAAAAGTGAAGGGGCATTGAAAGTGATGGCCATTTATTGAGTTTCTGATTTCATTTTGTGTGTGTGTGTGTGTGTGTGTGAGAGAGAGAGAGAGAGAGAGAGAGAGAGAGTGTTTTGGTTTTGTTTTAGTTTCTTATAGTCAAACGTATTGATAATAAGTTCATTTTAAAGATTTCTAATTCCTCTCAAAATAGAAAATTTAATGAATTTATTTCAGGAAAAGGATGGGAAAAGATAATATTGAATTTGTATTATATCATAGACTAAGTAATTATTCTTTCAATAAAACTGCATGAAATATATCTCATGTTGATCACTTACTACAGTGAGAATCTAAGAGAAAACCAGAAACTGCTTTTTCAATCTTCCTTTGCTTGTTTGTGTCAACACTATACCTAGCATCCACAAGGTGGCAGCATTTATTTACAATATCTCATCTATGAGACCATTTACAAGGAGTGAAAATTGGTGGCTTATAGTGGAGTTCATCCTCCTGATTATCTACCAGATGGTCCTAGGTTAATAACATCAAGTAGTGAATGGAAAGGAGACACTTTTTTGCTCTTCATACACAGCAGTAACATACATTTTACATTTTGTCTGACATTAGATTTTCTGTGGCACCAGACATTATTGTAAAGTTTAAACTTACATGGTATTTAGTAGTGATGGCCCTTGGCTGAGTTTCTGGGGTGTGTGTGTGTGTGTGTGTGTGTGTGTGTTTTGGATTGAACCCAGGCCAGGGCCTTGTGCATGCGAGGTAAGCACTCTACCAACTGAGCTATATCCTCAGCCCCTCCATGTATATAGTCATTTATTTAAAAATAATTTACAATTGCTATCATTTGTGTGTGTGTGTGTGTGTGTGTGTGTGTGTGTGTGTGTTCATACATGTACTTAGGGTAATGATGTCCATCTCATTCCACCGTCTTTCCTATCCCCATCCCCCCTCCCTTCCGCTCCCTCCCCTTTGCTGTATCTAAAGTTTCTCCATTTCTCCCATGCCCCCCACCATCCCTATTATGAGTCAGCGTCCTCATATCAGAGAAAACATTTAGCATTTGGCTTTTTTGGGATTGGCTTACTGCACTTAGCATAATATTTTCCAACTCCATCCATTTACCCTGCAAATTCCATGATTTTGTTCTCTTTTAATTCTGAGTAATATTCCATTGTGTATATATTTTCCCTATTCATTCATCTACTGAAGGGCATCTGGGTTGGTCCTCCTGATTTGATTTTTAAATACCTAAATTGTTATGGTCAAAATTGTTATACAATCCACCACAGATTATTTTAACATTTTTGCTTATGTTTATTCAAATTGTTGAAATTGAGTTATGTCAGACATTACTAAATTCATGAAAAGAAAATGTTCATATATTGAGGCATTCATTGATGCTAACTCAATTTACTTCTCAGACACCCATAGGAAAAGTAATTCATTCTTTTCAGGTTCTGGTACCTCTATTATTTGCTTGTTAACTAGGCCTGAATGATGAACATTTTTTAATTTTAATTTAATGTTGTAACATTCAAGTGGTCTCTTTTTTCGTGGTTAAAAACATTCAAATTTTGTTTTTAAAGTAGCTATTTAAAAAGAAAAGATTATTTTTGCTAAACATCAGTTTATAATGAATTTTGATCCAGATCAGATTTAGGGTAACTGTAACTTTTAACATGTTTATGTTTTGTTTGATACCAGGTATTGAGTCCAGGAGCACTGATCCCCTGAGCCACATTCCCAGCTGTATTTATTTTTTATTTTGAATCAGGATCTCACTAAGTTGTATAGAGCCTTGCCAAGTGGCTGAGGCTGGCCTTAGAAGTTGGAATCCTCCTGCCTCAGCCCCATAAATTGCTATGATTACAGGCATATAACACCATGTCCAGCTTTAATATGCTTTTGATTGTAGAGTGCTATTGAATTTTAAATTTTTATTTAACAGATCTCCAAGCACTTATTAACTGGATTTATAAAAAAGAGATATACTTTTAAGGACTGCCAGTATCCCCCCCACAACACACACACACACACACACACACACACACACACACACTCACACTCACACACCCCTGCCCTGCCTCTCTGAGTCAGAATATATTTCTATCATTGTCTTAAAAGTCGCTGGCTATATAGGACTGTGGAAAAATAAGATGAATGGAAGTGCAGAAGAGAAGATTTTCTTCCTAAATTTTGCCTGGGATCCATGTTTTAAAACAGTTATTTGCTGAACAGTGTTTTAGGCTGGAAGTTCCCTGCTGGGTAGTAAGAGGAAAGGAGAAGAAAGTGGGCATGGAGGCAGATACTTTGGGAGATTAGGTCACTGGGAATTAAAAAATCTTTTAAGAGCTATGCAGTTTCCATATGTCATTTTACAGTGATGGGAGAAGTAGTGGTTGTAGTTTGTTATGACATTAACATACTTTCTTCTTTCTTTATATCCCAAATCATGTTGTATGTCATTTTTTGCATAATTTTGTGGTTGAAAGTAGAAATTGTTGTTAAAAACTGGGCTATCTTTGTGCTTAGCAAGTTTAAGGGGAAGATAAACTTTGAGCATAGCCTCTGGAGAAAACATGTAGAGGAAAGTTAAAGAAATATAATTCACATATATTCAGTTGTGTAGACTACCTCTGTAGGAGAAAGCCTTTATGAATCTTTGGAGTGCAACTCCAAATTTGAAGTAGGGGCTAGAAAGAGCAGTTTGCATGAGTAAAGTTTCATTTGGATGAAAAAAAAATGTGATCTTATTTCTTTGTTATCTATCCTATATAGAAATAGGCCCAATTAATCTTATTTAAATGAGACGAAATGAGAATTTGAAATTATTCTAGCATTTTATGTGGCACATTGTAAATACTGAGTAAATGTTAGTGTTATAATTTCAGATTTACAAGCTTACCCTTAGAATAGTGCTTCGGAATTAGAACTAGAGCTTGTTAAAATAAGATTGCAGAGCCCCACTCCCATAATTTCTGATGATCTAGTCTGTATAGGGGGAAAAAAACGTGGATTTCTAACAAATTCCCATGTGATACTAATGGTACTTGTCTGAGAAATGTTGCTGTAGATTAAGAGCTTTGAAAAGAAGAAATTCTGATAGAAAATATTTATAATCTTCAGGGAAAGGTCATGATTATTTTTTAATAAACCATATGTATTAAAACAGTTTAATAGCCACATAATAGACAGTATAATGAATTAATCAGATACATACACCTATTTAAGTAATGAATAACTTTGGAATGTTCAGTATTAGAAGTGCAGGGTAGTTTGTCTCATAAAAGTGAGGTTCATTTTCGTGCTTAGATAATTTATAGATTTTGCACTTGCACAAAGGTGAGAGGTGTAAATATCTTTGAAAGTAGAAAATGTGGTCAATATAATCAGTAGGTGGGAAGAGGGAAAGCAAAAATAACTGTCCTGTGTTCAGGGTAGAGACTAAATAGATTCATTGAATTCTGTATTTCTACAGTAATTTATAAGGTAATTTTTTTGTTACTAGGCAGAAATACTATGATTTATTCCCATTTATAAAACAACAAAGAGAAAACAGATGATAAAAACTTCTTTTATTTGAAAATGCAGTTGATGGGCTGGGGATGTGGCTCAAGCGGTAGCGCGCTCGCCTGGCATGCGTGCGGCCCGGGTTCGATCCTCAGCACCACATACCAACAAAGATGTTGTGTCCGCCGAGAACTAAAAAATAAATATTAAAAATCCTCTCTCTCTCTCTCTCTCTCTCTCTCTCTCTCTCTCTCTCTCTCTCTCCTCTCTCACTCTCTCTTTAAAAAAAAAAAAAAAGAAAATGCAGTTGATTTCAGTACGTTTCCTAACTGTAACATTGAAAACAAGTAAACAGTAGAATGGCATTATCAAGATTCTAAAAGTGATAGTCAAGCTAGAATTCTCTATTTGGGAAAGTTATTTCAAGATGAGCATAAATACAGACATTTTAAATTAAGCAAAAATGAAGGGAGTTTAGAGAATGTTTGACATGTGCTTCAGGAAAAGAAATGATTTGAGAAGGAGACGTTTAAATTGAAGTAGTCAGGGTTCAGTCAGAGAAAATAAAGAATTTAAATGTTTCAAGCAGAAAGCAATTAAAATTTAAAAAATTGGGAAATTTAAAAATTGTAATAAGGGATAGAAGATCAAAGTTGAGCAGCGGAGATTGTAAACCATACATAAAGCAGCAACAGTAGCTTCCTCTTAACTCAATGTATATTATGCAATTTAAATGGTAATACTGTGTCTGTGTGCCTCAAATATACCATTCTGTTGGGCGATGTCAATAATGGGGAATGCTATGTATGTTTGGGGGCAAGGGTATGGAGAAAATCTATACCTTCACTATAGTTTTGCTGTGAACCTAAAACTGCTCTAAACAATAATGTTAGTTTTTTTTTCTTTTAATGAGATAGGACCAAAATATCCCCTCTAAAGAGGAGTGATTGACATCTAAAAGAATTAAGAGTTTGATTAACTTTAAAACGTCTTAATTAACATGGATTGTAACATCTCTTTGAAAAATAATTAATTAAAACAATTTGGATCTCTTAAAAAAACTCAGTTGAAACAATACATATTATCACAGAAAATGTGATTGATAAGTGTATATAGGCAAAAACTCCTGTCAAAAGGAAAAAACTTTGATGATAAATCACAATGTAAAACACGTGTGTGTGCTGTATTTAAATAAGAGTTCTTAAAATACAAGAGCTGTGAGTGTTGAAAATGAGATTTAATTCAGGTTAGAAAGCATTGAATTTCAATTTCTTAGTTTCTGTCCTTCACTCTGCCTTAATCTGCCTTTTTTTTTTTTTTTTGCGTGGGCGCACGTGCACGTGCGCGTGCACACACACACACACACACACACACACACACACACAATGTTGTAATGATTGGGTCCAGACCATGGTGGAGTTTAAGTAAAAATCCCTGTGTTAACTCTAAGAGAAAAGAAGCATATTTAAATATTTAATTGAGACTTTAAAGCAGATCCATGACAGGCTGAGTGGACCAAAAATAAAACTATGTAAGTTTTAAATGGTTTTGTAACTAACAAGCTAGAGCATATATACAAACACTGATAAAGAATAAACTTTTCTTTAAACTATCTTTGGAACATCAGAAAATGTGCAAAATCTTGATCATATACCAAACCTCAAATTATAGAAAAATAAAAGAGCAGAGAATGCATTCTCTGATCACAATATGGAATAAGATGATTAGGAGATAATGGAATGAGATAAATTTAGGAGATGATAAAAACTTATCATGTTCCAGGCATAGTTGCACACACCTGTAATTCCAGCAGCTCTGGAGACCAAGGCAGGAGGATGATGGCCTAGTTCAAGGTCAGCCTCAGCAATTTAGCAAAGCCCTAAACAACTTAATGAGACCTTGTCTTAAAAATAAAAAAGAGCTGGGGATGTGGCTCTTAATTCCTGGTAGGGGGAAAAAATGCAGCCTACAGGCAAATCTAAATGCTGTTAGGCAGCTCTAAAGATCAAAAGGGATTGCTGTGTCACATGGGAGTTCATAACCCACTTGAATCAATCTGTGAAATATGGTATATTAAGAACTATGTAATGTTTTGAACAACCAACAATAAAATAATTAAATAAATAAATAAATAAATAACTTGAAAACAAAACAAAACAAAAAAAAAAAAAGATCAAAAGGGAGATGAAGCTACTGTGATGAAACTTCTCTGTGTTGGAACCTGTAGAGATAGCTCAGTGCTGAGAATGAACTTCTTGCTTTCAGCCCTTACTGATAAAGTATGGGAAGAATGTAGTTAAGCACCTAACCAAAGAAGCCAGAGAAAGAGCAAAATAAATCTAAATAAAATAGAAATAAGTAGGATAAAAGTAGTACATTATGAAAATAATTATTAAATCAATCCATAGTCTTTTTAAAATAGATGATGCAGACTGCTAGTTAACCTGATTAAGTAAAACTAGGAGAAACCATGAGTACATTAAAAAAAGAAAAAGAAACTGGGGAAATGACTGCCAGTACATAGGAAGAAAAAAACACTAAGAAAAAACTGTGCTCAGACTATTGTAGGGAATTTGGGGAACTTGAATGAAAGAGATTATTTTCTAGGGAATGTAAGTGATCTAAACAGGCCAGGCCCTAAAAGGAAACAAAAATCTTTATGGACTAATAAATTATGATAGGAAAAAATAAAGTTGACAAATAGAAAATAATCTAAGGACACAAACTAACTGGAAAAAGTGAGACATCTAAAAGAAGAAAACTTTAAATTTTGTTTAATTAACAATATCTTAAACAAATAGAAACAACATATTCCTAGATGGAAACACATCATAAAAATCGGTGTATAAATTTTACATGATTGTAATGAAAATTCCAGTGGATACATTTGGTTTAGGAAATAGATAAGTTGTTTTCAAACTTTAAAATACAGTTTACCAATGAAAATTCAGAGGATAAAGAATAATGAGAAGGCAAGGTGGGCAGGTTGTTGGGGGCTGAGGCAGAAGGATGACAAGTTTGAGATCATACTCAGTAACTCAGTGAGATCCTGTCACAAAACAAACCAATCAAAACCAAACCAAAACAAAAACTCCCCTGGTTCAATTTCCAGCACCAAAAAGCAAGAGTAGGGGTTAATGAGAGGGCACTGGTTCCTACAAGATGTTACCACATATTATGATGAAATTTTAATTAAAACTGTGTGGTGTAAGAATGCAGAGAATGTCATCCCACATTCTTGTAAGAATTTAGTAAATACAGTATAAACATTATTCTTCATATGAAAAATAAAATACTTAGTGCACTCCTCATAAAACAAATTCCAGATAGATTGAATATTTAAATAGAAAAAAACGAAACTGGCAAACTTTTAAAAGAAAAATTCAGGATACAGTTGTTTAAAATCCTATGGAAAACAGTAAAAAAGGAATAAAGAAAATAATGCAAGGAAGCATGGGGTAGAGGCAGACTCAAGGTAGCTGCTTGAAGCAAGTTAGGTAAATGGCCTTAATGAGAATCTGATGTCTAGTTAAGACCTAATGGAAGAGAGGAAGTGTTTGCCATGTGCATACTGAGAGAAGAGTATTACATCCTCAGGTTTTATCAGGTGCTGTATGCCTGGATGGAAAGAGGTGTGGAATTTCTTAGGTGTACCCTTGAGACTAGGGTAGCTGGAACAAGGGAAGCTGGAACAAGTGATTACCATTTTGTAATCACTTCACCTTTTTCAGAAGGTTACATAATAAGCCATTAAATATTTTGAACCAATGGAATGATGATGTGACTTGTGTTGAGAATAGACTATGGATTTTAGGAGATTAAATATGGAAGAAATGATACTAGTAAAGAGCCTTTTATAATAATACAGATAAGAAATATTGTGACTTCATTGAGAATAGTAGCATTGAGCCAGTGCTTTGGTTTAAATGTTTTTGTTGTTCCCCCTTTACCACCACCACCACCGATATTCATTTGTAGAAACTTAATCTCCAGGATGAAGGTATTTGGATGGGGATCCTTAAGAGTGAGTGGAATGTGTCCTTACAAAAGAAGCTTAGAGACCCTCTATCCCTTTCTCCATTTATTGCCACATGAGACTCAGGAAAGAGGCCTTTGCAAGATAACAAATCTTGATCTTGTACTTCCATCCTTCAGAACTGTGAGAAATAAATTTCTCTTATTTATAGATTACCCAGTTTTAGGTATTTTGTTACAGAAGCCCAGAAAGACTAAGAAATCAGCAAGGAGTGCTTAGACTTTGGATATATTTTAGAGATAGGGCTGAACGATGCTTTTGGTTAAAGTTAATAAGGAGATGGTTAATTAATAAGATGAAGCTGATGTTTGGCAGGGTATTCAGAAACTCAATTTAGGACAAAAATGCCTGTTAAATTAAAATTGGAGCTGTCAGGCATGAGGTATTAGTGCAGAAAGAAATCTGGTATCTGAGACACACATCACATAATCATGAGTGTATAAAATTGTGATGGGGATAAGACCACCAAAGAAATTCATGAAGATTAAAAGGTGACAAGGTACATAGATTTAGCTCTGGGATACTTAAATATAAAAGTGATGATGAGGAGGAAGTAAAGTAGAATGTGACGTAACTGCCAGTGAGGTAGGTGAAAAATAACCTCTTTCAAGGAGAAGACAGAGATCATGTGTGTTAGCTGTTGTTGATGTTCAAGTTAAGAATTCACAGTTAACTATTACTTTTAGCAACCTGGAGGTCATTGTTGACCTTGTAACAACACTTACAATGGTAAAAACTTGGTTCCAAGAAGTTAAAGAGAGTGGAGAAGACAAATTGGATTGAGTGTGAACTTTTGTGTGTGTGCAAAGTTCTTCTGTTAGAAAAGCAACAGAATGGTAGCTAAAATAGGTTTGCAAGAGATTTTTTTTTTTTTAACTTGATAAGAAAGAAAAACTTTGAATGGCTTGTGGAAAAGATCCAGGATAGATGGAAAAGTTGATGATATGAGAAAGGATGTAGAATTTAGGAAGGTAAGCAAGGGATGGGGCCGAGCATACAGATGACCTTCTGATCAGATCTGGCAACTTGGATCATTCATTTTGGAATGACAAGAGAAGTGACATAGTATATCAAAGTATGTTGGGATAAATGCTGGTAAGTGAAGATTATGTTAATGGAAGCTGTTGAAAATTACCTTCTTGTTCTTTTTATACTTTCAATAAACTGAAGAGCAAAATCGTCTGGAAGAATGGGGATGGTTGTCAGAAAGTGCTATGTCAGGTTAATTTGATCTTATAGAGGGGCATAGTTAATGCATATGTCTAGGATATGATCATTGTTGTATGGAGTGGAAAGAATAAAAGATCTTTGGAGAAGAGGACCTATAGATGATAAAACTAAGAATTGTGACAGGAGTGGATTTGGAGGCAGAGACAGTGAACTGATAATTAAAAATTTCCAAGAATGCATGGGGTGATAGAAGGAGTAACAAGGAGAGAAATATTGGGTGATTTATGTTACAGGAGATTTTTGAGCTGGGGCATTTAAGAGGGAAAATGGTTAGAAGATGCTGTATAGCAAGGAGAACACTGACTCCATGTAAAAGTCTTTGAACATGGCTTGCAGAAGGGCTTCAGGGAAAGCAGTGTTTTCAGGGGTGAGCAGATTCAGTTAGATAAACGGAATAGTTAGGGAAGGAATGGACGTAGTTAGGAGCACTGGAGGATGGTGAGAGGTTTATCTTTTACTTATATTAAGATGCACATAATGTTTGATGTAGCCACTTATGTCCTGGGATAAATGGACTTAAGAATGTTCTTCAATATGTGAGAAATAACAGGAGGATATAATTGCACAATAAAACTTTAGAAATTAATTATTTTACTCAATTAATTATAATTACTATAGTAAACTGATTAAATTCATGATATATTCATGTGATGGAATTCTATGCAATCCTTGGGAAAGAATGAAAGAAGGCTAATATATACAGATATGAAATGATTACAAGATACTGTTAATTGAGGGGAAAACCAGTATGTATAATGCCATTTCATGTGTTTAGTTCAAAAATGTGAATTCCCACATTTGTGCATAGGAAAATTCTTATTAGAATATAGAAACTAAAATTATTGGAGGCTTATTTGGAAATCCTGGGAGGAAGACCTTTTTTTTTTTTTTCCTGTACATTTTTACTGTTGGCTACATATTTTTTTTAATAAAAAGGTTTCAAAACATTCAAGCTGTGTTGGAGGATTTTCCACAATAGTGGGAGATTAAATTTTGCATCATAGAAAATGAAAATTATGTGACATACTTGACATTCTTCTGTGGATCTCTCAAATACTGTTTGTTTTTGTTTTGTTTTTTAAATATTTTTTTTAGTTGTAAATGGACACAATATCTTTACTTTATTTACTTATTTTTTATGTGGTGCTGAGGATCAAACCCAGTGCCTCACTCATGCGAGGTGAGTGCTCTTCCACTGAGCTACAACCCCAGCCCTGTTTTTGTTTTTTTATATCTTGATTTTTCATCGGCTCAGTCAGTATCTGGCAGATAACAGGCCCTCCAAATATTTGATTACTGAAAATATTCATGCATCATTCTTTAATTTAGGTGGGCCTCAGGAACCATTGACTTCTGAATTCCTTAACTGATTTGATTATACTATGTACAATCATTCCTACTATTATGAACCCTGTGAGCAATTATGTAACATAATCTTGGTCAAATTATTGAACATCAGTATACCTTAGTTTCTTTATCCATTTAGTAAAGATTTAATTTATTTACAGTTCTTAAAAAAAACAATGCTTGACATATAGTAAGTATTATATATGTAGAGGGAGTTTATCTATTAATATTGATTAATTTGAGAGGAGGCTTAATGACACCAATTCTTTATTGACCTTACTCATGTTTGTGTTCTTTAAAGATCTGCCCATTTCTTTTCATTAATGATCAGTTTCTTAATGTATATTCTGTTTCTTTGAAATTATGGTTACCTGTTATTCTTGTGACACACTGATATTAATGAATGAGATTTTTTAACAACTGTTCTTACTTGATACTTTCCTTTGATAAATTGGGTTCCAGTGTTCAGGGATATTAATCTACCTTGTTTGTTAATACATATTTTATAATTGCAAAAAGGTATAACAGACTGTAGGAACACTGACAAAATTCATTTCTTGAGCATATTGACAGCTTTGCATTGCTCGTGTGCCACATTATACCTGAAGTATGCATTAATCTGCTGTCCTATGTGGTCTGTTGCCTTGCTGCTTAATCAGTTGATTGATGGCCTTTTTGACAAAGAATATAACTCGTTTTCTATAACTGAATTGTGTTTTTCAACTGTTCACATAAATCACTTTCTTTAAACAGTTGAAATATTTCAAAGTATGAAAGAAAAAAACAGCCATGTTTAAAGTAAGTTTCCAGTATATTTTTCAGAGGAAATTTGTGTATTTTGAATTAAAAACATTCTGTGAAATCAAATTTATCATTACAGTAAATTTTTCATAAACCAGTGGGTTTAATAATTGCTGGTGATAATATAGGGCAGAAGTGGATTTTATATAATAGCAAGACTTCTTACAATTATTTTTAAGATTTAAATTGCATAAGCAGATACATTTCACTTAATTTGCTTACCTTTTGTCTCAGCCTATCTAGTCATGGTACACTTTTGTATTATTTTTGTGTTATGCGACTATAGTAAAAGTGAAATATCCAAAACATAAGAAAATAATAGCAATGAAATCAAATCAAAATGTTAATTTTTTAGTGTGAAATGCAAAAGTGGACTAATGTAGCTAAATAATAAACTGGGTTACAAAAAAGGACAGAACTGTCTTTAACAACAGGGTAGCAGAAAAAATAATACACTTTATTTTAAGTCATTGTATCAGCTGTTTTGATAGTTTGTGTCAGTTTTCTTGCAGTATCTTTCAACTTGATTTAATAAGTTGCTGTTTAATATTAAAGCTTTTTTATATTAAAAACTAATAGTTTACTAATGGTATGTTTTTCAATGGCATACTTTTACTAGTACAACACTGTAATGCTGTTGTTGTATTAGCTGTGTATGTTTATAAGTGAGCAAAAGAGCATTTAGGCATGATTTAACTGGTTCTCACTTGAAGTCTCAGGCACACCAAAACCTCCTAAGTTGAAGACAGGATTTCAGTTCTTATAACTCTGTTATTTACCAAATATAGTATTATTTCTCCTTCAGTGACATGAGGCTGTGAAAATAAAATTGGGTTGAGATACATGAATATTTGCCAATAATAAAATTCTGCTATGATAGTGTCTACAGCACAGCAAATGGTAGCTGGGCAGCAGTTCAATTAAGATTAGTGTACAGATTAATCCATTACATTGCTATATAGTCATATTTTATTGGAGGGAACATTTGCTGAATTGTGCCATAGTTAGTTACACTTAATGAAATTCTTGCAAAAATTATGTAAAATTAAAGAAGAAACTAAAGTTCATGAATAAATTGACATCACACTGTCTTGAATGGAAGTATTCTTTATGTGTACTTACTCTTTTTTATCCATCATCACCAGCTTAGTAAGTTTCTTATTAAATGATTAACTAACCATTAATTGTTCAGTAAAGGTATATGACATCATGTAGGTGTTTGTATTTATATGCCTTTAATGAACGTTTGACATATGCAAGTATTTGAGAAGAAATTCACATAAATGGTTGCAGAAGGCACATTCATACATAGTTTTATTTGATTTTAAGCCTTAACCTTTATACTTTACATTCCGACTTGTACACAAATAATCATTGGCATCAACTCTAATGCCAGATTACCTGATTTTTAAAAAATACTATCTCAATCACATGTAAGATAGCTGATTTTGAGCAGGTTACTTTAATTCCTATTGTTCTCATCTAAAAATGTGGATGATGATAATAAATAATAACCACCTCATAGGGTTGTTAGATTAAATGAGTTAATACCTGCAAAATGTTTAATAGTGAATCATACATGGACATTGTTATTATTATATAATTGTAGATCAGTGAGAATTATCATGTAGTCTAGATTTATAGATAAACGACTAGGGAGCATGCTTAAATCATGTGGAGAAGTAATGTATGTGATGATTCTTTTCAATTTTTACTTCCATTAGGCCACTTAGATTCCTAGCTAGTTATATAACAATGACTTTGTTGAGGCTCCACCTTAAGTTCCTCAAAAGTTAATAAGAGCTTGTACTTTGCTTTGAAATAGCTTACTTTGAAATTTGCCTTTAAACAAACAATAAGATCACTAAGAAATAGGACTGAATTCCCCAAGTTAACTCTAAATGAAGGGAAAGAGTTTAAGGATTGCTGCCCCTATTTGTAATATAAGTGATATGTATTGGTGCCGCAGTCCGGCTGGGCACAAAATCATGAGCCACTCAAGCAGGAACAGACTTTATTTCCGAACTCCCTTGAACACCCAGGCAGACAGCAGGGGTCTAATATCCAATTGAATACACATCTTAACATAACCATTATCATCTCAATGGCTTGCTGGCATCATCTTTCAACCAAAAATGCCATGCTTCATTCCTACTTGGCTATGGCTCTCAGCATATCCCCTCTTCTGTTTAATTAAGCACCAAGCATGTGGCTTAGGGACCGTGCCTGTTAGGCTGTCCAATACTACATATGGCTCTTACCCGTCATCGGATGAGCTGACCTCAAGGCGTCAGCCTCCTGTCTTAGGTTGGTACCACTGCAATTGGATCATACCCGTCACTGACTACTGGTCCAGCATACAGCCATACTTGTGGATAGGCCTATGCACCAGTGGGGGGATGAGGTTCTTTGCCTCACCTCGGTTGGCCCCCAAATTTGGCCTTGGTGCCAGTGGGGGGGTGAGGTTCTTTGCCTCGCCTCTGTTGGCCCCAAAAATTTAGACCATCACTAGCAGAAGGGAGGAGGATACAGAAATGCCACGACATTAAGCCAATTGACGGCTCCTTTGAAAAATTGTACCACCAGTGACATCATCAGCAAAAATACTCCAGCATTACTACAATTCACTGCACCAACAGATAGTTCACAATGTATACAAGTGATACATAGTCCAGGCAAGTTCTGCAAGCAGTTCAAAGCGGAGGAGTCTATCAATATGTCCATTTCCTCCCAAAGTAAATCGACTCCTTGATTGAGCATTACTTGTTGAGTTATTATTCATTGATGCATCAGTTTATACAGTTTACTGTGATAGCTATGGAAGAAACTGTAGTTTGGTTTTATCTTTGTCTTCACCAGCACTGGGATGAAGATAGGAATTCTGGCAATGATGGCTAAAAAAAAAAAAAAAAAAATATGTAACATTCCAACAGGTACTAAGAAAACAATTTTCTGAGCAATTTACATTATCCTGAACAGAATTATTAAATATAATGAAAAGGAAAGGTGAACGTAAACAAACAGATCTGTTAACCTCCTTATTTGTTCACATTTAAAACAATCCTCAACAGCTGTTTACCCATATTGGAGATCACTTTTGTTTGGGAGATATATCGGGAATGGATTTGGAGAAAAGTAATGACAAAAATGGCTCCATTTTTATGTGTGTTCTGTCCCTTTTTCATCACCCAGTTCAGTATTTCAGCTTGTATGCTATTTTATTAAAATAGCATTAAGTGCTCTGAAATCTGTCACAAAATGATAGGAAAAGAAATAACTAGAATTTGTGCAAAAATTAATTGATAATATTCTTTTGACATGTTTATAATGTACCAAACCATTCAAACCATTAAATTTTACTATGGTTAGTAGAGCTGAATTGAAAAGCATATCAGGTGTCAGGAACAAAAGCCTGTCTGCAAGCACAGCTGTATATGCACAGCTAGCTGTCTTGGTGAATCTTGATGTGCTATCGTGGACATGGGCCTAGCATAATTTGAACATATTTCAAATAGATCTTTTATCCATGTTGATCAAATAATTTTCACTTTAGAAATAGAAAGTATAAAATTCTGAAAATTGTTTTTGTAAATGTCACAAGGATAGGTAAATGATTTTAAGAGATAAACTATATACTTTTTCCTCCTTAGTATTGAGTTTGACAGAGATTGTGACTATTTTGCAATTGCTGGGGTTACAAAGAAGATTAAAGTCTATGAATATGGCACAGTCATCCAGGATGCAGTGGATATTCATTACCCTGAGAATGAAATGACTTGCAATTCCAAAATCAGGTATTTACATGGTTTTCTTGTCCTGATGCAGTATGTGTATAACAGTTGGTATGTATAATTAATGAGAGATTGTTTTACCTTTCCATGAGATTCCTTACACATTCATGGTGAATGATGTAATTGCACTGCATATATGGAGGATGTGTTATTGACTTAAAACAGAATATCTTTTTAGATGTTGTAGAATTTGGGGGAATTGAGAATAGCTAAAACCATAAATGTTGAAAGTTTGACTTTGTTAGAACATTTTAATTGAAATTTCAGTCATAAGTTACATTGGTCAAGGCAAAATTTTTTGGATATACAGAAACCCAGTTCAAACTAGTTTATCTGGCTTGTGTGATTCTCTACAACTGAAAGCTGTAATCTCATATCCATCTTACAACTAGTGATCAGAGTAAAAAGGGTTAAAGGCCATTACTTGATTTATTACTTTCAGTTTAAAAATCTAGGAGTTGTTGGTAGAATTGTGATTGTGAACTTTAAATAAAAGCTGCTCTTTCTGATCACATTAAAATCCTTTATATCCTATTATTTATATGTAAAGTAAGTTTTAACTTTCTTTCAGCTGTATCAGTTGGAGTAGCTACCATAAGAACTTGTTAGCTAGCAGTGATTATGAAGGCACTGTTATCCTATGGGATGGATTCACAGGACAGAGGTCAAAGGTCTATCAGGTAAATTAAGGTACTAGTTATAAAGAATAAGAATTACATTTTTGCCTCATTTTCTTAACAATTATAGAACTTCATGTGTGTTATGATTACAGATTTGGAGACATTTTTTACACATGTGTGATAATTGTAATACCTCATCCAAAGGATTTCTTCAGACTTTGATGTTTTTATCTCTCAAATAAATTTCCAAAAATAATAATATTAGTAAATGTATATATAAAAAGATTTATAATTGCTTTGCATCAATATTTTAGTTTGCTTTTTTTTTTAGCCTCTTGTCTTTCCTGCCCTTTCATAGCAATAAATTGGTTATCAGTATTTTGTTGTTTTATTTTACTTTATTTATTTTAAGATCTATATTCTAAGTCTTTTTGTCTTCCTTCTATATCCAGGAGCACGAGAAGAGGTGTTGGAGTGTTGATTTTAATTTGATGGATCCTAAACTTTTAGCTTCAGGTTCTGATGATGCAAAAGGTACTATTTGAATCTCTCTCCTAGCATTACCCTCTCCTGCTAATTCCTTTAATTGGCTGAGATACAAACACTTAGTGAAAGACTCCTGTTAATCCTTTGTGATTACTGATAAACTATGCCAAACATAATTTACAAAAATCAGTTTCTCTTTTTTTGAGTGAAGGAAAAATGAATGTATTGCATTCTTATAATGATGTTTTCTGGATTTGTGCCACATAATGACATTTTAAATTGCTGTCATCTTATAGCCAGGTCCTTTGGAAGTTTTTGGTGTATCCTAAAGTCTCTTCACAAAGTTTATAATATTTTAAGGCAAAACCTCTGTATTTCTTTTTGCCTGTTTAATTGACTTTTTCTCTTTTTCTTGTTTATCCATCTTTATTATCATTTTCTGTTATTCTTACTGTGCTTTTCTGATATGATTCTTCTATTAGGTTTATAAAGCTCTGTGGACAAATTTCTTTTACCTTAGAGTCAGTAGCCTTAAATTCTTTGCCCTTTTGTTCTTTTCTTCATGTATCTTCCAGACTAAAGGTTAGATAGACAAAAATAGGTCTGGCATTGCAAGCATTCTGTTTTCTCTACATCCTCTCAACACTTATTATTTCCTTCCTTCTTACCTTCCTCCTTTCTCTCGCCTTTCCCTTTTAATTTATTTGTTTATATTTTTTTTAAATATATGTTTGAAGATCCTAATATTAGGAACAAAGTGGTAGCTCATTGGGGTTTTTATTTCTGCTTTTTTGTCATTTATTATTGATTATCTTTTTTATGTATGCATTGGCCATTCATATATTTTTTTTGAAAAATTATCTATTCAAGTCTCCTCTTTTAATCAGCTTATTTGTTTTTGTTTTTGGTTTATTTGCTTGGGTTGTAAGAATTATCTGTATATTCTGGATGTTAATCACTTATCAGATATGTGATTTGCAGATGTTTTCTCCCATTCTGTGGTTGCCTTTTTAATTTTTTAATAATGTTCTTTGATGAATGAATTTTTTTTTTTATTTTGATGAAATTTAAGTTGTTTTTTGTTGTTGTTGTTGTTGTTGCCTGTGCCTTTGGTGTCATAACCAAGAAATCACTGACAAATGTCATGAAGGTTTTCTCCCTTGTTTCCCTTTAGGAGTATTTTAGTTCTTACATTTATGTCTTTGATCTATTTAGATTTTGTGTATGGTATAGCATACGACTTTATTCTTTTACACATGGATATCCAGTTTTCCCAGGACCTCTTGTTAAAAATACTGTCTTTTCCCATGTTGAATGGTGTCAGCACCCTTTTCAAAAATTATTCCACTGTCCATACAAGGTTTTATCTCTGGTCTTTCTGCATTAGTTATTGGTTTTTTAATGTATGTCTTTGTGCTGATACCACATTGTTTTGATTAGTCTAGAGTTGTTTTGAAATGAAGAAGGATGAGTCTTCTTGTTTGTTTCTTTTAAAGATTATTTTGGCTATTTGAGACCCTTGAAATTCTGTATATTTTTTTTTTCTATTTTTGTAAAATACTTGGGGGTTTTGGAAGGGATTGTATTGAGACTTCATTGATTTTTATTTGTTAATATTTTCTTCTTCTTGATCTGGGCTTAATTTCCTCTCCTTTTTTGAGTTTAAGGTGAAGTTTTGTCACCGTTTTGAGACCTCCTTTTTTCTAATCTAAACGCTTTGTTACACATTTCCCTTTAAGCATTTCTATAGACAGTTCCAAAAATATTCTTACATATGAAAATATATGATGTTTGTCAGAGTATGTACACTTAAGCACATATTTAAATAATACTATAATGAATGCACATGTAAGGGATATGCCACCTTACTCTAGATTGCTTGTTTTGTTAACCTGTCCTTTTAATTTAATTTTTTTTTTTTTTTTAATTTTACTTTGGTACTAAGGATTGAACTCAGAGGTACTCAACCACTGAGCCATATCCCCACCCTTTTAAATATTTTATTTAGAGACAGGATCTTTCTAAAGTTGTTTACGGCCTCACTGAGTTGCTGAGGCTGGCTTTGAACTTATATTACTCCTGCCCCCACCTCCCAAGCTGCTGGGATTACAAGTGTGCGCCACCTTGCATGGCTTGTTACCTGTCTTTTAAGTTAAGTTTTCTTGTGGGTCTGAATTACCTCTCAGTAGAAAATCATTGTTTATTTTGGCTTTGACATTGAAGCTAGACTTTGTTGGCTTCAAATAAGTTGTTGTGTTCTTCAGGCATTCAGTTTAAACACTTTTTGGTCCTGGTAAACCAAATTATTTCACATTGGCACAAAGCACATCAGTCATAACAAGGAAACTTTTCAAGTTACAGAAGTACTTGCTAATGTATTTATTTCTCTTTATTGTCTTTCCCTTAGTGAAGCTGTGGTCTACCAACCTAGACAATTCAGTGGCAAGCATTGAGGCAAAGGCTAACGTGTGCTGTGTTAAATTTAGCCCTTCTTCTAGATACCATTTGGCTTTTGGCTGTGCGGGTAAGAAATGAAAGCAGATTTGTTTGATTGATGTGGTTATCATGCCTAGAGGAACTTTTTATTTTAACAAATAGCTACCTTTGTGAGCTTAAATTTTGTTCTCATTATTAGACTTGAAACTAGAGATATACCGTCCTTATTTACATAGTTAATATATCTTGATTGCACTATTCTGTCACTCTTTATTACATAATTTGAGTTTGTTGATTTTTTGCCTTATGAAGATATTTAAACAAGCTATATTCTGTAGGCACAATATAGCTTTTTTTTTTTTAAAAGGAAGCCTATTCCTCTGGCAGTTTTTTATTGAGTCCCTACTATGCAAAAACTAGGGACAGGGAATAATACAGTCTTTTATCATGGAGTACATGCTAATAGTATAAGTATTCAAGAAAAATATTGGGTTTTGTTTAATAGCAAAGAATCATTTGCTAAAGTACATTTCTTAACCTCAGGTACCATCTGTCTGGATTTCGGTGGGGCATTCCCACATTATACCTGTTGTACTGTCATTTTACTGTTAGTGTCCTTTTGCATTGTAAAAACAATCACAAGTTAGAAGATAAAACATATGGCTACTTTATTCTCAATTCCTTTATCTTCTGTATCTTTTCCCTTCTTGAATATTTACTAAAATATCAAATACCATAATTTAACTTCTTCCTGGTAAAAATCTGATTTTTTAAAAAATTAAGAAAATCAAGGTTTACAAAAAAGATAAGTTATCATCATAATATGAGAACAATAGCAAATTTAAGAAAAGGGAAAGCATACTTTAAACTTTGACATTATACCTTTCACTGTTTTTAACTCAAGTTGTCTTTCTCTGGGAAACTGATAAAATTTCATAAATTTCAAGAGGGCATGTAGGTATGGGTAGAATTCTTTTTATTAGCATATGGAATTTTCTTTATAATGATTAGCTGGTACTTGCTTCCATTAATCTCTGCATTGATGATTGTGAAAGAAGGATGTTATGCATAAAACTCTTATAAAAAACACTGTCGCTTGCATTAATTCTTTAGTTGTTTTCATTATTAATATTTTATCATGCATTCAATTAAAATATACTTAGTTTATTGTTATTAAGGTATGTTCTGTTTTATAAACACACATTAACCATTACCCATTGTTTATGGATAGATTATATTATCAGCATTAAATTAATATGTACAGATATGCATATCTTCAAACTTTTTCCTTCTTAGAAGATCAGAAGCTATTTTTAAAATGCTGGTAGGCAGTCTTACACCAGTAATGATTAACTGTATAAATTTTCATACATTTCTTACTTAATTTTATTATTTGCTTTTCCATGTAAGCTTTTTAAAAATTAGTTAATTTTACAGTAAAATGAATTTTTACATACAGCATGCAAATGAAGCACAACTTCTCATTCCTCTGTATATACATGGTTCAGAGTCACTCCACTAGTGTAATCATACATGTATATAGAGTAATAATGTTGGTCTCTTTCTACTGTCCTTCCCATCCGCATAATCCTACCCATCCCCTCAATCCCCTCTACACAAAACAGAATTCCTTCTTTTTTCCCTATCTCCCTGCCTCACTATGAATCAGCATCCGCTTACCAGAGAAAACATTCAGCATTTAGTTTTTTAGTATTGGTTTATTTTACTTAGCATGATATTCTCTAGTTCCATCCTATTACCTGCAAGTGCCATAATTTCATTCTTTTTTAAGGCTGAGTAATATTTCATTGTGTATATATACCACAGTTTTTTTTAATCCATTCCTCTGTTGAAGGGCATCTAGGTTGATTCCATAGTCCATCTATTGTGAATTGAGCTGCTGTAAACATTGATGTGGCTGTATCACTGTAATATGCTGATTTTAAGTCCAAGGAGTGGGATAGCTGGGTCAAATGGTGATTCCATTTCAGGTTTTCTGAGATATCCTCATACTGCTTTCTATGGTGGTTGCACCAATTTGCAGTCCCACCAACAATGTATATCTTTTTCCACACATCACTGTGAACACTTATTATGGCTTATATTCTTGATAATTGCCATTCTGATTGGAGTGACATGAAATCTTAGTTTTAATTTGCATTTCTCTAATTACTATAGATGATGAACATTTTTTCATATTTGTTGATTGATTGTATTTCTTCTTCTTTAAAGTGTCTGTTCAGTTCCTTATTGATTGGGTTGTTTTGTTGGTGGTAAAGTTTTTTGAGTTCTTTATATATCCAGGAGATTAGTGCTCTGTCTGAGGTGCATGTAGTAAAGATTTTTTTTCCCATTATGTAGGCTCTCTATTCATGTCATTGATTGTTTTCTTTGCTGAGAAGAAACTTTTTAGTTTGAATTTATCCCATTTATTGATTCTTAAAATTCTACTTTTTGTAGAAGTCTTGTAAAGGAAGTCAGGTCCTAAGCCGACATGATGAAGATTTGGGCCTACTTTTTCTTCTATTAGGCATAAATGTTTTCAACTATATTTCATTATAACCTATACTCTTTAGCAGATGAAGTTTTAATTGTTTTTAAGTGTCCATATGACTCCAAAGAAATGGGAATTACAAAATGTAACCTATTCTTATGGTAATTACTTCTAACTGAAAATTAGAAAAAGAAATAGTTTTGGAATAAATGAATGAGTTCCATTTAATGAAAGTAAAAATTACAACCAGGCAGCACAGATTTTCTTGCTGTAATAATCAGGAATTAATTATCTAATTTAGCAACCAGCCACACTTTCTCTGGGTTTGCGCTGATGAGAGCACATAGTGATTAACAACTGGTGTTGTCCGAGAAACTTGTGGGTAGGGGTCAGTCTGTAGCGCAGTATTTCAAAGGAAATGCATCTACATGCTTGTTCTCAATTGTACAAATGTGAAGTTGCACTCCTTTCATACATACACTCAGTTCTTCTTTTCTTTGCTCTCTATTTTTACCTTAGATCAAATTCTACCTCTTTTGTACAAATGAAAGTTCTTTCTGTACTTTTATAATATCCATTAAAAACAAAGATACAATATGAATGGTTCCTTTTTTGAAGAGGAAAGAGAAAATGACTTCTAAGATGCAACCCCAAAGTTGAAAGAGCTCTTACAGGCAGCCTGGTTAAGTGATCCTTAATTACAGCTATAAAACATATTTATTTTTGGCCCTATTTTGCCAAAAAACAGCAGATACTCTGATTAATATATGCCTTATAGTTTTAGACCTTTTACTGTAGGAGCAGTCAGGTTTAAAGTATACTTATGCACATATTTAAATAGGCTTGAAATTTTTCCTACACTTGTTGCTTTCAAACTATAATATTATGGCAGTAGTAGTGAAGTTGTAAGTATACCAACTGTGAATGGTCCTTTTGGATAAATGAAAAGAAATATTTTCTCATATATCAATTAAAATTCTGTCACTAATTTGGGCTTTTGACATAGTGATGTGGTAAATTGAGACATTTTAAACATCACTTTAGTCCTTTAAAAATCACTTTAGTCCAAAAGAGAATAATATATTGTTTTTGGTTAGCTAGGAGAACATGGATTAAAAATTGTACCAGGAGTAAAACCACAGCAGGAAGTACAGCTAAGTCAGTTTGCTCATTAAGAAAGAAATCTTAAATCCTTTTTTTTTTAATTTTTTAATATTTATTTTTTAGTTTTCGGCAGATACAACATCTCTTTGTTTGTATGTGGTGCTGAGGATCGAACCCAGGCTGCACGCATGCCAGGCGAGCGCGCTACCGCTTGAGCCACATCCCCAGCCCCTTCAATCCTTTATATTCCTTATACTGATCCATTGAGAGTAAAATAACAAGTGGAAAAAGTTTAATTATAAAATTATATTCCTAATTATCTCTAGTATTATCATCTGCTTTTTTATTTTTTTCCTGGTTAGGAAAATATGTGAATCCTATTGACTTTTCGTTATCATATTGTTTGGAAATAGGCATAGTGTATAGAATGTGTGGGTGTGTGTATAGAGAGAATACTCCCTCTAGCCAGAATACAGTTTTGTTTTGAGTCTTGCATTCTCTAGAAGGACTTATCCGATTGATTAAGATGATGTGGCAAGCCTGCTGCTTTGGGCAGTCTATTAATGAAAAAAAAAAAGAAAGAATCTTACCACACAATTGATGAATGTGAGCATACCCATCTTAACTGTTAGAGTTTATTCTCCCATCTGTTTGGATTGCTCTCTTACTTTTAATAGAAATAGAATTTCTACTTAGTACATTATAGATATTTGTAGCTTGATTATCCAGTTTTTGCCTGTTAAAGCTATCAAATAGAACTTACTGCACTAATGGACATATTTTATATTTATATTGTCTGATATGATAGTTCTAGCTACATGTGGCTGAGGAGCACTTGATGTAGTTGCCATGTCTGAGAGACTGAATTTTTGGTTTTATTTAGATTTAAATAATTTAATCATGGAGCTGGGGTTATGGCTCAGTGGTAGAGCTCTTGCCTAGCATGTGTGAGGCATTGGGTTTGATTCTTAGCACCACATATAAACAAATAAAATAAAGGTCCATTGACAACTAAAAAATATTTTTAAATAATAATAATTTAATCACATATTACTAGTTGCTACCATATTAGAGATAAAGCACAGTTCTGAATCATCTATGAAGTATAAGTTCTGAATCATTGCCATCAAATTATTTATTTTTGTATCAACTGAAACTGACAGATATTAAAATTTATTTTAATTAGAAAAGTTTGTTTAAAGAGGAATATTAACAATGGTGAAAGCTTTTCTTTCGCTGTATATAGCAATTCCTTAGAGGTAAAACTAGTCTTTTAAAAGTATTTTAACTTATTCTAACTCCTCTGAAGAATGTTTACATTTACACTTTTATTATGAATTACATTTATATTATAAATGGTGATATTATTTACATTGGCTTGTCATTTTAGCAGTGATTTTCCGAAGGGATACAGTTTTGATACCTTGTTGGCCTGCAAAGGATATTCATGGAATTTTGTTACTTGGTTGTTTGCTGGATTAGCATAGTTTGGTTATAAAATTAAAAGGACGAATTCTCTTTACACTGACAAGGCCAAGGGGGTAAGGAATCAAATTTAGTATCACCATTAGAACAAACATGTATTTGCTCATGTAGAAAGGACCATTACCTTGAAAGTATTCTTGTCCAAAACATTTAGCTTCAACATCATAATAAGACAGGATTCATATGTGTGCAGAAATATTCTGCAAAACAACACAAATAGCAATATTGTGAAATTTTCTATATAAAACACTGAGGATACATGACAAATATAAGGAGTTATGACTTCAGAGTAGAAACCAAATAAATGAATAGTAATTAGGACTTTAAAAAAAGAAAAACAATTGAGATATTTGAATATATAGTATGTGTTAAATTATATTATGTCTACATTTTCTTGTATATGACATGATGTTATTGTGGATACATAGAAGTTCTCATATTTAAAGGGTAGATGGTAAAAAAAAAGAAGTAAAATATCCTGATATTTAAAACTTACAGATAATTGGAGAGGGGACACTGTATGTATGTAGAGTGGGGATTGTGCAATGATGAAACATTAATGGTTAGTGAGTCTGAAGTGAAGATTACTTATTATTTTTTTTAAACTTCTTAGCAGGTTTGGTTTTTCAAATTAAAAGGTTAGGTGGGGAAGAAATAGGAGTTAAGACCATACCCTAATCCTGAAATTATTAAGCATGTTTTTAAAAGTATGGCAATATTTCAGAAATATCAAGAGACCTCTTTTTATAAAAGGAAAAAAATTATCAAGAATTCCCTTATGGATCTAAACTGTTTTATCACAACTTTGATAAAAATACATGTATAAATGTAAAAATCACGCACCATCTACATATGTTTCTAGCTCCTATACAACTTTTAATTCATATTATAATTAAATATAATCAATATATAAAACCAAGAAAATTCAAAATAACTAATGGAATAATACTAGTAGGATGGACTAATACATACTGTGCTGAAAATGTTGCCACTTTACATAGCAAACTGGTTTGGGGTACTTAATTATAATTTTTGGTTTTTTTTGCTTTTGAGGTTATCAGACCTGTATTAATAACTACCATTTGATATTCACTTTCCATGCTACTTTTCTGATTCCAGCTACTGTAAAACTTAGTGTAGTGCAATTACAAAATTTAGTCTTTACCTATGTACTGTATCTTTTATATTTTATGTCCTCTTTTTTTTATTATTGGTTGTTCACAACATTACAAAGCTCTTGACATATCATATTTCATACATTAGATTGAAGTGGGTTATGAACTCCCAATTTTACCCCAAATGCAGATTGCAGAATCACGTCGGTTACACATCCACAATTTTACATAATACCCTATTAGTAATTGTTGTATTCTGCTACCTTTCCTATCCCCTACTATCCCCCCTCCCCTTCCCTCCCATCTTCTCTCTCTACCCCATCTACTGTAATTCATTTCTCTCCTTGTTTATTTTCCCATTCCCCTCACAACCTCTTTTATGTAATTTTGTATAGCAATGAGGGTCTCCCTTCATTTCCATGCAATTTCCCTTTTCTCTCCCTTTCCCTCCCATCTCATGTCTCTGTTTAAAGTTAATCTTTTCTTCCTGCTCTTCCTCCCTACTCTGTTCATAGTTGCTCTCATTATAATGTATACTTATTATTTTCATAATATAAATTATCTTCCACTTATTAAACAACTTGAGAAATTAAAGACTTATTTGAATATTTTTCACCTGGGAATATTTACTACAAAAACAAGGTTTAATCCTTGTAAATGATAAATTTAATATTAGCACAACAATTAAAGAATGAAGTAGGATACATTTTTCCTTTTTTATTATTATTTTTCTTGGAGCCAGGATTTCACTGTGTTACCTAGGCTGGCCTCAAACTCCTGAATTCAACCAATCCTCTTGCCCCAGCCTCCCAAATAGCTGGGACTACAGGCATGTGCCATTGTGCCCACTTAATTTTCTCACTTTCACTTTGGCATGTACCAAATTGTTACTCTGTATTTGAACTTCTAAATCAAAAACTTCTGGATCAACAATGGAATGCTGTCACTTAAGGTGATTGCCTAATACAATTATAATAATAAACAGAAAAGCCATTGCAAAAAATACTGGCAAAATTATCAAGACTAATCAACTCTGTACAACAAAACCTTATAAAACATGCAGTCACCACAGGAGAGAAGCTGGTTGTCAAAATAACCCTTCCTGAGAGTATTATTGGTATTTGACCTAACCCACAGTCTCCATGGGGAAAGACTATACTCAGAATTCAGAATCTAGAAGTGAATCCTAATATATATTTTCTACGAAAGTGCCAATGCAGTTCATTAGGAAAATGAATTTGTGCTGCAGTAATTGGGGATCACAAGCAAAACAATGAACTTAGACCCTTACTCCATATCTTGCATAAAAATTAACTTAGAATTGTATGAATTAAAATAACAAAACACTTTAAAATAGGAGGAAATCTTTAAAACTGTGAATTAAAAAATATGTAACACAAAAAGTGTCATCTATGAAAGAACTAATCAATAAATTGGACCTTATCAAAATTAACAACTTGTGGTATTCAAAATACACCATTAAGATAATAACAACTCATGTAACAGTGTTTGAAAACAGTAGCAAAAAACATTTGATAAAGGTCTTGTATGCAAATATTTCAAAGAACTCAAACTGGAACTCTCATGTATTTCTGATGGGAATATAAAATGGAGCAACCAACAGCTGTCAGTTTCTTAAAGAGTTAAACATAATATTATCACATGACTCACATCTGTGCTTTTAGAGACACAAAAATGTGTCCTCACAAAGATTTGAATCTGATTGGTCATAGCAGCATTTTTCGTGATAATCAAAACCATGGAGACCTATTTCAACCAACTGATGAGTTTCCAGACAAAATGTGATAATATCTTTACAGTGGCTACTAATTGGTAGTTAAAAAAAAAAAGGGCACATGTTAAAACATGGATGAACCTCAGAAACATTATGCAGTGTATAAGAAGCCATACAATGGGGCCACATTATTTCATTTTAATATTCTGCAAGTCAGTGTATACGGAGAGAAATAGAGGTTGGCTGGGTAGTGGGTAGAAATAGAGGTTGGCTGGGTATTAGTGTGAAGAAAGTGTTCTAAAACAGATTGATGGCAATGGTCATGGTTATACTACTAGGTAAAAGTCATTGACTTGTATACATTCAGTTGATAAATTTTATTATATGCAAAATATGTCTCAGTGATTTTTAGAAAAGTGGGAAATAAAATTATTTAGCATTATTTTTTATAAAACTATTAGAATGTCACGATATACTTCAGATTTTTAAATATTCTGAACCCCTAATATTCTGTTTTTAGAAGTTAGATAAGAGGAAATATCTATGTAACTCCATATCAGACTAACACTGGCATGTGTATGTATACACTTATTTGTAATCATATTTTGACAGATTCAAAAATAAAACAGAAAATATGTATCTTCCTTATTTTTGAAAATGGTCATATCTCTTAGTTTTCTGGCTGTTAGAAATGGGTTTTGTTTATTTAGTTTAGGGATAAATAAAAATTATATATATGGGGTACGTGGTGATATTACCATAAATGTATACATTGTATAATGTTCAAACTAGGGTACATAGATATATTTCTTCAAATATTTGTCATTTATTTGTGGTGAAAACACCTAAGATCTAGCCAGGAGGTGTGGTATCGCACACCTAAAATCCCAGTTGCTCCAGTGGGAGCCTACAAATTTTACAATTGAATTTTCTAGTTCTTACAAAAATGTCATTAGTGTTTTGATGGAGATTTCATTGAATTTATAGATCTCTTTAGACATTTAACAATATTGATTATTGCCAGCCTCAGCAACTTAGTGACTCTGTCTCAAAAAGTACCATGGATGTGACCCACTGTTTAAGTGCCCCTTAGTTGAATCCCTGCTGCCAAAAAGAAAGAAAACTTTGAAATTCTTTATTTCCATCGGGTATGCACACCTTTATAACTCCAGTGACCTGCAAGACTGAGGTAGGAGGATCTCCAGTTTGATGACAGCCTCAGCAATTTAGAGAGATCCTATCTCATAATAAAAAGTATTGTGGATGTAGTTCAGTGGTAGAGTGTCCTTGGTTTCAATTCCTGGGACACTGCCCCCTGCCAAAAAAAAAAAAAAAAAAGAAAGAAAATCTTTTTCCTAGCTTTTCTGAAAATATAGTTGCCTTATCATTATCCATAGTCACTCCAAGAGATAAACACTATCCTATTAAAATTTCATATTAATTGACTAACCATTCCTTTTCTCTTTTCCCCATACTCTTTCCAGTCTCTCTAACCACTGTTTTTTCCTCTCATCTTTTATTTCATTTTTTTTTTCTTTTTTAAGATTTTACAGAAGAGTGAAATTGTGTGATATTTCTCCCTTTGTGCTGGCTTACTAGGTGAAATCTTAACATCACCTCCAAAAAGTTCTTGCCCTGTTCAGTGTTCTGAAGCATTTGATGTTTTTTCTCCTAGTAGTTTAGTAGTTATGATCTAATATTTAAATCTTTAATCCAGCCAGGCTTAATGCTCACACTTGTAATCCCAGCAGCTGGAGAGGCTGAGGCAGGAGGATCACGAGTTCAAAGCCAGCCTCAGCAATAGTGAGGCACAAAGCAACTCTGTGAAACTCTGTCTCTAAATAAAATGCAAATAGGGCTGGGGATGTAGCTCAGTGGCTGAGTACCCCTGAATTCAATTCTTAGTCACCCCCCCCCCCAATAAATAAATCTTTAATCCATTTTGAATTGATAGTTGTGAATTGTGAAAGATTGTATCTAGTTTCACTCTTCTGCATGTGGATATCCAATTTTCCCAGCACCTTTTATTGAAAAGATGACCCCTGTCCACAAAACATATTCCTAGCACTCTGTTGAAGATTGGTTGCCCATAGATATGAGTTTTCTAGACTCTATTCTGTTCTATTGGTTCATGTGCCTGTTTTTATGCGAGTACCATACTGTTTTGATTACTGTACATTTGTTTTAAAATCAGATAAGCTAATGCTTTCTGCTTGGTTCTTTTTGTTTAAAAAAAAAAAAAGAAAAAAAATGGGGGTTTCCATGGTTCCATACAAATTTTATGATTGAATTTTCTAGTTCTTCGAAAAATGTCATTAGTATTTTGATGGAGATTTCATTGAATTTATAGATCTCTTTAGACATTTAACAATATTGATTCTTCCAGTCTGTGAACACAAGATGTCTTTTGTTTGTTTTATTTTTAGCTATTGTAAATGAGATTGGGTTCTAGATATTTCAGATAAAGCTCTCACTTTGCCTATAGAAACACTACAGATTTTTCTGTGTTGTTTTTGAATTCCACAACTTTCTGAGTTTATATATTTGTGTGTGTGTGTGTGTGTGTGTGTGTGTGTGTGTGTATGTTTTGTAAGGTCTTTTGGGTTTTCTGTATATAAGATGTTTTCTGCAAATAATGACAGTTTGCTTTTCTTCTACTTTCATTACCATTTCTTTCTTTTGCCTGATTGCTTTGACTAGAATTTCCAGTACTATGTTGAATAAAATGATAAAAGTAGGCATCTTGTCCTGTCATATTTTGGAGAGAAAGCTTTCCTTCATTCAGTATGATGTTAGCTTTGGGCTTGTTTTATATATATGGCATTTATTAGGTTTATTATGTTCCTTCTATACCTTATTTATTCAGCATTTTTATCATAAAGACATGCTGAATTTTTGCAAATCTGTTTTTTCTCCATCTGTTGATGATCATATGGCTTTTGCCCTCCATTCTGATGATATGATGGATCACCTTTATTGATTTACATGTGTTGAACCATCTTTCATCCATGGAGTGATGTTAGCAATCTTTTTAATGTGCTGTCAGACTTTAGTTCACTAATATTTTGTTTAGGGTTCTGTGTTCATCAGGGATATTGACCTCCAACTTTGTTTTTTGTTTTCTTGTCTGGTTTTGATATCAAAAGTAATTCTGGCTTCATAGAATGAATTTGAAAGAATTCTTCTTGTTGATTTTTTTTTTTAAATGTTTGGTAGAATTCAGCAGTGAAGCCCTCTGATTTGAGGCTTTTCCTTGCTGGGAGACTTTGTATTACTGAGTTAATTGTTATAGTCATTATTGATCTGTTCAGCTTTTTTCTTTTTTCATGATTCACTCTTGGTAAGGTTCATGTATCCAGGGATGTGTCTGTTTCTTCTAGGTTATTAAAGTTTTTGGCATACAATTTATTATGATTTAGATATGAGATGTCCCCATGGGGGCAGGGAGCAAAAACAAAACTCATGTGAGACAACACAAGAAAGTGTAGAGGTAAAACAGATTGAGTTATGAGAGCCTTAACCTAATCACTGCATTAACCCAGTGATAGAGATTAACTGGGCAGTAATCTTACTCAGGTAGGGTGAAGCTAGAAGAAGTAGGTCACCATGGTCTTACCATTTCAGTTTATGTTTTGTCCTGATTGCCATGTCCTGAGCTGCTTTCCACACCTTTATGTCATAATGTTCTGCTTCATCTTGGTTACAGAACAACACAGTCAACTGATAAACTTTTTTTCCTCTAAAATCATTCCTGTCAGGGCTTTTGGTCATAGTGATGAAAAAACTGACTAAAACACTTTTTATAATAGTTTCTGATGATCCTTTGTATTTCTGTGGTATCAGTTTTAATATTTCATTTTTGTCTTTGATTTTATTTGAGTCTGTTGAAAGGTTTATCAGTTGTTTATCTTTTTAAAAACTACCTTGTGTCATGACTCTTGTATTTTTAATGTACATTTCACTTGTTTCTGCTTTGATCTTAATCACTTTCTTACACCAATTTTGGGAATGACTTGTTTTTTTAGTTCCTTGAGATGTGATTATAGGTTGAGATCTTTTTGCTTTTTTGATGTAGATGTTGAGTGCTGTATACTCACCTTTAACATTGCTTTTCCTATATCCAGTAGGTTTAGGTGTACTGTGTTTCCATTTTTATGAAAATTTTAAATTTATTTTTTTGTCTTTATACATTTTTTTAAGGAATAAGTTGTTTAGTTTCTGTGTAATTGTATAGTTTCCAAAGTTTGGTTTTATCATGCTGCAGTGGGAAAAAATACTTGATATGAATTTTGTTCTTGATGCTTGTTGGTATACAGTGACAACTATGTAGTGAAGGATTAGGTATTTATTCCAGCCTTTATCATATGGCTTTGCTTTTACTTGTTCTTCCAGAGAGTCTATGTAGGTTGCTTATTTTCTTTGAGCTTGTAAGCAGTGCTGCTATTTCAGCACTAGAAAGTGCCCTAAGCCCAAGATTATTTAAATTTGCAGTATAAGTATTGTTGAGAACTGGGGGAGTTCTTTAAAAGGGTAGCTCACCTGCAATCACTGATCTGTGATCAGGTGTCACATGGTTCTGCCCGGCAATGAGCATCACTGCTCAGTTCTTCTATGAAATGAGTTGGCATCTGCTTCCCTCATATTACCCAAGTGTATGCCCTCATCTTACCCAAGTGTATGATGACTCCATCTATGTTGTGCTGCCTGGGGTTGGGACTGGGATAGGGTAGTCAGTCCCCTGGCCTACCAACATAATAATGCTGGGTTATATCTAGAATCCATAGCCTACCAAGATCAGCACAGCACTAGGGCAGGATGTAGGCCTATATTATTTATGCCCTGTCTGCTGCTCCGGTATGCACATATGGCCTGAAAGTGTTATAACCAGCCACAGATGATGCTAGCCTGAACACAGGTGCACCTAGTTGTCTCCAGAGGTTTCCACTTGACACCACGGTAGATTCAGAGGCTCTGTCTGCAGGACAATAGCCATTGGGATCCACGCAGTATTGGATTTAGTTTGCCTAACACTGAATTCGAAGGCAAAGTCTGTGATTACTTTGTCCTACCTGCAGAGGCTGAAGACTTATTCCATGTTGTACTGTCCAAAATTGGGGAAGGATTGGTGGAAGCCACCAGGCTAATTCAGGTCCAAAGCCCATAGGCACTGCCCTGGAGGCAAGAGCTGTAGGGTTGTGTCCAGTACTGGATTATATCATGGTGGGCCTGTGTTCTTAGACTTGGACCCTGTTTCTTCATTCTCCCCTCCCCCACTCCCAAGTAAGAGGCTTCACTCCATACTATGTTGTTTGGAGTTGGGAGAGAAGTTCCTGGGTAGCTCTTTTCTTCAGTGCATTTTATTTATTTTTTATTAGTTTACTAAAACAGGTACTGTGATTTCTCACCTGACCTGGTTTCCTTAACTCTTGTAAAAGTCGTTCCTACCTAAGCAGCTATTCAAATTGATGTTTCTATGGGACAGGGTGTGTTAGGGGTCACATTATCTGTGGAACATTTGATGATAAAAACCAAATCCACTTAAAATTAGCTTTGTTTTCCATTTCTGTATTTACTAACTTTACTGCATTTTGTTTTGTTTTAGATCACTGTGTCCACTACTATGATCTTCGTAACACTAAACAGCCAATCATGGTATTCAAAGGACACCGAAAAGCAGTCTCCTATGCAAAGTTTGTGAGTGGTGAGGAAATTGTCTCTGCGTGAGTATTACTCTCCCCTGAGGGTGAGCTTAATACTGAGCTCTGTCATCATTTGCCAATTCATAAAATAACTATAGTTGTATGTAAAGAATAACATTGGGTTATATGCACTTTTTCTTAAGTAATAGATTTCTATATCTTACCCATTTAAAATACACATATATTCTGATCTGTATTGCTCATTTTTATGTTATTTGTGAATAAAATTTATAAATTCTAGTTTTTAATGTAACCCTGAATCTAGTACTCCTAAGTTTAGTGGCATTTGAACTTTTAAATTGGGTTTCAGTTATTAATTCTCCTGAAGAAGAAAACAACCTAGTCAATGCAATAGAATGAAAAGAATTTTATTAAAGTCAACTAATATGCTATTATATGTTTACTTAAAGTATAATAGTAGCATATTTGGGGTTTTAAATAAATTGTTGACTTTTACACTAACACTGACCTCTCTGATTTCATAGTGGGTTTTAATTATATTTTTTGTTTTGTTTTGGGTTGGGTTTTTTGGGGGGTGGGGGGATGCTGGGGATTGAACTTAGGGGCATTTGACCACTGAGCCACATCCCAGTCCTATGTTGTATTTTATTTAGAGACAGGGTCTCACAAAGTTGCTTGTTGCCTCACTTCTGCTGAGGATGACTTTGAACTCATGATCCTCCTGCATCAGCCTCCTGAGCTGCTGGGATTATAGGCTTGCATCACCGCGTCTGGCTTAAATATGTTTTAAAAAGAACTTTTCTAAGTTTAACTACTTATACCTAATAAATCCTTTGAAAAGGCTTCTGAGCTAGAAAATAATAATATAAACTTTCAGTTGTCTTTTTCATTTGTTTAAAGGTAATAGGATTTCAATGAGGTAAATAGCATTCAGTTGTCAAAATATATAAACTAACATAGTTTTATTCTCATAATATGAGAACTAACTGAAATAGTCCACTAACATAGGCAGTCACATTTTTGGTTATCCATTTTGTAATTCTGTAGTTTCTTCATTTTTCCCATTCTTAATTTTTTCGTTTTATATCTAAGCTTTCATCTCAAGCTTAATGATATATTTTTTATTTTTTGTTTAGTTTCTGATCTTTCTCAGGAAATTATTAATGCCAGTGCCTTATATATGATTTCCTACCACATCTACCTCCACACTTGTTGCTCTAAATAAGAACTTGGTAATTTGAATTGAGTAACAAAATGGGAAACAAGCTTTCAATGAGAACTAACGTGGGTAATTAGTTCACAAATATTAAATTAGGTGGCAGTCAGTCAGAAATATCCCATCTTTAAGAGAAAATATAATGGACAATGAATAATTTAAATATTACTCAGATTTCAATGTAGATGATAGTTTATATGGCAAAATTTTTTTCTTTGATTTCAGATTTATTCCTTTTTTAAAAATTTCAAATTTGTAAATGTTTAACCAATTAGTTGCCTAATTTTGAATTATGTGTGTACTTAAGTACAAATTGGAATTATGTGTGTACTTAAGCATAAATTGGAAATCTTAGTTGACCTTTTTAATATATATTTTCACCAGTCTTTTTCCCTTTTTAATTTTAATACATCACAATGATTTTTTTCCCCCTTGGATGAATTTGAACCTTGGAAATACCCAGAACAAATTTAACAAGTGTATTTGGAAATAGTAATGTTAACATTAAAATGTATTTTAAAATAGCAGCATAAAGGGATATTCGGAGCAACATTGTTGAGCAAAACAAATTAAAACAAATATCTAAAAATAGATGTTATGTTGAAAACATGACAGGCAATGGAAAAATATTTTAAAAGTTAGAAATTCAGCTTCTGCAATCAGTTTAATTCTTGGCTATCCTGTTTATTCACCGTGGCACTTTGAAAACATACTAACTCTTCTAAACTTGTTTCCCTTGTCTCCTCTGTGGAGCTAATAGTAGTACCTAGGTTGTGAATCTTTAAGTGATCTATGAAAAATCTTTAGAACGATGAGTCTTTGAGTAAGAAATAAAATGTTGTATTGTTCAGTCATTACAGAAAAATATAAAACAAGCTATGAAGTAAGGGAAAGCAGTTTCCAAAGTTATATGTATAGTGAGAGCCAATTTTTATAACAGAAATTCGGAGAAAAACAAAACATGATTTTTTTAAAGTCCAAGATTATATGATGATTACCAATGATTTTTATACAAAATTATTTTTTGGTAAATAACTGCATTTGCATATTCTTTCAGCAAGATAAACTGATCAACTTGATGTAGAAAAGCAAGATCTACTTTATGTAGATCTTTTAACCATATCCCTTTTCTGTAGGGATAACTAAACTTAGAAAGTAGTTTGTGTTCCTTATACCTATATAATTCAACAGTTGAAAAATAAATCAAATCAAGAACAACAAATATCTCCCTAAAGTTGAACACATCTTCCAGTAGAGCACTGTTATTGTTTGATTGGTAGTCATATGGTGCTGTTGACACCATTGGAATTTATTGATCACTTCCTACATACGAAAAGTGCTATTATTTAATTTTCTCAGTAATTCGTTAGATTTATTTTAATTCTATAAAGTAATAATCACTATATTCATATTTAACTGATGAAAATCTGAGTCCAGTGAGGTTTCATAACTTGCCCAAGGTTAAAAGCAAATTAATAGCAGATTGGACATTGTTACTTAGACATCTTAGCTCCAGAGTCTGCTTTCTGAACCACAATACTGGATTGCCTATAATTAGTAGGGGATGTGCTTAATGCCATGAAATCTTAAATATCTTCCAACTTTTGTGTTTATCTCAGCTCAACAGACAGCCAGCTAAAACTGTGGAATGTGGGGAAACCATACTGTCTACGTTCCTTCAAGGGTCACATCAATGAAAAGAACTTTGTAGGCCTCGCTTCCAATGGAGATTACATAGCTTGTGGTAAGTGACACCAGCTTTCAGGGAACTTTTTAGCAGATATCTGTCACTGTAGTTTAGGAGAAGTGGTCTATAGAAGGCAGCAGCATAGTTCTGAGCTTAGTTCTATGAATTTTTCTGAAAGAGCACTAGTCCTTTCATTTCTCATTGAGTACAAACCCTGAATACGTGATACAGCATGACATTTTAAACTGTTTCATTTAGTTATTTTCCAGTGTAGCATAACTTGTATAGCTATTCTATAGAAGACAAAAAATCTTAATTACTAAAAATAATTGAGACAAATATTTGTCTTAAGATTGATATTCAGTTTCTTCTATCTAGTGTTCTCTTTAGTAAGTGGTCTGCTTGGGTAACGTTGATCTATTATTCTAGGTCTTTTATTGTTGATAACTTTTATAAGTTTAAATCAGAACAAGAAAAATCAAATTTTATATTACTCAAATGTTCTAATATATCTAATGAGCTTTCATCAGTACTTTTAAGTGACTTAACCTTGATTCAATAAATTTTATTCTCTCTACTTGTATAAACTAAGAAAGTAAATATCCAGCACAGTTATCCAGCCTTGATAGATTGTTCAAAAAAGTATACTTTCCTAATAGAATAATGTGATTATTCGGAAATGGGAAATAAATTTTATAGGTTATTTACATTTGTCTCAATTTCCATATGGTAATCTGGTCCAAATGTAAATTAAGATTCTTATAACTAATTTCTGGTTCTGTTGTTGATGCTATCAGTGTTTTATATATAATTTATATATTATATAATTATATATAAGTGTTTTATATATATATGACAAATTCAACTTTAGAAGTATCAATATTGTTAAATTATATAACATTGATCATTTCTTTAGATTATTAGTAAACCATGGCTCTTGTCCAAGAATGCTTTTTTCAACTGATTTCCAATTAATTCTGTGATCTATTCTTTCAAATTTGACCATAAAAGATTATTGGTCTCTGAGTTAAACTTTGGCTGGTAATTACTATTTAACTGTGATATTCTAATTCCAAGTTCTCCAATTCTAAAAAATTGTTTTTTATTTTTTATTTTCAGGAAGTGAGAATAACTCTCTCTACCTGTACTATAAAGGACTTTCTAAGACTTTGTTAACTTTTAAGTTTGATACAGTCAAAAGTGTTCTGGACAAAGACCGAAAAGAAGATGATACAAATGAATTTGTTAGTGCTGTGTGCTGGAGGGCACTACCAGATGGGGTAAGTTTTCATAGCAGTTTTTTTTTTTTTTAAACCTTGGTATCTCATGTAATGTTTTATGTATACACAGGATTTTAAAATTTTTTAAAATATAAATTGATATATGTATTTTCTTTTTTGCTTGGTATTTGCTTGGTTTGTTTGGAATGTCACAATATAACAATGTCATATTGACCTAATATCCCTTCTATGCATCAAAATATCTTATGCATATTTATATTACAAGCACTATCACATTGTCTGCATCTCTTCTATATGACAGGAAATTCCTCCGAGTACCCACGGTGTCACATTTTCCTTAATGATCACATGCAGTATATACTCAGTAAGCATTCAGCTGAGGTTGTATTTTAACAATAGGAAAAGCATTTGATGTAGGTAATAGAGTGGCCTATATGTGTATGTGATTAACTGTTACATGCCTAGTAGATATTATACATATACACACATGTAGACCACTCTGGATTCTCTAGAATTGCTCTCAAAAAATGCACTTATGTAAGATTATTTAAATATATTCAATTTGTTGACAAGAAAATTATAGTAGGTTGTAAAAAAAATGTTTCTTTTTTTTCGGTTTTCACTTATTCCTGTATTATATGAATAAATAATTATTTACTATCATGATTTATTATATTCTATAGCCATTCATTAGATTATCTTCTTAAAAATAGTTTTTTAGGTGCTTAGTTGGTTGTTGGGTTTCTGTTGTTATTCTTGTTTTTGTGCTGGACATTGAACTCAGAGCCTCACACAGCCTGAGCATGTACCACTTAGTATTCTGTGTTCATAAAGTCTATAGCATTATAGAGTAGTGTTCTAGGACTTTACATTCACTCACCACTCTCAGAACAAATTCCATTCCTGCCAGTTTTCATGTAAAAGTGTACCATTTTTTTAAATCTTGTATTCTGTAATTTTTACTCTGCCTTTTCTATGTTTAGAAGAATGAGTATATACCATTGTGTTCTGTTTGTCTACAATAGCCAGGACAGTAACGTACTATACAGATTTGTAACCTAGAAGCAATAGCCTATAACATTCAGCTTAGGTGTATAGAAGGCTATGCCATCTGGATTTGTTGAAGCACAGTCTATGAGGTTTGCATAAATTGCTAACAAGGCATTTCTTGGCATACATCCTGGTTGTTAAACAGTACCTTCAAACAAGATTCTGTATTTTAAAAACAGAATCTTGTTTGAAGGTAATGGAAAAGAAATCAGATCAGAAGAATCATAAGATTAGGACTGCTGTTCCCCTGTAAGCATTTGATGATTTTGGTGGGGTGGCTGGAATCACTTATGGCAGCTTTACAGGGTCACAGAAATTGGAGTGCACTGTCATTATGAGTGACTATCATCATTTTAGGTCCCCACAGTAATATAGTCTAGGATAAACCAATAGAAGATAAGCTTTTATATTGATTGTAATTCACCTTCATATCATATCAGTCCCTGAAAATTAATTGAGGTGACCCTGCTAGTGTTCACAGTATATAAACTTAAATTCCTTCTGAAAGAAGGTAACATTAGCAGGTTTTTCCTTCATTTTTTCAGTTTTGCAATTATAGTAACTAAAGCACAATAAAAAGTTAGTAATAAAATCCAGCATAGCAACATACAACAGAAACAGATTCATAACATAACTCTTAGATATAAGATTTACCAGACATAGCTTGAAAGTAGCCATGCTTACAAGATGAAAGACAAGATTGAAAGTTTTATTTGAGAATTGGAAACTATTTTAAAAATGAAAACCTTAAAGCTGAAAAAATTACTATTACCAAAAAGAATAACTCAGGATTTGTTGAATGTAAATAAAGTAGAAAAAAAGAATTAACTGGTATATAAGTTAGGAGAAGGAAACATGAGAAGAGAAAAATTATTTTAAAAATATATAAAAGAGGGCTGGGGATGTGGCTCAAGCAGTAGTGCGCTCGCCTGGCATGCGTGCGGCCCGGGTTCGATCCTCAGCACCACATACCAACAAAGATGTTGTGTCCACCGAGAACTAAAAAATAAATATTAGAAATTCTCTCTCTCTCTCTCTCTCACTCTCTCTCCTCTCTCACTCTCTCTTTAGAAAAAAAAAATATATATATATATAAAAGAAATAGGGAATAAAGTAAGAACATTTAACATGTTTAACAGGCAATCTAAAAGGAGAGCAAAAATTGGAAGGGATTATTATTGAGAACTTTACAGAGTTGACAAAAGACATCAAGGCAGAGAGAGATTCACTAGACCTTTCAACTACAGAGAATATATAATGAAAAAAAATATATATATATATAAAATGAAATATATATGGGCTTGTCTTGGATCTTATCTTGGGTCTGCCTTCTCATAACATCATTTCCTTGGAAATATATTAAGACAAACACAAAATATTATGGGTAAATTCCTTTATATCTCTTAAGGTTAATACTAAAACCCTTTCTGGTGTTGCATCTGGACTGGGAGAACTGTAAGTTGGTGTAATACCTTTGAACAGTATGAGACTGATAGAAAACCAAGGCACATCTGTATTGAGGTCAGCTGCATGCATCTCTGTCTCTGGTGTCAGTGGATACTCTTAGTATGGGCGGAGGAGAAATCTAAGAGGCTATTCATGTGAGTGATTATTTGGCCTCCCCATCAGTTTGAAGATATTTGTGCAGACTGAATTTCCTATTCTCTATTCTTGAAAACCAAGTAATATAGTGCTAGATTAAAGCCAGTTGTGTCTGATCCACCTTGGCATAATATGATAAAACTGCTAAAAATAAGGAAAATACAAGGAAGGTTTTTTCCATCCTTTAAGTTATGTCTCTTCTTATTATTGACAAATAATTATGCATGTTTACGGGGTATAGTTTGATATTTTAACATATAAAATGATTAAATAACATCAATTAATGAAGCTGTCACCTAAAATGTTCATTTCTTGGGGTGAGACCATTTCAGATCTGTTCTGTTAACAATTTTGCAGTATACATTATGTTATTACTATCTACAGGCATCACATTGTGTGTAGTAGATCTCAGAAACATTCTTCCTATCTGAAATTTTGTACCCTTTGGCCAGTCTCCCTTCTTCCCAGCCTCTGATAAACGCCATTGTACTCTTCTTCTATGAATTTAATCTTTTTAGATTACACACAGAAATGAGATCATGTAGTATTTGTCTTTCTGTGTGTGGCTCATTTCACTTAGCATAATATCCAGCAAGTTCATCCATGTTGTTGAAAGGATTTTATCCCTTTTTTCATGACTGAATAGTACTATTCACACCACATTTTCTTTATCTACTCATCTATTGATTATTACCTAGGTTGATTTCATATTTGGCTATTGTGATTAATGATGCAACAAATATGAAAGTGCAGATGTCCAATGTACAAATTTCAGTTCATTTGGATATATGGGATTGCTGGAACATATAGTAGTTCTACAATTGGATTTTTTTTATAAACCTCCATATAGTTTTCCACAATGGCTGGACTAATTTACCCTTCTCACCAACAGTGTTTACAAGGGTTTTCTTTTCTTCACATCCTTGCTAATACTTAACCTTTCTTCTTTTTGATGGTTGAAATCCTGACAGATGTGAGATAACCTCATTGTGGTTTTAATTTGCAAAGTCCTAATAATCATTTTGAACATTCTTTTCATACACAACTTGTTTCTATTGAGAAATGTCTGTTCAGGTCCTTTGCTCATTTTTATATTGGATTGTTTCTTGCTGTTTTATTGCTTTTGCATGATTGTCTCATTGCTTTGTTGTTATGTAGAAGCTTTTTACTTTGGTCCACTTCTATTTATCTGTTTTTGCTTTTGTAACCTCTGCTTTTGAGTTCATGTTCAAAAAATTATTGCCCATGCCAATATTATAAAACTTTTCTCAATTTGTTTCTTGTTGCTTTACTCTTACATTTAAGTACTCAAAATATTTTGAGTTTTGTGTGTGTTGTGGTCCTTTGTGTAAGAGTCCATTTTCCTCCTTCTCTATGTGGATATTCAGTTTTCTTAACATTACTTTATTGAAGAAGCTGTGTCCCCTCTTTCCCCCAAAAGAGGGATATTTAAGGAAAAAAAAAAAGACAGTATTGATAGCTAAACTAACAGCCAACTTCTCAGTGAACAAAACATCAGAATCAAATATTCAGCATATGAAGTAAAATACCTGCCACCCTACATCTAGTGAATATCTCTCAAGCAAAGTGAAAATAAATATTTTTAGATGTATAAATCTGAAGTTTTGCCATCAGCTGACCTATACTAATGAAAACTTTAAAAGATATTCTTTAAGGTAAAAGGAAAAACATCCCAGCTAAAAGTGATATCTTTTGTATTAACATTATTTAGAGGCTGAAGTTAGGTAAAAGATCTCCTGTGCGGCATGATTCTTGTTTGAAACCACTGGAATGAAATAGAAAGTGTTTCAAGTGTACAAATGAGCATCTTTGTTTCAAAGTGATCATGTGTATGTAAACGGTCAGCATATTTTTGTTGCAAGTATCCTCATGCTTATACTGTCAGCTCCGTACCACATGTATCATATATATTTACTAGTCACCAATTCATAATGGGTAGCTAATGGTTAAAGCGAGTACTTATAAAAGACATTTAAGACTCCCTAGCTCCTTTAAAGTAGCCCCCCAAAATGTATACTCTATCCTCAGGAAAAGCATTGAACATTTCCTCTTGTGGCTTGAGACATCAGGAATCACGGCTGCAGAGTAAGAATGGTCAGGATATCAATTTCTCTCATTTCCCTCCTTTGAAACTAAGGGCAGCAATACTTGGCTTAGAAACCTATCATCTATGTTATCACCTATTCTGTGAAAAGTTATGTCTGTTTTAGATGAGAGCACCCATGTCTTATGTCATATAATGAAATGTATTCTTCCTATTCTTATTCTAATGAATAAATCTTTTTGTGTATAATAAAACACTTAACCATGAAGCATTTTAAATTTTGTGTTAAGATCTTCTTTACCTGATTTTCTCATGATTCCTATCCTTTAAAATTATTTGTTGAATGAAGTAGTCCTGATATTGGGTTCACATGCTGTTGCTTGGGTCTCCTACTAACCTATAGCCTCCTTATAAAAAGCCATCATAATCTCAAGATTTCCTACTTGCCCACTCTGAGACCTTGCCCAAGGTCCTAACCACACTGATTACATATAGATATGTACTCCTCTGTAAAGTGCTGAGGATAATAGCAGCTTTTCTCTTTTTGGTTGTCAGAACAATAAGATGACGTAATGCATAGACAGGGCTTAGAACAGTCTCTAGCACACAGTAAGAAGTACCAAACTCTTTGCTATTGACATCATTCATTTTTAAATTACCCCTACCATTACATGGCTTGTGCACATATAATGTGAAATTAATTTAAGTTTTGGAATGAATGATACAACCTTTCAGACTTGGCTTTTATCTTGTTTGTTGCATGATTAACTGATAGTTATTTAAACCAAAGAAATGCTAAAATATAGATAGAAGATAGTTTTCATAACTAATAGATTTGAAACTCAGTGGTAAATTTTGAGACTATATAAATTTTAAGAAAACTAATTTTCCTGACAAGAACCATTAGTTATATAATTTTTTCAAAATTACTGCTTTTCCAATTGGAATATACTCTACCATATTTTGCCCATTTTTGAAAGTGACAGAAATGTTTAAACATGCAACTGTAGGGGAAATGTCATTTGTTATTGGCTTAATGTTTTTGTTAGAGTTACAGTATGTTCTTCCTTCTCTTACCTGTATTGCACTAAAGACCTATCAATTTTTTCTAATTCATTTAAGTTTTACCTGGAAAATAGGCATCCTTTCCTGATTTATTAGTAAACACTTTTTTGTAAAAAAACACCAGATTGCTTTAAACTAGGGAAGTAAAGCAAGTTCTAGGATTCATACATTACAATTAAAGTGCAGAAGAGATCTCTAGAATAAAACTTATTTATACCAGTGGTTCTCAAACCTGATTGATCATCCGTATCACCTGGGAATCTTTAAAAATCAGTTAACAAAATATATGAATATATATTTCAGGGAGAAAAGGAGAAGGGCAAGGATCTGTGTTTTGGAAAGTTTCATAAATGTCCTTGGGAAATTATATGAACAGGCAAGTTTGAGAAAGATGAATCATGCTCCCACTCGAAGAAGGTTATATTACACATAGCAGCCAGGAGACCTAAATGGTTCTCAGGCATCTGCAAGCAGGAACAATTGTATTATATTCCTGAGTCTGTTAGATATTGCTACACCCTCATCCACTTAAGCAGACACAAAACCAAAAAATAAAACAGGACCTTTTTCTTTTCTTCAATTAAAAAATAATTATTATCTTTAAATTACGTGGACTTCTCACACTTGCAAGCTATTTCTTATCCAGAATTCCTTAGTAAACACTGGAATAGACAAGAGAGGAGTTTCTTTCTTCAACTGTTTCTCTTTTTCCTTTTATTTTTCCTCTCCTTTCTTCTTTTCTCTAGCTGGATGGTTTGTAACACTTTAGAAAATTTTCCTGACTGGAAGAGGGCCAATCTGAATGAACTCTTATCTGTCTTGGGAGAGGAAGGAAAGAAGATTCTGAGCATGGACCCTGACTTCCAGGAAGACTGTGGCTCCCATCTTCTCCTAAATGCCCCACTCTTCTTTCCCAGTGTCCAGATTAGAGAAGGGCAGGAAAGGAAAAAAGGGAGGAGGCAAGCAGGTGGTGGAAAACTGAGGCAACCCTATTAGTTACTTCTTTCTTAAAGTAAATTTACACAAAGTATAAATATTCCATATCTTTAATGTCCACTATTGTGTGGATAGCTTCCAGGAAAATATTTGTTGCATTAGATATTTCATAGTGAATGTTGTAATTAAGTCAACAAAATATGATTTATAGAGCTTGCTAGTTGACATTTTAAATATTTCATTGTTATTTTTATACTTACTGTAATGGAACTTGACTTATTAGAATGATTCTTACATATTTTTCTCATAAATCCTTTTTAAAAAATAGTATATCTTCTAGATATGCCAATTTTGAAGCATAGAATTGACACAGATCTTTAAGTTGTTTGCTTTTTGTTGTTGTTGTTCTGCCTTTTTGAGAGAAAAAAGAAATATTGATCGGAGAATGCATTCTAATTATGCCATTAGCCTGAACCTTCGTTGTTACACACCATGCCTAAAAGCATCCAAAATACTTCGAAATTTCAGTTTGGTTTCTGTGTGTTTATATTTTGACAGTTCCTACCAAATTTCCATAGTAGTAATAGAGGGAAAGAAAGTGGATATCAAATATCATTTATTTGAACATTAAGGTTTTTAATTAATACTGTTTGAATTTGTTAACTATGCTGAAGTGTACATAATGGGAAAACGTGATTTTTTTCTAAATGAATAAAAATGTATTTCATCAATAACACAGAATTAAACAAGCAAAAATATATTTTTGGCCTAAAAAGTAGATGGCAACTTTAAAAGTGTTTCCTTCTTATTTTACCTTATATTCTATTTGGGTGAAAGAAAGATACTTTTGTATTTTACTGGTACAGTCTCACATTAACCGTTATTGTTCTCAGGACACTTTACTGTATGGATGTGACATCACCCTGAGTTGCAGAGTGAAACTGTTAAGTCTGAATACATGTGAGTGAATAGTTAGGAAGATATATGCCTCACTTCTTTTAGTGCTGTGTTTCTTTCTAGTTGATAAGTGTTAGTTACTTTTTTAAAATAAGCATGAGGTTTTGTTTAGTTGTATCAGCATTTGCATTTGAATTATGCCACTTCTCACTATGCTTACTAAGTTATACAAGTTGTAATCAGAAGAATGAAAACAAATCTAAGTAACCACAAGCTTCCTCCTCAGCCTTCAGTATTTGAGCCATATAAATGATATTAATTCAACAGACTCTTCTTTATCCCTCTATCATTTGTGCCTCAAAGTTACATTTTCCCACATAATAAAGAACTTTTAGAATATAAAGAATAAAGAAAATTAACTTGTAATTCTATCACTTGAACATAACTGTAGTTGGTGTTTAGATGTTTGTCCCTCTTGTTTTTAGACTACCTTTTAAAAATCAGTTTTACAGCATAGGTATATTTCTGATGTAAAATTCTATAAGTGGGAAAAAAATCTGGATCAGAGGATCCAAAACTATTATAACTCTTGATATCTGTTTGTTATGTTTGTTATTTTGATATGTAGAAAATAAGTTTCCAATTTTGTTAACCATGCCAGCATTTGTTATGGGGGAAGGGGGAGAGAGTGAGATAAAGGGATAAGAATATTTGTGTATATATATTTCTATTTACATGTAGTTCTGTTGCTTGCTATGGATCCTTGGAAAAGTTTTTTATCCTGAGTTTACTTCTTCATTTCTAAAGTCAGTACTTAGAAGTACTCTTAAGTACTTCTAATAGTTAATTGAGAAATAAATGACATCATGCATTTGAAACATTTATACATAATATGTTTTCAATAAATGGTAGTTGCTACAGTATATAAGAATTAAGAAATTAATATATATCCTGTCTTCATCTTGCTTGGTATTTTATATAAGTTATTCAGACTTATTCCTGGTATTTCTAGCCAGAAGGAACTGTGTGCACATAGATTTTGAGAATGTGAAAAAGTAAAGAGTATGTTTGGAGCTGCTAAGATGTAGCTGGACAGGTGAGAGATGAAACTCACTAATTAGGGATTAATTAACTAATTAGGGATTCATCTATGAGTAGATTCATAGATTCATTTGCTCAATAAGAATTTCTGAAAATAATCAAGGAAACTTCAATTTCTCTTAGAAAATTTTCTTTAGGAAACTTAGCCTATCTTGTCAGCATCAGGAAATTTTCCATTTTTAGGTGAGTTATGCTCAACTGACAGAGGGGTTCCTTCCTTAGGTTAAATAACATTGTGGAATAGGAGACAATACTTCTACCAGAAATGAGTTCAAGAGATGAATTAAGAGTTCAGGAGATGATCAGTTGGAGAAATTTTAAAGAATCCTTCTATATTTTGATTAAGGTAGACTATAATAGACGGGAACTTCTTTGAGAGTTTTACTTTGGTCTAAGAATTTGGGAGATGTGTTTGAAAGAAAGGATTCCCTTTCTAGTAAAAGGGACGATGACTCCAGGTTTATAGCGTTGATTAGCTTTTCTGATTTTAGGTTACTTCACATATCTGGTTCTCATTTCTCTTTTTTCTAACTTGAAGGAATTATATACTGGATTTTTGTTGCTAGTGGTGTCTTGTAAAATCAATGGTGCTTGTAAGAAAACTACACTGGTTATCAGTAAGTCATTTAACAAGTCAAACCTAATTTTACCCTGTGCTTAACAAACTCACCCAATTGTTGTCTGAGAAGTTCTTTGATTTGTATTTATCCTCCTCTTAATTCATCTCCTAAACTCATTTACAATAAAATATCCTCTACCCAAAAATGGAACCCTATGGTGTGGGGAGTGGTCTGATGGCCAGCAGTGTCTCATTAGAGGATTCTTCCTACCTAGGGAAATCCAAGCCACCCTAAAACTTAAAATCTCAAATAATTAGTGAATAACAAAACACAAATACTCAGAAATATATTTACAAAAGAAGAAGCCCCTGATAGATCTACTTCACATGGGTTCTGGAACTAGACAAAGAAAAAATGGCTCTGATGGTTTGTTTAAGAGAGTACATCAAAGGCAGGGATAAGGTTTCAAGGGCAGAGTCTTGCTTTGTGATATCTTACAGTCAGTAAGTTGACTGACATCTTGGCAGGTCACACCCTCTCAGGTGCTGTGTGGGCCATGGCAGGGTGGGATAGAGATTCACATTGTCCCTGGGCAGTTGACCAGAGGAAATGTCCACTGGTCATTCCCAGACGCCAGATGTCTGACCACCGGGCTTCCATGCATGGTGACCCACATGCAACCCATGGACAGCTCCTAACAGAACCCCTTTGTCAGTTGAACATAACTCACCTCAGATTAGAAACCTTCTTGAAGTTGACAAGATGGGCTAAAAGTTTCCTAACTGAAATTTTCTAAAAGAAATTGAAATTCTCATTGAGCAAAGTAAGAGAAACATAATTTATTTGTAAAATCTCACTAATATATGTTTTGAATCTTTTCTTCCCAAGCTCTTTACTATTTTATTCTTTAATGTTTTGGTTACTGTAATTAGTGCATTAACTTTAGGAGCTTATTTATACTATTACCATATGTTCAGATAGACTTTTATTTGAGTTTATAGTGTATCTTAACACCTGCTCACATGTTCTTCTAATGAAAGACTTCTGTCCTAATCACCTAATATTTCAAAGGATTATGTGAAATGGAAAAAATAAAAAATAGACTAATGGGATTTTCTAAAGTTTCGATGACACATCTTAACTATCTGTAAAGTGAAAGCAGTGGTACAGAAGCTCCCATATTTCCAAATGTAGTCTTTAAATATTTGCATAAGTTAGCCCCCTTCCCATTGCTCTTTTAACAATGAAACAGAATAAATAGTAATTCTCGTGCTTTATACTAGCACTGAATTCATTGATGTGATTGACTAGTTTTCCAGAACCAGCCCATTTCTTAAAGCTTCTTATTAAGTCAAATGTGGACATTAGTTAAATTAGCAATTATCTCATTTGATTACTGTTTATGATCCTTTGGGGGCTCTTTGAAAAAAATCTTTGGGACTTCTTTGAAAAAATTCTTAACTTGGAGTTCACAGAACTCCTGCCTTACAAGGCATTTTTTTGTTACACTGAAGTCATGAAAAAGTTTGTCATTCCCACGTAATTGTTTTTTAGGAAGAGAGTTTTAAAAATGGGTAAGCATTATAACTAAAATTCAGTGCTCAAAATTTGTCTATATTGACAGATTGGCCACAATTAAATTGTACTAAAATACCAATTACCAAAACTTAAAAGTGTTATTTTTCTGCCCTCATTTTTAAGTTTGTTAATATTTATATAGTTGGCAGACTTTAAGTGAAATAAATAAAAAGCTACAGAATTGTATAGATGACTCTTTGTTTTAATCCTTTCATTCTTTTTGTCTGTTGCATCCAAATCAGATTACTATTACCTGTTATTCTGTAGTCTAAAAGCAAGAAGGAGCAGGAGGGATTTTGTAACCTTTAACATCTCACTTTGCTTCACTAGACACACTGTCTAATAGAGTTGTTCTAAAACTCAGATTTTTAGCTGTGAACAAACATTTTAACCTACTTAATGTCATTTTCACAAAAGGTACATGTGTCGTATTCAGAACAGACAGTTGTAGAGAAGGATTCTACATTTGTTAATGCATAGTTAAGAGAAAATAACTTCATAAAAGTTTCTATTAATGCACACATAATCTCACAAATAGAAATCAAGACCAGGTAAATAAGATTATAGAGACATCTTTTTTTTCTTTAATCATTTAAGCATATTAAGTGTTTATGAAAAGAAAATTTGAATTATATATATATATATAGTTATATTTAAAAGTGAGATTGTGCTCAGAAATATTAATTTCTACCTTAGGACAAATAGAAAAAAAGAACATATTTAACTTTTAACATGAGCTTTATAAGCTTTATAGAAAGTATTGTTGAGATTAAGTATTTCTAATTTGAAATAATAGGAGTGTGACGATAGTTTGTATATGATTTAATTTAATTAATGGATTGGAATATGGATTTGAAGTCCTGGAGATAAGAGATTGTTTTATTAATTTAATCTATTTGCTCTCTCTACCCAGTCACTATTAAAAATATGTATTTTTTTTTATTTAGAGCAAGTTTGATACTGTACAAAATAACATGATTTGCTAGTATACAGGTTTTTTCTTATCTTTATTTTGTTTATTTTTTCGAACCCAGTGCCTCACATGTGTGAGGCAAGCGCTCTGCCACTGAGCTACAATATAAATTTTATCTCACAATTTTTAGGGGAATAGAAGTATTTTTGCTTCTTTTCCTTATAAATATGCATGTGTGTATGTATGCATATATTCGAAACCCATATGAATCCAATAGTTGAAAACAGTAGTATTCAGTGTTGCCAAAACACTTAATTTTTACTATCTAACTTTATTTCCTTCTCTTCATCCTCCATTCTTTTTCTCCTTGAAAATGTTTTAGACATTCTACAGTTAAACATATCATGTGAAAAGAGTGACAGATAATTTCTATTCACTCTAGTGTCGTTTGTTTTAACTCCTTCGGGAGAAAAATCAATAATATCATCTATGTGGGAAGAACATTAATGGTCCAGCATTTGAAATGAAATGTTAATGCACAAAGAGCATCTAACAGATGTCTTTGTCTTTGCATTCCCCTGATTATTACCACTATTTTACCACTCCTTTTAAAACACACATACACACACAGTTGAGAGACATGTAACATGTACTTAAGACATAAACTAACCTTTTAATTTTTAAAAATATTTTTAGTTGTCGATGGACCTTTTATTTATTTATATGCAGTGCTGAGAATCGAACCCAGTGCCTCATGCATGCTAGACAAGCATTCTACCTACCACTGAGCTACAACCCCAAGCCTCCTTTAATTTTGATGTTGACCCATTTCATAAATTTTTAATAACTTTCCCTTGAGGTATCTGTTTAACCTTAGAGTTATTTTGGAATGTGTTGCTTAATATCTGTTTTGGGGGATTCTCCAGATACCTTCATTTTGTTGATTTTTAGTGTTTGTTGTGATCTGAGAAATATATTGTATGGTTTCTAGTCTTTTAAGCTTAATGTTTGTTACAAAGTCTTTAACATGGTCTAGCTTGGTGGATGTTCTATAGGCATTTGAAAAGAATATACTTTTGTTACTTAGACTATACTGTAAATACCAATTACAAGTTGGTTGACAGTGGTTTACAATTTTCTGTTGTCTTACTAGTTTTCTGATTAGATGTTTTATCAGTTAAAAGTTGGGTATTGAAATCTCACAATTAATTTTTCAGTTAATTATTTTTTTCCCACAGTTGATCTAGCTTTTACTTTATTTATTTGTGTTCTATTGTTCAGTGCATTTTTAATTGTTATTGTTACCTAATCATTCACCTGATCTTTTACATGCATCTGACACATGTGAAAGGTATGTTTAAGCCAAATTAGCATTCTACTAATGAGCCAAAGGAGTTGCTGTAGAAATTCAAATAATTCAGACTCTTGTATTGATTTATTATCATGTGGAAAAACCCTGTTTTTCCCCCAGTTTTTATGAAGTACAGTCCTATTTTTGGTATTTCATACATTTAAAATCAAATTTAGTTAACTCAAATTTTAGCCACTGAAGACTAGAGTCTTACAAATGTAAAAATACACACACACACACACACACACATACATATATATACATATATACATACATATATTTTCCCACAAATTTTATCTTTCTATAAATCTTGAATGCATTAAATCCTATGCCTCCTTCCACTATTTGATGGTTTCATCATCCCCTGCCGTTTTTCTTATTAATAGTTCCAGGCTTATACATATTGTTTAAAGCCTATCATTGATGCCCCAGTGATTACAGAATAACATTTAAGCTTTTTTATGTGACCTTTTATGTGCCTTCATCACACTACCACCTACTTCTCCAGCATGGTCATATCTCACTTGCATAGGAACATCTGACACTCTGGCAACATTGAACTGAGTCTATATCTTCAAATACTGTGCTGTTTTATTGTGTTTACATCTTTGTGTCTTTGATCTTACTGCTAACTGTGCCAAGACACCCTTTTTTTTTGCTGATCTTCTTTGTTGCTTATGATGTGCCAAAAGGCTGGTAGCCCTATAAGTACAGTATTGAGTTTTGTAGCCACAGAAATATTTAGTGTGTTCATTAGGTATATGACTACCTTTAGGTTGGCAATTTTGGCCATCGTAGGAATCATTTTATCACTGGGTATAGTGGTGCATGCCAGTAATCCCAGTGACTTCTGGAGGCTGAGATAGGAGGATCACTAGTTCAAGACCAACCTGGGCAACTTAATGAGGACCTTGTCAAAACAAGGATAAAAAATAAAACCCCCAGTTAAAAAAAAAAAATAAAAAGGAAGGGAAGGAGGGAATCATTTATATCACATATCTAATGGGGGTGTCTTTAAAACTTTTGAACACATGCTGACAGGGAAATCCTGCTTAACAGAGCAGCCTGTTATATTTTTCAATAATTCTACCTCTTGCTAAGTTGTCCCAGAAGAATAGGGCTAATCTCTTCTCTCCATTCACCTGGTAAACGTTGTATCCACATAATGGGTAATGTTTGGTAGTTTGTAGTTCCACATGGTCTCAACGTTTTCTGAATTCAATGTTATTGTGATAATTCACTCTTTACCTCTATTTTACTTGAATCCTCTGGGGTATAATGTCAACTTGAAAATTAGCCACTGAAGACTAGAGTCTTACAAATTTGTTTTCAAAATTGTATCATACAAAATTATACTGATTTCAGACATTTTACTATCATGGACTAATTTAGAATATGAGAATAAGATAATGAAAGAAAAGAGAATTTATACATAAACTGTATTTGTATGGGTATTAACCCATACAAATGGTTTCCCATTCTTTCTTATTTTAAATTCTCATAGGTTTTCATTTGTGAAGTTAATTTTTCCACTACATTGCCATTAAGACTATGTAATTCAAATTCTAATATTATAGTATTTTCAAAAATTTATGTAGAATCATAAAAGTTTTTTTTTAAATAAAAATAAGCTTTATATGCACTCATTCTCAACTAAAATCAAAAGCCTCCTAAGGTTAAAAACCCTTGTCTTTTATTTATTGCTATTCTCTGGGCCTTGTATAAGATTTGGTAAATGGGTACTCAGTTTAAAAAATAAAAAAATTTAAGTGAATGAATCTTCTCTACTTCCCTCTCACCTGCCCCCTCACCAAAAGCAAAAATATGCAGATTTCTATTTCCTATTATGCAGTATTTGTAGACAGCTTTCAACATCTAGACTAGTGTTTTTAAAAAATATAGTCTGCTGATGATCTACTTCAGAATTAATAATTATCTGATATACATATTAAAATTCAAATTTCTAAACCCTAAACTTATTAAATCAGAGTTTCTGAAGTTAAAACCAATGGGAGCCGGGTACAGTGGCACATGCCTCAAATACCACCAACTCAGGAGGCTGAGACAGGAGGATCATAAATTTGAGGCCAGCCTCAACATCTTAGTAAGACCCTGTGTCAAAATAAAAAATAAAAAAAAAGAATTGGGAATGTGGCTCAGTGGTAAAGTGCCCCTGGGTTTAAAAAAAAAAAAAATTAAAGGGACCTCCTTTTGATTGTTATTATGGAACTAATAATTCCCTTCTTTTGCTTTATGAAAGTGCCTCAAATTACATGGGAGAAGCAAAGGTCCTGTCCATGTCCATCCAGTCTTGAGCCCATCTGTGAAAATGTACAGGGCCAATAGTGTTCCCATCTGGGAAGAGAAAATGCCAAAGTGTTTCCAACAATGACCTCTACAGGCCTAGTCTTCCTTTCATAGGATTTGCTAGATAATGTCACAGACTCTTCAGAGAACCATATCAATGGGGCTCTCCATGGTCTGTTTATCACATTAAAGATATGAGACCAAATTCAAGAGAGATATCAGATAATTGGCTGGGATTCTTATTCGTCTACTCGGGCAAAAACAAAGGCTGGAAATTCTGGTGCTGTTTGTAGTAAACCAGGATCTGAAAGCTGAGTCAGAGATCTGTTTCCTAAAAGGCACTACATCCTGATATTTAATCAGCCAAGTTCAACCAAACATTTACCAGTGTATTATAAAGGATACAACTCAGGATGGCCACATGGAAGAGATGCATTGTATTAGTGTGCTTTCTGTAGCCGTCACAAAATACATGAGAAAATGAACTTACAGGAGGAAAGATTTGTCTTGGCTCCTGCTTTTAGAGGTTTCAGTCTATGGTTGATTGGCTGCCGTGTTTCTGGTGAGGCAGAACATCATGACAGAAGGGCATAGTGAAGCAGAGCTGTTCACCTTATGACAACTGGGAAGCAAGAGACAGAAAGAGAAGGGTCAGGGAACAAAACATTCCCTTCAAAGGGAGCTGCTTACTTCTTACTATCTTTATCTGCCCCACCTCCTATTAGCCCATTTATTTGTGGAATTATCAATGGGCTAATCCATTGATGAGGATTTTAATAATCATTAACCCTCATAACCCAATCATTTCCCAAAAGCCCCACCTCTGAACACTGCTGTATTGGGGAATCAAGCTTTCAACACATGAGCCTCTGAGAGACATTTCAGACTCTGTGCTCTATCCTGTAACATGCATAGAGCCTCCATGCCCTCTTTGGTTGTGCCACTCTCCCAAAACCCCAATCTGTTCACCAGTGTGGAAGCTCTGTTCACCAGTGTGGAAGTTCCCTGTGTTAGCTCACTTTCTACTACTCTGTAAATATACCTAATAGTTAAATTTAAAAGAGGAAAACCTTATTTGGCTCACAGGTTTAGAGGTTTCAGTCCATGGTTTGTTAGCCCATCACTTTTGGGCTTATGGCAGTGTAGCACATCATGACAGGAACATGTGGTAGAAAAATCTGCTCACCTCACAGCGAAAAAGGACCAGTGTCCTGCATCCCCTTTTAGGCCACACCCCCAGTGACCTAATGCCCTCCCACTAGGCCCCACCTCCAAAAGTTTCCACAGCTGCTGGTAGAACCATGCTGGTGATCAGGCCTTTGACACAAGTCTTTGGAAGACATTTTAGATTAAAACTGTAGCACTTCCTGTGGGAATGTAAACCAGGAAATCATGAATGTGGTTAAAATAAAGCAAGAACAGTTGTATTTGGGTACAGAATAGATTTGTAAGTCAGGAACACAGGCTCGCTTGGTTAGACTAAAAGAAAATGGACTTGGGCTTGTATTAAGTTCAGTAATTGGAAACTGACACAAATAGGAGTGATTGTAAATTCTGCAGTTCAATTGGAATATCCAAGTCAAGAGAGCAAAACTGGTCACTCTTGATATTTCTCAAACCTTACAAGGTAATGTTAGATTCCAGAAAATTGTTCTCCCTGTGTAAACAGTTGCCAATATCATGTCCACGTGGAAATTTACCCCATCAGTAAAATTTCTAAGACTTAGGAAAGGATTTTTCTCTTTTTTAGTAATCTGCAGCCATTTTGATTTTTGTTACCAGTCATCGTATATGTTTTCATCAGCTTTCCATCACTATTCTGAAATACACTAGATAATTAACTTGCAAAGAAAAAAGGCTTATTTAGGCTCACAGTTTTAGAGGTTCCAGTCTGTGACATAGTTAACTGCTTTGGACCTCTTGTGGATGTGTTAGATGGCCATTGTGGAAAGCTTATGATGGAGCAAACTGCCCACCTAATGTCCAAGAAGATAAAAGAGAAAGAGGAAGGGACTGGAGTTCCACTGTGCGCTTCAAGAGACCAGCAGTAAGGACCTCCCTGTAGGCTCCTCCTCCCAAAGATTCCAATTCCTTTCAGCAGTTGCCACCTGGGGGCCAGGCCTCTAACACAAGAGCCTTGGATCAGACAGTCAAGATCCAAACTACAGCAATATGTAATAATATGCTATAAAATAACTTTTTGAGCTTGTTTCTCAATGTGCATTTGCTTAATATTGTTCATTTAACACATTAAATTTTATCTCATTAATTAAATTTTCATAGACCCAAATGACAAAAAAGAAGCACTTGCTCTAAAGCTATAAATATAGCAAGTAAGGTCAATTTAAAACAAGCAGTAGGCTCTTTGGTATTCTATTCTGCATGATAAAAAGAAACTTATTACAAAATGTTATTCTTTTGATTTTTTTTTCTTTTCACATTTGATATATTAGCATCTTTGTTTCCTTCTGCCTTTGTCATTATTAAGTCATTTAAGCCTTAAAGTCTAGAATTATTGCATCTCTGTATTTTCTAATTATTCAACAAATAGCAATAATGCTTTCTTTAAAATATTTCTTTATTTGTTCTTTTTCTTTGCTTTCTCGTCTTCCCATGCATGTTCCTTCCCTCAAATTATTTCCAACCACTTTATGTCCCCTTCAGACTGTCTTTATGTACTCCTACCAAACATCCTTCATCTTTATAGAGAGAAAACATTGCTGTTATATAACTTCATTGACCTCAAGTCATTCAGAAAACTTTCCTTTTTTTGGTGCCCAGGATTGAACCTAGGGCCTTGTGCATTTGAGGCAAGCACTCTACCAACTGAGCTATATCCCCAGCCCCTCTGAAAATTTTGTTGCAAATTCAACATTTGCATGTAACTCTAGGTTGTACACAGGCTGCCATTAAAAATTAGAGGAAATTTTGATAAATGTTATTACACAAGCTTGGCAATTATTTCACCTCTTTCACTTCAGAGAATTTTAACTAATTTTAAAATTAAATTTAAAATGTGTCCACCCTCCTCCTCATTAAATACTGTCCTTTAGAAAACCCAAAACCAATAGAAAAAAATTTTTCAAAGCTCAAATTTCAAATAGTAATTAATTAGGAAGTCAGCCTTTAAATATGTATAGATTTATCACAAATGTGGTTTTAAATGCTGTTCGTTTCTTATCCTCTCCACTCCACTCCACTCTACTCATGTGTTTGCATTTAGGCATCATAACTGTTACTTACATTCAAGATTGTCCATAATTAGACGTAATGCCACTTGTTTAACATTACTTCTCTTTCCAGCACATATTATCTACTCCATTGAGAAATTTTTTTCATTATTTCATACAATTCCCATTTCTGCTGCTAACTTGTATTCATATTGTTATTCAGAATATATCTATATTGCCTTGTCCTCTTACTTCTCCTCTTTTAAGTTCTGTTGTCCTTCCCAAACACAATCCCTGCTTTTCTATTCCTCCTTTAAACACTTGATCTTCTTCATTTATGACTTCTCATAGTTGCTGATGTAGCTATAGTATGCACTTTACCAGCTAGCTGCCATTCAGATATTCTCTAATAATTGTCAGTTGTACATCATTGGTGTTGCCCCATTTACATTTCTTGCTTCCATTTTGAGAACAAAAATATACTAGCAGCTACCAAAGTGAGAGTCACTTATTTTTTTAGGAAATTTAAATAGAATTAAGATCACATCTAAGTATTATTTTTATATGTTTAATCACTTTCATAAAATCGTAAATATGCTGAATAGAATGATACACTAGATTGATTCTAATGATTGTTGCTTGAGATAACTGTCCTTTAAGTTATAAACAAATTTAGGTTATTGTATATTTAGTAAGAATAGCTTCCGTTTGTTTGGTGTAGCCAGCCAGTTACTTTTTTTAGGAAGGTGCTGTAGGGAAGAATAGATTTTTTTTTTCTTACCCATTACTGGGTTCATGGTTGAAACCCACATAATAAAACAGGTTAATGAGAGAAAAATATGTCAAGCTATTTAATAGATCTTTGTAATATAGGAACCTTCAGAAATGAAGACTTAAAGAAACAGGTAAATTTGTATATTTTTATTCTTAGGTTTGATGAAGAGAGAGATAGCCCTGGAGCTGTATATTTGAATGACAAAATGATGTGACTTAATAGTAATAAAATAGGAGCAATATAGCATGGCCTGTTGATTCAAATTCTTCGCTGGGCCCTATATCCTCAGATATATGGACATTTCTTTTCTCTGGGTAAAGGGTGGGCACCTCTGGAAGAAAGGTCTTCTGACCTGCTTCAGAGGAAAGTCTGAGGATGCTTTTATGGTTTGCTTCATGCAAGAAGGGCAGGAGGTCAGTGAGAACTTCCCACGTCTGCTCTTTCCTTAAATGGCAAGGTGCAATATTTTGGAGTAGGGAATTCTGCACCTCATTAGTGTTCTACTCTGTCTTCTTGTTTGTTTATTTTTTATTTATATATGACAGCAGAATGCATTACAATTTTTATTACACATATAGAGCACAATTTTTCATACCTCTGGTTGTATACACGTATATTTACACCAGTTCGTGTCTTCACACCTGTACTTTGGATAATAATGATCATCACATCCCACCATCATTAATAACCCCATTCCCCCTCCCTTCCCCTACTGTGATTTCTTGAATATACACAAAGACTCAGGTATCTAAGATGATCTCTTTTATAGATGAAAAATTTGAGTCTTTAAAAGGAGTAAGTAGTTACGCAGTAGAACCAAATTGTTGATCCACGTATTTATTTCATAAATTCATTGCTTTTTCTACTTTTACTAGGTATCCCTAAAATAGTACAAAACTATAAATAGCTAGCTGTATCAGTAGTCTAGAGGAAATTTGCAAAATCACCCTTAGAAATAAACAGTTCTGTGTTCAGAGGCTCTTTTTAATATTCATCAGCAGCACAGTCTTTTTTTTCCCTATCTTCTATGTCATTCTAAGCATATTGTTCTCAAGCCTTATTCAGGATATCCAGGGACCAGAGATTCTGACACGTGACGCAGGTCAAAGTTGTCTGGAGGTAATATTTGAGTTCTGTGTAGCAGGAATAATTATATTGACTAGGGCTGCTTAGTGAGAAGACTTTGGAAAGCATAGGAATGCAGGAGGATATGGTGAATACATGTGTTTTTGTGTGTAGCAGTCCTTCTTGCACGTGTTCTATGGGTAACCTTTTCTCTATACAAATCACTTTGACTTTGTATACTAAAGTGTCTTTTTAATAGTTCTTTCTTATCTGAATCTCGTTTTTTTTTCAAACTTGTTTGAATGTATTAATGTGTATTTAAATGAAAATTCTATGTAATTAAAAAATTGGAACATGAATAGCCAAATAACAAAAGTCAATTCATCATATAATAAAACACACCAAAAATGGAAGCTGCAGGAACCAACCATGTAGACAAATGAAAAACTCCCCTTTGTCTACAGTTTGCAGCAGTCCTACATAAACATGGAGGTCTCTGTCTGACTTAAGTCAGCTGGCTAAGTCTGATCGTTCCCCTCCATACAACTTGAAAACTATCACTGTATACTGCTTTCCTGGCCATTTGGTTTAGTATCTCTGCCAGGTAAATGAGATTATTGAAAAAATAGGCAACCAAGTAAAGTTATTTCTGCATCATTTTAATTATTTTGAGATATTTTATGTTTTTTGAAAGTAGGTATTACTACTTACTTATTTAAGGAACCTACAGTCAGGAAATGGAATGAGCGTAGAAATATTTTTCTTATGGACCGGATTGACTTATAAGTAAAGGTTATCAGTAATCATCTAAAACTGATTTATATGTAGAACAGCTGATTAGAGGTAGCTTTCATGAAATTTTTCACTAAATTTTTTTTTAACCAAGAAAGTAAATTTTTTTCCAAAATACATTTTATGTCATCTTTTAAGTCTAACCACAGTTCAAAGAAATGACCATTTCTAAGAAAAGCTGGATACAAGTGTTTGGATATGAGGTGTCGTCCAAAAGCTCTTATTAATGCAGGAATATTCGGAGGCAAAATGATTAGATTATGAGAACTGTAAAATGTGATTGGTCCCTCCCAGTTTGAATGGACTGATTGGTAACTATAGGCAGGTAGAACATGACTAGAGGAGGTGTGTCACTGAGGGCAAGGGAACATCTTTCTCTAGGGCATCTTCCTCTCTCCCCCTCCCCTTCTCTCTACCCTCTTTCATAATCTGCTTCCTGATTCACCATGAGCTAAGTAGTGTTCCTCTACTGGACCCTTCACCCCATGAGGTTCTGTCCTACCTGGGGCCCAGAGCAGTAGTCAGCCCTCTATGATCTGAGTCCTGAAACTGTGAGCCCTAAAGAAACTTTTCCTCCTCTAAGTAGTTGTTCTCAGGTGTTTTGGTCACAGCAAGCAAAAGCTGACTAAAACACCAAGTATTTACTTCTTGGTACTGAATTTGAAATCTTGGTTTTTCAGACTGTTCTGCTAAGTTGGTGAGGGGAGGGGTAAGGATAGGAGCTAAATGGCCTTTCTAATGCACTGAGGTGTGATACGTAGCAGATAAGTTCCTGCTAGTTTTATCTAGAATTAATTATATGAAAATCCTTGTTTATGATTCTGAAACCCCCGTATTTCTTACCCTGAGTAGTTTTTGCACCATACAGTTGTAATGTGAATAGCTTTATTTTTCTAGGCTCATTAAAAATTCCTAGTTTACTCTGTTCTTTATTTCAGTGAACCTTATCAGATTTTCTACTCACTACATTTATTTTTTTCTGTGTTTTTGAATAATAAAATTAAAATCTACATCCAAGACCCTTCACTAAAATGACCTCTAAATATCAGCAACTTAAATATTATGTAAGTGTAATTCAAAGGAAAATTATGCCTTGTGACCAAAATGATCTTAACTTATGTTTACAAATATATTTGGGTAGTATCTTCACCACTGTTGTTACTTTTTAGAATGCTTCAGTGAAGAAAAAGAAATATAGTATTTTCCCTTTGTTTCTTATTTCTTAAATCCTTTTGCAGTGCCTTTCTTTTTTGAGATTCCTTGCTACCATGCCCTTCAGTTTGTTCTCACATGGATCTGGATGAGTATTTCTTCATCCTTTCTGGCCAAATCTTAGCTATGTGCCTCTCAGCTATCTTCTCCACAAACCCCACTGAAATTATTATGTAAAGTCTACTCAAATCAGATATGTGAATATAGGAACCAAATGTTCCTCATATATGTAACAAATCAGAGTTAATGACTTTCATCAAAGGAGAGCCTCTTTGAAAGTAAAGTGTTTGGCACACTGTACCAAAGCCATTATTTACATAGCCTGCTCTGCTTTATGGTTTGTGGGAGCTTCAGGCTTTGATCCTCACAAAATGAACTTTAAATCTTATGATAATATAGAGATGGTTGTTTATTATTATATTTACTATTATGCTTATTATTATAATTAAGAGAGCAAAAGAAACCATAGCTACTTTTATGGGGAAGGAATAATTATAAGCTAAAATCAGGGACAATTAGGTATGTAAGTAGTACAGCTATACCTAAGTTTTTATGATAGGTTTCTATCTGTACCTGTTAAAAATTTTTAACACCTATCTCTGAGAACACCTTGTGTCATGCATACTATAATTATGAATGCAAGTTTCTCTAAGACCCAAATAAAAACAAGAAGTCTTAACAGGAGGAAAAAAAGAAAAAGATGAAGGGTAGAAAGGAAATGGGACAGAATCTGGTTATTCTGGTAGAGGTAGATTCTCCATTGAGGTAGGTCTTCCTTTTCCTTTCTATGTGTGTGTTTATGTCTGTCTGTCTACACACACACTTCATTCTGAAGTAACAGGTGTGCGTTTCAACTTTTTTGAAATCTTTACATTTTTAAGGTATTCAGTTAGCCTTTCAAAACATTAAACTCGTAGATGCCCTATAAAAAAACAGAGCTTGGGCTGGGGTTATGGCTCAGCAGTAGAGCTCTCTCCTCAGATGTGCGAGGTCCTGGGTTTGATCCTCAGCACCACATAAAAATAAATAGATAAAATAAAGATTATGTTCAACTTCCACTAAAAAATAAATATTAAAGACAAAACAGAGCTCACTAGACTAACCTATATGTATATGTCCATTTATCTAGAGAGAACTGTCCATACCAAATTATTTTTAAAGAATGTTGAGGGATTTTTTTTTTTTTTTTTTGAGGGTGGGAATACCAGAGATTGAACGCAGAGGCACTTAACTACTGAGCCACATTCCCAGCCCTTTTTTATTTTTATTTTGAGATAGGATCTTACTAAGTTGTTTTGGTCCATGCTAAATTGCTGAGGCTGGCTTTGAACTTGATCCTCCTGCCTTAGCCTCCATCCCAAGCCTCTGGGATTACAGGTGTGCACACCACATCCAGCAAGAATGCTAATTTTATATTTATTTAGTAGAGATAAATTCCAATGATAAAATTCAGGAGCTTGTGGTTTATGTTTATTTTCATGATTATATTATGCCTAGAGCAACATCAGTTTGCCATAAAGGATCTGTTTCACCTTGTCTTAGAATGATGTAAAAAGTCTTCAGTATGAACTATTTACATTGTTTATTATGAAAAATCTTAAAAATTTTGGAATTGAAGATATTATAAGGCACCAAATCTAGAAATCCTTTTGATTAGCAGTGTAAATCAATTTTCCCACTTGCTAGATTTATTGTAAGAGCAGATATTTGTCTGAAATTCAGTCCAAAAAATGGAAGTATAATAATTTACTAAAAGAAGGATTCTTGCTGGGATTGTGGGTCAGCGGTAGAGCACTCACCTAGCATGTACAAGGCGCCGAGTTCGATCCTCAGTAACACATAAAAATAAAATGGGGGTATTGTGTTCAACTACAACTAAAAAAAAATGTATGTGTGTGTGTGTGTGATTATATAAAATAATCCATTCTACCAAAGATTGTGACTTACCCATTTTATTCATAATCATCTTGATAGTTTAAAATGAGAAGGGATTCATATCATCCTAAGCAGGGATACCTAAGTTGAAAGGGAAGAGAGAATTTGTGTTTAAAGGATGCTTTTGAAAGTGTTCCCTTATGATTAAAAAAAACTCCAGGATCTCAAATTGGAATGGGAGAGGGGAGCTAAGTCCTATATTCTGACTATGAACACTTCCTACTACTTGGTTCTGTGGTCAAGCCCTTTCTTTAAGTGATAGCCCCTAAATCATACAGAGATAAATAAAAATTCAAATTTTGCATATTTAATAAAGCACTTAGGAATTTAGCTGTATGAAATTTGACATATAGTGTGTGAGAACTGAGGCACTCTTGCACATGGTAAATACTTGTCTCATACTCCTTTCTTCTTCTGTTCCCATTTAGTAAATTCAGGATGTGCCCAGACATGTGATAAGCTCCCTCAGTCAATATTATACAAACCAGCACTAGTGTATTTATCAGACTACACAAGTAGATTCCTGGCTTTGCTATTCCTTAGCTGAGTATATGAATTTGGAGAAGTTATTTAATCTCATTGGATAGTTGTGCAGATTAAGTGAAATAATCCAGTAAATCTCTAGCCAAAGTAACTGGCTTAAAAGTGCTCAATAAATGGTTATGATAATGTCAGAAATTTTGAGACAGACCCTTACCATGTTGCTCAGGCTGATATCAAACTTGTGTGCAGAGGTGATCCTCCCATTTCAGCATCCCAGGTAACTGGGGCTACAGGGTATCTTTTCCTAATATCTCTTTAAGATAGTGAAATGAGACATAAAGTTCATTTATTGTCTGTCTTCAAACAACTAATACATACTTCAAACAACTAATTACATTTTTTTAGAATGCATGGAGGGCTAACCATAATAACACTTTAGAGTAAATGGGAAAAACCTCTTTTTGATAGATTATGGTTTCTTTCTTCAACATATTTAAATATACTTTTTCCAGGTCAATTCTGAAAAACCACATACTGAAAGAAGGGTCAGGGACAAAAACTGTTGAGCTTATGAATAGCATTCCTTCAAAAACCTTTGAAGATCATCTTGGAACCTTTGTTTAAATATCGTTATATAGATTTTCACATGCTGTCCACATTCAGTCTAGCTTTATAATTGTATAAAGGCAAACTTTTGTTCACACAGGGGACTCTTTGGATTAATCAAAGCCCAACAAAAATGTATTTAACTCTAAGATCCAAAAACAATAAAAACATGACTTTTCTAAAAAGAAGATCTACTATAAAGTGGTTTTAACAAAAAAAATGATTTTGCATGTCAGCAAATCAACTACAACTTAGTATGATGAAGCATCAAAATGTCAGAAGCTTGAGTGCTTTCTCTTCTGAATTTAAGTCAGAGGGTAACAGAGGTAAGCACCTGAAGGTTTGGGGATGTTACGAAGTAAATAAAAGGGACTGATGGAATTGGATATTTGAATATTGTCACTTAAAGCATTGATCTAAGAAAAACTGTTAAGAATCTACATATTATATCTGTATCTGTTCTAAAGAGAAGTGATGTGGATGTTCATAAGGCAGCTGTGGATCATTCATAAAAAGAACAACTGAGCCAGGTGCAGTGGCACACACCTGTAATCCTAGCGGTTAGGGAGGCTGAGACAGGAGGATTGGGAGTTCAGGCCAGCCTCGGCAAAAAGTGAGGTGCTAAGCAACTCAATGAGACCCTGTCTCTAAATAAAATACAAAATAGGGCTGGGGATGTGGCTCAGTGGTCGAGTACCCCTGAGTTCAATCCATGGTACACCCCCCCCAAAAAAAAAAAAAAAAACCCACAGCCAAAAGGGAAAATTGATTTGAAAGTATTCTTTGGCTGCAAGAGGATCCTGAGTAAGCAGTGTATTTGTACACACCATCCATGAACTACATGAGGAGAAAAATCGTTTTAATTTTCAGGATGCAGTTGAAGTACAAATACTAATACCCTTTTACCTCTTCCACTTCAGAGAGAAAAAAAATTAGCAAAAACCCATACTTTCGTGTTTATAATTTTGATATGAAAAAAGCTTAAAGTGGCTATGACATAAATCATCACTCCAAATTAACACTTTCCTAAGCCAGGTGTGGTGGCACATCCCTGCAGTCTCAGCATTGTGTTGGCTGAGGCCTGAGAATCACAAGTTTGCCTCAGAAACTTAGATCTATCTCAAAATTTTAAAAAATAAGAAGAACTGAAGATGTATCTCAGTGTTAAAGCACTCCTGTTTTCAATCCCCAGTAACATCCCCACCACTGGCCAAAAAAAATAAATAAAAAAATAGCATACTTTTTTTCTGGCAATGAGAAAACCAGAAATCTGTTTTCATAAAGAAAGTAAATGGCTTTGTCCAAATAGGACAAGAATCTCAATGGAGAGACTGTTATAGAATTGACAGTTATAATGTAGATTGTGAATTTTTCTTGTTTGAAGCCAACTTATCTCAAATACATTTACTTCTTTATTTAAAGAGAAATATTAAATTGAACTGTCTTCCTTGCTGTTCTCTATCCTCTAGGGATCTTTATTTGCAACCACTGTATGATGATGTTCAGAAGGATTTACCCTTTCACCAAACATATGTCTAAAGGACTTAAGTAGATATACAGTTTTAACTTAGTGAACACCTGAAGAAGAAAATTCAGGGCTTTTAAGGCAAACTGTTGAAGACTGAACTGCTTACATTAATTTTCACTGGCCAACTTAACTACATTTTTGCTTTTTTTAAAAAAGAATTATCAGTAGTATTTCAGTGTATTTTATATTCCTCATGTCTCTAACAGTGTTCTGTGTGTTACTTTTAAGAGGAAATACAAGGTTAAAGATTATAATCTTCAGAGAGTTTGTCTTACTTTGTTTTATGACACAAACTAGAAACTTGTTTAGGAGAAAATATTGGTGATTTTTTTTTTTTTGAGGTCCTTGTGTGGCAGGTTAGAGCTTTTAAAACACTAAGCATAGAGGGTGATGCATATATCATTTATATCTTCTGTCAGAGGATAATGATCTGGTTAGTGCTGGAGCCAGGTTGCCATATTGCTTCCTGTTGCCGTCATGTATAAGCTGTGGATGAGTTACTTAAGTAGATATTAAGTAACTTTGCATGAGTTACTTAACCTTTCTGTGCCTCAGAAAGTTTCTATTCTATGAAATTAGAGTAGTATTTTCTATATAATGTTACAGAATAAAACTAGGAAATGGATGGTAGTACATGCTTGTAACCCCAGGTACTGGGGAATCTGAGGAAGAAGCATCACATGTTTAAAGCAAGCCTAGGCCACTTAGCCAGACAGAGGGAGAGGCACTTTCTTCTGTGGACATTAGATAGCTCCCAATGCTTACTGGGCTGGAAATTGAAATTGCTAAATAAGAATATTATAGCAGTAGCTAGCCTGCATTGTAATGAGAGAAGATTAAACATAGAGTCCATTATGTAGTTATTAAGTAGTTGAGTAACTTTTTTTTTCCATATTTAGTTTCCTTTTAGGAAATAACAGAAAATACTTACATGTAACATCTATCTTTTTTAAAATGTAAAGGTTGGACCCACATTACAATTTTTTATTTAAAGATGTAAATTTTAACTGTATTTGAGGATGTAATTATAATCTCCCACCTCCTAGTACACAAAATTTTATTTTGCTTTTCTAGAATTTAACTTGTTTAACTTAATATGTGAATTTAAAAGTTTTATTAAAAGATAAGATTAAAGAAGATAACTCTAGGTACCTGGAGAGGCAGATGTGAGGTGATAGATACGTCATTGAAGGAATGGAACACTGGAAGGGAGGAAAATTCTCCTCTGCCCACTTAGATTCTCTGGGTATGCAAAATAAACTCACAGCAGATTGATTAAACAACATACAAGTTTATTTGATGTTCATAGTTTTTATATGGCACCAGGAATAGTAGAAAGAGCTTTATAGAGACAATTTAAAAATCCAGAGAATGTCTTAAGTTTCAAGGCTTTTAGGCCATGTGGACAAAAGAAGACAGAATTGACAAGAGAGGGACTTTGAGCTTCTAAGGATAAAAAAATTATAGGAAGGCAAGTATATGAGAAACTAATGATAGGTAAGGGCTAATTAGTAAGGTTGGTTTGTGTAGACTTTTGGTGCCATCATATCTCCAGTGATAAGAGTGCCATCCCTTTCCTGGCATGATAAGTGTCTGGGGGTGTGGGATAGAAGTGCATACCTTCACAAACGGAATTTATGATCGGTTTTCAAGCAGATAGAAAGAAGGTAGAGAGCTTGTCCCTTGTATGCTTTTCTCAGTACCTTCCACTAAAAATAATCCTAATGCCAGGCTGGCATATTTTTGGGTGAAATATTCTGATCTCCTAGAACATCCTTGCATAAAGACAGCCGCTAACTTCTTATTATCCATAAATAAAATTCTAACTCTGGTATGGTACAGTTAGTTTTTTATGCTTACCACCTACCAATCCCATCTGATCATCTAGTACGCATACACTTACACAAGCTGCTTTCCAGTCACACAATTTCTCGTTATCCCAGAACCATTTTTTTAAAATTTATTTATTTATTTTTAGTTTTCAGTGGACACAACATCTTTATTATTTTCAAGCCTTTTTCATTTCTTCTGAAGAAAGATCACTCAGTTGCCCCCTGAAACTTCATATTTCTTAAAATACAAGAAAGTAGGAGCTGGGGATATAGCTCAGTTGGTAGAGTGCTTGCCTCACATGCACAAGGCCCTGGGTTCAATCCTGGGTACCAAATATATATATACATATATATAATCAGTCTGTCTCCCCTGCTTGTCTGTAGTCTGAAGATCAAACTTGATGTCTTCTCTTCAGAACTCCAGTACACAGAACAGAATAGTGTCTTCTGTGTACTATCTACCCTAATGATGACTAGTTGGATGGTGATGGATGAATAAAATTACATAAAATTAATAAACTTTATGCCAAAGCCACAATAGTATCATATAGTATAATGATGAAATTTTATTATCTTTGTGAAATTAGTTGAAAAGTTATCTTATGTATTGGAATTCTCGAGAGAGAGAGAGCGCGCGAGCGAAATAATAGGATATCTGTAAGTAGATACATGAGAGGGATTTACTAGGGGAATTGGCTCATGAAATTATGGAGGCAGAAAGGTCCCACAATAGGCTGGGAAGGCCAGTAGCAAATTCAAAGGCCCAAGAGCCAGAGAAGCCAGTAGTGTAACTGTCAGTGCAGGGCAGCAGGCCTAAGAATGTAGGGTTGGGAGTGGTGGACCAGGTATAAGTTCTAGAGCCTAAAGGCTGGAGAACTAGGAATTCTGATGTCCAAGGGCAGGAGAAGAAGGGGATCCCAGTTCCAGGAAGGAGAGTTGCTTTTACTTTTCCTTTTTTTTTTTTTTTTAATGCAGTCCCACAGCCAATTGGATGGTATTTTCAACATTGAGGGCAGATCTTCTCTACTCTGACCACAGGCTCACACCAACATCCTCTTTCCAAATACCCTACACACTTTATCAACTCTCTAGGCATTTCTTAATCCAGCCAAGTTGATTTGTATAATTAATTTATTCTTACCATCTTGGAAGCCAGGGAAGGCTTTTCTAGAGAAGTGTCTGTCAAGACCAGTTTCTAAAGGCTGAGGTAGTCCCTTTATAAAGTGACTTTATAATACAGACTTTATATAAAAGGCCCTTTATAATATATTTTTTTAAGGTATTGAGAATATTTTTTTTAAGGTGTTGAGAATCAAACCCAGGGTCTTGGTGCATGCTAGGCAAGCACTCTACCACTGAGCTGCATCCCAGCCCTCTTTTATTTTATTTTGAAACAGTGTCTCACTGAGTTGCTTAGGCTGATCTCGAACCGAGTTTGTCTTATTTTACTTAACATGATGGTCTCTAATTCTATCCATTTTCCTGCAAATGCTATAACAATTTTTTCTTTATGGCTGAATAAAACTCCATTGTGTATACATACCACATTTTCTTTATTCACTCATTGGTTGATGGACACTGAGGCTGGTTCCATAGTTTGGATATTGTGAACTGTACTGCTATAAACATGGGTATGCATGTACAACTGTAGTAAAATGACTTTAATTCTTCAGGATAAATACCGAGAAGTGGTATAGCTGGATCATATGGCAGTTCCAAGCCTAGTCTTTTGAGAAGTCTCCATACTGATTTCCATAGTAGTCGTACTAATTTACAATCTCACCAACAGTGTAAAAGTGTTCTTTTTCACCCCATCCTCTCCAGCATTTATTATTGTTTGTATTCTTGATGACCACCATTCTGATTGGGTTGAGGTGAAATCTCAGTGTAGCTTTGATTTGCATTTCCCTAAATACTAATGATGTTGAACATTTTTTCATGTATTTGTTCGCCATTTGTATTTCTTCTTTTGCCTCCTTATTATTGGGTTATTAGATTTTTTGTTGGTGTAAAGTTTTTTTGAGTTCTTTCTATATTCTAGATATTAACCCTCTGTCAGAAGAGTAGCTAGCAAGGATTTTCTCCCATTTTGTGGGTTGTCTCTTCACATTCCTAATTGTTTCCTTTACTATATAAAGCTCTTATCAATTTTTGGAGTCAGAAAGATATGAGTTCAAAGCTCTAACATTTCCAAACTATGTCATCAAGGGCAAGTTACTCAAACTCTCTGAATCTTAATAAAGCTGGGATAAGAGAAATATTGTTATGGAGAAACATGATACACATGGGCCTGAAATAAAGGATATATCTTACAAATGACTTTTCTTTTAGTGAAGGAAAGATGTTCTGAGCTCAGGTATTCAAGGAAAGCAAGCAAAGTAGCCCAAAGTGATCAAATGGGTAGGAAGAAAATCTGAAGATTATTATGCAGGCTAAAAGAATAATTTAAAAAACCCAAACTGTCAAAAATCATGAAATAAAAAAGTTACTTGCTAATAATGTTATAGGTTATTTAACCTTAAAACCAATTCTATCTAATGATCTGCATTATAAAGCTGGGTGTGGTGGTGTATAACCCTGGTTCCTGGGGAGGTTGAGGTAGGAGACTCCCGGAGACTGGAGTGAGGTGATATGTTAGAGTAGTTTTGATTTGCATTTCTCTGATTGCTAGAGATGATGAGCATTTTTTCATATATTTGTTGATTGATTGTATATCCTTTTCTGAGAAGTTGTCTGTTCAGGTCCTTGGCCCACTTGTTGATTGTGTTATTTGGGGTTTTTTAATTTAGTATGTTTGTATGAATATGTAATAACAAATCCCATTAATATGTACAACTATAATGCACCAATAAAAAATGTGGGGAAAAAGAAAATAATGGTATGTGGGGGAAAAGCTTTATATATATTATGTTAAGAAATCAGAAAACATTGAGATTATGAATAATGACTTTTGGTCAGTTAAGTCCAATACTGGATTTAAAGTAAACATGAAATGCATATTTATGCCTGTGTTTGTTTTATACTTTTTAAATTGATATTGAAATATAATTTCTGTAAATGTGGGCTGGGGATGTGGCTGAAGCAGTAGCACGCTTGCCTGGTGTGCTTGCGGCCCGGGTTCGATCCTCAGCACCACATACAAAGATGTTGTGTCCACCGAAAACTAAAAAAAAAATAAATATTAAAAAATTCTCTCTCTCTCTCTCAAAAAAAAATTCTGTAAATGTAAACTATAAACACTTTAGAAGTAGTTGATGATATTGATAAATGATTTATAAATGGTAATTACTACCTCAGATCAAATACAAAACATTTTTCAACACCCAGAAGTTCCTTTATAACACCTTGTAATCAATTCCATTCCCTTCTGCACTCAAGGATATTGATAATCTGCTTTTTCTCTCCATGTGTTATTTTTGTTTATTCTAGAATTTCATATAATAGGAATAACACTGTTTGTTTGTTTTTTGCATGTCTAGCTTCTTGTGTTCACCTGATATGTTTGAAATTTGTTCACATTATTGCCTGTATCTATAGTTTTATTTTTTGCTTTCAGTTTTTAACCACATAGCATTCCAACTATACCACAAGTTATATATGTATCCACCAATTTTGAATATTAAGCATGTTTGCAGTATTGAACTGTTTCGAAAAGAGCTGCTGCAGACATCAGAAACAAGTATTTGCATAATAGATCTTATAATTTCTTTTGTATGAATACCTAGAAATGGAATTGCTAGATCATAGGGTAGATGTGAACCTAACTTTATAAGAAATTATCAAACCTTTTTTAAAAGTTGTTAGATTGGGGCTGGGGTTGTGGCTCGGCAGTAGAGTGCTTGCTTAGCACATGTGAGGCCCTGATTCAATCCTCAGCACCACATAAAAATAAATTAATAAAAAAATAGGTATTGTGTCCAACTACAACAAAAAAATAAAAATATTTTTTTAAAAAAGTTGCTAGATTATTTTTCACTCCTGCCACTATCCTGTGATTGATCATTCCAGTTGTTCTTTATCCTTGCCAGCACTTAATATTGTCAGTCTTTAGTTGCCCTAATTACTATAAGTGGTATTTCTTAAATTTTGATGAAGTCCAATTTATCAAGTTTTTTTATGCCACCTTTTTTGTATTCTAAGAAAAGTTGCCAACCCTGAAGATTTTATCCTACTTTTTTTTCTAAAGGCCTTATTATTTTAGCTTTTGCATTTATATGTTTGATCTGTTTAGAATTAATTTTTGTAATGATATGTCATAAAGATTTAGGTTCTCTCTTTTTTCCCCCCATAATATAAAGCTATTCCAGCAGATTCACTTTCTCCTCATGCTTATAGTTGTTTCAGCACCATTTGTAAAATTACTTTTTATTTACTTGCCAAGTTATTTTGAAATTCATTTGACCATGTCTGTTTTGGGGCTATTCTTGCTTTAAAAGTTTGTGGGGTTTTAATTAGGATTGCATAGATAATTTAGGAGGAATTGATATCTTAACTAAATTGAGTCTCAAGTCTATGAACATGATATTTCTGCCATTTTTTTAAGTGTTCTGTAATCTCTCTCAGCATTGTTTTATAATTTCCAGCGTCTAGGTTTTACGTATATTTTAGGTTTGTCCATAAGTGGTTTGTGTTTCTTATACTATCATAAGTGGTATTTTTGTGAAGGATCCATGTGCTGCTGAGAAAAATGTGTAACTACTTGATGTTGGGTGGTATATTCTATATATGTCAATTAAGTCTAGGTTGTTAATTGTGTTGTTGAGTTCTATAGTTTCCTTATTTAACTTTTGTTTGGAAGATCTGTCCAGTGGTGAGAGAGGTGTGTTGAAGTCTCCCATGATTATTGTATGGTGGTCTATTAGACTCTTGTACTTGAGCAGAGTTTGCTTGATGAACGTAGCTGCACCATTGTTTGGGGCATATATATTTATGATTGTTATGTCTTGTTGGTGTATGGTTCCCTTGAGCAGTATGCAGTGTCCCTCTTTATCCTTTTTGATTAACTTTGGCTTGAAATCTATTTTGTTTGATATGAGTATGGACACTCCTGCTTGTTTCCGCAGTCCATATGAGTGGAATGATTTTTCCCAGCCTTTCACCTTCAGTCTATGTATATCTTTTCCTATCAAATGCGTCTCCTGTAGGCAACATATTGTTGGATCTTGTTTTGTGATCCATTCGACTAGCCTGTGTCTCTTAATTGGTGAGTTTAAGCCATTAACATTTAGGGTTATTATTGAGATTTGGTTTGTTCCTCCAGTCATATTTGTTTATTTATGTTACTAAACCTGATTAGTTTTCCTCTTTGGTTACTTTCCCCCCTTTACTGTCCTACCTCCCACTGATGGTTTTCAATGTTATTTTCAGTTTCCTCTTCCTGTAATGTTTTGCCAAGGATTTTTTGAAGAGATGGTTTTCTAGCTGCAAATTCTTTTAACTTTTGTTTATCGTGAAAGGTTTTAATTTCATCTTCCATCCTGAAGCTTAATTTCGCCGGATACACGATTCTTGGTTGGAGACCATTTTCTTTCAGTGTTTGAAAAATGTTATTCCAGGATCTTCTAGCTTTCAGAGTCTGTGTTGAGAGATCAGCTGTTATCCTGATTGGTTTGCCCCTAAATGTAATCTGCTTTCTTTCTCTTGTAGCTTTTAAAATTCTCTCCTTATTCTGTATGTTGGGCATCTTCATTATAATGTGTCTAGGTGTGGATCTCTTATGATTTTGCACTTTTGGCGTCCTGTAGGCTTCTAGGATATGGGATTCTGTTTCATTCTTCAAGTCTGGGAAGTTTTCTTGTATTATTTCATTGAATAGATTGTTCATTCCTCTGGTTTGGAGCTCCGTGCCCTCCTGTATCCCAATGACTCTTAAGTTTGGTCTTTTAATGTTATCCCATATCTCTTGGATGTTCTGCTCATGGTTTCTTAGCAGTCTTGCTGAACTGTCTATGTTCTTCTCAAGTTGAAATACTTTGTCTTCATTGTCTGATGTTCTATCTTCTAAGTGATCTATTCTGCTGGTAGTATTGTCAATTGAGGTTTTAAGTTGGTTTATTGCTTCCTGCATTTCTAGGATTTCTATTTGTTTGTTTTTTATTACTTCTAACTCCCTGTGAAATTGATCTTTTACTTCCTGGATTTGTTTCTGTAGTTCCTTGTCAATGTGATCTTTCATTGTCTGATTTTGCTGTCTCATGTCTTCCTTGAGACTCCAGATCATCTGAAGCATGTATATCCTGAACTCTTTATCTGACATTCCATCTGTTGCAGCTATTACCTCTTCTAGAGTTGAGTTGACCTGCATTGCTTGTGGTCCTTTCTTTCCTTGTCTTTTCATGTTGCTTGCGTTTCTTTCTGCTTCGTGAAACTGTTGTGTTTTTGAAAATTTTCCCCCTGTTTATTTATGTTGCTCTTGTATATTTGGGATATCTCTCTTGTAGGGCGGGTAGTGGCTGTGATCCTCCTCTAATCAGGGTGATCTATCCACTACGCTTGTTGGTCGTAGGTCTGCCCGCCCTGCGGGCACGGGTGGCTGCTCTACTCTGCCCCCACTCCAATTGCGGTGACGTTCCTACCACATCCTCGGATAGTTGGTCCTGATCCGGACGTGGGCAGATCATATATTATGTCACAGGACAACTCTTAGACAATATAAAGGAGTAGAAATAATACCATGCATCCTATCTGATCATAATGGAATGAAACTGAAAATCAACAATAAAAGAAGGAAGGAAAAATCATGCATCACATGGAGAATGAACAATAGGTTACTGAATGATCAATGGGTCATAGAAGACATCAAGGAGGAAATTAAAAAATTCTTAGAGATAAATGAAAACACTGACACAACATATCGGAATCTATGGGACACATTGAAAGCAGTTTTAAGAGGAAAATTCATTGCTTGGAGCGCATTCCTTAAAAAAAGAAAAAACCAACAAATAAACGATCTCATATATCATCTCAAAATCCTAGAAAAAGAAGAGCAAAATAACAGCAAAAGAAGTAGAAGGCAAGAAATAATTAAAATCAGAGCTGAAATTAATGAAATTGAAACAAAAGAAACAATTGAAAAAATTGACAAAACCAAAAGTTGGTTCTTTGAAAAAATAAATAAAATTGACAGACCCTTAGCCATGCTAACGAAGAGAAGAAGAGAGAGAACCCAAATTACTAGCATACGGGATGAAAAAGGCAATATCACAACAGACACTTCAGAAATACAGAAGATAATCAGAAATTACTTTGAATCCTTATACTCCAATAAAATAGAAGATAGTGAAGGCATCGATAAATTTCTTAAGTCATATGATCTGCCCAGATTGAGTCAGGAAGATATAGACAACCTAAACAGACCAATAACAATAGAGGAAATAGAAGAAACCATCAAAAGACTACCAACTAAGAAAAGCCCAGGACCGGATGGGTATACAGCAGAATTTTACAAAACCTTTAAAGAGGAACTAACACCAATACTTTTCAAGTTATTTCAGGAAATAGAAAAAGAGGGAGAACTTCCAAATACATTCTACGAGGCCAACATCACCCTGATTCCTAAACCAAACAAAGACACTTCAAAGAAAGAAAACTACAGACCAATATCTCTAATGAACCTAGATGCAAAAATCCTCAATAAAATTCTGGCGAATCGGATTCAAAAACATATCAAAAAAATTATACACCATGATCAAGTAGGATTCATCCCTGGGATGCAAGGCTGGTTCAATATACGGAAATCAATAAATGTTATTCACCACATCAATAGACTTAAAAATAAGAACCATATGATCATCTCGATAGATGCAGAAAAGGCATTCGACAAAGTACAGCATCCCTTTATGTTCAAAACTCTAGAAAAATTAGGGATAACAGGAACATACCTCAACATTGTAAAAGCAATCTATGATAAGCCACAGGCCAGCATCATTCTGAATGGAGAAAAATTGAAGGCATTCCCTCTAAGATCTGGTACAAGACAGGGATGCCCTCTCTCACAACTTCTGTTCAACATAGTCCTCGAAACACTGGCCAGAGCAATTAGACGAAAGAAATTAAAGGCATAAAAATAGGAAAAGAAGAACTTAAATTATCACTATTTGCAGACGATATGATTCTATACCTAACAGACCCAAAAGGGTCTACAAAGAAACTATTAGAGTTAATAAATGAATTCAGCAAAGTGGCGGGATATAAAATCAACACGCATAAATCAAATGCATTCCTGTATATCAGCGACAAATCCTCTGAAACGGAAATGAGGACAACTACTCCATTCACAATATCCCCAAAAAAAATAAAATACCTGGGAATCAACCTAACAAAAGAGGTGAAAGACCTATACAATGAAAACTACAGAACCCTAAAAAGAGACATAGAAGAAGAACTCAGAAGATGGAAAAATATACCCTGCTCATGGATAGGCAGAACTAACATCATCAAAATGGCGATATTACCAAAAGTTCTCTATAAGTTCAATGCTATCCCAATCAAAATCCCAACAGCATTTCTTGTAGAAATAGATAAAACAATCAGGAAATTCATATGGAATAATAAAAGACCCAGAATAGCAAAAACAATGCTAAGCAGGAAGTGTGAATCAGGCGGTATAGCGATACCAGACTTCAAACTATACTACAGAGCAATAGTAACAAAAACAGCATGGTACTGGTACCAAAACAGGCGAGTGGACCAATGGTACAGAATAGAAGACACAGTAACCAATCCGCAAAACTACAACTATCTTATATTTGATAAAGGGGCTAAAAGCATGCAATGGAGGAAGGATAGCATCTTCAACAAATGGTGCTGGGAAAACTGGAAATCCATTTGCATCAAAATGAAACTGAATCCCTTTCTCTCGCCATGCACAAAAGTTAACTCAAAATGGATCAAGGAGCTCGATATTAAATCAGAGACACGGCGTCTGATAGAAGAAAAAGTCGGCTATGATCTACATACTGTGGGGTCAGGCCCCAAATTCCTCAATAGGACACCCATAGCGCAAGAGTTAACAACCAGAATCAACAAATGGGACTTACTCAAACTAAAAAGTTTTCTCTCAACAAAAGAAACAATAAGAGAGATAAACAGGGAGCCTACATCCTGGGAACAAATCTTTACCCCACACACTTCAGATAGAGCCCTAATATCCAGAGTATACAAAGAACTCAAAAAATTAGATAATAAGATAACAAATAACCCAATCAACAAATGGGCCAAGGACCTGAACAGACACTTCTCAGAGGAGGACATACAATCAGTCAACAGTACATGAAAAAATGCTCAACATCGCTAGCAGTCAGAGAAATGCAAATCAAAACCACCCTAAGATACCATCTCACTCCAGTAAGATTGGCAGCCATTAAGAAGTCCAACAACAACAAGTGCTGGCGAGGATGCGGGGAAATGGGTACACTTGTTCATTGTTGGTGGGACTGCAAAATGGTGCAGCCAATTTGGAAAGCAGTATGGAGATTTCTTGGAAAGCTGGGAATGGAACCACCATTTGACCCAGCTATTCCCCTTCTCGGTCTATTCCCTAAAGACCTAACAAGAGCAGGCTACAGGGACACTGCTATATTGATGTTCATAGCAGCACAATTCACGATAGCAAGATTGTGGAACCAACCTAGAAGCCCTTCAGTAGATGAATGGATTTAAAAAATGTGGCATTTATACACAATGGAGTATTACTCTGCAATAAGAAATGACAAAATCATAGAATTTGGAGGGAAATGGATGGCATTAGAGCAGATTATGCTAAGTGAAGCTAGCCAATCCTTAAAAAACAAATGTCAAATGTCTTCTTTGATATAAGGGGAGTAACCAAGGACAGGGTAGAGACGAAGAGCTGGAGAAGAAGAATAACATTAAACAGGGATGATAGGCGGGAGGGAAAGTGAGAGTTAAGGGAAATTGCATGGAATTGGAAGGTGAGCCTCAGGGTTATACACAATTACATATAAGAGGAAAGGAGGAGTAGGAGAAAAATTATATAAGTGGAAGAAACGATTTATAGTAGAGGGGATGGAGAGAGGGGGAGGGGAGGGGAGGGGAGGGGTGGGGAGGGGTGAGGGGACAGTGGAGAATGGGATAGACAGCAGAATACATCAGTCACTAGAAAGGCAATTTGTAAATCAATGGAAATGTAACTGATGTGACACAGCAATCTGTATACGGGGTAAAAATGGGAGTTCATAACCCACTTGAATCAATCTGTGAAATATGGCATATTAAGAACTATGTAATGTTTTGAACAACCAACAATAAAATAAAAAAAAAAAAAAAAGAAACCATCAATGACGTGAAGAGATAGCCTAGAGCGGGAGAAGATCTTCACCATATGCACATCAGACACAGCACTAATCTCCAGGGTACACAAAGAACTCACAAAAGCTTACCACCAAAAAACAAATGACCCAATCAATAAATGGGCTAAGGAACTGAACAGACACTTCTCAGAAGATCAACAAATGTATGAAAAAAAAAATGTTCAACATCTCTAGCAATTAAAGAAAGGCAAATCAAAACGACTCTAAGATTTCATCTCACTCCAGTCAGAATTGTAGCTCAGTTGGTAGAGCATTTGCCTTGCTATTATAATGCTGATCTCAAAGATCTGACTGAAAGTCAAATAAAGTTAGTAAGAGGCACTGTGTTTGATCCTCAGCACCACATAAAAACAAATAAATAAAATAATGGTTTTGTGTCTGTCTACAACTAAAAGAAAGAATACAAGCAATAATAAATGTTGGCGAGGATGTGGGGGGAAATCACACTCTTATATTGCTGGTGGGACTGCAAATTGGTGCAACCACTCTGAAAAGCAATATGGAGCTTCCTCAGAAAACTTGGAATGGAACCACCATTTGACCCAGCTATCCAAAAAAAAAAAGAAAAAAAAAAAAGAAGTGGTATTTTTAAAAATTCTCCTTGCTGTTTATTCATTGCTGGTTTATAGAGATAAATTTATTTTGGTGTAATTGACGTTGTGTTGTGACAGCTCTACTTAAGTCAGTTTATTAATTCTAGCAGTTATTTTTAAATCATTAGGATTTTCTATATAGGTGATCATGTCATTTGTAAATAAAGACAGTTTTATTTCTTCCTTCGGATTTCTGTATTCTTTCTTTGTTCTTTTTGACTATCACACTGGTTAATATCTCTAATATGATTGTATAGAAATGATGAGAACAAGCATTCTCATTTTCCTCCAGATTTGAAGGAGGAAGGTTCCAGTCTTTCAGCAATAAGTATAAAGAAATTTTTCATAGGTATCCCTTATCACCTTGGGGGGGTTAAGATTTTTTATTTTGAATGTATGATGAATTCTGTCACGTGCATTTTTGTTATCTGTTAATTGTGATTATGATTTTTCTAGAGGCCTTAGTGAACTATGTTAATTGATTAGTGTGTGTGTAGCACACATGTGCATGTGCTGGGAATTGACCCCAAGGACAAGTACTAAGCATGTACTACTTAGCTATACTCCTGCCCTTTCATTAATTTTCTTAATAATAAAACCCAGCCATTTGCTTACACTCCTGTAATCGTAGTGACTCTGAAGAGTGAATCAGGAGAATTGCAAGTTCAAGGCTAGCCTCAGTAATTTAGCAAGACACTGCCTGAAAATAAAATGTAGCTCAGTGATAAAGCATCCCTGGGTTCAATTTGTAAGTACCACCAAATAAATAAGTAGTATATACACACATGACACAATTTGACTCTTGATAAACTCAACTTATTCATAATGTTTTAGATATATATATATATATATATATATATATATATATATATATATATGTATATATATAAGAGTGTGTGTGTGTGTGTGTGTGTGTGTGTATGTATATATGTATATATATGGTTGAATTCTCTTTACTGGTATTTGATTAAGATTTTTTACATCTGTTTATAAAGGAAATTGGTCTTTTTTTTCATGTCTTTCTCTAGCTTTGATTCATAGACTGAAAATATTTTTTGCCCCTCAATTTAAAAATTTTTTTCTTCTTTATATTAAGGAATTTGCATCTTTCACATAATTGTTCCTTTCATTACCTGTCACTTTTATTGGCATAAAGTTGTTCATAATATTTATCTCCTGATTATTGTTCTAATACCTGTAGCATATTTCATGATATCCCCTAATTTGTTCCTGATAGTAATTTATATGTTTCTTATCTTTTTGTAGAGGTTTATCAATTTTGTTGATTTTTTTTTCCCCAAAGAACTGGGTTTTTGTTTGATAATTTTTAATCTGTTTAGTCTATCTTATTGATAATCTGCTTTTTACTACAGCCATTTTTGTATGTATGTTGTGTGTGAATTGGTTTTTTCCTAGCTCTCTAAGGTGCAAGTTATTATATTATTAATATTAAAACTTTCTGCTTTACTAAACATTGAAAGTTATAATTTTCTAAGTATTGTTTTAACTGCATTACACAAATGTTGATGGTTTTGTTGTCTTTTTAGGCAAAATAGTTTCCCATTTTCCTTTAAGTTCTTATTTGACCTTTGAATTATTTGAAGTATGTTTTCCAAATTTTCAAATATCCGAGGATTTTTTACAGATTTTTTTTTGTTATTGTTTTTTACTCTAGTGAAGTTTTATCAGAAAATATGCTTATATGATTTCACTCCTTTAAATTTACTGAAATGTGTTTTCTCTACATGGTCTGTTTTGATGACTTCTTCACATACACTTAAAGAGGATGTATATTTTGTCATGTTAGTAAAATATTTCTTTAAGTATTAATTTGATCAATTTGGTTTTGAAAATGAAGTCATGTATTTGATTTTTTTCTGTCTACTTTTTGATTATTGAGAAGCATGTTAAAATCGACAAAAATTAGTATTGATTTATACTTAATTCAGTTGTATCCATTTTTGTTTCGTGCATTTTGAAGATCTGTTTTAAACATGTATGTATTTAAGAATACATGTACCTAGTTATATAATTATGAAATGTTATTATGTATCTCATATTTGTCATGAATCCACTTTTTCTTATATCAGTATAGCCATTTCAGTTTTCTTGTGATTAGTCTTCACATGGTTTATCTTTTTTCTTTTACTTTATATCTATATTTTTATATTTAAAGTGTGTTTCTTATGGATAGCATTGAGTTAGATCTTATTTCTCTCCAGTCTTATGATCTCTGCATTTAATTACAGTATTTAAACCATTTACATTTAATTATCAATGTGGTTGGAATCATGTTTGTCATCTTACTTCTTTTTCTATTTGTCCTATCTGTTCTATGTTCCACTGACCCTTATTTCTTTTCAAAATTATGTTTATAATTTATTTGTCTTGCTAGCTTATTAACTTTATTATTTCTTTTACATTATTACTGAGTTTTCTAAAGTTTATAATATTCATGTTGAAGTTTCTACATTCTATGCTTTGGATTATATTTTACCACAATGTATAATGGAAAAGCCTTACAACAATATGCTCCTGTTTTCCCTTTTTATCCTTGTGCTTTTGATATCATATTTTACTTCTGTAAATATTATAATCACCATAATGCATATTACATTTAGCTTAAGTAGTCAACTGTTACTTACATTTACTTTAAGTAGTCAGTTACCTGTTAAGGAAATTTTAAAACAAATATATTTTATATTCTCCTACATATTGACCATTTTCAGCAGTTTGCATCTCCTTTTTTATATATGAATTCTCATGTGATATTACATTCCTTCAGCTTTTAGAACTTTCTTTAATAATGTCTTATAGTATACATCTGCTTGTAAAAAAATGATCTTAGATTTGTTTTCTCTGAAAATGTTTTGTCTTCATTTTGAGATAATATGTCTAGATTGATAGCTCTCTCTTTTCATAATTTTAAAGACATTATCTTCTGGTTTATACTGCCTCTGATGCTAACTTGTTTCTTGTTCCTCTGCATATAATTGTCTTTTTTCCTCTGGATATTTTCAAAAATTTGTTGTTTGTTTTCAGCCACGTAACTGATGTGCCTTGGTGTAGTATTTTTTTCTGTATGAAAATTGTTAAACTTCTAAGATGTGTGGGTTTCAAATTTGCAAATTTGAAAAAATTTTTTCTCATGTATTCATATACTTTTTCTTCGCTCCCTCTTCTATTTGGGATTTTAATTATACATTGATTAGATTGCATATTGTCCTATATAGGCCACTAAAATGCTAATCTCTGTTTTTCCCCCAGTCTTTTTCCTCTGCTTCAGATTTGTTTTGTTTCCTGTTTGTCAAATATATTATTGTGTTATTCTCCATTATGTCATCTTTCTCCCTGGTTGTGCCCATCCAATGAATTTCTCATTTCAAATACTGTACTTTTCAGGTAGATAGGTTCCATTTGGTTTTTATAACTATGCCTTCCATTGCTTTTCGCATTAAATTCACTGTTTCCTTTAAACACTTGAAACATAATTATAATACCCTTGAAAATCCTCATGATATTTTTATTGTCTTTGTCATTACTTAATGTGTTTATTGATTTTTCTTTCATGGGTTTGTTTTGCCTTTTATATGCCTTGTTGTTGAATGTCTAAATTTTGTTGAATTCTTAGAAGTTCTGAAGTTTGTCCTGACAAAAAGTTATGTTTTTAAAATAAACTTGGTTCTTTGACCCTTGTTTTCAAGCTTTGTCGGGTAAATCCAAAGTAGCAATCAGGACACTTGCTATGAAGGACTAGATAGCAAATATTTCAGGTTGTATAAGCCATATGGTATGTTATGGATCATTGACATTGCCACTACAGTGCAAAGGCAGCCATAGATAATATATATAAATAAATAATGATAGCTGTGTTCCATAAAAATTTAAATACATAAAGACAGGCAGTGGCGTGGTATATATATACAGCTATAGTTTGCTCTCTTTAGGTTTAAAGAAGCATTTACTTTACATTTAGCTTAACCCTACTAAATTCAGCAACTCAAGGGACTTTGCTGAGTGCCCAGTGCTAGTCTGTGAGGTCTTTTCGCTCTAGCTGGCACTCAACACTTGAACATCTCTCAGTCCTTTGTGAACTCTGGAATTTGATAATGTTATGCATTTCCAATATTCATGTTTTCTGTATTTATTGTTATTTTCTCAGCCTGGTAGTTTCACCCTAATGTAGAGTTTATTATGTGGACACAGAATGAAAGGGACCCCTAACCAAATTGCCAGAGTGCTACTTCTTTGTGGCTTCCTCCTCTGTGGTACTTTTGCCTTACAAATTCTATCTATCCCAAGTCTCTGTCTCCTCAAGTCATTAAGCCCACTGTTTTGCTCAGACTCCTCTCTATTCTGTTTGGATTCCCCATCTTTACTTTGTGGTCCAGAAATTACCTCCCAGCAGAAAGCAAAGGGGATGGTAAGACACCTCACTTATTTCTCTTCTCTTGGAGACTAGAGCCCTGCCGTTCAGTATTGCCAGATACATTTTGTTCAGGTTTCTAGTTTATAGTAAGAGAACAAATCCACTTTATTTAATTTGAAATAGCTAGAAATAGAAGTTGTTTTTATTTACATATCATAGGCTTAAAATATAATATAGATGTTTATGCCTATAATAAAACTTACACTTAAAATCAATTATATCGGTCTCCAGAAATAAATTCTCCAATTGCAAACTAAGCAGATAATTATTATTTTTCAACCTGCTCAGGATTTTAACATTGCCTATAATGGCTCTTCCGCAAGCACACCACTAAAAAGGAAACTGTTCTAGTAGATGCAGATTTGTTAGTTTAAGTTAGTTCACTGTCAGTGGCATTATAAGCAAGGTGGTTTATGTTGGTATATGTGATTTTTGTTTTTATAGAAGACCTGCTCACTTTTCCATTGTCTTTTCTTAATTGCTTCATATTAAGAGAAAATAGAAGATACTTTATTAGTTTAGTTGTGAGGAGAGTTTGGCAGTAGAACTGCTAAAAAAAAAAAAATATATTTACTTTAGGTTCTGCATAGCAGACTACAGGTAGCAATTACCAGCCATCCAAAATGCACAGGATTCATTCAAAACTTCTAACTGTAGTAACCTGTACATATCACTGCCAGACCTCTATAAAATAGCTGGTTTTATTTTCCTGTTGCGTGCAAAAATTAATTTATCTTAAGCTAATATCTGACGGCCTGACAGTTTAGTTCTAAATTATTTTTTTGTAATTACATGGTCTCTTGAGAGAGGAGGAATACTGAGATGTGCAAAGCTATTATTTTTCTTTTCTTTGTAAATTCAGTTAGTTTTGAATGTTTATGAGAATTCTTAGAACACTATATCATTTGTGTCAGCCCTAGAAGATCATTTGAACTAGGCAGTCAGTTCATATGTTGGCTTTTTTCTAAATGAGGTATTTGGGTTGGAGATGTGACTGAGTGGTGAGCACTTGCCTAGCATACACAAAGCCCTTGGTTCAGTCCCCAGCACAACAAGAAAAAGGATGGATATAGATATATATAGTTAAACAAGCTATTTCTCTTTCTCCACAAGTGAAAGTGTTAAGAGTAACCCTCTAATAGCATCAAACATGACTATTAATGCTATAGTTTACCGGTGACAAGTCCTTGCTTCCCTGAATGCTGAAGTATAATACCAGAGAAGCAGGCAGAGGCAAGTTTAGAGTGAAAAGTAGCTTTATTAAAGGACAGCAGAAAGAACTTCTTCCCAGAGGAAGAAGGGGACCCAAAAGGCGAATCTATGGAAGGATGAGGTCTTCCCTTTTTTATAGCTAAGGTCTTCTTTCAGCTTTCCCACACTCAGTCTTTTGTTTCCCTTTATCTTACAGTGATAGAATGCAGGTGGGAAGGCCCAAAAGGTGGGAGATAGGAGGGCTGAAGGAGTAATCTGGGCAGGAAGGGCCTGGGGCAGCTTTTGATTAGCATTTCCCTATTTGCTGGGAGCTGCTTCTTTAACAGTTCCTTAGGATGGGTTCCCAGGCCTTGGGGACACTAACATTTCAATTTCCCCAAGTGCTACTCTGGTTTCCTAGACTCCATTCTCTATAATGGCCTCCATTTTGTTTATCTTACTCTTTATTAGACCCGATTTACCTAACTATCTTTAAATCTGGCTTCAGTGCTAGGGTTACAAAAAGAAAGGGTTTCTTCATAGTGGGTAGTTATCAGAAGTCTTCTTTTCTTTAGTGTAGTACAGACTTTAGACCTCTCCTCTGTGATTATCTAGATAAATTACATTTTTTATATGGAGCCTAATCTTATACCTTAAGATAATACAGATCAAGCATCACTAATCCAAAAATCTAAACTCTGAAGCTTTTTGAACACCAATAAGTGCCCTATAAAATTACCTTCAGACTGTGTGTGTCTATAAGGTTTATATCTAATGTAAATGAATTTCATGTTTAGACTGGTCCCATTTACAAGATATCTTATGTGTAGGCAGATATTCCAAAATCCAAGTCACTTCTGGTCTCAACTCTTTCAGATAAGGGATATTCAACCTTTACCAAGTTTTCCTTCCACCAGAAATCATTTTTGAATTATGTTATTTATAATCCCTGTATTGGGCAGAAATGGGTACCCTGCTACCATCAAATGAGTCCTCATCTTTATCAGGTTTTGCTACCCTCCTCCTTTGTATTAAAAAGTGACTAGAACATAAATGGCAGAAAGAGATGAAGCTTTTGATTGTCACGTTGTCATGATGTTTTGTGTTCATATAACAGAGGGAACAATGCATGATAGCATATAGTGGTGGCAGCTCCTGGCAGTAGCTTTCTTGGAAACTGGAATCTTCTTAAATAGCAACAAGACTGATTAGTGCTATTTTTGACCTCATTTCTGGATGATTTTTAAGGGAGAATCATTTTTCTGAGTCTGTAGTGGCAGTTTCAAAGCACAGCTTTAAGTTTTTGTTAGAAAGAAATTCTATACAGTTCCTCTTTTTGCAGGCTTCTGAGTCAAGCATAGAAATTCTGCTTTCTCACTAGCTCAGAGTGAGTTAAATTTCCTAAGGAGACCCCAAACTTTCTCCAACCACTTTCTAAATTGAGATCACCAAAAGATCATTGGTCTCCTCACCTGAAACCTCCAATATGGAAGTACTGATTCTATTAAATCCCTGAGACAGTCTGTAATTCCCCAAAGAGGACATGTAAACTAACTCCAATTGTGATTTCTAAAAGTATTCTAATTTCACCCAAAATTCTGGGATAACAGAAAAACTTGTCTTTCCTTATATGCCTATAGTAACAAGATAAGCAATTTTCAAAAGTAGCTTTACTAAAAATAAAAAAAAAAAGTAAGGTGGTTTAAAATTCCTATACCATATTAAGGAAATAAAATTGTTAACTAGGCTGAAGTAACTTTTCCAGCACCTGGACCAAAAGCTTTTTTCTCTGCATCACTTGGTCCTGAAGCCTGAAGGATATTCAGGTTGATCCCATGCTTCATTGAAGTTGAACCACTATTTCTCATAGTTACCATCATATTTGGTCTTTCTGTCAACCACATGACCCCTCTGGCAGTCTTGAGTCTATTCACCCCTGAGCTCTCTATTCTGGAGAGCAAAAGACCCTTCCAAATTCCAGAGCCCTATTAGATGCCCCATTTCTAACAGAAGGATGACACAACTCTTCCTGCTTTCTGAGATTCTTCCTTGATGAATCATTCTAGACCATTCCTTTTCCTGCCTTTCCTACTTTCCAGAGAAATGTTTTCCCCCTAAGGTATAGAATATGAAAAAATACTTCAGGACATAAATTCTCATTCAGTTAATCACCAAGGCTATTAATAATGTGTATTGATGATAGAATATTTTTTAAAAGATAGTCTTTTTTCTCAAGACAAGCATTCCCATTTTCTTGTTTTCTTAATTATAAATGTTTTTTCATAGAGACTTGTGCCAAAGTTATTGGCAGCATTTACATCAGTTACTGGTATTGAATGGTGAAAACGAATGAAGGAGGAATGTTTTGGGAGAGCAGTTGCTCATTTTGTTTTTCTAAAGTCATTTGTATTTTATCTCATTTTTTGTTTTTCTTGGCTTCTTTCCATTGGCTGTCCTTTTCCCTTTTATTTTTCTTTATATTCAAAACTTTTCTTCTCCTGGCTTTTTAAAATTAAAACTTAATTCTCAAAATATATGGTTTTATGTTTAAAACCCATAGTTTAAAGCATATTAAAAATTGGCTCTCCACTCTAGATTCTATTGGTAGCTTAGGGTGAAGTGAAGAAAGAAGGATGAAGAAGAAATCATTCTCTTGACTGTACTTTAAAAGTTTTTGTTCTTTTCCAGGAGTCCAATGTGCTGATTGCTGCTAACAGTCAGGGTACAATTAAGGTAAGGTATTTTATAGATCTCCATTTTTAAACTCGGATCCATTTTTAGACTATAAAATGATCATGGAAATATACAGTTGTAGTGAACCTTGTAGGTCATTTCAGATTATGGGTCTCTGTCTCCTTATAAATGGCTTGATTGTAGGGGAAAGAAAGAGCTTGCAGCTGTGGAGATGGTAGTACTTGTTGAGGTTTATGAATGCTGGATGGATTGATAGATGGTCAGATGAAAAAGATTGAAGCATTCACAGTGGGCCAAGCGCTGTTGAGCTTCTCTTCTCTTACACTGTAGCTAACCAAAGGACATTCCCTGCCCAGGTCCAAAAACAGCAGGAGGTGCATATACATCCACTAGATTTAAATTTATCTTACTCTCATTTTACTTTTCCTCATGTTTCTCTTCCTTTTCTTTCCTGACAAACAGGTTTTTCTTCACTTGTCAAGGTGGGAGTTGAGAGTGTGGGAAAAAAATTTAGCGTTCAGTTGAAAATTGGTTGATCATGTGATGCCGTTACTATAATCTGAAAATTTGAGTGCCCCTTGGTAGTCTCAGTTATAAACTCATGATACAGTTTTCCACAGATTTTCCTTTGTAGTTAGGAGCTTAAAAAAATAAAAATGTTATCCACTTATACTATTGGATAGGTTAGCCCTTGGGCATAATTCCTTAGATAAGCAAATTATGAGCTAAGCAAAACAAACTTTCTAAACAAAACACCATTTGGGTGGCTTTTAGTACATGGATTTGATTAGCACATATTCCGAGAATACCTGTTCTTTCCACATATTTTTTCATGAAATATCAGGAAGCATTTTTTTTTTATATATATAACGTATCTACTTTACCTGCCAATGGGTATTAAATTTGCCATGAATTCCTTCAGCTCATCCTAAGTAGAGAATAACCCAGCCATCAAGGGAGAAAATTCAGTCCTAACAAGTACGATAGTGAGGAAATGGGCAAACTCAAAGCAGAACTGCATTGAACTGGTCAAACTAATTCACATGGTGACTACTTTTTAGACAGCTAGTTTCTCTAAAGCCTCTTCTAAAGAAAAACCATGGACAGCTTAAATGAAAACTAGGTTTTTGAAGTGATTAACATTTGTTATATTTTGAAGCCTCAAGCAAGATAGAAGGTCTTAGAATCTCTGATTTAATTGTCTCTTTTTACTCTTTGGGTCTCTCTTTATCTTAGCCTCATGGAATGGCATGAGTTAACAAAAAGAAACCTTACTCTTCAACAAGTTTGGCCTTTGGATCAATTGAAATTACTAAGATCTCTGCAGGAATTCAAAGCTACATTCATACTCATAGAGCCTCATTGATAAATCTAAGCTTTTTTAAAACAGTTTAGACCTCTTATGTTAAGTAGCTTACTTGTCCAATATAAAGACATCATTCCAACAGTCAAGTTAAACCTTAGCAGAGTAGCAAAGGTTGCATCTTTACATCTTTGCCCCCCAAAATTTTAGTCTCCTTGTAACTTAATTCTTTTTGACAGTGTCTCATAATTATCCTTGTGTTCATGGTCTTTTCTTAGCTATTTGCTCCCACTTTTTCTTATCTTTAGTTGTAGCAATATCACAACTTATTTTTATGAGAGGGTATTGCTTTAACACTAAAAACTAACAAAATACCTTGACACCAAATGATTAACCAGAAAATGAAAAAACTAGTAGAAAAAGGCAAAGTTTTATGTGCTATATACCTTGATCACTGGTGTTTGGTCAGTGGTTTGATCAAACTAGTGCTTATCAATAGAAGTAATAGATTATATCCTAAATAGTAATGTTTCAAGTTTTCTTTAAAATGTGGAAGAATACCAGTAGACATTCCATAAATGTATATTCATGCCACGTATCAGCCAGTTCATTTATACATGTTTTATCTTGAAGGCTCCCTAATTAAAATGGAGATAATTAATCTGAAAGAGTTCGTATAGTGGTTGATTTGAACGTAAGAAAGGGCTTATGTTCAATCCCTTCAAATTCGTTAGCATTATAACCAGGTGGTAAACATTTTTTATTTAGTTTCCACTGGTAAATACAATAAAGAGTCACTTTTATGTTGTAAAGTTATTATATAACACTAATCCTTTTTTTCCCCATTAGGTGCTAGAGTTGGTATGAAGGGTTTACTGAAGTCAAGGGTGTGGTTGATCCTGCCTAATACATCTGCAGCTGACAATGAGAGAAGAAACGAATGTCACATGAAGTCTCGCCCCAAAATCATCATGGGATTTGTATTCTTTTGAGTACTTTATTTCCTTTTTTTCCTTCTTTATGACCTTGGGACATTGGGAATGCCCAGCGAACTCTCCGCCATCAATGTAACTCCATGGACTTTGCTGCTGTTGGTGGTGTGGTTATCTAATTTTTGTGATAGGGAAACAAATTCTTTTGAATAAAAATAAATAACAAAAAATAATAAAAGTTTATTGAGCCACAGCTGAGCTGGGAAAAGTTTTGTCAAATGTAATGAGAGATACTTTTTTCAAGAAGTTGCACACATGAATTACAGAGGAATGTTTTAGTGGATAATTTTAAGATCCATATTTCCCAACCATTTTGAAATTATGTATATCAACTTAAACAAAACAAAGTATATGGGTATCTTTCAGAGAACTTAATGTTTACAATAGAAAAGATTACAATCACTAGTTCTCTTTGCCTTTTAAATGTCAACATATACATACCCTAAATGTCAAACAAGTCAATTTATTTTATAAAAATTATAGGTAACCTATCCAGGGTTAGACAGTGATTTGGATAAGGGTAAGCAGACTTTCTGGGAAGGCATGATGGTAAATATTTTAGGCTTTGCATGGCCATGTGGCTGTGTCATAGCTATTCAGCTCTTACGGGAGAGCAGCCACACATGTATGTGAATAAACAGGCTGGCTGGGAAATAGGAGGGGCAGACTTTGCCTGAAAATCATATCTTGCCAAATCCTGACTTAGAGGAAAACATTTCAAGCCATATCATCTCTTAGATTGTCTAATTTTATAACTTTTCTTCAGACTACAAAAGGAAAGAGGTTAGTAAAAAAGCAGGTCAAGCAGAAGTAACATAACAGCTCCTTTAAAAGTCTGAACACTTTTTAAGCAAAAGATAAAAGCAAAATTATGCTCCATGCTTTATAAAAGTAAACACTTGGAAAAGGTTGGTTGAATAAAGATATTCTTGACAAAGGTAATCAGAATATCCTCAACTTAAAATTATGAAACCTGTGACAAGATCATATTTTATTATCTAAACCTCTTGAAGCCAAGTGTTTTGGAACTTAGAAACTTGAATATTAGAAAATGTATAGAATACATATACTATATAAATAATCCCCAACAAAGTCTGGAGCAATATTCCACAAACTCATCAACACTCTGCAGCAAAGCAAATAAATGTTCTCACTATATGGGATTAATTAACAAAAGCTAAAAACAGTCTTGCATTAGTTCAAGTCAGGTTTTACCACCAAGCAAGTTTGCCTCAATGTAGGTGAATAATTTTAATTTCCAGATCTTCAAGAGAATTACATCCTACTTCTGGGAGGTAAGACTTTTTGGACTCAATTTTTAGAGAAAAGCTATACCTGTCACCAACCAGAACCTGATACTCCGGATATGTTTTCAGAGAGTAATGTGCTTTGGTGAAGATGCAGAAAGAATAGTCAAATGCAGATCCTTCACTTAACGAACCTCACTTAGGGGATGTGTGTACTTAAAAATCATTAAGTAAGAAGCAGAGAGTTAATGCCTCTTTGCATGCACTTAAATAGCAGATTATTATGTTGTTTTATTTGGCCTTTTTAAAATATTTTTTAGTTATACATGGACACAATATCTTTATTTTTTTATGGGATGCTGAGGATCAAACCCAGCGCCTCACATGTGTGAGGCAAGCTCTCTGCCACTGAGCCACAACCCCAGCCCTTGGCCTCACTTTTTTATGTCTTATTTCAAGCTTATTTCTATATTATAGAGTCATGTTAATTTCCATATGTTTGAAAGGATATCATAAGGTACATTTAGTTATCAAAGGAACTCTTTGTTCCTTTGATAACTAAATATATATCATTCTATGTTCTGATATATATTCATTTATATGAGAAGGGAACTAACATAATCTATAAGTAATGATTAGAAATGATGCACATTTTAAGACCAAAAGTACTTATTCAGATTAGCATAGGTTGTTGATAGGTTTCAGTTTAATCTTCATTTCAGTACATATTTGTAGGTCTTTCTCAGAGCTTGCTGTTGTTCCCAAGCACACACTTGTGTATGGGAAATGTTAAAGGTTGAAGTACACTATGAAGTTCTTGTAAGACGACTGAGCTACTGAGCATCAAAAGATGGAGGGAACTGAATTTTTTTGATGCATTCAGAAAGATGAGCCTGACTGGATCATTAGCAGGCAACGAGGAGAGAAGTATACAGTGAGTTTGAAAAGGTAGAGGAGCTGATAGGTAAGAGCTTCTAGGGCATGGGTGAGAGTTTAAATTTTGTTAAAGGAGGTGAAGGGAAGGGTTAATGAGAATGGCATGTTCTGATGGCTGGTGAATGGATGGATGAGACAAGAGCGCAGTTACATGATTAGTCAAGATTTGGTCCATGGGTCTTGGACCAAAGGTAGTAGCATTGTTCCACTCAAAAGCCTGTTTCAGCTAGTAGAGTTTGCCACAATCTTCATTCCTGTATCTTGGAAGATTCTTGGTTAACTTTTAAAGTTATTGTTTTATGCTAACCTGTCACAACAAAGAATGTAACTCAGCAAATTTATTCAATCTCCAATCAGCAGTGAGTAAGTCAAGTAGAAACTTCATGGCTAAAATGTTCATGAGCCACTTAGAGAACCATTTCACTAATTTAAGCAAATCTAGAAGCTGTCTAGCTCTGGTTCTGAATATAAGGGTAATTGGTCATTGCCCTTAATGTAATTATACAAACGTAACTGCAATTTATAGGAAACTTCTGCTTATCCTGAGCCACTTAGGTTACATGGTTAACACTAACACCAGTAACAGTAGCACCTTGCAGTTCCTTCCCTAGCAGTTAGCTGTCAACTAATGTGGCTTCTAGACTCAAACTGAATATTTTAGAAATATTTGTGTGAGGAACTGTGTGCTACATACTAGGGATAGATATAAAATAAAAATATGACCTCTATCCTCAAGAAGCTTATTGTGTGGTGGGAGAGATAGGTAAGTATGCAGGGTATGAATACCTTTGTGGACATAAGCCTCAGGTTATATTGGAAAAGCATATAATCTAGAGGAGTAAAAAATGAAGGGCTGAGAATAGAGGTAGTTGTCAAGATTTTTTCTCCCCCTGCAGGAAGTAACATCTAAGCTGAGTTTTGTAAAGTAAGAATTAAGTGCTAAGAATGTTTGCTGTAACAAAGAAATGTTCAAGATCAAGGGGTGGAAACAGAAAACCATGAGTAGCTCCCATGGCCTAAACTAGGACTATTGAGCAACAGAGTAATATCAGATTGTAATCCAAAGTATAAATTAATATCCACAAAGCCATCATGCAAATGATTTGATAAATAAATGGTAAAGAAGAGACAATTTTTCCACACAAAATTCCAAATTCCTTATATAGATGCTTTACCCTCAAGGAAATGGAAATGTCATGTTGATAGTAGGCAATGAAAATTTTAACATTGTCGTCTTTTTTCAAAAAATAATCCCATAGCCCCAATATAAAGAGAAAAACATCAAACAAATCCTTCTTGAAGAACATATGACTAAGTACCTGACCAGTATTCCGTGCTTTCAAAGTCATCAGAAACAAGGCCTAAGGAACTGTCACAGCCATGAGCAGCCTAAGGAGTTGTGACTAAGTGCTCCTGCTCTGTGCTACCCTGTGTGGGATTCTGAAACAGAAAAGAATATTACATTAAAACAGGAAATCTAAATTATATGCTTTAGTTGATATTAATGTATCAGTGTCAGTTCATTAACTATGACAAATATTCCACACTAATTTGTTAGTAGGAGAAATTGGATGTGAGCTATAAAGGGACTGTACTATTTTTGCCATTTTTCCATAAGTCATTTTTATAAACCTCAAAAGTATATAAAAATGTATAATTTTTGAAGCATGAGGATACATCATTATATACAAAACAAAGTGCAGGACCAACAATGGGAGAAAGACATAAGTAACAATGGCTCTCTACCAGATATCATTCTTTAGAAAGGCAAAGTATAAGCAGTTTGGAGGAGATTGACATTCCTGTCTCGACTTTATCCCCAAGAAATCATATAATTTTGCAAAAAATGATAAAAACTCCTTAATATTTGTCTCTGAACTCTGCTTCCTGAAAATGACACTCTCAATAAATAAAATTCACAAATCGTGAGATTTCACTATACAAAGTCCTTAGTCATTCTTGTAATTTAGTCATACAGATATGAGTACCTATAGTTTTTATTATTTTACCTAAGATTATTACAGCTTCTCTATATGAGAATTGAGAAATCTTTTCATCTCTATACAGTTTTAATTTCTCAATTCTCTATAAGTTGTTTGCCCCTTATTAGTTTTAGAAGCAAACTCTATAGTGCCCAAATTCTAAAAAAGATCTAGGGTTGGAAGTGGGTTGGGAGTCTCATGAATTCCAAGTTCAGGTTTCCACTGATAATAGCAGTCAAGGTGTTATGAATTTCCTTATATGAATGAACTTGCTTTACTGTCAATGATAATCTGTGATCAAAGGTTTCAGAACCTTTTTGGAAGAACCATGTAAAGTCTTTAAGATTTTCAAGAGAAAGAATCAAGTCAAACACAAGTAACTAATTGTATACTCAAAATATAAATGTTTACCTTTAGTTTTATACATCTAAGAGAATGTTTTATCCCAGAACTTAGGAGTGAGCTTCAGTGGAACAGCAACCTAGTCAGTCCCCTCCTGGGTTGGCGCCTCTACTCCTGGTCTACAATGGATGTGGAAGATTGTTCAGGAGGGAAGGTAAAGTCCTGACTTCATCTCTTCTAGGTCAAATAAATATCCTTTTTTTTTTACTTTTCTTCCCTTTCTGGTTCTTTCAGCCTGTGCTATTGATATTTCCTTACTGAATATGAAGTTTTCCAGGCCCTTAACATTTACATGAAGACTAGGAAACCACTGTTTTCTTGAATGATGATGTCTTATAAAATATTCAGACATACTTTTTTTTAATTTTTTTTTAAGAGAGAGTGGGAGAGGAGAGAGAGAGAGTGGGAGAGGAGAGAGAGAGAGAGAGAGAGAGAGAATTTTCCAACATTTATTTTCTAGTTCTCGGCGGACACAACATCTTTGTTGGTATGTGGTGCTGAGGATCGAACCCGGGCCGCACGCATGCCAGGCGAGCGCGCTACCGCTTGAGCCACATCCCCAGCCCAATTCAGACATACTTTATGATAATGTTCATACTCTGCCTAATTTTGCAAAGTTAAATTTTGTAAAAAAAAAAAAAATGTTTCTCCTAATTAATCATAGTTAAACATTAGCCCATTTTCAGTTTGTTTTGTTTAATATTTAAAGACCAAACTCTGTTATGTCTTTATACTATAAGAAAGTCCTCACTTGCACTTCCCAGATTCTGCCTGGTCAGTCCTGGGAGCCGCTTCTGAGCTCCATGGTACCCTGGACAGATACGAGCTTCTATTCTTAGAACTGGGTCGTGATGCTCATGTGCTACTGAATTGCAAGGCTTTTCTATAGCTTCAGTTACATATATATAACTTCTCTGGAAAGGCCTCTGGCACTCTTGGAAATTAAAAGTACTCCATGAATACAGGGCAATATGGTATTAAAAATTTAATCACTTCAATTTTTTCCATGAAGAATAAAGAACCATGAGGTATAAAAGTTACCAAAAAAAAAAAAATTAGAAGGTCAAAATTTTAGAAGATGAACTATTCTGGAAGTTTCAACAGGCCTATAAATGGTTTTGTTGCTTGTGCTCCCTGAATGCAGAATCTGCCTGTCTTTATGTGAGCTGAGCTATCAAAGACCATCTTCACAGGGGCAATGAAAAGCTAACTTAGAAGAATGGCCAGAATGAAGCTTTCCACATGTCTCCTCCAGCCACATGCCCAGTGCACTTTGTCCCTGCAAGGCAGGATCAGGTGGCCACTGGTTTGAAGAGCAGATTGCCTCTGCTGTCCTTCCTGTGCACAGGGAACACCTCTGCTGACCTTCCTATGCTGGAGTGGGGAAGGGAATTGTGTCAAGGAAAGTGAGATCAGTGCCTAGGGAAACCCTTGATATCAGTCCTCTCTGTGGAGCCCCCTATTTCCCACTGTGGAGGCCAAAGATGATTTCCCAGTGTTTCAATCAACCCCTGCGGTGTTCTTATTTTCCAGCAAGTGTACCCTTCTAGTCATCCGATTGCATTGTGACATATCTTTATGACAGAAAAATACCTTTTCACCATTTCTTCTTGGTGTGGTAGTGCAGATAGTCCAGTAACTGAATATTTATCTGCATACTTGTTTCCATTATCTGAGAATCCCAAGGGAATCTTGACATTAGTTTTTGCCACCTCTAGGCTGAGAGATGGAAAAGTTGGGTCAGAAGTTTAGGCAGTAACCTAGCCCTCATGAACTTCATTTCAGACCATACTCCTTCTTTTTTACTCCAAAAGACCTATCCTCAAACCCCTAATGAATTAAATATCCTAAATCAGTGCAAGAATTCCTTATGCAGGGGCACTGTGGCCAAGAGAAGTCAACTAACTCTCTGCCACTGATATGAACTGTAGAAGAACCAAGCACAGCAGAGATCCTTCAAGTAAAGTCACAGCACAACTTGAAGCTTTTCCAGTTGGTTGAGGCCTACTCAGAATTGACCAGCATACACCAGGACAGATGAAAATCACACTATGAACCTGGAAAACTTTGTCTCAGCTCTCCTGCTGACTACCCAGTCCCAAATTAAGGGAACAGTGGTAGAATGTCAGGAACGGACTGATGTTCAGGTACTGGCAGCAGCTGCTTAAGTTTGGAGATAATCTAGAGAAAGGCAAAGACAAAAAGCGGAGCCTAAAAACTCTTGTGTTGACCTCTCAGGACTCTTTACTAAAGGAGATAATCCCTACTCTGGCCAGACTCAGAAGATAGAAAAGGAAGAAGAGAAAGCTATTGTAAAGTGTAGGAGAAAGGCCTGTGAAAGACTAAGGGTGAGGTGGTTGCAAAGACTGGGAAGTCAGAAAAGCCTAGCAAGAAGAAACTCAGCTGAAAATACTTGGCAGTTGGCTCAAAAGTGACAGTTCTGTGAGTCTCAAGTCTTAGGTGGGAGCTGATGGCCATCTGTGTCAGTGATCTGGGCTTTTCCTGATCTGACCTTGCCTTTTCTGGCAGGTAGTGCTCTGCTTATTCTGTTTCCTGTGAGAACTTCCACTTCCCATCTGGAGACAATTAAGTGTAAGGCGTTGCTGCTGGGATCAGCCCTCTTTTATTCCTTGTCCTCTGTGATACGCAGACAGGTAGATATGCTGCTAAGGAAAGTGCCTTTCTCCTAATTATCCTGTAGCCTACTGGGGAAGAGATGTTCAGATCAAAGGTGATCACATTCTGTACTCCAGAGGGACTGTTCATGGACCTCCCTGAAAGCAGGGTGCCAGAGTTAGTTAATGTGTACCTTCTGGAATAAAAGAGACACAGAGAAAAGTGCCAGTCTCACACCATGCTGGCACAGCACCCCAAAATGAAACAAATCTTTGCATCACTCTGGGCCTTAGGAAATAACAACACTGGTTTAATTCAAGATATGGGACCAATAAAAACAGCTACAAGAAAGATAAGACCTGGCCTGTGTAAAACAATGTTCTTTGTTATGAGCTCAATTAGAAGGGATAAAATTTTCTATAAAAGAATTACAAGGGATGATTAAAAAAGGACATTCACCCTCACAATACTACCATACAATAAAGAAGGAAGGTAAATTTCATGAAGATATGTAGATTGGTATGAGATAATGCATCCCATCAACTCCCATAGTCACTACCCTGCAACTGTTCTGACTCTGATATCATCATCTGCAAAGAACTGCCTGCAATCAATCTAAGTTCGGCTTTCCCACCCCACCCCCTACCCCATCCTCTAGTGGATATAGTCTAAATATTTGTTTGCTTTTATTTACAAAAGAGCTCAATATTTACAACAAAGTATTCTCCAAGAGTTTTGGGGCTCCCCTACTATTTTCTCTAGTCATTTGTAGGAAATTTGTCCCACCAAGGAGACCTATGATTAAACAATATTTGCACGTGAAGGTTTGCCTACAGCCTCAAAAATTAAAGAGCAGTGCACAACTGATGCTCTACTGCAATACTTTGCTTCCCAGGTCATAAAGCCTCGGTAGACAAGTTGCAGCACTGCCAAGCCAAAGTCAAATATTAGAGCATCTATTGCAGGTGAAGTCTATAAGGTATTGCAATCTTGGGGTAAAGTGATTTTGCATACAAGAGGGTACTAGGCAATGGATCCCTGCTTTTTGTTTGTTTGTTTGTTTGTTTGTTTGTTTGTTTTGTTTTCCTTCATACTTGGGCCTGTATAGGGCCTGGTGCCTGCTGGGCAAGCATTGTACCACTGAGATACCTCTCCAGTCCTGGATCACAGCTTTTGCCAAGTGTAAAAAACCTCTGGCAATCTGACAAGCACCTGCATTAACTTTAGATATTCTGGTCTGGTCCTTAGAATCTTAAGAAGCATTTGAACAGCTGAAGCTGGATATTGCCTCTCCTCCAGCTTTGGAGATTTCAGATTTTGAAAAACTTTTCCATTTAAAAATAAAGGTACTTTGGAGATTTCAGATTTTGAAAAACTTTTCCATTTAAAAATAAAGAGCATTGACTTACAACTTGGGATTGGAGTATAGACAAACAGTTTACTCCTCAGTTCTAGGTGCCACAGTGCTGGAAGTAATGTGGCTCTGTGAATAAGAGCCAGCATGGCATTCTTACTGAAAAGGCGCTCTGACCTTGGTCACTTGATTTATTTGCATGCCCACATGCTACAACCTTGGAGCATACAAATCCCAGCATTTTTCAGGGAACTATTAACAATGAGCAAGCATTATTTTCCAATCCTAACATTGTACTCTGGAGGTGCAATCTCCTAAACCTTGGTGCCTTCTTACCAAGTCCTGATTAAATAGATGACTCTGGTTGTGCAATTATAATAGAATATATCAGGATCTGACCTGATTTATTAGATGGTCTAGGCCAAAATGCAGATTTGGTCATGTTTTCTGTTGGGTCATGCACCTAGGATAAGAAGGACCAACTTCCTCTCCTGTGGTATGTGATGTTGGAGGCTTGTGTCTTCTCTGGAATTAAGTTGGCACAAGTAGTAAGTAAAAGCAGTTACCAGAGCAGTTCTTGGTTCTGGACTTTCATAGTAGGTAGGTCGTAAATATTTGTCTGTCATGCAACAGAGCAAAAACAAACAAAAAAATTTAAGTAGGGGAGTCAAACTTAGGTGAGAACTAAAAACAATCTTCTGTCAAATTGACAGCAAGTTTACTGGGGTTTTACAACTGCTTGCTCAAAAATTATTAGTCCATTTTGTCAACAGAACTGCAAAGACCACTGTTAAAACAGCAATCTCCAAACTTACAAGCTTCTTTTTTAATATAACAGGAACATTTGTTCATTTGCAAAAACATGCTTCACAGAAGGAAATGAACAACAGAATTATAAAAGGGACTGAAAGAAATTTGACTAGACTATGGGAATTACCTAATAAACTAATTCCTAAATCACAGTCCCCATTTGCTTGGTTAGGATTACATAAAAAGGGGAGGCAGGATTTTTGAAAACACTAAACTCTTAATATACCTACCAAAAAGATAAAATTGTTAAAAACATGAAAAAAGAGATGTGCTATCTGTAGCAGAATTCTTTGCAGGCTTCTCAGGGTAAGGCCAGGAAGTGCTCCCTGACCAACCTTATCAGGAACCTGGTGGCATTTGATTTCCTAGGATGAGTGGATGCAGAAGGTAAGAGAGTCTGCCCCCAAGTGTGGGTGACCTCTGGGTGCCCAAAGGCTTTGCTTCCTCAGAAGCCAGTCTGCAGGCAGTGGGGGATGCAAAGCACAACCAATTGGAGGGCATCATTTTGTCTTCTGTTTTTCTGGAATCATGCAGATGTTTGCAGATTCCCAAAAGCCCCAGTCTTCTGAGGAGTGGAACAAATGAATCAAACTCAAGGGAAAAACAAAAACCCCTCCTTGGATAAGATCTAGTCATATACCGGTTAAACTGACCAAGAGCTTAACCACTACCGTTATTAAAAATTAGAATGAGAGTTGGGGTGCAGCTCAGTAGAACAGCAGCACTTACCCAGCATGTGCAAGGCCCAGGATTTCATCCCCAGCAGCTCAATAAAGAAAGAAATAAGAGTGAAAATAAAATTAGAATGAGTGCTACAAGCAAGCATGGACTTTCTCCCTTGGAATTCGTATCGGCAGGCCTGTGAATTTGGCTCAGAGGCTAAATCCTGTGCCTGATTAGACTGAATCCTCTCATTATCTTGTTCAGTACTTAAAAGGCTTTCCTCTTCCCCCCAGAAATTCTGAGTCTCAAATTCCTACATCATAAAGATCTAGAAGAATCTGACAGAGGAAGTCTGCCACACCTCTCAACCAGGAGACTTGGTCTACATGAAAGCTGACTGCCACCATGCTGAAAAGGGCCCTTTCAAGTGCTCAGATGACCCACTCAGCTATCAGTAAAGGCAAATGGCTGGGATCCTGCTTCTGTGTGAAGCTAGCACCGCAGGAGGGCTACACTGTGGTCCCCATAAAGGACCTAAAACATCAGTTTCTAAAGTAACTGGCATTGAACTCAACTGCAAAGAAGCAGACTGGGAAACGCATTGGTATTCTCATAGGCTGCTTGGTCTCCTGTCATTCCAGTTACTGTGAGGATCACATTTACTGGAAAACCGCATTCTTTGTTCCACTTCTGTTTCTCTGCATTCCCAATAATATTGCCCACAGCCACACATGTCTGGCCAGCTCAAAATTGTGCTCCCAGTATGGACTTGATCTGGAATAGGGTGTCCAACAGGCTGATTTTGGCAGAAAACAGTGAGACCATCTGCTCTAGTACTTTTTGATAATAACCAAGTAAAAATTAATGTTCATCTAGGTATTCAGACTCTAAATTTGGCACAAAAGTGTTTGATTGAAAGGATGATGTAAAAGAGGAAAGCATTTAATTGAGAGACAAACTGCAAAAGACAGGTCTTGACCATTTTTCATTTCATCTGCCCTTTACCATTAGCTTTTTGTGAAGTTGGGTTTGTGCAGAAATGCAAAACCTCCTCCTGAATGAAGCTGTGTGTGAAGCTGTGAATGAAGCCCTGCTCTCATTTAGGAACCTGTCCTCAAGGATCAGGCTCAGTCCTTTGGAGGAAAGGAACCCCTGACCACTCACTCTATTGACCACCCCCAGGAGCCTCTTTGCCCTGTTCCCAGTTTGATTCCTGCTTTCTAATTTGGATTTTTTAATCCTCAGGAAAAGGGCAAGCCTCCCCTTCTCTCCTGATTCTACTACCCCCCCCATCCCTAAAACTTGAGCATCTAACAGAGTAAGCACCCAGAGATGTGTTTCTTTCCCTCTTTCTCCCTCCCCGCCCCTCCCTCCACCTCCCTCCACCTCCCTCCCTCCACCTCCCTCCCTCATTCCCTTCAGCCCTAGAGCATCCTTGAGTCTCCTCTTTCTAAGCCTGCCCACTGGTAAGCACTGCCCAGAGTGCCCTTCCAGGGTGGACCCACTGTGATTTCACAGCACTCCACTGCAGCCACCCTGTGCACACACCACCATGGCTGGTTCATCCTCAGCTCTGCATGCTGTGTGCCAACAGGAGCATAGGTCTGCCCAGGTTAAGTGAGCACACATGGCTGTCACACTGGGAGCTCCACCAGGCTCAGCTGACTCATCTCTACATCTGAGTGCCTGTACTAGCAGGCCATAGGGAAATGTTTGAATCAAAGTCCTGTGTCCCTCTGGCTAGAGAAAGCAACACAGCTGGTCCTCACTCTCTCTCTTTTCTGACTCTGTAGCAGCCTGCACAGGAGCTGCCCTTCAGAGGGAGTTCCAGCACTGAGGTACAAATATTCATAGGCCACATCATTTACAGACCAGAGGGGCATGGCAGTTCCCCTCCAGTCCTTAGCTTTAGCCACTCATGGGAGGCTACAGCAGTCTTACCCACCTTTAGACTCCCACGAGAACCAGAGGCCTTCTGGACCAACCCCTACATGCAGTGCTGACTTTCCTGGTCACTGAGCATGGGCACCCGGATGCTGGGGAGGCTGCCTGAGACTGTGCAGTGTGATTCATCTGAGGGAGGAGGCTGGCCTGGCCATGCACCAGGTCCTAGTGGCAATCATATCCCAAATTCACCCAAGAACAGACCTGTCTTCCCACAGTCCCTGGATGTGGCTCCTTATTATAGGCAGGACATAGCTTAGAGACTAACAGCTGCTTCCAGAATTCTTAAGAAGCACTGGATCTGATTTGGGCAAGTAAATACCACCCAGCCCCTTCCTACTCTCCTTTGCAGGCATTCTAAAACCCAGAGGGGTTGACAGGAGGTGGGCAGTAAGGACAGATGGGTCCCAGGGAAACCTCTGGGTTCCATACCTGCACTTCAGACAGAGAGGAAGGCTTGGCATTTGTGTGATATTTATTGATCTTACCTGTGCACCCGGCACTGCTGAATCCTTTGCATTCATTATTTTATTTAATTCCCCCAAACAGCAATAACAACCTACTGATAAAGTGGATGTGTTCAGTAAGTGAGGCCTAATTAAGCTGCATAACGTGTAATTGGATTATGTTCAACTCTCCACACATGTTATACCATCATTTAAAAGCCCTGTAAAGCTCATGCTGTTGTCCTTTTTTTTTTTTTAAAGAAACTAATTCAGTTTGATCCTTGAGTTCAGATTCATAACCACTCTGCACTACAAAGTGTCTCCAAGGATCTGTGCTCAACAGGACTGCCCAGAAGGGATGCCAGCACCCTCCAAGCCACCCTTCTCACATGGGATCCCATTAAATTCTCTCCCACCCTTTGGACCTGCAGCCCCCACCCCTGCCCACCTGCCTCTCACTTTGAGGACAAAGACCTTCATGAATTTCTCACCCACCAAACACAGCTGGAGCCTTCAGGTTCTATTTCTAGAAGCCATTCAAAAGCTCTCATCTCTGAAGAAGAATGAATCAGGGATTATGTTCACTTTATGGATACATTATTAATTTTTTAATGAAGGAGTTCATTCTGTGGGTTCCCTCACCTAACAGCTGCTAGGCTTCCCTAGGAACACTCTGAAATTTGACCCATAACTAGCCATCCAGCAGAGCTACTGAGGAGACAGGAGGTTTCCAGAGAGGATTTTGATCTTCATATAGAAATCACTGATACTTGAAAACAAAAGCATCTTTGGAATTTCAGCGAGTTCCATGGGGAAATACATCATTTTGTTTTTTTGTGTTTCATAATAACTTTTTGTCATAATAACCCTCAAGGGTAGTGCCTATAGTTCAAAATGGAGGAGTAGACAGAATATAGAGGTGTTTCCTCAACCTTTTGATGGACAGCCTCCTTGGTCTCAGGTCCTTTACACTGGTTGCTCCTTCCTCTTAGAAACTCCCACCAGTTATCTGTGTGGGTGTTCCCCCTTCCTTCAGGTCTCTGCCCAAACTACAACTTCTCAGAGAGGCCTTCCTGAACCATCTTATATAAGGTCCCCACACAAACCTGCTCCCTGCTTTCCCTTGCTTCTCCTACACAGTGTCTCTTGTCTGACTATGTCCACACACACACATTTTCTTGCTGGTATGTTGCCAGTCTCCTCTCACTGGAATATAAGCTTCGTCATGGCGGGTCACGAGTTCCATCCTCAGCATGGTGCACAGGACTAACACATAGTAGGTGTTCCATTTAATGCACTTCCAAAGTTGGTTTTCCTTTTGGAAACTTCATGTGTTTTGTCACAGATACCAGCCTACTTCATTTAAGTTTCAGTCTGCTCCCGCCCGGCTGACCAGCAGTGTCCTCTTTCCCTCATATCCTCTATGGGAAGTCAGCACTGCAGCCAGTTTCCATAAAGACATAGACAGGGAGGCCCCAATTTCCATTTCCAACACAGCCGGGAGGGACCTGGGCTGATAAGCCGTGTCCTTCCAGCCTTATTCCCAGCCTCCAGTGAGCACCTCCCAAGGGCAGGCCTGTCCACATTCTTCGGTTTTATCTTCTTCCCGGCACCAACTATTGTACTTGGCACCCAGCAGGTACTCAAATCAATTTTGGAAATGAGAGCGCACAACCTCTCATCACACACTGAGAAATGTCCCCAAGATGCAGACTGAGCACTGAGCTCACACCCTCTGCAGAAGCTGAAACATAAGATGACGTCCTTGAGGGGACGCCCCTTACCACACTCCCAGGAGGAGCTTCTTGCCACATAGGGATGTGTGTGTGTGTGAGAGAGAGAGATACCAGAGGTATCATACAGGCCAGCTGTCCACTGCTGGCTCAGAGATCTGTCACTGGGGTAAGGGAGGGGACAGAAATGGCAGGCAGGGGCAATGGCTGCCCAGGTGCCCATCACAGGCTAGCTTTGTTTTTCTTCTCTTCTCTTTTCCAGAAATGGTGGGGGAAGGTTCCTAACTCCTGTCTGCCCACTCTTGCAGGGCCTAGTGTCAAAGGCACAGACAGTGTCTGCAACACCCACTCTCCCCTCTGTGCCCCTGCATCCTGGAGAAAGGGGCAAAGCCTGTGCTCCAGTGCAGGATCTCCTGGGCCTCTTCTACGGAACTCAAAACGGAGAAAGAGGCCATTGAAAAGTGAAACAAAACTCAAAAAATTTCTGGCTCAGATGATTAATATTCATTGAGATCTACCTAAATCTGCAGCTCCTAGAGTGTCATGGAGCAGACCAGTTAACAAGGTTTGGATTCAAACCCATCATTAGCCCTTTGCATCCAGAAAGCCACAATCCCCTTAGGGTCCCATCTGTGCTCTCCCAGTGTGGGTTAGAAGCAGAGAAGCAAGGCAGAGAGAGCCCCACCTGAGATGGACTAACCCAATCCTGAGATGATGGTGTGTGGAGATGGAGTCCTTGGAGGTATGAAGTGTGGGAGTGAGGTCTTCACCAACAGGGTCAATGCCCTTACTAAAAAAAATAAATAAATAAATAAATAAAATGCCAGAGAGTTAGCCTGTTCACTTCCTGTCATCTGAGGACAGATGTTGACAGTCTGCAACCTGGAAGAGGGTCCTCACCAGAACCTGAGCATCTGCCTCTCTGGTCTCCAATTTCTAGCTTCCAGAACTGCAACAAAAGTGCATGTTGTTTAAACCATGCACTCTACAGCAGTTTGTTATTGCAGCCCAAACCAGCCAAGACACCAATTCCTTCTGGATTTTCTGAGGAGGCTCAAGCTGCTCACCTCCTGGCCCTCTCCCCAGAGCCCTGTGCTGTCTTCTGAGGGCCACCTGGAGCTCTCCCTAGCATTTCCCAGGCAACACCTTTGGGATCTCCACAACCCCCCCCCCCCGATAGTGCCCAAGGCTAGAAGACTGTGGCACAGCTGTCCCCACCCCCAGCTGCTCTCCTATCTTGCCAACAGGAAGTGTGGCTGGGCAGCATTGTCCCAACTAGCCTTATGGCCTCTGACTTCCTTTAAAGCAAGTGTGTGCATCAGCAATACTTCACAATTTTTTAAGAAATCTTTGGTAGCCTGGTCAGTTGTGCTGTTTTTAGTAGCTGCGTATTTATGTCATGACTCACAAACTCCATACCTCACAACTCGTGAGGAAGATGCTGTATAGAATGTCTGTGCCCCATGGACACAAACACCAGGTGCTGGCCACAGAAAGAGAACATATACAAGGCTTGCCCTTGCTCTGAATCTCAGTGGGAGGTGCCACCCTTCCCCACCACATGAATCCAAGTGAAGCATCGCTAAAACCATAAAATGGCAAGTGATAAAACAACAACAACAACAAAACACTCTTGAACTTTCAAAGTCACATCACTTCCTAGATTGAGACTCTGGGCTTTCTTTGGCTCTTTTTATTGGTTCATCTAGACTGTGCTCCTGGCAAGCAGGATGTAAGGGAGGGGAAACATCCCCTCTGAGGCTTGATGATTGAGCCTAGAAAATAAACTGGCAGTAGGCAGACTAATGAGAGAAGGCTCACAAGCATGTGGTGCACTTGGATGTCACGTGAAGGAAAAGTGGATCCTGCAAAACCAGGAAGTTCCCCCAGAAGCTTGCACACGCACTCCTCAGGGCAGAGGTGGGCAACTCAAGAGAGTAGATGATCTCTGGGAAAAAGGAATGGGCCCTCAGCAGAGTAGGCGGCAAAGCCTGCCTGTAAGAGATCCCAGGAGGCTACTGATAAGTAAAGTATAGGTTGTGACAGTTGTGACCTGTCTTTAAGGGCATCCAGAGAATACCTCTGCTTGCGCTCACTGACCCCAGTGACCTCAGTGTGCTGTCATCCGCAGACCTGAGCAGCAGACTTAGGGTGGCATTTCCAGAGCTCCTAGGGTGCCGACACCCCACATGTCTTTCAGCTCACCTCACACAGGACATGGTACCCCTACATGCATGTGACTTACTGCCTACCTCTTTGGGGAATAAAGAGGAGCTGACTGTTCCTGGGTGGTTAGAACTGATGCTTGAGGCAAAGTGGGCTGAGAAGCCCCTCATCATCAGAATGGGGACCCTGAGGAAGTGAGCTGCCACAGATGCTTGCTGTGGGCGGCTAGGCATCCAGGGATAAGGATGTGCCCGGCTGCCCACTGAGCACCGGGTGCTGACACAGTTCAATCTGGGGCAGGGCCAAGGGTCCGCATCTTAATCAGTCTTCTGATTTCCTGCAGTTTGTGGCTTCATTTTTTTGTGTCTAGAAGACACAAAGATATTGAGAACTATGCACCTGTCTTCACCACTGGTTCCTGTCACAGAGCACCTAGAGGCCTTAGAGCTGCCCGAGGTTCAGAGTAAGAGGACTGTATTCTGTTACCAATAAGGAGCTTCACACCTGAGTTTATGATAATGAGCTGGCTCTGTAAGGATGGGAGCTGGTCACTAGAGGAACCAATCATGGGATTGGAGAGTTGGAACTTCCAGTTCCATCCCCAGACCTCCAGGGAGGCAGGAGGGGCTGCAGAAGGACTTAATCACCAGGGACAGGGACCTGACCAATTTTGTCCATGTAAACCTAGAAGGAGCCATGTGTGGTGGTACACTCCTGTAGTCCCAGCAACTCGGGAGGCTGAGGCAGGGGGATCACAGGTTCAAGACCAGTCTCAGACTTAGCAAGGCCCTGTCTCAAAAAATTAAAAAGGGCTGAGGGTGTAGCTCAGTGGTTTTGCACCACTGGGTTCAATCCCCAGGACCACACCAACAACAAACCTGAAGGAAGGATTCAGAGAGCTTCGGGGCTGGGAAAACCTGGGAGGGGGTGTGCCCCAACCATACTAGGATAGGCGTTCCTGCACTCGGGGCCTTTCTGAGCTTCACCCTGAGGTCATCAGTCACTGTGGGGACCCTGCGTTTGTAGCCAAGCTGGCCAGCATGTGGAAACCCAGGACTAGCAATTGGCCTCTGACATGGGGAGTATGTGTGGAAGAGCCCCTCACCTGTGTGCACTGTTCTAACTCTGGAAGCCAGCTTAGCATGGCTTCCAGAAAAATTCTCTGTGGATACCAACTGTAGAACACCCAGTTGGTATCCACAGAGAACTGGAAATCTGGTGAGGAAAACCCTCATAGTTGGTATCAGAAGTATTAAGTGCAGAAAGCAATTGTTTCTGCTAGGCCTCTGGACTGCATATGCTTCCTCCTATGGGGACAGCCCCTCAGCTCTTTTCAACCTACACTTTACTTACCAGTAGCCTCACCTGGGGTCAGCAGAAATAGAAGTGGGCACAGCATAATACATGAATAATGTGGATTGACTGTTCCAATCCCATTTCCCAGCCCATTCCCTACCAGCTTTCTTTCCCGCGGGGCAGACATGAAACAGAGGTCTAGCTAATGAGACAGATGGATCTCTGTAGTAAGGTTCCTAGGAAATCTTTGTTCCTTTTCCACATGAGCATTGTCCTGATTCTTTCCCCATTCTTTCTGCTGTGGATAGTACTTTCACATCCCCATCTTCAGCAGCCATCTTGAAATCCCAAGGAAATAATAAGCAGGAACTGAGAGACTTCAGTCCTGTCTTCCTAGAGCCACTGATGAGTCTCCAGCCCTTGCCTTTGTTCTCCTTTTCTGTAAACCTCAAAGTTCCTCTCTAACCCTTGAAGACAGATCTTTGGTCTCTCTACCCCTGTATCTCTTCTTGTTGGATGATTCACAGCTCCTTCCCTGCCCTTGCCCACTGCTTGTCTCTTTGATTGGCATATTGGGATGGGCAGGCAAACCCCAGTCTTTTGGGACACTGAGGCTGAGGCGTTTACCCAAGGACTCTGGTGAGTTCACACCTGCTGGATAAAAGTAGAGCTCCTGAGGGACTCAGATCCTGGTTTCTAGACCAGAGACCAGGACAGTCAGGCCACAGAGAAGGATGGCAGGGCCCTTGTGGATTCTGAGTTGCCCTCCCTGTGAGGCTCAGGGGTGGATCAACAGAGCGAGGGTTGGAGAGGAGGTAAGCGGGCGTCCTGTGTGGCTCTGATGCTTGAACCCTCAGAGTGTCAGACAAGTCACTTGGGACCTGCCTGCTGTGCAAGGCTGAAAGACCCCATGTTGTAGGCTCTGTCCTGGGGGACTCTGCCCACCATCTTTACCACCAGGCTCATGGCAACCCAGCCAGGTGACCTCACAAGGACTGATAGGAAGAAAACGCCCAGGGTGGTCCCCTGGTAGTTGGGCACTGAGAGGGCAGCTCCACCTGGCTGAGCACTCAGGGGGCTGAGCTGTACCTCTCCCTGCTGGGCAGTGCACCCACCTTATCTGCTCTCTTGAGGACTGAGGGCCAATTCTTGTGATAAGCATTTCCTCCCCCATTTCCTAGGTAGGAGATGGAGCATTGCTGTATGGGGTTCCTGCTGTCCTCTCTCCTGCTACAACCTCTGACCTGCCACCCCTTGGGCAATTGGTATCTTTGTGAGGCACAGAATTTAAGGCAGAAGTTGAATTATCGGGCTTGGTTATAGAGGGTTGAGAGGGCAGGGATCATTGTCTCCTCTGTCATGGGGTCTCTGGTGCCTGGAGCATAGTTGGTGGCAAAAGATGAGCTGTTCATGAAGCAATGTAGGGGCCTGTGGTTGACTTCCTAGGCAGCGCCCCATTTAACAACCGGCACGTCATTTCAGAGAAACTCAAGCTCTTCCTTTCTTTTCTTGAACAGGAAGGGAGATAGGCAGGCCACAGCAAACATTCCTCTCACCATGGCTTCCCTCACAGACTGGTCTTCACTTGGAGAGGCTCATATCTCTCAAGGGACAGGGAGGAAGGAGGACTCTACATTGACCCCCAAAGTTCACTGATTCCAGTTCCAGCAGGTCCTGTTATAAGGTCCTGTTCTCTGGGCCCCTGTTATACGGAAGGGCCGCCTTTCGCATGGGCAGGCGGGAGACAATGTCACAGGGCAAAGCCAGAGCTCCCTCTCTTTCATGAGAGATGTGACAGTATGGACCCCAGGGATGTATGAGGTGGGAGAGGAGGAGAAGAGAGCGGAGGCTGGAGTGCCTGTCCTCCCCCAAACACATGTGCCCAGCAGGTCACCTCCCCACTGTGTGCCCAGTTTCTGTACCCCAACATCAGGCGCCCTGCTTCGAGTAGGTCTCTGCAGGCCACCAGCTCTGCAGTGCCTCTGGGACGGCATCCCTCCCGCAGGTGTCTTTTGTCTTAACTTTTCCAGGGAATTCCAAAGTCATAGGAGGGTTTGCCTTTGAGGAGAGCAGGGTGTGGTCCAAGACACTGTGCAGGAACAAGACAGAGCTGAGCACTGGGCCAGGGTTGTCTGTTGCCAACAGCCAGGGTGCACAGGGCTGGGTTTCCCTGGCTGATTCCCTGGGGCGAGGTCCACCACCTCCTTCTGCACACTTCCCTCTTTATTGTCGTGTTAGTAGAGGAGGGGTCAGAGGGGAGCAGGCACCTAGAGCCATCTTTTCATCCCATGGATCTGTAGTCTGAGACCAGGTGGGAAAAGTGAGTGAAAGAGGCACTGGTGTGCAGGCTTCTGTGTTGAGTCACATGGAGCCGAGTCCTGGCCCCTCCACTTGCTGTGTGACCTAGGACAAGTTCCTTAACTCTCCTGTGTCTCAGCCCTCATCCACAGGAAGAGTCTGTGCCTGACTCTTGGATTTCTTGAAGAACAGAACGTGGAAAAAAACACAGGGCTGCTTCAGCACGGTCAGCCTGAGGGGCTGAGGGATTAACAGTGTCCAGTTCTCCAGTTTCCCCTGAGGCTGAGCTGTGCTGTCCCAGCATCTCCTGGAGAGGAGGGAAGGGCTACAGAGGTGGGAAGGCCCTGGATCTGAAGACCCAGAGAGGAAATCTCTCGGAAACAGAACAGCCACATTCTTAAGGCTCCACTCCACCACCTCCAATCCTTGAGAAAGAAAATATCTGTACAAAAGCACTTTAGAGTAGCCATAGGGTGGTCTGAGTGGGGCTTGTTTTAATAATCAGCTTATCTTGATTATACTATCTAATCCAACTTGTCACAATCCCCACAAGACAGTTGAGGAAAACAGTAGGTGAGAGGAGGAGGCGGACCCCAGGAAAGCCCAGCTGCTCTCTGTGACAGCGAGGAGCAGGACTGGAGTGACCCCCTGCGTGGCCACCCTGAGGTTAGCAGCACCCGGAGCAGGTGGGCCCTTCTCCCACCCCCTCCCCGCTTCCTTAGCTGCCTATGGCGAGACAGCTAGACCCAGTCCTTGTGGCGCTCATGCCTGGAGAGGACAGCAAGCAGATGAACAGATGCCAACACCCTCATCAACAAATGCTGTTGGGAATAACAGGGGCTGCGGGGCCCGCCCTGTCTGAGGAGATGACACTGGGACTCAGACCTGAAAGAGAAGGAACAGGCATGGGGAGATTTGGGTAAAAGCTTTGCAGCACAGGAATGGTGAGGGGAGCAGGGCAAGGTGGGGCGCCACCGGGCAAAGAGGAGAGAGGCCATGGGGCTGCGGCATGGTCCTGGAATGGAGGGGGGATAGGGTGAAGGGGAACCCGCTGGATGGCCATGGAGAGGGAGCCTCAAGCCTTCAGGGGCATCCTGTGCACAGCCATGGCCCTGTTCTAAGCTGGGGGCGGTAAATGTGCACCTGCCCAGACTCTCCTGTTTCACACAGTGGCCACACAGTAGCTTTTGTCCTCAGACATCGGTTTCCACCCACCATCACCTGCTCCAGGAGTACTATCTCTTTGCGAAGATCACAGAAGCCAACAGCCTCTCTAGCTGCATCTGCTGGCTGCTTACCCACACCTGGGATGCCACAGCCCCCAGGGACCAGGCCCCTTCAGTGTCCTTGCCTCCTCCCAAACCTGCTCCTTCAGCTCCCCCCCTTGACAGGCTTCTTCCCTCTATATGCCCTTCAGTGTCCCTCACCCAGAAATCAAAATCATTAAGCAGAGCACCTCCACAGCCCCGCTGTTCTTGAATGTGCCCCACCCTGTGTGTCTGCTTCCTCCCTCCCACCCACTCGCCAGAGTCTCCAGTCCATCTGCAGGTCCTCCGCCTCTCATCTTGTGCAACACTGTTGTTCCATGGCACCCTCTGTCCATGCTACCCATCCCTTTGGTATGGAGAGCTCTGATTAGAACAGGCAGAGCTGAGAACTGGGCCAGGGTTGTCTGCGGCCAACAGCCAGGCTAGCTCCCTGGGGCCCTGTGGATGCACAGGGCTGGGTTTCCACTGGCTGATTCCCTGGGGTGAGGTCTGCCACCTCCTTCTGGGCACTTCCCTCTCTATCGGCATGTTGGTAGAAGAGGGGGATAGAGGGGAGAAGGCACCATCCAATCATTGAAGAATATTCCACATATATTGCCAATGGTCTCTCCATCCACCCAGGTCCTCCAGGATGGGACATGTACCTTAGCTCCTAGCTCCTTGGTATATAGTAAGTGTTCAAAAACAATTCCGTCCAGTGAATTAGCAGAAGGTGGGCTTCCCTGGAGGAGAAAGGCTGTGGACACTCGGTCTCAGAGGTTTGGGTAAAATTTAGGAGGTGCCAATCATACCGAGGGGCCCAGGGGGTACAGAGCATCCCAGAGCATGACTTGACTCATCCAGGAGTCTCTCCCATTTCTGTAAATCTGCCTGATGATGACAGCACACCAGACATTCCACAGGACAGACAGGCCGGCAGCTGGTTAATGCTCAGTCAGTACTTTCAATGCAAATGTCTCTGTATTTATGTGAATAAATATACAATCCACAGTCATATGTGACACTGCAGAGGCCTGATGATGGGCCCATCTGCAGCTCCAGCACTGAGTCACTTGTGCTTCTTCTTTCCACACAGGTCCAGGACCCCCTTTTCTCAACAGTGCATTCCATGCTACAGGCAGGAAGGGGCTTCCTCATTCCTGGCCTTGCCCTGTCTAGACTAATTCTCTATGTCTCAGTTCCCTCATCTTTAAAGTGGGGAAACTACTAGCATTTACCTTAGGGGATTATTATGAGCATTAAATGCACTATTGTGAGTAAACAGGTCAGTACTTAAGATAGCACCTGGCCCACAGAAAGCTCCAAGTGCCAGCTGCCATCCTGCTCTTAGTCTCTCAGAGCTCTGGGGTGTTGGCTACCCTCTCTGAGCAGCACCCACTTTTGTGCATGTGTAACACTCTATAGGCTTTGGGGTGAAATCCAGGAGGCTTTGTTGGGGCTCAGATTAGGAATGGATGCCCTGGGGAGGGGAGGTGAACAGATATAGCAAAGAAAAATACAGGCCACCAATTAAACATTAATTTCAGACAAACAGAAAATAACTTTTTAGTATACATATATTTCATGCAATATTTGGGATGTAAAATGTTATACTTAAAAAGATCATATATTAAAATTCCAATTTAACCTGGTGCCCCATGTTTATACTGGCAACCCTCCTGCGACCTGGTAGCTGACAGTCTGCCCGTGTGGAGAAACAGGACAGGAGCCAGGATATAAACCAGTGGCCATCCTGGTCCCTGTGTTCCCACAGTGTGCAGCACGGCCAGAGCGGGCACCCAGAAGCAACTGTGCTGACTTGGCCTAAGGGGTTGTGGGGGTGTTAGTGGTTGGTTATAGTGGATGGGAGGCCTCAGACTTGACTGCCAGAGACCCATTCCTCTGAGTTCAGCATCTGTCCACCTTTAAAGTGTGGTAGGAAAGGGCCACACTAAGCTGCTGTCAGCCATCTGTCCCCCCTGGGTGGGCTCTGTGAGTCATGCAGCGTGATTGTCAGGATGCCTGCATTTGAATCTCAGCCCTACCCACTGAATTGGTTTTTTACTATCCCTATGTTTTTCCCGTCTTCTACTTCAATTTGGCAGCCTCAGAAGTTGCTCAGAGGCAACTGCACTCCATGCCTTGGTGCAAGACTAAACGTATTGAAGAGATTATTCCAAAGGCCATTGAAGAAAAAAAGAAAGAGGGACGTTTCCCCAGAATGGAATGGAGCAGAGTGAAGATCGGGAACCATTTGGTAAAAGCAAGTTGGGAGATTACAGGAATTTAGAGGAGTTTTATGGTTTCTTCCCAAAGGTTCCTACACCTTAAGAGTGGTGTGGGCCTGGAGGAAAACAATGAGGACAGGAAAATGAGTGTCTCAGTAATAAACAGCATAGAGAGATCAACAACAATGTTAGCAGAGTGCTCTGTGCCTGGCACTTTCTACAGGTTAATTCACTGAGTCCACACAGTGGCACTTCTGTTTTCCCCATGAGGCAGCCAAGGGGCAGACAGTTGAACTTGGGAACTACCAGAAGGTCTTCTCTAAAGTCTGTACTTGTACAAGATCCTGAGGGAGAGGATCTTGCATAACTGAGGATAAGCTTCCCTTAAGCTGGAGCAGATGGAGACCAGAACTTGAATTTGAGTCAATTTAAAGAAGAAATGTGGCATTTGGTTTGCTGATTGGAATCCCTGTACACATTTATTAAGGATATTCGTTGTTTTGATTGTCCTTTGCTCCAGCCTGACCTGGCTCCTGCCAAGGGTGAAGTAGAAGGAAACTTAGGCCTCAGAGTGCTTCTTCCACCTTCCCTGTACAGTGCCTGGAAAGGGGCTTCTACTTGAATTAGCTCTTGTCATTCATCAGAGCATTCCCGGGGGAGGCTGGGGTTGGGAGAGGGTGGCAAGAGCTTTAGTAGCAAGCACCAACTAGGCGCCCTGCGCCCAAGCTGTCCTTTCCTTCCTGCCAGCTCTGAGCACCAGAAAGGCTCTGAGCCAGCCTGAGCGCAGCGGCTCCAACCACCACTAGGGGCGATGTCAGCCTGCGGTTCCCGGGCCAGCTGCACCGGCTGCTGGAGTGCGCCGGGAGGAGCTTCCTGCAGCCCGCGGATTCAGACACAACCGCTGGAAGTTCTGATTCAAGGGGTCTTGGGAGGAAGCGACTCCAAATGACTAGGCAGTTTTGAGAAGCACAGATCCAGGTCCTCTGACCACCCAGTTCAGGCTTCCTGCCCGTTCTCCCGGTCCAAGTCCCACCTGCAGGTCATCCAGCCTTGGCTTGAACAGTTTTCCTTCTTACATTTTACTTCTTGCATAGGCACTGCCGGGTGTTCTGGATACTACAAAGTTTTTTATCTGCCTCCCACTGTCCTCCTCTGGTCCCCGCCCCCCCCCCGGGGGTGCCGTGCTGCTGGCACCTTCCCAGCACCCTTCACCTATCAGGCCTGCCTGGGTCCCCTCTCCCTGCCAGCTGTCCTGTGCAGCCTTCCTCCAATGGCACAGGACTCCCAGACTGTCACCAGGTACTTGTTCGCATCCTTGTAAAATAATGCAGTCCAGAATCAGCCTTGGTCTCCAAGAGGCCTGAGGAAGAAAGAGAGGCAGAGTGCCTGCCTTCTCCTGGGAGGACACTGCCCTTCCGTGGAGGGATATTTAGGGCTAAAAGTTAATGCTGCCAAAGGGAAAGTGAAGTGCGGTACAGTCCTCTCACCCTAGCCTAATTCCACAATAGCTCTTGCCTTTAAAAACTTTACCTTACTGTAGTTACTCGGTTGCAACCAGAGTTTGTGTGCTGCTTTATGTTCCACCATTTATAAAGCCCCTTTCCCCAGGTCTCTGCAGTCTTTCTGATTGTGCTTGTGAGGGCGGCACAGCACTGCACCCTGTGCCCTGGGTTCCTGTCCTCCAGCGGCTGCAGCACCCTGGCATGCCTCTGCTCCTCTCCATTAGCGGTCTCACTCCCATGTGCCTGGCATCTAGGTCCATTCTCTTATTTTGTCCGAAGACTCCCATTCCTTTAGCCATGTGTGGGATACAGGTGACACTGTGCACTGGAGGCCCAAAACCAGTCATTTCAGATGTTCCCTGTTAGACCACCTTTTCTAATAACTGCCATCTTTGATGGAACTAGGATAACATGAACCAGCCCTGGGATGGGCATTTGATGTATATTATATCCCAGGTGATTCTGAAGGGCACTCTGTGAGATATTCACACACACACACACACACACACACACACACACACAGTGCTTTACAGATAGAAAACCAAGGCTCAGCAAACAAGTTATCCATCATCACACAGTTCCAAGGCAGCAAGTAAGAAGGTGAGCTCAGGTCTGTGCTTATGCTGCTACCCTGCTGCATTTCAGGAAATACGATCTGGTTCACTAGGTATTTGAGCCCTTGTGAAATTATAACAATATAACAGCATTGCAGCAGGTTTCTTATTTTTCCATCCCAAGGTGAGAGACATGCTTTTCTTCTTGTATTTTCCTCCTTCTGATGGGCGAGAAATCTGCTTTCCCAGCCCACTGTGCAGACTGAGCAACTGATGTCCACAGGAGGCTGCTAGGCTAGAGGAAGGTGGGGGACCCGTGTCAGAGAGTGGTGGAAAGCCAAGTGAGGTGCCCTTCGTGGGAAAGTCCATCAGCAGTTGCACTCTGTTGAGCTCCTGGGACCTGGGTGAAATTTCCCACCTGTGCGCCCTTCCTGTCCACCCCTCAGGAGGGGCCCTCGCCCCTGCTGTGCCTAACCCAATGCTACTTGCACTGGAGGGCCAGCTCCCATGGCCCTCCTCCCCAGCCTCTCCTGGCCGTTCTGGCCCAGAGCAATCACGCGCTCCTCTGAACTCTGCAATTACAATTTCAATAATTCATTTGGCAATTAATCATATCCTGCCTTGTGACATCCCTTCTATTCCGTGTTGAGCTGTTATTTAGAAGTGCAATTGTTTAACTTCCCATGAGCAGCATATGCTGCCTTGCTAATCTAGTCCGAGTTTTTGTTTTTTTCTTTGCTGGCAGTCAATCAAGCAGGAGGAGCAGTTCGAGGTCACCCTGGGGGAGGGGAGGAGGGAGCAGTAGGGATGCTCATCAGGAGGCCCTGGGAGCAGAGAGCCAGGCCCCCTCTAACACAGATTCTTGGGGAGCCAGGCAACCCACCACATGCCTCAGCCTCCTTCCTCCTGATTCCCTAGTTATGAAACAGCTCTGGATCCAAATTGTTTCAGGAATTTTCCATGCATTGTACAGTCTCCTTGCCTGGATTCCATTTCCTGTGGGCAAGGACCATTCATTCTATTTTCACTAAACTGTCTAACAGGATGTGCTGAGCTCTGAAATTAGACAAGTCCCAGATTCGAGTCTCAGCTTGGTCACTTGCTACCTGTAAGCCCAGGTAAGTCATTTCACTTTTCTTAGCCTCAGTTTCCTCCTCTAAAATAAAGAGGAAGTAGTTATCTCATGATGTTGCTTTGAGAATCTTGACATAAGCGCTCAAAAGAGCATCCTCTAGGAGTATTCCAAGAGCCTTGCACACAGCAGCCCGTTTAACTTTAAACAGAAAACCGTTTATTTTAACCATTTGCTAACTGTTTAAACAGAAGTAGATTCTTTTTCCATTTTTCAGGTGGAATTCAGGAGTGAGAGGAAGGGAGTGCAGGGCGGTACTCTGGGGACACAGGGAAGCCCACCTAGAGCAAGGGGGAGGGGGATGATTGGAAGGAAAGGAAGGGGGAAGCAGGGCTAGCAGGGGTGGTCTCTTCATGTTCCCAGGAGACTCCAGCCTTAGGCCTCAGGGGTGGCCTGAAGGATAGTAGTGGTGAGTGTCCCTGGCTTCAGTAAACCAAGGATCCGTGGGTTTGCTTGAGATACACTGGACAGGGGAGGAGAACAACCTCAAGGAAGGTGGCAAAGCTGTGTGGAAAGTGAGCAAGAAAGAAATAGGCTAAAGAGTTTCTCTCCATTCCTGCCCACTTTGGGTCCTAGACCCTCCTAAAGCCAAGGACTGGGGGGGGGGGGCATTTTAACACAAGTCGAGCTGGGGAGGGATCATCAGTCTTTCTGCAAAGTGACCAGTGGAAGCTGCACCAGCAAGAACATGGGCTTTTCCCTGCCAACTTCCCATTGTTCTGGGTGTTCTCAGGGACCCTGGCTCAGCCTGAGAGCCCCTGCTCCCTGCCCTGCAAGGCCTTCAGGATTAAAAGCGCCCTGTTCTCTCTTTCCCCAGGGTGGTAACCTAGCCAGACAAGCAGACAGGGACTGATGTCACACAGCAGGTGCTGGTCAGGAGCAGATAGGCTCTTAGGAAAGGGAAGGCAAGGGTTCAAAGGGCAAGTGACTGAGGGGCTGGGACTGAGGAGGCTAAATACTGACCAAGGACTTGGCCTCGAACACGCCCAAGAACTCAGGACCAAGAAGGACCTGGAAACCATTTGGCAGACTAGCAGAGTGACTTCTGACCTCTCTTCTGCACTCCAGGAGGGAAGCCACCAGCCACACATGGCTGTCAGCCCTTGGAATGTGCCTTTTCCTCATTGTAACATGCTGCAAGTGTAAAGGCACACCCCATTCAAAATGTGACATGAAGGAAAAGAACGTAAAGTATCTTGTTGGTAATTTTTATACTGATTACACATTAAAGCCAGACTTAGAATATATTGAATTAAATAAAATACATCATTGAAATCACTTTGACTTGTTTTTAAAGTTGGTTTTCCTCCCTGCTTACAGGAGCTCTAAAATGACATATGTGACTCATGTTGTATTTTTCTCGGGCAGAGCTGTTCAGACCTGCGGAGCCCTGGGTGGTTGGCTTGCTGAGGGAGAGTGTTCCCTCAGCTACTCTCCTGAGCAGGGTTCACAGGAAGGAAGGACCGTGTAGAGCAAGGCCTAGACCAAGGCCTAAAGGGAAGAAGAGAGCCAGCCCTAGGGCCAAGAAGGACAATTCTGTTTCTCTGGTTCATCTTGTTGGCTAAACTCAGAGCAAAGCACCACTGGAGGAACCGTGAGCTAGGGGGACAGGAAGTCACAGCACCTGTCCTCTAGGGGCTCCTAGTCAAGTGGAGTGGGGGATGCTGAAGTATCTTAATGAGCCTCTGTCATCAGAAACACCTGTGCCCACCTGGGGGCCTCGAGGTGAGCAGCATTTCACACGGAAGCAGGTCTGGAGAGAGCCAGGATGCCAGGAGCAGGGGAGGCCGGAAGGGGGGAGCCCTCGTCCAGAGCCTCTGTCTCATCTGGCCCTCAGGAGATGCTGCTGCTGGTACTCTTGCCTCTGATTACCGGTGAGGAAATGGAGGCTTAGATAGCAAAAGCAGCTTCCAAGGTCAAGAGCCACTAATCCCTCTAAAATGAGTTCTTTTCTTGGCTCTGCCACCTACAAGTTGGGTCGCCCAGCTCTCCTGAGCCTGTCTCCACCACACTCAAGGATCCTGTGAAGACGAGGGAGAAGATACCTCCTGGCCTTTGCCACTCACGGTCAAACAGGCATCCTAAACTCACTGCATCCAAATTTGAGCTCCTGCGGCTCTCCTCCAAACCTGCCCCATCTTCTTTTGCTAAGGACAAAGACATCAAAACATCACAGCTGGTAGCAGCTGGAGTCAGGACAGGGCCCTGATACGTGGGACCTGTCCTCGCCTCCTGTGTGTGCTGCTCACCTCCTCACCTCCTGCCTCCTTGCTATTTCTCCACTGGTCCCCACACTTCTCTCCCAGGGTTGCTCTGCTCCCACAGAGCTGCACAGCTTGAGTCTTCCCATCCTTTGCCACCATCTCCTGCCCAGGACCCCCTGTCCTCTCCATCTGCTTGATTTTGTCTTCAGAAAGCTTAGCACTGCTAATATCTTACGTAACTTATTATCTCCCCCTTCCACTCCTCCACAATGTTAAAGAATTTTATCTGGATCTTAATTTTTAGAATAAAATCACGGTAGCACTGGAGGCTTTTGGGAAATGTTTGATGGGTGGATGAAGGAATCAATGTGGAGGACTCCCTGGGCCGCCACCATCCCTACTCAGATCTGCTGGGTGAAGACTGTGTCCCAGGGAGCAGAGGGGTTACGGTGAAAACCGTCCATGCTGTTACATGCATGCTGGGGCCTTTAACCAATGACGGAGCCCGTGTCTTGCCCTCTGAAAGAGTCTGTGGCTTTGTGGATCTGCCTTATGGCCCCTGGGCTGAGGCTGGATGTTAGAGCAGGCAGGGATGTGTTCCTCTTCCAGTGGGAGCACGGAACAGAGGTTTCTGCCCTCTGGCAGGGCCACTGGGGTGCAGTGTCTGCATGGGAGGGCTCCTGAGAGGGCCGTCAGGAGAAGTGGGCAGAGGCCAGATCACAAGTGTCCTCACAGCCACCTTGAGAGAGCCACGTGGAAGGGTGGGCAAGGGGGACGTGAAGATGTGTCTCCAGGAAGGTGAGGTAGCAATGAATCGGGACCATCTGTGCTGTTATTAGACATTCTAAGTCGAGCCAGGCTCCAGGAACAAAGAAAACAGCCCTTCAAAGGGAATTGGGGGGGCACAAAAACACCGCAGCTGGCACCTGCCCATATGCACCCCCATCCAATCACAAAAACACTTTCTACACAGGCTCCAGAGCCGTCCTTGGGAGGGGTGCTTGAAACATGCATTTATATCTGATATATCCCTGAAATGTTAACTGTCAGATTGGTCAGAAAATGGCTCTGCTTGGACAGGTTTTCCCGGACCTTCATTTCATGAATGTTGAAAACAGAATTTTTATAAGACCAAATGGAAGTGGTGGCAATTGTTCTTGAAGCCCCCTTCGGATTCCCTTCCCCAGTCTCTCCTCCCATGCCCCCACCCCCATCTTCCCAGAGGCCACTGTGGCTCTCCTGGAGCTGTTCTTTCGGCCGACAGCAGGGGTCAGGTCTGAGGAGAGTGGGTGGGTGCAGGGACAGGCCCACCTTAGGTGAGAGAACGGATTGTAGAGCCCCAATGGCTGGACTGGCAGTGCTCACTTCTGCAGGGCGGGTGAGCTTCCACCTGACTCTCAGGCCTCCATCTTCCCATCTGTGTGCTGGGAGGATGGACCAGGACGCTGGTGAGGACTGGAGGAGACAGTGGATGTCAACGGGTGCAGCGTCAGCAGGTCCTGCTGGGAGCCTTGGTGACCCTTTTCTCCCTGCTTGAGGGAAACCCCAGCAGAAATTCTATTTCTCCTAACATTTGAAAAACAAGGAGATGAGCTTGAAGGCAGGAAGCAGAGAGGAGGGGCATGAGATGTGGGAGTTTGGAGCAGTTGGCCGTAAGCAAAGGGACAAAGAACAGGTGTGTATGAAGAGGTTCCTCTGTGGCAGATGGCTGAGACACTCATGGAGTGGTGCTCCTCTCCCAGCCTCCCTGCAGGAGGCCCACTCTTACCCGTGGGACAGAAGGGAGAGCCAAGACTCAGAGTAGAAATAATTTGCCTGGAATTCTGGAACTGGGACTCAATCCAGATCTGTCTCCTCTTGGTCCTGCTCCCACATACGAGCTAGAAGGTCTTCAACACACTCGGACTTGCGTCCCTCTTCTTCCACTGATTTGCTCTGTGACCTTGGGTAAATCGCCACCCATACCTGGGTTTCCATACTCTCCTCTGTAAAATGAAGGGGGCAAGGCCTAGCGGACTGCAGTAATAAGGCCGTATGATAGGATAGAGGTGGTACTGTCCGGTTGTTCCTGGAGGGTAAGTTCCCTCTCCTGCCCACTGGCAGCAGCTTGGCTGCCTGATCTACGTGAGCTGAGAGAAGGTTCAGCTGTTGCTTCTTCCCGCACCAGGAGGGGCTGCTTGGTTCTTGAATGAAGAGGTCTTGCACCTGACCTCTGCCCGTGGCTACAGACATAAATGTGAACAGGAAATACCTCTCTGCCATTGTAACCCGTGAGGATCTCGTCACCTAAGTGTTGCTGAATTTAGCTTAAGTTGACAGAGATAATGATTATGCAAAAAAAAAAAAGGACAGAGAGGACAGATAGTGCCTCGCCCTGAGATGAACTCCTGCAGGAACTTCTGCCAGCTGAGTCCTGGGGAGGGCGAGGGGTGCTGATACCACAACAGAGCATGCAGCCAGAGGGTTGGAAGCAGTAAACCACTTGAGAAGAGCAAGGAGAAGACAGGGGTGAGCACGGAAGAGGATGTCATAGACATTTCTTTTGTTTCTAAAAGAAAAAGTCTTTAGGGTAAGAGAAACTCTTAGGGTTCAACAGCATGCTTATCTAACGGGCAAGGAACTGGGCCACGGAGGTTAAGTGTTATAGCTCACAGCGCAGTTGATGTTGGAGCAGAGACCCTGGCCAGGCCCGGTGAGCTGGTTTGGGTGGCACCTTTGGAACCATTTCATGATGAACAGAAAAACCTTTCTGAAGAAGAGCGCAAGCTGTTTGATTTGAAGGAAGGCGCCCAGGTGGGAGCTGGGGATGGGGCTCCCAGACCTCTGGGGACTGTGATGGTCAAGTGGTGGGAAGACAAATCAGGGAGACGGCAGCCGGCTCCGCTGGGCAGGTGAGCCTATGGACCTAACAGGAGGTGTGGGCTTCCCGGGGAGAGAACAGAGAGGACCCGTGAGCAGCTGCTCAGCTACTTGCACTGAGGGCTGAGCCCGTGCAGGCTTTTCCAGCCCACTTACCATTTGATCTCCCTGTGGTCCTAGGACACAGGCATTTAGCACATGAGTCAGTCGAGGTACAGGAAAGTTTGCCAAGGTCTTGTGGCTTGTAAGTGTCAGAGCTGGGATTTGAACCCATGTCAGTGTGCAACTCAGAAGTTCCTGCTGAGGGAAGAAGGTACAGAGAGGATAGGGACAGAGAAAGCAGAGGAAATGGTTGCTCATGTCCAGGCCACAAAGCCACAATACCTCTGGCTCAGAATAGTCATCAGAGCTTCAGGCCAGCAGCTTGTGGCTGAGGCCCCTGGAGCTCACCAGGAAGGGCTTATACCCATGACCAAGGCTGCCTAGGTTCCCTTTGCCACTGAGGTGTGGCTGAAGTCTCCCCAGCAATGCCCCCATCCCTTGCCTGAGCCAAGGAATGAGTCAAGATCACCAGTGTGTCCTTGGCTACCAAGCAGTCACATGGATCCCTGCAGCTTCTGGGCCACCTGCTTGGGACAAACCCCAGCCATGGTCCCACCAGTATAGGAGTCCTGGTGGGGAGAGACTGGATCAAGGACGGGCCTCCTAACACCAGCGTGGGCCCAAATGCATGCTCATGGTTGGGCATTTCCTCCCAGCTAATAAACAAACAATCGTTATTTTTCTCTGGCCAAATGGAAGCTGGCCTCAGAGCTCTCAGGGAGAGAGCAATAACTGTGGCTTATCGACAGACAGGGAGCACTTCATAAGCCACAGACCGATGAGGAGCCGAGATGGAGAGGGCGGGGCTATTGATTATCAGAACCCCTGCAGTCCTCCCAGAGGGTCTCTCCACCTCTGGGCCTCACACAGGCTGGCTCCAACAGCTTTCGGGCCATTAGCTGGACTGTGGGGAGGGCTGGGCCCCACACAAAGACCAAGGGGAAGGAACACATTTGTAATTGTGGGAAACATAATAGACTATCACGGGTACATGACTTCAGCTACAAATCTTGGGAGCCTAAGTCATGGTTCTATTTTTCTTCTACAGCAGAGCAAAAATAGCAGCTTTTTCATCAAGATAGAAGGCAAGTACCACAAAAGTAGCCTCCCTCACCCACTCTTATCCCTTTATGGCCAGAGGCAAATAGGCTGAGGAGACTCCCTCTGGTCTGGTTGAGCTCAGGAGCCCTCTGTACCATGGATGGGGGAAGAGAAAGGAGGTGTGACTGCCCCCGGTCTATACTTCATGGCCAGGATCCGGAATGGCCTAGCAAGAGGAAGGAGAGGAGGCTAGCCTTCTGGGCCTGGGTCCATGGGGCCCCAGAGGTTCAGCACAGCCCAAATCTTCTATGTGTAGCATTTATGAGATTTTCAGAGGGGTCAGTGCAAATTAAGTCCCAGGATCTTGTCCACTGCTACCTCTTCCCTGAGGGGGGAGTGAAGACTCCCTTTGGGGCTCCTTAGCATGAGAAGTCCCTGTGACTCATCTGCCCTTGACCTCCAATGAGCCCACAGGCCCTATCCCCTGCGTCCCATTGGCCCATCAGGCCACGGCTCTCCCCTTGTGGGGAGATGCTGCCCCATCGTTTCCCTGCCTGTGACCTCATCTGGAGCAGGTCAGCCCCCCCCCCCCACTCCACTGAGTGGCTCAGGCTCCATTCCCACTAAAGAAAGGCATGGACTCTGGGGTGGGCTGGTCACCTGTGGGCAGTGCTCCGAGGCCAGAAAATGCCCAGCAGCCTCCTGCTGCTGAGTTTCAGGAGCCTCTCCTCAGGCCACCTTGAAGGACTCATAGCCAGGCTTCGCGATGGTCTTCTGGAGCCTTCAGAGGAGAGCCACCTGGGTGGGTGGAGGGCCGGGAGGTGCTCCCAGGGTGGAGAGGGAGAAGCTGTATTATTAGCCTGAAGTGGGCAGGTCTGGGGCTGAGAGATGAGGGTTTCCGGGTGGGTGGATGGCTGCTACTGTTATTCTCTGCCGCAAAAACCTTGGTGAAGTTTTGTTATGGTTAGGATATGAGGTGTCCCCCCAAATCTCCTGTTAATGCAGGGATATTCAGAGGTGAAATGATTGGATTGTGAGAGTTGGAACCTGATGGGTCCATCCTAGTTTGAATGGACCACTGGTGGTTAACTGTAGGCACGTGGGGCACTGTGGGGTGTGCCCTGGGGGGTGTGCCCTGGGACTCATCTTCCCTACGCCCTCCCCCTACTTCCTGACTCCACCCAGAGCTGAACAGGTTTCTACCACACCCTTCCCCCAGGAGGTGCTGCCTCACCTTGGGCCAGAGCAATGGAGATGGCCACCTAAGTGTGACTGAGACCTCTGACTGACCCTGTGAGCCCCAATCCTTTTCCTCCCCTCAGTTGTTCTTGTCAGGTGTTTCAGTCACAGTGCTGCAAAAGCTGACTATCACAAGTTTGGAAGCCAGGGATGCCCGAGGGAGATGTTTGCTTCCAGGAGGGGCCGATGGGGTATACCACAGTCTCCCTTCGAAGGCCACCTTTGCCCATTGCTGTACCGTGATGTGTGTGCAGGCTGCTGGGGCCTGGCATGGCCAGGAGGGCCTCTCAAGGTATATGTCACCCTGTGACTGTGAGCTCTCCCGCTGGACTGAGGTCAGGGGGTGGCTACAGGAGTGGTCCCTGGTGACAGATAATGAAGGCTGCCAAAGAGCAAGGGGATCAGCATGTGGCAGCTGCAGGAGCTGGGAGAAGAAGGAAAGCCCAGGCCCCTTCAGGTGGAGAATATGAAGGAGTCAGATCAAAGCCGGAGGCTGGGGACATCCTGCACAAAATCATCCCTGACCACGAGCTGAGCCTGGGAGGAGCTGGCCCAAGGAAGAGGCGGAGACAGGAGAAGGCAGTGGAAAAGGCTAGTTTTACCAAAGGCCTCAGAGGAGCAGAATAGAGCAGGGCAGCCTGGGTTCCAGCCAGCCAGTTCCTAGTTCTGTGACTGGGCCTGCTGCTCTGTTTCTTTTATATATATATATATATATATATATATATATATATTTTTTTTTTTTTTTTTGTGTGTGTGTGTGTGTGTGTGGTACTGAGGTGGAACCCAGGGGCACTCTACTGTACCACTGAGCTATATCCTAGCGCTTTTTATTTTTATTTTGAGACAGAGCCTCACCAAGTTGCCCATGCTGGCCTTGAACTTGAGATCCTTCTGCCTCAGCCTCCTGAGTTGCTGGGATTACAGGTATGCACCACCATGCCTTGCAAAAAAAAAGTGGAGTTTAGGATTCTGGGTTGTTGAGAGGAATGTAAAGCTGTGTTCCACAAAGGACACAGTGACACTGAGGTGGACACTTGAACTCTTCCATCTGTCTTCTCAGGTCTTAAACACACCGGCTCCCGGTGCCTGGGTTCCGGGTCTGAGTCCAGAAGAAGGTGGAAGCACAAAGAGATACAGACGCAGATCGGCTGGGCCAGCTGGGCCACCGAGTGTGCAGGGAAGAGCAGTGAGGCAGAAAGGCAGTTGGAAAAGGCCCTTTGGGTTGGCTCTGCTTAGGTTCAGGAGGCCATTTGCCTCTCGTCTGAGTCAGTGGACTAATGAGGGGTTGTTGCAAGGATCCCCATTTGAGTTTACGTTGGGACTTGTTTTTTCTGATGATGGAAATGTTTATTAGATTTAAAACTAACCCACTGTCCCTGTTAGATAGTCCTGCCTGTGTCTGTCTCCAGCAGGCCTGGTAGGGGACCTCAGCCTTGGCTTGCCCCAGGGCACCTGCCCCATGTGGAGCACCTGCCCAGAGCTGGCCTCGGTCTTCATCACGGCCCACTCTGTGTGGAGGAGTTGATTTATGTCACAGTGGTCTTGAAGATAGCCTTCTGAGGGTACTCAGGGTGTCTTGGGTTCCTGGAAGATGGGGGACACCTGGGTCCCTTTTTTCCCCTGTGACTGTGGTCCCTTTGGGCACAGCCTTCTGGCCTTCAAAGCCTTTGCCTCAGCTTCAGTTTCCAGAGAGACAGGGGCTTCCTTCTTGCTTTTAGCATCATATCCAAAACAGCAGACTCTGAGCTGAGCTGGCGTCACAGCCCCCAGGAGTTGGTCCTGGTGGTGACAGGGTGTTGGCAAAGGTGGAGGGAGGGGAGGGAGAAGACCACACGGGCTACCTCAGCCCCTGTCCCTGGGCTCTGCCCCACACATGGTGGGGAGGAGTCTGCAGCTGAAGCAGAAGTTGCCATTGTCCCCAGGACTCCACGAGGAGGTGGCAAAGGCATCCTCAAAGACAAGGACACCCCCACAGTGGTGGCCACGTAAGGCGTCCCCTCTAGTGGCTTCAGCTCAATAATGGAGGGGAAAGTGTGAGAAAGAGAGTATAAGAAGGGACTGCACAAGCTCATGTGAGGCTTCCCCGGGGACTCCAAGATGCACCTGAGGAGAACTTGGGGACAGAAAGGGCCTGGAGGTGCTCCAATCCCAGGTGGACCCCAGCCCACAAACTCCAGCTGAATGCAGGGAGCAGGGGCTCCATGGAACCACAGGTTTGTGGGAGCCTTGGGGACCTCCAGGAAGCGTGGCACTTTAGGGTCCTCTCTTTGTTTCTCACCTGAAGACCAAGTGGGGCCTAATGGTCATTTCAGTTGGGGAAGAAGTAAATTCATGCATTTCTTGCTGGTGAACAGTAGACAGATCCATTGACTGGTCAACAATTCTCTTTTGGGGCTATGCCTCGATCCCAGCCATGAACAGTCCTTAATAAGCTGCAAGGTGGTCGAACTTCCTGATTCTGACGGTTGACACGGGGCACTCAGGCACAGACAGCACTTCGGCTGGTAGGTCTTCTGGCGTCTGTCCAGTGTCCTTCTGATGGCTCTCTGTCATTCCTGCAGTTCTTGCCCCATCTGCTTCCCTGGCCCAAGTTGCTTCACTCCAGGGTGGTTTCTGGTTTGACTTTTCCCTTACCAGCCACTCACCCAAACCTGAGCCTGTTGTATGATTTAAGAAACTGACAAAAGGCCCAGAGTCCAGCCAAGGCTCTGTAGTCCTTCCTGATGTCCATGTGCTGTCCAGACACTAGTCCTGGCTTCTAGAGTCCACCCGAGATCCTTGGCAGGTGATCTGATCTGATCTTCCTCAGATTTTCCTGACAGGGGACCTGCAGTAAGTCAGGAGATGGCACATCAGGCCCAAGATACATGCTCATTGAACATTTAAACTTTGGTGGCCCATACTTGAATAAAAGGACAATTAGCACATTTCCAATTGCTTCTTCCTGCTGTGAAAACAGGCACATACATACAGTGCTCGTGTCACATGCATAAGCCACACTGGAAGAGGGGAGGGGGTGCTGCTTTTCCCACGATCCAGTGAACAGAGCACCCAGATGTTTATAAGTCGAGTCAGGAAAAAAGGAAAGAGCTCTGACCAAATCTACCAGCTTAACATTTCCAGCATGTCTCTCTCTGCAGTTATTGTCTTATCAAAGATTTATATCTGTCTCATAAGTATCTTTAAATCCTTGGTCTCTTGTGAGGCTTAAAGCCAAGAATTGACATTTCCTCAATGTAAATAGGAAATATTACAGAATGAGTTGAGGTTAGTTTTGTTAAAAAAAAAAAATTGCTTTCTTGACTTTTAACCCTACAGTCTTGCTGACTATTTAATTCTACTTGCAGTTGCTCAGAAATGAGACTGTGATTTCTTCAGTCTGATGCCAGGCTTTCAAAACAAACCATCCACGGTTCCAAATAGCAGCTCAGGTCTGCTGGTGCAAGTCACAAAACAACCCCTGAGTAACAAGGGTGAGAAAGAGGGTCCCAGTGAGTATCATATAGCTGTGGCCACGGTCCCCAGCTTGTGGCTGAATCCCAGTCACAGCTCTAGACAGTCAGGTGCTGGCCCTTTCTCAGGAAGTGGAGATAGCAGTGGGGTCCCGGGCCAGTTCCTACGCACCTGTTAAACCCACCACATTCCAGGCCAGTTCTGTTGTGACTCAAGCGGTAGAGTGAAGGCACCCAGATGTGATAGAACCGAGGAGTCCACGGATTCTTTCTTTCTAGCGTTTTCCTCCCCTCTTGTCTTCAGGCTCCATTTTCCCGGTGGTCCAGGTATGGCATGTGTAGCAGACGTGGGACCCTTCTTTTGAAATGTTTGGGTTTCCAGGCCTCAGTGAAGCTGCTGTTGCCTCTTGGTCTGTGCCCTTCCTAGCCCCAGGGCAGGGGCTGCGTCTGTCTTGACTATTGTTCCTCCAGCGCCTGGGCACTGCCTGGCTCAGGGTCGGAGCTCAGAAAATGGAAGAATGACTGGCGTGATTGCCTTCCCACCAGGTCTTGACCTCCTCCTCCCAGGCCAGCCAGAGGTACTGATTTTATTTTCTCTCTTTTGCCTTCATGGTGCCTGCTCCTAGCCTCCACAGTAAACTGGTGAAGTACAGTTTGGCCCTTGGGGACGCAGAGGGGAAGGAGGAAGGAGAGGTGGAGATTGTGCCCAGCGCCTGCGCTGGGGTTCTTCAGGGGCTGGTGCCTGGGAGCCGGGAGAGCTGCTGAGAGGAGGGGCTATTTCTGGATCAGAGGAGAAGCTGCTGAGCTGAGCGGGCTGGGAGGGTATTTATAGAGCCAACCTTGGAGAGCAGGGTGCGCATATCCCTGGAACCTTCCCCCATTTAGGATGTCTAAAGATAGATCAGCGTGGCATGTGGTATGAAACAAAGTACACTAATTCCTTTTAAATTCACCGACAGCTTTCTCCTAATAAACACTGACCAACCCTCACCACCCCACTCTGTCCTGCCACTGGTCTTAGCTCTTGATGGGCACTGTGGGTGCAGGCCAGGAAGCTGCTCACTTAGGATGTCTAGCATCTCCCTGGTGGCCCAGTCAAGGATGGAAGAAAGCAGGCAGCTGGTGTTTTCTGAAAGCCCACTGCAGGCAAGCTCTGTGCTAGATGTTATGATGCCCGTCTTACAGTCTGAGAAACCAAGGCACAGAGACTGGCCTAAGATGGCCCTAAATTGGTAGGTTTGAGATGTTACCCAATTCAGCCTAAAAGACTGGGGAGGAGGGAGGAGAATAGCGCCACTTGTTCCCCTATTTCAGATGTGCATTTAGAGTCACTATTCCTAGTGCTAAGTAGGTGTCTGTTGAGTGACAGCTCTTCTCTCACATCTTTTGTCCTGGAATGAGAACAATTCCATCAGGTCTTCAGATCAGGCCTGGCTGAGCTCAGCATCTTGGGTGCCAGATCCTCTTCTGACCCCAAAGGTGGGACCCTTCTTTTGAAATGTGTCTGTCCTGCTACCTATCTAGCAACCTTGTCTAAATGAGAAAGGAAATGAATGGATGGATATTCGTCAAGCACCTACTGCATAAGACAGACACCATCTTATCGTGTTTTTCGAGACAGACACATTCGATTCGTCTGGTAATCTTATGAGATAAGTATTTTCTCTCTGGTCCACAGATAAGGAAACTCAGGTTGGAGAAGTTAAGTAACTGGCCCCGAGTCCCACAGTGGGAAGGGGCCCAGCTGAGTCTGAGCCTCTCCACCCTGGTTAGCGCCTATTGACTTCCTGGCTCTGCTGCATCTGCACCGGGATCGACCCAGCGGCAGCCTGTTTGGTCTGTTGCTTCTGCCGCTTCTCCATCGACCGCTCCATATCCGACAGCCCTGCCTGTGCAGTCGGTAATGGGATTTGATGGGTAAGGTGACCCCAGCTCAGCTGAGCCACAGCACATCATCCCTCCCTACCAGAGCTCAAGCTGCTTCCAGCAACGTCAAACTGCTCCTTGTTTGAACGTGAAACTCAGCGGCCAGGCCTGTTGGAGCCTGCCCCTCTCCAGGTTGGAGCCTGGCCACTCTGCTCTTCCTTAAGGGCCTGTCGGAGGCCTCCTCCTTCTAGAAGCCTCCTCATCCTGTCTCTCTCAGCCTCCCAGAGCGCAAGTTGTGTGCTGCACATTCTGGAACTGCAACGTCAGTGACCTTTAGAGCACATGGTCTAACCTTCCGTTCATTTCTGGAATTCTTTCCCCGTCATCTCTCCTATGTCCTCCCCTGCTTGGTTCTCTTCACTCTAAGTAGCCCATTCCTAGGTGGGACAGCGTAAGCCCTCAACAGTTCTCTTCTCTACCAGCAGAAATGTGCCCTGGTAACTGCCCTCCAGTGCATCCTGCCCTCTGGACCTGCTCCTTGGGTAGTCTGCAGAGCTTTGAAGAGAGCTATCACAGCCCTTGAGGTCTTCCCTCTCCACTGGTCCCTGAGAACCTCAAGTGACACGGTCTCCAGAACTTTCACCATCTTCTGAAGATGGCTTCTGGCAATGTGCGTCCCTTTCCAGCAAGAGGAGCAGGTTGAGCACCCCGTATGTCCCCCGGGGCCTTCAGAGGGTGGCGTGTGTGGGCTATTTGCAGTGGTATACATTCCAGAGGTGCAATGACATTATTTCAGCAGCAGCTCATAGAAAACTCCATTATCCTTGTGAGCACAGGGGGAGAGCAATTCTCCTTAAAGGCAAATTCAACCTAGAAAATACACAAAATTAAGCAATTGTAGTTTTAAAGCCCTTCAATTGCTAACCTGTCTGACAGACTGGAGGCTTGGTTGAAAGGCAAGGATGAGAAATATGTACAGAACTGCAGCAATCTGTCCCCCCTGAGGCCATGATTTAAATAAAGATCCCTGAAAAGCTGCCCAAGAGCCAAGCAGGATTGTCAGCAGAGAGGAACACGTATGAGAAGAATGTGGCAGGGGAACATGAGAGCTGGGGGAGAGGACACTGACGGGCCCACTCTGGGCTAAATGCTTTTGTGTGCAGCTCAGGAATCCCCCATTTTCAGTTTCACTTTTGGTGTTTTAGTTGCATGCAGTCATCTGTGGTCTGAAAATATTAAGTGGAAATTCTAGAAATAAACAATTGATAAGTTTTAAATTGCATGCCATTCTGAGGAGCAAGAATGAATCTCACTTTGTCCTACTCCACCCATCCCTGGATGCCAATGATCCCTGTGTCCAGTGTATCCACCTTGTATATGCTACCCACCCATCAGTCACTTAACCATCTATCAGATCCAGTCCCTGTCATGGTATTGGTATCACAGTGCTTGTGTTCACATATCCCTCATTTTAACTTTATAATGTCCCCAGAGTGCAAGTGTACTGATATTGGCAATTCAGATATGCCAAAGAGAAGCCATAAATTGCTTTCTTTAAATGAAAGGTTGAAAGTTCTCCATTTAATAAGGAAAGAAAAAATATATGTTGAGGTGTTTAAGATCTACAGTAAGAATGAATCTTCTGTCTGTGAAGTAGTGAAGAAAGAAAAAGAAATTCACACTCATTTTGCTGTCACACCTCAAATTGCAAGTTCTAACCACAGTGCATGACAAGTGCCTAGTTAAGATGGAAAAGGCATTAAATTTGTGTGTGTGTGTGTGTGTGTATATATATATATATATATATATATATATATATATATATATATATATATGAAAAATAATGCTGTACATATAGGGTTTGGTACTATTTTGTGGTCCCAGGCTCCTGTGGAGGGTCTTGGGTATATGTCCCACTGATAAGAGGACTGCCGTCACAACTAGTCCTCAAAGCAATAGTGCAGAAGTGTTTATCATCCCCATGTTATAAATGAGAAAATGAGGCTTAGTAGGATCCTGGCACCAGAGAACAGCCAGTCTGCCTAGTCCAAGGTCACGCTCCCTCCTCCTATTATATCACTCTCATACATTCTCTTTGTTGCTGTTGTTTTATGTGTGACAATCTCAGGTCCCCAGGGGACTGTGTGGCCCCCGAGCCCCTGATCAGGACTCTGAACTCTTCCACTCGGATCATCCATCCCGTGGGTAAGACAGACACTCAGGAAAGTCTTCGGGAGTGAATGCCGTTGGTTCCGGGTGATCTGCCATCCACTGGGACATGGGGAAGAGAAAGCAGGGACCCTGCCCAGGGCTCATCAGCTGCTCTGTAGAAATACCTGCCCTGCCCCTGGCTGCCCAGCACCCCCAGAGCCAGGCAGAATGCTGCCCTCCCTGTCCCCCTCCCCAGCACTCCAGTGATTAGGCCTGTTTCACTTTAGCCAAGGAAGAAGAGTACCAGGTCCCACCCACTTCACCCCAGGAGGTTCAGAGGAGGCTCCTGGAGAAAGATGTGGATATGGGGATATTATTGTTACGATCCTATTAAGAGCTATAATGATCTTCTTCATAATCGCTGCTTTTATTGGGACCCCATGGACACTCAGGAGTCTCAACTCACCTTGGTTAGTGACCTTCAACTCCCTAGGTGCCCCTGTGCACTATGCTTGTGGAAATGAGTTGAATTGTTGAGATACTCGTATGGGAACATCACAGGATCTTGATCCAACTTCACATTAGGAAGCAGGTTTAGCAGTCAGCTCTGGTTTCCATTGTGTGTAGTTTTCTTTTCTTGTTTCTGTCCTCAAATGTCACCATGGGGTCCATCTCAGTGGTGAGCTTGCTGTAATTTAGAGAAAAGAACTAGTCTGGGAGACAGACTAGTGATTTTGCATCGGCCTCAGCAGAGACAGGATAGATCCCACCATTCAATTGTCCCCATAATTCCAAAGGAACAGGAGAGGTGGCCACCAGAGGCGGGCCCAACAGCAGGAACTTAAGCTCTGCATCTGGAAGACGAAGGGCAGAAGAGCAGGGGTCTAAGAACCTCATAGTTGAGAGCAGTGGTTCCCAAACTTGGTACAAATCACAGCTAACCAGGTGCTTGATACAAACACAGGTTTCTGGGTCTCACCTGGGGATGCTGCCAGGACACAAGCTATTGCCCCTCACTATGCAGAGGATGGTGCTCAGAGCCCCACAGGTCCCCACTCCTTAGTCCTCATGACTGCTGCAGCAAGCCGTGCTCCTCTGCGCATCCTCCAGGTGAGAGGCAGCGGGTGGAGGGAAGTGTAGCAGAACCTGGATTTGAAGACTCCCTGCTCTTTCCTGGAGGTTTTGACGGGCCCTGGGAGCGGCACATTTTGGCAAGTGCCAGGAGTCTGGGGACCATCCTCAGAGGGCCTGAGCTCCGAAGATGGAATGCCCATCACCAGCAATTTAATCTGCTCTGCAAAATGCTCCCAAGGCCCCCAACTCCAGTGACCCAGGAAAGGCTGCAGAGCAGATTGTGCCAGGAGGGGCCAGCTCTAGTCTGCTGAGAATCCCACAGGAAGCCCGTGAGCTCCGACCTCCACAGGAAGGAACGTGGACTGCTGCTGCAATCTCAGGGATGCCCGGTGAATGAGGCCAACTCCAGCCCAACCATGAGGCCAACACCAGGACTCTCAGGCCTGGCCTGGGAGGGTCTCTGTCTGTCTACCTTCCCATTCTCGTAGCCTCAGATTCCTCTGTTCCGACTGTTTATGGGTGAGCCCTGATTCCTCTGAATGTCAGCCACTCACATGTCTTCTCCTAGGGACCTTACAGTCTCTGAGCATGGCCTGCAAAATTATTTACTTAATATATTTTAAATGACTCATGCTTTTTAACTTACCATTAATTTTTAAAGGAAATGTTTATGCTAATTACGATGATTCTCAAGCATAGGATCCAGCCGGGGTGAACTCCTGTCACTCAACTGTCCGCACAGTCTGGGATCACTGTGGGGGTGTGGGGGATCCCAGCTCCAGGGAGTGAGAGCTGAAGGAGGAGAGAAGCCAGCACCCTGGGACCACACTCTTCCCAAGGCCGCACGCCCGCTGAGGACTCAGGAATGGGCTCGGCTGCTCTGCGCCTGAGTTTTCACACACTCGCTGCTCTTCAGGAGGCCTGTCCCTGGTCTGCCAGAAGGACTTCCCCTCCTCCTTGAGATTGCTCCACTGTGGCCTCTTGGTGATGCTAGTCACCCCCAGAGTTTTTCAGCCAATGCTGTCTCTAGAGCGAGCTGCACGTGTCCCGGGCTCTGAGGGGAAGGCCGGGACCAGGCGGGCACTGCGGGTCTCTGTTCACCCAGTGCCCGGCAGAGGTTTCCTTTCTCCTTTTTTCCAAAATGATCATTTTGGAATGATTATCATGTACTGGGTTCTGTGCTAGGAACTGTCCATGTATTCCACAATCCTGGACCAACTTCCAGCCCACATTGCAGTTGAAGAAAACGAGGCCTGAGGAGTTTCAGGTTGTGCTCGACAGAGGCAGAATGCAGAGCGGCGGCTGCAGCCTGGTCTGGTGGTTTCAGCGCCCACACATTGAAACCTGCCCCATTTGGCAATAACCGTTGGGGGCAACAGTGAATGAATGAATGTGCCAACAAGTGAATGAGCAAGGGAGAGACAGAGCGGAGTGGTCTTCTCTAGGGCTCCATGGGCAGCCTGAACAACTGGCCACATGCTGGCCCTGGATCCGAAAATGGGAGGCCATTGTAAGTGATGCTGGCCTTGAAAATCAGGATCCATCCTCCTTCCCTGGTGGTGAAGACTGAACACCTGAGAAAATAAGTTTTACTTAAGGGATAGAAGAGAGAGAGAGAGAGAGAGAGAGAGAGAGAGAGAGAGAGAGAGAGAGAGACTTGCTCCTCCAGAAAGGAGGGGTCCAGAGCTGGTGCCAAGCGAGTGGGGGTGTCCTGCCCCTTTGACTAGTTTCAGATTTTCTTTCTTCTCATGCCCATGTGACCTGAAGTCAGGAAGGAGCCTTCCAGGGGTGATTGAGTTGGAAAGTGAGATCCCTCCCCTCCCCCAGAGGCGGTAGCAACCCTCCCAGGAGAAATGCCATCTGCCCCGTTCCTTTCCTTTGATAACCGGCTACCTGTCCTTGGTCCTGGTCTCATGAGGATGTGTGAAGAATGGAGAAGACAGCATGTTCGGGTTTCAGGGGGTGGAAGAGAGAGGGGAGCCCTGAAGGCACCTTGTTCCTCTGCCCAGCCTCAGCTCCGGAGCACTGACTTGTTGAGTGGGGTCTGCTCTGTGTCCTCACTTTCTAGCCCTGTTCCTAGCAAAAAGAGGGTGTTCAGAGGGTGCCTGAGATCCTTCACTTTACCCGGGCATTCACTCCTGCTCCGCAGGCCTGTGCTGGGCCTCACAGTGGCCTTTGTGGGGGGCTCCCCCTGCCACTCAACAGAGGAAGTCCGCCCCTGTGCACAGTGGGGCTCCCTCTCTGGGCCTGGGTTCCCTCTGCTGTAACTCCCACCTCTAGACTGGATTCCAGGGAGTCCTTGAGCCTAGAACCCAAACAAGGTGGGGCTTGTAGACTCTGCTCCCTGAGACAAAATTGCCGGCCTTTCAGAATGGGGGGTGGTGGGGGATAAAACCCTGTCTTAGTGCCCCTGGTGCTGGCAGGTGACTCCTGGCGCAGCTGGCACAGTGAGCTGCTTCTTCTGCACAGACAGGAGGCCTTGGAAATTATTCAGGAATAACAAACAGGCCAGAAATATTTGCATAAGGAATCACGCAGAACAATACATGTTATTTAAACCTTCTCTGGTTGGCAACTGAAGCAAAGGCAGCTGAGATCAATCTGCAATGCAAACCGGCCTTATTTGGAGCAGAGCCTTGCGTGCCAGGGTGGGGCTGCAAGGGCTCCCCCCCACCTCCCCGCAGGAGCGAGCCTGGCCACACTTCCCTGGCCTGCCTGGCTCTGGCTCACGCACTCACGCACGTTCCCTCATTGCTCTCCTCCCCTCTCTTCTTCAGAGATTAATGGAAACAATTTGTCTTCTAATGTGACTACAGCTTATGAATTCTTTGTCTCACTCTAATCCTTTAAATTATCCACATAATAAAATATGTATCCAGTGATTTCAGGTCATAATTTGATCTTCTAGGGAAATGGGGAGGGGGAGCAGCCAAGCAGGCTCTTCTCACAGTTGTTCCTCTCCGTTTATCTTTATTTGTCATTTTTTCTTCCTAATGATCTTCCCCTCGCCTCCTCTCCACTCCCGTGCCACCCCAAGGCTGTGAGGTGAGGCCACGCTCCCTCCTGCACCTGCTCCAGCGTGATGGTGGCCTCTTCATGGCATGGGAGGATCCCACAGCCACAGGCCCAAGGGTTCTGGAGAACCAGGCTGGTGGGGGGGGGGGGGCTCCAGCCAGTGCAGTTCCACAGAGGCCTTGAAAGCCCTGATCTCCCAGTCCTTTAAGCGAAAGATGGCAGGTCCCTTATTTGGGTGTTGCTCCTCATCTGCAAAACATCAAGGGTCAACTCTCTCAAAGTACACCCCAGTGCTTCTGGGAGGCTGTCATCAGTCCTCTGAGATTTCCACTCAACAAGTCAGACCCCACTCAACAAGTCTCATGTTGGTTGCCCCCCAAACCATTTAAGGCTGAGCTTCCCTACTGTTGAACCATGGGCCTCTAAGGGGACCTCCTTAAAATTTGCATAAAAGCTCAGTGTTATGGTTTGCATGTGAGGTGTCCCCCCAAAAGCTCACATGTGAGACAATGCAAGAAGGTTGAGAGGAGAAATGATGGGGTTGTGAGTCTTAACCCGATCAGTGAACTAATCACCTGCTGGGGATGAACTGAGTGGTAACTGAAGTGGTGGGTGTGGCTGGAGCAGGTGGGCATTGGGCTGGCTTTGGGGTGTGTATTTGTATCTGGTGGATGGAGTCTCTCTCTCTCTGCCCCCTGATCATCACGTGAGCTGCTTTTCTGTGCCACCCTCTCCCGCCGTGATGTTCAGCCGCATCTTGAGCCCCAGGGAATGGAGCTGGCCTTCTATGGACTAAGACCTCTGAAACCGTGAGCCCTCAAATGAACTTTTCTTACCTAAAATTGCTCTGATCAGATCTTTTAGTCACAGCAGCAAAAAAGTGGACTAAAACACTTGGTTTGCCTTTGTCACCATTCAGGTTGCATGTTGTGTCCTGGGCCCCAAAGTAGCCTTGCCTATGTGCTGGGCACTCGGTGTCCTGGGCGAGTCCACTCCTTTACATCCACCCAGGGAATCAGCAGAGGACAGGGAGGAAGGCCGGAGCCTGATCACTACTGCTCCACTGCCCACAAGCAAGATGTCTCCTTCAGCCTCCTTAGAGGCTCCTCATCTCAATCTGCATGCTGTCTGCATCCCGCCCCTCAAGTGGCCAGAGGATTGTCGCCCAGCTTCAGCTGGGAGGAGCCTATAGAATGAGAGGCCTGGCTGGTGGACGGGCCTGGTGCCTGGGAGAAGCTCATGGTGGATGTGGGCAAGGGACTTGGCACAGTCAAGACCTGTCAGGAAGGTCGTGGAGGAGGTGAGGACGTAGTAGAGGAGCTGGCTGCAGGAGGTGCTGAGTGACAGCAGGTTGAGGCTGTGGGCCGGTCGGGAGGTGGCAAGTGGGAGGTGCATAGCCCAGGTGTGGGAGGAGGCAGGCCCACCTGGGTCAGGCTGCACCTTCCTCATCGGCAGGTCTGGTACACAAGCCCAGAAAACAGAGTGGTTGCACAGTTCATTTGGAGGCAAACCCTGAGGGAGCCTCGCTATTTATAGTGTTTTCTTTATCCCACTTGCATGAATATTCATGCCTCACTCTGAAGCACATTAATGTGCCTGACAGCAGGAGCTGCCCCAGGCCAAGCTGGGCCCGTGCACTGGAGAGGGGCAAGGCATCACGTCACTGTCCTAACATCTGAGCCTGTCTGAACCCCAGAGCTCATCCGCAGGTTTGGGTGGGGGGTCTGTGGACCTGGGACATATGTGGTAACACTTTGTGTGAGCCTGTCTGGTGGCATGGGGACAGAGGTGCAGGCAGAGGGGCAGGTACTATCCAGATCTGGGAATGAGGAGGACGAGGGGTCAGGATGGAGTGGGGTGTGTGTGTGTGTGTGTGTGTGTGTGTGTGTGTGTGTGTAAGGGGGGTGGTGATCAGGCTCAGGGCCAGGAAGGGGAGGGACCTCCTTTTTACTTCTCCATCAATGTGGTGGGTCCAGAGTTATTCATTTTCTATCAGAAACTCTGCCTAGAAGACCTCTGAAGGCTCTGTCTTCCTGGGCCAGGCCCCAGGAAGGGCTGCTGGGCCTGACTGTTGAGGACTAATGGTACCTGGTAGCTGGGTTTGCATCCAGGCCATACCTTCCTACCCGCCCCTCCCATAGCTACAGGCCTCTCCTGGCCTGTCTGGTGTTCTGGGTCTGCCATCACACTCTGGGACTTCAAGGAAAGCATATCAGAGGATCAGGTGGCAAAGAAGTGCAGATTCGTTGATTCTGCACCCTGAGAGAGAGAGAGCCTACAGAGATGGCCACAGGTGGGGACCCAGCTTTCTGAACTCACAGACCCTGAAGGAACACAGGGCTCAACAGTGGAGGACCAGGTGTAGGGAGGGAGTGGGGGAGAGGAGCCTGAGATTGGAGGATGTGGAGACCCTGGCCATGGCTGCAGGCCTGGATCCCCCACTGACTGGCTCTGTAATTTTAGACAAGACACTTGACCCCTCTGTGCCCTATCCTATAAAAATGGAGACACTGAAACTACTAACCTTATATAGGGAGAAAGAATGATAGGAATTATTTTTTTAAATGCATATATCAGTATCAAAAATGTATTTTTATGAAAAAAAAAATTGCAGAGTCCAGCTATAAAAGGATTAAGTGTTGATACAGATTCCAATATCGAGGAACAATGAGAACATTATGCTAAGTGAAATAAGCCAGGCCCAAAAAGATAACATTGCAGGATTCCCACTTCCATGAATGATCTACAACAGGCAAATTCACAGAGAAAGTAAATCAGAGCGCCTGGGGCAGGGACGAACCGGGAACTTTGGCTTCTTGGAAGCAGAACTCCTGTCTGTCCTGGTGGCGAGAAGCTCCTGAGCAGACGGTAAGGATGGTCGTAAGACCATTGAGTCTGATCAGCTTCATGGAATGGTGAAGAAGGCAAATTCCATGTTATCGATATTTTGCCTTAATTAAACAAATAATAATGTACGATATGAAACCTGTTGGATTGTGCACTTTAAACGGTGGATGATGTGCTGTGTGGATCCTAGCTAATAAGCCGTTAAAGGAAGATGGGAAGACAGGTGAGGAGGTGGGGGGCTGGGGCGAGGGCCCACCTGGCTGGATGTCTCCCAACCCTCCCTTGCTTTTCTGGTTTTCTGGGCTTTGTTGTCTTGAAAGTACCTTTCATCATGTCCTCACTGTCACCCTGCAGGTGGGGTGGCTTCCTCACTGTGGGGTCTTCCCGGCACCCCACAGTTCTCAAATGTCACCAGATGTGGCTTGGACTGTCAGCTTTGGTGCTCTGCTCTGGTGCCCCCTGCAGGTGATGGCGGGGCCAGGACCCAGGAGGGCTCCAGGCAACGCCCTGGCAGAGCTGAGTCTACTCCTGTCCTGCACCCTGTTCCCAGGACACTTTCTCTGCTTCCTGAGGGACCCACACTACATTGCAATTGGACATGGAAACTATTTCTATTGTTGACTTGGGTGGCACCTTAGGGCCCTGGAGAACCGGTCCCACCCCTGTGCTTCAGGGGAGGAGAAACCGAGGCACAGCAGGGGGAAGCGGGCCTGGGCCTGCGCTGGAGTCTCCTCCTGCGTCCTACTCCATGCTCCTCGCCAGCCACCCCAGCCCTCCTCATTGGGGGTAAAAAACCCTCCCTCCCCAGGACTCGCAGGTTTTATATATTTAGAGACTGTTGTCATGTCCCCCTGGGGCTGCTGCTCAGCCCAGCCACCCATGTGTATTTAAAGACTCCTTTTATATTTATTTATTTAGTACTGGGGATTGAACTCAGGGGCACTCAACCACTGAGCCCCAGCCCCAGCCCTGTTTTTTATTTCATTTAGAGACAGGGTCTCTCTGAGTTACTCTGATGCAACCTTTCTGGCTGCCCCTTCCTGCTGCAGTGCCCCTTCCCAGCCGGACCAGCTCCCCCTCTCCATTACGAGGGCCCCATGGTACCCTGACGCTGTGCTCATGGCGCATCCTGACTCCCAAAGCAGGACAGCTGTGGTAAGGCAACTTAGGGGGGAAGATAATTTGATATTGAATTTCCCATGAAAATCCAGAATGTGTAGTTTAGTTGTTGATTCCATTGGCAAAAAATGGGTATTAATTATAATGATTAACTAGTTAGTGCATCTGACACTTATTCAGCATATTTTAATTGAGTTCATATTCTATATTTTCATTTAATTCCCTCAAGTATTAAGGCAAGTGTTATTATTATTATTATTATTATTATTATTATTATTATTATTGAGATCCCTGTTTTACAGATGAGAAAGCTGAGCTCAGAAAGGTTAAGTGACGTGACCAAGGTAACCTAGAACTGAGAATAAACCACCAGCTATTGTCTTGTAGACCAATTAAGTCTCTCCCCATTCTAAATCCAGGAAGATGAGATATTTCTTTGCCCACCAAATCCATTCCTTTGTAAAAATTTCATGCCTTCCAAAGTCAGGAGTTAGAAAGGAGACATATGAGGCAGAACATCCACGCAGTGGAGCACTACGCAACAGGACAAAGAGATTATATATATATATATATATATATATATATATATATATATATATATACACACACACCAACAAGGGTGAGAGGAAGTAGTACATGGAGAGAGGAGAGAGTGTTAGAACGCGAACACAGTGAGATAATACCCTTCAAACAGGTGAATCAGCACCACCACGGTTCAAAGTGACACACGCTCACGGAACACCCCAGGAATTACGATATTGACACTGGAGAAGTGAAAACACCATCACAAAACCTCTACCCTACTGTCTGTGGGAGCTTTAATTATAACCTCCCCAGACTGGGTGCACTCCAAATCCTCCACGTGGGTGGTTAGAGAGCTGGGGCACGGCCTAGAGCGGAATCTGACTCAACAGTAAAATGAGAAACTATGACCCAACAGGGTAGGTGCACCTCAAGCATATTATGCCTCATAAAAACGCCTGTCTCATTTGTGCACTAATTCCATTTGTGAAACTTGAAATGACAAAATCATGGAAGCGGAGGGTGGCTGAGCACCTGCTGGCAGTGAGGGAGGAGGGAAAAGAGGCAGCAGTAGCAGAGGAGGAGGCCCTGGTGGGGGAGCTGCTCTGTGCCTTGATGGTGGTGCCGATCACGCTGCCTGCAAATGAGACAAAATTGCACAGAGCTAGATTCACACGCCTGAGTGCGTGCAAAAACTGGGAAATCTGAATAAAGTATGGTGGTATTGACGTCAGTTTCTAGTTGTGATTTTGCGCTGCAGTATGCAGGATGGTACACTGGATGGAAGTGGGATTTCTATACTACTTGTTATGAATGCCTGTGAACTGACAATCATTTCAACATAAAGTGTTTTAAAAATAGCATGAAGTTGTTCATGCATCGTGGGGCATGCCTGTAATCCCAGCGACTCAGGAGGCTGAGGCAGGAGGATTGCAAGTTTGAGGCCAGCCTCAGCAACTTAGCAAGGGTCTAAGCAATTTAGTAAGACCCTGTCTCAAAATAAAAACTATGAAAAGGGCTGGGGATGTGGATTAGTGGTTAAGTACCCCTGGTTTCAATCCCTGGTACCAAAAAAAAAAAAAGTGTGTGAAATATAAAGATCAACTTGAAGATGGTGGTAATGCATTGGGTGGGAGAAAAGAGAATGGATCGGCTTTCACTGGTCATTTTCAACACCTTTACTGATATTGCATTTTTTTTTTAACTTGCATACTGGGTCCACAGTTGTTCGTGGCATTATCTGTTATTTATTTTGGTAAGTCTGAATCATCTCAGTGTCAAAACAATAACGCAATATTTTTAAAAAGCCAAACAAAGACTCTTTTCAGAAAGAGGGCTGAAGCTGAGGTGTTCAAATTTGGCTGTGAGTCTGTTTTATCTTGCGTCTTATGCAAAGCTCTTTGGAGTGAAAAGCTGCCCTCGTCCGCTCGCTGGCAGGTAACAAGGGGAAGTTCAGCCGGGAACCGCGCTCTCAGCCCGGGCGCAGCTGGACGAAGTTTTTACACCGCAGGCGCCTGACCGCAGGCAGCACCGACCGGCTACCGCGCTGTCCAGCGGCTCCGCAGGGGCTGGGGGGCTCTGCCGCCTCCTTCTGCTAAAACCCAGGAGCCGGTGCGCAGGGTGGGGCGGGGCGCTGGAGGCCGGGGATTGCGGGCCACCGGCGGGAGCCGCGCTTCCCGGGAGCCCTGGGATGGCCCATCGCGGCTTCGTCTGCAAACCCCCAGGATCTGGTGTCTGTGGAGTGTCATTAGTGCACCAGAACCCGAGGGGCCCCGAGAGCCCGGCTCTGTCCCCGCCTCGCCGGCTCACCTGGGAAATGCCTGGGGATCGAGACTCAGTCACACTGAGATCTAAGGAGCAGCGGCAGGAACAGCGGTCTCCGGAGGAAAAGCCCAGGGGTCTCCCACCTCCTTTTCCTAACTGAAGCGGGTTCAGCCCACCCAGGCTCCCAAGCATCAGGCTCTGCCGAGGGCCAGGTCACCGCACACAGCACGCTTTGTCTCAAAAATCAGCCACCAAACCAGGGAGATCAAAGGCTATGCCAACTTTGAGAGAGGGATGAAAGGAAGCCGACCCGGTGGAGTTTTGGTCCACACTGCCTTCCAGGGTGCCGACACCACGTACGTTCTCCACCAGTGGTATGACTTAAAGTTGGGGAAAGAGCAAGTAAAAGGACAGCAAGGACACCTGCTAGTCAAGGTCAGAAGGGATGCCCTGGAAGTGGCTTGTGTCTGTTTCTCAGCAAGTATACCATGGATGGTGGTGCAGGATGTGCACTGCCGAAACCCAGCACATTCTAGGGGCATGACGACTTCTGGAGCTGGCAGTGTACAACCTGCACGATGGTGTGTGGGTGGCCCTGGGAGGGGTCCAAAGGCAACAATATATAGCTAACATCTGTCAAACAGCTCTTCTGCGTCAGGCACCATGCAAAAGGTTTTGAGTGCAATTTGGTCCTCACAGTGATTCAGCAAGTAGAGATTTTGCCCTCCGTAAAAGGCAAGATGTCAAGTCTTCACTTCCCACGTAAATGGGCCCTGCTTTCCACTGACTTCAGGGCAGGTTTGGGTTTTAAAAGTGGGTGTGCTGCCTCCTGGGAACTGGGAAGCGGAAGGCTCCTTCCTCCCCTCCCCTGAGACGGCCATCTGGAGAGCAGGAACTGGCCGTGGGGTTGAGGGAGCCTCGGGACGCAGGCTGTGGACCCTGCTGGGGTGGGAGCTCCAGCGCCCCTCAACGTCCACTAGGCCAGGGCTCAGTGCCCAGGTCCCTGAGGTTGGGAGGGGGCGGAGCCTATCGCGGAGCGCTCTGGAAGGGGACATTGGGCCCCGCCCCTCCCTGTCCTGCTTCCTGGCCACCAGGTGGGGTGGCTTTCTCTGCCAAGTGCCAGGACACGCCACCTCGGGTCCAAAGCAACGGGCCACTCCATCATGGACTGGATCCCCCCCCCCCCAAAAAAAAAAAAAACTGGGAGCAAAATAAGGCTTTCTCTGTGTGAGTTTCTTATTTGGGGTCTCTGAGTGACAGTGACAGCCCACCCAATCCCAGCGGCGGCCCCTCTGCCCCTCTGTCCCTGTCCCCCACTCTCCACTCCCTTGATGAACCCCTCCAGGCCCCAGGCTGGCCGGCCCCTCCTGCCCCACCTGCCCTGTCTGGGATTCCAGACCCGGGACCGAGAGTCTCCATCGCTGTTTCCAGGGGCGCGGCCTCTGCACTCCCCAAACCCTCAGGAGATGGAGAGCTGCTGGGCAGAGGGCCCTGCCCTTCTGGGGTGGGGGCCGCGGAAGGAGCGGAGGAAGAGGAAGATTTGTTTCAGGGCTCTGCTTGCCAAAGTGTGCCTCAGTTATTTGACTCCAGATACCGCGTAATTAATAATGTAATAAGATGCGATTTATAGGCACTCATGCCTGAAGGCTTCGGGTCCCAAGGCCCTGGGTAAAAGGCAACATTAAAAGCATCCATAATCTCCAAGCGGGCAGCGTGACCACACCGAAAGGCAGGGCCCACAGGGGACCGCAGGTTAGCCCTCACCTTCCCAGAGGGCCCCACGCAGTGTCCAGCCTCTGCAGGTGGGCAGTGGGCGGTGGGCACTTGACGGCCACCCTCCCTAGGTGCCACCGCAGACCTGCTCAGAAGACCTCCATCTCCTGATCTCCCCTGTTGGAAGGCAGGCAAGTGCTGAGCGGATCCCTGCTCTGCCATTTAAGGCTGTTGACCTTGAGCCTCAGTTTCCCCTCACAGGATTGTCACAGGGAAGAGAGACAGCTCAGGCCCTTGTAAGTTTACAAAGAGCTTTTTTCCACATCGATTATTTCCTATCATTCTTCAACATCTCGCCAAGAGGCTTGGAGCAGAGATCACTCCCCCAACACCTGTTCTTGCCTGCTTTCCTCCTAACAGACCCCCATTTTGTTCCAGGTAGCAATGTTCAGAGCTAGAAGACATTTCCCAGCCTCTCTTACAGCTAGGGACGGTGCAGGAGATAAATTGAGGGGTGGTAGGAGCCCCAGGAAAAAAATTCAAGGCTGCTGACTCAGCTGATATGCCCTTCTGCCCATCCCTTCCTTATAATTCACTCCTAGAATTCAGGCCAGATGGTTGGTGCTCTGACAGCCGTCCTGGAAGAGGAGGTATACTTGAAGCTAGAATCCATGTGACAAAATAGTGAAACAAAAACAGAAAGAACCCCAAGTCTCCCATGACTAAGGTGCCATCGTATAGGCTAAGAACTGTCTGTGTGGATTTTCTTTACATGAGAAGATTGTCAACTTTGATCCTGTTTAACCAAGGCAGCCCGTCTTACATGGGTACGTGTGATTAGTCTTTCAAAGGAGGAAACTGTGGCGTGGCAAAGGTAAGCAGTTTGCCCAAAGCTACTCCTTTAGTCAAAAAAGAGGCTGTAGACATACCATGAGAGAGCAGCACCTTTCCCCACATCCCAACCCTTCTTCAGTTTGCAGAGGCTCGGGACCTCATCCTGGTGTGCTCCTCTGTGGCCTGGCATCTAAGCTCCTGCTCTCTTGGAGCTGCCACTTCCTGGGGCTCTCCTCATTTTCCCCTTTCCTCTTTTCCTCCCTCCTCTTCACCCTGGGCTCTTCTGTCTTCAGTGCTTCCCAAGGCCATCTGAGAGGGCTCTGTTTGCAACCCTGAGCCCCAGGCCAAGCGTGAGTGATAGAGGACAGAGGCAGCCCCCGCTTTCCCTGGGACACAGCTGCTCCACCCCCCACCCCGAGCTCCTGCCCGCTTGGGTTTCCCAGCCCGGGATTTGCAGCACTGCAAGGCTGGAGGACCTAACCTAGCTCTGCCCCTGCAACCCCATCCCCCTCCTTCTGCCCACTTGCATGAAAGGAGAGGCCCATGCATTTGCTGTCAGCCTCTTAGAAGTCTGAGAGAGGTTGGCAGGGGTGACTGCCAGCCTGCCACAGGAGGGGAGCTGGGGGAAATCAGCCACGGCTCCTTTGGCCCCTCTGCAGCAGGCAGAGGAGCAGGCTGAGGAGCAGGCTGTGCACGCCACAAGAAGCTGCACACAAAACACATCTCCATTGTGCCTTCCCAAAGAACTTGTGGCGTTTGCCATCTTCTGACCCATCCTCTAGCTAAAAACCCAAATATTGGTCTTTGGTTTGGCAGATGGATTCACGAATGCTAGGCTAGATGCGGTCTTCGCAGAGAGCCTCTGGGAACAGAGCCGGCCGGCCACGACCTATACAGGCTGGGGTTTTGATTGCCAGGTGGGCAGAGGAGTGCTTGAGAATCAAAGACTCAGATGATGGTGATGTTTTTTCTTGTACAAAGAGAGAACAAAGGGTCACATCCGAGGAGCCTGGGGGAAAATGCTTCCCATTTCCACTGATCGGCCATAATAGGTAACACCGAGGTCCCCCGCTGTGCCCGGCTGGAGCACGGGCTTCACAGAGGAGCTCCTTTACCCTCATGATGACCACCTGCAGTGGGGATTGTTATTGTGCTCATTGTACAGATGAGAACACGGAGGAACAGCGGCTTGGCAACCTGCCCCACCCGTCTGGGCCGTCCACCCAGAGACGGTGCTCTGGCCCCCACAGCTCCCGCTTCTCCAAGGTGCTGGGCGTTGGGCTTCCTGCACAAGGACGGGAAGGGTTGCTGTGGTTCAGGGACTAACTCTGCCACTTGTGGACTGATCAAGACAGGAAGGACATCAGCACCAGCTGCACCTGAGGAGTGTGAGAGGTGAAGCCCCACCCCTGTCACATACTCCATTATTTTGGTGTGGTCTCTTTTTCCCAAACAGTTCTCATTTCCCAATCCTGTGTTCGTCTGAACCTCACAACCTCCAGGGAAGGAGCAAGGGGGTGCAACTGTCCCTAACCCCCGCGCTGTCCTAACCGCTATTGAGTGGTAGCCTAACCGTGCTTCCTACGACCTGATAGAACACTGTATTCTCTCTCTGCTGCTGCTTTTTAATTATCTTTAAAAATTCTATTCATTTTTTAATTGACAGAAACTATACACATTTATGCTGTACAACATGATGTTTTGAAATATGCATGCATTGTGGAATGGTTAAACCAAACACACTTTTATTTATTTTTTTCCTGCAGACAGCCCGGGTGCTCTACCACTGAGCTATATGGTCAGCCCTTTTTGCTTTTTATTTCAAGACAGGAACTTGTTAAGTTGCCTAGGCTGGCCTCAAACTTGTGATCCTCCTGCCTCAGCCTCCTGAGTTGCTGGGATTGTAGTAGAGTTGCTGGGATTGTAGTAGTGTGCTTGTCGCACCTGGCTCCAATTTTTTTCCTTTTTATTCTTCTTTCTTTCCTTCCTTCCTTCCTTCCTCCCTCCCTCCCTTCCTTCCTCCCTTCCTTCCTCCCTTCCTTCCTTCCTTCCTTCCCTTAGATCTATTCTCAGTGATTAACCGTAGCCACGGTGTGGTGCAATGCAGCTCCTATCCTCTCATCTGAAGGTAGTTGGGATTCGTTGGCCAACACCATCCTCCTCATCTTCCCTGCGGACCCCCGTGACCACGGTTCCCTCCTCTAGGTGTGAGGGTTCATCATCAGTTAGGGTCCATGAGTCAGCCAGGTCTTGGTCATGATGAGCTTCTGAAGCCCTCCGAGGAGCGCTGAGTGGCCTTCTTGGGCCATCCTGAGCATCAAGGCCCTGTTGGTGTTGGCGTCTCCTTCCCGTTTCTCTTCTGCGGGGAGCTTGCCTGTGCTCCACGTCCTCACTGTTTGCCTGAGCATCCATGCTCTAGAGGCTGCTCTGCTTTCTGAGGGGCCCTGATATTCTCCAGTGCAGCTGTTCCTTGATTTACTTCTCCCCTCTCTGTTGTGGGGCATTTAGGTGAGCCCAGTTTTTTATGATTACTGTGAATTCTCCTCATCACATATTTCAGGACCCATGTGCAATGACGTTCATTTCTAGAAGCATAATTATGGACCTAGAAGTGTGGATATTTAAATATTTAAAGTACTACCAAATTGTACTTCGAACAATTTTGCCAAGTGACTTTTTAACCGACAGATTCAAGAGTGGCTATTCCTACTGGGCTGTCCATGCTTCATAGTTCAGATTTTCTAATTTTTTTTTTTATTTCTCTAGTGGGCAAAAAGATATCACCCTATTTTTGTTTTAAATTGAGTTTCCCTGATTATATGGTTGAGCATATTTTTTAAATGCTTATTAGCCATTTGTATTTCATTTATAAAATATCGCTCTATCCTGTTCTCCTTCTCCCCTGGGCTTTGGATTTTAAGTGGTAGCTCTCTATATTGTAGCTATTGGTATTTTTCTGTTGCATATATTGCCAGAGTTTTCCCTGTAGTCTTTTTCGCTCGTCTTTTAACTTTGTTTGTGGAGTCTTTTGATGTATGCAAGTTTTAAATTTCTATGTAAGTATTCCCTCTCTTTAATTTTCAAATTATGGAATATTCAGATTTATAGACAAGTATAAAGAAGAATATAAAATCTATATACTCACCACCAGCTTCATAAAACCTCTGTATCTTGCCACGTATAAATTTTCCCACCAGCTTATAACTTTTATTTGGTGTTTTAGTTTTACCCTTAAAAAAAACCCAAACGAAATATTTATTATTTTACATTGAACTGCAGCTGCATTTACTGCTGAGTTTTGTGGACCTCTGTGCTCATCATTTGCTTCTCATGGGCTACACCTTCCCTCTGGTTTTATTTTATTTCTAAATAGGTACATCCTTGATGATGCTTTTAGTGAGGTCCGAGGATGTTAAATTCACTTAGTATTTTTTTTTATAACTAAAAAGGTTTTATTTTGCTTCCTTAAACCCAGTAACTGTGGCAGACTGCTAGTTAACCCTCATCCTTCTCCTTCTGCTTCAGTTTCGATCTAGAAATGTCCTCAGAAAAGCTCGGGTTTTGAAGACATGAACCCAAAGCCCCAAGGTTCAGAGATGGGGCTTCTAGGCAGTGATTAGGCTGTAACCTCAGTGTGGATTAATCCATTTGACAGATTAATAATTGGAATGGACTGCACAATGGTGATGGTAGCATTTTGGTGTGGCAGGAGGAGGCAGGTCACTGGGGTGTGGCCTTGGACTATACTGTTCCAGGACCCTCTTCTTGGTCCTCTGCTTCCCAGCTGAGCGCTGAGTGCTCCCCCATGGTGCCCTGGCACCTCGAGGCCATGATGTGCTGCCTCCCCCTGGGAACAGACTCAGCTGACCATGGACTGAACCTCTTAAACCCTGAGCCAAAGTAAACTCTTCCTCCTCTGAGTTGCTCTTGACAGGGGTTTTGGTCACAGGGACGCAAAGCTGGCAGAACACCTTCCCCCTTAGAAGCAGAACCGCAGTGCTGATTTCCTTGAGAAAGCCCTGTGCTCAGCAGGAGGACCACATTTTGCAGACTCTTGGAGTCATGAGTGGCCAGCGAGATGCAAACGGAACACTGGGGCATGGTCCTTGCAGGGGCTGGGAGGGTCACTCTGCTGCCCTTGCCCTTCTTTCCTTGGTCACAGGAGCTTTGTGAGAGAACCACAGAGAAGCTGCAAGGTGAGGGAGGGAGGTGGCATGGAGACAAGTGACTTCAGGGCAGGGAGGCTCCACCCCAGCCTGGAGTTGCTCCCTGTGCCCCAGTGACGGGAGGCAGTGCATCTTCTCTCTGATGTGTTGTAGCCTCTGCCACTGGTCTTTGATTCTCACAGCCACACCACTCAGTCTAGGTTGGCACTTATTTTCTTTTCACACGCTGAGGTGGTATTCTGTTGTCCTTGGGAATCTGTGAGCTGGCCAAGAGGTTGCTGAGTCTAGTGGTTCTATCTTCTTGTCTGGGCAAATTTAAAGATTTCTCCATGATCCTGGTCATTTCGTAATGTGCCTGTGAGTGCATTTATTTTTATTTATTTTGCTAGATATTTAGAATTCATTTTCCACTTAAAGACTCTTGTCTTTATCCAATTTTGGAAAGTTTTCAGCAATTATCTCTTCAAATATTGATTCTCTGCCACTCCTTTCATTTTCACTTTTTCTGGAATTAGATAAATGTTAAGCATTAGATGGATGTTTCTCCTTCTCTCTTAACTGTATTATAAGTGCACACACAAGTATGGACCTACGAGAGTACTGGGTTCTGGGTGAATTCCCTGGTTTCATTTTCCAGATGATGAAAAATGTTATTTCCTTAACTGTCCATTGTAAGAGCTGGGGATATAGCTCAGTGGTAGAGCACTTGCCCATCATGCATGAGGCCCTGGGTTCAATCCCCAGTGCACAAAACCCAAACAAAACAGCATCTAATTCTTATGTTTTTATCAAATATTGACTTTTAAAAACTCAATGATATTTTCCTTTAATTTATAGGATTTCTAATGGGCTCTTGTTCTTACCTTGCTATCCATATTTTCTTGCTGAACAATGTAATAGTTTCTTATTCTTTTCAATCTGGAAAAGAATAAGAAATTCTTTTTTTTTTAAAGAGAGAGAGAGAGAGAGAGAGAGAGAGAGAGAGAGAATTTTTTTAATATTTATTTTTAGTTTTCGGCGGACACAACATCTTTGTTGGTATGTGGTGCTGAGGATCGAACCTGGGCCACACGCATGCCAGGCGTGCGCGCTACCACTTGAGCCACATCCCCAGCCCAGAAATTCTTCTTATTATTCACTTTTCCCAAGAGCATCCTAAAGACACTGTGCTTAAAAGTCTGTCCAACTGTTGTATAAATTAATTTCAGGGTGAATTTGTGTTGCAACTGCTTTACTGGCTGTCTGTATTAACTCCTAGTTTCTTTGTATAAATTGGAACTTTGGTTTGAAGGCTCATTTTGGGGGAAGGTTTTGTTATTTCTCTTCCTTTCTCTCTCTCGCTGTTTCTGTGGTTTCCCTTGAATTGCCAGATAAAGTACATGATGCCACTGTATTTGAATTTCAACTAAACTCCAAATCATTTTTAGTGTAAGTATGCCTTAAATATTGAATGAGATATACTTAGGCAATAAAATGATGCGTTGTTACTCTGAAATTCAAATTTAAATGAATATTTTGCATTTTTATTTGTTAAATCTGGCATCCTGGTAGGTAGCTGACCCTCTAGATTCCCCACTGGAACCAGATCTTCAAGGGGATTTGAGTTCTACTTCACACTGGTAATTAGGTTATCAACAAAACAAGACAAAGCAAACCCAAATAGAATTGAGCAAAGCTAAACAGCTGCCTCTTCAGGGGAACAGGGAGAACTCTTATTACCTGGGCACTGAGAATTCCCTCCTCTGGGACAGGACCTGCCCCATGCTTGCCAAGTGGGAGGAACCCGTGCTTGAGGCTCAGCCCTTGCTCCCTGACCCTCTCTGAATGAATGCCCCCAAGTGCGTCCTGTGAGTTTATAGCTCAGGAAGTGAGGAATCGGCTTTGGTCTCGGGTCAAGACAGCTGTTGTGAAATTGTGGCTTAGAGAAGAAAGAGGCTTGCCTATCCGCAAGGAGTTAATTGTCAAGTCTGAAGTCAGACCAAACATGAGAAAAAAGATGGAAGAATTACGAAATAGACACCAGTGTCAGAGCCAGCCCCTCAGTGCTGGCTGGTTACCCCTGGGAGGTGCTGGGAATGGAGGTCAAGGAACAGTGCTCGAGCTGCAGAGCTCAAGGTACAGAGCTGCACCTTGCTCGAAGGGGACTCTGCACTCCGCTGTCTGGCTCCCCCACGCTGTCCCAGAGGCAGACCTTGGACACCTCACATCCAAAGGCATCAGCCAAGGTCTTAGCAGAAAAGGAAAGGACTCAGACCTTGGGCCACCCATGTCTGTCTTGACGTCTACTCCCTGACTTCTTTGGGCCCTAGACGAATTCCGGAGGGTTTTATCGTCATTTGAATCACAGGCTAACTGCTGTTATGAGATAAACCGCGGCTGGGATTTGATGGATTCCCTTGGAGAGTGAGTTATTGTACTCTGAGAGAGCTGGGGCTATAAAGTTTTATGTCCCTGAGTTGGAAATGACTGTGTTTCCTCAGAATGGCGGAGACACCAGTAACTTATTTCTGTCTTCTCAAATATGTGTCAGTGGAGCTCACAGCACCGCATGCTGTCCGCCTGGGCTCGGCCTCGGCTCTTCTCTGGTGCCTTGTCCACATCTTGTGCATAACCCGGGGGGTGTGTGAGGGATGGCCTGCAGGGAGGATGGAAATTTCCCTGGGCTGCGGTGGATGCCAGAGGTAGCAGTGTTTATGTGAGGTTGCTCTGTGCACAGAACGGGGAGGCGGCTCACTGTGCCGGAAACCTCATGACTGAGTTTGTGGGTTTGAACTAAGAGCAGAGGAGAAATTGAACAGCATGGATGATGTGCCCCTCATTCCAAAACCCCTGAGAAAAGCAACAGAGAGGATGGAGCCAGCCGGGTGCAGACTGCCAGTTACCCACACCCTGTCCCCGGCGTCGGCGAGTGTGAGCAGGCGGGTCGTCGCCTTCACACTGTCACCTCATGCTGGGTTTTCGTGTAATTTTCTATTTCTGTCTGCTCACTCTCATGTGTGCATTTATGCAGTGTTTGCTGAGAGCCAATTTGTCTCAAGCAAGTCCTGAGCCCCGGGACACAGTGATGAGCAAGCACCAATCAAGTCCGCAGCCCAGCGGAGCTTCGGGTTCAGGGGGACAGGCAGACACAGCTCAGTCAGCAACCGCAGCCATAGACAACCCAGAAGAATCCAGGACATTCTGGAGACATGTTTGATGTTGCGGGAGTGGGGGGGGGGGCAGGAGTTCAGCAGCAAACGCTGCAAAATCCCACCCCATGAAATGCTCATCCTAGCACAGGTGGTGAGACCCAAGTAGACAGTGACTCTCAGGTATGCGCTGTGATTTCAAGTAGTGACCAGTGTCCTGAGAGAAAGAAAGCAGGACAAACGGTTAGAGCAAAGTGCCTGGCCATGTGGGCAGGCGGGCCCTCTGAAGGCTGACCCTAGGGCAGACAACTGGAGGAACTGGGAGACTCCTGTCAAGAGCTGGGGGAGGGTAGTTCCAGGACGAGGAAACAGCAGGCACAGAGGCCAGAGACTGGAACCTCTGTGGCTGCCGTGGGGACACACAGCAAGATGAAGCCCCTGAGCCAGAAGCGCCTACCCAGGAGGACCAGGCCCATGCTGGCTGAGAGGCAGGGAGGGCCTTGGAGAAGAGGGTTCATCCCTCTTCCTAGCCAGGGAGGCCAGGGCAGACTTCCCCGAGGAAGAATTCTGAAGGCCGAGTTGAAGAAGCCAGGCGTAGGTGGCCGGGAGGACATTGCCGTCCAAATGTGAGTGAGTGGGCACTTGGAGGGAGCAGGTCCAGTTAGAGGGCTGAAGAGAGGACTGTGACCCTGGGCAGGCACGAGCTGAGGGGCCCCTGGGAACAGCCAGGGCACTGACCTGTGGGGCTCAGCAAGCCCTGTGCAGGGTGTGGGCTCCGTTCCGAGTGCTCTGAGGAGTCACAGGGGGCTCTCAGCAGAAGTGGCACAGTTGGAGTTGTGTCTTGGAAAGACGCCTGGATCAGAGTGCGGATCAGATCCACTTGTCTATTTGACATTCCTGTCTGCGGGGGGGTGGGGTGGGGGTGGGGGTCTCTCTTTCTCTCCCTCTCTGTTTCTTGCGGTATATATCCAGTTCTTTTTCATTTTGAGGGAGGGTGTGGGAGACCAGCCTTACACGTGACTGAGTCCATTCCCCAGCTGGGTGCTGAGGCGCTCGGTCACAGAAATGTGGCAGAGCTTTCCCCACCCTTCTTGGGTTCCAGGGTCAGTGTCTCGTGCATGGGTGTGTCTTGCTACAGCCCCAAGGGTAAAGCTATGCTCACCTGTTCCTTTGTAATATCACCCCTTGCCCTGTTTAGGATAGAATCTTCCATGGAAGTGCCTTGTGTGTGTCCCCTCCTCTTACTGTGCCCTTGGGTGTGGCCTACCCAGGTGTCAGTCAACCTGCTGACAGTGGACATCATGAAGATAGACTCAGCCCCCTGAAACCTGACCCTTTGCCTCATTTGAATAGCTTCTCCTCAATAAAAGGGGTCAGCCCGTGCTCTCTCTCTCTCTTTCTGCGAACACTTAAGGTCAGAGGAGCCGTCACAGCGACCCCAAAGAAAAAGGTCTTTGTGTCTCTTGTGTGGTTATTTCGTGCAGCCCAGTCAGCCCAGTTCAACTGGAGTGACCCCTGAGCCTTTTAGTCGTAAGAACAAAGAGTCTGGCTGTGTTGACCAGGCTGGCCTTGAACTTGTGATCCTCCTGCCCAAGCTTCCTGAATTGCTGGGATTATAGGCATGCATCACGGGCTGAGGGCGGTTCCCATCCTACCAGGAAACTGAATCTCGGCAGGCTGTGGCACTGGGCCAGGATCCACAGCATGGCTGACCCACAGCCCTGGGCCCACTCTCATCCTCACCTCCCTCTCTCCCCACTTGACTGGAGAGGTGACTGGCTCCTTCTCATTCTGCAGGTCATGGCCTCCCCCTTTCCATCTTTCCCTAGTCTTGACTTCTTTTTCTGGGTTGGAAAGTTTCCAAGATGCAGGTGAGGCCTTCATTTCTACCCCAATTGCATTTTTGAATTAAGTGCCTCCCTTCATGGGGTTCTGGAGGGCGAACAGTGTTAATCAGCATCACTCATTCCTGCCACCAGGACCCACTGGTCTGTCCACCCACCCATTGTCTGTCCTTCCTCCTTCCCTCCTTTAACTTTGGCTGGATTCACCCTGTGCCCCAGACCCCAGGACAACAGATAAGATCCTTGGTCAGGTGAGGAAAAAGATCTGGAATCCGCTGCTCAGAGTTTAAATGGATGACCGTGTCTGAGGACGTCCGCTAGATGTGTCCCCTTGCTGGTAGAGGTGGGAAGGGACACAGGAATGGGGGCTGAACAAAGGAAAAGGATGCAGAAAGAGCGTCTCAAAGAAATTTGCAAATCAATGGTGGGTGGCAGTCCAAGCCACAGGAGCCACTGGGTAGAAAAAAAGTCTTTTAAAATCTTGGTGCCAAATCACAGATTTGGTAACCAGGAAGACGCAGCCCTCAGAGTGTGGAATTTTCCGCAGCTGTGGAGTAAAAGCCCAGAAATGGGGCTGTTGCTCCTCAAAGTCACCTGGGGGGAGACACCCCCCCCCCAGAGCAGCCACTTTGGAGGCCAAAGCCTGGGGTGACTCTCCCTGACCCCTGCACTTCGCTGCACAAAGTTCAGTTGATCATTTGGGGCGAGGAAAGCGGTTTGGGTGTTATTTATTGTTTGGGGTGTGTGTATTTATTTACTTATTTGCTTTGCCAGTCAAACTCAGGTTTATTGACAGGACTGAGCCTGCCCCAGGCTCCTCCACCCAGCCGACCGACGACCAACGGCAGTGCGCGGAGAAATAATTAGTTGCTGAGGTGTCAGGAACAGATGTCGACCTGACATCTTCCCTTTACTAGTGTCAAATCCAGCAGTTTTCCTGCCTCCCAATAAATTACCAGCCGCTCGCTGCCTTCCTCCTGCCACCAGCCTACCTGGTGGGGCTTTCCTGCCTCATTAAGAGCAGAACAAGTACTTCCACTGACCTAGGCCTCCGCTGCAGTCCCCCTTGTCACCTCTTAAATCTTATTTGCAACTTTGATGGACCTGGCCAGAGGAGAGTGTGGCTCAGCTAGGCGCTGGGTTCCCCTCTCCTAACCCAAGCTCCAGCTCTCCCTGCTTCTGGGGACTGGGAACCCTCTTCCTAGGCTATGAATCACTTCTTACTGGGGTGGTGACCTTTGTCTCCACAGGGCACCGGGAGCTCTGTGCAGATACCATGAAGTCCAGAGCCTTTGGGAAGCATGCTCAGTTTCTGAACAGTATAGGATTCACATGTTCTGAAACCTCCAGAAAAGCAGAGGGACCTTGAAGTGTTGGGGAAAAGACCCAGGTGGGCCTCGCCAGGAGCACACTTCAGAATGAGGTGCGCCAGGCTTGGTTGGAGACGCTATCAATCTGTATGGGGACTGGCAGGAAATTCAATTATTTGTCCCCTCTTAGGTGGCAGGCGTTGTGCTAGTTCCCAGGCATGTCGCTTGTGGTCCCTGATCCCAGGGAGCCTGCAGCTGGCTGGCCACAGTTCCCTGAACTGCTGAGCCATGTTAAAGAGCCTGCTGAGTAGCCTGGCTTTTATCACCAAGGGCTGGAGAGCAGTTTTAGGCAGGGGAGTGATGTGGTCTGATTTGCGTTTTGGAAAGATTGCTCTGGAGCCCCAGGGGCTGATTGACTGGGGCTGGGAGGGGGAGGGGAGGGGGGGGACATCAAGATCTCACATCTTACTTGGATGCTTTTGTCATGGTCTGCCTGAGGCGTAGGTGTGTCTGGATAAAAGCGAGGAGTGCAGTCTGCGGAGCTGAGAGGTTGGAAACTCACCGTCTTCCAGTCCAGAGAAAGTTGCAGAATGTGTTTCAGGTCACATAAGACTTGGCAGGACCAAGATGTAACTTGAGCCCTCACCCCCAGCCCACCTTCCTCCTGAGGATTCAGGTCACCATTCAGAAGCAGGGGCCTCCCCCTCCAGATAAACACCCCACAGTTGCCCACATCATCTAATCACATGGGATTGGAAGTGGTCTTAAAGGTGGGCTCAGCCATCAGTTCACAGTTGCCAGCCCTCTATGGCCTTCACACCAAGGATGGCCGGCACCTGGACTCGGGGGCCTTAGCTCTCCTCGGGTTGCCCCCGTCTTGGAGGGCTTCTTCCCCAAATGACCCCCACCTCTGCCCATGATGGATGGTTCATCTGCCCTCGGCTGTTGGTTCTACTCTAGGAGGTCACACAGACAAGTCAGAACGTGCAGCAGGTTGGAAGCTCCCGATGGACACTGAATTCTCATCCCAGAAGCAAAATCTGCTTGGGAGAAGGTCTCCCGCTCCAGGGGAGGGTGGCCAGCCACGCTTGTCACACCTGCAGAGAGGACCCAGCTGCTCCTGTGCCTGGGTCCGGGAGCTTTCATCGTCAGTCCCAGAAACAGGTCCATCGCCTTTCCCCAGGGAACCCCGGGGTCTTTCCTCTCCTGCTCCCTGGATGCCGCAGTGAACCACCAGGACCTGTTTGTTCCTGGGAATGCCTTGCTCCCTCCCGCCTAGGAGCTGATGAGGAGTTAGTCCCGGTGAGACCTGATCCCTTGTCCTATTCAGGAAACCTACCACCCGCCTAATTATCCGCTGGGCCGGCTCCGTGCGAACTGCACTTCCGCTCCATTTCTAACACTTAATTGGCTGTAAGGGACTGTGTGGCCGTGACCTCTCGCTAAACTCTTCCCATTAAGCTTTCATGTTTACATAGCACCATAAATTCAGCTCATCAGTCCTCCAGAAACTTCCCTACCTTCTGCCCCATTCTGGGAGGCCAATTACCTTCTGCCTGTGGGGCAGGTTGGCCAGAAGGGGTCTTTCCTGCGCCACAGGGACAGCAGGTGAGGGGCCCTTCACTTCCCTTCCCCTCCACTGGAGGATCCTGGAACTTCCTCTTGTTCAAGCGCCTCTGGGTTTGTCAGCCCTTCTCCTTGGGTCACCTGTGATTGGCTGCTCGGACTTTTTCTCTGCCAGGCAGTGGCACGTTGCAACTTTGTCTGAAGGTCCCCGGGCCCCCTCTTTCCTACAGTCACCCAAATTCATGCAGGTTATGCAGCCAACAACAACAACAAAAATTATGCTATAAAAACTGGAGAAACTATGAAAAGTGACAGAATGAAATAAACATATACATGAACCAGGCATCAGGAAACAGAGAAAGCACGCCAGGGGAAAAAAAATGCAAGATTCAAGGATTAATACTGGGCTGGGGATGTGGCTCAAGCGGTAGCGCGCTCGCCTGGCATGCATGCGGCCCGGGTTCGATCCTCAGCACCACATACCAACAAAGATGTTGTGTCCGCCAAAAACTAAAAAATAAATATTAAAAAGATAAAAAAATACATTCTAAGGATTAATACTGATAATACAACCAGGTACACAGTAATACCAACAGCAGGCTGAGATGGGGGCTACGGCACAGATGTTGTGCAAAAAGTCAAATATTGTCGGAACTGAAAAAATGGCAGAATCCACACTGAGACAAATTGCTAACTGAGATTGAAGACGAGATGGAAAACTAAGCAACAGACAAATTAAAAAAAAAAAAAAACAAAGGATGAAATAAATAGGTAATTGTAAGGCATGAAAAAATAATAAGATAGGAAAATTTTTTTTCTATGGAAAATAGCGAGCAGGAAATTTAACAAGTGTGGAAGCAGTAAAGATGACGCAGGAGTCGAAGGTTTCTGAGAGGTTTTTTAAAATAAAGAATTTAATCTACAGAGAGTCCCTTTCAAGTTTAATTACTAGAGAAGGATGATCAGAAAATACTCCTGTAAAGCTTTAAAGACAAAGAAAGGGTGCATCGTGTTAGTAAAAGAAGAGAAATACACTTCTAAGTGGCTGAGGTCTTGCAACCTGAACTACAGAAGCAAGGAGGATTAGAGAAAGCTTATAAGATTTTAAATCCAGTGTGACACATTTACACTCCCAGACTCCAACAGAGAAAGAGGAAAACTACTCCTGAATGACACGACGAGCTTCCGAGGAGGATGGCGTTGGGCTCTGCTTTATCTCACAGATGCGATTCCATTAAATTAACAGTGAAAAGACTGCATAGAATGAAATACAAGTTATTGTAAATTATAACACAGGAAGCAAATTATGGAGAGCACCATCTATTTCTTCCTTCTGTAAACATTTAAGGAGCTACTGCTCTGTGCCAGGGTCAGGGCTGTTTTGCTGCAAACTTGTTCTAGCAGGCATTTTTTTTTTTTATTTCATAGCAACAATTATTAAGATGCTATCAGGAGATGACAGAAATTCTAGAAAGAGACTCTAAAGGAAGAAATATTTTAAAAATATGTGAGAAGTGAAACATAAGGAAGCACAGGGAAATAAATAATTGTGTGCTTTGTTGGGACAGCTGGAGCAAGGTGGAGAAAAGTCCAGATCTGTAATTCACAGTTTGCAGCATCAACTGTGTGGGGACTGTGATATTCAAAAAACTAAAAGGAAATAGGATCTTCCCCTCCTGCAGCTGTGGAGGGATTTAATTTCATCCTTACCTGAATCAACACTCTCAGTGCTAAGGATGATGGGTTAAGGTCCTCAGAGATTTAAAGCTTCATGAAAGACAACAAAACTCAGATACCCAAGGAAATAAATGGGAAATGCATATCATAGAGAAGCTAGAGAAAATTCTGAGTTCAAAGTGCCTCGAGGGTCCATACACATCTCCATGGAATCTGCAGCTGGACAATGTGATCAAGTAGCAAACGCAGTAGTGGAGTGAGGAGGGAGGCAGTCATCTCACACATGAGTCAGAAAAAGGGAAATAAAAGAGTGTAAAGCTGCCCCTTCCTATTAGCCAAACCAAGCCCCAGTAATAAAACCCAGTGCTGGCACCTTTCCCTGCAGACAGGGTTCTCTGGGATCACTGAAGTTGGTGATGGTCGGCAGGAGGACAGGCGGGGAAGAAGAAAGACCTTTGAGCTCGAGCTTCCCTCCAACTTCCCTTAGGTTGGAGTGGAGAAAATTACTGCATCTAAATTACAATATATTTTATACAGAAGTTTACGGTGGAATTGCTTACAATAGTGCAGACCCAAATAATCCCATGCTGGGAGAGGGGAAGCAATCCAAGCTTGAGTTCAAAACCCTATTACAATAACACTGACCACAAGCTGAAAGCCATTTAGGTCCACAGAAAGAGGACCCACCCAACGTTTAAGCAAAAAGCACTGTGAGGTCTGTTCACATAACTAATTAGAAATTACGCATATGATGGAAATGAAAAGAAGAGTCTCTGAGGAGTGTTGATGTTTATGTCGATGACAAAAGCTTTGCTAGCTTTTATTCTTACCATGTCATCTGCTGCACAGTCTTCCGTATGAATATTATCTCATTTAATTTATCTTACTTAATCCCAACACTACACACAGTAGGTAGCTCTCTAGAGGACACTGATGTATGCCAAGTTAAGTGACTTGCCCAGGGTCAAGCAGCCAGGATCTGGAGATCGGGGTCCAAGCCACAGCACCCTCAGTTCCCTTTGCTGTGTGCATTTGACGTGTTCTCTGGGCCTCCTCTTAGAGCAGGCCCTGGCTGGCGGGTCTTGGGGAGCAGGGAGGAGGCGTCTCCAGCAAGTACTGGCTGTACCCCTTCAGGGTGCCGCGTCCTTGCTATAGCATCAGCGAGGCCCAGTGGCAGTGTCAACAGGCTCACTCTCACTCTGAACCCCTTCTGGTCTAGGTCTAAGTGGAATAAGCCCCCTGCCCTCCTGCGGTGATGTCAACACCTGGGACCCCACCTCAGCTGCAGAAAAACATGTGCTCATCTCCCAGGAGGCTGCATTCCCTCTACCCTTCTCTCACGCCTCCTGCCTTTCCGGATGAATACTTAGCATCGACCTATCTTAAAATGACTCTAAAAGCATTCTCCTCTGAGCCACGTCTCCTTGAAGGGCCTTTGCCTCCCGACTCACCTCCCACACACTTGGATCCCATCTGAGCAGCTGAAGAGAAGCACCTTGGGACATTCCTATGGCGTTTCCTTGCTGGGATACTGCATTAGGGGTCAGGTGGCAGAAGAAGCCTGGGCTGTAAGGGAGTCCCCAGGAGCCGTTAGTGGCCACTCCAGAGCTTGGGACCCTGGTCTCATGCGTATCAAGCTCAGTACGAAGTGATCAGGTGGCCAGACTTGGTCACAGAGATTGAGGGATCAAGGCAGAAGAGGGGAAGCCTCATCGCCTGCTGCCTATTTCTGTAGGACCCATGAGCTAAGAGTAGTGCTCACATTTTTAAATGATTAAAAAAGACTTTTTTTTTTTGGCGTGTGACATGGGACAACTATACGACATTCAAATCTCAGGGTCCATAAGTAAAGTTAAAACACAGGGAACCTGTTTTTCGCTACAAGGGACAGCTGAGTTGTGTGGCTGTGGTAAAGGACCATGTGGCCCTCCCTCAACACTTAGAACGTCCACTCTCTGACCTGGTACAGAAGCCTCACTGACCCCTGGTCTGAAGGAACAGCCCCTGTCCTTAAGAGCTGCTTCCTCTGAATGGAAACTTCCTTTTTTCTATCATTTTTTTTCTTTTATCTGGTGCTGGGGGTTGAACCCAGGACCTCCCAACATCCTAGGCAAGCACTCTACCATGGAGCCACACGCCTAGCCCTTTATTTATTTATTTTATTTTTATTTGAGACAAGTCTCAGTAAGTAGCCCAAGCTGGCCTTGAACTCACCATCCTCCTGAGCAGAGGGATCACAGGTTTGCACCACCAGGCTTGGCTGCTCTCCCTGTTTTGAACTTTACACAAAAGAACCCCTGCCCCTCTCCACAGCCATACAGTAATATATATGTATATATCTTCCTGTCACCGTATGTTTCATTCCAGGACCAAGGAATGAGCTCTGCAGAGGAAGGACTTTGAGATCAGGCAGCCACGTAATAACCTGTGGCCCAGTGAGGGAGCTAAGGGCTGGATGGAGAGGTGGGCGCATGGGGGCTTCTAAGCCATTCCCTACTGGTAGAAACAGAAGGGTTCTAGCATGTTCCCAGCCCTCTCGAGAGATGCATGTGGCCTCACAGGAGTTAAATGGAACGCCCAGAGTCCAGCAAACCATTTCTTCCTCATGTCTGATCTTACCCCACTGTGAAGCCTTTTTTTCTGTTTTAATCTTTTATCTCCCAGTCCTTTCTTTGGAACTCCCAATAAGAGGTTTTCACTTTAAAAAAGAAAAAAGTTAGACCCTGTTCTCAGCCCAGAGAGTTCATCTTACAAAGATGTCTCAGCACGAGAAAAAAGAGATACTGTGACTCATTGTGATGGGGGAGATATTGTGACAAGAAAGATGTTAACATCTTAATGAAAGCCCTGAGGGGAAATTTGCATGAAACAGTCTCTTTGTTGCTTAAAAAGAGCCACGGATGCCTTATTTAAAAAAATCAAACCCCGATTTTGTTAAATATTCAGGCTGGAAGTGATTTAGAGTATTTTCCTTATCTTCTGGGTGATTTTTTTTTCTTTCCTTGACAGATACCAAGATACTCAGAGTTGAAGAGGCTGCCCCTTTTTCCTGGCCCGCCTCCTGGAGGCCCCTGGAGGACACTGCCTGGTTCCCCGCAGACCCTGAAGCTTTCTCAAGTTGGGGAAGAACTAGAGGGGGGGACTGCTCCTGGGACTTGGGGCTCAATAGTCAGGACTTGGGGCTCAAGTCTCTCGGCATTCCCACACCACTCCACTTTGTCAACTCCATTAAAAAAAATTCTCAATTGGTTTTTAAGTCTCTTGAAATTTATCTTTCATGTAAAGTTTGCCCAATATTCTTGACATATTGTTGCTTGAAAACTCACAGGGACAGAAAGCTCGCTTCCTAGGGCAGGAAGTGCCACATGGGTCTGGAATCTGTCTCCCATGAACCTCTTCAGCAAGTCTTAGTCTTTCTTCTGGAATTAATAAAATAGCCAGGGTTTTCTGTTATTGTTTTCAATTATATATCAACACTGAGAAGTCCCACGTAGCCCACCTCTTCAGCTGGGTTCCTGTGATGTCACCTCCAACAGGAGACCTTCTCCCTTTCCTTATGCAGAGTCTCCTCCAGGAGGAGGAGCAGAGGCCAGGCCTGTACTGAGGTGTGAGCCCACGGCCCAGGTCAGAAGGCTTCCCTGCAGTGGCGCTGGGTGGTCTTCAAGGTATTCTACAGCCTGCACCCACAGGGCGGGACTCTGCAGCTCATGTGGGGACAGGCACTCCGTGGCAGGGGGATGTTTATATCCTCCTGGGTACATGATACCCAGGCGGGGAAGGTTTTGCCTGGGGGTAAGAAGAGCAGGGTATCCCTGCTCAGGGACAAGGACATCTGATCATTGGGGCCTCACTGAATAGGAGGAGGAGGGGGAGGTTCTGAATGGAGCCTATTCAGACTATGGTCAAGAGGCAGCTCAGAGGGGTGGGGGTGCCCAGGCTTCTTCCCGCCTTCATTCACACCCCCTCATGGGAAGTCCATTTTCAAGGCCACATATATTCCTACTCCCCCAGCAGCCCGACTACTGTGGGCACCAGATCATTGCTGTGCCACCTGCCACCCTGCACTGCAGCAGCCCTGCATCCTGCCCATGGCTGCAGTCACTAGTCTTTGCGGGTTCTAATGGGGACAACAAACAAACCACCGGGTAGCCCTTCTGTGGCCCAGTTTCCCAGGTGGAGCATCTATACATAGCCCTTCCTGAGCAGCCAGTGCGGGGCAGCAGCCCTGCTGCTGGGGCGGCAGGCAGCTCAGGCCACGCAGGACCACAGAGGAAAGAGGGGCTGGCCGAGGAATAGTGGGGGCTGTTTACTGCAGTCCAGCAGCCAGTCTCAAGGTGACCTTGTGGATAAGGGAAAAAGCAAACAAAATCCTGCAAAAATGGACTTAAACATTTTCTGCCACTTCACGTTCCTGCTTGACTCAAGATGCCATGGCACGAGTGGGGGGGGCAGAGCCTGACCTTTTCCCTTTCCTGTCCTCCCTTCTCCCTGAAGAAGCACTGTGTGGCTCGTAGGGCAGTGACACATCAGCAAGGGCACCTGGCTCTTGTGTCCTGGGGAATGTTAGACCTGGCAGGACCTTAGAGGTCCAGGTCCTTTGCTCTTGCAGCCCAAGGTCCATGGCTGAGGCACCTGTGATAAAAGGCCAATGAACTATTTAGTGTAAGTTTTATGTGTCATGGAGGCTTCAGAAACAAAGACCTAAAGAAACCAACAGGGAAAACCATGTGTTCGTTTTTGTGTTCTGTATGGGAGCTGGAACCCAAGGGTGCTCTACCACCAGCTATATCCCCAGCCCTTTTTATTTTCTTTTGACGCAGGGTCTTGCTAAGTTTCCCAGGCTGGCCTCAAGTTGCAATCTTCCTGCCTCAGCCTCCTGAGTTGCTAGGTGTGAACTGGAGAAAACTGCCTTTTTATGCTAAGTGTGATGCAGAAGTGCACGGATGGCATAGAGAAAGGTGACCACGGGACATGAGCGAATGGCAATCAACTGGCCTGTTTGTTCAGGTCTTCTTGGCCTCTCTATGTCTTGGAGGGTGTCATGGTTTGGATGTGAGGTGTCCCCAAAAGCTCACGTGTGAGACAATGCAAGAAAGTTTGGAGGAGAAATGATTGCATCATAGCCTTAACCTGCTCAGTGAATCAGTCCCTGGTGGGATTAACTGAGTGGTAACTGGAGGCAGGTGGGGTGTGGCTGCAGGAAGTGGGCTTTGGGGCGTGGCTATAGGGTATATATTTGTATCCCGCAATTGGAGACTTCTCTCCTCTCTCTCTCTCATGATGTGAGCTGCTTCCCTTTGCCACACTCTTCCTCCATGATGTTCTGCGTCACCTTGAGCCCCAAGGAATGAAGCTGTGGACTAAGACCTCGAGAACCGTGAGCCTCAAATAAACTTTTCCTCCTTACAGTTGCTTTAGTTGCATCTTTTTAGTCACAGCAGTGAAAAAAGCTGACTTAAAACAGAGGGTAAACGCATACTTTTTCTGCAGGGAAAGGAAGGGAACATCTTGAGTGAGGGTCTTCTGACCTACTTCAGGGAGGAAGGTTGGGGATTATGTTCTGCTTTGGGAGAAGGGCAAAGAAAACGTCTGCTTCTGCTGTGTCCTCAAATGCCAAGGAGCCAGTGTTGACCAGTGTGTCCTGAAACATCACTTGCAGTCTCTTGGTCACTCACTCTGAGCAAAACCAGCACCATCCTAGGGACACCCAAGTGTCCTTAATGGGGGGAGGTCCAAATGGAGAGGACCTGAGGCCTTCCACCAACAGCAATCACCATGTGAGGGCACCGTCTGAAAGTGGATCTTGCATCCTCAGTCAGGCCTTCAGGAGGCAGAGCCCAGGCAGCAGCTCCACTGGAGCCGCACTGGAGACTCTGGGCTAGGACACTTGGCTATAGGCTGCTCCTGAGTTCTGATGCTCCCACGCTGGGTGCAATAGTAATGTCTACCTTTGGTGCAAGCTGCTATATTGGGAATATTTGATATGCAGCAAAGAAGGATGAATACTGTCATTTTATATCATGTGCCCAATGACTGAGGAACGGGCCGCCCAGCTTACGGCACAGAGTTGTTATCCACCACTCTCTCTCACCCGGTTCAGTTTCTGAAATTCTTGTCCCTGAAGGTCATGCTCCTCTGGACATCACTTTTCAGGAGTGTCATTTTGACACTAGTACCGCTGTGTGCGCTTTATTTTAGCCTCAGACTGCAACGAGGGGAGCCTGGAACGGACATTGTTCATAGCCCGCTGGGAAGAGGATGCCCCTGGGAGAGGGGATTTGTGGATGAGAAACGCAGCACACCATGGCTGTCCGTGAGAAAGGAACGGAGGACAGACTCAGAGCCAGGCCCTGAGCCACACGTTCATGGACAAAGCTCCTGTAATCTCATGAGCTTTAGCTTCCCTGTGAGTTCGGTGAGAACAAGAACCCATTTCCCTCAGACCTCTCCGCCCTCTTTGGCCCCCACGAGGATAAGCAATAATAACAAATGAGGAAACCCTTTCTAAACTGGAAAGATTTCCACAAAAGCTTGCTTGTTTCACAAAACCCCAGTTTCCCAAAGTGGGAATAGATGCCAACTTTCCAAGCGCCTTTTCTATGCATTATTAAGAGCCAGGACATACGGCTGAATAAAATGAGTTTCTTATCCTCAAGGGGCTCACAGTGATGGGAGTGATAAATAAGAAAACAGGCAATTAGTATCAATGTTAAAAGTGCTAAGCACAGGGTAATTGATTCATTTCTTCATCAAACATTTATTGAGGTCCTTCCCCCACAAGTCAATGCGCTGGGTGGTATTGATACAAGGACAATGACTAGGAAGCCCCCCTGGGCATGCTGCCTGCAGGAGGTACCACTGAGCTGACTCATCAAGTCTGGGGTGGAGAGAGTCCTGTGAAGTTTAAGGCTAAAGGTACTGCAGGCAAGAGGCACAGGGACCTAGAGGCATGGGAGGTCACAGGCCTGTGAATTAGGGCCACTTCCTGACCTCATCATTGACAGAAATTCTATGGAGGATGACTGCAGAGGCTGGGGGCCCAACCCACTCAGAACCCTGTTTCCCCAGACGGCTCTAGGTCAGCAGCGTGCCTGAGATCCAGGTGGGGATGCCCATCAGGGTGACCTCAGCCCTGTGCTCCCATTCTACATGCTCGTGGGTCCTTTTGTTCTGTGAGTGACTTAGAGAAAACCAACCAACTTAAATATTAGCCCAACTGATAATTAGGTTAATTAAGCTAATAACTAGGAGGATGGATTTATTGCACAAGAAGCCATCCAGGGTATGCCAAGGCCAATTAAAATTAAAATTAACTGCCGTTTGGGGTTCCCAGCGTCTCTGACCCCGCTGTTGGCTCAGATCGCCCATCCTTGACAGTCCCTTCATGCTCATGTCTGCCGCCCAGACCTCACAGCTGCAGAGAGAGCAGGTGTCCTTGAGGTCACAAGCCTCTTTTCTGATGCAGAGAAATCTCTTTGCCTTCAAATGAACAAAGTAAAAGATCAGCTGATTTCATTTCCTCATAAAGATGGATGATTTCCAAGTGTTGAAATTGAACTAGATGCTTAAAACCCATTTCCTCGCCAAGCCCAGGCCTGGCAGCGTCTCCTCCCCCGGAGACATGCGAGATGAGCTCGATGTGAATGGGAATTTAATTTGATTTCCAGGATAATGTATCCCCCAAAGGTGCAGAATCCCCTAAGGAGATAAGATGGGCTTATTATTCTCTGAGCAGTGTGACGCACTCGCCCTGGAGTCAGATGAAGCAGAAACACACCACATCAATGGGTACCGTGGGTTGCCACCTTTCCCCAACAAGACTCGCTTTTTGAAGGATTTCCCTTCTGGGAAAGGAGTCCCAGGGTTTTGTGTCACTCCTGCTTGTCTCTTACACGGGGTCTCTTCCAGCTTGTGACCCGCTGCGCGCGCTCTGAGGCATTTCTACTTAGGAGAATAAAAGGAACATGTAAATCTCGTGTCTTCATGCTGGCGGGGAGGAGAGGGTGTCATTTCTCTTGGGGTGAGTGCACTTCACAGCGCATGGGCTGTGCCTGGCTGGTGAGAGTCCCTGTTTCAGGACCAGATCAACTGGTCCTACTCTTTCTTCGTCAGAGATCCCAGGAACTCCTCTCTCCCCTGCAAGCAGCCTCTCTGGCCCCAGGATTCTTGGGTCCCTGGGGCTCTTTGGGGGACGGGTGCTGCTATCCCTATTCCTTGCTCCTTTTTGATCTCACAATGACAAGCACTAAGGTTCGCTTGGGTTTGCCTTTTGCTTTGGTGTAATCCTGAGCGTTGGCCTGCAGTTTTTATTCCTGGGGGTCCCAAACAGTCACGCAGAACAAGCAGCCTCCTAGCTCATGGAGCTGAGACTGTGCCCCTGCAACGCCACACATCTCTGTGTGACAAAAGTCTTTGAAGCTGTTGGTGGATGGAGAAGGGGATGATGTTAGCGTCCTAGATGTCAAAGTGCCACTGAGTGATGACATTAGTATAAATAGGAAATGAGGATCTACTTGGTAATGGTGAAGACCGGATATCCAGCTTGGGGATATCCAACCCCCACTCCAGCTCTAATGCTCAGGCCTGTGGGCAGCTGGTGAGCCTCAGGCCCCTGCTCCTGCAGTCAAGCCTTCCACACTGCACAGCGCTGGGTGCGTGCTTGTCCTGGGGCTTGTTTACAGGGGCTTCTCATGTGGACCTAGTGTAACTTGACCAGCATAACTTCCTGGGACGTAGGAAGAGGGAGGATGTTCATTACCAGTTAGGAGATTTTTGTCTGGAAACTGATAATAGGAGAACAGCAGGAGGCAGAAGGTTGTTTTAACACCAGGGGAGACACCCGCGGTGGAGACAGCGGGTCGGGTCGTGGGGTCTGAGCAGAGAGACAGATTAGTAAGTCAAGCAATCGGAACCCACTTACAGGCCAAAGAGGCAACTGAAGGACATTTCAAGGTTTCAGGCGGAGGCCCACAGAGGGGCTCATTTTTAGCTATTGGGGATCCAAGGAGGAAGATGTGGTGGGAATGTTTTAAGAAGCTCGTAGAGGTGGTGGAATTAGAAGTTAAAGGAGTCCTGTCTTAATCGCCCTCTTCACTGCTGTGACTAAAAGACCTGACAAGAACAGTTTTGGAGGAGGAAAAGCTTATTTGAGAGCTCGGGGTTTCAGAAGTCTGGATCCATAGATGGCCTGCTCTACTCCTCCAGCTGGAGGTGAGGCAGAACATCATGGTGGAAGGGGCTGGTGAAGGGAAGTGGCCCACATGATGATCAGGAAGCCGAGAGAGACTCCCCGTCTAGAAACAAAAATATAACCAAGGGCACGCTCCCTGTCCTATCCTACTCACCTTCAGCCACCACCCAGTTAATCTCATCAGGGGGTTCATTCACTGATTGGTTTAAAGCTCTCAAAACCCAGTCATTTCTCCTGTAAACCTTCTTGCATGGTCTCACACACAAGCTTTTGGGGGACACCTCACATCCAAACCATATCAAGTCCTGATTCATGGTCTTTTAGTTTTTGTGTATAAATTTTAACTGGAAAATTTCTTAGACTTTTTTGATGGAATTAGTGAATTTGGCCTTGGGTATGTTTGAGTGTCCTTGTCTGCGCTTTACAATTAGAAACCTGGGCTGGAAGAACACTGGGGAGTCACCCATGAGCAGAAGTAGAGGTGTGGATCTGAACCAGATGGCGTGGCATGTGGGAGAGTCTGGAAAGAGGAGCAAAAGGAAGACCAAGGGAGGTCCCAGGGGAGGAAGGAGCAGTAATTAAGAAGAGCCAAAAGGGCATTGCTAGGGTTTAGATGTGGTGTCCCCCCAAAGCTCACCTGTGAGACCATGCGGGAGGGTTCACAGGGGAAGTGATAAGGTGGTGAGAGCCTTAAACTAATCAGTGAATTAATCCCTGGTGGGATTAACTGAGTGGTGGATGGAGATGGGTGGGGTGTGGCTGGAGGAGGTGGGGCACTGGGGGCGTGGCTCTGGGGTACATAGTTGTATCTGGAGAGGGGAGTCTCTCTCTGCTTCCTGGTCTTGATGTGAGCCACTGCCCTCCACCACACTCTTCCTCCATGCTGTCCTGCCTCACCTTGAGCCCCGGGGAATGGAGCCTGCTGTCTATGGACTGAGACCTCTGAAACCCTGAGCCTCAAATAGAGGCTTCCTACTCTACAATTGTTCTGGTCTGGTCTTCCAGTCTCAGAGGTGAAAAAGCAGAGGAAAAGGGGAATGCTGCTCTGGAAGACAGTGGAAGGGAAGTTTTAAGGCCAAGAGATAGGTAAGATCAAGGTGGGAAAATACCCACTGCATTTGATGCTCAGGAAATTTGGGTTTCTCAAGTGAGTTCTGGGAGACAGCAAAAATAGAAGTAAAATTGCATCAGGTTGGCTGAGAATAGTGAAGACAATTTTAAATGAGAAAAATGAATCTTTTCAGTCGTCAATGCTGGATTAATTGTACATTAATATAAAAAATTCAATTTGGATTCCCCACATATAATTTCAAATAATAATCAGAGACATGTGATAGATAAAACACCAAATATTTTTAAAGATTTGTGGGATAATATCTTCATGATTTTAATGTTGGCAGATATTTCTTAAACAGGGCACAAAATCACTAAACATAAGTGAAAAAAATAAATGGAACTTTGTTAAAATCAAGAACCTCACTTATCAAAAGACCTATTAATGTAGTAAAAGGGCAGGCTGCAGAGTGAGAGAAAATATTTGTGATACTTACATTCAATAAAGAACTCATATTTTGTATATGTAAAGAACTACACATCAATAAGAAATATTAGGCCTATTAAAAATGAGCAAATATTTTGAAAAGACAAGTTGAAAAGAGGATAGACAAATGGCTCAATAACTCGAAAGGGGTTTAACACTAATTAGTCACGGGGGGACTTTAAAATAAAGCCACAGTGAGCTGTCCATCATATACACAAGCTACAATGGCTAAAGTTAAACACACTGAAAACATCAAGGATTGTGAAGAATACGAAGTAAATGAAGTTCCCTTACTCTGCTAGTGCATATTTAAGGAATATAATCATTTGGGAAAACTGTTAATGATAGTATATTATTAACTTGAACAGAGAAAGAACTAAAGTGGAATGTGGATACAAATAAGTTTGTAGGTGTGGTGGGGACTGGAAGTTATAAGGGTTCAGATTAATGCTCTTTTAATTTTTGTATTTAAGTTTATGTAGTTAATTTAGTGGATTTCTTTTTTACTAGCTTTACAATAATTTCAGTTAACTTCTTTAAGGTCTTCAGGATAGAGAATCATATAAACTACTGAGAATTAAAATTCAGAATTTTATTAATATTTATGTTTAATTCTTTTTCTTGTCTTACTGCATTGTCAAGGATGTGAGAACAATATTGAATGGAAGCATAATTATTGAGCATCCTGTTTTATTGTTGGTTGATTGGCACAGCTTTAAATGTTTCACTATTAAGCATGTTTGTTGTAAGATCTCTGGTAGATATGCTTCAAATAGTAAAAACATTTATTTACATTTTCATTTTTCAAAGTGTATTTTTAAATAAAAAAAATGGATGTGGAATTTTAGTAATGTCTTCTATCATCTATTGAGATTACTTGGTTTCTGTTTGTTCTTTTCAGGCAATTATTTGCATTACTTAAATTTTCATTATAGCTACCTTCTGTTTTCAAAATGAACCTGACATGGTCATAATGAGCATGGAGACTGTGTATGATGGATTAAATGTACTGTTATATTATTTCATTGAAATGCTATTGAAATCCATATTGATATGCAATTTAAGCTTCCTCTTTTATTCTACCTATGCCCAGCTTTAATATAATTATGCCTTCTTTTTTAAATAAATGGGAAAATTTTATATCTTCTTAAACCCACTGAAGAGTTAAAATAACAGAGAGATACTGGTTTATGAAGATTTTGTAGAATTCGTCTTTAAAACTGTCTGATCCTAGTGACTTTTTGGGAAGGTAGGTTCTTTTTATTTTCTACAGTTATTGAGCTATCATGGGCTTACATTTTTTAAAAAAAACAATTTTATTAGTTTATGTATTTCTTGAAAATAATCCTTTTGACCTAGATTTTCAAATTTATTGGTAATCATTATATATGATCATAAACATTTTTATGATCTTTAAAATTTTCTTACATAGTTGCATTTATATACTCATTTTCATTCTTGATTATATATGTCAAAACGTTGTCCTTTTAAAGTTTATTCATTCTGTTTTAAATAAGTCATTATTTTCAATTATCTTTGTTAATTCCTTTTATTTAAAAATCATTTTGCCTTCTTTGATCTTATAACTCCTTTACTTATACTAATTTTAATTAGATTTTTTGTTTGACTTTTTCCCTTAGTTCACCATATCATTTTCAATGTTCTATTCATTTCTATATTTTATTAACTCAGGTAAAATGTTCATAGAGTAAAATGAAAAGATCTTTGGGTACAATTTAATAGGTTTGATAGAGCCTAAAGTTATGTAAGATATAGAACATTTCCCGCCTGCTACTATGTCGTCAATCTGACCCTTCCATACACAACGACTGTTCCGATTTTTATTCCCTCTCAATACCTTTGCTTGTTCTTGAATTCTATATACATGGAATTTTATGTTACAAACTTTTTTGTGTCGGGCTTCTTTTACTCATCATGTTTGTGAGATTACCTTAATGTAAATTACATATAGCAGTGATTTATTCACTGTCATTGCTGTGCCATACTTCACTGTAATTGTACACATCTGATTGTTTCCCTTCTGATGGACATTTGGACTGTGTCCAGATTTTGTTAATTTTAAGTGAAGTTGTTAAAAATTGTTTTACAAATCACTTTATGGACATGCACTTAAATTCTCTTGGGTGAGATTGCTTAGGTGTAGGATAGGTGCAAGTTTCATGTTATAAGAAACTGATAGGCCATTTTCCAAAATTGTAGAAGCATTTTTGATTTGAACAAGTAGTGTATGAACATTCTAGTTCTTCCAACATTTGATGATGCCCGCATTGTTAATTTTAGACATTTTAATTGTTAGTGTCTCCTTATGGCTTTAACCTGGATTTATATATTGACTATGATGTTAAATGTATTTTCATCATTGAACATTTATAAATTTTGTTTTATAGAATGCCTCTTCAAATTATTTACTCAATTTTTATATTAGGAAGCTCATTTTTATTATTGATTCATAGTAATTTTTTCCCTATATTTTGGATGCAAGTCTTTTGTCAGAAAGAAAACAACAGCTGATTAGAGCTTGCCTTTTCATTTCTTTAAAGGTGTATTTTGATGGCAAGATTTGATATGTAACTTATTAACTTGTTTTTTTTATGTTTAATGTTTTTCTTTTTTATTGTTAATAAGTTGTTTTCCTAGCACAAGTTTGCAAAGATCTATTCTCATGAATTCATTTAGAAAATTTATGGTCTTCACATTTATAGTTAGACTTCCAATATTACTTTTTAAATTTAGCTTAAAGTAGGAATTGAGTTTATTTTTTCATTTGTTTATGTAGTTCTGGTACCATTTGTTGACCAGACTTTCCTTGTAACTCCTGATACTTCTATCAATAAATGTCTGAGTCTATTGTTGTTTTCTCTATTTTATTCCATTGATCAAATTTTTTCTTTGATTAGATACCACAGTCTTGATTACTGTACATCATTGGTAATTCATTTTCTGTATGAACAACATAATTTATTATTAGTAAAGCTGTGATTCATCTGTTAAATATGTACATATATGATTTCTTATTGATTTATGCTTAGGAACAAAAATAAAACCATGATATATCATTGTTAATTCTTAAGGGCAGAGAGGACAAGTCATCAGAAATTGGTTCTTTTTCTCTGTATGATGGTTTTTGCTATGGTAGGATATTTATACTTCCATATAAATTTTAGAATCAAGTTTTTAAATTTTACAAAAACCCTGAAGGAATTTTGATGAGGATTTCTGAATTTATAAGCCAAATTAGAGATATTTGATATCCTATTAATATAGACTCTTCCAATTTATGCATTGTATCTCTATTTACATCTTCAATTTCTCTCAGATTGTCTTTTTTGTAGGCTCAGTGCCAAGGCCTTTCTTTCATGTATTGGGTTAAGCTTATTTTTGAATTTTTCCATACTACTGAGTGGTGCATTATAGTTGTACATAGTGGTGGAATTCTTTGTACATATTCATATATATGCAAAATAGAACAATATAATTTGGCCAATATTACTCACCAGTATTTCCTCTTTCCCTCTCCTCCTCCCTCCCTCTTGTCCCTCTCTGTCCTCTAGTGGTCTCCCTTTGGTTTTCATAAGATTCCCCCCACTGGATCTTTTCTTTTTCTTTTTCCACATGTGAGAAAACATATGAACCTTAACTTTCTGATTTTGGCTTATTTTGCTTAATATGATATTTCAAAGTTTCATCTATTTTTCCTGCAAATGACATAATTTCATTTTTCTTCATGACTGAATGAAACTCCATTGTGTATATATACCACATTTTTAAAATCCAATTATCCATTGATGGACACGGAGGCTGGTTCCATAGTTTGGTTATTGTGAGTTGTGCTGCTAAAAGGGGTATGCGTGCATGACTGTAGTGTGATGACAACTTTAATTCTTAAGAATAAACACCAAGGAGTTGTATAGCTGGGTCATATGGTGGTTCCATTCCTAGTCTTTGGAGAAACCTCCATGATGATTTCCATAATGGTTTTTTACTATTTTAAAACTCCACCCAGAATATAAAAGTGTTTTTTTTTCCTCCAGAATCAATTATTATTTGTGTTCTTGGTGACTGACGCTTTGATTGGTGTGAGATAAGTCTCAATGTAGTTTTGATTTCCCTAATTGTTAACAATGTAGAACATTTTTTCATACATTTGTTGATCATTTGTATTTCTTCTTTTGACAAGTGTCTGTTTAGTTCATTTGCCCATTTATTAACTTGGTTATTTTATTTTATTTTTTTGGTATTAAGTTTTTTGAGTTCTTTGTATATTCTAGATATTAACCCTCTGTTAGAAAAGTAGCTAGCAAAGATTTTTTTCCCATTATTAGATTCTCTCTTCCTATTCTTTTTTTTGGGGGAGAGGAGGAGGTACCAGAGATTGAAGTCTGGGGCACTGAACCGCTGAGTGTTGGGGCACTCATCCCCGGCCCTATTTTTTATTTTATTTAGAGACAGGGTCTCAATGAGTTTGCTTAGCACCTCACCATTGCTGAAGCTGGCTTTGAACTCATGATCCTGTTAGAGTCTGTAAACAAGTCAGGATGGCGCCTGGCATTTTGCCAGAGGGAGTGGTTTGTGAGGTGGTGCCAGCGAGCCATTAAGTGTGGAGATTCCTTATTGGTTGACTGCTGTGTGGAGTTTATGTTAATTAAGATAAGCTGTGTGGAATGTATATATACTGCTCCTGTCCTACAATAAACGGCTCCCACTTCTGCTGTATCAATCTACACAAGTTGCTCGTCACACCCCCCCCCCCCCCCCCCGGTTATTTAGCTGCAGCCGGACTGCGGCATGATCCTCCTGCCTCAGCCTCTCCAGCCGCTGGGTTTTTAGGCATGAACCACTGCACCAGGATTGCTAGGAGCCACAAGCAAATATACGATGTATGGCACCTTTGGTTGTAAAGTGACGCCAGCTAGCCACTGAGATGATTATGTTAAGATTTACATTCATATGGAAATTGGACTCCCGCTGTTCACCTTGGCCTGCTACCGGACTCATGTTACGGGACTCATGGAGAGTTCCCATTGGTTGGGGAAGGATAGTAGGAGGGAATTCCGGGGGAGGTCCGGGGGACCCCCGGTTCCGGGGAATGCGCGGTTCCGGTGGAGGCCCGCGTGGGAGGACCGGGTTTGGCTTGCCAGCGCCTACAGAGTATTGGCGGCTTTTTCAAAATAAAGTTTTGTTCCTGCTTGAGTGGCTCCTGATTCTGTGCCCAGCCAAGACTGCGGCATTTGGCGGCCCGTGCGGGGAACGCCTGAAGCTTAGAGGTGAGTAAAATTGCTCGCCCCTGAGGGAAGGCGACAGGATGGGTGCCCATCTCAAAAAACAGTGTGTTCTTGTTTTGATTTATTTTGTTTTTATTTCGAGCTCCCTAGCCCTAGAATTTTCTCAGGCGAACTGGGAAAAATGGTTGGCTCAAGGTTTGAAGTTATTCGGCCCTGAGAAAGAGAAAATCGATACAACCATTCTCTGCTCCGTTTTTGTTTCATTCTGTTTCGGCTTTGTTTTATCCTATCTTATTGGGTTACGTTACCTTTATAGTAGATTAGAATCCAGTAAAAAACAAACCGAAAAACTGTTAAGTAAATTGTTAGAGGTCCAGACTATGGTAGAAAAAACGCTAAGTCAAGCAAAAGAGAAGGTCTCTCAAGCTAGTCAGACAGAGGAAAATTTAAAGAAAGCAAGCTTAGAGGAAAAGCAGCCATCAGGTGGAGAATTACAACAGGAGGTTGCTACCAACTCCGTTCTATCACCAGAGGGCGTAATTCAACCAACAGCTCCATCTACCGCTGAGCGGCCCTCAACTCCCGTAGTTGATGGACGGAATTCTGAGACAGAACCCCAAAGATTAGCATGCCCTGTACTTGAGCAGGCAGGAGGGCAACGAATTCACCGTACTTTAGATTTCAAAACAATAAAGCAATTAAAGGAGGCTGTAACAACCTATGGGCCGCAAGCTCCCTTCACAATAAGCATGGTCGAATTTGTTACCAACTTGGACATGACACCAGCAGATTGGGCTAACATGTGTCGATCTGTGCTAAATGGAGGACAATATTTGTTATGGAAGGTTGCCAATGAGGAATTTTGCATGGAGACAGCTAGGCGAAATGCAGAAGCTGGTTACCCTCAAAGAAATATAGAGATGCTATTGGGAAAGGGACCTTATGAGGGTCAAAGACAGCAAATTGAATATGACCCTGGCATATACGCACAAATTGCTGTAGATGCAGTTAGGGCATGGAAAACTTTACAGGGGCATGGAGACTTACAAGGTCAATTATCTAAGGTAATACAAGGAACTAATGAACCTTACGCTGAATTTGTAGATAGACTTATTCAGTCAGCCTCTAGGATATTTGGTAATACAGAACAGGTAATGCCATTTATAAAACAACTGGCTTATGACCAAGCAAATCGTTGCTGCAGAGAGGTCATTAGACCATGGAGACATGAAGATTTAAACACATATATTAAATTATGTAGAGACATTAATGAACAAGGGCAAGTCTTAGCAGCAGTACAACAGGCTTTAGATGCCAGGCCAAAAACATGGTATAATTGTAATCAAACAGGACATTTTAAAAGGAGTTGCCCCATAAGAGGAGGGTTTAACAAAGCTGGGTATCAAAGGAATAGAATACCGGGTATTTGCCCACGATGCCATAGAGGGAAACATTGGGCTAATGAATGCCGTTCTCAAACCACCATAGAGGGTACTCCATTATCAAAAAACGGACAAGGACCAAGTGTTTACCCACGATATCGTGGAGAAAGGTATCAGGCTCCATTGCCAAAAAACGGACTAGAGGGCCCAATGCCCCGGGGCCCAAAACCACAAATATATGGGGCAATGGAGGAACCCAACAGCACCATCAAGGTAGTGCCCAGGACGCATTATCCATTAAATCCCTCATCAGACAAACTAGAGGGAGCGCAGGGCTGGACATCTGCGCATCTGCCAGAGCAGTACTAACTCCAGAGATGGGAGTTCAAATCATTCCCACAGGAGTAAAAGGACCTCTTCCCCAGGGAACAGTAGGCTTATTATTGGGACGCAGTTCTTCTACACTAAAAGGACTTATGATAAGTCCTGGGGTAATTGATCCCGATTATGAGGGTGAAATAAAAATTATAGCTAGTTCTCCAAGAGGTATATCAGTAATTTCACCAGGAGATAGAATAGCACAGTTATTAATAATACCCAGCCTGCATGATAAATTTTCCAGTTGTAATGTAGAAAGAGGTTCCAAGGGATTAGGCTCCACAGGTGTAGATTGGGCTATGCTGTCTTTAAATTTAGATTCTCGCCCAATGCTAAAATTAAATATTCAAGGACATGACTTTAATGGGCTGCTCGACACAGGTGCAGACCTTAGCGTCATCTCTCGTCAAGAATGGCCAAAACATTGGCCATTACAACAAGCCACTCAAACGCTTCGAGGCCTAAGAGTGGCAACAAATCCCCATAGAAGTGCTATGGTATTAGATTGGAGGGATCCTGAAGGATGTGAAGGAACTATACAGCCCTATGTATTAGATCATCTTCCCGTAAATTTATGGGGACGAGATGTCCTAGATCAATTAGGATTGACATTAACAAATAACATCAATCCTAACGTGCCCACTACTAGGGCAAAACAAGGCTTTAGGAAAGAAAAAAGATTAAGAGAACAAGAACAAGGTATGACAGCACCTATTCAAACAGATCAAGAAATAAATAGACATGAATTGGGTTTTCAGAAAGGGCCACTGAGACAATCAAAATTACTTGGAAATCAGAAAGACCAGTGTGGGTTCCTCAGTGGCCCCTGACTAAAGAAAAGATACAAGTAGCCCATGACTTGGTCAGACAACAATTAGCGGAAGGACATATACAACCTTCTGTATCCCCCCATAATACTCCCATTTTTGTCATTAAAAAGAAATCTGGTAAATGGAGATTATTACAAGATTTAAGAGCCATTAATAATGAGATGGTTATTATGGGACCTGCTCAATCAGGGATTCCTCAATTGTCTGCTTTACCAAAAACCTGGCATGTTTTAGTTATAGATATTAAAGATTGTTTCTTTTCAATTCCAATTCATCCCGAGGATAGTCCACATTTTGCATTTACTATCCCTGCACTGAATCATGAAGGTCCTGATCAGAGATATGAATGGAAAGTACTCCCTCAAGGGATGGCTAACAGCCCAACTATGTGTCAAATTTATGTTAATAAAGCAATCCAGCCACTTAGAAATCAAAATCCTGAACTACAAATATTTCACTATATGGATGATGTGTTATTGGCACATAAAGATAAAAACACCTTACTAGAATGTTATGCCACACTTACAAACTTATTGAAAAATTATAATCTAGAGATAGCAATAGATAAAGTACAATTAAATCTTCCAATTAATTATTTAGGAGTTCTATTATCCTCAACCATGGTCCGTCCACCAAAAATTCAAATACGAGTAGATCAACTCAGATCACTTAATGACTTTCAAAAGTTATTGGGAGACATAAATTGGATAAGGCCTTATCTAGGCATACCAACAGGAGAGTTAGGACCTTTATTTGATATTCTAAAAGGTCCATCAGATCCAAATTCACCCAGCATGTTAACGCCTGAAGCAAGAAAAACATTAAAAATAATTGAAACATATATGGAAAATATGCATTTGGATAGAATTGATATAAGTTTACCTTTATTATTTATTGTACTACCAACAAAAAATATTCCTACAGGAGTATTTTGGCAGGAAGGTCCATTATTGTGGATACATTTATCTTATTCTCCTAACACTATTCTTACTAGATATCCTGAGGCTGTAGGACAATTGATACTCAAAGGAATAAAAGCAGCTAAGGGAGTATTTGGGATTTCTCCCAATAAAATTATTACTCCATATACTATGGATCAAATTGATGAGTTAGCTAATGAGTTAAATACTTGGGCAATAATCATGTGTAAAACTAGTGTTTCATTTGATAATCACTTACCATCTAATCCTTTGTTGTCTTTTTGGTCTAAGCATCCTGTAGTTTTTCCAAAAATGACAAGAAAAACCCCTATCATAAATGCTCCAAATATATTCACTGATGGGTCAAACAATGGTACAGCAGCAGTAGTTACTCCTGATCAAACTTTTACATTTTTAGTACCCAAGCAATCAACTCAAAAGGTAGAGCTTAATGCAGTATTACAAGCTCTTATGATGTTTAAAGATTCTGTATTTAATTTATTTTCTGATAGTCAATATGTAGTTAATGCTATAGTATCCCTTGAAGATGCTGGTAGGATTTCACCTTCTTCTACTGTTTTCTCTTTGTTTTCCGCTATACAAAGTCTAATCTGGGACAGAAAAGATCCATTCTTTATAGGTCATATCAGGGCACATACAGGATTGCCTGGAGCCCTTAGTATGGGCAATGAACTAGCAGATAAATCTACACATGACATACATATTTTCTCCACAATAGAAGAAGCTACAAATTTTCATAAAAGGTTCCATGTCAATGCTAATACTTTACAAAAACATTTTAAAATAACTAAAGAACAAGCCAGACATATAATAAAACAATGTCAAAATTGTGTGACATTTTTACCACAAGTTAATCTTGGAGTCAATCCTAGAGGACTGATACCTAACCATATTTGGCAGATGGACGTCACACACTTGCCAGAATTTGGAAAATTAAAATATTTACATGTTACAGTTGATACCTCTTCTGGATTTTTGATGGGCTCCCTTCATGCCGGAGAAAAAACTAAAGATGTTATAGCTCATTGCTTACAAAATTTTGCCACTGTGGGCGTTCCAAAACAGTTAAAAACGGACAATGGTCCTGGTTATACTTCCACCTCTTTTAAACAATTTTGCTCATCATTTGGCATTACATAACAGGAATTCCATACAATCCACAAGGACAAGGCATAGTTGAAAGAGCTCATCAAACTATTAAAATGTACTTATTAAAACAAAAGGAGGGAATTGGAAAGGGGTATATATCCCCCAAAGATAAACTTAAAATAACCCTTTTTACTCTAAACTTTTAAAATTTGGATTCATCGGGACTTAGTGCTGCGGAAAGACATTTGTACCCAAAAAATGTACATAAGCCTAAGGTACTTTGGAAAGATATTCTAACAGGACAATGGAAAGGCCCAGATCCAGTGATAGTCTGGAATCGGGGCGCTATCTGTGTTTTCCCACAGGATGAACAGCAACCGATTTGGATTCCAGAGAGATTAACTAAAACAATTTCTACAGAAAAAGAAGATGATTTGACTCAAATCCATAACAGCTGACATCCAGAGCTCCAGCTTGGCTATTCTTACATCTGCGACAGTGATTAACCAAGGTGTTTTTTTTTTCAATATCTATTTTATTATTGCATTTTTCCCATATCATAAAGTTCTATTTTAATTTTGAGCTCATACAAACCTAGGTTAATGTTTTTCTGATCAGTTTTATTTTTTGACTGTGTTTTATTTTTTTGACTGTGGAGTTTTTAAACATTGCAATGGAGATTTCACCTAGGTATAGTTACAAGGCCTTTATTTACTATTGTCTTATGTGTTGTATGTTGTGTGCACACTTCTGTTTTGTGTTGTATGTCTGTATGTGCATATGTCCATATTTCTTATATGAGGAGCGCTCATGAAAAAATGGATCCGAATTTTTTCTTTATTCACGTGATTTATATGGTTTAATTTAAATTAGGTAAACAGCTGTTAAGGATTGTTTTTAAAGGAGTTTAACAGATCTGTTTGTTTACTTTCACCTTTCCTTTTCATTATATTTAATAATTCTGTTCAGGATAATGTCTCTTTAGCATCATTGCCAGAATTTCCATCTCCATCCCAATTCCGGTGAAGACTGAGATAAAACCAAACTACAGCTTCTATGATAGCTATCACAGTAAACTGTATAAACTGATGCATCAATGAATATAACTCAACAAGTAATGCTCAATCAAGGACTTGATTTACTTTGGGAGGAAATGGACATATTGATAGACTCCTCCAATTTGAACTGCTTGCAGAACTTGCCTGGACTAGATATCAGTTGCATACATTGTGAAATATCATCTGGTGCACCGAATTGTGGTACTGCTGGCATATCTTTGCTGATGGTGTCACCAGTGACGCAATTTTTCCAAAGGAGCCATCAATTGGCTTGGTGTCGTGCCATTTCTGTATCTTCCTCCCTTCTACTAGTGATGGTCTAAAATTTGGGGGCCAACAGAGGTGAGGCAAAGAACCTCACCCCCCCACTGGCACCAAGGCTAAATTTGGGGGCCAACAGAGGTGAGGCAAGAACCTCACCCCCCCACTGGTGCATAGGCCTATCCACAAGCATGGCTGAATGCTGGACCGGTAGTCAGTGACGGGTTGATCTGATTACAGTGGATTCAACCTAAGACAGGAAGCTGACGCCTAAATGTCAGTTCTCCCATGACGGGTAAGAACCATATGTTAAATTGGACAACCTACCAGGCACGGTCCCTAGCCACATTGCTTGTTGCTTAATTAAACAGAAGGGGGCAGATGCTAGGAGCCACAAGCAAATATAGGATGTATGGCACCTTTGGTTGTAAAGTGACGCCAGCTAGCCACTGAGATGATTATGTTAAGATTTACATTCATATGGAAATTGGACTCCCGCTGTTCACCTTGGCCTGCTACCGGATTCATGTTACGGGACTCATGGAGAGTTCCCATTGGTTGGGGAAGGATAGTAGGAGGGAATTCCGGGGGAGGTCCGGGAGATCCCCGGTTCCGGGGAACGCGCGGTTCCGGTGGAGGCCCGCGTGGGAGGACCGGGTTTGGCTTGCCAGCGCCTACAGAGTATTGGCGGCTTTTTCAAAATAAAGTTTTGTTCCTGCTTGAGTGGCTCGTGATTCTGTGCCCAGCCAAGACTGCGGCACAGGATGGCTTCACATTCTTAATTGTTTCCTTTGCTGTGCAGAAACTTTTAATTTAATGCTATCTCATTTATTAACTCTTATCATTATTTTCCAAACTTTAGGGGTCCTATTGAGAAAGTTGTTGTCTATGCTTATATGCTGGAGTGTTGTCCCTACATTTTCTTCTAGGAGGTGCATAGTTTCTTTCTTCAATGTTCTATAGTTTCTATTGTAGAGGCCTTTCATTTCTTTGGCTGTATTTTTTCATAGGGTTTTTTTTTAGGCTATTGTGATGGGATTGTTTTCCTAATTTCATTCTCAGCAGATTCATTATTGTTTGTTGCATAAGAAAGCCATTGATTTTGGTATGTTTGGTTTTTGGAACCTGCTATTTTGCCAAATTTGTTTTTAGTTTTAGCAGTCTTTTGGTGGAGTTTCTTTGATCTACTAAGTATTGGATCATATCAACTTCAAACAGTGATATTTTGACTTCTTCACCTCCTATTTTTATCCCTTTTATTTCCTTCTTTTGCCTAATTGCTCTGGCTAGAATTTGTAGAACTACATTGAATAGGAGTGGTAAGAGTGTGCATCCTTGTCTGGTTCCAGGTATCAGAGGAAAAGCTTTCAGTTTTCCCCATTCACTGTGATGTTGGCTTTGGGTTTATACGTGGACTTCATGATGTTGAGGTAGGTTCCTTCTATCCCTATTTCTTCAGTATTTTGTCATGAATGAGCACTGAACTTTTGTGGAAGACTTTCTCTGCATTGAGATGACAAGTGATTTTTTAACCTTAATTCTATTTATGTGATGCATCACATTTTTTGATTTGTGTATGTTAAACCATTCTTGCATTGCTAGGATTAAATTAACTTGGTCATGATGTACCATCTTCTTAATATATTGTTGAACACAATTTGCTAATATTTTATTAATGATTTTTACATCTAAATTTATTAGGGATATTGGTCTTTAGTGTTCTTTCCTTGATGTGTCCTTGTCTGGTTTTGGTATGAATGTGATACTAGCTTCATAGGATGAAATGGAAAGTGTTCCATTCCTTTCTGTTTCCTGAAATAATTAGTTCTCCTTCAAATGTCCAGTAGACTTCAGCTAGGAGTCTGTCTGCTCCTGGGCTTTTCCTGTGGGAAGGCTTTTTATTACTGTTTTTCTCTAACTTCTGGTTATTGGTCTCTTTAGGTTTTTTATGTCCTCTTGATTCAATTTTGGCAGATTGTATGTATCTAGAAATGCATCTACTTCATCTAGATTTTCCAATTTATTGAAGTATATGTTTTAAAAATAATCCCTAATGATCATCTGGATTTCTGAGATATTTGTGATGATTTTTCCTTTTTCATCTCTAATTTTATTAATTTGGTTCTTCTTTTTCTTTTGGTTATTTGACTAAAGGCTTATCAATTTTGTTTATCTTTTCAAAGAACCAACTCTTCATTAATCCTTTGTTCTGTTTATTTTTAATTCTGAATTTTATTGATTTTGGTCCTAACATTAATTATTTACTTCCTTCTACATGTTTTAGAATTGGTTGTTCTTGTTTTTCAAAGACCATAAGATGCATCATTATATTGTTTATTTGGGAATTTTTATTATTTTCTTATATAGGCACTCATAACTATGAACTTTCTTTTTAGAACCACCCTCATAGTGTCTTGGTTCTGGTATGTTGTATCACTATTTTTTCTAAGAGTTGCTTTGTGGCCTAAAATATGGCTTATTTTTGAGTAGCTTCCATGAGCCACTGGAAAAAATTATATCTGGCTATTGTTGGATGAAATATTCTATAGACATCAGTTAAGTTCATTCCATTTATAATATTTTCATGTCCAATAAGTCTTTACTGAGTTTATGTCTGGAGAAACTATCTACTTGTGAGAAAGATATGTTAAAATCACCTGGTATTATCATCTATCAGAATCTTTAATTAAGTAGTATCTGTTTTATGTAAGTAAGTACACCAGTGTTTGGGGTATAAATATTTCCTATTGTTATTTTTGTTGTTGTTGTATTGTTCCCTTTATAGTATGAAGCGACCTTCTTTTTCCTTCTGATCAACTTTGGCTGGATGTCTGTTTTGTCAGATATGAGCATAGCTATACCTGCTGGTTTTCAGGCTCCATTTTTGTATCAATTTTCATCCTTTCCCTTTTAGTCCATGGGCTGTCTTTGCCTGAAAGTGAGTCTTTTGCAAATAATATATAGATGGGTCTTTAAAAAAATTATTCTGCTAGCCTATGGCTTTTAATTGAAAAGTTGAGGTCATTTACATTCAATTTATTATAGAGAGATGTTATTAATTCCTGCCATTTTGGTTCATTTCTAATGTTTAATTTGTTCCTGTTTCTGTTGCTTAGCTACTCCTCAAATGAGATTTGTTCATTTGTGAGCTTTGGGGTTCGTTTTTATTTCTTCTGTGTAAAGTATATATTTAAGTATTTTCTGTAGTGCTGGCTTAGCAGCCATGGATTCTTTTAGATTTTGCTTATCTTGGAAGGTTTTAATTTCTTATGCAATTCTGAGGGATGGCTTTGATTGATATAGAAATCTCAATCAACAGTTTTGTTTTGTTTTGTTTTCATTTCATGACTTGGAACACGTCTTTCCAAGTCCTCCTGGATTTTAGAGTTTGAGATGAGAAATTGGAAGTAATGCTGATTGACTTGCCTCAAAATGTAACTTGACAACTTTCTTTTGAGGCATTTAAAATTCTATCCCTGTTCTGTATGTTAGGCATTTTAATTATAATGTGTGGCAGAGGGGTTCTTTTTGATTTTGCCTATTTGGGTTTCTGAATGCCTCCTGTATCTGGATTTCCATCTCATTCTCAAGGTTTGGAAATTTATCTGTTATTAATTCCTTGAAGAGGTTATTCATGCCATTAGCCTGCATTTCACAATCCTCTTGTATTCTTAAATTTGGTCCCTTAAAATTGTTCCAGAGTTCTTGTATCTTCTTTAATACTCTGAATGTCCAAGGCTGGCCCCTTGGTCTTCTAGCTTTGAAATTCTGTCTTCAGCATGATCTACTCTATTAGAGAGATTTTTAACTGAACATTTTATTTGATTTATTGTGTCTTTCATTTCCAAGATTTCTGTTGGGTTATTTTAAAATATTTCTCTCTCCTTATTGAATTTCTCATTTGTATACTGTGCTGACTTCCTAATTCAGTTATTTTTCTGTATTCTCTTGGAATTCATTTGATAATTTTTATAATCATTTTTTGAATTCTTTATCTGGTATTTTATCTACTTTCATATCTTTGGAGTCAGTTACTGGTGAAATATGAATTTGAGGATGAATTGGTTAAGACACATACACACACACACATACACACTTCTTGTATTACACTGTTGGGTTTCATGCATCTGTTGGGATAGACTCTTCTCCCATTATTATGTGTGGGCCACTTTGACACACAGTCATCTCTTGCCAAAGTATCCTAGAGTGATCTAGAGTGAGACCCCTCATAAATGTTGTATCGACAGGCTTTGTTCTAATCCTCTGTTTTTGCTTTAGGAGTGGATGTTCATGAGTTGGCCCTGAGTTCCCACCTGGCACAGCCATTCCTCCTTGGGACCTGGTTGTAAGTTTGTGGGTTTTGCTTCTTCTATTCTTTGTATTAAAGTATAGCTGAGGTTTGGATGTGGTTAATTTATGTGTGGAGCAAAGTGCACTCTCTATCCTGTGAACTTGCACTGTCCCTGTAGATTCCCAGCACCTCACAGAAAATGGGGAAACAAATAATAGCAGCAACTGAAGCAAACAACATATGACATTAAAATGAATACCCTGTGCCTACTATGACATCTACAATACTAATTATCACTAAAATAGGCATTGTGGGGTAAGCAATCATAAACAGCAAAAATAACAGATAGGTATGAACTACACAGGCATTAAAGTAAACAGCAGGTGTCAACTCTCCCACAGTACCAATAACTGCATCAACATCAATGATGGGAGCAGGAGTTACATAAACCAAATAGTTTTAAAAGATGGTAAAAATACAGTTAATTAAGATAAAATAAAGGGTGATAGGAAGGTAGAGGAAGATTTGAAATATTCAAAATCTGAAGAGAATGCAGAAGAGATGTAGAAAGTGATAGTTTTAAGGATGGAGGACAGCAAATAGAAAAAACAAAGTAAGTAAAGGGAAAAAGAAGGAAAACAGGAGCATTTGACTTTCGTGGGAGAAGGAAACAGAGAAAAAGAAAAAAAATGAAACAAAAGAGAAAAAAAATCCATAATCCTCAAAAGACAAAGAAAAAATAACAATTGTAAGTTAATGCTAAAGAGGAGAAAAAAGAAATATGTGTATGCATATATCTACAAATCAATCAGCACACCAAGAGCCCCCCCCACTCCAAAACAAAACAAAACAATACGAATCAAAACCGAAGAAGATTCTCAATGAAAAATGAGAGAATTTCTCCATTGAGGTGGTCAAAACAGTCAGCAAAGATGGATGGTCACTGCCGTGCCTAACTGTCCTCCTTTCCCTTTCTCCTGGGCTATGTGCCGAGGGGGTGGGGAGTGGATTTCACCAGGATGAGGTGGGATGGACTGGGAAGCACTGTCACTTGGAGTCTCCTTGGCACAGAGCAGACTGATGCACTCCCAGGGTGGGGTTGCTGCTGAGTTTTATGAGGGGGGTTCTGGTGGTTGGGGCTTAAGTCCGACCAAGCTTTAGGGACTTTGTTGGGTGGCATCTGCTCTGGAGAGATAAGGTCAGCACGCTCCTAAGGCCAGGGCATTGCCAATCTCTGCCAGGAGTCTGGCTCTCAGGGCCCCCAGAGGATTCTACTCACAGGGCAGGGTAGCCAACTATCTCCTCATTCTGCTGCTCGCAGATAGGCTTCCTGGGATTAGTCCCTGAGGGTATTCACACCCACCTGTTGAGTTTCCTGTCCCTCTTCACCTGGTCACATGAGCTGCCAGACCCACAAGGAAAGTCAGTTGCTGTCCCCTCCATTTATCTGACTTGAACCCTTCTGGGTACAGTTTCCTCTGTGCTTGTGTCACGTCACTCAGATTCTGCTAGGTGCACCCGAGGCCGCCACCACGCCGCCACCGCCTGGGCTACAACAGGCATGGCTCTCACCTGTCCCTTCTTGATCCTTGTTCAATGCACTTGAATTTCTGAGTCTCTGAGAGTCTGATTGTCCAGTACTGAATTTCAGTGATTCCTTCACCCACCTCACTAAGCAGCTGCTGGAACCCTGGTCCCCAGAGCGCCTGGAAGGCAGTCCTCTTGAATCTTGGATTTCTTATGTTTTTGAGGCAAAAAGTAACTATTTAAAAATTATTATTATTATTATTATTATTATTATTATTATTATTATTATTATTATTGCTGCTAGTCTATCAGTAATTTCTTTTCATGCCACTGTGGTGAATTCAATTATTGGTTTATTAGCTTTCTCTGTAGTTTTCCAGGATTTTCTACATCCATGATAAAGTCATCTTTAAGAAAAAACCATTTACTTTCTTCCTTGTTCATTTGTATGGTTTGTTTTTCTTCTTTCTTTTCCTTTCCCCCACTGGAGAGGATCTTAGATGTAAGTTTGAATATATGAAATGCCAGCCGTGTTGCCATTGTTACCATTAAGTGTGGCACCAGCTGCACGTTTTCAGATTCCTAGCGTCTGACTGAGGAGGTCCCCTTCTGCTTCTGTGTCGGCCACTGCTTTAAGAACGATGATTGCTGAATGTTGTCAAAGGGGCTTTCTGCCTCTGTTGAGCTGATCAATTTTTAAAATCTTTTATTCTGTTAATAAGTTAAATTTACATAAATTAATTTTTAAAAAGTATTAGTTTTTGACTGACACATATAACATTTGCATGTATTTATGAGGTGCAAAGCGGTGTTTTGATTCATGTGTATATTGGGTAGTGATGAACTCTGGATAATTAGCATATCCATCACCTTAAAGTCTTATCATTTCTTTATAATGAATACATCCCAAATCCTCTCTTCTATTTTGAGATATAAAATACATTATTGTTAATTATATTCTCCCTTTTGTGTCATAGAAAGCCAGAATTTATTCTTCCTATCAAGTTGTAATATTCTACCTATTGACTGGCCTTTCTCTGTCCTCATGAACTCATTTTAAAATATTAAATCTACCTTCCATTTCTAGAATAAATCCTATTTTGTGATGATGTATTTTTTTGTGTGTGTATTTCTGTGCTTGACTTGGTAATATTTTGTTAAGGATTTCTGCATTAATTTTTATGAGGCTATTTGTATTTTTCACAGAATTTCATTGTCATAGTTTGGAAACAGGGTGATGCTGGCCTAACATAACACGTTTAGAAATATCCCCCTTTCTTCAATATTTTGCAATAGATCATGTAAGATTAGTATTATTTTTTTCCTTAAGTGTTTGGTGTTTGATAGAATTAATCAGTAAAACAATATGAACTTGAAGTTTCTTTGTTTTAAATTTTTTTAATTAGGAATTCAGTTTCTTGAATAGATATAAGACTATCCAGATTTTTTTGTTTCTTTCTTATGTGAGTGTTTATATTTCATAATTTTTAAGAAATTTTTCATTTCATCTAAGTAATCATGCTCATTAGCATGAAGTTCTCAGTATTTCCACATGGTACTCTCGGTGTCTGTAGGTTGGTAATATGGTTTCCTTGTGTTGGTTATCTATTGCTGCATAATAAACTACCCCAGAAATGGGGGCGGGGCTTCATACAATAGGAATTTACATTCTCACCCTTCCTGTGGTCAGGACTCTGAGCCTTTCCCATGTGGTTGCAGTAGGATGGCAGTGGGGCTGCCGCTACCTACCAGGCTTCATGTGTTGGAAATTTAATCCCCAATGCAAAAGTGTTGGGAGTAGAAACTGTTAAGAAGTCATCAGGTCGGAGAGCTGGACCCTCATGAACGAATTAATGTTGTCACTGTGGAAGTGGGCTAGTTATTACAAGATGAGTTCGTCAGAAGTTTGGCCCCCTCTTCTCCCTCATGTGTTCTTGTCCTTCCACCATGAGAGGATTCAACCCAAAGGCCTTCAGATGCAGTCCCTCTGTCTTAGGTATCTCAGGCTCCACAGCTGTAAGAAATAAGTTTCTTTTCTTTATCAATTATCCAGTTTGTGGTATTTTGTTATAGCAACATGAAACAGCCTAAAGTATGCTGTCCCCAAATTTCCCAAGGCCCACTCCAATATGGCACCCACAGTCTCAAAGTCCAGAATCTCATCCTCCAAGTCTGCTCTAGGTTCAGGTGGAAATACTTAGGTACAGTTCCCCTCCATACGGAGACCCGAGAACTAAAAAGATAAGTTGTCTCCCATGCTCCCTGTTCCTCAGTCACACACGTGCAATAGTGGGACAGTAGACAGAGACAACTTCTGTGAAATTCTGCTCCAAACAGGGGACCAGGAGAGGAAAAAGGAGAGCTGGGTCCACAGAAATCTCCAAATCCAGCCAGGCAAATGCACCAAGTTCCTTGATGAGGACATGGTTCTCTTGATCATGAGACTTATCTTCTTTGGTTCTCAACTCTTCCTCTGAGCTCTTGGTCTTACCTTCTGAGTCATCTTTCTTTTTTCTCATGAAAGGTAGCGTGCGGCTGCAGCTGAAGAGTCTCTTTAGTCTTTTTCCTGCCAGTAAAACTTTGAGGGTCCAAAGTCTTTGTTCACTTTCTCCTGGATCCTTTCAGCCCAAGATGGCAGTTTCCATTTATATGATTCCTTTAAAAGCCTCTGGATCTGCTGGGAATCTTATGGAGATCAATTCTATTTGGTAAAAGTTACACCCACAAATCTCTCTGAAATAAACTCTTCTCTGTCTTGTGAGTTTGCGGAGGAACACACCTGCAAGCTTCTTAGAAGCCCTATGATTCGTTTCAGAGAATCTGTTAGGAACACCCTTGAAATCTTTAGAGGGTTTTTTTCCCCTTCCCCTCTGACTAAATGGTACGCTGATGTTGCACATCTGATCTTTCTGAGATTTTTAACAAAGGCCATACAGAAAAGCCAGACCCTCAGCTTCATCTTCACAGGATGTTTCCTGGCAGTGCCCTGGATGTGATCTTTGCTCAAAAGCCACATCTCTCTTTTAGCACCTTTTGCAGTCTAGAGAGGCTGAGCACTTCCAAAGCTCCTTCATGTCCCACGATTTTTCCTTAGCATCTCTCTCGCCTCTTACACTTTACTATAAATACTCTAAACACTTTGCCTGTGCAACTTGACTCCCCAGTTCCACTGACTACATCTTTTCTTTCCACATTACTTGAAGTGACAGTGTTGCTAAACTCTCTACCACTACCTCACAAAGACCCTCTTTCCTCCAATTTCCAACAACGAACATAGCACAAGAAATCATCATTGTGGTTAAAAAAAAAAAAAAGGTTGGATATTGGTCAATTAAATGCAGATCACCCTGAAGATCACCCGTTCCTGTTAGTTTTGAGAGTCAGAGGATTATTGACCGTCTGTACTAGGCACATTGTTCTTCAACTTGGTTGCACATTAGAATCCCCTGTGGGAGTGTTTAAATATTTTAGAATTCAAGCTGTACTCCAGAGCCATTTGGCCAGACCCTCTCAAGTTTGAACTCAGTCCTCACTAAAAGCTCCATAGGTGTCAATGTTTGGCCAACTTGGAGAAGCGCAGACCCAGGGCACATACCGTGAGAGTTATCAGGATCAAAATGGACTCCCTTGTGTCAAACAGAAACAAATGAAGCCGTGAGGTTAGGAGCGAAGAGCTCCTAAGTGTAGTGGCCGATAGTGACTATCCTCAAAGACTGAGAGCCACACCTTCAGGAAGGCACCATGACCTTACCCAGAAGGTACTTGTGTAAGGACATCTGCCCAGCAGCTGTCTGACGTCACCTTTATCATTGATCATCGTGACCAAGGATTAGTGCTTTAAAACATTGTGCCTAATCTTTGTCATCTTTGTCTTTAGGAACCTCCCCTTGCTTCAACCTCTTGAATAGGCTTGATCCTGCTTCAATTTAAGTTTCTTTGCATTCCTCTAGGTTGATACATTTTCTGGGATTGGACTTATGTGGTCTAGGACATTTACCTGCTTCTCCAGCCCTGTTATGGCTTGGATGTGAGGTGTCCCCCCAAATATCATGGGTGAGACAATGCAAGAAGGTTCAGAGGAGAAATGATTGGGTTGAGAGATTCTTTTTTTTTTTTTTTTTTTTTAATGGTGCTGGGGATCGAACCCAGGGCTTTGTGCATGTGAGGCAAGCACTCCACCAACTGAGCTGTATCCCCAGCCCCAGGAGGTGGGAGTCTGAACCCAATCCGTGGATTAATCCCTGATGAGATTAACTGAGTGGTGACTGAAGGCAGGTAGGATGTGGCCAGAGGGCGTGGTGAATTTGGGGAGAGGCTAAGCTGTTTCCCTCCCCCACCCTCTCCTCACCTTGAGCCCTGAGGATTGGAGCAGCCTTCTGTGGACTAGGACCTCTGAAATTGTGAGCCCTCAAATAAACTCTTCCTCCTCTATAATTGGTCAGATCCTTTAGTCGCAGCAGCAAAAAAGCTGACTAAAATAAGCCTAACACTGATTGGAAAGTTAAAACTTGAATGCTAGGATTTCCCTGTTAGAGGTCAACATCTGAAATTCATTTTGAAGTAAACAATGGAATAACTTGTTCTGAAAGTAGAAAATTAGAATAGCTAACCCATCACCCTGTGCTTAGTTAATTTCCTTTATCATGCCCCCTGGTGCCTGTGATTTTAAGTTTTCTCTGGCGAACCCTGGGAAATGTACACTTAAAAAATTCTGCTTGTTGTGTCTGTAGGTTCCTTAAATTTGTGAGGTTTGTTGCCAACCCCCCCCCCCCCCCCACCGCCTTACCTTTCAGACCTGTCTTCTGGTTGTAGAGCGCTAGTTGGTTCCTCTCTTAGTTTTCCAGCACTAATAGGGTTTATTTTTAAATTCCTTTATTTTTTACTTTGGTGAGTACCCAAGAGGAGCCATGCAATACTGTGAATTCAGGTAGTTAGTTAATGTTCATTGAGCACTTAGTATGTGCCAACTCCTTTCCTGAGAGCGCTTCATCTACCAGACCATTAATCAACTTGTGAGGAAGGTGTCACTATTATTTCAGAGATAAAGAAACCAAAGTCTGTGGTGGGTTAATTAGCTCACCCAAGATCACATGCTGAGCGCTGGGGCTGGGAAAGGAGCCCTGCCACTCTGGTTCCAGGGAAAGGTTTGTAGGCACAGGTACAATTCTTCTCTATCTTCTGTGCCCCTTCTTGGTGCAGGTTGCTGAAGGCTGGGGTAGAGCTGGGAACCTGAGCATGTGGAACACTGGGGATAATTGATTTTTAAGGAGAAAGAGAAAGCTCTTTAGGGACCAGGGAAAAGATCCCCACCACACTGAGAGAGCAGGCGAGGGAGCAGGACTGGAGGGTAACACCTTTCAGAATTCTCCAGGCGACCATATTTCTAGAGGCGGGGTACCCGCAGGACCTGTCTCCTCTGCACTTTGCAATTCTTTACAATAGACCTACAGAACATTTTTTTTCTTTTAGGGTTATATTTTTTAATTTTAATTTTTTCCTTTAAATGTTCTACTGCCAATGCTTAAGAAAAAGCAAGAAGGAAAGGGGTGATTCCCCCCGCCCCCCGCCAATAACAAACTTATGAGAATTAGAAAAGATCCTGGGACCTTCCAGAATTCCTATAGGAAATCCCTCTACTTCTGATTATTTCTGTCTTTTAGTAGCTGGAAGATCTAATGGCCTTTTTAGTTCCTGAGGGTAGAACTCATGGAAAACTAAAATTTCAGGACTATAATTTTTTCAGGCAAAATTTTACTTGTTTTCCCAATATATAAATACTTCAAGGTAGCATTCTGGAGATACAGGTTTATTTAGCAAATATGTACTTATGCATTTTCCTAATTATTACACAGTCAGTTGATGGGAATACTGAATCTACTCTGAAGGACACTAAAACTGGAAATGATTGTGGCTGACATTTGTAGTCTTACATATGTTTCAATATGCAATTCACTTCTGTAATCTGTTTTGAATATACAATATTAAGAAAATCCTGATCCAAACAGATAAGTAGCTTACCTTGCAATTTCAAGATTCTCTTCAATCCAACTGATGAAAGCATTAGAGAGGATTGTAGGACATTTTTTTGTTTCAAAGTTGAATTGCCGACAATATCTACCAACTAGCTCACTTCCTTATCATAAATATCTGTCAGTCAATAAGCATTCTATGCTTACAATAAATGCTAAGTCTATCCATTTTATGACAGTAATATGATGAAATGTATTCTGATATTGTGTGTTAGTTATAGCTAGGACAGGCTGAATAAATGTGCCTGAACCTTCATGGCTCTGTACAAGGGCCTAGAGGAGAGCCTACTGTCTTGCTGGCATACAATAGATGTTTGTTGAATGAATGAATGAATGAATGAATGCATGCACAAACCAACTGTGACTGACATCTTTTTAAGCATCGGTTTCTGTCTACATTTTTATTTTTAATCTTTGATTTTCACTTGTGCATGTTTGAATTTTTAAAAGATCAGTGAAGAGCCACATGCACCATAATCAATGACTCATTTACAAGAATTTCAAATATATCCGCAGATCTGGCAGAAGAAGCTTTTTTTTTTTTTTTTTTCTCTAAGGTCTTCCTTGAAAAGATTTGCTAGGCAGTCTGAAGTTAACCCATTGGTGGTTGTTTGCCATATCAAATTAAGCATGAAACATGTTTGAGATTGTGTTGATTCTTATTACAGTTTTGGAAAATCAGATGAAAAACTTGAATCAAAACATTGGTAGACCTTCCAATTCCATGCAATTTCCCTTAACTCTCACTTTCCCTCCCGCCTATCATCCCTGTTTAATGTTATTCTTCTTCTCCAGCTCTTCGTCTCTACCCTGTCCTTGGTTACTCCCCTTATATCAAAGAAGACATTTGACATTTGTTTTTTAAGGATTGGCTAGCTTCACTTAGCATAATCTGCTCTAATGCCATCCATTTCCCTCCAAATTCTATGTGACACAGCAATCTGTATACGGGGTAAAAATGGGAGTTCATAACCCACTTGAATCAATCTGTGAAATATGGTATATTAAGAACTATGTAATGTTTTGAACAACCAACAATAAAATAAAATAAAAAAAAAAAACATTGGTAGAGCCCAGTGTGGTGGTGCACAACTATAATCCCAGAGCTCAGGAGGCTGGGGCAGGAGGCTCACAAGTTCAGGTTCAGCCTCAGCAACTTAGTAAGGCCCTAAGTAATTTAGTATGACCCTGTCTCAAAACGAAAAATGAAAAGGGCTGGGGATATAGCTCAGTGGTTAAACACCTCTGGGTTCAATGCTTAGTACAAACAAATAAACAAACAAACATTTGTGGAACCCCAAAACCCATCATGAACTCAAGTAGCCTGGGTTCCAAGGCCAGCAGTTGGAATCCACTCCTGATGTTTCTGTGGACTACTTCCTCTAGGAAGGCCCATGGTCACCATGCATCAAGGCAGTGGATGTACTCAAAGGCCATTCCTGTGCCTCGTGGATTGAAAAAGTCACCCCCGCTCACTCAACCAAGTTACATGACTGATTTTTTTTATTGGTTTTTCCAAAAATTACAAAGCTCATGATATATCATCTTTCATACATTTGACTCAATTGGGTTATGAACTCCCATTTTTACCTCAAATACAAATAGCAGAATCACATCGGTTGCACACTCACATTTTTACATAATGCCATATTAGTGACTGTTGTATTCTGCTGCCTTTTCTATCCCCTACTATCCCCCCTCCCCTCCCCTCCCATCTTCCCTCTCTACCTCATCTGCTGTTATTCAATTCTCTCCCTTGTTTCCCTCCCCCTTTCCCCTCACAACCTCTTATATGTAATTTTGTGTAACATTGAGGGTCTCCTACCATTTCCATATGCTTTCCCTTCTCTCTCCCTTTCTCTCCCCCCACTCGTCTTTGTTTAATGTTAATCTTTTCCTCATGCTCTTCCTCCCTCCTCTGTTCTTAGTTGCTCTCTTTATATCAAAGAAGACATTTGGCATTTGTTTTTTAAGGATTGGCTAGCTTCGCTTAGCATAATCTGCTCTAATGCCATCCATTTCCCTGCAAATTCCATGATTTTGTCATTTTTTAGTGCTGCATAATACTCCATTGTGTATAGATGCCACTTTTTTTATCCATTCATCTATTGAAGGGCATCTAGGTTGGTTCCACAGTCTAGCTATTGTGAATTGTGCCGCTATGATCACTGATGTGGCAGTATCCCTGTAGCATGCTCTTTTAAGGTCCTCAGGGAATAGAACAAGAAGGGGAATAGCTGGGTCAAATGGTGGATCCATCCCCAGCTTTCCCAGGAATCTCCATACTGCTTTCCAAATTGGCCGCACCAATTTGCAGTCCCACCAGCAATGTACAAGTGTACCCTTTTCTCCACATCCTCGCCAGCACTTGTTGTTGTTTGACTTCATAGTGGCTGCCAATCTTACTGGAGTGAGATGGTATCTTAGGGTGGTTTTGATTTGCATTTCTCTAACTTCTAGAGATGGTGAGCATTTTTCCATGTACTTGTTGATTGATTGTATGTCCTCCTCTGTGAAGTTTCTGTTCAGGTCCTTGGCCCATTTGTTGATTGGGTTATTTGTTATCTTATTGTTTAATTTTTTGAGTTCTTTGTATATTCTGGATATTACGGCTCTATCTGAAGTGTGAGGGGTAAAAATTTGTTCCCAGGATGTAGGCTCTCTATTTACCTCTCTTATTGTTTCTCTTGCTGAGAAAAAACTTTTTTTTGTTTAAGTAAGTCCCATTTGTTGATTCTTGTTATTAACTCTTGTGCTATGGGCATCCTATTAAGGAATTTGGAGCCCGACCCCACAGTATGTAGATCGTAGCCAACTTTTTCTTCTATCAGACACAGTGTCTCTGATTTGATATCTAGCTCCTTGATCCATTTTGAGTTAACTTTTGTGCATGGCGAGAGAAAGGGATTCAGTTTCATTCTGTTGCATATGGATTTCCAGTTTTCCCAGCACCATTTGTTGAAGATGCTGTCCTTCCTCCATTGCATTTTTAGCCATTTTTAGCCCCTTTATCAAATATAAGAAAGTTGTAATTTTGTGGATTGGTTTCTGTGTCCTCTATTCTGTACCATTGGTCCACCCGCCTGTTTTGGAACCAGTACCACGCTGTTTTTGTTACTATTGCTTTGTAGTACAGTTTGAACTCTGGTATCACTATACATCCAGATTCACACTTCTTGCTTAGAATTGCTTTTGCTATTCTGGGTCTTTTGTTTTTCCATATGAATTTCATGATTGCTTTATCTATTTCTACAAGAAATGCCATTGGGATTTTGATTGGCATCGCATTAAACCTGTAGAGAACTTTGGGGAATATCGCCATTTTGATGATGTTAGTTCTGCCTATCCATGAACAGGGTATATTTTTCCATCTTCTGAGATCTTCTTCTATCTCTGTCTTTAGGGTTCTGTAGTTTTCATTGTATAAATCTTTCACCTCTTTTGTTAGGTTGATTCCCAAGTATCTTATTTTCTTTGAGGATATTGTGAATGGAGTGGTTTTCCTCATTTCCACTATTATCACTATTTGTTGCTGATATACAGGAATGGCTTTGATTTATGCATATTGATTTTATATCCTGCCACTTGCTGAATTTATTTATTTATTTATTTTTATTGGTTGTTCACAACATTACAAAGCTCTTGACATATCCTATTTCATACATTAGAATCAAGTGGGTTATGAACTCCCATTTTTACCCCAAATACAGATTGCAGAATCACATCGGTTACACATCACATTTTTACATACTGCCATATTAGTGACTGTTGTATTCTGCTGCCTTTCCTATCCTCTACTATCCCCCCTCCCCTCCCCTCCCATCTTCTCTCTCTACCCCATCTACTGTAATTCATTTCCCTCAATGTTTGTTATCCCATTCCCCTCATAACCTCTTATGTAATTTTGTATAACAATGAGGGTCTCCCTCCATTTCCATGTGATTTCCCTTTTTTTCTCCCTTTCCCTCCCACCTCATGTCTCTGTTTAATGTTAATCTTTTCTTCCTGCTCTTCCTCCCTGTTCTGTTCTTAGTTGCTCTCATTATATCAAAGAAGACATTTGGTATTTGTTTTTTAGGGATTGGCTAGCTTCACTAAGCATAATCTGCTCTAGTGCCATCCATTTCCCTGCAAATTCCGTGATTTTGTCATTTTTAGTGCTTCATAATACTCCATGGTGTATAAATGCCACATTTTTTTTATCCATTCATCTATTGAAGGGCATCTGGGTTGATTCCACAGTCTTGCAATTGTGAATTGTGCTGCTATGAACATCGATGTGGCAGTATCCTTGTAGCATGCTCTTTTAAGATCTTCAGGGAATAGTCTGAGAAGGGCAATAGCAGGGTCAAATGGTGGTTCCATTCCCAGCTTTCCCAGGAATCTCCAAACTGCTTTCCAAATTGGCCGCACCAATTTGCAGTCCCACCAGCAGTGTACAAGAGTACCCTTTTCCCCACATCCTCTCCAGCACTTGTTGTTGTTTGACTTCATCATGGCTGCCAATCTTACTGGGGTGAGATGGTATCTTAGGGTGGTTTTGATTTGCATTTCTCTGACTGCTAGAGATGGTGAGCATTTTTTCATGTACTTGTTGATTGATTGTATGTCCTCCTCTGTGAAGTGTTTGTTCATGTCCTTGCCCATTTGTTGATTGGGTTATTTGTTTTCTTATTGTCTAATTTTTTGAGTTCTGTGTATACTCTGGATATTAGGGCTCTATCTGAAGTGTGAGGAGTGAAAATTTGTTCCCAGGATGTAGGCTCCCTATTTACCTCTCTTATTGTTTCTCTTGCTGAGAAAAAACTTTTAAGTTTAATTAAGTCCCATTTGTTGATTCTTGTTGTTAACTCTTGTGCTATGGGTGTCCTATTAAGGAATTTGGAGCCCGACCCCACAATATGTAGATCGGAGCCAACTTTTTCTTCTATCAGACGGAGAGTCTCTGATTTGATATCTAGCTCCTTGATCCACTTTGAGTTGACTTTTGTGCATGGCGAGAGAAAGGGATTCAGTTTCATTTTGTTGCATATGGATTTCCAGTTTTCCCAACACCATTTGTTGAAGATGCTATCCTTCCTCCATTGCATGTTTTTAGCTCCTTTATCAAATATAAGATAGTTGTAACTTTGTGGATTAGTCTCTGTGTCCTCTATTCTGTACCATTGGTCCACCCGCCTGTTCTGGTACCAGTACCATGCTGTTTTTATTACTATTGCTCTGTAATATAGTTTGAAATCTGGTATCGCTATACCGCCTGATTCACACTTCCTGCTTAGAATTGTTTTTGCTATTCTGGGTCTTTTATTTTTCCATATGAATTTCACGATTGCTTTATCTATTTCTACAAGAAATGCCATTGGGATTTTGATTGGCATTGCATTAAACCTATAGAGAACTTTTGGTAATATCGCCATTTTGATGATGTTAGTTCTGCCTATCCATGAACAAGGTATATTTTTCCATCTTCTAAGATCCTCTTCTATTTCTCTCTTTAGGGTTCTGTAGTTTTCATTGCATAGGTCTTTCACCTCTTTTGTTAGGTTGATTCCCAAGTATTTTAATTTTTTTGAGGATATTGTGAATGGAGTGTTTTTCCTCATTTCCGTTTCAGAAGTTTTGTCGCTGATATACAGAAATGCCTTTGATTTATGTGTGTTGATTTTATATCCTGCCACTTTGCTGAATTCATTTATTAGTTCTAGTAGTTTTTTTGTAGACCCTTTTGGGTCTTCTAGGTATAGAATCATGTCATCTGCAAATAGTGATAATTTAAGTTCTTCTTTTCCTATTTTTATGCCTTTAATTTCTTTCGTCTGTCTAATTGCTCTGGCCAATGTTTCGAGAACTATATTGAATAGAAGTGGTGATAGAGAGCATCCCTGTCTTGTTCCAGATTTTAGAGGGAATGCCTTCAACTTTTCTCCATTCAGAATGATGCTAGCCTGAGGCTTAGCATAGATAGCTTTTACAATGTCGAGGTAAGTTCCTGTTATCCCTAATTTTTCTAATGTTTTGAACATAAAGGGATGCTGTACTTTGTCAAATGCTTTCTCTGCATCTATCGAGATGATCATATGGTTCTTATCTTTAAGTCTATTGATGTGGTGAATAACATTTATTGATTTCCGTATATTGAACCATCCTTGTATCCCAGGGATGAATCCTACTTGATCATGGTGCACAATTTTTTTGATGTGCCTTTGTATCTGATTCGCCAGAATTTTATTGAGGATTTTTGCATCTAGGTTCATCAGAGATATTGGTCTGTAGTTTTCTTTCTTTGAGGTGTCTTTGTCTGGTTTCGGAATCAGGGTGATGTTGGCCTCATAGAATGAATTTGGCAGAGCCCCTCTTTTTCTATTTCCTGAAATAACTTGAAAAGTATTGGTATTAATTCTTCTTTAAAGGTTTTGTAAAACTCCGCTGTATACCCATCCGGTCCTGGGCTTTTCTTGGTTGGAAATCTTTTGATTGCTTCTTCTATTTCATCTATTGATATTGGTCTGTTTAAATTGTGTGTATCCTCCTGACTCAGTCTGGGCAAATCATATGACTTAAGGAATTTATCGATGTCTTCACTATCTTCTATTTTATTGGAATATAGGTTTTCAAAATAATTTCTAATTGTCTTCTGTATTTCTGAAGTGTTTGTTGTAATATTGCCTTTTTCATCCCGTATGTTAGTAATTTGAGTTCTCTCTCTTCTTCTCTTCGTTAGTATGGCTAGGAGTCTTGTCGATCTTATTTATTTTTTCAAATAACCAACTTTTTGTTTTGTTAATTTTTTCAATAGTTTCTTTTGTTTCAATTTCATTGATTTCTTCTCTGATTTTAATTAATTCTTGCCTTCTGCTACATTTCTGTTGTTTTGCTCTTCCTTTTCTAGGGCTTTGAGATGAAGTGTGAGCTCATTTATTTGTTGGTTTTTCCTTTTTTTGAGGAATGACCTCCAGGCGATGAATTTCCCTCTTAAAACTGCTTTCATTGTGTCCCATAGATTCCGATATGTTGTGTCTGTATTTTCATTTATCTCTAAGAATTTTTTGATTTCCTCCTTTATGTCTTCTATAACCCATTGATCATTCAGTAACGTATTGTTCATTGTCCATGTGATGTAGGATTTTTCCTTCCTTCTTTTATCATTGATTTCAAGTTTCATTCCATTATGATCTGATAAAGTGCATGGTATTATCTCTACCCCTTTATATTTACTGAGGGTTGCCCTATGGCATAATATATGATCTATTTTTGAGAAGGATCCATGTGCTACTGAGAAAAAAGTATATCCACTTGATGATGGCTGATATATTCTATATATGTCAGTTAAGTCTATGTTATTGATTGTGATATTGAGGTCAATAGTTTCTTTATTCAACTTTTGTTTGGAGGATCTGTCCAATGGTGAGAGAGGTGTGTTGAAGTCACCCATGATTATTGTGTTGTGGTCTGTTTGATTCTTGAACTTGAGGAGAGTTTTTTTTTTCTACATCATTTTTTTTTATTGGTTGTTCACAACATTACAAAGCTCTTGACATATCATATTTCATACATTAGATTGAAGTGGGTTATGAGCCCCCAATTTTACCCCAAATGCAGATTGCAGAATCACGTCGGTTACACATCCACAATTTTACATAATTCCCTATTAGTAATTGTTGTATTCTGCTACCTTTCCTATCCCCTACTATCTCCCCTCCCCTCCCCTCCCATCTTCTCTCTCTACCCCATCTACTGTAATTCATTTCTCTCCTTGTTTATTTTCCCATTTCCCTCACAACCTCTTATATGTAATTTTGTATAGCAATGAGGGTCTCCCTTCATTTCCATGCAATTTCCCTTTTCTCTCCCTTTCCCTCCCATCTCATGTCTCTGTTTAATGTTACTCTTTTCTTCCTACTCTTCCTCCCTGCTCTGTTCATAGTTGCTCTCATTATATCAAAGAAGACATTTGGTATTTGTTTTTTAGGGATTGGCTAGCTTCACTAAGCATAATCTGCTCTAGTGCCATCCATTTCCCTGAAAATTCTATGATTTTGTCATTTTTTATTGCTGCATAGTACTCCATTGTGTATAGATGCCACATTTTTTTTATCCATTGAAGGGCATCTGGGTTGGTTCCACAGTCTATCTATTGTGAATTGTGCTGCTATGAACATCAATGTGGCAGTATCCCTGTAGCATGCTCTTTTAAGGTCTTCAGGGAATAGTCCGAGAAGGGCAATAGCAGGGTCAAATGGTGGTTCCATTCCCAGCTTTCCCAGGAATCTCCAAACTGCTTTCCAAATTGGCCGCACCAATTTACAGTCCCACCAGCAATGTACAAGTGTACCCTTTTCTCCACATCCTCGCCAGCACTTGTTGTTGTTTGACTTCATAGTGGCTGCCAATCTTACTGGAGTGAGATGGTATCTTAGGGTGGTTTTGATTTGCATTTCTCTGACTGTTAGAGATGGTGAGCATTTTTTCATGTATTGTTGATTGATTGTATGTCCTCCTCTGAGAAGTTTCTGTTCAGGTCCTTGGCCCATTTGTTGATTGGGTTATTTGTTATCTTATTGTCTAATTTTTTGAGTTCTTTTTATACTCTGGATATTAGGGCTCTATCTGAAGTGTGAGGAGTAAAAATTTGTTCCCAGGATGTAGGCTCCCTATTTACCTCTCTTATTGTTTCTCTTGCTGAGAAAAAACTTTTCAGTTTAAGTAAGTCCCATTTGTTGATTCTAGTTGTTAACTCTTGTGCTATGGGTGTCCTATTAAGGAATTTGGAGCCCGACCCCACAATCTGTAGATCGGAGCCAACTTTTTCTTCTATCAGACACAGAGTCTCTGATTTGCTATCAAGCTCCTTGATCCATTTTGAGTTAACTTTTGTGCATGGCGAGAGAAAGGGATTCAGTTTCATTTTGTTGCATATGGATTTCCAGTTTTCCCAGCACCATTTGTTGAAGATGCTATCCTTCCTCCATTGCATGCTTTTAGCCCCTTTATCAAATATAAGATAGTTGTAACTTTGTGGATTAGTCTCTGTGTCCTCTATTCTATACCATTGGTCCACCCGCCTGTTTTGGTACCAGTACCATGCTGTTTTTGTCACTATTGCTCTGTAATATAGTTTGAAATCTGGTATCGCTATACCGCCTGATTCACACTTCCTGCTTAGAATTGCTTTTGCTATTCTGGGTCTTTTATTTTTCCATATGAATTTCATGATTGCTTTATCTATTTCTACAAGAAATGCCGTTGGGATTTTGATTGGCATTGCATTAAACCTATAGAGAACTTTTGGTAATATCGCCATTTTGATGATGTTAGTTCTGCCTATCCATGAACAGGGTATATTTTTCCATCTTCTAAGATCTTGTTCTACTTCTCTCTTTAGGGTTCTGTAGTTTTCATTGTATAAATCTTTCACCTCTTTTGTTAGGTTGATTCCCAAGTATTTTTTTTTTTTGAGGATATTGTGAATGGAGTGTTTTTCCTCATTTCCATTTCAGAAGTTTTGTCGCTGATATACAGAAGTACCTTTGATTTATGTGTGTTGATTTTATATCCTGCCACTTTGCTGAATTCATTTATTAGTTCTAGTAGTTTCTTTGTAGACCCTTTTGGGTCTTCTAGGTATAGAATCATGTCATCTGCAAATAGTGATAATTTAAGTTCTTCTTTTCCAATTTTTATGCCTTTAATTTCTTTCGTCTGTCTAATTGCTCTGGCCAGTGTTTCAAGAACTATATTGAATAGAAGTGGTGATAGAGGGCATCCCTGTCTTGTTCCAGATTTTAGAGGGAATGCCTTCAACTTTTGTCCATTCAGAATGATGCTAGCCTGAGGCTTAGCATAGATAGCTTTTACAATGTCGAGGTAAGTTCCTGTTATCCCTAGTTTTTCTAATGTTTTGAACATAAAGGGATGCTGTACTTTGTCGAATGCTTTTTCCGCATCTGTCGAGATGATCATATGCTTCTTATCTTTAAGTCTATTGATGTGGTGAATAACATTTATTGATTTCCGTATGTTGAACCATCCTTGCATCCCAGGGATGAATCCTACTTGATCATGGTGCACAATTTTTTTGATGTGTTTTTGTATTCGATTCGCCAGAATTTTATTCAGGATTTTTGCATCTAGGTTCATTAGAGATATTTGTCTGTAGTTTTCTTTCTTTGAGGTGTCTTTGTCTGGTTTCGGAATCAGGGTGATGTTGGCCTCATAGAATGAATTTGGAAGAGCTCCCTCTTTTTCTATTTCCTGAAATAACTTGAAAAGTATTGGTATTAATTCTTCTTTAAAGGTTTTGTAAAACTCCACTGTATACCCATCCGGTCCAGGGGTTTTCTTGGTTGGTAGTCTTTTGATGGCTTCTTCAATTTCATCCATTGATATTGGTCTGTTCAAATTGTGTGTATCCTCCTGACTCAGTGTGGGCAAATCATATGACTTAAGAAATTTATCGATGTCTTCACTATCTTCTATTTTATTGGAATATAGGTTTTCAAAATAATTTCTAATTGTCTTCTGTATTTCTGTAGCATCTGTTGTGATATTGCCTTTTTCATCCCGTATGTTATTAATTTGAGTTCTCTCTCTTCTTCTCTTCGTTAACATGACTAAAGGTCTGTTGATCTTATTTATTTTTTCGAAGAACCAAGTTTTAGTTTTGTTAATTTTTTCAGTAGTTTCTTTTGTTTCAATTTCATTGATTTCCGCTATGATTTTAATTATTTCTTGCTTTCTGCTACATTTGCTGTTGTTTTGCTCTTCCTTTTCTAGGGCTTTGAGATGAAGTGTGAGCTCATTTATTTGTTGGTTTTTTCTTTTTTTGAGGAATGACCACCAGGCGATGAATTTTCCTCTTAAAACTGCTTTCATTGTGTCCCATAGATTCCGATATGTTGTGTCTGTATTTTCATTTATCTCTAAGAATTTTTTGATTTCCTCCTTTATGTCTTCTGTAACCAATTGATCATTCAGTAACATATTGTTCATTTTCCATGTGATGTAGGATTTTTCCTTCCTTCTTTTATCATTGATTTCAAGTTTCATTCCATTATGATCAGATAAGATGCATGGTATTATCTCCACCCCTTTATATTTACTGAGGGTTGCCCCATGGCATAATGTATGGTCTATTTTTGAGAAGGATCCATGTGCCGCTGAGAAAAAAGTATATCCATTTGATGATGGTTGATATATTCTATATATGTCAGTTAAGTCTAGGTTATTGATTGTGATATTGAGTTCTATAGTTTCTTTATTCAACTTTTGTTTGGAGGATCTGTCCAATGGTGAGAGAGGTGTGTTGAAGTCACCCATAATTATTGTGTTGTGGTCTATTTGATTCTTGAACTTGAGGAGAATTTGTTTTATGAATGTCGCAGCACCATTATTCGGTGCATAAATATTGATAATTGTTATGTCTTGTTGGTGAATGGTTCCTTTTAACAGTATATAATGACCTTCTTTATCCCTTTTGATTAACTTAGTCTTGAAGTCGATTTTATTCGATATGAGGATGGCCACTCCTGCTTGCTTACAAGGACCGTGTGCGTGGTATATTTTTTCCCATCCTTTCACCTTCAGCCTGTGTATGTCTTTTCCAATCAGATGTGTCTCCTGGAGGCAGCATATTGTTGGATTTGTTTTTTTAATCCATGATACCAGCCTATGTCGCTTTATTGGAGAGTTTAAGCCATTAACATTCAGAGTTACTATTGATATATGGTTTGTACTTCCATCCATGTTTGATTATTTATCCTTTTTTAAAAAAAATTTAGTTTGTTTCTCCATGATTATCTTTCCCCTCGCCCTCTGTTTACCGAGGCACTTCCCACTGATGGTTTTGGTTATTGTTTTTCATTTCTTCCTCGTATAGTGTTTTGCTCAAAATGCTTTGCAATGCTGGTTTTCTGGCTGCAAATTCTTTTAACTTTTGTTTATCATGAAAGATTTTTATTTCGTTGTCATACCTGAAGCTTAATTTGGCTGGATACAGAATTCTTGGTTGGCATCCATTGCCTTTCGGTGTTTGAAATACATTTTTCCATGACCTTCTTGCTTTCAGTGTCTGTGATGAAAAATCTCTTGGTAACCTTATTGGTTTACCCCTGAATGTAATCTGTCTCCTTTCTCTTGTAGCTTTTAATATTTTCTCTTTGTTCTGTATATTGGATATCTTCATAACAATGTGTCTTGGCATTGGTCTACTGTGATTTTGTGTGCTCGGTGTCCTGTATGCATCTTCAATTTGTATATCTGTTTCCTTTTTTATTTCTGGAAAGTTTTCTGTAATTATTTCATTTAGCAGGTTACTTATTCCCTTGGTTTGAATCTCTGTACCTTCTTCTATCCCAATGACTCATAAGTTTGGTTTTTTTATGTTATCCCATAACTCTTGGATGTTTTTCTCGTGATTTTTTACCAGCCTTTCTGAGTTGGCTAGACTCTTTTCAAGATGATATATTTTGTCTTCATTATCTGACGTTCTGGCTTCTAATTGCTCCACTCTGTTAGTGATACTCTCAATTGAGCTTTTAATTTGGTTTTCATTTCCTTCATTTCTAGAATTATTGTTTGATTATTTTTTATAATCTCTATCTCCTGATAAGGATGCTTAACTTCTTCTTTTATCTGTTTATGTAATTCATTCTCAATGTGTTCTTTTGCCGCTTGAATTTGCTGTCTTGTATCCTCTTTAAGGTTGCATTCCATCTGTCTAAGGTGTTCCTTGAGTTCTTTATATGACCATTTTTCTGATGACTCTAGGTCTTCCTGAATATTTAGGCTGTCCTGCATTGTTTGTACTCCTTTTCCTCCTTGCTTTTTGAAGCTGCTCATGTTACTTCTTGTTCTGTTTGACTGCTGAGTTACTGTTTACTCCTATAAATTTATTTGATGCTTGGGAGGAAAGGTATTAGAAGGGAAGGGAAGAAGTCACTAAAGAGAATGAGAGTAAGCAGGTAGAATTCAAGGAAGGGGGGATAAGATAATTGAAAAGAAATGCAAAGACAAAAGAAGAAAAAAATAGGAAATAAAAATAGAAAAAAAAATTTTAAGAAAATAATAAAACAAATTAAAATTAGAAGAAAAAAAATTTAAAAAAAATTGTAAAAAAGAAATTTAAAAAAATAAGAAAGAAAAATGAAAATGAAAGAAAAACCCAAATCAAAAAAAAAAAAGAGAAAAGAAAAAAAAAACCTAATAAATGCAGTCTTAGAGTTTGATTAACTTCTCTTCCAGTAGGTGGCGCTGTGCCCACCAGGCCAAGTTTCTCCTGTCAATACACGGGAACCAATCACTGTGCAGCAGCTCCTCCCAGACTGGGCGAGTCTCCAATCCTGAGTGCCTAGGGCCTCCTCTTGTGTCTAGTCACTTCCCACTTTTCCTCTAGCCAGGCCCCTCTCACGGGTGCCGCTCACCACAGTACTGGCTACACGCCAGGTCTGCTGCTCCCGGGAGCCCTGTTTTCATGAACGACTGGGCACACTCTTCCAGTTTGCCATTCCCTCAGACCCTAAGTTTGTAGAGCTTGGGGCTGAGAATCCTCAGTGAATTTTACTTGCCCTCCAGTAGCCACGCCCCTGGTAGCTGGTGCAGGAGACCTCAGCTGTCAGCACTGGTGGGAGCGGTAATTCCGCGCCGCGGGTCCCACACCACCTCCGATTCCCTCGGGCTGGCTATCGCGCTCACGGGAGAGCTGGGAGGGGCCCTTACGGGAGAGCTGGGAGGGGCCCTTAAGGTTTCCCCGATGTGTGGAGAGGGAAGGCTAGGGAATTACACACCTGTAGCCACAGGTTTCAATGAAGTTATCTCCTCTGCCGCAGTCTGATGATGTCAGATCTCTGCCATGGTGGTATCTCTTGCAAATGGTGACAGTTCGTTTCCCTTTGCCGGGCGACCAATGCAACGGGTGGGTCCTTACTGTCTCTCCCAAGCCCCGTTTCAAACCTGTGGCCACTACCTATGAAGGCTCGGTAGGCATTTACCTCCGTAGGATGAGAAGGGCTGACCAGTTGTTTCAGTCGGATGGATTAGTGCTGAGTCACAGCTGTTTGTCTGTGGGAAGCAGGCGAACAGTTAATTATTTCTTGTCTTCTACTACATTTGCTGTTGTTTTGCTCTTCCTTTTCTAGGTTTTTGAGGTGTAGTGTGAGTTCATTTATTTGTTGGTTATTTCTTTTGTTGAGGAAAGAACTCCCAGAAATGAATTTCCCTCTTAAAACTGCTTTCATGTGTCCCATAGATTCTGGTATGTTGTGTCTGTATTGTCATTTGTCTCTAAGAATTTTTTTATCTCTTCCTTTATGTCTTCTGTAACCCATTGATCATTCAGTAACATATTGTTCATTTTCCATGTGATGTAGGATTTTTCCTTCCTTCTTTTATCATTGATTTCCAGTTTCATTCCATTATGATCAGATAAAATGCATGGTATTATCTCCACCCCTTTATATTTACTAAGAGTTGCCCTATGGCATAATATATGGTCTATCTTTGAGTAGGATCCATGTGCTGCTGAGAAGAATGTGTATCCACTTGATGATGGTTGATATATTCTATATATGACATGACTGATTTTTTAAAACCTTTCTGTTCAAGGTACCACCTAAAAACTTTACATTGATTGACTCATTCAGTACTTAAAACAACCCTATTCAGCAGCTATTAGCTGCTCACCATTCCTATTTACAGTTGAAGGAACTGAAGTAAAGAAGTCAAACAGCTGGGAGATGTCAGAGCAGGGACTTGATTTTCTCTTCCTAACCCACTCTGAAGCCTGTACCTAGGACCACCGCCATACGCTGGTAGAAAATGGAGGCTTCCTGAAGCCAACTTGCTGAAAAATGCAGCCTGAGACTTTTATATTTTTCCTTTATTTGGATCTCAATAATAATGATATCAAGACTGTACATAAGTATATATTGGTTCACGTGATATTGGTAAATTCAGGGCTTGGTTTTAATTCCAGACAATCATATATCAACTTTGAGCAGAACTGTCAGCACATCAGTCTCAAATGCCAGTTCTAATGAGATGTTATTTAAAGATTCTTTAAAGGTATCTCATTTCTTTAAAGAAAAGATTAGTACTGCAGATTTTACTGAATGCAGACGTGTCACATGGAGATCCAGTACCCTGTCCTGGTAGAGTAGATAGGGTAACTCGGCTCTTCCAACAGTGTTTTGCATGTGCACGTCTTGGGAATCTTTGTTCACGCAGAGGTGTGGCCTCACACGGTTGAGCCTTTGGGTGGCTCTAGGGCCAACAGGAACTTGGAGTTCCAACCCCACAGCGCTGCTTGGTTCTAACTCCATCATATGGTTCCATTATTTTAAAGGCTTTGATCAAAATAAAAATCACATAGAGAACTTTGGGACTACTAGGAATATACCCAGGGACAGCCCCAGCCCCAGAGGTGCTCGGATTCTGGTTTGAGACACACACACTTCATAGTATTTCCTCCCGTCTCAGCTTCCCTGGGGTGGACTGACCCAGCTCAGCCTCTTCTCCTGGGAGGGCAGCTACCATCAGCAGGCAAGAGTGGAGGGGAGGCCTGGAGAAGCCCCTGCCCCTCTGCCAGACCTACCTGTCAATGCCAGGCAGATGCACAGGCCAGGTAGGTGTCTACTCGCCACTGCAAATCGAAAAACAGATGCATTTTTGACTTGACTTGGTGCCTCTGCTGGACCATGCTGGGGGCCCTAGTCAGTGCCCCTGCAGCCTCCCGTAATCCTCGGCACCTTTGATAAACATTTGCCATTGCTCCTGCCCCCCGACCATGCTCCCCAGAGCAGAATCCTTTGGCTCCCTCAGCTTTCCCTGGTGTGTGATTCTGGAGGACTTTAGGTAGGACTGAGCCAGGGTTCGGGGAAAGCACGGCAGTACCCCGGTCCTCTCCAGCCCCCAGGAGCCCCTGTTTGTTACCATCTCATCATTCTGCCTGTCCGTTCCTGTCCCTGACCCAGATCCCATTCTCCACCCTGGCCCTGGCTCTTCTCTGGCGCTGGCCTCTGCCACCTGGCTCAGTCTCAGCTCTGACACGCAGCCTCCCCCAGGGTCTGCAGCCTCTGGTGCCTGTGGCCAGGTTCCTGAGCCCCTCTCAGCCTAGCGCCCGGCTGTCCTGCTATGTTCTTCCTCCCTCTCTCCATCTAACCCCCTCCCTATCCACTGTGACCCTTTATCTTGTTTGGTTTTTCTCTGAAATCGCACCAAGTTCTTATGTGGGGGACATGCTCCTTACTTCTGTCACCTATTGTGAATTATTTATGTCATTTCTATGAGAGGGATTCCCAAGTCCTTCAAATGTAAATATCACCTTTTCCTGCTTAAAAAAATTCATGAAAGTTATGCTGCATTTGTGGACAATGAATCAAAGTGCATTCTGCTGTCATATATCCCTAATTAAAATAAATTTTTAAAAATATCCTGAAAAAAAATTCATGATGGACATTTTGGCACAAAAGAAGGAGTCTAGGGAGAACGCGACGTCTCCTTGCAGGCTGCTCGCTGGGCTTGTGGGCCTTTGCCAAGTGTTTCTGCACCACCTCTTGATCTCTTTATTAACATAGTTAAAACATCAAAAGCAATGTCCGAACCAACAAGATAACAGTTCTGTAACGTGATCTGTGCTCAGACTGCACTCAAATGGTCCCAAGTGACTCTGCAATGTCCTGTTTTGTTGGTTTGAGGATCCAGTCAAGGGCCAGACACTGGAGTTGGTTGGTTGATTGATCTCTGTCTTTAAACCTATTAACATCCCCCCACCCCCTTTTAAGAACCACCTATTTGTTGAGAACACAGTGTTGTTTCTGTAGTAGACGTTCTAGATTTGGCTGATTACACCATTCTGGTTTTATTCGCTGTGTTCTTCAAGACCCCATTCTTCAGAATTTTTTCAAATCACAACTTCCATAGTTTTGCTTCTGCCCTAAACCTGGTCTGCAAGTTGCACCCATTCGTGGCTCCTTTGTGTGTGCATCCACTGAGAAAAATCCAGAATGACAAAAGTCCACTGTGACTGGACAATGTTAGGCAGCAATCTGGAAGTGAGTTTTACTAGTCACCGCGGCATTACCTATCTCTGAAAAACAGCAGTGTTCTCCCATGCACGAGAGGTTGGTTATCAGCCTTTAATGTCTTGTAGTAAAAGTCCAGGGTCCCTGAAGTCACTAATGCTTCCTCCCCTCCTTCGGTGGCTACTAGCCGTAGGACAGGTTACTAACCACTGCTGCAAAATGACAATTACCAAGAACAATTCAATATGCCGCTTCTCTGAGAGGTGTTTGCCTTAACAGGAAGAAATACTTCCAGCCCTAGGAGGGGGTTGTTTGGGTCATTCGGTGAAGCCGATGGGACTCTTATGATTTCTTAGCTGCTCTTTCTCTGTGATGGATTTCAGCAGTAGTGTGCCGGAGCCGCTGGCAGGGGCTCATGGAGAGCTCACCATTAAAATTTCACAATGTTTTATATCAGTAGCTTGAAATGGGGCATTGTGGGAGCATTTCCACTGAGGAAATCTGCAAATGCTCTAAGTAACCGCATCCCTGCACTCCAGAACACCACTTTAAAAATGTTCATCAGTACATTGCTGGATTCTGGCATTAAATATGGAAATCATATGAAGAATTATGAAGCTTATTCTTCCTTCCCTACCCTTATAACACTCTTTTCAGCATCAATATAAAATAAATTTCTTTGTTGTTTGGATGAGAAAGATGAGGGGGCCAGAACCTTCTCTTTACAAACTTGTCTCCACTCCTCAGAAAAGCCATCACTTGGGAAAATTTTCCTTCCCATCATTTCACTGAATGGTTCCAGGATTTCCCCCTGGGATCTGTGAGCTGGATTGTCGAGTCTGCGATGGTCAGCCCCCTTCTTAAGAGGAGAAGGACTCTCGGCTCTGGTGGTAGGATTGTGATGAGACGGGAAGCCCACGCTTGGCTCTGGGGAAGATGGGGCTCTGCTTGCCCTCACCTTTCACAACCACTTTACCCGTGAGCTGTCCTTCTCATGCCTGGGGGTCCTGGTGGCTGTGTCCCGTCCTTGCATACCCCAATGATGTAATGCATATCATGCGTGTCCCCCACCTTTGCTCATAATCAAGATCAATTTGTCTTAAGGACAAATCTTATCAATAGTTCACCCCGCGAATCAGGGCTCATCTTGAGATTGCCACCTGCAGGTCCCTCATCTGGAAATACTCCCGAAGATACCCAACCTCCTGGGGGAGTCAGGAGGAGGCCATGCAGGTAGCACTTACTAACAGCGGGGTCTGGAATATTGATTTCCTTGGGTTGTGGGACAGCCTGCTTCCTGTGCCTGTCACCTCTGGCTTAGAACAAACTCTGACAAGACTCCAGTGTCTTTCTGGTGAGCACAGTGTTCTATGCCAATGTTGCCATTTTATCTTTGAGCCTTTTATGGAAAAGAGTGGGGGACACGGAGGAAAGCTGCGTGTGAGAAAGTGTTGTTCATGTCCAGAGACGTCGTTGCTTGGGATTTTCCTGGAGGACAGATGGAGTGTCTGACAGGTGGTCGTGATGGGATTCATGTCTACCGGTTCCAGCCAGGGTTGCTCTCCTTGGCTACGAAGAGGGAAGCTTGTGTGGATTTCCTGCTCATTTTTCTCAAAGTTGAGGAAGCAGGCTGAAAGGGTCACTGGAAGGAGCCTGGGGAGGTATGTGAGCACCCACACAGGCCTACAGCAGTAATAGGGGGAGCTATTACCCAGCTTTTCAACTGAGCAATGGGTGGGCTCACGGCTTAGTTGGTGAGAGTTGCCCTCATCTGTGGGACTCAGGCTCAGCCCAGCCGCTGTTGTCTTGCACTTATTTTCCACAGTACCAACAGACCATCCTTAACACTCCTCATGAGGAATTTTGGGAGCAGCCACAGGAGCAGCCCTGAACCATGTAGCTCAGAGATGCAATCTGGGGTGGGAATAAGAGGCAGGTAGATGACAGGAGGTGCTGGGGGCTTTGTGGGAGACAGATGGTCCATGTGAGTGAGTCTAAAGACCACAGGGGTTAGAAGGAACTTGATGGACAGAAGTACACATCCCTCTGGAAGAAGCCCTCTAGATGTTTTGCTGTGGCTCTAAGCGAGCTTTTACTTATTTGGTGTGTGCATGAGCACACTTTGCGCTGCCTTTTGAAATGCCTGTCAGAAGAAATGTATGTTCTAGAAACAGATGACAGAAAAGACTTGTTTTTTGCAAAACAGCATGTGACCAAGGTCACGCCGTAAAAGAAATCTGGCTTTTCTCTTCTGATGGAATTTAGCAGTTTATCTTAAGAAAGTTATTGAAAAGCTAATTCACCTATTTGAATAATGATAGAATGTGCCAGAATTTCTCCTTTTTGCTATTATTGATGAATAGAGACACACAAAACCTCAGTAAAGAGACACAAAAGAAGCATCCTCTGGCTCCCTTTATGAACCAGTCAGCCTCGACAGTGAAAGTGGCACTTCTCTAAAAGCATCTGTAAAAGCTCGTGTCATGAACAACTGCCCTTCTTGTGTGGCATTTGCTATCATGTTATCTTCACATGAGGGACCACACCGTCCCTCCCCGCAGCGGTCTCCGTTACTCCAAGAACAGAACAGCTTGCCATGGGCAATGGAAGTAGTTCCTGATACCTTACTCTACATGGGGGTTGGAGAAAGGGAGAAATCCTAAGTAAACTCACTCATGGCTGGCCTTACTGTCTGGAAAGGTCATTGCATGAGACAGGAGAAACCCCCAAAGCACAGCACCCTGCTCCTGTCCAACCCCTGTGGCGCAGGGCAACACAACTGTGGACACTGAGTCTCCAGGAGGTGCCCAGCCCGACCACACTTCACACGGTTTCATCCACTGTTTCTGGGAGCATTAAACTCACCTCCGGGTGGCTCCGCTGGGCTTCATCCCAAGCACCTTTCCCTTTTACTGACTTTAATCTGTACCCTTGCAGTCTAAGAGTTGGAAAGTGGATGGCACTTCTTTCCTGAGTCCTAGGAGTCCTTCCAGACTTGTGGAGCCCACCATGGTCTTGGGGACCCCTGGCCCAGATCCTCAGACGCAAAATTTGGATGAAAGGTGCAGAGTGGGAAAAAAAACTTGAGAGTGTCCTGAAAGACCCTGCATTCCATAGGAAAGCCTGGGAAGCTACAGTACAGTAGATCTAGATAGGGAACCAGTTCTTCGGAGTGTATCTGCAGAGTTTCTCATGAGAAAATAGATCAGACCTGGTCCTGTAAGGAAGGAAAGGATGAGTCCATCAGTGAGTGACTCCAGGGACAGGCTCTTCTGCAAGACCCCCAGGGTGCATCAGGAGTAGATCCTGATACAGGTGTGACTTGATTCCCACCCCACCCTTGTGGGCAACCTTGAGCTGGAATTAGGAAATGTGAGCTGTGAGGGAAGGCTGCCAAGGGAAATGGCTCCTTACTGACCATCTTCAAAGAGCCTTCAGACTAGAGAACTAGGTTTAAAGATAAAACAACAATTCCCACTCTTGTCAATAAAATCAGGTGAAGGAGTCCCCTGTTTCAGACGCCTATAGACAACACCAGCAAAAAGAACTCAGGGCTGAGGATTGTCCTGTTAGCTGAAAACAGAAGGTAAAAATCACAGATATGGCCAGAGCCCCAAACTTGACGTTCTCTTCAAATGTCTGCAGAATGATTTCCTATTTTCCTCCACAATAGTTTTGAATATGACCGTGGTTTGCTGCTTCTCAGGTGGATGGATTATTTTCCTTGCCAAAGTGTATAGCTCTGAAGGCAGTGGGAAAAAAAAATTGCTTGATTTCTGTGTTCCCAACCTGGGGAATTCCAGTCTATTTCTCTGGTGGCAGGGACATGCGTTTTACTGGGACTTACATTAAAGAGCTCTGAAAAACCTTTCCACTTAACCCAGAAGCCTTACAATCCACAGGCATTAGTCTGCTTTTTGCTACTATAATGAAATAGTGAGGCAGGCTAATGTTATAAAGAAAAGAAGTTTACTTAGCTCTCAGTTTTGGAGGTTTGAGTACATGGCACTGACTCATGTCATTGAGGAGATGGGACGGCCCAGGGGCCGAGTCTGTGTAATTGCCAAGGTTCTGCCATCACGTGGCACCTGAACAACTGTCAAACTCCACACCGCGTGCGCCGGCACCGCGTGCTCCAGCACCACATGCCCCAGCCCAGGGCCAACTTTCCATTGTCCTGGGAGAGCAGCGTGTGTGTAACTGTTACTCAGGCACAGGACGCTGCACAAGCCTGCCGTCTCCTGCGAAGCTACTGAGCCTGAGGGGGGACCAGGGAGAGGTCCTAGCCTGGACCCTTTATTCTGGGGCAGACCAGTCGTGAGGCTCACTGTGCTGTGAGACGTCGAAAGTCAGAGATCCCTTGTGGTCTCCAAAGGTCAGGTGAGGCCGAGGGTCTGAGGGTAAGGCTTGAGGGTCTCCTGGAGGGCGCGGTTAAAGGCAAGGTGACTAAGAAAACCTGTCCTTAACTCTGAACACTCGGACTCCAGCTTCCCTTAGCCAAATCTCTCCCTCTCTCTCTTCCTCTGATGCTCAGATGTCATGGAAAAGAGGGAGCGGGAAAGGAAATCGTAAACTTGCAATGCAAAAGATGACGCCCAGAATGTTTGGGTCCTGGGGGGCGCTGCATGTGTGGGAAAGGGGAGCTGGGACGGGGGGAAGATTGTTCCTGTTCGTGGATGGATCCTGGGAAAGCAATGCAAGGCCCGTGTGAGCCTGGGAGAGCTGAGGGGCATTGTAAGAGTGCTGTTTTGGGGGCCTTTCTTTTTACTGTTGTGGCTACAACTTAGCAGAGAGGAACTTTCACTTCCCCGGTGGCGGCCCATCACTGAACAGCCCACCTCCCACTAGCTGTTGTCAGGGGGAGATTCTGGTGCCCCGGTCCCTGCTGGGCTGGGGTGAGCCACAGTACCACATTGTGCCTTCTCTGGGGGAGACAGGACTGCTGACGCAGCCAGCCGCAGTGCTGTGGGACGGCCCCCTGACAGCATGGCTCTGCCCGCATCTGGGTCACTACTGATTACAGGAGAAATCTCCCAGAAAGGAGGCAGGCAGAAGGCGAAGGGCCCTGGGGCTCAGCTTCTGGGCTGTTATCAGCAAATTGTGTCCCTTTCCACATCCATATGTTGAAGTTCTAACCTCCAGGACCCCAGAATGTGACTGTGTTTAGCAATAGGGTCTTTAAGGAGATAATTAAGTTAAAATGAGGTCATTAGAGTGGGCGCTAATGCAGTACCACTGGCGTCCTTATGAGAAGAGGAAATGCGGATGCAGGCTCACACAGGAGGGAGACCGCGCGAGGCCTCAGGAGAAGGGGCTGTCTCAAGCCCAGGAGAGAGGCCCCCGAAGAAAGCAGCCCTTCCTACACCTGACCTCAGACTTGCAGCCCCCCGGCCCCTGAGAAAGGAAATTTCTGCTGCCAAAGTCACCAGTTCTAGTTGCCTCTCGGTGGCTGCCCTTGGAAACAAGTTAAAGACCACGTGTGCTCTTGGCCATGGGAAGCCTGAGGGACGTCATCAGGAGACCAGTCACAGTTCTACTGGGCGCCTTTTCTACTGCTGTGACCTTGCTTTCCCCCGCCCGCCTGTCATTTCCTTTTTCTCACTTCTGAAGCCCTTTTCTTACCAGTGTTTCTACTTTCAGATTGGAGTATATAACTTCTGACTCAGAGATGCAGAGAACAGATTTATTCTTTATGAGTCAGAATAAATGCGGGGGGGGGGGGGAGAGGAGAGGAGGAAAGGAAGAAAAAAAGAAAGGGGAAAGCATAAGTTAAGCTGATAGCTACAGAAAGATTTCTTTGACTGTTACCTTGGGCTCTGGAAAGCTGAATGGAGTGAAAAGAGGGTGGGAAATGAATGTGCAGAGTGGGGGGAGGGCAGCAACCCCTAAGCCTCAACAGGACATCTTGCCAGAGGGCATCTGGACCCTTTAAAGGATTTCCATGAGACCGTCCACTGCACTTTCCTTCTCTTGCTGAGCTTGCTTAGAGGAGCACCGTCTGGGGTTTGGAGGAGCCACGCCGGGCCCAGCCGGTGGGGAGACTGCCACGGTGGGCCTCACGCTGCATCCCTGCCCGACTCCTGACACCGTCCTCCACCACTGAGTGCTCTTGGTGGATCTGAGGAGGGCACAGAGAGGGCCCTCTGATTTGGTTCACCCAAGTGCCAGCGTGATTTTGCTAATTTTCCATCAAGTGGGAGCAGGACAAGTAAGGTGGAGAGTTCAGCAGGGCCTCTTGTTCCTGCAGCCAACTCTGTTGGAGACCAGCTGCTTTGGGGACTCCTTTCCTGGAACAGTGGCCAAATCTGCACCATTTCCAACCAGGGCAGGGCGGCCACAGAATGCTGATTTGAGACGAAGTTCCACTTCCTCCAGGTCTCTGCTCAGTGTCACCTGAGCCCACTTCTGCAATCTCTCTGCTTCTAGCAACACTCGATACAGCCCACCTGGCTTAAGTTTTCTTCTTGGCACTTAACATCACCTGCCTGTCATGTGTGATGGGCTTTTGTCTGTATTTGTGGGATATGGGCTGCTCCCTCCCTGGAAAGGAAGTTCCATGAGGACGGGGCCTTTGTTTTACTTACTGCTACATCCCTACTGTGTGTCCAGGATGTGCAATTCTAAGCATTTCTTTTTACTTTTTTTTTTTAATATCTTATTTTTATATGGTGCTGAGGATTGAACCCAGTGCCTCATGCTGGCTAGGCGAGTGCTCTCCCACTGAGCCACAACCCCAGCCCTCTCTAAGCATTTCTTGAATGAATGAGCAAACTGTCAGAGCCGGGACATCGATTCAGGTTATTATTTTGTTCCACCAACTTTACAGACAGGTAACCTAAGGAATGGAATTCTGAAAAAGCACATATGGGGACTCCGTTTCTCCATCACACCATGCCTTACATTTTTACATATGTGAAATCATGTTAATTGTAATAATAGTAACAGCTGCTTACGTGTTTAAACATTCAAGGGATTTTACCAGTATATGCTACTAACTCTAGTCTTGGACTGTGCATTAGATGGTGGGACTCACTCCTCTCACAGGGCTGTACCTTTGACCTACTTCTCCTCCTGTGGCTCATTCCCCTACCCCCAGGGCCTCTGTTCTACTCTCTGAATTTATTTATCTGTTTATTTAGAAAATTCCACAAAAGAGTGAGATAATGCAGCATTTTTCCTTCTCTGTTCGGCTTATTTCATTTCACATAATGTCCTTTATTTTCATTCATGTGGTTGCAAACAAGAGCTTCTCTTTTCTAAGGCTCCTCTTTTACATATATAAACAGATGAGTGGAGAAAGAAATGGTGATTATCTCTTTATCTATCATCTCTCCTCTCTCTGTTAATGAATGCTTAGGTTGTTTCCATATTTTAGCTCCTGTGATTAATACTGCAATGATCATGAGAGCAGAGATGTTTTTATGAGGTAGTGATTTCATAAATACCCAGAAGAGTTTCTAAGGCATATGGTGGTTCCTTTTTTTTTTTTTTTTTTTTTAGAAATTTTTTCTTTTAGTTGTAGATGGACACAATAGCTTTATTTTACTTGTTTATTTTTTTTAGGTGGTGCTGAGGATCGAACCCAGTTCTTCACACATGCTAGGCGAGTATCCTACCACTAAGCCCCCAGCCCCAGCCCATATGGTAGTTTTTTTAAAAAAACTTTTAGGAATGCTCATATTATTTTCCACAGTGGCTGCACCAATCTATATTTCTACCAACAGTGTATAAGTTTCCATCATTTTTTCCATATTCTTGTTCTCTTTAATATCTTCGTTTTTTTTTTTCTTTATTTTGGTACTGGGGTTTGAACCCAGGGGTGTTACCACTGAGCCACGGTCCCAGCCTTTTTTATTTTTGAGACAGAATCTTACTAAATTACTTAGGGCCTTGCTAAGTTGTTGAGGTTGGCCTTAAACTTGAGGTCCTCCTGCCTCAGCTTCCAGGATCGCTGGGATTACAAGTGTGCACCACCACGCCTGGCTGTCTTTTGTCTTTTTCGTAACAGCCATTTTCTTAGTTGTATTGAGGAGATATAGAAGAGCTCAGGCAGCCAGGGCAAGATGGCGAATAAGGAAGTTGTGTGCAGGACCAGAATAAAGGAACTTGGAGAGGGTCTTCTGATGAAGTCTACTTCCTGCTTCACTAAAGTGCTCTTGGATGCAAGCTGGGGATCCAATCAGACCATCTGTACTTCTGCTCCTAAGTTGGGGATTCAATAGAAAAGCTAAAACATGTGGACAGAGGGGACACCGATCAATAATGGTGAGGAGCACCGAACAGGGGAGGAGATAAGGAAAGGAGGGAATTCCAGAGACCATAAAAAGAACAAGCTGAAACTCCCCCATCAGATTCCCAGCTCTGGGGCTCCTTCTTGCCAGAGAAGTCTCTCTGTCACTTTTGCAGTAAACCTGCTCTTGCTTGCTGTCTCTCGGTCCTGTTCTTCAATTCTTTGCTGAATGGAGACAATGAACCCAGCACCCCTGGACAATAACAGTAAGGGGATATCTCACAGTGGTTTTGATTTGCATTTCCCTGATGATTAGTGATGCCAGGCACACACTTGTAATCCCAGCCACTCTGGATGATTAGTGATGCTTATATACCCATCTGCCATTTTATGTCTTTGGAGAAACGTCTATTCAGGTCCTTTCCTCACTTTTTAATCAAGTTATTTATTTATTTATCATTATCGAGTGGTGTGAGCTCCTTTTACATTTTGGATATTAACTCCTTATGTGATGCCTGGTTCACAGATATTTTCTTCTCATCAGCTGCGGTTCCATTTTGTTGATGTTTCCTTCATTGTGAAGGAGCCTTTTAGTCTGATGAGTTTGGTTGTTTACATTTGGTTTGGTAGCCTGTGGTTTTGGCGTCATGTCCCCAAAAAAATCATTGCCAAGGACAGAATCAAGGAACTTTCCCCCTGTGTTTTCTTCTAGGAGTTTCATCATTCAGAACTTGCTTAAGTCTTTAATCCATTTTGAGTTTACCTTTTGGGCCTGGTGTAAGTAAGATCGGGGTCTCTTTTCATTCTTTTGTGTGCGGATGTACAGTTTCTCCAGCACAATTTACGGAGGGGACCGTATCTTCCCCACTGTGGAGTCTCAGTGTTCTTGCTGAGAATCAGTCTATCTGAGTCTATTTCTTGGCTCTCTGTTCTGTTCCGTTGGTCAACGTGTCTGTTTTAATGCCGGGACCACGTTGTCCCGGTTCATATTGCTTTGTAATAGAGTTTGAAATTGGGAGTTGTGATGCATTTTTTCCCCTTTCTCAAGATTGTTTGGGCTATATTTGGTCCTTCATGGTTCTATATAAATTTCAGGACTGTTTTTTTTCCATTTCTATGAAAAATGTCATTGAATTTTGATTGAGATGGCATTGAGTCTATCATTTTGAGCAGTATGGGCATTTGAACAACATCAATTTTTTAAATCTATGGACATGGGATGCCTTTTTGTTTATTTGTGTCTTCTTCGAATTCTTTCATCAATGTTTTCTAGTTTTCAGTATGTAGATCTTTTGCTTCCTTGGGTTAAATTTATTCCCAGGTATTTTTTAGTACTATCATAGATGGGATTGTTTCCTTGCTTTCTTTTTCAGACAGTTTGTTATTGGTGCAACCAAGGGATGTTACTTATGCATGTTATTGAGCATTTCACTTCCTACTGCCTATTGGTCCCTTACCCTATATTCTTTTACACTGGCTGTGCCTTGAGCGTCAGGGGTTCCAAAGAAGAGAATGTACATAAAATCCAAACAGAAGAACAGGACGTGTTAATTTCTTTTTTCTTTTTAAATATTGTTTTAATTGTCAATGGACCTTTATTACTTGTTTATATGCGGTGCTTAGAATCCAACCCAGTGCCTCATACATGCGAGGCAAGTGCTCTACCACTGAGCCCCAGCCCCAGCTCCAGGAAGTGCTGATTTCTGTGCCCTAATTTTAGGGAATGAATACAGAAGAGTTGGAGACTTGAGCTGATTTGGAAGCTGGGTGGGACTTAGAGGCAGAGAGGAGGACAGGAGACGTCCTGGGCGTGGAACAGCAGGAGCCTCACAGGGACACTCCAGCAGGCGTGGTGTGTTTGGTCCCGGTGAGGACTGAGGGGGGCAGGTGGGTGCACTTTGAGAACCAGACGTCTGTGAGAAGGGATAAGGGGGGGGGCCTGATGGGGGGAGGCTGTATCGGGCTAAGAATCTGGTCCTTAAGTGATTGGCAGCAGAGAGCCCTTAAAGTCTTGAGGGTACAGAAGTGACATTAGGGAAGTGATAGTTAACAGCCTGGCAGTGGAGCTTAAGATGAACTAAAGGAGGAAGAGGCTGAGTCTCAGGACCCCAGCTTCCATGAGGACCTCTCCTCCAGGAGCCACCTGCACTTGTGAGGTGGCAGAGGCTCCGGTGACCTTAGCTGATCAAGTTGGAATGAAAAGGGAAGTGGACAGAGAAGGATTAGGAGAACGCAGGAACTCACCCAATGTGGTAGCCAGGAAGAGCCGGGAGAATACAGAGACCATGCCAAAATGATTCAAGATTTCAATCTGAGCCAGTGGGTAAATGGGGTCATCAGTAGGAACGGACACCTCTGGGAGGAACTGATTTGGGAGGGTAAGTAATAAAACCCCAAACAAGGCATTTTGAGTTTTAACTTGATTTTGAACATCCGAGGGTAAGGGTCCCATAGGCAGTAGGAGGTGAGATGCTCAGGAAAAAGATCAACCTGAGAACGAGAGCTGGGCAGCGTGTGTGTGGGCGAGGAGCCATCTCCCAAAGGAGGCGAGCTTTCCATGTGTGAAAGTCTGAACACCACCCTCTAAAAAGTTTTCCAGGAGGAAGGCTTTAAAAATGATCCCTGGACAGAGCACTTAGACCAGGTTCAAAATAGGGACCCAGGGAGACTCCAGGCCTTGTGAAAGCTGCTGTCCTCATCGAATCTTCTAGGTTGGGATCTGTGTCCCCATGAGAGGTCCAGGAGAGAGGAGCCAGACTTCAAGGTGGGCATCCAGACTTCCAGGCCCAGGGGTGAAGAGACCCGGGGAGGGGGGGGGAGGGACGCCCAGAATCTTAACTCAGGGCAGGGGAAAGGGAAACGGCAAACCAGCGGGGTGTGGCTTCAAGAACCACCTGCGCCCCCCAGAATTTAATGCACCCCACCTCTATGAAGACCCCTCCCACAGTGAGCCACTGTTGCTGAGCTGGGAGGGGTCTGCCTGGTGTGTAGGGTTGGGGAGAGATTGGCAGCGTGAGTGGTGGGGAAGCTGGAGGGAGAGAGCCGCGTTTGGAGCAGGGACCATTAGAGAAGGGCTCGGGACACAGAAGAGAAGCCACATGGGCCTGAGGCAAGGAGAGGGACCTTCCCAGGGAGGGTGTGGCTGAGCGCTGGTGCAGAGAGGAGGAGGAGAAGGAGGGCGAGGCCGGGCATGAGGAGAAAGGCCACACCGTTTTGGCAGGAGATGCATTATAAATAATTTAGGAATTGGCTCTGCAGGAGTCAGTCTCAAAGAGGGTTAAAGTATCTCACTGGAAAGTGTTAGTTTAATGACCACGAGTTCCTATGTTCTTAATAAGCAGGAAAGAAATCAACGGGACCCAAATGAACTATTTTCTATTCACTGATTTTGCTGCCCTCTCACTCTCTTACTTTTTGGACTCCCCATGGGGAGTCCTGCCGATGCTGAGGGCACCTCCAAGACACCGAGGGCCAGGGTTTTTCCCCAGAGAAGGCTCCAATTGGTCCCAATGGCAAATGAACGTGTTGCCCCCAGTCGGCCTCTGCATTTGAGAGGAAGAGGCAGCTCTCCCAGTGGACCTCTGGCGTACTCATGCTGGCTGCTCGTCACCCTGTCTTCCTGACTTCTGTCACCTCAGTTGTGCACAGTCTTCTCCCGGGCACTGGGTAGCCGTGGGCCACTGCTGGTCCCACTGCCTGCTCTCTTCTGGGCCCTTACTGTGCCCAGTGGCATCAATGTCCTTGCACGCGGCTCTCGATGGCTGTCCCAGACTTTGTAAGCTGTGGGTATCTTCTGTCTTTGGAGTCTTGGGCCCCCATTTTCTTGTTCTGACTTTCTTTACCATCCTTCCTCTCTACCCACAAACGTCTCTTCCCCATGTTTCAGAGGGCAAGGAGACTGATAGATTGATTTCCAAATGCCCTCAAGTCTTTTCTTCCCTGTATCTCCTTGCAACATTGTGGATCTTCCCTGTCTCCCCTTGGAGTGGCTTTGTGATTTGCTCCACCAGGCGCATCCAGTGGGAATGACAGTGTACCAGTTCCCAGCCTGAGCTCCAGGAACTCTGTGGCTTCTGCTGTTCCTTGGGACACTGCCCTGTTTCTAGGACAAGCCCAGGCCAGCCAGCTGGAGGATGCAACAGAGAGGAGAGTGGGGAGGCCCTGGCAGGCCACTGTAGGCCCCCCAAGGCCCCAACAGCTCAGCAGCCGATGGCAGATGCTTCAGTGAACGTAGGGGGCCTCAGTGAAGCCAGGTGGGAACGCACAACTGCTCCACCCACACGCAGACTTGGGACAACAATGAAAGGCAGTTGCCATGGTGAATGTTTTGAGCCAACTGGCCAGGCTATGGCACTAGGTGTTTGCCAAACACATCTGGATGTTGCTGTGAAGGTGTTTTTAACTGTTAAAATTAACTGCTAAATCAGTAGACTGAGTAAAGCAGATGACCTTCCAAAATGAAGATGAGCCTAAAGAAAGAGACCCAGGCATCTTGAGAAGGAGGACATTCTGCCAGCAGACTACCCTTCCTGGGTCTCCAGCCTGCCAGCCTCCACCACTGCACGAACCAACTGCATGAAAATCCCCCTCCTCTCTCTCTCTCTCTCTCTCTCTCCACACACACACACATACACATTTCACTCTCTGGAGAACTCCAATGAACACAAAGATGGTTGAAGCCACTGGAGTGGTTTGTTACGCAGCAGTAGCTAACTGAGAGACTTTTCCTTTGTGGTGCTAATGTGTTCCCTGGCCACTTCCTTTTCCCACTTAGAGGGGCCTGGCTGTCTCACATCTGCTCTCCAGTCCTTTCCCCCACATGCCTCCTCTGCATGTGTCCCTAGGAGAGAGGACACCATCCCTTCACAACTTCTCATTCCTTCATTTCTTCTTTCACTGCTGAACTCTGTGAAGAAAGTGCGGCTTCTTCTGTCATATTCTCACTCTGATCTCCCAAAGTGCTCCCCAAAAGATGTGTCTCTAAACAGAGTCCAAGGGCCACTGACCAGGCCACTTTTTCCCCAGAAGATGCACCCGGGTGGGGTTGGAAGGTTCCTGGCACGGCACTCCCCTGGCCTCCCCTGCACCTTCCTCTCCCTCTGTCCTTCCTCCCCAGCCACACCTCGCTCCTCTCTGACCACTCTGGTCCTCTGCTTGTGTGACAGCATCTTCAATTTCCCGTCACGTGCTTCCTCTGGCCGTTTAATTTACTTCTTAGGCAAGCGACTCGCAGACATGACCTGAAGCCCTGGTCCCAAATCCCATCCTGTAGCCTTGACAGTCTAATTGGGCACTTTTGCTGGGCTTCCTGGCTGTCACCTCAGACTTGGCACTTCTGGGGACGAGCTTGTCCACCAGGCTCACCACCCTCTCCCAGCTCCGTCCAGCTGGCAGAGATCTTCTCCTGGACCCCAGAAGTCAACCTCTGGCTCAGTTTCTCCTCCTCCAGCCCCGCAGCTGCCCCTTGGCCCCCAGCACCACTCCTCCGCCCGCCTCCTCAGCAGCCATCCCCTGGGCCTCTGCCGGGTTCTCCCACACCATCCCCCTCACCATGCAGCATTCCAGAGGTTCCTGGGCTCCTGTTTCCTTCTGCACCTGGTTTTCCAGCAACTACCAGACAGCTAAGCCCCTGGGGCCCTGTGGCTGGGTCCAGGATAGTGAACTGATCCACCTCCTCCTTCCAACAGGTGGGCTCAGGACTGAAGATTTCTTCCCACTTGCCCTTCCATGGAAGCCATGGTGGTGATCACTGATCTCATACCCCCGCCTGTCCTCACCTCCACCTCTGATGAGGCTGGCATCCCTGGGACCGCCATGCAGACCCCACCCAGGGCTCTTCCCTAACTTCCGACTGTACTGTGCCTGGCAGTATCCCTGTCCCCGAGGTCTGGCTCAAATCCCTCTGGTGGGCACTGCCTGCCTTGAGAAGTTGGGGTGCCTCCATTCAGATGTCCCTCAGTTCCGGGCTGTGTGATTTGTCATCACAGCCGGAGCCCTGAACACCGCCTCTGTGGAATGAGCCCATTTTATGGATGGTCCCATTGTCCCATGGCGTCAGCTGCCTCTCTCCTGCCTCATATTGACCCAGACGGGAAACCTGTCTATTTTCTTAGATTCATGATCTTTGAGTTTAAAGCTGGCTTTTATGTTGATTTGGAATGAGGACACGAAGGGGGTTATTAGATTGCAGCAATCACACACTCAAATTAAACAGATATTTATGTTCTGGAAAACTCGCTGGCTGCGTGCCTCCAGGCTTTGCTGAAGGCTTCTTTGCTCTGTAGCATGTGTATCCTTGCCCCTCACTCTGGATGGGCACCTGGACCTTGACCTCTTCCTACTCTGTACAGAGCCAGTAGAAGGTGCTGGAGAAGGAGGGTCCACCCCTATCCTTGGTTTACAATATTCATTAGAAGCTCAGAAGAACTCAGAGCTGCCACTGGTCAGAGGCCTCCTCCTCAGGAAATGGTTCAGTGAACACCTCTGTGCTCCTCCCAGTTCAGCAGTTCTTTCCTAGGCTTGGGGGATGCTCTGCTTCTGCCTGTTCCTTCTCTGCTACCCCCATTCCTGGTCAGGCGAGCCTGGCTGCCAGGATGGCCCTGAGAGATGTCTACAGCCTGAATTCCCTGTGGCCACCAACTCTGAGAGTGTTCTGAAATTCAGAACTTCTGTGCACACCTGGAAACTTGGCCTCCTGCCCGTGGACCCAGTGCCTTTCTAAAGTCCAGCTTGCTGGTAGAAGTTGCTCACCCAGATTCACGGGCTGCAGGCTGAAGGCAGTGTGGTCCCTGCCACTGGTACCTGACATGCTCATGTCCTTGGAAATGGGCTCAGAGCAGGAGCTCTCACTTGTGTGTCTCAGGAAGTGATTTTCCCTGAGAGCCTGGGAGCCTGGCTCTTTGCGGGTCTGCGGAACTTAGTGCACTAGCTTCTTTTGAAGTATTCCTTGGACATAAGCCTACATTTTGTCTTCTATAAAAAAAAAAAAAAAGATTAAAAAAAAGATGATTTACTTGGGTGGCTTTGTTTCAAAAGTGCACACCGACTCTTTGAAGGTAAGGGGCAGTTTAACTAGTTGTTCAGTGATACGATAGTGACAGGGCATGAGCCAATGGGGTCTGCTATTTTCCCTGCCTCACATGACCCCGGATTCCTGGTCTTTAAGCATTTCTGAGCAGCTTAAATGTAGCCATATGCTGGTGGCTTTGCATAGTAGAGGCTCAGCAAACTGGACAATGGAGCCTGAGCTGTTGCCCAGTCTACAAGCCGCCACGCGCGAATAGGGCCTCAGCACATAGCCGGGAGCCAGCACAGGGGCTGGGCCCTCCTTCCCTGCCTTGGTTCACCCATGCCACTGGGGACTCCAAACAGATGACAAGCCATGTGCACAGCCAGCCTGCTGTCTTCCCTGGCTCTCCACATGACCAGATTGGACATCTTCCCTCTCCCTGTCGCTCAGGTGTGGCTCTGTATCCATGATTCATTTTACCTTTTAGAGCCCTGGAGACTCTTCCTGGATCTAAAGGTCCGTTTTTGGAGTGGGACCAGGCAACACTGGGGTTTTCTCTGTCTCTTCAAAGGCATCCTCTGACATGAGAAAGTGGGGGGATGTGGTCTTTGAAGTCAGGGACGGGCCATCTGGTTGAGGGTGGACCAACAGCTGGATTCTTCTGTTGGAGTTGCTCGGTCCAGTACAGCACCAGCGCCTGGGCACACAAGTGGAACGAGAAATGGCTGTGCCCAAGAAGCTCATGTGCACCCGGGACACAGGTGAGCGAGACGACTGCTCCCACGGAACACGGTGGGTGCTTGGTTGGTGTTTCCAAGCAGATTTCGTAGGAGCGGCGAGCTTTCACTTTTAAGGATGAAGGGAGTTTTGAGAGCAGAGAGGGCGGTTCTACCAACAGAAATAACATGTGCAATTGTGGAAGAGTGTTGACTAGCAGTGGCTCCCGAGGAGAAATGAAGTGAAGGAGACTGGAAAATACCGTGGGAGGATCTGCACTTAGTGTGGGTGGAGAGAAAGGACTGCAAGTCAGAGTCTTATTTTAGAAAGAAAATTGAGAAAAGGGTGGAGAAAATGGACTGGGGGTGGGGGAGATGGAGGTTAGAGACCAGGATAGAGGCCAGTATAATCTCCCAGGCAAGAGATGGAGAGGGAGAGGGCACAGGTGGGAAAGACGTTCGTGAACCAGACCCCCCGGCTTTGTTCCTCCCTGCATGTGAGAGAGTATGGACGACTGGGAGCCCGAGCAAGGCCTGGAGGGCAGGGAGGGCATGGCGCACTGAGGGAGCACCCTGGCAATGCAGAGGGGCTTCCCCAGGGCTGGCCGCAGCTCAGAAAGGTGCCGCTGGGCGGGAGGCTGCAAGGAGGTGGGGGAGGCCGACTTGGAGGGTTTTGCATGCTCATTAAAGAAGCGTGACATTCATCCCGCAGGCTCCCCAGTGCCACTGAAGAGTGTTAGCCGAAGAAAACATGTGAATGGCTTTGTGTTTCTGAACTTCACCAGGTTATTATAATGGCGAATGAGACTGCCTAGGAAGAGGGCAGCGTCCGGAGGAGGGCCAAACCTCATGACAGAGCCTCATCTGAGTGTGTCCTGGGAGGCCTGGAGGGAAACCATGAGAAAAGTATTGACGTTCTGACGGAGGTGGTGCTGACAAGGAGCAGGGTGGGCGGCAAGGCCTGGTCAGCAGACAGGACTGCAGCATGGGGGCTGTCGGGAGTGGGGTGCTGGGTAAGGGCTTCAACTGAAGGACTTGGCTTCTTTCTCTGTGAAGGGGGATTCACAGAACTTTAGAATCAGCCATTCGGCCAGTTGCCTTGCCAGGGGAGAGGTGACAGAAAGGACTTAGCCACAGTGAAGGCCTGTGGGGTGTGGGTGGGGGGAGAACCCTGAGTCTTCTGCAGGGGACTGGTGTGGCTTTTGTGCAAAACTTCCTCCCACGCCAAAGGCCTGTGTAGACACACGAGCTGTGTTGACTTCTCATCCTGGGAAGGCTTTGGAATATGGCAAAGAAGGACCGCAGTGAGACCTGGGAGATTCTAGCTTTCCTTAAACAGGGTGGGGACCACAGGAGGGGCTGGGACCTGTCTTCAGGCTGGTGCTGGAGTGGCGTGTGCTCTGGCCACATTTGCCCCTGTTGCCTTTGGTCCCACTCCCTGTTGGCTGGTGGCCCACTGCAGCTCCCCAGCTTCAGCGAGGATGATGTCATCATGGGCTCTGTTTATTTTTAATGGCTCCTTGAAATTCTGGTCCCATCCCAACTTCCAGAGCTATTTCTGCTGAGTGCTTAATCAGTAGGTTCAAGATGTAAGCTGGGGCCACATACAAGGGAGGAATCCTGCCTTTTACATGGGATGTGGACTTTCCAGGCCATGCCAGCCCACCTGGGACCTTCCTCCCTTTAGTTCAGTAGCAGTTCAAAGCAATAAATATTTACCCAAGAACCCACCGTGTGCATGGAGTGGCACTATACTGTGCACCCTTTCCTTGGCCTGTCTTTAAGAAATTAGAGCCAGAGCTATGCAGAAGCACAGCTGTTAGCAACAGCTACTGCAGCCCTAGGCTCTGTCTTTTAGATCGTCACAACCTGTGGTGCTCAGAGTATGGCTTCCTGGGTTCCTGGGCACAACTCCTAGCTGAAATAAAGTGTGCACATGTGCACACACATTCACACACACAGCATGTATTTTGGACTTGTTTTTTATTTTCACCTAAAGTGACTAGAACTAGGAAAAAAATCCTATTGCTCAATGAGTGGTGGAGGGAGACACCACTGGTGTGATGCCAAGTGGGTTTGCCACATGAGCTGGGGTCACCTTGGAGAGCATTGCCTAGGTTTTTGGAGGCAGAGAGATCAAGGTCGACATCCCACCTTGACCTGTTACCTTCTGTGGGACATGGGAGAGCAGCGCAGCTTTGCTGGGCTAGCTTACTGAGTGACGAGCCCTGGGACAGCCCTGCACACCTGTCTTTGCACTTGACCCTCGGAAGGACCAAAGCCATCACATCATTGGCTACATTTACCCCACTGGGCAGTGATGGGGCTGAGAGCAGCAATGCTCCACCTGCAAGCCCACAGTGTACCCTAACTGAGGGGAGACACAGGCCAGCTACACTGTGGTGGGGGTGCAGGATGGGGTGCTGAAGCCAGGAGCTGGGCAGCAGATCGGCTCCAACACCTGGGATGCTGTGCTCCAAGGCCCCAAAGGGAATGAGAGGTCATCTTGCCTGTTTAAATGTTTTGTCCAGCTTTGTGCCCTGTAGGAGGGTGGTCTGGCATTAGCAGGGACAGATCAGTTGAAAGTTGTGACTTTGGGGCCAGAGCGCATGAGTTCGTAGCCCATATCTACGGCTTTCTTTCTGAGTAGATACGGGTAAGTTTCTTAACCCCTTGGGCCTCAGTTTTCTCACCAGTGGAATGGGGATAGTAATTTCCTAGCCTCATTGACTGGTTGCATAGATGCCATGAAATAAGACACACAGGCTTTTAGCACAGAGATGGGAATGCAGTCAGCACTTTGTATGTATTTGTTAAAACCCTGAGCTCCAGAGAGACTGGCATTATTTATTCAAACCTTCTTTGGCTGGGCCTGTGTAGTTACCCAGCTTCATTTCAGGTTTGTGTGGGATACAGATTTTAATTTGAAAACACATGTGCCTCCCTCAATAGCTTTCAGTTTTCTTGGAGCCAATTATATACAGGAAACTATAAAAGAGAAGCAAGAACATCTTCCAGCCTCTAAGGCAATTTTCTCAATTGCTTTCCAATTCTCTGAGCCCATTCTTGTTTGCATTTTTTGGGAGCCACTTGCAATAGCAAGTGAAGAGATCTTGGGGTTGACCTCCAACCAGGATCATCTGACTCAAATCCTCTCTTTGAGGAGCTTTTTGAATGAAGATTTTCATTGTCAACACTATTGTTTTGGTATTGACTTTGGCCAGTAGCTACATAAAGACATCCATTTAGGTTCTAAAACACCTCAAGGAAGGTCCTCTGCCTTCCTGTCCAGCTCATTTCTTCTTAGGACCACAGAGAAGGACATCCTGTGCTTGAGATCTGTTAAAATCCTTCTAGAGTACCTGGTCTTTACCTCACAGCCTCTTCTCAGGAAGCCCAATAAACAAGCACACCACAACACTGGGCAGTTGTGCATCTTGAATCTCGCCTCTCAGCCCGCCTCCCAGGGAGCTCATTCCCCATCGGGTCCATTTCTCATTAATTAGTTATTTGAGCACTTGTTGAGCACCTGTGATGTACAAGGTATTGTGCCAAGTGATGGGATGCAGAGATGCGGAAGACAACTTTTGCAAGCTCTTGAGGACCCAGCTCAGTGACAGACACAGAAGAGGATGGCAGGTACTGTGTGCTGTATACAATGCTACAGGAAACTGTGGGGACAGAACAGCAGAATGAGACCAAGGATTCACAGGAGACTTCCTGGAAAAGCAGATGCATGAGCTCAATGTAAAGATGAACAGTAGTCTGGTAGCTGAGGAAAGAAGTATCATCAGAAATCAAGTGCAAATATGAAATGCTAGATCATAAGAGCCCAGGGTGGCTGAAACCGAGAGTGTGTAGTGGGAGGAACGGGAGACAAGGCTGGAGAGATGGGCCAAGACCAGGTCACAAAGGTGGAGGTTGCTTGTGCCCAGAAAAAGAGCATAATTTTTTTTCATGAAGGACATGGAGGATTTTTAAGTAGGACATGAAAATGCTTTATCATTCCTTGGGCATTTAAAGTATCACTGTAGTCATCTAAACTCCTGAGTGTCTTAGTGTTGTTGACCTATACCCATATGGCCCCTTCCAAGGGACCTTGAGATTCTCCACTAACAGCTGGCCCAGGCAGGCCTGCAGGTGAACTGCATCATGTCACCCCCTCCGGGTGCCTCAGTATGCAGTGAGGACACACACAAGATACCATCATCTCTGTTGTCATCTTTGTTATCAAAGTCATCATGAAAAATAAATACCATTAATTGAGCACTAATATATGCTAGACATGGTTCTGAGTGCTTTACATAATTTTCTCATTTAGTCTTCACTAAATCCCAATAGGTAAACAACAATAGGTAATTATTGTTCTCAGTTGCCTGTAAGGAAATATGTAAATACATGCAGTTGCACACATACGATTGCTTTCTTGTCTGTAGACTGGAGACCTGGTCTGCTAGGAGCCACAAGCATATATACGATGTATGGCACCTTTGGTTGTAAAGTGACGCCAGCTAGCCACTGAGATGATTATGTTAAAATTTACATTCATATGCAAACTGGACTCCCGCTGTTCACCTTGGCCTGCTACCGGACTCAAGTTACGGGACTTTACGGGACTGCTGGAGAGTTCCCATTGGTTGGGGAAGGATAGTAGGAGGGAATTCCGGAGGAGGTCGGAGGAGACGGGGGTTCCGGGACGCGCGGTTCCGGTCAGACACCCTCGTGGGAGGACCGGTTTTTGACTCGCTGGCGCGGAGAGTGTTAGCGGCTTTTTCAAAATAAAGTTTTGTTCCTGCTTCAGTGGCTCGTGATTCTGTGCCCAGCCAAGACTGCGGCATTTGGTGGCCCGTACGGGGAACGCCTGAAGCTTAGAGGTGAGTAAATTGCTCGCCCCTGAGGGAAGGCGACAGGATGGATGACCTTCTCAGAAAACAATGTGTTCTTGTTTTGATTTATTTTGTTTTTATTTCGAGCTCCCTAGCCCTAGAATTTTCTCAGGCGAACTGGAAAAAATGGTTGGCTCAAGGTTTGAAGTTATTCAGCCCTGAGAAAGAGAAAATTGATACAACCATTGTCTGCTCCGTCTTTGTTTCATTCTGCTTCGGCTTTGTTTTATCCTACCTTATTGGGTTAGGTTATAGTAGATTAGAATCCAATAAAAAACAAACCGAAAAACTGTTAAGTAAATTGTTAGAGGTCCAGACTATGGTAGAAAAAACGCTAGGTCAAGCAAAAGAGAAGGTCTCTCAAGCTAGTCAGACAGAGGAGAATTTAAAGAAAGCAAGCTTAGAGGACAAGCAGCCATCAGGTGGAGAATTACAACAGGAGGTTGCTACCAACTCCGTTCTATCACCAGAGGGCGTAACTCAGCCAACAGCTCCATCTACCGCTGAGCGGCCCTCAACTACCGTAGTTGATGGACGGAATTCTGAGGCAGGACCCCAAAGATTAGCATGCCCTGTACTTGAGCAGGCAGGAGGGCAACGAATTCACCGTGCTTTAGATTTCAAAACAATAAAGCAATTAAAGGAGGCTGTAACGACCTATGGGCCGCAAGCTCCCTTCACAATAAGCATGGTTGAATCTGTTACCAACTTGGACATGACACCAGCAGATTGGGCTAACATGTGTCGATCTGTGCTAAACGGAGGACAATATTTGTTATGGAAGGTTGCCAATGAGGAATTTTGCATGGAGACAGCTAGGCGAAATGCAGAAGCTGGGTACCCTCAAAGAAATATGGACATGCTATTGGGAAAGGGACCATATGAAGGTCAAAGACAGCAAATTGAATATGACCCTGGCGTATACGCACAAATTGCTGTAGATGCAGTTAGGGCATGGAAAACTTTACAGGGGCATGGAGACTTACAAGGTCAATTATCTAAGGTAATACAAGGAACTAATGAACCTTATGCTGAATTTGTAGATAGACTTATTCAGTCAGCCTCTAGGATATTTGGAAATACAGAACAGGTAATGCCATTTATAAAACAACTGGCTTATGACCAAGCAAATCGTTGCTGCAGAGAGGTCATTAGACCATGGAGACATGAGGATTTAAACACATATATTAAATTATGTAGAGACATTAATGAACAGGGGCAAGTCTTAGCAGCAGTACAACAGGCTTTAGATGCCAGGCCAAGAACATGCTATAATTGTAATCAAACAGGACATTTTAAAAGGAGTTGCCCCATAAGAGGAGGGTTTAACAAAGCTGGATATCAAAGGAATAGAATACCAGGTATTTGCCCACGATGCCGTAGAGGGAGACATTGGGCTAATGAATGCCGTTCTCAAACCACCATAGAGGGTATTCCGTTATCAAAAAACGGACAAGGACCAAGTGTTTACCCACGATATCGTGGAGAAAGGTATCAAGCTCCATTGCCAAAAAACGGACTAGAGGGCCCAATGCCCCGGGGCCCCAAACCACAAATATATGGGGCAATGGAGGAACCCAACAGCCCCATCAAGGTAGTGCCCAGGACGCATTATCCATTAAATCCCTCATCAGACAAACTAGAGGGAGCGCAGGGCTGGACATCTGCGCCTCTGCCAGAGCAGTACTAACCCCAGAGATGGGAATTCAAATCATTCCCACAGGAGTAAAAGGACCTCTTCCCAAAGGAACAGTAGGCTTATTATTGGGACGCAGTTCTTCTACACTAAAAGGACTTATGATAAGTCCTGGGGTAATTGATCCCGATTATGAAGGTGAAATAAAAATTATAGCTAGTTCTCCAAGAGGTATATCAGTAATTTCACCAGGAGATAGAATAGCACAGTTATTAATAATACCCAGCCTGCATGATAAATTTTCCAGTTGTAATGTAGAAAGAGGTTCCAAGGGATTAGGCTCCACAGGTGTAGATTGGGCTATGCTGTCTTTAAATTTAGATTCTCGCCCAATGCTAAAATTAAAAATTCAAGGACATGACTTTAATGGGCTGCTGGACACAGGTGCTGACCTCAGCATAATATCTCGTCAAGAATGGCCAAAACATTGGCCATTACAACAAGCCACTCAAACGCTTCGAGGCCTAGGAGTGGCAACAAATCCCCATAGAAGTGCTATGGTATTAGATTGGAGGGATCCTGAAGGATGTGAAGGAACTATACAGCCCTATGTATTGGATCATCTTCCTGTAAATTTATGGGGACGAGATGTCCTAGATCAATTAGGATTGACATTAACAAATAACATCAATCCTAACGCGCCCACTACTAGGGCTAAACAAGGCTTTAGGAAAGAAAAAAGATTAAGAGAACAAGAACAAGGTATGACAGCACCTATTCAAATAGATCAAGAAATAAATAGACATGAATTGGGTTTTCAGAAAGGGCCACTGAGACAATCAAAATTACTTGGAAATCAGAAAGACCAGTGTGGGTTCCTCAGTGGCCCTTGACTAAAGAAAAGATACAAGTAGCCCATGACTTGGTCAGACAACAGTTAGCGGAAGGACATATACAACCTTCCGTATCCCCCTATAATACTCCCATTTTTGTCATTAAAAAGAAATCTGGTAAATGGAGATTATTACAAGATTTAAGAGCCATTAATAATGAGATGGTTATTATGGGACCTGCTCAATCAGGGATTCCTCAATTGTCTGCTTTACCAAAAACCTGGCATGTTTTAGTTATAGATATTAAAGATTGTTTCTTTTCAATTCCAATTCATCCCGAGGATAGTCCACATTTTGCATTTACTATCCCTGCACTGAATCATGAAGGTCCTGATCAGAGATATGAATGGAAAGTACTCCCTCAAGGGATGGCTAACAGCCCAACTATGTGTCAAATTTATGTTAATAAAGCAATCCAGCCACTTAGAAACCAAAATCCTGAACTACAAATATTTCACTATATGGATGATGTGTTACTGGCACATAAAGATAAAAACACATTACTAGAATGTTATGCCACACTTACAAATTTATTGAAAAATTATAATCTAGAGATAGCAATAGATAAAGTACAATTAAATCTTCCAATTAATTATTTAGGAGTTCTATTATCCTCAACCATGGTCCGTCCACCAAAAATTCAAATACGAGTAGATCAACTCAAATCACTTAATGACTTTCAAAAGTTATTGGGAGACATAAATTGGATAAGGCCTTATCTAGGCATACCAACAGGAGAGTTAGGACCTTTATTTGATATTCTAAAAGGTCCATCAGATCCAAATTCACCCCGCATGTTAACGCCTGAAGCAAGAAAAGTATTAAAAATCATTGAAACATATATGGAAAATATGCATTTGGATAGAATTGATATAAGTTTGCCTTTATTATTTATTGTACTACCAACAAAAAATATTCCTACAGGAGTATTTTGGCAAGAAGGTCCATTATTGTGGATACATTTATCTTATTCCCCTAACACTATTCTTACTAGATATCCTGAGGCTGTAGGACAATTAATACTCAAAGGAATAAAAGCAGCTAAGGGAGTGTTTGGGATTTCTCCCAATAAAATTATTACTCCATATACTATGGATCAAATTGATGAGTTAGCTAATGAGTTAAATACTTGGGCAATAATCCTGTGTAAAACTAGTGTTTCATTTGATAATCACTTACCATCTAATCCTTTGTTGTCTTTTTGGTCTAAGCATCCTGTAGTTTTTCCAAAAATGACAAGAAAAACCCCTATCATAAATGCTCCAAATATATTCACTGATGGGTCAAACAATGGTACAGCAGCAGTAGTTACTCCTGATCAAACTTTTACATTTTTAGTACCCAAACAATCAGCTCAAAAGGTAGAGCTTAATGCAGTATTACAAGCTTTTATGATGTTTAAAGATTCTGTATTTAATTTATTTTCTGATAGTCAGTATGTAGTTAATGCTATTAATTCCCTTGAAGATGCTGGTAGGATTTCCCCTTCCTCTACTGTTTTCTCTTTGTTTTCCGCTATACAAAGTCTAATCTGGGACCGAAAAGATCCATTCTTCATAGGTCATATCAGGGCACATACAGGATTGCCTGGAGCCCTTAGTATGGGCAATGAACTAGCAGATAAATCTACACATGACATACATATTTTCTCCACAATAGAAGAAGCTATAAATTTTCATAAAAGGTTCCATGTCAATGCTAATACTTTACAAAAGCGTTTTAAAATAACTAAAGAACAGGCCAGACATATAATAAAACAATGTCAAAATTGTGTGACATTTTTACCACAAGTTAATCTTGGAGTCAATCCTAGAGGACTAATACCTAACCATATTTGGCAGATGGACGTCACACACTTGCCAGAATTTGGAAAATTAAAATATTTACATGTTACAGTTGATACCTCTTCCGGATTTTTGATGGGCTCCCTTCATGCCGGAGAAAAAACTAAAGATGTTATAGCTCATTGCTTACAAAATTTTGCCACTGTGGGCGTTCCAAAACAGTTAAAAACGGACAACGGTCCTGGTTATACTTCCTCCTCTTTTAAACAATTTTGCTCATCATTTGGTATTACTCACATAACAGGAATTCCATACAATCCACAAGGACAAGGCATAGTTGAAAGAGCTCATCAAACTATTAAAATGTACTTATTAAAACAAAAGGAGGGAATTGGAAAGGGGTATATATCCCCCAAAGATAAACTTAAAATAACCCTTTTTACTCTAAACTTTTTAAATTTAGATTCATCGGGACTTAGTGCTGCGGAAAGACACTTGTACCCCAAAAATGTACATAAGCCTAAGGTACTTTGGAAAGATATTCTAACAGGACAATGGAAAGGCCCCGATCCAGTCATAGTATGGAATCGGGGTGCTGTCTGTGTTTTCCCACAGGATGAACAACAACCGATTTGGATTCCAGAGAGATTAACTAAAACAATTTCTACAGAAAAAGAAGATGATTTGACTCAAATTCATAACAGCTGACATCCAGAGCTCCAGCTTGGCTATTCTTACATCTGCGGCAGTGATTAACCAAGGTGTTTTTTTTTTTTTTTTTTTCAATATCTATTTTATTATTGCATTTTTCCCACACCATAAAGTTCTATTTTATTTTATTTTATTTATTTATTTATTTTTTGAGCTCATACAAACCTAGGTTAATGTTTTTCTGATCAGTTTTATTTTTTGACTGTGTTTTATTTTTTGACTGTGGAGTTTTTAAACATTGCAATGGAGATTTCACCTAGGTATAGTTACAAGGCCTTTATTTACTATTGTCTTATGTGTTGTATGTTGTGTGCACACTTCTGTTTTGTGTTGTATGTCTCTATGTATGTATGTCCATATTTCTTATATGAGGAGCGCTCATGAAAAAATGGATCCAAATTTTTTCTTTATTCACGTGATTTATATGGTTTAATTTAAATTAGGTGAACAGCTGTTAATGATTGTTTTTAAAGATGGTTAACAGATCTGTTTGTTTGCTAATTTAAATTTGGTAAACAGCTGTTAAGGATTGTTTTTAAAGGAGTTTAACAGATCTGTTTGTTTACTTTCACCTTTCCTTTTTATTATATTTAATAATTCTGTTCAGGATAATGTCTCTTTAGCATCATTGCCAGAATTCCCATCTCCATCCCAGTGCCGGTGAAGACTAAGATAAAACCAAACTACAGCTTCTATGATAGCAATCACAGTAAACTGTATAAACTGATGCATCAATGAATATAACTCAACAAGTAATGCTATCAAGGACTTGATTTACTTTGGGAGGAAATGGACACATTGATAGACTCCTCCAATTTGAACTGCTTCCAGAACTTGCCTGGACTATATATCAGTTGCATACATTGTGAAATATCATCTGGTGCACCGAATTGTGGTACTGCTGGCATATCTTTGCTGATGGTGTCACCAGTGATGCAATTTCCTTGCCAGCTCACCCCATGTTTATTGTGGTAATACTGGCATATCTTTGCTGATGGTGTCACCAGTGACGCAATTTTTCCAAAGGAGCCGTCAATTGGCTTGGTGTCGTGGCATTTCTGTATCCTCCTCCCTTCTACTAGTGATGGTCTAAATTTGGGGGCCAACAGAGGTGAGGCAAAGAACCTCACCCCCCCACTGGCACCAAGGCTAAATTTGGGGGCCAACAGAGGTGAGGCAAGAACCTCACCCCCCCACTGGTGCATAGGCCTATCCACAAGCATGGCTGAATGCTGGACCGGTAGTCAGCGACGGGTTGCTCTGATTACAGTGGATTCAACCTAAGACAGGAAGCTGACGCCTAAAGGTCAGTTCTCCCATGACGGGTAAGAACCATATGTTAAATTGGACAACCTACCAGGCACGGTCCCTAGCCACATTGCTTGTTGCTTAATTAAACAGAAGGGGGCAGATGCTAGGAGCCACAAGCATATATACGATGTATGGCACCTTTGGTTGTAAAGTGACGCCAGCTAGCCACTGAGATGATTATGTTAAAATTTACATTCATATGCAAACTGGACTCCCGCTGTTCACCTTGGCCTGCTACCGGACTCAAGTTACGGGACTTTACGGGACTGCTGGAGAGTTCCCATTGGTTGGGGAAGGATAGTAGGAGGGAATTCCGGAGGAGGTCGGAGGAGACGGGGGTTCCGGGACGCGCGGTTCCGGTCAGACACCCTCGTGGGAGGACCGGTTTTTGACTCGCTGGCGCGGAGAGTGTTAGCGGCTTTTTCAAAATAAAGTTTTGTTCCTGCTTCAGTGGCTCGTGATTCTGTGCCCAGCCAAGACTGCGGCACTGGTCTTTCATGTTCATGCAGGTCTCTTGAGATGGAGAAAGGGACAGTATAGGTCAAACCAAACAAAAATAAATAAAAGAGATCTCAGGGCTTTAAATGCACTTGTTAGTAAAAAAGAGTCCACTGCAGAAGGACAACACCTGCCACTTTAACGAGAGTCTACTCTCTGTTCCGCCCGGCTTCATGACCTGTGTTATTCCCAACAGTTCATAAGAACCTTGCATCTTCCCATTTTTGGATAAAGACACCAAGCCTGCATGATTAAGGTGGTGGAGACAAGATTCAAAGAGCTCAGTCTAAAGCCAGACAAAGCGTTGGTCAGTGCCTCCCAGGGCTCTGCATGGGACCAGCAGCACTGGGAGGGGTGGAGCTGTGCCTGGCAGCCTGCTCCTCCGGGTGTCAGGGGCAGTAGCTGTCTTCCCCCCTCCACCATGGTGCGCCCCTCCAGGGGTGCTTTGGAGGGTTCAGTCTCTTTGATGGAACAACCATTCATGTGTGCACCAAACGGTGAGGAACTTCAGTCCCTGGAGGGGCCTTTGCAGATGAGCAGACCCTGCAGCCCGATGGGCCCTGGAGGCTGTGGGGTGGTGCGTGTGTCAGGCCAACCCTTGCCTGCTGCCCTCTGGGGCCTGTGGGGTGTGTGTATGTCAGGCCAACCCTTGCCTGCCACCCTCTGGAGCCTGTGGGGTGGCGAGTACGTCAGACCGACCCTTGCCTGCTGCCCTCTGGGTGCCTTCTCTGGAGACAGAGGTGGTGGTTCTTCCCTTCCTGCACTGTTCTTAGGCAGATCCTGTTTTTCTTCTCTCAGGAAAAGCTGAGAGAAATGTGGTGCGAGTGCACATGTCCTGAGCTCAGGGTAGAAGGAACTGAGATGGGAAGTACAGGCCGCTGCGCGGGCCCAGAACACAGAGAGTGTGACGTAACAGCCAGCCCCGCTCTTACATCTGGGGATTACTCAGAAGCTTAAAACACCCTTCACCTCACATGAAGAACATATATGTAATATTTACAAAAAAATAGAGTTGAGTGATGATTCTTTCCTAACCATTGGAGTGATCCTCAAACCCCCTCCTTCTGCTCTGGCTGCTCCTCCCTCAGGCTCCCAGGGCCATTGTTAGGTCTCCTTTCCTCTTGGAGATGAATCCACTGTTGTTTACAGATGGGGCAAAGACAGGGGGTGGCCGAGCTGATGGGGCCCAACACAGGGCTGGCACCCTTCTCTGCAGGGGGTAAAAACTAGGAGAAGGAGTAGGAGAAGGGAATTCTCACAGCTGCCACATTTCCTTATTTTTCTGGCTGGACTTCCTTCCTTCCTTCCTTCCTTCCTTCCTTGCCTCGGGAAAAATGACTGTTTGTTCCCTTTTGAGGATTTACTGCATTTTCTCTGAACACCCCGCCCCCCAAGAATATACGAACCAGCCCTCTGCTTTAACTTGGGTGCTGCAATTAGAAGGCACTAAATATTTTTAGCCAGCTTAGTCATGTCATTGTGCTCTGGCTCAGCACCATCCTCTGGCAAGGATGTGAAAACAAGGTTTAAGTGCAGTTCTGTGCCAAGATTTTCCATAGATGCTATTCTCAAGGGCAAACGGGCACTTTGAATTGTTCCCACACATCACCAGGTGCCCACGGTGCTCCTGGAGCTGGGCTGACGGTGTCCAAGACAGATAAACAAGGTGGCATGGGCCTCCCTCACGGGCTGACAGACACCAGCCAACAGATCGCTTCCATGAAACGTGGCAGAGGCCTCGTCAGGCCGTGGAACCAGGTGGCTGTGGTAGGCTGGTTGTGGAAGGTGACTGGGGACGTTATATTTTCAGAGGTGCCCTGGTGATTTTTATGCTCACTGAAGTTTGAGGATCACTCCAATGGTTAGGAAAGAATCGTCACTCAACTCTTTTTTTTTGTAAATATTACATATATGTTCTTCATGTGAGGTGAAGGGTGTTTTAAGCTTCTGAGTAATCCCCAGATGTAAGAGCGGGGCTGGCTGTTACGTCACACTCTCTGTGTTCTGGGCCCGCGCAGCAGCCTGTACTTCCCATCTCAGTTCCGTCTACCCTGAGCTCAGGACATGTGCACTCGCACCACATTTAGCAGATGGCAGTTGTTGAGGTTAGGTACCTGGACTGTAAATGCCTCTGACTAATGTCCCTCCATGACCCTGGCTGGGGGACCTGTCTTCTGAGAGTCCCTGAGGATCTGTGAGGTGCAAGCCCAGGACCACCCCTCCATCTTTCCTGATTCCCACGGGAGCATGAGCCCTGGGCCTGTGTTGGAGGGGCAGCGGTGACAGCGTGTGGCAGCAGCCCCTCCCAAGGCTGTTTGTTGTCTTCTGTCTCTCTGTTTACATTCCACCTTGTAATTAAGCAATCAGCTTTTTCACAGTGATTATCCACAGTCTCAACCAGCAAAAGTCACTTGATCTTTGGCTCCATACCTTCTAGTCAGAATGTCACCCAACACATGTGCTAATTACCAGTATCCCTGCCTCCCGCTTGGCATGTTCCCTCTGGAGCCAGGCCAAGCCACGTGACCTTGGGAGCAGCTGTCCTACTAGTCCTGGCTAGAGTGACTGGTCCCTGGGATTTCTCTCCAGGAGAATAGACTGGGCGGATTTTGTCCAGGTGTGCCCAAGACCATTCCTTGGGGGTGCGGACAGCTGCCGGGTGCACGTTCTTTGGGGAAGGCACCTTGCCACCGTGGCGCGTGGACTGAAGCCAGCTCCCGAGGCGTCCTGCCCCTCGGGCTCTTGCTGGCAGGCCTTGGCAGAGCTCAGTCTGTTGCCTGAGACGTTTTAAATGGCACCAGACAAAGCACTGGAGGATACGCTGTGCCAAGTGAGGGCAGCTGGGGGTAGACTCCATCAGTGCCGTCCACCCTGACATTTATGTGGCAGCTGAACAAACAGCCTGCCAGCCCACAGCCTGGAGTCTCTCACCTGCTTATTAAATAACTGCAAGGTGGAGGTTAAAATTATATATATATTTATATATAGTGGGTTTTTTTAAGGGGATATCGTGCAAAAACTATGGCTCCAAAAGTCATTCTTTCTTCTCGGTTGTATCTTTCTTTGCTCATTCCTGCAGCTCATCTCTACCTTTCATCCTCCTCCTTGGCAGAGCTTCCGTCTCTGGGTTTTCTCTCCTTCCTTCCTTCCTTCCTTCCTTCCTTTATAATCATACTTTGACAATCCCTCAATCCTGTGTGATCTGGGCAGGAGCTCAATTTGATTTGGTTGTCCCATGTAGGGTGCACTGTGAGCAAAGAAAAGTGTCCCAACAACTGACTGTGTCCTCATTGCTCACATCTGGCTTTCAGGAGCTCCCAGAGGGCAAGCAGGCTTTCTAGTTCTTTCTATCTTCTTCCTACCCTACCCTGTCATTGGATTTTGTATGTGTATATTTAATCAGCAAAGGGGCAATGCAGAAGCAAACCAGAGGACAGGAAGAGGAAGTGGGAAGGGCAGGGTGAGGGAAGGGGGCCACGAATGAGTCAGAGTGTGTCAGAAGAGGACACAGTCCACAGGGTCAGAGAGAAGAGCCCAAAGACCCACACTGCCAGCTAATGTTTGTTAAGTACTCCTTGCCAAGCATGGTGATCAGTGCTGGGGATACTGTGGAGGCCAAAACAGTCCTGGGAATGGCTCTCACGAAGGCATCTTCTAATTCAGACCAGAGCTATCTTTCACGTGCACACAGACCTCCACGTGCAATGTAAAGTCTGATTCAGTAGTTCTGGTGGGACTGAGATTCTGCATCTCTAATAAGCTCCTGGTACTGTTGGTCCATGGGTTATGTGTTGAGTGACCAGGGCCTGAGAAGCAGTGAGTCATGAAGGAATCCAAGAGAGGGGCCAACCCAAACTAGCCTATCAGGCAGGCTGGACAGGAGAACAGCATGGAGTAGAAGGAAGGGCAGGCCTTTGAAGAATCAAGGAAGTGTCAGATGGAGATCCAAAGATACAGACAGGGAAAACAGAGAGAGACTAGGAGTAGAGCAGGCCCCAATGTCCAGTGTGTGAGTTCTGAAATGCAGGCCCATGGGCTAAAGTAGCTCCTACTCCAGAACAGGCTCCCCAGAGCAGCCAGAGCCAGGTCAGCATGGATAAGGCTGTCACTGGGTGGAACCCAAGGAACCAGGGGATAGAAATGGTGAGGGCCTCTGAATTTGGTCCTACCATGTTGGAAGAGGAAGGAGAGACAGAAGATAAACAATTCAATAATGTCTTAGCTAGAATGTGCTAAGAGTTCGTGATTAATAAATTGTACGGATCATATGGAGAAACAACGTGTTTTATTTTCAAGGAAATCCTGTATCTCAAGCCGGTAAACTAAGGTTAGCAGGTTCTTAAAGGACCCCCTGAAACAGAGATAAAAATGGTTTGTATTCAGCCTGATAATGCACAGAAACTACGTAGATGGGTAAGGGTACCTGAGAACAGTTGTTCCTGTATAACCGAAAGATTCTCCCTGTAGTTTAAATCTGCCCAAAGGAAATGAGGCTCTCTGGAGTTCCCGTCGCCATTGCTCTGGCAGGAGGGTGGTTCAGCCAGTAGGGGTTCCAGGGAATGGCGGACCTGAGGTTGGCTCTGTGTGGACCTCTCCTCTGCTCCTGCCTCGACCTTCAGTGGGACACACAGTGGATAACACCGAGATGAGATGCAGTCCTGTGCCTGACTCTCAATAATCAGAAAAGTCTATGCAACCAACAGCAGGGTCAGTGGCTCAGTGGCTCTGTCACCCGAACTCTTGCTGTGAGAAGGCATGTGGTGGTGGCGGGGAAAGGAGAGGTACCATCTGTTTATGTCCCTGCCTGACTGGTGCTGCCTTCCTAGAGCCCTTTACCCTACCTCTCCCTGGCCTCGCAGGTGGGTGTCCTCGGGGTCCCTTGATCCCATCAGTGTATGACACAGTGTGATTAGAGAAAGAGCAGCAGGCAGGAGGGAGAGGGCTAGGTTTACTGTGCAGGCAGAGAGGCCCGCGACCACTTCAGAGGCTCCCGAATCGGGCCTCACCCTGGAGGAGGAAGTAAGCAGGCCTGCTTCTCTCCATTTTAAAAGAGAGCTGAAGCATGACCAGGGAGAAGTGGGGGTCTCCACAGGAGTGAGCCTGCTGGGCCCTGCAACAGACTTCCAGGACCTGGGGGTCTTCAAAGACAGAAAGGACTCCCAGGTGGCTTGGATATTGGGTGTGAGCCCACATGGAGGCTATCTGCGGGTGCTTCCTTCCTCCTCCTGCTGGATTCTTCCAACCTGTGCCATTCTGGGATGACCAGGGATCCTTCCAGTTGCAGGACTGACAGCATCCCAGCTCCCCACATCTGAAGTTTGCTCAACTGCTTGGCCTCCCTGGTGTGGGCAAGGATTCCTGTAGGGCCCATGGTAGTAGGTCTGGTCCCAGGCCCAGTCCTGATGTGCCTTCTGCTCCAGCTGCTGAGCCAGCTCATAGATCCCAGTGGTGGGCTCTCTGGGTTCAGGTGCCAATAGTGAGGAAGATCCTGTGAGCCATGGCTGCTGACTCCAGGACAGGAGTCAATCAACAGGTGTAGGATTCCTTACGCCAATGTACCAGGCTTTAGGTAGGAATCATGGGGCCACAGAAGAACCTGAGACCTTGTTCTTATGTGAGCAGCTCAAGGAATACTTAGCTTACCTGAAAAGTCCAAACATAGCCCCTGAGAGACAAAATGTAACCTGTCAAAGATCCTGAGCCACACACAAAGCAGACAGGTGCCTGAGTTGACCCTGGCGATGGCTTGAAGACTATAGATTTCCCTTGGGATGATCATGGTCCACTGTGTGAATCACCTTCCATGCTCCTGGGAGTCGGGATGGAATTGCTTTGAAAAGTCTCCAATTCCACAGCCTACAGAAGTTAAAAGCCTTTCCTAAGGTTCTTACTAATCTCTGAAATTGCTCGACTTGTGCGAAGATGACATTTACATTGTCTGGCTGCCTTTGCCTCTTGAATTTCAGCTTTCCTGGGTGATACCTGTCTCCACTCCATGTTGACCCCCAACATGAGACACAGATCTTTTTAAAGGTTTTTCCTCAACCAAAAACTTTTATTAAGAACTGTGCTTTCAGGGTATTGTACTGAAGATCCTGGGGGAGGCCAGACTTCTGCCGTCTTGTGGTCTCCCCGGCACCTTCCTCCCCTTCCCAAATCTGCATCTCACTCCTTGCCTCTGAAGCCTCCCTTCTGTTTTGCCAAATGGCCTTGCCCTCTTCAACAGCTTGGTGCCCTTGGCCTCCTGGCCTCCGGGGCATGGTAAGAAGACTCTCCTTTCTATCATAGACCCTCTCCAAAGTGTGCTGTCAACGAACAGTTCTTCTGAAGGGAAATTTGGCCACTGCTTGTTATGGTGATACAAACTTCACTTTGCTGCCGTAAAATTGGATGGACTCTGGGAGACAGTCATCATCCATTTCCGAACAAGGAAGCTGGAACAGTGAAGTGAAATAGGTACCCTTGGATGTGGATTGGAGCTTCTGTCCACAGGTGGAAATCCTTCTCTCCCAGGAAGCCTCAGTTCTGCTCTTGAGGCCTCCTGACTGATTGATTCTGGTCCCTCCAGCATGTCTAGGATAACCTCCTTACTTAACGTCAACTGATTATGGACTTCAATCACATCTACAAAATACTTTCCCCCAAACACCTAGACTATCTCTTGGTTGAAAAACTGGAAACTGTAGTCTGGCCAAACTGACACATAAAACTGACCATCATGCCACCAGGCCAGGAGTTCCTGTGGGCAGGGCTATGGTTTTATCTTCATGACTCCATCTCTGTATTCATGGGGTTTGGCACCAACCTACCCAAGACAGACACTCAGCCACTTTTTATTAAATGAATGTTACCAGTGGAGGCCAGATGCTAGAGTCCCTTGAGGGTAAGGCTGGGTTTTTTAGACCATGGGAGCCATTGTAGGCTCTTGAGCAGGGCGGACAGGAGGGATGCATGGCTGCTTCCTTTGTTGGAGCCCTGTGCCAGCCGACAGTTCCCCGTACGGGCCACCAAATGCCGCAGTCTGGCTGGGCACAAAATCAAGAGCCACTCACAGCCTTGTAGATTCAAACAGTAATTCTTTATTCCCGAACTCTCACCGGCACTCTACACGCACGTTCTGGGGAAAATCCACACTTCCACTGGGCTCTGCATCCCAAAACACTCTCTGAATCCTGCAAGAACTCAACGGGAACTCAAGGAGCGGGTGGGCGCCTGAGGCAGCAGGATACTCCCTATTCCCAGCAGGATATACCCTAAACCTGGACCCACCCTAATCCAGCAGGATCCTCCCTAAACCCGGATCCACCCTGGTCCTTGAGCAGGATCACCTTTCTCAAACATTCATGCAATGTCACTGCAAATGACCTGGGTCCAAGGCAAGCCCATTTCTGCCGCAGTCTTGGCTGGGCACAAGATCACGAGCCACTCACAGCTTGGTAGATTCAAACAGCAATTCTTTATTCCCGAACTCACACCGGCCTCTACACATGTTCTGGGGAAATCCGAGTTCTGCTGCCGCCCAATTCACCTACTCCATGAGGCTTTTTTCCAAATACTTTCTGAATCTCATGAGAACTCAACGGGAACTCAAGCAGCAGGAACGCCCTATTCCCAGCAGCAATAATCTTCAACCTCGAACTTCCCTAAAACCCATATTGTCTTAAACTGGGAATGCCCTAAACTTGTCTTAAACCGGGAACGCCCTAAACCCAAGGAGCGGGATACTTCCTCAAACCTGCAGGATACACCCTAATCCTGGATCCACCCTCGTCCTTGAGCAGGGTCACCTTTCTCAAACACACATGCAATGTCAACAGCGAAATTCCAAGGCAAGTCCATTTAACATGGGGTACGCTGGCAAGGAAATTTCGATGCGTCATTCCTACTTGGCAATGGCCCTCAGCATCTCCCCCCTTCTTATTAATTAAACAACAAGCAATGTGGCTTAAGGACCGTGCCTGGTAGGTTGTCCAATTCAACATATGGTTCTTACCCGTCATGGGAGAACTGACCTTTAGGCGTCAGCCTCCTGTCTTAGGTTGATACCACTGCAATCAGATCAACCTGTCACTGACTACCGGTCCAGCATTCAGCCATGCTTGTGGATAGGCCTATGCACCAGTGGGGGGGTGAGGTTCTTGCCTCACCTCTGTTGGCCCCCAAATTTAGCCTTGGTACCAGTGGGGGGGTGAGGTTCTTTGCCTCACCTCTGTTGGCCCCCAAATTTTAGACCATCACTAGTAAAGGGAGGAAGATACAGAAATGCCACGACACCAAGCCAATCGACGGCTCCTTTGGAAAAATTGCGTCACTGGTGACACCATCAGCAAAGATATGCCAGCATTACCACAATTAACATGGGGTGCGCTGGCAAGGAAATTGCATCACTGGTGACACCATCAGCAAAGATATGCCAGCACTACCACAATTCGCTGCACCAAACGATAGTTCACAATGCATGCAACTGATGTATAGTCCAGGCAAGTTCTGCAGGCAGTTCAAAGTGGAAGAGTCTATCAATATGTCCATTTCTTCCCAAAGTAAATCGAGTCCTTGATTAAGCATTACTTGTTGAGTTATATTCATTGATGCATCAGTTTATGCAGTTTACTGTGATAGCTATCATAGAAGCTGTACTTTGGTTTTATCTCAGTCTTCACCGGCACTGGGATGGAGATGGGAATTCTGGCAAAGATGCTAAAGAGACATTATCCTGAACAGAATTATTAAATATAATGAAAAGGAAAGGTGAAAGTAAACAAACAGATCTGTTAACCACCTTTAAAAACAATCCTTAACAGCTGTTTACCTAATTTAAATTAGTAAACAAACAGATCTGTTAACCACCTTTAAAAACAATCCTTAACAGCTGTTTAACTAAATTAAATTAAACCATTTAAATCACGTGAATAAAAAAAAATTTGGATCCATTTTTTGCGCTCCTCATATATGAAATATGGACATACACACATACAGACATACAACACAAAACACAAGAGTGCACACATAACATACAACACATAAGACAATAAAGGCCTTGTAGCTTTACCTAGGTGAAATCTCCATCGCAATGTTTAAAAACTCCACAGTCAAAAAATAAAACACAGTCAAAAAATAAAACTGATCAGAAAAACATTAACCTAGGTTTGTATGAGCTCAAAATTAAAATAGAACTTTATGATGTGGGAAAAATGCAATAATAAAATAGACATTGAAAAAAGCACCCTGGTTAATCACTGTTGCAGATGTAAGAATAGCCAAGCTGGAGCTCTGGATATCAGCTGTTATGGATTTGAGTCAAATCATCTTCTTTTTCTGTAGAAATTGCTTTAGTTAATCTCTCTGGAATCCAAATCGGCTGCTGTTCTCCCTGTGGAAAAACACAAACGGAACCCCGACTCCAGACAATAACTGGGTTGGGACCTTTCCATTGTCCTGTTAGAATATCTTTCCAAAGTACCTTAGGCTTATGTACATTTTTCAGGTACATATGTCTTTCCGCAGCACTAAGTCCTGATGAATCCAAATTTAGAACGTTTAGAGTAAAAAGGGTTATTTTAAGTTTATCTTTGGGGGATATATACCCCTTTCCAATTCCCTCTTTTTGCTTTAATAAGTACGTTTTAATAGTTTGATGAGCTCTTTCAACTATGCCTTGTCCCTGTGGATTGTATGGGATTCCTGTTATATGAGTAATGCCAAATGATGAGCAAAATTGTTTAAAAGAGGTAGAAGTATAACCAGGACCATTATCTGTTTTTAACTGTTTAGGAACGCCCACAGTGGCAAAATTTTGTAAGCAATGAGCTATAACATCTTTAGTTTTTTCTCCGGCATGAAGGGAGCCCATCAAAAATCCGGAAGAAGTATCAACTGTAACATGTAAATATTTTAATTTTCCAAATTCTGGCAAGTGTGTGACATCCATCTGCCAAATATGGTTAGGTATCAGTCCTCTAGGATTGACTCCAAGATTAACTTGTGGTAAAAAGGTCACAGAATTTTGACATTGTTTTATTATATGTCTGGCTTGTTCCTTAGTTATTTTAAAACGCTTTTGTAAAGTATTAGCATTAACATGAAACCTTTTATGAAAATTTGTAGCTTCTTCTAGTGTAGAGAAAATATGTACGTCATGTGTAGTTTTATCTGCTAAATCATTGCCCAAACTAAGGGCTCCAGGCAATCCTGTATGTGCCCTAATATGTCCTATAAAGAATGGATCTTTTCTGTCCCAGATTAGACTTTGTATAGTGGAAAACAAAGAGAAAACAGTAGAGGAAGGGGAAATCCTACCAGCATCTTCAAGAGATATAATAGCATTAACTATATACTGACTATCAGAAAATAAATTAAACACAGAATCTTTGAACATCACAAAAGCTTGTAAAACTGCATTAAGCTCTACCTTTTGAGCTGATTGCTTGGGTACTAAAAATGTAAAATTTGATCAGGGGTAACTACTGCTGCTGTACCATTATTAGACCCATCAGTGAATATATTTGGAGCATTCATGATAGGTGTTTTTCTTGTCATTTTAGGAAAAACTACAGGATGCTTAGACCAAAAAGACAACAAAGGATTCGATGGTAAATGATTATCAAATGAAACATTAGATTTACACATGATTATTGCCCAAGTATTTAACTCATTAGCTAACTCATCAATTTGATCCATAGTATATGGAGTAATAATTTTATTGGGAGAAATCCCAAACAGTCCCTTTGCTGCTCTTATTCCTTTGAGTATTAATTGTCCTACAGCCTCAGGATACTTAGTAAGAATAGTGTTAGGAGAATAAGATAAATGTATCCACAATAATGGACCTTCTTGCCAAAATACTCCTGTAGGAATATTTTTTGTTGGTAGTACAATAAATAATAAAGGCAAACTTATATCAATTCTATCTAGATGCATATTTTCCATATATGTTTCAATAATTTTTAATGCATTTCTAGCTTTAGGAGTTAACATTCGGGGTGAATTTGGATCTGATGGACCTTTTAGAATATCAAATAAAGGTCCCAACTCTCCTGTTGGTATGCCTAGATAAGGCCTTATCCAATTTATGTCTCCCAATAACTTTTGAAAGTCGTTAAGTGATTTGAGTTGATCTATTCGTATTTGAATTTTAGGTGGACGGACCATGGTTGAGGATAATAGAACTCCTAAATAATTAATTGGAAAATTTAATTGTACTTTATCTATTGCTATCTCTAGATTATAATTTTTTAATAAGTTTGTAAGTGTGGCATAACATTCCAGCAATGTGTTTTTATCTTTATGTGCTAATAATACATCATCCATATAGTGAAATATTTGTAGTTCAGGATTTTGATTTCTAAGTGGCTGGATTGCTTTATTAACATAGATTTGACACATAGTTGGACTGTTAGCCATCCCTTGAGGGAGTACTTTCCACTCATATCTTTGATCAGGACCTTCATGATTTAATGCAGGGATAGTAAATGCAAAACGTGGACTATCCTCGGGATGAATTGGAATCGAAAAAAAAAACAATCTTTAATATCTATAGCTAAAACATGCCAGGTTTTTGGTAAAGCAGACAATTGAGGAATCCCTGATTGAGCAGGTCCCATAATAACCATCTCATTATTAATGGCTCTCAAATCTTGCAATAATCTCCATTTACCCGATTTCTTTTTGATGACAAAAATGGGAGTATTATGGAGAGATACGGAAGGTTGTATATGTCCTTCCGCTAATTGTTGTTTGACCAGATTATGGGCTACTTGTATCTTTTCTTTAGTCAGGGGCCACTGAGGAACCCACACTGGTCTTTCTGATTTCCAAGTAATTTTGATTGTCTCAGTGGCCCTTTCTGAAAACCCAATCCATGTCTGTCTGTTCCTTGATCTATTTGAATTGGTGCTGCTATACCTTGTTCTTGTTTTCCTAATCTTTTTTCTTTCCTAACACCTTGTCTAGTCCTAGTAATGGGCATATTAGGATTGATGTTATTTGTTAACATCAAAACTAGTTGATCTAGGACATCTCGTCCCCATAAATTTATGGGAAGATGATCTAATACATATGGTTGTATAGTTCCTTCATATCCTTCAGGATCCTTCCAATCCAGTACCATAGCACTTCTATGGGGATTTGTTGCCACTCCTAGCCCTCGAAGCGTTTGAGTGGCTTGTTGTAATGGCCAATGTTTTGGCCATTCTTGAAGAGATATGATGCTAAGGTCAGCACCTGTGTCCAGTAGCCCATTAAACTCGTGACCTTGAATATTTAGTTTTAGCATTGGGCGAGAATCTAAATTTAAAGACAGCATAGCCCAATCTACACCTGTAGAGCCTAATCCCCTGGAACCTCTTACTACATTATGACTAGAGAACTTATTATGTAGGCTGGGTATTATTAACAACTGTGCTATTCTATCTCCAGGTGAAATTACTGATATACCTCTTGGAGAACTAGCTATAATTTTTATTTCACCTACATAATCGGGATCAATTACCCCAGGACTTATCATAAGTCCTTTTAATGTAGATGAACTACGTCCCAATAATAAGCCTACTGTTCCTTGGGGAAGAGGTCCTTTTACTCCTGTAGGAATGATTTGAACTCCCATCTCTGGAGTTAGTACTGCTCTGGCAGAGGCGCAGATGTCCAACCCTGCACTCCCTCGGGTTTGTCTGATGAGGGATTTAATGGACAATGTGTCCTGGGCACCACCCTGATGGTGTTGCTGGGTTCCTCCACTGCCCCGTATATTTGTGGTTGTGGGCCCCGGAGCATTGGGCCCCCCAGTCCGTTTTTTGGCAATGAAGCCTGATGCCTTTCTCCACAATATTGTGGGTAAATACCTGATCCTTGTCCGTTTTTTGATAAGGGAGTACCTTCTATGGTGGTTTGAGAACGGCATTCATTAGCCCAATGTCTCCCTCTACGGCATCGTGGGCAAATACCCGGTATTCTATTCCTTTGATTTCTAGTTTTGTTAAACCCTCCTCCTACGGGGCAACTCCTTTTAAAATGTCCTGTTTGTTCACAATTATAGCATGTATTTGGCCTGGCATCTAAAGCCTGTTGTACTGCAGCTGCCAAGACTTGCCCTTGTTCATTAATATCTCTACATAATTTAATATATGTGTTTAAGTCTTCATGTCTCCATGGTCTAATAACCTCTCTGCAGCAATGATTTGCTTGGTCATAAGCCAGTTGTTTTATTAATGGCGTTGCTTGATCTGTATCCCCAAAAATTTTGGTAGCTGTTTGAATAAGCCTATCTACAAAGTCAACGTAAGGTTCATTAGCTCTCTGTATTACCTTAGATAGCTGACCTTGTAAATCTCCATGTCCTTGTAAAGTCTTCCATGCCCTAACTGCGTCTGCAGCAATTTGTGCATATATAGCAGGATCATTTTCAATTTGCTGCCGTTGACCCTCATAAGGTCCTTTTCCTAACAACATATCTAGATTTCTTTGAGGGTAACCGGCTGCTGCATTTCGCCTAGCTGTCTCCGTGCAAAATTCCTCATTGGCAACCTTCCATAACAAATATTGTCCTCCATTGAGCACAGATTTACACATGCTAGCCCAATCTGCTGGCGTCATGTCCAAGTTAGTAATGGACTCGACCATGCTTACCGTGAAGGGAGCTTGGGGACCATAGGTTGTTACAGCCTCCTTTAACTGCTTCACTGTTTTAAAATCTAAAGCACGGTGAATTCGCTGCCCTCCTACCTGTTCAAGTACAGGGCATGCTAATTTTTGAGGTCCTGTCTCAGGATCCCACTTATCAACTACGGGGTTTGAGGGCCACTCAGCTGTTTCCATCAGTGGGGCTGTTGGTTGAATTATACCCTCTGGTAATAAAACGGAGTTAGTAACAGCCTCTTGTTGTGGCCTTTTTCCTAATAACCCCTTTTCCTTTAAATTTTCTTCCTCTGTCTGTCTAGCTGGAGAGACCTTCTCTTTTGCTTGATCTAAAATGTCTTTCTCCATGGTCTGAACCTCTAACAATTTACTTAACACCTTTTCAGTTTCTTTTTTACTAATTTCTAATCTACTATAAAGATAACGCAACCCAATAAGATAACACAAAACAAAACCGCAACTGAATGAAACAAAAACGGAATAAAAATTCGCTGTATCAATTTTCTCTTCCTTGGGGCGGACAAACTTCAAACCTTGAGCCAACCATTTTTCCCAGTTTGCCTGAGAAATTTCTAGGGATAGGCAGCTTGAAATAAAAACAAAATAAATCAAAACAAGAACACATTGTTTTTTGAAATGGTCACCCATTCTCTCGCCTTCCCTCAGGGGTGAGCAATTTCACTTACCTCCAAGTTTCAGACGCTCCGTGTACGGACCACCAAATGCCACAGTCTTGGCTGGGCACAGAATCACGAGCCACTCACAGCTTTGTAGATTCAAACAGCAATTCTTTATTCCCGAACTCACACCGGCCTCTACACACGTTCTGGGGAAATCCCAGTTCTGCTGCCGCCCAATTCACCTACTCCACGAGGCTTTTTTCCAAATACTTTCTGAATCTCACGAGAACTCAATGGGAACTCAGGCAGCAGAAATGCCCTATTCCCAGCAGCAATAATCTTCAACCTCCAACTTCCCTAAAACCCATATTGTCTTAAACCGGGAACGCCTTAAACTTGTCTTAAACCGGGAATGCCCTAAACCCAAGGAGCTGGATACTTCCTCAAACCTGCAGGATACACCCTAATCCTGGATCCACCCTCGTCCTTGAGCAGGGTCACCTTTCTCAAACACACATGCAATGTCAACAGCGAAATTCCAAGGCAAGTCCATTTAACATGGGGTAGGCTGACAAAGAAATTGCCATGCGTCATTCCTACTTGGCTATGGCTCTCAGCATCTGAGAGCCACATTCCCTGTGGGTGGATTGCTCCTGTTCAGGGAGACATTTCTCTTGAGTTCTCTGTAAAGGGTAGAGTCACCCTTGGGAATGTGTTCCAGACAGGCTGCTAAATTTAATCCTCTCCCATTTTTATAAAAGCAAAACCAAACCATGATATTTTATCCTACAAGTATGCCCAGGCTCTTGGGGAAAATGGGTTCCCCCTGTGGTAGAGTCAGAGGGGACCCTGGAGGAATCCTGGAGGGCTCCATTCTGGTGGCTACTACTCTGGAGGAGGGGAGCTGATGTCTTGGACAATATACCCAGTGTAGGGCACTTGAAGAGCAGATGCCAGGCTACCTAGAGTCCCTGCCCCCGAGGCTTCTCTCCCAGTGACATTAACCATATGATAGTGAGTACAAGGCCAGGGCTTTTCACATTGTGACCAGAAAACAAAGAGCAAGATATATTTACAGGGACAAATGAACCCACCCAGCCACCTCTTTGCAGACTCCACAGGCTCAAAGCTTTAGTAAAACTCCTGCTAGTCAATATGATTGCCCTGAAGAGCCAGGGGTGCTCCTACAGACAGATCAAGCTCGCCTGAGCCAGGAGGGCACTGACCAAAGGACAACAGTAATAGGAATGTGGAAAAATGTATGGCCATGTTTGAGAGAACTCATCAGGCCCTGGAGTTTTGCAAGCCATTTCCTTAAGCTCTTTGAAATGGTATCCCTGATATTGTGAAATTCTTCTTCATGCAGATTTCTTCTCTCCATGTCCCAGTGACTGAACTTTTTCAGGCTACCTCCCCACCAAGACATCAACTTTTCCTCTGAAAGGATTTAATATTGGCTTCAATCACATCATTATTAGAATTCATAATGAGATTTAGGGGTCTCCTGCTGCTCTTGGGATTTCTTGAGGCTTGAAGTTTTCCTGTTGGGTCTAAAGACCCTCAGAATGGAGCCTCTACACATTCCAACATGTGATCCGACTGAACCCTAGGACCTGGGAGCCCCAGGGCAGGTTGGCTCATCCTGTGGTCCTGGGCTGCTCAAACTAGGAGAGTTTAGTCCCTTCCACCAACATTCACTGAGCCCTCCCAAGCCATGAACTGTGTGTTGGAGGAGTTGAATGTGACTTCTTTCCTCCAGGACCACTGCAGATTTGTGGAGACAGAAACAGGCTGTGAAGGGGGGTGGTGCCAAGTGGGCCTGGAGGAAGGTCACCAAGCCCACTGTGGAGGGGACAGGCTGTCCGGAGGTGGAATCCCCTGGATAGAGTCTTGAACAGCAAGAAGAGTGTTCAGGTAGAGAAGAAGTGAAGCAGAGAGAGGGACATGCAGGGTGCAGGAACAGGATATGCAGATCACACAGCTGCAAGCCACCGGAGGCGGTGCTCTGGCAGGCAGAGGAGAGGCCACAGCAGCGTCTTGGCCACACCTGGGAAGGGGGTGCAGGTCAGGCGTGGCTTCTCAGGTGCCTCGCTATGCTGTGTGAAGGACAGAGAGGAAGACGAGCCTGGCTCTCTGGTGAACGGTGATGTACCCTTGACCCAGGACAGGAGAGGACAAGAGGAAGGGTACTTGAGATAAATCCTCAGGCTCTGAAGTTTTACATGCTGTTTCCTTAAACTGTTTGAAATGGTATCCCTGATATTGTGAAATTCTTCTTTGTATCTGGCCTCCATCTCTCTCTCTCTCAGGGCGAATTCATTCCCCAGCCACTGCTTCTGTCCTGTGGATGCCGCCTCTCCCCAGCTCCGGGGAAGTCTGGAGCAAAGACCCCTAGACACAACCTCCGTTTTGCCATGTTGCATCCAGAGCTTGTCTCAGATTCGCTGTTGCTCTAATAGAATGCATGGCCGATTGCTGACTAAGGGCCTTCAAGAGCTGGGGACTCCTCTCGTAGGCCTCTTGCCCGGTTTGGCTTCTCAGCTGAGCCCTTGGCTGCCTCACGTTGGTTCACCTCCTGGCTCCCTCAGTACTAAGAGGGAGCTGTAGTCAGATGACTGACAGTGCCACACAGAGGTGCAGAATCCACAGTTCACAGGGTCTGCCACATCCCCAGGCATGATGCAGGCCGTACCCTTACCCTTGGTGGGCATCTTTTGGCTCCCCTGTCAGCAGAGCTGATCATACGACTCTCTTGCCTCATGATTCTTGGTGGAGTCTTCCGGATCTGAGACGGTGCCTCTGGAAGGCTCTGGGCCTAAATAGGGTGAGTCACAGGGCATGGGCTTTGGGGGCAGCAGGCAGGACTTGACCACGTTCAGTCTTATGCCACCCTGCTCTCTCATGCTTGGGGGGGGGGTCTGGAGCTGAAGATGGGGATGTATAAGTAAAACACCCAGACCCTCTGAGGTGGCCCTCATCTCCAGACGAGAGAAAGAATGAGAAATCTGCTTTGTTTCTGTCCCCTTCAAGCCCTGAGAATGAGGCCACAGAATTGTAGGTTCATCTTTCCTGTACTCACGGGACCCTATACTGTGTTGCTATAATAGAACACCCAAGACTTGGTCATTCATAAAGAACAGAGATTTATTTTTTACCATTTGGGAGGCTGGGAAGTCTGAGGTTGAGAGGCCACATTTGATAAGAGCCTCTTGCTGTCAGGCAGCCAGAGCTCTAGAATTTCCATGCCTGTTCCAGCCAGTGCTCTCTGCTTTCTTCTCTATTATGTCTGGGGACTCCATGTGGAATTTCATTTGAAGACAGTTTCTCAGTTTTTTAAGTTTGAAAACTTTTGAGCAGAGTAGTCCCTAAGATAGCTTCCATGTTTACCTCTGTGACTCTCTGAGCCAGGACTCTGCCATGATCCAGTGTTCTCTCCATCACTCGGCCCAGGCAAGGTGGTTTCTCTTGGGGTTGGGACAGTCTGCCTCAGACCAGTTGCCTTCACCTGTTCAGGAGCGTGTCCTCAATGCTGATGGCCAGGGACTGCCATCTCTTTATCTTGGCCTTGGAGGTTGCAGACGATCAGGAACAGAGGTGGGGCAACTCCATGCAAGGCAGAGAGACCGCCAGAAGGCTTGTCTCCAAGACACTTGACTTGGACACTACAGCCCATTGACCCCTGGACCCTGCAGGGGAGAAGGTATGGTGGGGTAGCCCCTGGACACTGAGGGAGGACTGTGCTAGGATGGTGTCTTTTTTGTTTTCACTTTTTAAATTCGTTCTTCTTAGTTGTACATGACAGCAGAATGCATTTGTATTCATTGCTCACAAATAGAGCTCAACATTTCAGTTCTCTGGTTGTACATGATGCAGAGTGGCACCATTTGTGCAGTCATATGTGTACCTAGGGTAATGATGTCTGTCTCATTCCACCATCTTCCCTGCCTCCATGCTCCCTCCCCTCTCCACCCTCTCCTTTGCCCAATCCAAAGTTGCTCCATTCTTCCCATTATATATCCATTATGAATCAGCATCCACTAATCAGAGAAAACACTTGGCCTTTGTTTTTTGGGGGATTGGCTTACTTTGCTTAGCATGGTATTCTCTAATTCCATCCATTTACCTGCAAATGCCATAATTTTATTCACTTTTAATGCTGAGTAATATTCCGCTGGATATATATACTACAGTTTCTTTATCCATTCATCTATTGATGGGCATTTAGGTTGTTTCCACAGATTAGCTATTGTGAATTGAGCTGCTATAAACATGGATGGGGCTGTATCACTATAGGATGCTAATTTTGTTCTTTGGGTATATGCTGAGGAGTGGGATAGCTGGGTCGAATGGTGGCTCCATTCCAAGTTTTCTAAGGAATATTCATACTGCTTTCCAAAGTGGTGGCACCAATTTGCACTCTCACGAGCAATGTATGAGTGTACCTTTTCCCTCACATCTTTGCCAACACTTATTATTTGCTTGTGTTCTTGATAACTGCCATTCTGACTGGATTGAGATGAAATCTTAGAGTAGTTTTGATTTGCATTTCTCTAATTACTAGAGGTGTGGAACATTTTTCATATATTTGTTGATCAACTGTATATCTTCATCTGAGAAGTGTCCAGTTCCTTAGCCCGTTTATTGAATGGGTTGTCTGTTTTTTGGTGTTATATGTAGGATGATGTCTTTGGGCCCCAAGATGAAGCTCCAGTTCCACACTGTCACCAGCATTTGGGCGGGTGCCGTTAGGACAGGTTCTGGCTAGCACAGGGAGGCTAGACAGGGAACGTGGTGGGTGGTCCAGCTGTCAGTTCAGCCCTTTGTTCACTGGGTTTGGAATCTTCAGCGTTTTGCCACTTGCTTTCCTCTCATTTAGAAGCCTAGATCTCCTGAGCCTCCTCAGTCGTTGGCGGTGGCAAGTGCTGAGAGCATTCTGTGATTTCTGAGGGGTATCTCTTCACATCCAGTGCAGCCGTCCTCAGCCTTTCTTCCCTCCACAAAGCAAGGTGTTCCCATGACAGAGGGAACCGTATGGTACCTGAAAAGAAGAATCAGAGGAGTGGGTGTGGGCAGCAGAAGTGAAGGCATCAGCCTGGGTTGTCCATGGCTGCACTGGATGTCTGAGTGCCCACTAGAGGCCCCCCATCACGTGGCCATCACAGAATGAAAGTGATCTCCATGTGCTCTCTCTGGATGCGTCTTTCATGCCTTGTACTCAAGATTCAAAGTCCTGACAGAAGACGTGTGGTTGGCAGAGCTTACACACGTACCCTCCCTGGCTGTACATGTTGTAGGTGAAGTTTCTGGATCCCTTTTACTTCCATATGAGAGGTGGCCTATGAGAGGGAGAACTTCTGTCAAGACTCCATAAAATCAGGAAAAAGCCAAGTGCACATATGCAATTTGGACACGTAGCAGAAACTGCCAGCTAATTAACAGCACCTGGACGCAAAGCTGCACGGTGTTTCCCAGCCCCCTTGCCATCGGTGTGGCCGTGTTCTAACCCATGAACAAGAGTGGAGCAATGCCATTCCCCATGGCTGGCTGGCCCAGCACTGTCTGAGAGCCAATAGGTAGAAGATGCCTGTTGCTCAAGATGCAAGGGACTTGGGGGCCTAAACCACAGCCTGGAGGAGAGGTTCTGTCTATTAAATGAATATAGGGTGCTATTAGGAACAAGATGGAAGCCGGGCAGTGGAACAATGTGCACATCTCTACATTTTACAGAGGCAAAGTCCATAAAGGAGGCTGAGATCAGACTGGAGAGGGTCCTAAATGCCTAAATGTCCAGTGGTGAACGCAAACTCGTTAGCTGATTGGCTCCTCTGAGTAGATGCTCATTGGGCTGTTTCCCTGCCCTTTCAGACCTCGGAGCTGCTCATTGGGGGACTTTTTTGGCTCCGCCCACGCAACCCAGCCAATCGGCCTCAAGAGCAGGAGGATTGTGGGAGGTTGAGAGGCTTGTGGGAAGCCGGTGGTGGCAGTTGGGCTCAGAGGGAATTCCTGAAGAGCTCAGTGTGGTGCGGTGTGTGTGTGTGTTTTCTAAAAATAAAGTTAGTTTCTGCTTGATAAGTGGCTCCTGAATTGTGCCCAGCCAGACTGCGGCAGGTGAACGCAAACTCGTTAGATCTTTGTTCCTCTTTGTCATCATGACACCAGTCAGAATGGGGAGAGTGAGATATGGAGATTCTCTTCCTGGTCTTTAGGGTTAGGGTTAGGGTTAAGGTTAGGGTTATTCATTTAAGGTGACGCTGGACAGAACCAGGTAAGTTTCAAAGTTACGATGGTTTAATATAATAGGTGCATTTCTTTCTTCACTCAACAGTCTAGACAGGCATCTCTCCTCCAGGCTGTAGTTTAGGCCCCCAAGAGCGGGTTGAGTAGACAGAGCACCCAGGATTTTCAGGGCAGCTCCACTACCATATGTGATACTAGCACTGTGGTGGTGGACAGTGTCATTGTACCCTCTCCAAACCTGCAGGATGTACAGTACCAAGGGTGAGCCCTGATGGAAACTGTGGACTTGGGAGATAATGATGAGTAGGTGCGGGTCAGACAGTTGAAACAAATCCCCCATGGAGATGCTAAGAGTGGGATGGTCTGGGCTTGTGTCTGGGCAGGGAATATGGGAAATCTCTGCTTGATTTTTCTATGAACCTAAAAGTGACCTAACAATAAAGTCTATTAAAAAAACAAACAACTGAAAGGAGAGTGGTGGGCCTTTCTATGTGTCCATTTTTCGTTCATTCTTTCCAGTTTTGCATAGATCACTGTTGGACACTAAATTTACCCAAGACAAACTCTCTTCTGGAAGACAGGAACCATGTCTCAAACATTCGGCCTCTCTTAAGCCCAGATCCCAGTACTGGGTGGGCAGAGCGAACTCTCTGTGTTTGTTGAGGGGGTGATTCACCTCAACCCCTTCCATTCCTGCCCCTGTGGGACCTGTGAGGGTCATTTTCTCCCCACTGAGGACCTCTTCTGAGTGAAGGAGGGGAGCCAAGGGTCTTCAGGTCAGATCCATGGCCTTCCTGTGCCGTGCCCCTGTGTTGAGTGGGGTTGCGGGAGGGATGGTCTGAGTTTGGTCCCATCATTAATATTGTTTTGCATCCCTAGAGCTCCTGATACTCCAAGATGACCTTCACTCACATGGAGACTCTCCTCACAGCAGCAGACTTCAGTCTGGGCAACTCAAGTCAAGGGCGGCTCAGGGATGTCTGCATTTCACCCAAACCAAAGGCTTATTGTGGCCTTGAACATTTCGCTGTTGTAGAGAGGAGGGGGCTGGCACTTACTGATATGAGAGCTTCCTTATTAAAAACAGTGAATACATAGAACTTGGCCTGGCCAGTCGTGTCCGGCTGAGGTGGTTTGGGAAAAGCCAGGAGGCCGCCTTCATGGAAACTTCAACTGCTCCCAGAGAACCTGGGCCTTTTCTGATTGTTTCAAGGCTCTGACTCTGACTTTCCAACAAGGTTCATGGCTACAGTGAATACATTCAGAGTTCTTAAAAAGTCCAGGTGTGGAGAAGAAACGGGAGCCCCCGGGGGTTCCTTTTGTCCCTGCTTGGTGTTCCTCAGACCTGCTGGCTGCCTGTCCTGGGTGCACTCGGGGCCTGCTGTTATGCGTCACTTTCATACCTGGGAAAATCCACTTTAGGTAAACACGAAGCTTTCATGAAGTGACAGTGGGGTTTCCAGCTTCGGCTTCCCCTGTCCCTGCTCCGGGAGGTCCAGTGACGGTGTCTGAGTGCCAACTCCAAGGGTGACAGAAAGCAGAGAGCTGAATTGAAGAACAGTGAGCCTCCCTGAGGGCAGGGCGGAAGAGAAGACTGCCTTGGTTCCTCCCCAGGGCCTGGCTGGAGCCTCAGGATGGGAGCTGGCCAGCAGCCCTTATGAAAGCCAAGGATCCCTGGGTCCTCCAGCAAGCACTGGGGGCCCCTCGGGCAGCAGCCTATGGTGGCTGCTCTGGCTGCAGCTTTGCCAATAGCAGCTCCAGGTTTGGGCAGGGCTGCTGGCTCTATATGACGCAGAGCTGGTGATAGTGGCAGTGGCCCTTCATGCTGGGGCCATGGTGGCCCCACTTGTCCCTCAGAGTCATGATGCAGGAGAGGGAAGGGCCCAAAGTTGGTGGTAGTCCTTTTAGCTTTGTGGTACCAACCCGGGCAGGAGCCTCGGGGACACCAGCAGCCATGTGGTGACAGAAGCGGGCATCAGTGAAGATGCCAGGTTTTAAAAAGGGAGACATTTCTGACAATGTCGATAGGGTGTTGGGAAGACATCCTCATATGTGCCGAAGGGCAGGTTCCCTGGGTTGTACCAACAGGACAGACCCAGCTGGAGGCCCTGCCCATACCTTGGGGGAATGAGTCTCTCTCTTTCCCGGGCCCTGGCTCTTTTTTAAACAAATTCTCTACATTTTACTTTCCTAGGCCAAAGGAGTATTGGCATAATTTGTTCCCCATAGCTCGATTCAGGTTCATTCAGTTCAACAGTATTTATTGAGTGCAGCCGTCCTGAGCCTGGAATATGGAGAATCTGTGTAGAAGGCACACACTGTTTTTGCTCCAAAGAGGTTGATAATCTGTTGGGGCTGGAGGCGGAACAAGCCTAGTAAACGCATGTCTACCGCTCACACATCCCTCTGAACACACACACTCACCTATAGGCACAGACACAAGCACACACCTACACACACTCATACCCCTTTCAAGGGTTACATGCCTTTAAAAGACCTTAGGAAAGGAAGGGTAAGTGTGGAGAGTTCTGCTCTCCCTAGAACCCCTAGGAAGGCTCAAATTAGGCACCCTTTTGTCCCCACGGGAGAGGGGCGAGAGGCACTTCCCATTTGTCCTGCCCTTTGCCCCTTAAAGTACAGCTCAAGGCTGTGTGAGGCTTGCCCACAGGCTAAGGCCGTCAGATAATGCTGTGGGCTGAACTGTGTCCCTCTGCTACCCAGGACAGTGACCTTATAGGAAACAGGGTCTTTGCAGATTTTATGATTAAGCAAAGATGCGGCCAAACTGCCTTAGAGTGGGTCCTAACCCAAGGACGGATGAATCTAAAAGCAGAGGGAAGTCTGGATGCAGGCGGGCAGACCCTGGTGCACACCCAAGGGCCGCAGCGGCAGGCCAGAGAACGCCAAGGGGCGCGGGCAGCCAGCAGCTGGCCGACTGGGAGAGCGAGGAAGGAGCCTCCTCATGGCTTCAGCGGGTGAGCAGCCCAGCGGAGGCCTTGAGCTTGGGTTTCTGCTGCTTCTGCAGCTGTGAGGCAATGCACTTCTGTCATTTCCGGGCCCCCAGTGTGTGGAAGCTTGTTCTAGCAGCCAGAGGAAATGAGCACAGACAGAATACTCTTCCTGCAGAAGGGGGAAAAAGATGTGAAAAGCATGTACCATTTTCCACCTAGCTGAGGGGGGAAGATGACCACGGAGTGTCCTTTCATCAGGGTCCCCTCTCAGGACACCCCAGCACTGCTCTCTCCTCACCCTGCCCTCGGGATTCTGTGTGTGAACAGCTCTTCTTGTTCACTATTCTTTTGGTGAAACTTCAGACATGCAAACATGGCACATGGGGATGTGCCTTTCCCCAAGATTTGTCTGCCTACAACAGCTCATCTCTCCAAGGCTGATGTATTCACTGTAAAGGAAGCTCAGGAGGGACCTTTAGCAAGCCAGTCCTGGGGCCCTGCCACCTGGCACTAGGGCGGTGGGCATGTGCACACCACATGTGGCACCTTTGGGATGGCCCTACCAATGCCTATTGGAGGGTACAAGGACACTTCGTATTTTCTAGTTGCCATGGGTCAGTAACACACACACACACACACACACACACACACACACACACACACGCACATACACACTAATGTCAGAGGTCCCAGTTTCTCTCTACTGAGGGTCAGACACTTTTTGCATAGGATTCTTCCTGTATTACCTATGCAGTGCTATCTTTTAACTCCTGCACCTCTTACCATGTGGGCTATTCTACTAAACAGAAGCAGTTAGTGACAGATTTGGAATGCAAGCTCTTTGGAGTAGAAGATTCTTTAAAACCTGCTATGTTCTGTGGGTAGATATTCAGGTCACATATCTCTCCCACTCTGCAAGCATATGAGCTGAGCAGATGCCCGAGGTACAGCATGATTGAGAAGTGAGTGATCTTATTATTGGACTTAGTGACCTGGGAATACATGGAAATGAAAAGAATTTTTTTTTCATATTTTTCAAGACATAATTTCTATTTCCAGCCCCTCCTCACGGATGGCGCCACACTCATGTCCCTGACCACAGGACACATGGCCCTGCAGCATGCCTGTCTGAGGAAGCTCTTCCTGCTACTTTCCAAATAATCCCACAAGTGGAGAAGCAGACTATGGAGTCTGCCTCCTGAAGTCTGGGCAGATCCCCACCCTGCAGCTCAGCTCTGTTCAGATATCTCGTTTTCTCTCCCAGGCCTTCCTAAATCCTGTTTATCCTGCGCTCTCTCTCGCCCACCTGTTGACTAGCATGTTCCTTGCACCCTGGATGTTTCACTCCACCGCCCACCTCTCCCTTGCCTGTACTTACTATCTACTCAGCTGCTCTTGATACCAGATAATTTGGTTTTTGATTGTCGGGCATTAGATGGATTTAAAGATGTCAGTTTATTGCTTTCTAGATTACAGTCAAACCCTCTTAATATCAATGTTGTCTCAGCCCAGTCCCCCATCTTGCCCAAGGGGGGAGGGTGGAAGGGGTGGGAAGAGCCTTGGGCCCTGCCACTTCCTTCTCGGCCTCTGGAGGCGCTCTTGCCACAGCCTATCAGGGCCTTCTCCCCCCTGCACCCTCCTGGAGAGTGCCGGCTGCCCTGTGCTCACCTATGAGCACATCCTAACAAGCACTGCCTCACGCTGAGGGCTGGCGCCTACCCCAGCTTCTGTAGGCTGGGTTTCTTTCCTCTTGTTGTTATTAAGCTGAAGATTAGAGACCCCGGGTAACCAGGGGTGATAGCAAAAGTTCATGGAACTTCTGGGCTTTGGCTCAGTTTCTGTTTGGAGTGAAGAAATTGTGTGTGTTTGTAGGTGGAAGGTGATGAAGGAAGGAGAGTTCTGCCTACGTTTGACGGTTGGAGAGCAGTGAGCTGTGGATTCCACGAGAGGAAAGCCCTGGTCAAAGTATTGCTATTTGAATGGGCCCTGTTTGAGCTTTATGTCTCTGTCTGTCAGTATTCACATCCACGATATGGGTACCTGTCCTAAAAAAGGCTGCTTCACCAGAGGCCAAAACAATGGGGCTGCATAATCTTGGATTTAAACCTCCAAAACTGTGAGTCAAATAAACCTTTTTTCTTAAAAAAAAAAAAAAGAATGAGAAGATACACATGCAGGCATGCATATGTGTGTATATATGTAAGAATATATCCATATGTATCAGCTCAGAACAGAGGTGCTGGGTTTCTGGTGAAATACTAAATACATGTTATTTATTTAAATGACAGTTATTGCATAGGAACCACAGTCCTAGAGATATGGGACCTTGCGCTCCACAACTTTTTTGCTGTGTGAATAGAGTCATTTTTTAAATACTATGTTATGACCATTTATTATTTATATTTTAATCATTATTATTTATCATCAATTATTTGATATCTTTGAGCCTGTGCAACCTCACCAGGAATGAGGTTGAGAATGGCTGTTCCGTGTCCTTCATAAAGGTCAGATGAGATGTAAATGTACAGCGTAAAGCCATCTTCCAGGCCAAGGAGACACAGAGGCACTCCTGGCAGCCTCGCCAACCAGCTGTGTGGTGCACAGACACTGACTGCCACACCTGTCCTGCCACACCTCTGCTCTCGTACTGGGGTCCCTGCAGTAGCGCTCTCCGGGTACCCACAGTACTAGCCATCTACCAGCACTAGTGAACTACTAGTAAGACTGTGGTCAAGACCAGTGGTCTTCCATAGGAAGTGAGGAGAGGGGCTGGTATCAAAGCTTTTAACTAGTTGTGGTTTTTGGTCAAATCATTTTACCAACACCTTGTACTGATTGGGTTGAGACAAATGCCATGCAGGGAGCTCAAAGGTTCTGTAAGTTCCAAGGAGCACCAACATGTCAAATGACCAATGCCACGTCTAGCTTTCTTGAGTCTTGTGGCTAGGTCTCAATAATGACGCCGGGGCCATACTCCAGGATGAAGCAGATGCTCATGGAAGACAGGGAGCGTGTTTTCCTTACGAGGGCTGGGTTAATGAGCTTGGCTGTCAGCAAGAGCCCTTTCCATGCAACAAGAAGTGACCGCCATTGCTTATGCACAGGCCAACCAATGAATAGGAGAACCATATAGGACTGGAGGCAAAAGGAGTCTTTAGTCCATGGAACACAGTAGCTTAAAATTCTGACCGATGGGCAAACAGCGGCACTTAGATCTTCCTGAAGGACCCCTGGACGAGAAGTGGGAACTAGACTCATCCATCGGAGTCAAGGTGGGGATGCTCCTTCCCTCTGGAACCTCGGCAGCCTCACCTGTCAGGTGGAACAGACGGTGTGGCTGGACAACGTGAGTTCTGAGCTCTTTTCAGCTCCAACATTCTACAAGTTCATTATTTCCTTTCTTCTAGGTGCCTCTGGCGAGCAGCCCAGACTAAAACGGTCTCTGTGAAGGATCCAGTTACCTACTTTCTTACCAGGGCTTTTCATTCATCTTCATTCTCTGGTACAGGATAAATATATGCTCTCAGCTACTTAGAAAACTCTGCTCCTCAATTTTTCTTCTTAAACATTTAAATAAATGAAATCTGGAATGTGAAGTTCTTAGCACGATGTCTGGCTCATAATAATGGATTCATATGGGGGTATAATATACAGATTCTCCTAATAATGTCTTCCTCCGACTTTTTCATTAGTTTAAATATCTGTGTCATTTAAAAATATTTTTCTTTTGTGAAATCAAGGGCCCCTTTGTATGTTCTTTGCAAGAAAAAGGTTTTTTTCCCCCTTTTTTCCTTTCTTTTAAATTATTCCTACGCACCTCCTACTTGAATGTAGGAGGGTCCCAGTCACTTCAAAGTGCCTGGCACTGTGTCAGATTCTGACTAACACAAGGCATCTGTCTTCAGATAGCAGTTGACAAAGGCCCCAGGAGCATGTATTTTCTGGAGATCTAGGCTTAGCTCAGTTCCAATAGGATGTGTGAAGTTGGGATGTGGATACAGGCAGGGAGAGCTTACCTAGGAGGTCAAAGAAATTCAAAATCTGACTTTGAGATGCTGAGTTGACACCTTCCAACAGTGCTATTCCATGTGAGAAGTGCAACTCCATTTCAGATGGGCTTGCACTTTGAATCTGGACTACTATAAATTTGCAAAGCAATTCCATGTGGCTCCCCGCTCACGCGTGTTAATAACAAGGAAAGTGGGATGTTCACCGACTCTTCCTGTGGCCCTTCTCCCAAGATGCCTGCAGCCTTAGGCCTCACTTCCCATCCTCAGAGTGCACGCCAAGGGGTGCAGAGTCCAGAGTGGACATGATTATTTTTAAAGGTGGAAATGTCAACTCAAGGGGTTATAAATGGGAAGAGCGGCAGGTCCCTGCTGGACCAAGATTAGAACCTGTGCTCCTGGAGCTGTACAGAGGCCTTACAGATGATCTTGGGACAGGGCTGGGACAAGTAGGAGTTCAACCTAACTTGGACCCAAATATTCTCTCATTTCAGAAGCTCCACCGAGAGTCTTTGTATTTGTTCTAACTGGGCAAAATGCTACGGCAGGGAGAACCCAGAGCTTTCACTTGGAGAGCTTGACTAGAGAGGGTTTGGAGCCACAAGATTAGCTGTCTCCCATGACAGGAGTCTCCCAGTGTTGGGCCTTCTTACCTGGTCCGTATCTAAATCTTGGAATCTTACCAATCTTACCACCATCTCTCTACCAAGAGACAGGCACACACAGGCGGAAAAAAATGGTGTGTGTGTGTGTGTGTATGTGTGTGTGTAGGGAAATGTTGGAATAAATAGCACAGAGAACAGCAAGAGAGGACCTTTCTACTTAAGGAGAGAAGAGGACTAAAGCTGAGAGAGAGAGAGAGAGAGAGAGAGAGAGAGAGAGAGAGAGAGAGAGAGAGAAAGGAGATAAGTTTTTCCTATAGAGAGATAGATTAAAACAGAGGAAAAGAGGTACAGGATGTGAATACTGAAGGCCATAAAGAAAAGCCAGACATGGAGCCGCCGAGCCAGTGGGTGCCGGTGATGGCTTTTTGAGAATTGGAAAGATGCTCCTTTGGCCACTCTGGTGCCTATGGCAAAATTTGTTCCATATTTGTGGCACTTGAGCTAAAATAGTAGCCGACCCTTGCTTTAAAGGGTAATAACTTCTAACACTGATCCAGATTGCTGTTGCCAGCAGGGACTCAGCGAGACAGATGCCCTGTGGCTGAAGGATTAGCAGGATTCCCAGCGTGCCAGCCTCGGGGAGGGAGGGGAGACAGGGCCGAGGCAGGAAGGAGAGAGGCTGGGGAGGCAGGCGATGAGATGCAGGGAGTTGGCGCAGCCTCTTCTTCCTTCATTGAGCAGGGATTTAATGAGCTGCCTCTGGATGTCAGTCACTGTTCTGGTCACCGTCATCTCTGTTAATCTTCACAGTAACCCCGTGGCATATTTTCTTTGTCTTATGGGGGGGGGGAAGAGCTCAGGGTATATTTCGAAAGGTGGAAGAGAGAAGGCTTAACTTCTGTTCTGCCTGATTCAAAACCTTGCTGCTTGCCATAAAGCATGCTACGAGGGAACTAAAATTGACTAGGATATAAAATGTGCTCTCCGTGGCAATATTTATGGAATATGTTTGCTTGAGCCAGGGACTGTTCCAGGCTGCGGGGCCACAGCTCAGACAGAGGCCCTGTGCTGCAGGAGAGCAAGTCCAGAGGAGGGTCCAGCAATGAGCAGGAGGGTGGGCTAGGACCAGGGGTGTGACGAAACACAAGGCTGGGGGCCACTGGGAGGTGGCCACTCTGAGGAGAGGCCTCGCTGAGGGGCAGCCTCCCAGCGGTGAGGGAGCAGGACCACACCTATGCAGGTAGGTGTCACATCTGTGGAGGTTCTACTGTGTTTCAGATGCAGCTCTTGAAACTCCCAGCCATCATTTCAGCTAATCAGCACAGTGTCCTGAGAGAGCATCGTCATCGTGACCCTGTTTGGGGGAGGAATTGGGATGTGGAGAGAGAGACTAGGCAGAGCTGCTCAGCAGAGAAGTAGTTCAAGAGAGGCTTAACCCCAGGTCCACTGACCCCAGGCCTAGGGTCCTGACGATCCCCTTCATCACAGAGGCATCTTCTTGGCAGACCTGACAAGGCCCCCAAGAGTCAAGAGCACAGAGTCCTATTAATGTTTAGCTAAGCAAGAGGCAGGGGGCAGATGCTGAGTCCAGGAAGGACATTATTTATAAAGTCGGAACTAACCCAAGATGAGAACAAGGTTTTTTGTTTTCTCTTTTAAATATGTATATTCAAAATTGTTTGCTGAATAATAGCATCAAGGGAGCACTCTGCTGTGGATGCTTTCTAGTGCTTTCTATGAGTTAACTCATGAAATCAGCACAGCTGCCCTTTGAGGAAGGAACCATTGTCATCTCCAGTTTTCACATAAAAAAACTGAAAAGCACCTCCCCCGAATTCAGAGCAGGAGCCCGAGCAAGGATTCCAACCCAGCGCCCCTGTGCTGGGAAGCCTCGGAAGCCACAGTCCTTCTCTTCCTCCTGTGGTGAATGTGGCCTGAAAGATGACACATTCCAGTCATCACAAGTGGGAAGGAGGCAGGCAGCTCCTGGAGTTCTGGCTGGGGAGCAGCAGAACGTGGGAGATCATGCGACAACAGTTTAGAATGGACTCTGGCCCCGCCACCCCTGTGGAGCCCATTTGTGCTGCTATAATACAATGCCTGAGACTGGATAACTTATAATACAGTCCTATGCTGCAATATGTCGATGACAGGCCTCTCACAGGAAGGTGGTCCCATAAGATCACATCACGTAGGGGCGTCGTCCCCATCTTGTCTGTGTTAAGTACGCTCTGTGATGTTCACACAGTGGCAAAATTGCCTGACGCATTTCTCAGATCTTGCCCTTCCACCAAGTGACATGGGATTGTATTAGAAACGTATCTTTCCCTGCTCTGGAGGCTGGGAAGTCCAAGATCCAGGTGCCAGGGTTCAGTGTTGAGTCTTGGTCTCTGCTTCCAAGATGGTGCCTTTGCTGCTCTGTCCTCACATGGAGAAGGCCACAGAGCTCAAAAGGGGCCTTCCTTCAAGCCCTTTTATAAGGTCACCAATTCTATTCGTATCAGTGGAGTCCTCAGGGCCTCCTCACCTCCCAAAGGGACAAACTTTTAATACTGTTGCCCTGGGGATTGAGTATTAATGGATTCCAGAGGAACACAGACATTCCAACCAGAGCAGCCCCCTTGCACCACGAGGAGGAACCTACAATGCAAAGCAGCAGAGGAGGAGGAGGAGGGCCTGACTCACGGGCCCAGGGTCCCCTCCAGGGGTTGCACTCAAGAGGGGAAGGGGACACAGGTGAGGACTTGATCTCTAAAATGGCCAAATAGAAGACAAACCTTCAAACTGGGCCTCCATTTCCTATTCAGAGACTGTGGGAAATGAAACCAGAGCTCTAAGAACAAAGTGAGTAAGAAATTGGTGGGGCGGAAGCTGCCTAGGCAGCCAGGGAGAGGAGGAACTGGCAGAGTCAGTTGCAGGTTTGACCCCAGGTTGCCCAGCCATGGCAGAGGGAAGGCACCTGCCCTGGGCCCCCACAGTTGCCCTTGTCTGTGACAGTAGGGGACAAAAGCCAACTCTGACCCATCTCGTCTTTGGCTGCACTGAAGGGAGACATCTGCTTTGCTCTTGCTAATTCAGTGTGGGAAGCCTGGCTTGCTCTCTGGTGTAGATAACAATTCCCGCTGGCTGGCAAACAGGCCGGGGAGCCAGGGGCTCAGCCGCATCCCTCCCTGGCCAGCATTCCATCACCCAGCAGCTCTCGGCCCCAGAAGGGCTGCAGCAGGCCAGGCCCTGTGCCCCGGAGCTTAAGGCTCCAAGCAGCTTCCTGCCTCAGAGAGAGATGCTGCAAACTTGCACAGGCTTAGGGTGGTAGCTTCCTGGAATAGGAGGAGTCTGCTCAGAGCCCTGTAACCCAGTTGTTCCCAGAAAGTCACCAAGGGATTGGAAGGTCAGAGGTGTTGTTCTGGGCTGGAAACCAGGGGGTGAAGGGCAGGTTCATCACGGATGAATGTGGTTCCTGAATGGCCACCCTGGTGCAGGTGAGTAATCCACGAAGCAGGACAGCTGAGCCCCTGGCGACCTTCATAACTAATATGTGCTCTGGGGAAGGCGCACCCCATGCTTCCCATGGTCACCATATTCAGCATGGATGCAGTAAGGCCACCTTATCATTCCACTGGGCCTTTTTCCTACACTCCCCAGAAAGTACTTGGGTCTCAGTACTTGTCCTCTGCAGAATGACAAAGAAATGTTCACGTCTCTCCCCTGAAAACCCAGCCTATTCCCTGCTCCTGCAGCTGCTCTCCTGCTCCAAGTAACCATCAGGTCTTAGGTTCCCATTTGGGTCTTCCTCACCCTGGGTGAAAGCACATCCCTTAGGGAGATTTAAATTTTCCTTAGAAGATTGAAAAGTTGAACTAGCTTGACAAAGACCCGGTGCAAATTAGCTGAAGTGAAAGGAGTGTTTATTGGCTCATATAACTGGGAGTTTAGGATTGGCTGGATCTAGAACCTCAGACAGCACTATCTGGGCTCCCTTTCTCCTGAATTTGGCTCTACTTCCTGCATCGTTATTTGTAACTGAGGATGGATTTCTCCATTAAGCCAGGAAAGGTGACTATGGTCAACTCTAGGTTTACATGTTTCCTGTTTTTGCTTGGGATATGTCCCCAGCCCCCAAATCCTCACTGTATCTAGAGAAATGAGGAACACGGTCAGGCCTTAGTCAAGCACCCAGGGCAGTGCCTGGGAACGGGGGATGGGCACGTCTGGGTTCTAGCAAAGAAGGGTGGGGTGGGGGAGAGTGTTCAACAGGCACAATGTTAGCTGTCAGTCTAGCACAATGGTATTTCATCTCGTGGCTCCAGAGCAGGAGAGAGATTCGGCCCAACGGTCCCTTTTACCTATTTCATGAGCAACATAGGTGGCCTCTGGCTTGTCAGTGGGTGGACAGATCTTGGAACTGTTCAGGTGCCTACCTTCTTTCCTGGCTCTGACACCCTCCTTACAGGCTTGTTCTTCCTCTAGGGAACTTCTGTCCCTCAGTGTTATTAAACTTATTAGGGCTGCCACCTCGGTCCCCCAGCCAGTGCCTGCTATAACTTCAGCCTTCCTGTTTTGGTGGCAGTCAGCTGGCTCTCCAGAACTGTCCCCAGACATCAGCTCTATTATGTAATGAGGCCACCAAGTCCTGCTGAGTCAGGCTGGCACAGAACTCCAGGCCAGACCAGGCATGAGTGAGACAGGCCTTCTCTACCCCCTTGGGAGGATGAGCACTTGAGGTACATTGTCCTCAGGGTCATCTTTAAGAATTCCTCCCCTCACCCCCCAGAATATAAACCCCAGATCCTGACAGGGTCCTCCCTAGGCAAATTTCTTAGCCATTTGGTCAATACAATTTCACATTATCTGAGTTGAAAGGGAAATGATGAGTCATTTGCTCCAACCAACCAGCTCAAATGTCCCCATGGCATCCTGACAGGTGACCATCCCCCCTGAGTCGGACCATTTTGGGGAGTTCCCACTAATAACAACACCGAGTGCTGGTGCTTCTGCTCTCTGCTCTCTCTTCACAGGCCCTGAGAGCATCACGGAGGGCCAACACCCTTATATTAAAGGGCAGTTTCTCTAGGATGGCTTAAATACTCAGCTCCTGATTATCTATAAGGTAGGTGGTGGGAGGACGTGATCTCCCAGTCATTGCAGAGGCTCGGCTAGTCCACACAGGGACTGTGGTGTGGGAGGGGCTCTGAGACTTCTGTCCACTCTTGTCCTCTCTCCTCTGGGACAGGGCTAAGCTGTGTCATGGCTTTAGGGGAGCTGCTGGGTCACCATGCCTAATAGTCCTGGACTTCCTGCCTGCAGAATGCCACTTCTGGCCTCTCGACAGAGTGTGGCAGAGAGTGGGCTATGGTCATTAGGAGTGTAGGCACAGAGTAGGAGGCTCGGGGCAGGCCCTCCCCGCTGGCGGGCAGAGTCACATAAGATCGCAGGAGGCACCTAGCTTCCCTACCTGTGCTATGGGGAAAAGATGTGAAGTGGGGAAAATCTCGGGAACAGCGTCTCCAACCTGGAAGAACCTGCATTCTGCCCACTCTACTCTCTTCAAGCAACCCGACTCCTCCTCAGTGGGGAGCATCTGCCCTGGCCCTGCCCTCTTCCCTAACCCCTCCCCCTCCTGGGTTCCTAAGCCCCAGAGTGTCCTGCCAGATGCTCCCTGAAGACACAGCCTGTCCTGGCTCTAGCAGTTTGTGTCTTCACAGGAGGGCAGTAGTGATAATCCTACTATCGTGCCCAGTAAACTCAGACATTGGGAAAGGATGGAGGGGAGGTCAGAAACTGCATGGCAGGGAAGGGCTGGGAAATGACACGGCTTGCTGCCGAAGGGCTGCCTGGCCACGATGGCTTTGGGAGCTGACCTTGCCTACCGCTCCTCTTCCTTCTCTGCTGGTCAGAGTCCTACCTCATGTGGTCTTCACACCAACCTCTTCCTGGGGACAGTGCTATGACATTGGCTGTGGGTGGCCTGGGAAGTGAGAGCTCCCCTTGGCTCATCATCTCCCCAATGGAGGCCTTGGTCCCTTCCCTTTTCCACTAAAAAGCCATAGATATGCCTTTTGAGTCCCCGGGTCCACCCTCAAGTTCTGGAAGGGTAGATGCTAGGGCCTTCTGAAATGCTGGCCATGCTATAGATTTTCATTGGGAAATGACATCATGGTGACTGGCCACACTGTGGCTTCTCATTCTCTGGGGACAGTTGAATGCTGAGGAAATGCTTCATTTTATCTACTCGCGTGGATGGAGAGTAAGGCCAATATAGAGGAGGGCTAGGGGCTGAGTGCTCAAACGAAGCCCAGAGGCCAGGGATTACCAGCTTTCAAGAGGAGATTGTGAGGGGTTGGAGCTATGGCTCCGTGGTAGAGTGCTTGCCTGGCAGGTGTGAGGCCCTGGGTTCAATCCTCAGCACCACACAGAAAGAAAGAAAGATCCATTGACCATCAAAGAGGATTGTGATGGAGAAGCCTTGTCTGTAAGTGTGGGACAGAAGGTACCAATAACTGATCTTGGCCCAATATTATTTTTACCAAATACATTTGGGTTAGGTAAAATACATATTGTTATGAACCAATCAAAAAGTATTTTGTAGATATCTCCTGAGCATCAAGCATTTTATCTCTAAGGACTAAGGAAGCATAAAGCCAGATCCAGGGATTAAGAAAGCAGAGCTGAGATCCTGTCTTTAGTACTCCTGGTTTTCTCCTGTGGAGAGCCTCTCTCCAAACAAAAAGCTGGTCCAAGAAAATGGGCTTCGGGTCTGGCCAACCCCAGAACTCAACCTGGGCTCCAGAGATTACACTCCAGTCACTGCCTTGACATTTATATCACTATACATATTTGGACCTTCCCCAAACTTGGCCTGTCCCAAACCAAATTTACCCAATCTCACTGTTCTGGTTTAGATGTGGTGTCCCCCAAAAGCTCATATGTGAGTCAATGTGAGAAGGAGGAGAAATGACTGGGGTCTAGCCTTAACCTAATCAGTGAATTGATCCCTGGTGGGATTAACTGGGTGGTAACTGGAGGCAGGTGGGGTGTGGCTGGAGGAAGTGGCTCATTGGGGGCATGGCTATGGGGTGTATATTTTGTATCTGGAGAGGGGAGTCTCTCTGCTTCCTAATCATGATGTGAGCTGATTCCTTCTGCTCTACTCTTCCTCCATGATGTTCAGCCTCACCTCAAGCCCTGAGGAATGGAGTCTGCTGTCTATGGATTGAGACCTCTGAAACTATAAGCCCCTAAATAAGTTTTTTCTTCTCTATAATTGTTCTGGTTGGGTATTTTGGTCACACCGGTGACATAGCTAAGACCCTCACTTTCCCACCACTCTTCCCAAACCCATTCGTCTTCCAAAGCTTGACATCTTTCAGCCTATGATAACTTTTTACTTTTCTTTTAATCCATGTCCCACTGCTGTTCAATGCAGCTCAGAGCTCACATTTTCCATGTATTTAATGTCTGGGTGCAATGGTGCACCATTTCCTGAACCCACATTCTTTAAGGTCCAGATGAATGGCCACTTCTTGTGTGAAGGCCTCATAATCCCGTCCAGGCAACAGGATCTCCTCCTCCTCTGGGCTCCCACCACTTTGTCTCAAACTCTTTTGGCCCCTTTTCACATTCTTCTCCTTTCAAATGCAAGTCTCTAATGTCTTTGTTGTTCTGAAACAGTCCCACTTTCTAATATACCTCATAAATTTACATCCAGCTGAAACAAATTTACCATCCTGAATTTTTCCTTTTCTGAACTGCCTGGTGCCTTCTTGGTGGTCTTCTCATCTGATAACAGTTCACACATCCTGCTTCCTTGAAGATGCACATCCTCACTTAGTGACTGTGCTATTGAAACACCCCACATGCGAGTCCAAGTGATAGGAGAAGCCATCACTGTGCCGCCCCAAAGCAGATAGCATAAGAGCCAAAGACATTTGCTTTGATGCTTTTGATCTTTGGGTGCTTAGATCTGTATTAGATGGGTGACCTTGAACATTCCACTTGCCTAGGCCTCAGTTTCCCCAGCTGTAAATGGGATGGTGATGTTAGCCTTGAAAACTTCACTCTGGGCTCTCTCCAACCCCCATGAGTTTGCACACTCACGCCTTCGGCTCCACTCTCGCCCCCTCTCTGCTGAGAGAACTTCTCAGGCCTCAGCTCAGGTGCCAGTGTGCTGGGCAGCCCAGCAGGCCTCATACTGGGTTAAGTGCTTTTCCGTGTGCACTCACTCCAGTGCCTCCACTGTCTCTGTACTTGGCTCTGAGCTGTAGGGGTCTGTTTCTTGCCTCTTCTCCCCACTTTGAGAAGCTGCAAACTCCATGAAGACAGGAGCCAGGATTTCTTAGCATCCCATTCCACCTTGGCTCTGCCCTGTTCACTTTTGATTCAAAGAAAGTAAAACTAAAGTGAGCCTCATTAGGCAAGGAATTCGTAATTCGTAGTAGGTAAGAAGGGCCAGTGCCTCACTGGGGGCTTATTAGCTCGAAAATGGTGACAATGAGGCTCATTAGGTTGCTGGCTCCACCTGTACACTGCGTTAGGCACCCAGCAGTGATCTGCTATTGATACAGAAATTGAGTGATGTATCATCTGACCTGATGCTAAATCCCAATAGTTTCCAATTTCATGGGATTTGTGATAATTTTTGTGACGGTAAGACTACCCAAATCTCCAAGAGAATTATTTTTTCTTATGGGATTCTCATCAGGAAGAGCAATTCTGACGGTTTGCGTGGTATCAGTAGTTGTAAATAATTAAAACAAACCTCAGCTGCACATAAATTCATTATAACAACCTAGGCACTTTATCATAAATAAAAGCAACACTAACCATGGTTTATTGTTATTTTCTGTTTATTTTAGAGGTATGGTGGTTATCAGAAAAAGCTCCAGGTTCAGATGTCCCATGTTCTAATGCCATCCCTGATATGCACTAACTGTGTGATCTTGGGCAAGTTATATCACTCTGTGCCTCAGTTTCCTAGTTTATCAAATGCAATAATAGCATTTACATTAGGATGATCATATGGGTTAAATGAGCTAAGACAGGTAAGAGCTTATGGTACTACCTAGCACCTGGTATAAATATAAATGTTAGCTGTTATTATTTACCAAGGGTGAATCAAACAGAAGAAGAGTGTTTAAACAAGATTGCCTTTAAATTTCCTGCCAGTCTGAGTTCTGTCTCTATTCCACTCTGATCCATCCACATCCCTATTCAGTAGGGAGGGGGCAGCACTATCCACATTTTACAAACAGTGGAACCGAGCCATAGAGAAGCCGAGTGTCCGGTAGATGAGTGGCAGTCTGAAACTAGGGCTCGAGTCTGCAGATGCAGGTACTAGGACACTTTCCAGAGGCTGTGAGACTGTGCACTTCAAAGTGAGTGAGCCTGTGAGAGGTGATCCCTTGAGGCTCCTTGTCAGACAAGGTTCTCCATGGATGCCCAACAGGGTCACTTCCATTCCTACCTCTGAGATTATCTAAGGATGTCTTTTTCTTACTAGCTCTCAAAAGAGCCATTTTATGGGTTTGGACGGGGTGCTGGCAGGAGATGTTCTCCTTGGCCTCCTGCATTCGCTGCCTCTTTAAGCTCTGCTGTCTCTGGGTTGTGCTGGGCACACACCTTCCTCACCTGACTCTTTGGAGGATTTCTTCTACTGAGCCAGGAACTTAAACTACTTGAGGAACTCACAACTCGCCTTATTCCAAAACATTCTGTCCGCAACCAAGCCCCACCCCTTCCCAATCCCCGCTTTACTTCTCCTTCCAAAGGATCTGCAAGATCTCCCGGTCCCCTCCCTCTCTCCCTCTGGCCAGTGTTGGCCAGAGGGAAGACTCTGCCCTCTTCTGGACCCTGGCTTTGCAGAGGCAGCCCCCTGGAGTTAGTGGGTGCAGGAGTATTGCTGTGCCTGAATCCAGACTGTTCAAGAGGACTCAGGGTGTTTTTCTTTTCTGTCCACTAGGGGGCTGCTGGCAGAGGAATGGGAAAAACGGAGGCTTAAAAAAAAATACGCTGCTGAAATTTCAGCAAGAGGGGAAAAGAGAGAGCGCGTGAGAGAGAGAGACAGCAGAGCAGTCCCAGGCTTCCTCATCTCGTTCACGTCAGAGGCAGGAACCGACTGTGCTAAGGCTGTTGGCTCAACACGCAGAGACAGACAGGAGCAGACCCAGGAGAGGAAGAGCCGGGGGTCCTCCCTGACCCGACCAGTTACCACTGGTGGAGCAAGCCGCCTGACTTTTTGATCTTATTTGGGCTGCCTCCGCTTCTCCTTCCACTCGCAGCCCTGCCGGCGTGGATTTCGTTCCTGTCTTGGAGCCTGCTCCCTTCCTCTCGGGGAAGGAGGAAGGGAAGAGAAGCGAGCGAGGTGGGCTCTAGGTGAGCGCATCAGCTGGCTCAGCCGAACCCACAGGAATCCTTCCCAGGGAGCCGCTCTGCTCCAGCCGGCACCGGCCCGGGTAAGTCCGGGGCACTCTGCCTCCTTCCTTTCCTCGCTAATGTGATTTCAGCACCAAGGAGAGCAACGAGGTGCATTTTGGCGTCTGTGTGTCGTCTGTGTGTTCCTGCCAGGCGTTTGGCACTAAGGTTACATTTCTCTCTGCTGCCAGTGGAGCTGGGTTCTGCGTAGGGAAAAGAAAGGCGCAAAACTATGTCTCCCGAATTAAAGGGGGCTGTGGACCCGGCCTTGCGGATGTGCGGAGCGTCTGTGTGTGCACTGTTGCATAAGACAGGTGAGGGCTGAGCTAAATTGCTGGAGGTTTCTGCATCTCGCGCAAGGCTGTTCTTTTTGTATGTAGATTAGAGAGAGGGTTTGGGGAATTAGTCGATTAGTCGTGCACCTTTTTTTTTTTTTAACTCTTTCTCGCCAAGCCCTCCCTTCAATGGATGAAAGTATTGCAAAGGAAGCCTGGGGGGTTGGGAGTGGAGGTAGAGTTAAAAGTTGTGCTCCTCTGACGGAGCTTGAAAGAGGTGATTTTAAAAATGTCAGTTTCCCCAGGATTCTCTGGGATCTTGCTGGGGAGAGAGCCTGATGTGACCTTTTACTTTCTCTTCTGGAGTGAATTCATGGCAGGTGGGCAGGTGCAACAGGTCAGCCACAGGCTGGGGCGGTTTGGGGGCGAGGTCTCTCTGACTTCATGATGGAAGGAAAGTGGTTGTGCCTTGAGCTTTTCCGAGGTTGGCTGATGTGGATCCTACTACAGTTGCAGGGATCTGGGAGCAACCTTCCACTTTTCTGTCATTCTTGGCTATATGCAGTTGGAAAGAGGACAAAAGTCTGTTCTGTTCCTGTTTTCTGGGGCATTTGGCAGTGAAAAATAGCCCAGAAGAAAGGTTTGTCTGCACGTGTTCAGAGAAAAAGACATGAACTTTGGCCCCTGAGTCAGGAGGGCTTGAAGTGGTGCCCTGTGTTCCCCCAGCACCCAGGCTCCACAAACAGAAGATCCTCATTGCTGCTACTTTTGCAAAGTACTGCTGTAGCCTCCTGCTTCCTGTTTCTGGGAGTATTTAGTCAATTCCTCCATCTGCCTTGCTTTTCCCTTGGAGATACTGTCTGCATACCCCCACTGGCTTCAGTTCTGCCAAAACCCCCTTGGGTGGGGCTGTTCAACAAGTAGTAATGGGGATTTTCAACTGCCCGAGTTTCCGTGGAATCAGTATTCCAAGAGGTAAGGATATGTGGCTTTTTTAAGATCAAGCTTTGCCTTGATCTGGTCTCTTAACTGTTTAAGGTTCTGGTCACTTTTTTCAAGTATGCCAAGACGCGGGAGGTGTGATTCATTCTTTCCAACCCTGAACGAACCTTAGTGATATGGTTCTTTTTCTCTTCTTAATTCAGCACCCTGGATCCCTCCTCCAAGGTGAAGAAAATACTCCCTGCCTTTGCTTAGGGACCCTTGTGTAAGTGAGAGACATCGTTTTGAGACAGTACCCCTTCTCTTTTTTTACTATGCTTAGCATTAGATACAGAAACTTCAGTGTCTCCTTAGAATGGCAGGTAGTAGAACATAGTGAAGAAAAGAGAGTGACGTCGGAGGTTGGAATGGTGGGGAAAAGTATGGAAATAGAGAATCAGAAACCAACACTGACTCATTCATATTTCAACTCTACCAAATTCTTCTGTCCTTGAAATTCCACAGTTTGAACAAGTAAGTGGATGGATTTCTATATGACATGAAGATTTAAAAAACTTATGCCCTTGCAATGGACCCTATCTAAAGCCAGCATTTATTACAGAAGTACCCATACTTAGTAGTCATTATCTCATTAATGCTTCTAAATTCTCTGTGAAAGAAGTGCTCAGTGACATTATCAGGCCCATTTTTTTTTTTTTTAAAGGAGAGACATAGACGTTTAAAGTGAGAGGCCAGAGGGTAGCAAAAGTGGAAATAGAACTTTTGGTCTACTAATAGTTCATCACCTGTAAAAATGTAGACAGGCTCATGTGTGGGAGAGCAGGGATGGAGTGCTCCCAGCAGACAGATTAGCAATCAGAATCTTCTAGAGAATTCCATATAAAGCAATGGCCTCTGAAGAAGGGGAATCAGCCAGGAGTGTCAAGGTGCCATTGGCCTGTAGGTCGTGGCCAAGAAGATGACCAGAAGCCAGGTGAAGATCCCTCTGCACCTTCTGTGAACAGTGAGCCCAGGTTCCGTGCCAGGCACCTGACTGCCACCATTGAAGTCACTATTCTCAGGGCATATTGCCATAGAAGTGTTGCTTTGGGGCATCTGACTTTTCTCTCCTAAGAACCGTCTCCAGGGCCATCTTCATTGAGTCCTTGTGGCTCAGAATGTGGAGAGAGTGACTAAGGAGAAGGAGAAGCTAGAAACCCACCCATCATACAGATCCCTCCTCCCTCAGGAACCCTACCACTCATATTTGGCCAGAGTCCTAGTGAGAAAGCCACTGTGTTCTCAAATCTGTGCCTCCTGCACTGAACAGCAGAGAGCCTGCTAGACTGCCCCTGAGATCCAGAGAGATGAGAGATGGTGAGGAAAGGTGGAGTAGAGAAGCTCAGCATCCTGCCCTGTTCTCCATGACTGAAGGTTGCCATCTTTACCTGGAACTGGCCATTATAACTTTAAAAGAATGGGTATAATTTGCATATAATACAATGCACAGGGTTTTTTTTTTTTTGTACTGAGGTTTGAACCTAGGGACACTTGTTCACTGAGCCATATCCCCTGCCCCCCCCCCCATTTTTAAAATTTATTTAGAGATAGGATCTCACTAAGTTTCTTAGGGCCTTGCTAAGTTGTTGAGGTTGGCTTTGAACTCCCGATGCTCCTACCTCAGCCTCCAGAGCTACTGGGATTACCCGTGTGAATCACTGTGCCTGGCAGTGCACAGATCTTAAATATTCAGATTAGTAAGTTTTGACAACTGTGAGTACTCATTTAACCTCAATGAGATATACAGAAGTTCCCTCATGCTTCTTTCCAATCAATATTTCTCTCTTCTAACCCCATCACTTTCTGACTTCTATCTGCATAGCTTACCCTGCCCCACTGTGTAGTAGGAATGTCTTGCTGAATGTATTACACAATAAAGGCATCATGTGAGCCCAAAAGTTTTTTAAGAGAATATATGGCACAACTGTTACTAGGTGGATAGTGGCAAGAGTGAGAAGGGGTGCATTCTGCATCCCAGCTTGAGGTTGTGGTGTTGGAAAGCCAAGTGGTCATTTCAACAGTGTGTACAGAAACCAATGATCAAGTCTATACAGGATCTGGGGATATCACTGCAGATCTCTGAGCTGACCTGAGTTGTTTGATGGTACAGTTCTTGGAAATGATGTTGAAATTTATACTTAAAATGTGGAATGCTACATTTAGGTGATCAGTCATGAATCACCCCATATGGGCTCCAGGAGAGAGAGCTGAGGAAAGATTACCCAGGTGAACTTGGTATAGAAAAAGTGAAGAGGCTCACTGTGGTAGTGCATATACCATGAAATGCAGCTCCATCTACAAGGGTCATGGCTGAAGTCATGCTGTTCCTCCTTAATCAAGAGTGGTTTTAGGAGCAGAAACATTTGTGAGTCTCATGGACCTGAATCATAGCTCTATCCAAGGGTGTCCCTGGGCTGTGTGCTCAGGTAGGGAGTACTATTTTCTATTTTACCTTTAAGAAGTAATAGTTATCCAAACATTTGGGAGACTTTGTTGAATATACAGATGTGTGTGCGTGTGTGTGTTTGCACATGTGATATCTAAAGACTCTTACCACCACCACCATGCCAACATGCCATCTTGTCTAATTCTTCTCTATTCTACCTCTAGTTTAAGGACCACTCAATTGAGATGGAACATTTTTTGCACAATTTGAACATGGGCTCCTCAACTGAGAAACCAGAGTTTCTGGCAGATCAATCAGCAAATCAGTCTTGTTCTCAAAATTTGTCCAGATAGAGCACAGAGCTATTTGCAGGTTCAGTGAGTAGCCATGTCCTCTGCCTCTCTGCACTCAGAGATTTTACTATAGTGCTTTTGTCCAGAGCATTGCCCCTTTCTGGGCTCACCTTTCCCAGAGAATGCACCAAGCCAGCTCTTGTAGGGGGAGGCTTCTGAGTCATCTCTCCCGCTGGGATCCCATAGAGTAGAGTACAGGTTGCTAAGCCATCAGCTCAGGGCAAGAGAGAAGAGAAAGCAAAGATTCCCTAATGTCCAGGCAGAAGATTGTGCAGGGATACAAACCTGGATGATGCCCGTTAAAGCCAACTATAGTAAATGAGTTGAAAGAAGGGCAGGGACACACCTTTGCCTCATCTTGATTTTGAGCTATGGTGATGTGAATGAGATTCTCCATCTAACTGGAATTTCATCTTAAGAGAATCTTGTGGAGGAGGGGGAATTGGAGTAGAGTTATTTAAAAGCTATTTCCGACCATATATAAGACTCACAACATCTTTACCTTGAAACATAATTTTGTACTTGAACTTGGCAAGTAACAAGTATGTCAATTGGCATGGGGAAGACAACAGCCCTGCTCTCTTCTCATTCCCTCTTTTTTTTTTCTATTTTTATATTTTGGCCATTTTTAAGTGTGCCATTCAGGGGCAATAAGTGCATTCACATGGTGTGCAGCCATTACCACCACCTATATACGGAGCATTTTCATCTTTCCAAAGTGACACTCTGGCCCTTTAGATAATAACTCCCCATTTCCTCCTCCCCCCAACCCCTGGCCACCACCATCTTGCTCTCTGTCTCCGAATCAAACTAATCCAGTTTTCTTATACAAGTTGAACCCTCCAATATCGGTCATGTATGGATCATTTCACGCAGCATAGTATCTTCTGTGTCCATCCCTGGAGTAGCCTGAATTCTCTTCCTTTCCATTGCTGAATAATACTCCATTGCATGAATATGCCACATTTTGTTTATCCACCCGTCTGTTGATGGACACTTGAGTTTCGTTTCCTCTTCCTGTCCTTTAATCCTGACAATTGCCTCTGCTTTACTCTCTAACCAAATGGGAAGGGAAACTCTGGTCATGGCACTGGCCTGAGTTGAGATTGCTCCCTTTCCCTATGAAGCCCAAGCAGGTGGCTTCCTGGAGGCAACGTGGAGAGGACCCATGGGGCCTGTGCACATGGATGACTGGGTCTGTGTTCAATGTTCGGGCTGTCGTCATTAATGAGTACAACAGAGGTGGTTCAAGCAAACTGGGATCCTATATGATCCTCTGTGCCCCCACAGTGTTCCCAATCTTGTCCCAGAGAGGTACCAGCTCTGAGGGGGAGCTCTCACTTTGACGGGCCTGTCTCTGGGTTGTGCCCGACAAAGTGAAATTCCTTTGCCCTGACCCCAGGGCAAGCGACCTTGTTACAATTGACTGAAAGCTTCCAGCCCTGATCTCTTTGGGACCTCTATGCCTACAGCAGGGCACTGCCAGCCTCACCCGACTTGGCTTCTTTATCTCGGGCTCTGGTGGTAGGTGATTCAATAGAAGGTTATTATCCAGACCCAGTAGGAACTCGCGGGTGCTTTAATCTGGATGTGTGTGGCACAACGTTCTGCGTGGTTCAAGGAAGACAAAGGAGAAGAAGCCTGGAGTGTGGATCCAGGAGAGCATCAACCAGGGTGGCTGATGTTTGACAACAGCTTAGCCACAGTCTGAGCTGGAATGTAGTCTTTGATTCCGTCCCCCTAAAATTTCCCATTCCTGGTCCCTGGCAGCTTGGATATTTGTTGCTCAATGATCAACCCAGCCACCATCCCCTGAGTGCTAACTCGGAGTGTTAGCCCAGTACTCTGGGCAGAGAAGGCCCTTAAAAATATTTGCTGTTATTTCCATTAACAAATATGTTAAATACGTGGTATCACTGAATGCCTAAAACACTGATATATGCTATATTCTTCACTTTGCAGATGAGGAGACGGAGGCAGAGTGGTGCTTGAAAACTTGCTCAACATTTTATAGCTAGAAAATGGTACAGCAGGGACTTAAGCCCAGATTCAAAGCCTTGATCTTAACTGCTTCCTTTTCTTTTCTTCTATTTTTTCTTTGTTTACTTTTTGTGCAGAGCTGGGGATAGAACCCAGGGCCTTTCACATTCTAGGCAGGTGTCTACCACTGAGCCACACTTCAGCCCTTAGCTTCTTTCCTGGTCCCTGGCAGCTTGGATATTTGTTGCTCAATGATCAACCCAGCCAAAAAATTGTTTTGTTTTTTTAAAAATCATTCATTTAGCAATTAATGGTGTTCATCTTAAACAGCTTTTTAAAAATTTTATTTTATTGGGGGGGGTGGTGTATAAACTCAGGGGCACTCAACCACTGAACTACATTGCCATCCATTTTTTGTATTTTGTTTAGAGTCAGGGTCTTACTGAGTTGCTTAGCACCTCACTGTTGCTGAGCCTGGCTTTGAACTCGGGATCCTCCTGCCTCAGCCTCTTGAGTTGCTGGGATGACAGGCATGAGCCACCACGCCTGGCCCATCTTAAACATCTTCATTATGTTTTGTATCTTTTGTGTCTTTCATTATTGCTCATCACTGCATGTGAAAACATCCTGCCTGTCTGCTAGATTACCTGTCCTGTGTAGGTGGGAGAGTCCATCAAGGGCCTGGAACGTAACGGGGCCCTGTGAAAACTTTCTGACTAGCTGTTGGCTTTGCTTGACTAAGTACGAGTGTCTCCATCTTGCCTTTCTTTTCAGTAATAATAATAGCAGCTGTGGTTTATGGCCTGTTCACTGTGCTGGGCTCTAGACCAGGCCCTGCGATGCAGCATCTCACTTGATTGTCACAATCACGAGTACAAGCAGCTCTCATAGCTTTTTGAAGGTAGCTCTGTGATGGTGGCCATGCTGAGTGTTGGATGTCGTCATGGTTCTTTTATTTAATCCTCATGTCAACCCTGAAGGCAGGATGGCAAAGAAAACCAGTCACATGGAGAAATGGCAAATTGTGGATGTGTGACCGACATGATTCTGCAATCTGCATTTGGGGTAAAATTGGGAGTTCATAACCCACTTCAATCTAATGTATGAAATACGATATGTCAAGAGCTTTGTAATGTTGTGAACAACCAATAAAAAAAAAAAAAGAAATGGACTGGTCAGGCCCAAACTTCAGCTGGCACAACCCCTCTTCCCCATCAAGACCACAGGAGAACACATAGTTGACAAATACAAAGCTCTTGGGAGGCTCAGAGAGGTTAGCTAGCTTGGCCAATGCCACACAGCTGGCAGTGTGAGAGCTGGCTTGAACCAATGCCCAAGCTCTTCCCTACTCTCTTGTGTCTCATGGCGTCTGTCTCCCACTCTGGGCTCCATGTGCACTGAGCTGGTGGGATAGAGGCAGCGAGAAGCAGGACCTGGGGGTTATTACCAGAAAACTTGGCTTCAAGTTCCGACTTGACCTGGTACTGATGCTGTGACCTTGGGCAATTGTTTAACCTGCCTTAATCTGAGATGCCTCATCAGAAGCCTCCCCACCCAAGAGCCTAGAGATCATCGTGCCATGTTAAGTTCTTATGAGAATTGAATGGGGCACAAGGACAGTGCGCAGGACGGTGCCTGGCACGGAACACGTCCTTATGAATGACGGTGCCAGTTGCTATTTAATATGGCCTGGGGACTGGGTGCAGCCCCGGGTCCTTGGCATTTTAACAAGCTGCAATGATCAGGGCTGACCTGGATTTTATATTCTCCTTAAGTGCTAATGGGCTGGGCTGGCCCTTGTTTTACATCACCTTGATTTCATGAGCATGTGTTGGGCTATTTTTTCTTCTACTCTTTTAGCACCGAGAGGCTGGCAGGCTGATATTTAAAAATATCTGAAAGATGCCTTTTGCCAATTAATTACCCAGAAATTGTACCGGACTGAAATTAATTTGAACCTGAAGGAGACACCAGGTTTTTGAGCCCCATTCCACACTCAGCTGGAGACTAGGAACATGTGGATTCCTCTCCTCCTATTTCCCCCGCTCCAGGTTCTTCTGCCATTCTGCGTTTTATTTGTGAAACATTTTCCCTTCGTTTATAATTATGTTTTCCATAAGAAGAACATCCAACAGCCACCTCCCGGCTGGGCTTGAGTCATTGTTTGAATTTTTTGACGGTGTGCAATTCCAAAGCCTTGAGTTTATATAGATTACCTTGAATTTATCTCTGTGCGCCTGTCGGAAGAGATGCCACAGCCCGCCTGTGAAGCAGTGGAAGCCCCCGTCCCTGAGCACCAGTCGGGGTGGATAGACTGTTTATCTAAATGGATTTCTGTAAAGCACACACCTTAATAAGCCAGGTTTGCCAGCCCATCCTGTTTAAGTACCTCCTGATGTCCCCTGCGAGTTTGTCAATACCAAGGTTGATAGTGGCGACCAGGCCGGGGACAGGGTGGGGAGCGATCAGCTGACAGCTCTGTGCTCCTCCACCTCCTCCTGCCAGCAGCCAGCTGTGGGCCAGGGGAGAGGGCAGCGTCCAGCCGGAGAGCAGTGTCTGCGGGGACAGGTGGGCAGGGTGGCCATCTGGGTAGAGGGACAGGGCCCTGCACAGTAGAGGAGAGCCTTGCCAACGGCCATGCTGAATAGGGCAGAGGCCAGAGCCGTGTGCAAGGGGCTGTCTCCTCACAGGGACCCTGGCTGTGCCACAGAGAGATGGGACTTATAAACCAGCTATAAAGGCTCCTATTCACAGCCGTAGATATTTATAGAGATATAAATGGAGTTTAATGCTGGCGAAACTCATTGTAAAAGCAAAAGACTTGGTCTGTGTCTGAACTTCAGTGCAGATCTGTGTGGGCTCCTGCCTTCTGTGGTCAGGAGTGTGTGTGCCCATGCACCCTGGCGTCAGCACAGCTGGCTTCGTGGTGGTGACCTGCGAGGTCCCCTGGTGCCTGCCAGGGAGGGGCCCAGCAGTGCTGCTGTCCCCTGGTCTCCCAGGGCTGTTTAAGAGCAGCGAGGAGAGGAGAAGAGGCCACAGCACTGCCAACATCAAGCGGCTCCTGGCAGTCGGGAGTCTGGCTTGAAACAAAACCATCTGAGGAGGGTTAGCTTTGCATCTGCCTCGGGAGCTGCTGGTTCCTGCTCCTCATAGCTCCAGATATGATGGGATGGCAAAGCCCGCCTGACCGGCCCCCGAGCCTCCATGTCTCCTTGGGCTTTGCATGCTCACTGCGCATGCTGGGCGACAAACACTGTGAAACCCTGCCCAACAGGAGTTTGAATCCTGGCTCTGCTACCTGCTAGCTGAGGAGCCTTGGGGAAATCTCTTGACTTCTCTTTGCTTGAAATGCGGTAGTAGCTCTTACCTCTCCGAATTGCTGTGCGTTAAATAGGCTGTCATTTCTGTATCAAGGCTCATAACCGCCCTTAGGACCACACAGAGGGTCTTCAGTTCAGAGAGGTGTCACTTGGGGGAAGTGACCACTGCAGAAGAGGTACAGTCGGAGGGCCGAGGGCCGAGGGCCCCTGCTTTGACACATATTGTCCCCACAGGCCAGGGGAAGCCCCAGGTGGTCTGAGACTGGCTGCAGAAGCAAGTGTGTCCTGCAGGCAGGCAGCAGGGCTTGGGCCTGTCCTCCTCAGTGTCCTCGGTGCCAAGTGCCTGGGCAGCAGCTCAGTGGAAGTTTGGCTGACCAAATGAGAGAGCTCTTCTCTGGGTGGCGTTGCCCTTGTAGTGGGGCCTGGAAAGAGAGGAGGCAGCGAGGAGCCCACCTGTGTAGCGACTCCCTGGGGAGCGAGTCTCTGAGCAACTAGGGATGCCTTTCCAAACCTGACCCTGGACAAGTGGGTCAATCACACAGATGGTGTGGGGTTCCCCCTGGGCACCCTCCCTCTAAGGGAGAGCCCAGGTGGAATACTCTGGGGGAGAGGAAAGGGTGCTGTTGATGGGGACCCTGATAGGTGCTGAGCGGGGGTGGGAGAAGGCCACTATCACTCAATCTCTTATTAAAAATGGTCCGAGACAGAGCGCCTGAGTTATTAAAATGCAAAGTAAGAATGCGCCATGCCTGCTGCCTACCCCCGCCCTTTTCTTCCGTTAGTATTTTATCAGCTTAATGTAGCAAGAATGAAAGGCTCAGGCAGCTATCCTCAGGGACCGGAGGTGACAGGAACAAAACCCTTGAGAGGCTGGGTGGCTTCCGTGGCAGTGGCTTCCCTCCTGCCTTAGTGGCTAGAGGCGAGCAGTGCCACCTCTCTGCACGCACACCCTGGCCCCTCACGTGGCTTCCCTGATTTTGAAGTGGGGACCCTGTGTGACAGAGCGGCCATGGGAACCCACCTGACACCCCTAACTCTGCGACCTGGGGACATCCAGGACCGACACTGGGCTCCTGCCTCTGGAGACACACTGCCCTTTTCTAAGTTCTAAGGTCGAAAGTCGCTAAAGGGCTTATTCTCGGGTGGCCCAGCCTGCCAGCCGGGAAAGCAGCCTTTTCATTTCTGATGTTTTTTATCTCGTGCTGGAGTCGGGCTCAGCAACCAGCGGAGGGGGCCCTGCCGAGATGGGGCAGGGTCTGTGGGAAGTGGCTGCCTAAGATCTGCTCTGAGGGTGCTTAGGATCTCCTGGGTTCATAGGTCACCTGCTGGATCCAAAGATAGCATCCATCTATTGCTCAGCAGCATGGTAACTGCTAACTCCTGCGTGAGTACTTCACACCGAGACCCTAACGGATCTATCCAAGCTCCTTTTGAGTGAGGTGCTGTTATTGTCCCCGTTATACAGGTGCAGAGCTCGGGCACAGAGTTTGCCCCTTTTCCTGAAGGCACGAACGGCAGAGGCAGCTTTCAGCCCAGGCCCTGTGCGCTCCCCACAGCGCTGTCCCTGAGCGTCACTCAGAAACCTTCCAGCTTCCCTGGCTAGAGAGCACCAAGGCCGCTGGAGAACCAGTCGGCCAAAGCTTGGCTTGAATCCCAAAGGGCGGGTTGGGCGCAGGACCAGAGAAGTCACTCTTCATTGCTGGCACTCGGGGTGCCACCACTCTTCCCCCTCCCTCAAGACGAGAGAACAATCCAGGTCCCAGGCAGGTGAGTTTTCCTGACACATTTTCCTCCACTCTCGCGAGGTGATGTCAGTTCTCATCTGTCCGCGGACGCCTCATTCACTCCGTGGCTTCCACTTTGGGGATCATCTGAGCTGCGGTTGTAACTACCCATTCATCTGTGGGCCACTTCTAACTCGGATCTGCCCTCGTGCCAAAGGAAATTCGTGTAATGGATTCTCAAATGACTGTTCCGTCGGGCGGGCATCGGGCAGGCCGGGCCGCGAAGCTGGCTTTGTTCCTGCTGCGGTTCCTTGTCCAGCTCTGAGGCCGTGAATGTGAATGGAGCACCAGTGGCAGCCATGAGAGGTTAATGGGTGGGAGCAGGTATCACTGCTGGGGGCAGAGTTCAGGTCGGTGGCAGCCCTGGCGTGTCCTTGCCATCTAGTCAGAGATGGGGACCGCAGCAGAACATTCACAAAGAAATGGGTGCTTCCCAGCCACGCACGACGAGTCAGAGTCAGTAGCAACCGAGCCAAGGGGCAGACTCACCCCGGAGCAGATTCGGGGCAGGGGTGCCCCGAGAACCCAGTGCAGGCATGGTAGAGCCTGGTGTTTAGTTTTTGCCTGGGGAGCTGAGCGGGGACCCTGTGGGAGAGGCCCATCGCACCTCTGGGAGAGTTGATTCAGCAGTTAGAGTACATCCTGGGCTTGGGGCAACGGACCACGGGCAGGAGGATGCTGGTGAGGGCAAGTAGGCAAGATCTGCAGACAGTGGACTTGAGCCTGGATTCTGGCCCTGCCTAGCTGTGCCCCCATCCTGATACCACTTAACCTCCCCAAGCCTTCATTTCCTGGACGCTAACATGGGGACGATGATGCCTCCTAAGGAATTTTGTGTCCGCTGAATAAGGCAGCCTGAGTACCCCATAAATGTTGCTTCTCTTCCCCAGTGGAAATAAGAATTCACATTTCTGTTGTATTTCTTTTAAAATCCTAATTAAAACAGCACATTTGATCCACACAACCATCTCTGAAGAGAAACAAAGTGTCTATAATGAATTACACCCATTTTGCAGAATGGGAGGGTTACGACAGAGTCTCAATGACTTGTCCAAGGTAGCACAGGTGAAAAGTGACACAACTGAGTCCACAGCCAGACACCTTGTGCAGCCCCCTTTGTTGTGCGGTGACTGGGCTGGTCATGGAAGTCAGAGAGGTCAGGAGGACCCGCTGCCCGGTTGCCCCCAGGACAGAATTGGCTTCCACAGGCTCTGCAGTGTCTCTGCAGATGCCGGGCAGGGCCTGGATTTCTCAGGGGTTTCACTGCAGACCTTCAAGTCTTTTTATTTCCACAGAGTGTTCTGAGCAGCTCCCTCAGTGGACAGGTGCTGACCGCTGCAGAGGTCAAGCTTCCCGTGGGCCAGAGAGCCTCAGAGGCTAAGTCACTCAGGACAGCCACCATGTAGGAATCGGGCACGCCCCCAATTCCATCACTGGAAAGAATACCCAGGCCGAGTCCCGCAGTCAGGAGCTCAGGCGTCATCCCACCGAGGGGCCCACTCCAGCCAGCTCATCCGGAGCAGCCCCTGCTCTCCCCCAATTTATTTTGTTTATCACATTTTTTATCACCAGCCGGCGTAGCATGTATTTATTTGATTTCCTCCTTAATGTCTGTCCTCTCTCAATGGAACCTAAGCCCTGGGACTAGGATTCCACCTGTCTTGCTCACAGCTGCGTCCCCAGCCTGGAACACTGTTGGTAGTCAATAAATGTGTGTTGGGTGAAATGGGTTAGTGGGTCTTTATCCAGCTTCTCGGTTTCAACAAGCTCTTACTAAAGACCTACTCGGAGCCAGTCGTTTGGTTAATGGCTGGATGTGGACTTCTGTGGGACGTGGCTCCTGTCTTTGAGGCTCTTCTAGTCTGGTTGGGGTAGAGAAAAATTTAGAAATACAGGTGGCTAACTTCACGGCATGAAGAGCTAGCATCTGGGCCCCAGCTCTGTGTGGTGAGGCAGGGAAGGGCAGCTCACGCTGCTCTGGAATCCTGTTACGAGCCACCAAGGGGCTGATGTGCGGGCGGCGGGAAGGATTCACAGGGCTTTGCCAACCAGAGAAGGGGAACTGGGTCCAAGGAGCAGCATGTGCCAAGGCTCGGAGCCGTGCAGAAGGCATGCAAAGGCTGGAACCAGCACTGGGTGGTGATGAGGCTGAGCAAGGAGACCGGAAGTTGGTCTTCCTCTCTGGATACCCACGGGGACAGTTGCCAACTGCTCAAAGTACGGTAGGTGTGAGATCTTGGGCTCCAAGTTGTAGGATGCAAGTTGTCACCCTTTTCTTCAGAGAAAGGAGCATTTTTAACCAAACTGTATTCACTCTTGAGATATTTGCTAATACTAACCATATCTTTTACTGTAATATGACCAAGGTAGAGAGTGATGATCTGGGATGTGGGGTGCAGAGAGGGCCCCTCAGAGGCCTTGCCTGGGAACGGGAAGCTGATATTTTGTTCTGACTTTAGCAACCGAGGGCCCGCTCTCAGCTGCCATGATGAGTCCTCTAGCTCCTCTGTAAAAATGACTCCACTATGATTGAGAACAGAGGTTGAAGGCAAGATTGTTTAGTGAGAATAGGGGAGAAGAGAGAGAGACCCCGAGACCAGAAACCCTGAAAGTTCATTCTGTTTCCTCTAACTGTGGCTTATTTAAGAAAATTGTCCATTGTGTTTATTCAACTCTTCTTCTGGAAGGAGGATGTAGCTGGGAGGCTCCCAGGCCAGTGGCTCCAACCAGGAAAAATGCTTCTCTATTGATTTGTGTGTCAGCAATTCAAATGGGGGTATTTATACTGCGGCTGAGCACCTAATAAAAATTTAAATTATTGTTAAAAAAAAAACTCATCAAGGAACAAGCTCCTGAGTAGAGCAAAAGACAGCCACACATATAACATGACGGCCCCAGGGAGGGAGCGGAAGGCTGGGATTGTGAGGTTGGCCAAGATGGGCCTCGGGCTCTTATATTTCTTCCTTTAGATGCTTCTCTCTCCAATCTAGATGTGTCTCCTGGGCTCTGCAGCTCTGACTTTAGCCCCTGGCTTCACCAGTTATTGATTGTAAGCTTGGGTAGATTACAGGCATTTTTGTCTGACCCTCCTGATCCACAAAGAGGAGGAGGCAGGGGCATCTGAAATGAACCCACCAGTGCGAAGCTCTTGGACAGAACCCAGCACATAGTAGGTGCTCAACAAAATAAGCTTTCTAACCCCATCCTCTGCCATGGGGTCCCATGTTCAGGCCCTTCCTGTGGGTCCTTCCATGCCCCATAGCTCATGAAAATCTGACTGCAGCTGCCTTACTTGAAAGGCCTAAGCCCTAAATCACACCTGTGTATAAATGATTGATAAGGAATTAATAGGTTAGGTGTAGCACTCGGGGAAAGCAGAGGGATGAGATGAAGGGCGCTTCATGGCAGAATGTCAGGAGCCAGGCAAGGCCTCTAGGGATATTTGGGTGACAGGCCTCCGCAGTGCCTTCAGTCACGCCCACTGGGAGACTAGCTCCTGGTCTCCTGTACGGACAAGGGATGCCCAAGGTCAGAAAAGCAAGGGGTGGGACCCTCAAACTTTAAAGCCAGCATCAGAGGACAACCCTCTTCTGTGGCCACCTCCCTGACACTAACTGACCCTTCCCACAGCTGTGAGTTCCAGCTTCCGGCTCAGGCCACTCATCCTCCAGCTCCAGTGACTGCATAGTTGATGGCCTCTTTCCAGCCACCTGTGCCTCACACCTGCCTCGCTGGGCAGGCCCGGATTCTGTACTCCTTCATTGCTGTCAATCCCTTGCAGAACCTCTCTGGACTTCCTTTCCTGCGCCCACAGCTCCTGGCCTCTCCAGGCCCGGGTCCTCACAGCCATACCTATGGGGAAAAACAGAACTGTGCTCACCGTGGCCACTCCCAGTAATGACCACATGCCCAGGTGAACACCAGAGGCAGCCTGGCAGTCACATCCTCAGTGCAAGTGACCTCACCACTCTCCACCACTCTGTCCCTCCTCTCTGCAAGGACTGCCTGCCCTCCCTTTGCAGCCTCCTCTCCGCTGGTGACCTCACCTTGTGTTTTCTTGCGGACCTTCTGCCCGTCCTCTCTGTCCTCCCCTCTGTTCAGAGATGCCGAGGGCAGCCTCCTCCTGTGCTCCCCACCAGCTCGGCTTCCCTGGAGGAGCTCACCTCTCCCCTCTCCAGTCTCTCCCTGGCTGTCGCCTCCGTCCTGTGAGCACAAACCGTGCAAATGTGCTCCCACATCTCCTCCCTTAAAAAGCCAAAGCCTCTCCTGATTCGATCCTCCCAGTTCCCACCCCATTTCTCATTTCCCCTCCACAGCAAAACTTACTGAAAGTGTCGCTGTCCCCCTTCCGACTCCCATTCTCCCTCCGCCCGCTCAGGTGTCCCTCTTCACCATCCCAAAGAGACTGCTCTTGTCAAGGTCTGCAGTGACCTCCCTGTTGCCAAGTCTCACGGTCACTGCTCCGTGTCTTCACCCTTGACCTCTCGGCGTTATCAGGAGTGATTTCTTTCCATCAACCACTGTCTTCTGGTGGCTTTGGTGGCTCTCCTCTCTCTCAAAGGCTGCTGCTTTGTGATTTCTCTCTCTGTCCTCAGCCTCTAAAGATTAGAAGCTGTGGAATTCCGTCATGGGACTCTCTTTTCTCTACTCTTGCTTTCGGCTCAGGTGACTCTGTATCAAGATACACCAGCGACCGTCACACCTGTATCACTAGCTCTAGCACCTCTCTGGAACCCAGCTTGGAGAACTCATGTCTCTGATAGTTAATGAAGGCCTCCAACGTGATGGGTCCCAAGAGAACTCTGGATTGGTTGATGTCCTAAGCAGGTTCCTCTCCCAGGCTCTTCCTTCTCCATAAAAGGTACCACACCTACCAGGTGGCTCAAGTGACAAAAATGAGAGAGAACCAAATCTTTCCTCTACCATTACCACCCTTAGGTCCCAGTTGGGTCATTGCAAAAGCCCCCCAAAGTTGCCTCTGTGTCCATGTTTCTCCTTGAGTCAACCTATAACCAAAATTAAAATGACCTGTTGAACAGTTAACTCAGCTTGTACTGTTTGGCTTCCTCTTTGACAGTCCTCACACTAAAGATAAGATTCAAATATTTTACCCTGACCTACAAAATCCTGCCTGATTTAACTTCTAAATATGTCTTTGACTTTATCTTATATCTCTTTCTGCCCATAAACTGTTCCACTTCTGTTGGTTTATTAAAAATGACAATCTCAGGTGTCTGAGGACCTTTATAATATGCTTCCTAGAATTCAGAGAATCTTAGGAAGCATCCAGTTTAACTCCCACAGCTTATGAACAAGGAGATTGAGACCAGAGAAGGGAAGTCTGAAGCCAGTCAAGTCTCTGGATGGCCACCTCTGGGCTCTTCCCACTGAAGTGTGCAGGGTGACCCCCCCCCCCCCCCATCATCTGCATCTCAGCATCTCACCTGTGAGTTTCAGAGCCCCTCATCTTGGTAGAGATGTAGGTCTGGGACGGAGTTCATTCTCTGTTGTGATTTTAATTGGGGTCCACCTGGTTGACACTAGACATTGCTGAAGTTGAGGGTCCTTGAAGGCCACTATGGAGATATTTGGGGTATTAAACACAGATCTAATGAATGCAGAGTTTCTGGGAAATATGCAATTCTCTAGAAAGTGTCACCATTTTTCGTCTTCAGGTGAACTGTTAAGTAGACAGTAAGTTCCAGTTGCATGAGAGTCCCCTGTGGTTCCTGGTGAGGAGGGGGGCGCTTGCGATAGCTTGGCACCATCTTTCACTGGTGCCACCAAAGAACAGTCAGTAGAAAGGATCTTCCTGTCAGTGTGGCGTTGATTCGTGGCCTCTTCTGCCCTTGTTTGAGCCTGGCTGTCACTCCCTACATGCCCCATTGGGGCTCATTCAAGCCCATTTCCCCAGCTCCGCCCACCGACACCTCTCTTCCTATAATCAAGGATTATTCGTGTTATCAGGTTGACTTCACTGAAAAAACAGCTATTTCCTTGAAGGATTTCACATCATGATATCATGTAAATTATTTAGAAAAAATAATCAAGTTTTTAAAAATACCCAGTCTTTGTGATAATTTGGGATCACATTTTTTTTTCTCTGCTTTTCCTTTTATATTCTATATTATTGGCCTGGCTGTGGGCTTTAAAAATCCACACCTCAAATATAGATCTTTCTAGGCATTTGCTGCCTTCCTATCAACAAGAAAACACTGTTTAGTCGCATCGTATTCTGCTTTGCATGCATACTTTATCTGACCATAGACAGGAGTCTAGGATGTCCTTCTCTGTGAAAACCCTCTGAACTGCACCCTCTGACTCTCGTGCGCTGCATGGACTTTAGGAGACGGGGGAGGAATGTCTGGGTGTGATTTTACTTGCATATTGGGCTTAGGCCCAACCTGCAGAAAATCTCTACAATTCATTTTTTCACTTAAAAATATGAACAAGCAACAAGCTGGACTTCATCCCACGGATTGTACAGCCACCCTTTATTTCCTGGCCACTTAGAACCCTGCAGTACGCAAGAGTGGATGCCGGACCATCTGTTTGATGAAGATGAGCTGGCCAGGTGGGGTTGTCTCTTACTCTCATACGGATGACCCTTGAGGCATTATTGAAGGTGGTGTTTTGGCACACGCAACGGCACTGGTGACTTTATACGTTCTTCTTTTATCATGTTTACTATCATTTAAATAATCTATCGTTAGCTTCATTTATTTACCTATTCCAACAAGGGAGTGCTGGAATCCTCAGGGTGGCTCTTAAGCACTCTAAACTCTGTCCTCGCTGCATTTTTTATGGCTTGGCACCTCAGAAGCTGCCTCCTGCCACTCCACTTCCATTTGCAGGACATATTCTTAAATGCAGAAACAGGAGCAGGTTGATGACTCTCTGCCCGTCCCTGGAACCGTCCTGGGTTCTGAACATCCTACAGCAAGCCGGGTCTCGGAGCTCAGGAGCACACTTTCTATGGGAGACACGCAGCAAATCCATCACGAGCTCTGGTGCCTTTTCCTCCTCGGTGTCTCCAACATCTGTCGTTTCTCTCCTCCTCTACCCTGCTGGCTCTCTGTTCAAACCACCCTCCTCTCTCTCCCCTGCTATGGAAACGAGTCCCTAGTTATCTTCCCCGCAGCCGAGATCTCGTGCAGCCTTCCCTTGTCCCTCTTCTTTCGCATTTTGATCCTCCATTGCCTTTAGAATGAACAGTTCCTGTAGTCACTGTTGATGAAGAAGCAGACGTCTCCGAACCATCATGGGCTGTGGTCATCGTGGGCTGTGGTCATCGAGGGTGTTGAGAGGCTGTGTGCTCTGGCACACGTGTTGTTGGGTGTAGACTGTAGGACGGTGGAAGTTGTCATTGTGGAGACCCCTCATGTTGCCCTCTTAGATGTGGCTGTGGTTTCACGGTGGTGACTGTCACACGACTGAGACTGAGGCAGCTGAACTTGCCGATGGCCACCCAGTGCTGTGGACGATCCCCTCGAGTGGCTGGCAGGCACTTGTAGGATGTCCCAGTTCCAGAGATTGGGGAGTCCACGACCAAGGAGCCAGCAGATGCAGTGTCTGGGAGGGCTGTGCTCTGTGTCATGGGTGGTGGCTTCTCACCGTGTCTTCACGTGATGGAAGGGGCCTGTGGCCTTCTTCCTGTCAGTCTCCATCCTTGTAGCAGAGATCTCATCAGTATGGATACCTGAGCTTGTCACTCTCCTGCTTAAATCTTTAAGCACTTCCCATTGATCTTAGAACATCAACAAAAACCCTTAAGGGGGCTCTGCCTGACCTGGCCCTTGCCTCTGTTCAGATTCACCCCACCTCACTCCCTGGGCTGCATCTACGCTGGGCTTTTTTAGAGGCCCACAAGCCCCCAGGTCCTGTTCCCTCTGTCTTCTCCCCTTTTTGCCCTTCCCCCTCCTCTGCACCCCCTCCACACCTTTTCCCCTCTGCCTAGCTTATTTTCATCTGCACATCTTGGCTCAGGCGCCCCCATCTCCAGGAAGCCCTCCTAGATCCCCAGACCCAGTCAGGACCCTGTTACATCTATCATAGTACCTTCTAGGTTTTCCTTTACTGTTTGTGTTACATTTTGCAGTTAAAAATTTTCAGACATAGAAGTGTACGTAAAGCACAGATGTCAAATTTAATCCATAATAACAACTCAAGGTCCCTGTAACCACCCCCCAGGTCAACAACGGAACGTCAGTAGGACTCTGCACCCCCCGGGTGTCTCCTGATCACAGACCCCTTCCTCCTCCAGAGATAACTGCTCTCCTGGATTCATGGCAATGATTTCCTCAGTTTTGAGGGTTTAGAATTTACCAGTTTATGTATCTATGGGGACCCTCATGGGGACCCCTTTTCAGAAGGAGGCTACAAATGGGTTCAGGATGTCTACTGTATATGAGGACCATGTTCAAAACATCTGCCACTTTCCTCCCAAAGACTTCAAAGAAGAAAGGTGGTGCAGGTACACAAGGGAGCGACTGTGTTCCTTTGTGCATCTATCTATTTATGTATCTAACTGTTCATTTATTTATCTGTCCATCCAACCATGAAACATTATACACGTGTGCATCTGCCAGGGTATACCAGAAAGTAGAACACCGTGGAAGGACAGGGCTGGGAAATGGTCACTGTCCCCTAAGAGGCATAAGCATTGGCCTCCACTTACGACCTACAGAAATAAACCTTGTCAGCCCCTCGGACGAGAAGATGGTGAGAAAATAAACTGTGTCTCGGGGATTTGATTCATGAGGGAGGAGAAAGAGTGGTAGGATCATGGAAACACATGAATTATTCACGATCCAAACTGGGAGGGGGAGGAGGAGGAGGGGTGACCAGGAAGCAGACATCAACAAATGAAGCTCTCAGCAGCAGGAGGGGCACAGGGCGAGGTGGGCGGGAGCCACCTCCCAGGAGGACAGAGTAGAGTGGCTCAGGAGGACAGGCAGCGCGTCCCCTGTGCCCTGGCCAGGTGGTCTGAGCCCCCTGGTGGGAGCCAGTGGCTTGGTCCTAGGGCGGGTAAACTGAGGAGCGTCCCTACATCTAAAGCCAGCTCCAGCTGGAGTAGAAGCAGGCAGCTCCTGATTGAGTTTAAAAATAAACCCTGGTGCCAGGCTCACTGCTGTCCTGTGATTGCAAGAAGGAAAACACGTCGTCGCCTGGGGAGGCAGCCTGGTGGGCCGTGTGGGCACGTGGGGCCGGCAGAGTTGAGTGGCTTTAGAGAGGGGTCCCCAGGGCTGTGGCCCTCCGCCCGTGTTGATCTTTGCCCTGGTTGTGTTGGGTGCATTTGGGGGTGTGGGGAGCATGGGGAAGCTAGGGAAACTAGACCAGGATTGCTCCTCCACAGGAAGGAGAGGTCGGGTCGTGCCAGACTGAGAGGGGCCCATGGTGAATGACAGGTGCAGAGGGAGAGGAGCCAGGCGACAGGAGTGAGGGCCCAGGGCACCTCAGGGACAGGATTACAGCTGAGTTGCTTCCAGCGAGTCAGCTGGGAGACAGCAAGTGCGGGTGGGCTAGGGGCCAGCCAGAGTAATGGTGCCATCAACACCTGTTCCATTCTTACCTCACCCAGGGACTATTCCAAGTGCTTCTCATGCACAAGCATAGTGCAGTCATATTGGTCACCTGGTTTTGATGGGAAACTAGAGGAGGTCAAAAAATTGCCTAGGTCCTCACAGCTGGTGATGGCAGCTGTGAATTCCAGCTGCCGTCCAGACCCTAGCCATTGCACCACCCTGCCTTGGGGCTGTGGCCTCTGCTGTGGTGCACACCTTCCAAAGGGCCACTGCAGGGGCCGGGTGCTGAGGACCTGTCTGCTGGACCTATCCTGAGCTCCCTAGGTCACACTCTCACTTCCAGGGACATACCCCAGTGCAGCCCAAGAAGTGAGCTGAGCCCGGGGAGAGCTGCCACCTCTCCTGGGGCTCGGGGATGAGACAGGTGAGCTGGTGTCCCCTCATGTCCTTCCCCCCTGGCCTTCTCTTCAGTCAGGCTTCTGTGTAGGAGCCAGAGCAGGGAGGGGCATGGGAGGGAGGAGAATGGAGAGAGAAATACAGGGGAGAGAAGCTAGGAATGAAGCTCAGGAAGGCCCGGGAGGCCACCTGTGACACCCACTGCAGCTCCTGGGACCTCATCTGCAGCTGTGCATGGAGAGGAGGGAGAAGCAAAGTCCTGTTAGTATATTCAGAGAAGCAGCTGGTCAGCAGGGTTCCCTGGTGCGACCCCCTAAGATGAGACAGGAAGTGCAGGCTGCAGACTGTAGAGAGTGTGACCTGATGTCAGGAGGCCTGGATTCTAGACCCACCTTGGCCACGAAGGGCCTGAGTAGCCTTGGGCTAATCATATCATCTGCCTGAGCTTGTTGAAATGAAGTGGCCGTGTGACAGTTCCCCGGGGCCCTTCCAGCTCCTGCAGTGTGCTGGGTTTGTCTGACCCTCCGGTACTGGTGTCTCAGCTTATCAGTTTATTTAGAATTTGGAAAGTGTTGTGAGGCTTGTGGAGGAGAGAATAGGAGTCTCTGACTCTGCCCTGCTCCAGACCCAGACGGCCCCTCGCCTGTCCAGCCTGGAAGCTCTGGCCGGGGATGCGCACTGCACAATGGGTTTGGCCTACTTGCTTTTGCCTCCCTGTGGCCTTGGCCTCTTCGATTCACTGTCTGGGTCTCCAGTTCCTCCAAAGACTTCAAAGGTGCCGTAGCAGTTCCTTGTCGCCTGCCGTCCTCCCTTGGGTTTCGGGGGATAAGCAGGATAATGTTTTCTAATTATGTGATGTTCCTCAGAGCGCAAGTGCTGAGAGTCAGGATAAAGGACTCCTAAATCTAGTTGCTTTCAGAGATTATTCATCCAGAAACATAAATGAGCATTCAAATGAGAGAAAAGGTTGGAGAATGAGGTCCGAGAAGGACAGCCAGGGGGCCTGGGAGCCGCCTGCAGACACCCTGTGTTCTACATCCTCTTCTGTTTGACCCACGATCTCGTGGCCTCAGGCTTCGGCTTTCCCTGTTCCAGCCTCATGCCCCTCTTTTGCAAGAGGGACGTTTTATTAACTCATTCAATGACTGTCCAGAAGGGATAGACTGCTACCAACTGGCAGGAGGACTGACTGCCCAGCAGCACCCAGGCTGTGGGTTGCAGAAGCGGGTGGAGCAGGCTGTGTGCCCTGGAGACTCTGGACTCCGGGAAACCGACTTTCTTGATTCCCAGAGAAAGTGCAACACTCCACTGGTGTGTGTGTGTGTGTGTGTGTGTGTGTGTGTAAGGGTGCAGCATGTTCACCCATGGGGCCAGCCTGCATGAAGACAGAGAATAGGTGACAGCTCTGCTTTTGTTTTTTGACACCTGACAAAAAGGCCATTGATTTAGGTCTCACAACCAGGGCCAGTGACAGAGACAGTTAGGAAAGCAGATGTCCCCTGACCCCATGGAGGGCCTGTGACCCCAGGTGACACAGTTTAGTGCATTGGTTTTTCTAATTTGGAATTAAATTCAGGAGGAGAATAAAGTCTATGCTTAAAGTTTAAATATATTCTTTAACAATGTCCATTCTGTAATCCCTTAATTCTTCCAGGCCACTCTTGAGCAACAGGATGGGCACAAATTATGGCTGGACTACTACTAATCACTGTTAGCACACCTACAAAACAGATAGGAATCATGATTGCCAGTTTTGATGTTTGCGCACATCATTCTGCTTTACTTTCATGCTTCTATTAATGCATTATAATCACACGTACTAGTGGGGCCCACTGTGACATGCTCACATAGGCATATGATGTGACTTGTCCCAATTCAGTCCCCAGAGCTTCCCTTTCCCTCCCTCCTCCCTCCCTCTGGTCCCCTTCTCTTTATTTACACATATATATTTTTCATTGTTACATTATTTTACATGGAAGTGGGATTTGTCATGTATAGTCATACAAGCAGAGAGCATGATTTGGTGATTTTACTCTTCAGTCTTATTCTTTCCTTCTCTTCCTCCCTGTCCTTAGATCTCCTACCTGTACTCTGCTGATCTTCCTTCTATTTTTGCAAGATCTCCCTTTTAAAATTCCTTTCTTTCTAATTTCCACATATGAGGGAAAACTTTTGACCTTTGACTTTTTGAGTTTGGCTTACTTCACTTAGCATGATGTTCTCCAGGTCCATTCATTTACTAGCAAATGACATAATTTCATTCTTCTTTATGACTGAGTAGAACTCCATTGTGTATATATACCACATGTTTCTATCCATTCATCTGTTGACAGGCACCTGGAATGGTTTCATAACTTTTCTATTGTGAATTGTGCTGCTATCAACATAAATATGCATGTATTGCTATAGAATGATGATTTCAGTTATTTTGGGTAAATACTGAAGAGTGATCTAGCTGGGTCAGGTGGTTGTTTCATGCCTAGTCTTTTGAGGAGCCTCCATACTGATTTCCACAGTGGTTGTCACTGATTGACAATCCCACCAACAATTTTTAAGTGTTCCTTTCTCCTCACATTTTTGCCGGCATTTATTATTATTAATATTCTTGATGACTGTCACTCTGACTGGTGTGAGATGAAACCTAGTGTAGCTTTGATTTGCAATTCCCTGATTGCTAATGATGTTGAACATTTTTCATGTACTTGTTGGCCATTTGCATTTCTTCTTTTGAGAAATGTCTGTTTAGCTCATTTGCTCATTTATTGATTGTTTTTTTTTCTCTTGGTGGTAAGTTTTTTTGAGTTTTTTATGTATTCTGGATATTCATCCATTTTGCAGAACAGGAAGTAGAGATTTTAAATAATCAACCCAAAGTTTTATAGCCAGTTTTACTGATGAGATGTCAGGATACAAACTTAGCTCCTCCAGCTCCAAGTTAAATGCCCTAAGAAATGTCCCGATCTCTCAAGGAGGTGACAGGTAAAGGGGAAGTATCAAGGCCACAGGCCATTGCACAAGGAAGAGCAGAACATGTGCTGTGAATGGGGTGTGAGTGAGGATGATGGGAGTCATGAGAGGGATCCAGAAATTTCCTTCGAGGGATTGACATTTGAGCCAGACTTGGAAGGATGGGGAACATTTTATTTGGTGAAGGAGAAGTGGAGGCTGTCCTAGGAGGAAGTAGGGGTGGGGCCAGATTACAGAGGAGAATGAGGTGGAGTGTGGTTGTAAACAGTAAAGGGCCCAGATAGCCAGAGCAGTGATCCTCACCTGGCTATGCTTTAGCCACCTGGACAGCTGTTAAAATTACCCCCTCTGGGCCCCACATCCAGCTATTGGTCATAGTTATTGGTCTTGTCATTTGCATTTGCCAAAACCTCTGCAAGAGATTCCACTGCACAGCTTGGGTTGAGACCCACTTGCAGATGGGAAAGGCTGGGGGATTCCTAGTTGGGGATATCATCAGGACCCAGGTTCAACTAAGCAGAATCTGGATACAGGTGGTGGCAGTGAGAAAAGGAAGGGAGAGATGAGGAGGGTCCTTTTAAAGGCAGTGCCTCTGGGACTGAGAGTCACAGGAGTGTTCAGTTGTTATGGTTAGGGGTTAGAGCGTGGGTGCCATCCACAGAATGGGACCACAGGATGGAAAACAAGGTCCAGGGGAGACGTGGGGGGAGGGCAGTTTGGGTTTTGAACATGGTGGTGTTTTAGGGATATAGTGACTGGGCCATCGTGCAGGAATGCCAGCAAGTCATGTGAGCTAGCAGCTTGAGTCAAGGAGGGGAGCAGGGCTGGGAGGAGACGGAGGTGGGCGGTTGGGTTGGCAAGTGGCGGTTGAGCTGAGGGGGCACGGGAGATCCAGAGACAGAGGAGAAGGAGTGAGGGCTCAGGTGGGAACACCTATTTTTGGAGGCAGAAGGACAAAGAGAAGCTTTAGATGCAATTCCTAAATGGAGAATTGTCCCATTTGCATGAGCCAAGGCCGACATCTGGGGGCAGCAGTCATTTTTCATGGGCCTGGCTGCCTGCAACTCGGACATTGATCAGCTGAGTCAATAGCGCCGTGGTCAGACACGCAGCCCCGGCAGATGTGTGTGCAGGAAGCACCGCAGGCGCGGCCCAGCTCTTCCCTTGCCAGGAACGCCGTCTGCTTTAGCTCATTTTGCCACCGTCCTTGGCTCCAGCACCACAAAGAGGAATGAATCCCGACTCACATGGGTTATGAATTCACTCAGCACAAAGCAGACCTTTATTCTGAGCCATCCCAAAGATGAATCCTGTCCTTCTGGGGAAAGCCATTCAATCAGCCCCCACTGTTTGAAGGAGACCCTGTCAATATTCCTATGACATCTCCATCCAGCCAGCATCATCCCATGGGTGGGACCAGTTGAGTCCTGGGAGGAAACCTGCAGATTGCCTCAGACCCCTCCCTTAAGTGTCGCAATCATGGGGGAGGGCAGCCATCAGGAGCACCTCAGCTTTAGGGGTCCTGGGCTTGGGAACGGGGCCCTGCAGATGGTCAGGCTTCATCATGGAGGACAGAGAGAATCAACCCTTGGGCTCTCAGTTTACCTGCCCTTGGGAAAAGCTGCAGAAGTGGAAGGAAAAGAAATAGATTTCTGAGCAGCCAGGTCGTAGAGGCCCCTGACCATTTCAGAGCTAGGGCGAAACTAAGGTTGCCTTCATGTCCATCCCACGCACCTGCAGTTCTGTCCTGAGGTCCCTTTGGGGACTACCTCTTCCCACTGCTGAGCGGGAGGGGGAGAGCAGGGAGGTGGGCAGGTGGTCTCAGAAGGCTTCCCCAGCCTGAGCAGGGCTCTCGCCATCTCGCACATCGCCGAGTGCCTGGCTGTCTCCTTTTATTGGCTCCCAAGGCTCCCGGCTCAGGCAGAGTAATTACAGTTGAGGCCCTGATGAATTGGGGGCCAGTAATTAAAGCGCCTATTGATTTTCTACTTAGGAGTTCCCTGTAGCTGGAAACAAAAGTGGGGAGGGGGAGAGAGGAACAATCCAAGGAAGGTATTTCAAATCGGGGATGGCTCTGTGTGCATTAGCTGCGCCTTGCAGCCTCCAAAGGGGGCTGCAGGGTAATCGTTCATCACTGGCCCATCTATCTAGAATCTGAGAATCGACTGGCTGGTCAATACCCTCCTGGGACTCGGTGCCAGCTGGGATCGGGGAAGGAGGACTGTCTTCTGCAAAGGGTTCATACTTAGATCTCCAAACCATGAATCTGCCTTGTTTTGCTGCTTCATTTGGCTTGTTTTAATCGTGGATTGGAGCGATGGGCTTGTGTATTTCATCTGCCCTCATCAGGCCACAATGGGCTTTTCCTTCTGGAGAAATTTAGCTTCGGAGGCCAGAAGGCAGGAAGCCTCGGCTTGGTGGGGAGAAGGTGGCAGGAGGAAAAGGGCTGAGACCCTGTCGGGGAGAGGATGGCACAGAGGGTGTGGAGGTTGGCCCGAGCTGGTGGTCACCAGGAGGGGTTTGAAAGAGGCAGTTAGAGAGGAAATTGCATGAAGCAAGGAGGGAGTAAGAGACAGAGAGAAGGGACAAAGAGAGGAGCTGGGACCCGTGTGAGGAGGGAGGTGAATGAAACAGGAAGAGGGTTGCGGAGGAAACAGCGCATTTGAGTCTTATTTAAAGATTGCTTAAGTTATTCTGGTGCATTTAACTCTTAATTCATCTCTCTTTTCACTGAGTTAATTCAAAGTGTGAAAGAACAACTAATGGGACGTGGGCCTCACTGGCAATTTTATTTTAGTCAGCTCCGAGCGCTCTCTTCCTTCGCTCCTGCTGGGTCACTTGATCAGAGATGGCTCCTTTGTTTCTCCGAGCAATGCTGCGGCTGTTCTGGGCCCTTCTCAAGCCTCTCCCTCTGCCTGCCTGCTGCAGCTGGTTTGCTTGCTTAATGACGATGAAGTTAGATTAGGATCTGGTTTGGTGATGATTGAAGCAAGGCAAAGAGAAGTATTTTAGCATAATGCATGTTGAAACACAATTACCCATTATCCCAGTCAGGGCAGACAATGGGGTGGTGGGGAGCAGCAAGATGGGAAGTAAGTGGGCTGTTACTTGTTGTAAGTTGGAAATAAAAAAGTTTCCATAGAAATACAGAGTGGATTTATTCAGCTTATTCAACCTAATTGCACAATGCGCTTGCATTTGGAAAAAAAAAAAATCTTCTACAAGGATGCCCAATAAATGGCAGAAAGAGGGCTGGGGGTGAGACTGCGGTTTTTGTGTTAAGTAACTGCTGAGCACAGACGACTGCACGTGGCCCTGCACGTGGCCCTGCCCTCACGGCGCTTGCAGGACCACAGTGCGTGATTCTTATGTGTAACCACAGCTGCTGGTTCAGATCCCAATGGCACCCTTGTCTGCAAAATGAAGCTAACCTCTCAAGACCTGAGGAAAGGCCTTCCTTGCTTGACCATGCCTCCTCTCCACCACTGTCGGTCCCCACGTTTCCCTTTGCCCCACCTGCCAGACTGCCCTGTTCCCTGCCTTCGTGAGTGGCACCACTGGTTTCCCAGCCGGAGCCCATACACACCTTGGGCTTTACCCTTACGCTGCAGTTCAGTGGGTTCCCGAGCCTTGTCATGCTGCCTGTGACTCCTGGGTCCTGCTTCTCCCATCTCTGCAACCACAGCCTGAGTCCCTCCATGCCATCTCTTGCCTGGGCTCTGGAAGTACAGCAATGGCTTCCTGGCTGGTCTCGTACTGTCCTGTCCTGCTCTCTCTTTAGGGCCATTTGACAGACATTTGACAATGTTATCTCGATTCTTTAATGGCCCCTAATGCCTGCAGAATGGGGTGGGGTGTGAACATTCTTTGGGCCTGAGAGTCCTCAACTCTACAGATGGCGACTGTGATGCTGCTTCCTGGCTGGTGTGAGAAGTAGATGAGGAAGTGTGGGTAAGATGCTGAGCACAGTGCTCGGCCATAGAAATGCCCACGGTGACAGGGAGGCATCCGTGAGGATGGCAAATGGGGAGGGGGAGGTCTCATGGTCATCAGAGGAAAGTCCTGATGATCTGAGCGCAGATTTGCACCGTAGCACCTACCTTTCTGCCCAACTCCAGACTCACGTTCACAAGTGACCCCAGCATTCCCCCCGAATGTCCCAAATAAACACGTTCAAAGTCAAACTCCTTGTGTTCTACCTCCCAAGCATGCCCCCCACACAGTTTTTGTAACTCAATAAATAAAATTTATTTTCTTATACAAGTCCAAACCAGAAACCTTGGCTGCTCTCCTTCCCTCCTGGGTTCTATACCCAGCTCATCTATAAATCCTGTTTTCTACATCTGTGGATTCCATCCAGAGTCCAGCCCCTCCCACGTCCCTGGCCCCCGCCGCTCTCCTCCTGCCTCATTACGGCAACAGGTTTCTTCCCCACTTGCTCCAGCCTCCCCCTTATGATTGCATTTTTACAACAGACGTGGAATCACCCCTACCCACACCTTCCACGGGCCAGTTCCTGCCCTTCTCCGTCCGACTCCTCCTTCCTGTCTTCACCCCTCTGGGCTCCGCTCTAGATGGCTGGCTTCCCTCCTGTCCCTGGAGCAGGCTCAGCTAGCTCCCACTGGGCCTGTGTGCCGGTGCTCCAGGACCTGAAGAATCTTTCCCAGGATCACCTGCCTCACTCCTCAGCCCCTCACGTCTTAGCTCAAGCCGTGCCTCCTTAGCACAGCAGTCCCCACTTACCCACGGTTTCACTTTCCACAGTTTCAGCTACCCACGGTCAACCATGGTCCAAAACTACTTAATAGAAAATTTGACGAGTAAAAGACTCGTGAAAAGCAGAGCAGATGCTTAAGTTTTAACTGGTGTGCCGTTCTGAGTGGGGTGATGAAATCTTGCACCATCCCCCTTCATCCTGACCAGGATGTGAATCATACCTTTGTCTGGTGTATCCCAACTATATACTTGACCCACCCGGTAGTCACTTTGTAGCCACCTTGATTATCAGATCAGTGGTTGCAGTTTGCAGTGCTTGTATTCAAGTAACCTTTATTTTACTTAGTAATGTAAATGTAAGAATAGTGATGCTGACATTTTTGTTGTTGTATATTGTTATAATGTTTCTATTATTGTTGTTGTTAATCTCTTGTTGTGCATCATTTGTGAATTAAACTTTATCATAGGTGTGTATGTATAGGAAAAACATAAAGAACTTGATACTGTGCAGTTTCAGACATCCACTGGGGTCTTGAAAGATAAGGGGGACTAGTAAAGTGTTTGCCCTGTGATGGCCTCATATCAAATTGCAATCCCCAGCCCTCCCAATCTCCTTACCTGGCTCTTTTCTTCCACTGCACTTACCACCTTCTGACATAGTATTTGATCTATTTGTTATGTTTATTGTTTCTCTTTCCTTTAGAGCATAGGTTTCATGAGAGCCTTGATTTTGTCTGCTTTGTTCACGTTTTGGTCAGTTTCTGGAATAGTACCTAGAACATAGTTGATGCTTAACAATCTTGTTAAATGAATCTCTTGCCATTCATGCCATCTGCCTGCCCCATGTTCCACCCCAGGGAGCTCTCCTTTGTGTATATTGGGACATTTGTTTCGATATCCTAGTTCTCTTTGGGACTGTAGGCTCCATTTCCCCTCTTTGGATGATTCACAGTGACAGACCAATATTTGTTCACATATTACTGATTGATTGGCTGTAAATAACTTGAGCGACCAAAGATGCAAGCAGAATTCCCTGCCTTAAAGTTCTTCCAAAATGGACTGAGGTTCCAATTGTCTGAAATGACTGATTGGCAGCTGAAATGCTTTCTTCTTAAGGCCTGAAGTGCATCCCCTATGTTATCTGCCCACTGGGCTTAATTTGTCTGCCGGCATCGCAGCCTCTGATCTTAAAGACTGGGGGAAACAAAAGTCTAGAGGCAGATGTCCATCTCTGAGGTCAGAGGCACATTCTTTTGTTCTGTGTTGTGAATCTTCTTGGTGTCTTGGCACAGGATGTAAGTGATGGAGAAGTGGAGGAGGAGAAGGTTAAATAACTTGCTCAAGGTCACATATAGTGCCTTTAATGGAAATCAGAACAGTGGACGGCAGCAGCAAAAATGCTGTGGAGTTGAGCCCAGCTCAGGCTTCCTGCCCTGGTGAAGTGACCATGCTTCATTAGGAAGGAAATTGGGAGAGGTTGAGGGTTTTGGAGGAGAAAATAACATGTCAGGAGGCAAGCATCAAGAAAACTCTTTTGGCAATGAGGAGAAAGGTACATGGAAGTAGGAGAGGGAAACCCCTGAGTCCCAACTATGCAGTCGTAAGTGGTTAGGGCCTAAACTTGAAAAGTGGTACTGGGAAAGAAATGGGAACAGAAGGGACTTGCTGAAGCCAATAATCAACTCTACGGCTGGGTAGCTTGTAGGACGTGGGAGGGTGTCTTACTGAGGCTTCTTCATGTGTTATTCCACACTCTCTTCCAGGTTGATCTCAGCTATTCCCATGGTCAAAGCTGCAACCCACTTGGCCACCATTCCCCAAATGTCACTCTCACCTTGATGGCTCCCTGACTTGGAGATATTTCCTTAGCTGCTCTCCCGGGAGACCTCAAAGGACCTCATGCTCAGCATGCACAGGACCAAACTCCCCAGACCAGCCCTTCAGCTCATGCACAACACACCTCAGGAAAGGCTGCACTGTCCAGCTGGGACCTAAAAGTCATCCCTGTCCCCTCTCTCTCCCTCCCCACTCTCACAAGTCCTCCAGGTAGACTTACATGCCTGTAGCATCTGTCCCCTTCTTTCCCCCTCCTCTGTTGTCACTCTGGGCTTGGTAGCTTTGCTCTCCTTCTGAGACGATCACAGCAACATCCTACAAGGTCTCCCAGGGCTGCTCGTGCCACGCTACAGCCCATTCGTTATAGTGATGTTTACTTGGTTTCTGACATAACCTGAGTGAATTTGAATGATGCAAAGCCCAATCATACTTTTTCCTACGAAAAACCACTAATAGCTTCTCACTGTCCTTTGAAAAAACCCACAAAATCTTTAGATGGCTTCAAAGCCCTGCCCCTGACTCTCAACCCATATCTGTCACATCCCCACTCTGAATTTTAGAGTGAGTTGCTCAGATCTTGTCCTCACCTGTTGGCCCGTGAGCTCTGAAGGTGAGATGACATCTGAACACCAGGTAGTGTACCTGGCATGCAGGCCGGGCCCAGGATACTGTTGAATGAAGCTGCGGGGTGCTCGGTGGGATGAAAGGTGGCAGAGGCCACGGAGATTGGTGTGGGAGCAGAGAGCAAGTCTGTGTACCACAGTACAGTGTCCAGAGCAAAAGAGATGTCACTGAGCAAGCGAGGCCTTGATGATGTGGCCTGCTAAGGGAACCTGCGCTCTGGCTGGCCTCTGTGTCTGCTGAAGGTGACGATAGAAATTTTTCAATTTCAACCCTTGCTGGCAAAATCATTTCTTTCTGCAACAAATGTACTTAGGTTTTTGCCTCTAGAAATTGTACTAGAGCAACTAACTTCAGGAACCTAATTCATGGGTTTCTAGGGGATTTCCAGGGGCTTTAAGCTCATTTGAAGCAAAGGTAGATAATGTGTCCTTGATAGAAATTTGAACTAATTGTGAATGTGTGTGTGTGTGTAAAGGTGAAAGGGGTCTGATTTTGGCTGTTACAAAGAACCTATATTGTGGGGAGAGTGCCGTCCTTTGCTCCTAGTGAGGTGATGCTTGCCACACCAACATGAAGAGTTGTCATGGCTACATGAGGTAACACACGTGGAAGACCCCACAGCCCCATGCTGGTGGATCCTCCCTTCCTGTTACACCACCATGAGCCCCAAGATGTGTGGAAGACCAAAGTGACAGAATGTACTCTTGCAAGATGTTCAACAAGGTTACTTTCTTGCTTTAAAAATACAGTGTTTCACATTTTACTCATAAAGATTGAGAATACAACAGCAACAAAAACCAGTTAATTAAAGGCTTTCATTAGCCCAGACCTTACTTTCCCTTCTCACCTCATAGTTTTGATACAGAGCGCCTTGGTTTGGAGAAAGGAAGGACGTCTTGGGCATCAGATCATTATCCTTACCTCCTTCGTCTGCAGAGACCCAGGGAAGCCTCCTTCATGAGAGCAGATGAAGGTCCTGATATGGCAGGTGGAGAGAGGAGGTGGCCCACCTGGTGGGCAAAGCAGTTGTCACCATTAGCTCAGGGCAGACCTGTGGCTACAACTCTGCCTGAAATGGGCTTCCTGAGTTGCTGGGCCTCTGTCAATGGAAATGTCTAAGTTATGCTTTGCTAAGTCTTTCCCAGCTTTTATGTATTAAACAAGATGGAAAATTATACTTTTTTTTTTAAGAAAAAAAAGTGGGGCTCTTTGTACCTGCTCTTAGTCATTAAAAATGTGTTTCTGAAATGCTAAATGTACAGTTAAGTGCACAGTTAATTCATTACATAGCATATTTTTTTTTCTTTATACAACACCAAACTAAAGCAAACCCAACCAATTACTTGAAGTCTCAGAGATATCACCAAAGGAATGTCTTAATTTAGTAAATAATTTTAAATAATTATTTACTGAAAGAGTTTGCTGAGCACCCCAGGAGAATACTTGCTGTTGGCCTCCTAATAAACCTCCCATGTAATTCCTGATTAATTACTTACACAAGCAACATTTTATTTACTTTGAACTAGTTGGGTTTTAAAAAGAGGTTGTAAAATATCAATGAGGATTCCCAGTAAGACTTCTTGGTCTTTTTCAGGTCTCTGAAAGACAGAGTGGGGTGAGCTCCAACTGTCCCCCTGGTAGGCTGGCTGCCCAAACCACCTTCTGGGCCGTCCAGTCTGAACGGAAAGTGCTTCTTCAGGAATTGGGGATTCTGTACCATACCATAGTATGGACAAGCTCCCCTACTGTGTGTGGTTTGGTTATTTTTTGTGTCACAAGGTGTCAAGCACATATCAGGCACTCAAATAAATATCAGATAAGTGGCAATCCATAGCAATGCCAGAAGCAGCATTTTAAAAATTATATAGATATAGAATAGGAATCAACATAGCATTCAGAGGATATTAAGAAAATGAAAGATAATTAAAGTATTTTGGAAATAGAAGAAAAATGGCAAAATGAGCCAGTGATTTCAACTCATTTGGAATTGCAACCAGGAATGTTGATCCTGTTTCTAGAGAACTCTAAAGCATACATTTATTTTTGAAATTAGGGTGAACTAAGAGTGTTCTAAGAATTTTATGAAAACCAGAAATACCTTAAATTACCAGAGAAGTCACATTTTGAGGTCATTGCTCCAATTTTTATGCATCTTTAGGTCCTAGATGATAGGTGGGTGCGGTGCCAGTGAAGTTGAGCCAACAGGGGTGTCTCGCAGCTCCTGTCGCCTCTGATCTATATAAGAAGAAAAGAATAAAGACAAGGCCTGAATCTCTGGCATGGACAGCTGCCCATCCTGAGGGCAGAGAGCCAAACCATCCTGAGGATAATCTTTAACAACAGACATATTGTACTTGAAATGGTGTTTGGGGGTTTCTACTCCTTTTCTTGTCTTATTTAAAGGGCTGTTTATGTAGAAGAGAAGGGAGGCTGAATTGACTGGTACGGCCCCTAGGTGCCGGAACTTGGACCAATGAATGAGTGTCATGGAGAAAGAGTGAGCCATTCAGGGTAGGAAAGAAGTTTCCAGTACACCTGCCCGGAAGCGGTTCCCTCAGGAGATGGTGTGCTCCCATCCACCATGTTCAAGCAAGGCCTAGCATCCACAAGGCAAAGAGAGAGACCCCACGGGAAAGACCAGTGGCTGGTGAGTGGCTGGAGACCTTCGTCCTCACCACACAACCTGAAGATGTCTTATTGCCGTCCTGTGCCTCGTCCCTAGATACCCTCTACCTCTTGTTAATGTCCTTCTCAATGGGCGGAGCCCCATACTGAACATGGGTTCCCAAATTCAGGCCAGGGAATTGAGCAGGCCACGAGTCCCTTAGGTTTGGACCCCATATCTTAGCCATAAGGCCCAGCCCATACCAATTCTCTTGCGCACCCGGGCCTGATGTATGCCATTCTGATGTTTATTCTGAAGTTCAAGTTAATCAAATCTCTGTGACTTCCTTATTGGACTTGCTATCGATATAGATTGCTGACACGCTCACCTTATAGAATGGATTTTTTAAAAAAAATCAAAACTTTACCTGTTACATTTTAACTCATGGGTTTTAAACAATGCTGTTATTGACTTGGTGAGGGCAGCGTAGGTGATTTTGAAAGTTGATGCTACTGTCTAGGCTGTGGACATTATACCTTTGTTAGCATGTCCCGGCTTGGTAAGCTTGTCCCCTGCATCTGATCCGAGCCTGGACGGGGCCTTGACAAGTTTTGAGTATATCCCTTGGGGACTTCCTCCAAGTTATACAGTCATAGGCTGAAAAGATAGAGAAGCTCCAGTGGATATCCAATTCCACTTCTTTGTTATATAGATGGAGAAACCTAGATTTATAAACTAACAATCTCTTTTTTAAATATTTTTTTAAATTGTCGATGGACCTCTATTTTATTTATCTATTTATATGTGGTGCTGAGAATTGGACCCAGTGCCTCCCACATGCTAGGCAAGTGCTCTGCCACTGAGCCCCAACCCCAGCCCCATCTCAGGGCAACATTATTCAGTCAGCCTCTACTTGTTAATATCCCGACAACTCTTTCCATTTTTTTTCTTCAAACATTATTTTCAAAGCCTTGTTGGAATCAAGATACATTGTATCCATGGCACTTGGTGAGGATACATTATAACTTGGCATTTATCTAGGACTAGTCTAACTAGTTCAGGCAAACACATGTGGGCACATGCATACCGCCTCCCCCCATTGGCCTGACATCTCTTTTTGTCTTGAATAAATCAACATTGTCTTTCTCAAGGCTCATAACTGGATCTTTCTCTTACTAGAGTTTAGATGAATGTTCAATGCAGAGAATTCTTTTATATCCCAATTTTATAAATCCTAGAAAACAACATAGATTCCAGATCAAAGTGGTTTGCTAATCCCCCCCCCATTTTTTCATTTTTAGCAAACAAAAATGTCAAAATCAGAATGTATTTTAAAGTTTGCCTGAGAATATGGGGTCCACAATAGCTGAATCAAGGCTTTAGGATGCCCACCCCCAGGTTTCCCAGAGCCAGTGTGTTCCTCTCTAGGATGCCTCTTTCCGCTCCACTGGCCTCGGCAGCAGGCTGTGTGTAAAGCAGGCGGCAGACACCAGGAGATGAGGTTTGGACTACTGCGTTGCCCTGTAGTAGATTAGGGTGAGCCTTGCCTGACTCGCGATGAGCTCCCACTGATGACCAGCTTCTGAGGCCTCCCCCACCATCCCAGCAAGAGGAGACCCTGGATGCTTGCGGCAGCTCTTCCCCCATTATCTCCTTTGTATTTTTGTCTTTACAAAACACCCTCCTGTCCCTCCCTGCCTTCCCTTGCCCAGACACTGTATGGGAACCTAAAGGGAATTATCCAAAAGAAGGAAGGGAGCCTTGATAAGCCTCCGTGGGCGTCTGTGAAGGCACACAGTCTCTGAATGACAGGTTTGCATGTAAACAGCCACAACTCATGAAAATAGTTTTTAATCTACTTGAAAGGCATATTCTCAGAAGGAAATCAAGTTCCCTCCAGGTGCGCGGATGCTCTTTGAAAGGGAAGCTGCTGCGGCAAAGAGACAAGTCATTATGAGATGCTGCTTTGTGGACCCTCTCCCTTCCCTGCTGGGCCCTCCCTGTGGGTGAATCTTCCCATAGTGGTGCTTTGGGCTGGGAAAAGAGGAACCCAGAGTTAGAGGAACAGCTCTCTCCTGGCAGATCAGGGTCACAGGCCATGAGAAGGGCACTGAGGGACCTCCCCCACAGTCTGTGTAACATCCTTTCCTGTCTTTCCCAAGTCTGACCTCTAGGCAGACAGCCTCCCCAGTCTTTCTCAGCCTGTCTGCGAAGTCCACCGAGTCATCCCTGCCAACCCCTGCAGCTCTTTAAAGAATCAGGTTAAATTCCAGCAGCTTTTGCAAAGGAGCATAGACTAACCCTTGACCAGAGTCTTCCTGTTACCACCCGTTATATCACAAAGGACTTTGTATTAAGTGACATTTTTTCATTGTGATAAAATTTATGTAACAAAATTTGCCATTTGGGCCATTTTAAAGTGTACAGTTTAATGTAAATGTACCTGATGGGACATTCACATCATTGTGTGACCATCCGTATGATTCAGCTCCAGAAATTTTTCATCATATCAAACAGTAATTGCCTGTTCCCTGCCACTAAATTTTAATTATGCAAACAATAAAAGAACGTATTGCAAAAACTAAAATAATACAAATAACATAAAATCCTATTTGATAACCACATCTAATACCAATGCCTCTCTTAGAGTTAATGACTACATCTAGATGTAATCATTATCTATATGTATGAATTTGAGTTTTGGATGAAGGTTTTGCACCCCATATCACAACAGTACGGAGTGTATGGATACTTGTTATTTCCACTCAGCCAAATGTCTCAAAGATCAGGGTATGTCAGTACCTAGAGATCGACCTTATTATTTGAAGTGTTAAATGGTATGTGTTCAAAGTTACACCGCAGTTATCCACTCCCCAACTGAGTGGTTTTCAGAGGAACCTGAGAATTAAACAAATCTGTGTGGCTCTCAAGAGCAGATACTCAGAAACAATCCCAAGTTTGCAGGAGAAGTTGCTGGATTACCTTCCAAAGGGGCTGTGTTAGTTTGTACTCCAACCAACAGTGTAAAAGAGTATCTGCTTTCCCATTCCTCAATACTGGAGACTAATAATGGTTGCATTTATCAAATGGCTACTTCCTGCCGGACATAGTTCTGAACCTTAATATGTATGAAATCATCTAATGATCACAAGAACCCAGAGGCAGATATTAGTATTATTGCCTCTTTACAGTTCTCTGCAGGTTAAGAATCTTGTCTTGGAACATATCCTGGATAGAATGTGGACTCAGCCTAACTTTATTGCTTATTTTATTAACAGATATTTTGTGCAAAGCAAAGGGATTCACTCTGATATTTCTTCATGCTTGCAGAGTGCATTGATCTCGTCCACTCCCCATTCTTCTACCCTCCCCAACCTCCTTTCCTCTGGCACTTTTCCCAGCCCCTAATGATCCCTCTTCTATTTCAGGTTGACCTTTATAGTTTTTAATTTCCACATGACAGAGAGCATGCACGCTTGTCTTTCTGTGTCTGGCTTATTTCTCTTAACATGGTGCCTTCCTGTTCCACACTTTCCCAGCCTGTCTTTGGTGCCCAGGCCCTTGCACCCTGTGCTATTTTATCTGATTGCTCCCCATATGGTGGGGTAGACATGGGGTGTTTTAATTGGTATTTCTCTGGTTGCTAGTTAGAAGAAGCATCTTTCCATAGGTTTATCAGTGTTCTCTCTCTCTCTCTCTCTCTCTCTCTCTCTCTCTCTCTCTCTCTCTCTCGTGAATTACCTCTTCATGTCTTTTGCTTATTTTTCTCTTGGATTGTTTATTGATTTGTATGTAGTTCAAGACATGGTTTTGTAGTAACTTCTCTGGTGACAGATCATTATTTATATCTTAATGAAAATGACCAGTCCAGCCAAATATTAACTGAGTCTGGTCCCTACCCTAGCAGGGAAATACAGGATATATGAAATTTGAACATTTTTGTAGATGTTCAAGACATTTTTATACAAACATGCAGTGAGTAATCTTTTAATTGAATGATACCTCTGAACCAAGCACTGTATAAAGTTTAAGAAAAATTATTAAGGTTTTCAAATTACATAAAGGAACAGCACAGATCTCAGAGGGTTCAAAACAAAAAGCTATTAACCTTTACAGTAAATTGATATATAATGAACACATTACTAATTGTTTTCAACTGCTGTTGCCAACAGCCTTCTGCTAAAAATATGTAGACTATCAATTAACCAACATAAGAATGTGCCAGTGTAAATATTTTTAAAGTTTATATACTATTAGCTTTTCAGGGAAGAAACTACCCTCAGAGAATATTTCTTTCCTTCCTTCCTTCCTTTCTTCCTTCCTAAGAATTTTTCTTGGAACACTAAAATATGGTGCTCTGTACAGAGCAGATGCTAAAAATTCTAGATGGATATTTTGGATCACTGTATTTGAGCAGGAAGCTGTCTGTGGTAGCAAACTGAAAACTTTAGGAATAATTGTGCTTTTTAAATGAAGGCAGAGCCAAAGGGGTTTCCATGTTTTGAGCACAATTTTATCCTAAGCAGGAAGAAATCGACATCCTCATTTGGTCTTGATCCAGAACAGCCCTGAAATGCAGAACATTTAATGGCTCCAGATGTTTCTCTGTGTGTATTGGGCAGGTGCATCCACAGTTAACCCCAAATCTCATGAAACTGAAGTGCAGCCATGTTCACAGAAGAGAGGGTCCGAGTGCATTTCTCTCTGCCTTATTTCAGCCTCAGATAACCAGATCCTGCCCCCTCTCGTATTAGCTCTCCTGCCCCTCTTCTATCAAAAGGGTGAGTCCAGGCTGTCTGGTCACCTGCCAAGGATGTCTTTCTGTTTCTGTGTCTGGAAACTAGAAGATGCTCATGGATCCCACACTTGGTGTTTCTACTATTCTCTGGCTTTGGATTACAAAGAATACTGGCTGTGTGCAACTCAGAGGTAGTTTGTCAGTGTGGGGACAGCTTGGGGCACGGTGCAGCCTTCTCAGTGGGTGGGGCAAGGGTCAGGAGACACTTCTCTTATTTGCATATATTCACTAGATTCTTCTCACCCCACACATGCTCCTGAATGCAATGTGGGGTGCTAGCATGTGACCCTTCAGCATATACTGAGGATACAGTACCCACAGAGGGTCTTGGAGTCATCCCTGGAGAATCCTCCTTCAGAAAAATTCCCTGGACAATGAGTAACTTGATTTGCCATTTATAGAAGCCAAAAATAATTAAGGGACAGGACTGTTTAATGAGTGTGTCGGTAAATAAAATTGATTTACAATCTATTGTGCTACAGAGAGCTCTCTGAACTCTCCACTCTAAATTGACCGCCACGCACCTATGTTCTGGAGGCTGTGGCCTGGAGCTGGGAGGTGTGGCTGAGGCGCTCTGCATTGGTGCTGCTTATACTCCAATAAGCATTCAGATCAGCTGAGGATCCTATTAAACACAGATCCTGGATCCTGCCTTTCTAACCAGCTCTGCTACCAAGACGACTCTGGGGTTGTTGAAAGCCTGCACTCTCTCCATAGCTGGAATGTCTCCTTAATTGGGAGCATTGTTAATACAATTGAAGTAATATGGATTGAGTGCCACATACCTGTGTTCTAGCTCTGCCACTTATTAATGGGTAACTTTAGGGACGTCACCTGTAGAAGATACTCACAGCTTTCTGAGTACTTGTCCCTAATGTCTGAGCACCCCGATCCTGTGGGGCTGTGCCCTGTGAACCATGCCAGCCGGGGGGGGGGGGGTGCTGTGGAGGTGAGGCTTGTTGGATTAAGGTGCTGCTGGGATTACGGTGCTGCTGCCTTTGGAAGGGGTTTTTGTTTGCATGTTTCATGTGTTTTGCTTTGTTGAAGGCAGTGAGGGTCCTGCATCCTCCAAGGTCAGGATGGGAGGCAGTGGCAGGTAGGGCCAAGTAGAGCTGAGACCTAACCTGATGGTGATGGCAGGGAGAAAGGAACAGGAGTGACAGGAGCCCAGCAGGAGGAGTAAGGCCCAGGGAAGGAAGAGGAAAAGGATGATAAGAGGAACCACAAAGGCAGGAAGCGATAAATTGTGTCAGTGGAGAGGGGAATAACTAGAGCATGAACCATGTTGGCAGCAGACATGAGAGGACAGGGATGACTTGAGAGATACGGTGAATTACATATCGAGCCTTGTCAGAGATGTGGAGAGAAAGGGATTGCAGAGGGCAGAGAATCAAAGGTGCATCTCAGAGGCAGGTGCAAACTGCCAGGGGCCGAAGATGGGTATTTATTTGGGTGGCAGCCTGAGAAAGCAGGCTTGGGGAGGAGGACACAGCCTTTGAGGCATGGTTTTATGAGGGCTGAATTTTCAGTGTCAATGAATAGGAAATATGGGGCTGAGAATCTGGCAGGTCATGAAGAATGCCAGACAGATAGAAAACAGCCCCTCAGCGGAGACGTGGAGCTTGCTGGTGTCAGCAGAGGCGTGATGGATGGGATCCGAGCAGGCCCCGTTCCCCCTCACATATGGCCAGCTCACATATCACCTGGTCCTGATTTTCTCCAAGTCCAGCTCTTTCGAGCCCAAGGCTTGTGCCCGTCTTCACAATGATAACTGGACACAGGCTTGGCAGGCAGCAGGCACAATGCTCCCAACTCAAGGCACCAAAAGTTCCCTGGTCATGAGACCAGTTTGGAGAGTGCCAGGAATCTGAAGAAAGTTGGGGTCACTTGGTCCCCTGCTTCTCTCAAGAAGTTTCCATCACCGTGGTCTTGGAAGGGGCTAAATGGCATGAGGCGGTGAGTTTAAGTGCTGTGACCTCACTCCTGAGCTTGGGCCTTCAGCTGGAGTCCTGTCCTGTGCAGGATGTTCTCGTCCCTCCTAGGACTCCAGTTGTGGGCAGCACAATGGACCAAGTCCCAGCAGGGCTTGGAACTCCCTTGCTGCATTAGCTCCACCCACCACTCCCATGAGCTGGTCTTGGGCAGGACAAAGTGTGTTCCTGGGAAAGGGACCCCCTGAGAGATCCCTTCAGCCAGAGGACTTCTTGACAGCCTTGCAGAACCCTTGACACTTCTCAGCTATCCAGGTGCTTCCATTCCATCCCTCTCCTTCCTGGGGGTGGGCATGCCTGGGGATGGGGCCGCTGTCCCAGCCTTCCCCAGCTCCCTCCCACTGCCTCCTGCACAGACGTTCCCCTAATGGAAGTCTTGCATGTTTAATCATCTTCCCAGAGGACCCAGACCTACCCCAGTAGGGAACCACAGGGCAGAGCACTGGAGGTGCCTTTGTTTCAGTCAGTGATAATGAATGTCAGGACAGGAGAGGCTCCTGGCAACCCTGACGGGCTGCAGAGCAGGAGTGGAGCTCAGCTCCAGGACGAGGCATTAGGACAGACGATTCCGAGAGCCACCCACTCTCCTGCTCTTCCCCTTGAACCTTTTATTGCTGATTTCTCCAGCCCACACATTATCTCTGCTTCAAGCCTTTCTTTCTCTGGCCACCCACTGCCTTCTGTCTGTCCAGCTCGCCGTCAAGCATTCCAGCTCCGACAATTCTCCCGCCCTGCCGGGATGCACAGCCTGCTCTTCACTACCGTCCCCCCTGAGTCTCATCCGCTCCCCACCTGTCCTCCATCGCACTGGCGGGCAAATCCCCAACTTTGTTCAATTCAACTCTTCATCCTTTCCATAGTTGTACAAACGCAACTCAAAATGGCTAGAGAGAAAAAAAAAACCCACCCATGATTCATAGCCACAAGCCACAAGTCGCCCTAGTTCTGCTTGCAACCCCACTGCGTTCCCTGCCCGTTCACTCTCCTGCTTTTCTACGCGGCTGTCCTCACCGTCTGTCTTCTTGGACCTCCCCTCTCCCCTTTGCTATCTGATGGTCCTCCTTTCACCATTTTCTCCTTCTTGGTCATTCCATTCTTCCTGTCACTCAGACCAAAACCTTGAAGTCCTCCTGGGTCCCTCTCTTTTTCCTCACATCTGACATCCAAGCCATTAGCAAACTTTCTGAAGGGCTCTGGAATCCTCCCACGCCTCACCACATCCCACCCCACCAGCCTTCACTGGACTGCTGCAGAGACCCCCGATGAGCCTTCCCACTGCTCACCCGGCCTCCTTCCCTGGCCCAGTCTTAACACAACAACCAGGAAGCCAGTTAATGTGTCATTTATCTGCTGAAAACCTGCCAGTGACCTGCTCGCTCAGCTGTTGCAGGAGGAGGCCCTCGTGCTCTGTCTCTCCTTTCAGCCAACCAAGCTCCGCAGCTGGCGCGGTCGCCTCTCCCCTCAGCCTCACCAGTCCCTCCCCTTGAGCACAGCCCCTGCCGTGCTGTGCCCTGCTGTTCTCCGGACACGCCAAGGACCTCGGGACCTTGCGCTGGCCATGGCCCTCCACAGCACCGACCTCACAGCTCCCCGGGTCTTCTCTTCAGTGTCTCCTCCTTGATTTGGCCCCTGACCCCAGTGTCCAAGGGCCAGACCTCTCCACCATTACACACTCTCCGTCCTTGTCCTGCTTGGTCTTTTCTCCTTACTTAGCCCTTACCACCACCTGTCGTGTGACTCTTCTTCCCAAACTAGAGGAGAAACCACCAGGCAACTCCCCTCTCCACACAGAAGGTGCTCAGCATAAAGGCTTTCAAACTATTGAGTGAAGGAGAATTACAGGAGGGAAGGGGGTCCAGCTACTGGGAAGATACTCCAGAGACCGATTAGATGGCCATGGAATATCCTCTGGGAGAGTATTTTGATGGGAAAGGTGAAGCACTTTGGAACAGAGAGCCAGAGAGCGCCTAGTGGTGGAAAGACAGGGCTATCCTACAGCAGAACTCCTTCCATGAATACGAAGCGCACTCTCCAAGCTTCAGTCCCCTTATCTGCAAAATGAGCTTGGAAGAACCTACCAGAGAGCGGGCTGGCATGAGGTAAGGCCTAGGTGGGTGCTCACAGGGGTTGGCTGGGCCTGAACTAGGACAATAGAAGGGCCGATTCTTTCTGTCCACTCCACCCCTGGCCTTACCAAGCGGAGCTAAGGTGAATATCAAGCTCCATTTTTCTCCTTGAAAAATTAATTAGATTGTGGAGAGCATCTCAGGTGAGGCCCAGAGTCCTTATGGTGGAGATGTTTGTGGGATTTGAAACCAACTGTAGCAGAGAGTGGAAAGATGGGGCCAGGGGAGGGGGAGGCCATCCAGCCGGGGGCTGGGCTGGGATTTCCCAGCCTCTGTCTGCAGCTGGAGGACAGGCAACCTGGAGGGAAGCAGTGGTGGTGTTTCTGTATTCACAACACTGACATTCTCCAGTGGAAACGAGAGGAGATTATGCAGGCAGGGAATGGAGTCTGTCATGAGCTTCAAGAAAGAAAGGAAAAAAGATGTAGAAAGGAGCTGTTTGTTGCTCTTTGTTCAGGTTTTCATCTCAAGAGTCTGTTTATAAAAATGTTCTCTTGCCCAGCCTCCTTCACTGCAGCTTGGTGGCCCTTCCCCCTAACCTCCTCCCTACCCAGCTCTGTTTGAGTTAAAGCTCTTTCCTTGATTAAATAATGAATAAAAGCTCTTCCCGAGCCTGGCTTTCCTGGTCTTAGGGAGAAATTACAGATATATGTACATACATATACATGCAAAACAGCCCAAGATACAGAGGCTCAAGATAAACAGGCTTCTGCTTGTTTGTTCTTTTAAAGAAATGTCATTCATAAATGACACTTAGACACAAGGCAAATTTAAACCAGGGCCAACCAGCCTAAGTGCAGCGAAGCGGTTTGACTTAATGAAGCTCTTATTTAAAAGCATTTGTTTTTATTTAAAATCGTGGTATTTATTTTTTTAAATGGATTGGGCCGTCTCTCTGGGGATCACTAGATCAGGTAGGCACATGATGGGGTCTACACAGGGAAAGGTGGTCCCTTCACTGCCAGAATTTCCACCTGCCTCCTTCTGTGAGGCCCCTCCGTGAGGGTGAACCTCTTTGCTGAGCAGCGTCTGCATCACTGCTCCAGCGGGCCGGGCTGGTCCTCCCACACCACGCCTCTCTAGTCCGTCCTACATGACCAGAGGGGCCACGGTTGTCCCGGCTGTCCCACCCCTGCCTGTTGGGCTCTACCTTGTCATCTGTTCCAGATTTGGAAGAGAATCCCTTCTCTCTCCTCACTCATAAACAATGACATAATGGAGTTTTGAAGAGAAATTTTACAAAGATACTAAGGGAAGGCAAAATCATATCTTTTTTTTATATACAACATTTTTTTATACCTTTATTTATCCATTTTCATGTGCTACCAAGGATCGAACCCAGTGCCTCACACATGCTAGGCAAGCACTGTACCACTGAGTCACTACCCCAGCCCCCCAAGTCATTTCTTAGTGATATAAAACAAATGAACATGTATAGATTCCTGAGCCTTAGTTCACACATGTTTAGCTATAGATGGGTCAACAGTGTTCATAGAGCATCCTGTCACCAAAAGACTTTGTAAAAAGTAGAATTGTGGCCAGGCGTGGTGGCACATGTCTGTAATCCCAGTGGCTTGGAAGGCTGAGAGAGGAGGATCATGACTTCAAAGCCAGTCTCAGTAAAAGTGAGGTGCTAAGCAACTCAGTGAGACCCTGTCTCTAAATAAAATACAAAATAGGGCTGGAGATGTGGCTCTGTGGTCGAGTGCCCCTGAGTTCAATCTCTGGTACCCCCCCCCAAATAAAATAAAATAAATTGTGAATATAAGACTTACTCCTCAACAGACAGTGGCTAACATCCATCCATTCACCTTCCATCCATCCACCTTCCATCCATCCACCTACCATCTATCCACCTTCCATCCATCCACCTACCATCCATCCACCTACCATCCATCCACCTTCCGTCTCTCCATCCATCCACCTACCATCCATCCACCTTCCGTCTCTCCATCCATCCGTTCAACTATTATTGGCGGGTTGTATTATATGGTCACATAGAGTTAAGTAAAACAGTGTCACCTCCAGCCTTGAGGAGCCTGTAGGCTTATCGGGGAGCCAGGCATTCATCTGAAATCACCATAATGAACAAACAATAGTGAACTGAGAAAAGTGTTCTAAAGGGAAGGAGCGTGGTTCAGTGAGAACACATGACTACATTTGGGGCCAGGAAAGATTTCCCTGAAAAACAGTACTGGAAATGAGATCAAGAGGATGACAGGAATCTAACAGGGAAGAATTTAGTTGAGGGGAGATTCTAGAAAGAGCGGCTCATGGAGAATTTGAGGATCAGCAAAAAAACCAATGTTCTGAATCTCAGGCAGGACAGAGACAGATGGAGAGACAGGAGACAGGAGCCTGGAAGAGTAGGGTTAAGCCATGCTGATTGTCTATTGCTGCGTAACAAACTGCCCCAGGACTTAGAAGCTGAAAGCAAGTGCTGATTATCTCAGACTCTATGGGTCAGGAGCTGGGGACAGCCTAGCTGAGTCGTTCTGATTCAGGGTCTCTCTTAAGTTGCAGTCAAGATATTGGAGAGAATCTTTTTTTTTTTTTTTTTTTTTTTGTGTGTGTGTGTGTGTATGTGTGTGGATACAAGGGATTGAACTCAGGGCCACTCAACCACTGAGCCACATCTCCAGCCCTATTTTGTATTTTATTAGAGACAGGGTCTCACTGAGTTGCTGAGTGCCTCACTAAATTGCTGAGGCTGGCTTTGAACTTGTGATCTCCTGCCTCTATGTCTGTAGCCGCTGGGATTACAGGCGTGCACCACTGCACCCGGCTGGAAAGAATCTTAATGATCTGAAGGCTCATCTGGGATGGCAGGCTCTGCTCTCGGGCAGCTCACTCTGGGGTGTGGACAGGAGGCCTCAGTCCACCACGTGGACCTGCTGTGGAACAGAGTCTTCGTGATGTGACAGTTGGTTTCCCCCTGACCATGAGATGCAAGAGAAAGAGCAAGAAGAAAGCCATGCTGCTGCTTGTGTCCTGACTCGAATGTCATACACACAGTCACTTCTACCACATTCTGTTTGAAGAAAACTTCTCGGTCCACACTCAAGGGGAGGGGAATTAGACTCCACCTTTTGAAGGGAGGAATATCAAAAGTTCTGTGGACGTATTTTAAACCACCACACGAACCCTATTAAGACGTATTAGTTTGCTAGGACTTCTATAACAAAAGACTACGGACTGAGTGGCTGAAGTAGTAGAAATCGGTTGGCTCAATTTTAGCAGCTAGAAGCCTGAGATCATCTGGGTTGGTTTCTTGGAAACCTCTTTCCTTGGCTTGTGTATGGCCAAGGCGCCTTCTCCCTGGGTCTTCACATCAGCTTCTCTCTTCCTATCTGTGTCCAGAGTCCCTCCTCTTATAGGAATGCCAATCATATTGGACTAGGGCCACCCAGATGACCTCACTTTACCTTATTTCCCCTTCTAAAGACCCAATTCTCCAAATGCAGCCACATTCTGAAGCACCGGGGGCAGGGGAACAACACTTCAACACCTGAATTTGAGGGACAACTGAGTTTTATTCTTAGAGCAACAGGAACTATTGGAGTCATCTAGACATCCGGGGTTGGAACTATCAAATTTGGATTTAGAAATTCCTCTGATGCAATACAGGGATCTGATGAGGGAGGGAGAAAGGGGGAGGTTGACTGGGAATCTTTCTGGTGGTTCAGAGGAGAGAGCGAGGGCATTAAGGTGGTGGCACTAGACCAAGGGAAGCTGACGGACTCAAGGGGCATTTAGAATGCAAAATTGTTAGGACTTTGGACAGATTGAATATGAAGGGCAAGAACAAGGGTGGTGATGCTCGGATTTCTGGCTTGTACCCCCAGATGCTGGTGAAGCTGATACAGAGATAAGGATAGTGGAAGAGATCCAGGGTTGGAGGTGGTGGTGGGAGGGTTATGAATTGGATGTGCAGTGTTGAGGAACCCAAGATGATCCAAGTAGAGATGTCCCTTGGAATACTGTCCACCATCCATTCTAAGACCCAGAGGAAGTCTGGACCACAACTGTGCTGGTCCTCTCCCCTCTGGACCTCAACTGTGCTCTGGGAAATGAGGCCACAGGGTGAGTGAGACACTAGCAGGGAGGCGGTATCTGAAGTGAGGATGTGGGTGAGATGGGACTGCACCAGAGGAAGGAGAGAAAGGGGCCCACGGCTGAACCCTAAGGAACTCTGGTGCATACAAACACTGGATTTTCAAACTTCATGGCTCTGTTTTTCTGTCTGTTCAATTTAAAAGCATTACTCAGCTAGGTCTTGAGAGTACTTGATGTCACACATATGAGAATGAGTTAAGGGTAGGAGAATGGTTCATGTGATGTGGCCTGTGGTTTTATTGCAAAAAGTATTTCTTCTGCACATCTCCCCTAGAGCCAGACACATGGGAGGATGCCGACTTCACCATTTCGTGTGTGTGATAGAAATGAGATTAAATCAAAGCATTCCTAGTCCTCCTACATGGCCGATTTTAAACAGTCACCCATGGAATACAGGGAAGAACATGGCCTCTGCCCTATCCCCCAGCTCTCTTCTGGCTCAGGAATGACCAGGAAAAGGGGGTGCTGTGGGTGATCGGGCAGAGATAGGCTCCTGGGAGATGCAAGAGGAGGAGGGAAAATAGTCATTATAGCAACAGGATTCCCATTTTTTTTTTTGTTCCTGGGGCCACTTCAATATCCTTGGATAAGCACATTTCCCCCGTGTGACAAGGGGAGAGGGTCTCCCGCAGATAACAGATCATCTCGGAGCAGGAATTCTGTTGGACAATCTGTGCTACCAGACTAGGATGGTTAACTCAGTGCCCCATATGACATGCACCTTCTCTGTGTCAAACACTGAGTGGTTCATGTTGTGAGGAAGCATAAGGATGGAGGAGGGTGTTGATAGGAGGAGACGGGGGGGAATGTGGCAGCTCCGGCCTCAGAGATTTCTGTTGAGATAATAGAGAAGAGCTGAGACTGTGTACCACAACTGAGCAGTAGTTAGGATGGCACTTGCTTTGGGAAAGATGGCCTTTTTTTAAAAAGACTTTGCTCTCATTTCTTCTAACATCCTACATGACTTATTGTTTATCATGTGTTGTTTATTGTCTGAGCACCATCTCTGAATTATACAGTGGTGTATTATAAGCACTTTGAATGGTGCTCACACCTAGTAGATGCTCAATAAACATTTGGTGAATGAATAAATGAACAAACATTCTTCTTAATTCCATGAAGCAGGACTAATGCGCGTCTCCCTGCAAGTGGTGATGTCTCTCCAGGGCCTCATCTGTGCACAGAAAAACATGTAATTAAAAAGCATCTCTCTCCCTGTTTGTCTCTATGCGTCCACACACATTGGAGGAGAGACTCTGCGGCTGATGTAACTCATGATGCTTTCCCCAGGACTCCCACTGCCCCATGAGACTACTCAAGGCAGATTTCATCTGGCCACCACCTTGTGACTTACATTTGCTACCCCTTGGGGGGCTTCCTTTCCTCCAAGTTTCCTCAACTGTGATCTGGGAAATGAGCCCACGTGTTTATAGTTGCAAAATCAAAGGCTTCAGGTGTGCATACTGCAAACCCTAAGCAGATGGGAAGATGGAGAAGGGAACAAACGTTGACAGGGCAGGTTCCACGTACAGATGGGCTTCGTTCATTTCAGATGATGTGACAAGAGCCAGGTCAAAGGGACACTGTACTTGGGCTCACTTCCCAGATGGCCCCTCTCCTCCCCTGCCGGAAAACCAGCCAGGGCCATGTGGAGCTGCACAAGGCCACATGAAAGCATCGCTGGGGCCGAGAGCCTGCCCCAGATGTCCTGACCCGCCTTGTCTCTGTCCAGCTCCTGTTCCTGCAGCCGCAGCCTGGGGCTCCCTGGCACCTGACGCATTTCCCCCTCTCCTGGCCCCTCTGCTGACCCCCAAGGACTCATTCTCCCCTTGGTTGGTTTTTCCTCCTCTGGTAATACTGTGCTTGACGGTGACGTGTGTCACGGGACCCCAACTACTTTACCAATACCCAAGTACAAAATCGAACCCGATTAAGTATGAAATCAATTGTGTTTGAAATAATTTCTGAGCAATCGTAAGGATAAATTTGGGAAGCCCCCTCAGAAGAGGTGAGACCTGGCTGAGGTCTTGAGAAAGGATTTGGAGTGTTTTGGCGGGTGGTGAGGAACAGCCCCCAAATCATATGGTAGGTTTGGCAGCTGCGGGGAGGATGAGCTGAAGAGAGCCGTTTGTGTTGGAGAAAAGAGAAAAATTAAAAACTCAATTACTCTCCATGGCGGCAGGCTGCTTGTCTGTCAGCTAAGCTAGCAGGCTTCCCCCAATCGGAGCATTGAAACCGACAAAGAGATTAATAAACCGAGTTCACGGCTGAAAAGGACAGGGCCTCCGCAGGCCTCGCTACCGCGGGAGGCTCTGAGCTGATTTGTGGGGCATGGACGGGACTGGACATCACCGGTTCCATCATGCATGGGGTAGAAGACCCTTTCACTTTTAGGAAGGCCCTCTGTGCCTCAGTTGTCTCATCTATAAAGTGGAGAGAATGTCCATCCCCTCAGGCTTGCTGTGGGAGTTAAACAGGTAACACTTGGGAGACTTAGAACTGGGCACCGCACACAGTAAGCTCCTTATGCTCAGCCGTGGCCCCTTCCTCCCACTCCTCCTCCTCCTCCTCCTCCTATTATTATTATTATTATTCCGAAGCATGTGATCTCTCAGCCCCGGACACCACATTCTCAGGGGTTTCCTCCCACTCTGCCGTTTCCCTGCCCTGGGGCCCTCCTCTTCTGCGCTCCTCTGGATGACACGGTGGGCCAGGATAGAACTGGACCCTGTCCTCCTCCACCCCTGGACGCTACATGGAGGTTTAATTGACACCTGAAGCTTGACATGGCCCAGGAACCACTCCCTCCCACAACCCCTGGTAAACGCACCACCCAGCACTCCCCGTCTTAACTGCGGCACCACGAGTGCCCAGGTGGCTCTGTTCCAAGGACTCTCCGGATCCCTGTGTCTCCCTCACAACTCACACCCCGTCCATTGGCCGTCTGCCTCCTGGACCTGTCTGGACTGCCACCCTGGCCCCAGAGCCCGTCCCCAGAGCCTCCTGACTCTCTCTCCCTGCTTCTCCTGTTCCACTCTAGCACCTCCACAACCCGGAGGACCTTCAACTAATCATATCAGACCAAGTCCAGTGACTTCTCACAGCAGTATGAAATGCAAACGGTTTCCCCAGGAGTGAAAGCCCTGAGCACCCAGGCACCCGTCTCTCCTGCCCCACCTCCCACCCCACACCCGCACCACTCTCTCAGCCTTCCCTCAAATCCACCTTGTCCCTCCCTGGGGACCTCAAGCTGTGCTGCTGCAGGTCCCCTGGCATGCTGTATCTCTATTCAAAACTCGGCATGAATGTCCCCTCTTCAAGAAGACTTTCCTGATCGCCCCATCTAACAGCTGAAACCCTGGTTATTACTACATGACTTTTTATCTTGACTCTTGGTTTTAGCTGTGTGACCTGGAGCTTACTTATCAACCATTCTCAGCCTAGATTTATTTGTCTCCATTAAATAGCAATACCACTTATCTTGCTGAATTTTGCAAAAGTATGTGAAATAAAAATGTGCGGAAAATAGTGTGCCTTGCCCGTTATGGACCTCCAACAAATATTACTGATTTTACCAACACTGAGCCTCTGAGTAGTGATGGAAACCAAGGCCTCAGGTGTTGGACAGAAGGAATTAGCAGGAGAGACGCCCTCTGCCCCAAGACTGAACCAAGGCTGAGTGAAAGAGAGAACACAGCCCGCCGGCCCCCCATGCCCCAGTAGCCATCCTGTTACAAAGCTGCTGTTGGCAGTGCCGTTAAAATGTGCATAAATGTTGGCACATTCTAACGGGAGGCGTGTGGAATCCTATGAAGGCTATGAGAGGCAAGGTTTTTGATGTCCATCTGAGGCTTTCACGGGACCCTGGCTAGGACTGGAGCCAGGGTCCAGAAGTTGCATCTGAACAATTGATTCTCTAACACCCCAGGAAGACGTGCATTCAGGGAAGCTGTGGTCTGGCTGGCCACAGCTACATTACTGAGAGCTGGCCGCTGGCCCTGTGCCCCCTGGCTGTGAATAGGCCTCCCATCTAAGGGGACTTGGCACTCAGGACTTCTATTGATGAACACATGGAAGGAAATCCAGGGTAGGCCAAGGTATCTGGTGGCTACTTGGTGTCCCTAGGGAAACAGGAGTTCTTGGTGACGTGTTTTAGCAAAAGGGGAGGTGGAGGGAGGCTTTGGGGACTATCTGGGTTGCTCTCGGGGGTGCTGCTGTTACAGAGCCGAGGCAAAGACGCCAGGCCCAGGTCCTGGGCTTCACCTCCCCATCTGTAAGAAGGTCCCTGACATGGTATCCGAGGGATGTCCGAGCCTGGAGTCTGCAAGGTGTCATTTTCTGAGTGCTGGTCCTCTCCCCTCTAGATCACATGCCCCTGCGGCCAGTGGTTGTGTTTTATGTGTATGGGTTCCCAGAGCCCCCCCCAGGGCCTGGCACAAGAGCTCATTCTGCAGCTTTTGCTGAATGCAAGAACAGGCTGTAACAGCACCGTCTGGGGCTCCTGTCGTCAGAGACGTGGCAGAGGCCTTGCAGCATGGGAGAACCTGTCTGAGAGGAGCTGAAAGGCGAGAGTGCAGAGTCCAGTGACCCAGAGAGCCCTGTGGGGCAGGGAGAGAGACTAGGGCCTCCCGCCTCCCCCGCATGTTGGCAAGCAGCAAGGTTCCGCCCGCTCCGAGGGTGGCTGCTGGCAAAGGCAAGGCCCCTCAGCTTCTCCAGTTCAGGGCCATGTTGACCCCCAGTCAGTCCCACCCCCTCTGCTCCCTGGGCTCCTCGGTGAACAAAACCCAAGGGAACATGGGGTCTCTAGCAGATCCGCTCATTCTCTTACTCATTCATCTTCTCGACTCCTGTTCACAGGGATTTCCCGGGCCCTCCCGACAGAAGGGAAGAGCAGGCCTCAACCTTGTTCTCAGAAAGCTCCCCACCACCTTTCCTCCAGGCCATTCCCATGGACAGGGCCTTCTCAGGCTGACCATGCTACTGGAAAGCCTGGACCTGCAGGTGCCCTTGTCTGCCCCGGTCAACCCAGGACCAGCTCCTCCTTGTCCCCAGCCCAGGATGCTCTGGAACCTCCTTACCCAGCAGAGCTCCGCTTGGCAGAAGGCATCTCGGGGCCTAGTTACGGAAATGTCAAAAGGTGCTCATTAGCAGCGGGTTTCCTCCCTGAGAGACGCCTGTTCTCCTTCTTGTGAGTGGAGGAAGCTGGGGGAGAGGAGCTTGCACTGTGGCCCATCAAATTTAATTTATAACTTACGTCACGGCAGCAATTAGTATGTATTGTTTACATCCCTTCTTCACACTTCCAGAGTCCCCGGGTGGCTGAGATGGCTGGTCCCTTCACGCCTGGCTTGGTGGAGAACTTGAGTGTGTTCTGGGGGAGGGGAGGTGGGGGCACCGACCGTGGAGCATGGGGAGGGCGGGGCGTCTTCCACCTGCGGCATATGGGAGGCGTCTGGTCTCCCTGCAACAGGGGTCCTGACAGGGACAGCGCTCCTGCTGCCTGAGGTGCCTGTGTCCCCGTGAGGAGGAGCAGGCCCTGCAGGGGAGCTCAGTCCTGGCTGCCGTCTTCTGAGAAGAGAGGAAGGAGTTCGGGAGAGGGTCCCCGCAGAGGGAGCCCCAGCACCACACACCTCTTGTGTGTTTAGGGGGTGACCATCACCTGCTGAGGCCTGGAGGGGTTCAGAGATGGAGAGGGAAGAGCAAGCAGGATGCTGCTGGAGGGAGGGAGTACAAGAAAGCAGGCCATGTTTTATGGGAACGTTTTGCTCCTCTGTCATCGCATGCTTCCTTCCTGTAGTCGCAAGGAATGGACAGGACTAACGGAGGCTGAGCTTTGGGGAAAACAGACACTTGTAAGAGGACTATGGTGCGGGGCTGCAGGTGGGTTGTGGGGACAGGGTGGGTGGTCGGTACCTCGAAGGATGCACAGGGGTGAATTTGGCTCCAGAGACATGTGAGGGGGAGCAGGGAGCGGCCATCTGTGGAGATGCTGCTGCTGCTCCTTCACCTCCTGTGTCAGGGCTGAGGAGGAGCCAGGGGGAGCCGTGCCAGGGGACAGAGGAAAGTGAGCTGCCGAGGGGCGCTGACCTCCAAGCCATAGCCTGGGCCAGGGCACCTGAAACTGTGTGGGGCCAAGTGCAGCGTAGCTCCTCTCCAAGTCCCTCCCGCCGGCTCTGGGAAAAGAATCCCTGGGGAGGCGAAGGAAGTGTAAACTAAGATTGGCCAGAAATTGTATAAATGGCCTTTAAGTTAATGTTTGGTGTGAATGTTACTAGTGTTTTCTATGACCCTTCTTAATGATGCCATGTTAAGAGAGTTTGTTTTAGATATTCCCAGGTGTCCTGGGGAAGCAGAAGTAATAAGTGCTCTTCCATGAAAACAATTCTCCAGTGGATTCCATAAATACTGAAGTGGACAAAAAAAAAGATCTTCTGGTCTTTTAACTTCCTATGGAAAAACTGTGTGTGTGTGTGTGTGTGTGTGTGTGTGTGTGCGCGCGCGCGCATGTGTGCACGGTTATCGTTGAGATGCAGGCACACCTGGTGGGGACAAGTTTCTTGCAAGAGGGTCCATAGCACTGATGTTCCTGCTGCTGACTGTGAGCATCCTTCAAGGTCCCTTCTCCCATTTCTTCAGGCCCATGAAATTTCTGAAACAGGTAAAACCACACGGCAGGGGATAAAAGTAGAAAGAGTTAACAGGAAAGAAGAACCAGGTTTACTTGAGTAGAAATGTCATTGGGGAATGCTGGAGGACAGTGGTTTTAGAGATTATTGGGGGCCTGGGAAAAGTGGGTAGAGGCTGATAAAAGGAGGAGCTCGCTGTCACTTGGAGGCAGTGGATCTGAATCCTGGGCCAGGGCTTTGGTTGTTTCTTCCCTTTAGAGGTGACACACTGAACTAAGCATGCCCAGGGATACCCAATGTGGGAGACTACTGGTCAGGATTCACAGGAGCAGAATAAAACTCTCAGGCCCAACGGAGGCCCAACCCATGAGCTGAATTTTATCTGCATGGTTTTCTAACCAGTGGGAGGAACTAGACCCCTGGCGACTGGGAGGAGGGGACCTGGCTGCAGGGTGGCCTGGACTTCAGTTTCAACAAGTGCTGTATGAACACCCCAGTGAACGGCTCGCTGGAGACATGAATCGTGTTGAAGACGGCCCTGAGCTGAATCGGCGACTGGAGACGACAGTTGAAGTTCCCATCCGTTCCTGGACCCCGTGGAAAGAGCAAGCGTGAAGCCAACTGAAGGTCAATTACTGCAGGGCAGAGAGGACGGAAAGTCCCCAGAGATGATCCAGAGAGAGAACAGTGAGGAGAACAGGGACCCCAGAATTCCACGAATAAGGGCTTCCCAGAATTGTGAAAAGCCCCGGAGAGCCGAAGGAGAATGCAGAAACAGATGTAGTATCGCCTTCCTCAGGGAAGATCCACGCCCCTTGACAAGATGGGGAAACGGGAAGGGAAGGTCCCGAGTCTGTATCCACTGCACTCTCACTGAGTCAGTTTGTCCCAAAGTGCTGAGCCACCTGGGCGTGTGGGGTCAAGATGCGGCCTCAGAAGGAAAGGAATTCCTGTTCTCTTTCCCAGGGAGCCTGGAGACTTTAACGGGATCACGTACACTGTGGGCCCCATAGAAAACGCTCAGAGTTTTCTCGACTCAGCTGTAGAACTTACTTCTTTTTCCTTTTCATGGAGTGTGTGTTTGACAGAGTTGATATTCAGAGAACACACTGTGGAAATGTTGCATATGCTTCATTCATTTTGGGTCCTCTGGGATTACAGCAGTGTGGTGTCCCAGGAAAAGGGTTATAAAAGGGATGGAAATCCTGTAGTCCCAGACTGTGCCATCCACTACGTGTGTGACTTCAGATGAGTTACGCAACCTCTCTGGTCTTCAGTTTCTGCATAAGTCATCCAATGATGGTGTAAATGATACTGTCTTCTTCTGTTTTAAGATTTATAGTTCCAACTGGTTCCCTTTAAGTAGTGTAACCATGGGCGCATTATTGGAAGCATGGATGAAAGCCATTCATCACTTAACTAATTTTCTGTCTCCTCACTAAGTATAAGGTCTGCGTCTATTTTGTGTAACTGGAGCACCTGACACAAAACTGGGGACATTCTGGAAGCTCAAAACATTTCAGGGACTGAATGATATTTGGCCAGCCACTGTGTCACGCCTGCCAGAAAGGAAGGTGGAGTGCTAACATACAGCCCTCAGCCTCCCTCCGGAGACTGAGCAGTCTGGTGCACACGCCCGCACATGCCTGGGCCAGGCAGCGGTGTGCACAGGGACCACACCCCTCTGGTCCTGAGTCCACTCAGACTACAGGGTGTGCTAGAAGGGGTTGGTGGCTCCTTCCCCACAGCAGGACTGGCCCCACTCACCCCCTGTTGCTGAGGAGCATGGAGCTGAGTTGCCTTCTCAAGGGCAGGGCTGTCTGACACAGGCTCCGGGGCTGGCAGAGAATCTATTTTCTTTCACTAAATTAATCCCTGTTGGAAGCTGGTCTCCTGGGGTTTCCTCACACCCTCCCCACATATCCTCACATGCCTGTCCCTCTCTCCTCCTCCGTCCTTTCCTGCCCTGTCCCTCCTCCGCCGCAGCAGGTGTTGGGCTGAGGCAGGAGACATCTGGCCAAGTGCTGGTGTGAACAGCACAGGGCCGTGGCCGTCCAGCAGGGGCTGCAGAAGGAAGACGGGGCATGTCTGTGGGCATCGCCTGCAGGGAGACGCACAGAGGGGACAGCTGGCAGGGTCCCCTGCCAGGCTGGCCCTGGCCCACCTTGTGGGAGAACCTGTCCTGCAGGAAAACCCTTCCAGGAAGTGCGGCTCTGACGAGGACGGTGGGCTGGCCGAGTCCCAGCCAGCCTCGGTTTGATCAGCATGGGTGACGCATTGTCCCTTATGCCTGGAAGGAAATGGACATTAACCTTGTGTTTCCAGGACAAGCTTCATCATCTTCCTTGATCAGCCTCCATGGGCTCATTAGTCTTTTAAGGAAATAAAGTGTGTGTGTGTGTGTGTGTGTGTGTGTGTGTGTGCACGTGTGTATTTACCCACTAAGGAGAGAAGGACATGGAGTGTGTTCTAAGCAGTTTCTTGGGACCCTTTGACACCTTCTGGTGCACACACCTGCACATGCCTGGGCCAGGCAGCAGTGTGCACAGGGACCACACCCCTGGGATTATAGCAGTGTGGTGTCCCAGTGCTCTGAAGTCACTCAAGCCAACAGGTCGGGGAAAGGGGAAGCAGGCCGAGTGGCTGCAGCCACAGGTTCTGTTGGGTTAGAGCTGGGCCTTGCCCCAGACTCATCCCCTCTCCCCGTCAACAGTATCTAGCACTGAATCTCCTAGTGACAATGGCGGTCCGTCCCTTTGTGGTCCTTGTCTGCACCTCCAGCTGCACAAGCGGACTTCTCAGAGCAGTGCCATCTTGGATGTTGGGCTCAGCCTTCAGAAGAGGGAAGTAGTGTGTTGTTTCTCCCAGCCACAGAGTGCCTGAGGCCCCACAGGTGGGGACAGCAGGCCCTCCCACCCTCCTTGTGTCACAAGGTTGAGAGAAGGTTCCCTGGTGGCCCCCGAAGTCCAAGCAATCCTCGAGGGAGGGAGACAGGCTGGGAGAGGACTGACCCCAGCTCCGGGGCGAGGAGAGTCCTCTGTCACAGTTCTAGGGTGGGGTCTGATCCACCAGGGCTGCCTCTGCTGAGCCCACCAGCCCATCCCACAGGGTCAAAGGTGGTGAGAGGCAGGGGCGGGCTCTGCCTTCCGGTGTGACCAAAGCTAAAGTAGAAGCTGAGATGAAGGCAAGCCCGTGGTCCTTGAGAGGTAAATTTAGATGTGGAAAGAGTGGAGTCTCGGGGGTCACCCTGCCATAAGAGTGACTCACCCCTCGGCTCCTGTGTCCTTTCCTGTGGTCTAGACAAGGACAAAGGAACCTGCCCCTGCTCCAGGGGGTCCTCGAGAGGACTTAGGAGCTTGTGGATATAAGTACCTGTGCCCTGAGGAGGATGGCAGTCAGTGAGAGCTGTGATTATGATATTCATAATCACAAATGAGCATTGGCAGTTAGTAATTAATACATTTTAACTTTTTCAGTGTGTTCTTATGTTGGTTGCTCCGGGCTCAATTCCAGCGCCATGAGCTTGGTTTAGCAAACATGGGGATTTAAGATACTGGGTGCCCACATTTTTCTCAGGAAAAATGTTGGAGTCTCACCTCCTCAGGAGCCATGTCTGATGACATAGTGGCATTCATCAAGCGTCACCCACTATATGCAAGGCCCTGCTCTCAAGTTTGTCGTGTCCTGGGCATGAGCAGGAGCCCTCTTCGGGGTAGGTAGGTGAAGAAAACCTCTTTCCTCCACTCGGAGCCTCACCTCACATGAGAGCATGCCGCTAGCCTCCAGTGGGGACCGCCACAGGGCAAGCTTCCTGCCCCTTCCCACCTTCCACCTCGTATCACAGCCCATGCCCCACTCCTGCTCCTGCCACTCCCCCTCCAGTGGTTCACGTCTGTGATTCAGCCCCAACATTTTGCCTCTTGCTTGGTGGAATGTCGTCTCTCCTGCTGGTGGGGTGTGCAGTCGCAGACCCTATTCACAAAGGAACCATGTCTACGTGTCTCAGTCAGTAGGAAGAAAACACGTGGCTCAGGGTCCAGCCAGCGCCCCTCTGCTCCCTGGGCTGTATGAGAAGGTCCACGGGGCAAGCCCTCAGCCCTCTCGCTCCCTCTGCTGCAGGTGTGTGTTTAGGGAGCCGCTCGGCTCGGGGCCCCTCCAGCTCCCTGGTCCTGCTGACATCCCCTTCCTTCCCCCAGCTTCCCAGAGTCTATTTTGATACTGAGGGGAAACAGGTTCAGGTTGGTCCCCCGACTTTGTGGGGTCACAGCTTAGGATTGGTAGCCCCAGGATTATCCAGGAGCCGTCGTCCAGGGTCCATGCTCTTCACGATGCATGAGAGCTTTCCTTACACTAGGACGTACGAGGCCCGGATTCCTCCCATGCCCTCTTCCTCGAGGCTGCCTCTGTCCCTCCTGCGTCTCCACAGCCCTCTCCCCTCTGGCTCTCTGTGGCCATTTTTCTCCTATTTCCCTATCTCACTGCCCTCCCAAGCCATGTGGTTGTCGGCTGTCACCGCCCACCTCTTCTCTGTGCCCCTGTCAACATCTCTCCCGTCCCTGTCCCCACCTCCACAGCCTCTGCCCTCCGCACTCCTCCTCTGCCCCGCTTCTCCTTTGTTTGCCCCTCTTGTTCACTTAGTGACCCCTTTTATTACGTCAGGGCCCAACCAAGAGCCTCCCTGTCTGTTGTCTCTGCCTCCCCTGCCTCCCCTCCGCCTTCTCTGAGTCTCTCCGCTGCAGATGGGAACCATGTTCAATCCAAGCCCTGTTCCTCGCCAAAGAATAACAATGAACTCAGGAACCACAGGGACACAAGAAAGGACATCTCTGTATTTCAAGAGACAGCCCAGTCTCTTGGGACAAAATGACTTCTCTTGCTTTATTTATGAACTTCCGAGCTGGGGAGCACCCTGCATGCAGATGGGCCAGCTGGCTGGTGCTGGGTTCAGGTCGAGGCCCACACTCTTCCTGGCTAGTGCCTCCTGTCAAAGCCAAAGGGTGGCTACGTGGTCAAGAGGCAGCTCTGTCTTTCCATAGTGCCCCCAGCAGACTAAAGTGTGTGTTTGGAGGCCCCATGGAGTGCGTAGTGGCCAGCCACTGACCGTAGATGTTATGCCAGTGATACCCACGTCATCAGGCAGAAACTCCGATGCCAGAGCAGGGATCCGACTGGAGCTGGAAGCAGCCTGTCTTCCCTTCCTCCCCCCCTGCAGGCTTTCCTGCTCCTCCACACTGCCTTCTGGTGTGAAGTGAGATCAGAGAGCCACACGGCCTCCTGGTCTTCCATCCTCCCGTGGCCTTTGCACGGACAGCCCAGGGTGGGACCCCCTCACACCCTCTTCCAAGCAACTGTTTACCACGGCAGCTCACTCCAACCCCTCCTTTCCTCAGTGCCCCTCGTGCCCCCCTCTGTCTTAGTCTATCCCTGCTGGTAACGGTGGGTGATGTCATCTTCACAGCTGGGGGGCAGCCCCTCAACACAGAGTGGACATGCGCTGGCCTCTGTACCCAGCTGAATGTGGGCATCTTGAAGACACAGATGGTGTGTCCATGAGTGTTGTCTCCATTCTCCAGCAGCCGGTCTAGCACGGAGCACCCAACAGTGCTCAGGCCCCAGAGGGCCTGCACCTGGCTGGAAATGGTGACCAGTGTCTGAGCCAGCAGCCTGCACCCACAAAGCAGGGAGGATGTGAGCTGTCTGGACTTCTGGGAGGGAAGCCCAGGCACAGAAGCTGCATGTAAGATCATGCATATGAGAGGGCAAAAGCCCTCCCTTATCTTACCCTGTCGCTTAAGGTTGAACTTGACCACACGAAAATAGCCAGAATTAGCTGGAGAATTCTCTTTGCTCAAGCGCCTCTGTAAGTCATAAGCTGCTTTGGGGGAACTGCTTTCCTGCTTCTGGCAGTAGAATGGGCTCCAGCAGGCACGGCTGCAGGGGGACAGGTAGGGCCCCGTTACTCTCTCTTTTTTTTTTATTGGTTGTTCACAACATTACAAAGCTCTTGACATATCATATTTCATACATTAGAATCAAGTGGGTTATGAACTCCCATTTTTACCCCAAATACAGATTGCAGAATCGCATCGGTTACACATCCACATTTTTACATACTGCCATATTAGTGCCAGAGGGGCTACAGGAGCAACTCCAACCCACCCTCCCTGCAGCCTCCACCTGTGCTTGACTGGTGCTGAGGATCTTACCTGAGGGGTGACTCCTCCTCTCCCGAGGCCATGCCCACAGGGATTCCTTTTCTCCTCCCACATCACTGGGGGCCTCCCGCTGGGTTTTCTGACTGGACCCAGCCCTTGGTTTTAGGCCAGCCTTTGTTGTTTCTTTGGTTGTCAGAGTCTCCTTTGCCCCTGGCAGATCACCCCGCCAGGAAACAGGAAAGGGGCAGGGTGTTTGTTCTCCTAATCTGAACTTGGCCCACCACCCTCTTGCCCAGGCCCTCCCTGCAAGCCAGGTGCAACTCCTGGGCTGCCCCTGCCTCAGGAGAGGTGTGCCAGGTGCAAGGAAGCAAAGAGCAGGGAGGCAGGATGTGGTGGCACTGTGTTCTCAGGGGACCCCCTCTGTGAACTGAGGGGTGGCCGGAAAGCAGCCACTCCCACAGACTGGTCCTGTGAACAGGAGGGCATGAGATAGACAGATGGTTTTCAACCTGGGCCCAACCAGGGGTGTGTGAGAGTGACCTGGGGCAGGTTTGAAGAAGGGGAAATGTGGACGGTCAAGCCCCCCTCTTGAAGTTGAATTTGGTGGGTCCAGGATGGAGCAAGGGAGTCTCTGTGTTCATTGCATTCCCCCCCCCATTGCCCCACCCTCAGTCGCCCAGGCAGGCCTGTGTCTGGGAACAGGGTCATCACTTCCACCCAGCACACTCCCAACGGGGCCCCTCATCATGTCCCCCTCCCTTAATCCCAGCCTTGCCCCTTCTGTGATGACAGGATAAGAAACAGGAAATTTTGTGTACAAGGCTGGGGCTGGGAAATAATTGAAAGGATTGCTATGATATCTCCCAATCACAGGTGCCACGAGCTAACTCTTAAGTCTTATAATTGATGCCCATTAGGAATAGCTTTCCCTTTATGATCTTCTAGAAAAGAAGGAACCTTTGAGAGCGCCTAATGCATTTCTCGGTGGGAAAGCATTCATTTCCGCTGGCACTTACTCCTGGCCCTCCTCTTCTCCTTCCTCTTTCTCTGTCATTCTTGATCTTCCTCCTTCTACTTAATAAAAAACACCTTTCATTTCTGTGGCCCTTTACAAACCTCTTTCCTATAAATTATTTCTGCCCAACAAGAATCCAGTGAGGCGTGCAGAGATTTTTAATTTCCGGTTAACAGGTGAAGTTCAAAACTGTTTAATGACTTGGCTAAGGTCACCCTCCGAGGAAACGGGGGGCTTTGGTCTCCTAATCTGAACTTGGCCCACCGTTCTGCCTCTTTTCCCTGGCTCCCCTCCCCAGCCAGCCTGCCTCCACTTTGGCTTCAATTGTCAAATGAGCAGTGGTTCAATGGTCTTCTGCCCTGGTGATGTGGAATGAAGGACCTCAGTGTCCCAGCCAGAGGAAGCCGCAACAATGTGCTCTGACACAGGGTCCCCTTGTGGGGATGTGCTTTTCCCTCCTGTAGCTGGTGCAAAATAGCCAGACTGGGGCAACAGAGGGCCACTTTGCCTCACATGACCAAAGAGGACAGTGGCCCCGGGGGGCAGAAACAGAGGGCAGTGGAGGGAAATCTGAGAAGAGTCTGGGAGCTGACAGGAGGAGGTGGAAGCTCCAGGCAGGCCTCCTTGGGTCACTCTGACCCGGGACACACTCCCCAGCTTTGCATTCCAGCTAACGCACCCTCTGACACTAAGGAATGGCTGAGCTTGTGCATCTTACCCACATTTTAACTCTCCTGTCAATTTCCCCTCCCACTCCTCTTGCCACAGTTGAGACCCAGGAGCCCTGGGGTCACCTTGTGGCTCCCTACCACTAACTAGCTCTGGGCCCAGGAGAGCCCCAACATTCTTTCAGAGGTTGGTATCTCCCAGCTCTGTGCATGTTAAAGCCACTGGGAACAGAAAACGCCAGTACAAGCCAGAGCAGCACAGCCATAGCAGACCTACGGGCAGCAGGGGCCCCCTAAGATCCCATCTCCCCGGGATGTCCCAGCCGTCTTTGTTAAGTACAACTCCATGTGCTGGCACCGTGAGGAGACCACCCAGGGATGCAGTCCCTGGCACAGACCATGGTCAGGCGAGGCACAGTTTTAATTTGGGAGTAGAGAGTAAGCCCAGAAGGAAGGGAGAAATGGGCTGCTTTGCCTCCTTGATTTTTTCCGTGTGTTGCAGTGAGGCCTCTGGGCTTCTCTGGTTGCCACCTCACAACAGTCTCTCCAGTCCTCTCAGGGGAGAGCCCTTTGTTTCAATCCCCAGGAAAGCAGTCCTGCCATGGTCCAGCACCTGGACTGCCCCACCTGCTGGTCCTGACCCACCAGGTTTGCTCTGCGTGTCCGGCTTCTCTCTGATGTAGCCAGAGCCGAGAATGGCCACAGGCCTCAGTGGGCCAAGGAGAGGGTGGAGGAGGTGAGGTGGCTGCAGAAATGGCCCACTCCCTCCAGTAGCTGATGTTCAAGAGGCTCTGCTTCCCTCTCCTGAGACAAAAGGTAGCTCAAACCGCCCACCTGCTTTGCAGGTTTGCCTCGGGATTAACTCAGACAATTGGTGGCTGAGCCCTGGTGAGATATCAAGTGCCTGGGAACTGCTAAATCACAGCTTTCTTGCCCTAATCTTATCACCTGCCATTAAAGATCAGAATATGAAAGGCACACACTTGTAAAGCTCAGCACAGTGCCTGTCGCTGTGCTGCAACAGAGAGACTCAAAATAGTTCTCCCTCCTCAGCAGTTACTATGGCACCTGTCTCATCAGGGATTAATGTTCCCCCTGCCCCCGCCCTGACACTGAGCCCTCCCTCTCACTTCCTCCCGCACCCACCACACCACAGCACCCAGAGTTTCCAGGCATCTCTCCCTGCCCACGGTCCCAGCACAGCAGCCCCCACCTGTGTGACACTTATCAAGCTAACAGCTGCGGTCCTATCCCACCTGGGAAGCTGGCTCTTGGACCTCAGGAGGAGGGCGGTGAGATGTCCCAGCTCAGTTGACAGTAAGACTGGGCAAGAGCAAGCCCCTATTGTGGACAGGAGGGGACCAGGTGCAGGCTGTACACTTGGGCAGGCTTGGAGCTCCAGGGCTGTGCTCCACGTGCGTTTCTGTGCCGGGGATTCCACCTGTGTGACCCGATGTGCATGGGAGTGTGTGTGTGTCTGCTATGTGGAGCTGCAGTGACATCTGCACACCTGTAGCAGTCCACACAGGTGAGCACTTCCACGCCGCCAGGTTGCATGATGTGCACTGGTGTGGCTAAGGGGAGTCATCAACACCACGTCTGTGTTCAGACTGCTCTCTTCTTGGCAGTGGGGTCTACGAGGGTGAAGGAACGCACTAGCTCTGGGTTGGCAGTGCCAAGCGGTGCCACCCTCTGTGAGCAGGTTCAGTAACGAGGCTTGTAACACTCAGCAGCTATCTATACAGCTTTAGACGTGCACAAAGCCCCATTCGCTCAGGCATTGCTAACAAGCCAGCGGCGACAAGCCGATGTGCACAATGGGACTGAAGGAGAAGCTGAGAAGAGAGGTCCTTGTCTGCCTGGCTGCTGGGCGACGCCAACATTCTGCTTCTTTTGCACACCTCATGCACGCGCCACGTTGTGCCTGGAATCCCGCCCCCAAGGAAACCCAGGCTCAATAGCCAGCTTGCAACCCCAACGCCCCATCTCCCCGAATCCTGCTCCCCTTTCTCCTAGCTCTCCCTTCTTGTTCCCTTTCTGGCTCCCATAGAATTAGATTAGTCACATTCTTAATTAACTGTGCTGGTAAGAGCTCTATTAGGTATTAAATGTTTGTCACAATCCAATTAAAAAATCCATCACAGCAGGACAGGTTTTCTGAGGCCCAGCAGATTGATGCGATGCTGGAGGCCCTAGTGCTTTCCTCTCTGCCAGGGAGTGGGGAAGAAGAGCAAGACCCAGGAGACGGGGAGAGCTGGGGGAGGGTTGCTCAGGAGGCCACGTGGCCTGGCACTGGGACATTCCTGCCTGAGCATCCCTAATACCTGGAGAAGTCACTCTACCCTAGGGACCGAGCATCCTGGATTGCCCCAAACTGCTTCAGTTTTGAAAAGTGTGTGCTTGGCCACCTAGTTTATAATGTCACTGTTTCCCTTAGCCCCATATGGTGACAGGGAAGGACGAGTGTTGTGTGTGTGTGTGTGTGTGTGTGTGTGTGTGTGCATGCCTGAGTGTGCAAAGGTACGTGTGCATAGTACATGTGCATGTAGGGGGTGAGGTGAGGTGAGCTGGGCTGGGGAAGGGCCAGATTGACAGCTTAAGCCTGGTGGGAGGTTTTTTGGCTCAAATATGAAGAATGTAATTTGATGGAGTTGGACTCTGTCTCCTGGGTCCAGCTCTAGACCATTGGCTCTGCTCAGATCTGTTCCATTCAGAACCTTCTGTTCCATTTTAAAGAGGCTTGCTCTGGAGGGGAGCTATCTCTTGGTGAAAGGAAGGGTAAATGAACATTCGCCCCTGGGGGCCCAGCCTTTCTTCCTGCACTTCCTTGGCCCTTTCTTCTTTTCCTTTAACTTTTCTCCAGGAGGGACATGCCCCCTTCTTTGCATGTTTCCTGGCCAGGATGGACACACGTAGGACTTGTTCAATGGACACCCAGTTTTAGAACCCCCAGCTCCCCACAGGACCACACCCATCTCTCACTTCTTCAGTGACCAGGATGGAGAAAGGAGAGGAGACCTGCAGCCTTTTTACAGTACCCACCATGCTGGCCCCGGGAGAGGGTGATGGGCAAGCATGTGGCCATGGTCAGTTCCCCCCCCCCCCACCTCCCAGGATGGATAAGTAACTGCATGCTTTTCCACTTCAAGTCTCCTGATGTGCTTCTGAGCTTCTTGTTCTTTGGGTGCATCTTTTGTGGCTCTGTTAACAGTAATAACCACTCAATGTTTGCTTTCTTATCAACGATTGTCATGCCAAAAATATCTTTCACTTTTAGTTCTTTTGAATTCTACCCTCCATATCAGTGCATCTTAAAATTTGACCTTCCAGCAAAGATTGTCTGCATCTGTCTGCCAAGGGGAAGTGTTTACTTACTGGGATTGTGAGGTCCTGAGGGACAGGAAGCATGGCTCATCCATCTGTCTGTCCTCAGCTCAGGGCACGGGCTCAGGCTCATAGGAGACACTTCTGAGCATTTGCTGAATGACTAAGTGAACTAGCTCACATTAAGACTCCCTATTTTATTCTTCTGGGGCCCCAAATAGGCTCATCTCTTGGCTTCCACCAAAGCAAACTCTTCACTGTTTATCCAGCACCTGCTCATTCTTCTGAACTCTTCTGCATTCTCTATCAGGGTCACCTTGTCTATCTGAGCCTACAAATCCCCGAAGGACAAGAACCCTGTCTGTTTACTTGCCTCCCCACCCATGGGACATGAAGCCATGCTAATTCTCTGGACAAATTAACATCCTTGGTGCCGGCCCTTCATTCCTTCCTCGGCTCTCTGTCCATCCAGTGCTTACTCCAGGCCAGCAGGAGCCCAGGCAGGACAGAAAGGTCATATCCTGCCTTTCTTCCTAAGAGCTTGCAATCAGGTTGAAGAGACAAAACATTCAGAGAAAATCTAAGCAGCAAAATCAAGGCAGATTTTAATGAGGGCCTCCTGGTGAAGGATGCAGATGTACTTTCTTTAGGGACTCAGAAAGGAAAGGCCACGGGATGCCTCACGGGCCTAGCAGACCTAGGAAGAGGCCCTGGGCCACACAGCAGTGGCATTTCCAGGCAGAGAGCAGAGCGTGAGATGTGCAGACGTGGACTCAGCAGTGAGCAGTGCTGATTGAGGGGAGAGGGCTCCTGGAGCCTAGCAGGAAGCAGCATTTCAGGAGGCTTTGCAGAATTGAAAGGGGAACATGAATGCAGGCTGATGACAATGACAAATCAGAGCCAACCCTGTGGGATGCACCTGCTTCCTCATCAGCAAACTCCCTCTCAAGGGGAGCCCACGGGCAGCTCTGCACGGGAGTGGTTTGGAAGTTTCTTGGATGCTGAGGAAAGGAGCTGTGGGTGTCCTCTGGCCTGGTTAGGATGCACCCCTGAGAAGGCACGGGTTTGGGGCCTGGGCAGGAACTGCCTTTGCTGAGGGGCATGCAGATTCTGTCTTTGGATGGGGAGTGATGCCTGTCAGTCAAAGGACATCAAATGACAAAGACAGTTTGGGAGAAGACACAGGATTGTCCCACCCTCTATTTACTGCATTAGAACAATAAAATGACTGAAGTCAGCACATCTCTCTTCCTACGGCGGGACCAGGGCCTGGGTCGTCCCAAGTCACAGACCAAAGTCAGGTGGCTACTGAGCATCCTTACTGTCGTATCCCCGAGAATCTCCTTCTTGTCCACGTGGGCCGCAGGCAGATAAGGCCAGGGAACGCAAACTAGCTGCCCAGGGTGGGTGGGCAGGGAGGTGCGTTATCTTCTGTGCTTTATATGGATATTTCATTTGGCCTTCCCAAGACATCTGCTGGAAGGTTTTATTTTCTCCATTTTATTCAAGAAGAATTTGAGACTGAGATGAGTAGCTTGTCCAAAGTTGCTCCTCTGTGGAATAAAAATTTGAATCTATCCATCCATTTGTTCATTCAAATATTTGTTGGGGGTCTCTGAGGGGACAGCCACTGGGCCAGCACCAAAGCTTGTGCCCTTCACTGGAAGATCAGTGTTCTTTGTCCCCTCCACACCACATACCAAGCTGTGACTCACAAGGTGCCTAAGTAGAGCGCCTAAGGCTCACGGGTCCAGCGGGGGCTGCTGAAGAATTACTTTGTTACTAATGCAGGTGTGATTTTCTGGGCCTAGGTGGGTCAGGACCTGAAGGGGGGCCTTGCTTCACCCCTTTGTGGGGTTACTAGACTTAGCCAATACAAATAAAGGGCACGCAGTTAACCTGAAGTTGATAAATAATGAAAACTATTTGGTATAAGTCTATCCCATGCAATATTTGGGACATAATTATACTAAAATTTTTATTTATTGTTTATCTGAGAGTAAAAGTGGGTGTCGTGTTTTATCTGGCAACCTTCTTCCCTGGCCACCTCTAACTGCCACAATGCTGAGTAAAGGATAACGTCCCCATGCCCATCAGGGTACTGGCATGGTGGGGCCTCTCGGGGAGACCCCTTCCCTGGCTCCCCTCAGACGGCCATCTTTCCACAGGGCAGCAGATCTGCAAGTCGGCTCCTGGGTGGGCTCTGCTCCTGAGCATAGAGGAAGAGCACAGTGGGTCCCCCAGCCCAGATGGCCACTGGTTCCTCAAAACTCAAACCAGTCATGTCCGAAGCTGACCAGCCACCTTCCCCTAAAACTGTGCCTTCTGCTCCGAATGGGCTCTCCTGAGCTACAAACTCCAGCCATTCTCTCTTCCTCCATAGCCCACAGTTCCCGGCCCTCCCCTCCTCCCCTCCTCCCCTCCTCCCCATGCCTCATGCCTGACCCGGGCTCCAGCCATCTTCCGTCCTCACCTGAATCATCTTCATGGCTTTGAATTCTTTCTCCTAATCCAGCCCTCTTAGAGTACTCTCAGGTGATCATCCCCAGGCCTAAACCCGATTCTGCCCTTGCCTGTGTTTAGATTGTCACGGGCCTCCCACAGGTTGCAGGACAGTAGCAATAAAACCCTTAGTCCAGCACCCAGGCCTCTGATGATTTGACCCCAGCATTCTCTTGATCTATCTGAAACCACGTGTGCTTTCCTGAACTCTCATGCTCTTAACTTTACCCTTCAAAATTCAGCCCATCATCCTGTCTCCCAGGGATGCTTTGCTGGCTCTGAGGTTCCACCAATGGTCCTCTGGGTCACTCCCCTGCTGCACCGTGGCATGCTGGGCTCAATTACTTAGCACTATCGCACTGCTGTGCATGGCTTTTCCTTCCCATGTGCAGCTGGATCTAACACATAGTAGGTCCTCAATAAATGGTAGCTGAAGAAGTGAATAAATAAATACAAGGTGGAAGGTTATTTCCTTACCAACCCCCTGAGCTCACCACTTGCCAATCTGGGACTGAAATGCTTCTTTTCACTCTTGTTGCGCAGGTTCTGCCACCTCCCCTGGCTCAGTCCTGCTCCGGGAGGCAGTGATGGCAGAAGCTCACCAGTTTCCCACACCAGGCTTCATGTCCTGCTCTGAGGCTCCCGAGTGACTGGATCCTCATGTTATTGAAATCCCCAAATTGACTTTGACAGCTCTCAGGGGTTAATGAAGCAGCCAGACTCCTGCCCCTGGAGACAGGAAATATTGTGGTGGCAGAGGTCGTAGTATCAGTGAAATGAATTTCATGACCTCAATCTTGTGCCCATGCAGACATTTTCCTAGACTCCAAAACCTCGGAGTGGCCTGTGGCTGCTGGCTGACTGTACGCAGGAGACGTGAGAGGATATGGGGGTGGGAGGAGAGGAGCTTGGCCCCTGTGGGCTCTGACGGGGACCCAGGGCCCGTGCTGCCTCTGAAGTTCTCCCTTCATCAAGTGCAGGACTCGGGTGCTGGGAGTCCCTGCTTCCCAGTTGGAGATGTTCAATAGTCATAAAGGTGAGAGGAGAGAGGCCATTGTTCTCTTTGAACATAAATGAATGACTTGGATTGCTGCTTGTTAGGGGAACTGCCCCTTCATGCCCTCTTGCCCACAGACCAAAGCCATCTCCCCATCACCAGCTCCAAGACCCCACATTCATGATCTCCCTCTCTTCTGTGCGGGTTCCACCTGCTGGACACCCTGGCTCAGCGGACGGCCGCTAATAGTCATCCATGAGGACTTTCTTCAAACATTTAACTCAGGTTTCTGCTGGGAAAACATCCATTTTGGCAATTACATGCCCAAGACTGGACACTGAACAGTTTTACTAAAAAATGGTTAGCAGTTAATGCTAGCCGGTGGTATAGCGGTGCTCTGTGGAGCAGAAACAAAGTCACCCCACAGGGCTGACCACTGCAGGACTGCCCTGTTTGACATGGGTCATGAAGGCAGAAGGGAACCAGGAGTAGGTTCAGACAGGCTTTGGGTTTGCGCTCAAACTGGTTCATTCGCAGAGAACTGGGCTCTGTGCTTGGCAGTGGGTGTTCCTGGGGAATGGTTTCTGTCTCCATGGCAGGGCGGGGTGGAGAGAGTGCCCGCTGCTGCAGGAATCATCGTGGTCACTGTGTTTTATATTTCAAATGCTTTGCTGTCTCTCTTTGCCTCTCACAGCCTCTAGTGAGATAGTTAATCACCACTTACAGCCGCTGGGAGAACAGGGGAAACCGAGGCAGAAGCTTTGGAGCAGGCTTCTAAGGAGGGGGTCCTGGACGCTGTTGGGAAGCTCCTGGGAGGGACTGATTCCACACACAGGTCTCAGACCGGGGGACCGGCTCCATTGTACAGGCTCCACCCCCAGAACCCAGCAGCACAGCTGCCTTCCCAGGGTGGCCGTGCCCAGGTCGCCAAGGCAGCAGGCGCTGTTGGAGGGGCAGGATGTGGGCCAGCAGACCCGAGTTCAGATTTCAACCTGTTTCTCACCATCTGAAGGTCATGGGCTTTTTTCAGTCTCTGTGGTTTGCTTTTAAGAGAAAATGCCACCTTCCTGTAGATCATTACAGAAAATTCATGTAATACCAACACGGTGCCCCTCACAGTAGGTGATCCATAAAGGGCGATTCTTAAGCCTATTACAGTGGGGTTCAGTGTCGGTCCCCAACTCATTTTGTGAAAGCAGGTGGCACCGTCTGTGGCTACCAGGACCTGCTTCTTCTCATTGCCACCTCCCTCCCTCCCTCTCTCCAGGGTGGATTGTGACCAGGACCCAGCTGGCAAGCTTCAGTGCAGCCATGGTTAGGGACAGCACTGTTCCTGCTGTGGGAGGCTTCACTGTGTGTGCTGGTGGCTGTAGAGGGACACAGTGGTTGGCAGAGATCAGCTCCTGGGGCTGATGGTGACATAACGCATCTCTTCCCAAGTACTATCCTGAAAGCTACCTGGCCACTCAAACGGAGGCCTGCAAAGGACATGGGACTCCAGTCGTTCCCTGCATGCCGGTCCTTCCAACTTCTTTTCTGTGCTGTATATCTCATCTCACTCAGAGGAACTTCTTGGTAGAGGGTGCACAAGAGAGGCCTCTAGTCCCCGGTCCTACAAGGGAGGACCCCAAGTCTGTACCCACAAAAGCTGTTCCCAAGGGGTGGGTTAGACCTGCGCTTTTCAATTGTGAATAGTGGGTGGAGGGTCACCTGGGGCTCTGGCTGAACATGCAGTTTCTGACTTGGTGTGCTGGACGAGGCCTGGAACTCTGCATTTCTAACAAGCCCTGCTGATGCAGACACTGCCAGTCCACAGCTGCCTGTGAGTAGCCAGGTCGGTAGACTGGGCTTCCCTGGTCCACTGCTTGCTGGTGCTTTCTTCCTGAGTGCCCTGATGTCCTTCCAGTCCCTCTAGCTAGGGTGGACAGATCTCTTTGCAACACACAAGAAAGGTGTGTCTGACCCAGAGCATCCTGGGTAGGAGGAGAGAGGGAAGTGGGATGTAGGGACAGCCAGGCGGGGGTGTCAGGGAGGAAGGATGCTGAGAAGGGGGACCTGCCCCTCCCATACATGGGCTGCTCTGAGCCGCGTCCTGACACCCCTGTCCTCTCTGCCTCGTCCCCCAGTTTGTTTGCCATCTTTGTTGGAATACCTGCTTGTTGGTGCTATGACTCACCACTGGACTGGGCCCCCTCCAAGCAGAACCTTACTCAGCACCGTGTCCCCATCATACGGCATAGAGGTACTCAGTAGAGATAGTGCCTAGCACATAGTAGGTGCCAAGGAGATGTTTGTGTCCTAATAACAGACGACACATTCACATTTAAGTTGGGTGGACTCTTTATTTCTTATTTCTGTGGATATTTACAAATAAAGTGTTGGCTGGGGCGTGAGCAGGATCTCTGCTGTCCCAGTGTCGGGGCTTATGAGGGAGACCTGCTGTCCTTGTGACCTGTCCTGCAGAGCAGACTGTGTGAAGTGTGGTTTTGTTGGAGGAACAGAGAGGATAGACAATGAGACCCGGCCTGAGGGGTGAAGGAAGAGGCCACTGAGGTGGACACGGTCCAGGCCTTGGAGACGGGGATGATTATTCAGGAAGAGGGGACAGTGTGGTAAAGAGTGAGGAGCCGGGAGATGCATAGCTGGGAATGGGAGGCCAGAGGCACAGGAACTGAAGATTCTTCAGGGCAGCCCCAGGTCCAGCCAGACTCTTCTGCTCCCAGGAGGAGTGAGCAGCCTTGCTGAGGGTGTGCTTGACAGTGTGACTGGACACCGCCCGTGACCTGATTTCCCAGCAACATGAGGTAAGGACATCTGGTGGCCCTGGGGGGCTCCCTGGAGCCATTGGGACCTGAGATGAGAGCAGCAGAGGAAGGATGACCTCAATATGTGGGCTCTAGGACCTTCCCTGACAGCACACCTGGAAAGCCACTCTGCACGGCTGAGCAGGACGGCCCACCTGGCAGCTGGTTCTGCCGCTTCTGACAGGTCCTCAGGAAAGAAGCAGGAAGCAAAGCACCAACTTCCTGTGCGCTGGCCAGAGAGAAAGAACTCGTTAATGTCCTGTGTCACAACAGGCAATGCAGACAAGACCTGCCCCGTCCCCTTTGGGCAAATCACACAACCTCTCTAGGTCTGTGAGTTCTCATCCATATAGTGGGTATAATAAGTCACATCTCCCTTTCAGAGCTGTGTGAAGTTTGGGTTCAGTTATGTAAGCAGCACCCCGAAGACAGGAGAGGTCCTCAGTAGAGATTTATTCTGTGACCATTTAAATTTTTTAAAATTCACTTGTTGTAAACTAGGAGTGTTTTCCAAAGAAACTTGCCCCTTCCAAGAGCGGTGACTGCTCCTTGTCACTAGTGGAGTTCTGGCACATAGTAGGCACTTGGTACACATAGTCAGAGCTGCTAGGGCAGCTGTCCTGGTCCCTAAAGCAACTCGGGAGTCCTGTCCCAGGCTCCTTCCTGCGTTGTCCCTGCCCACAAGTTCTTTTGCCATCACGTCACGTCCGGGGTTCACAGAGAGAACTTGGAGTCAACAATGTCCCTCGTGGACGATTTTCTGCCTGTGCTGCTGGCCAGCTACCGCCCCCCTCCTTCACTTGACGGTTGGCCACGTCTTTCTTGCACTGTAGCCAGCTAGCTGTCCAGGGCGGCCTCTGCAGGGTTCATCAGTAGTTTCCCCTGCTCCGTACAGTGGAGTTTCTCTTCGTGTTCATGCTTCTCCTTGGAATGAACACCTGCCCTGATTGGCACTGGACCCTCACTTGCAATCTGAGATGGAAGGGAGATGACAGTCCCTCAGTGAAGGGCCAGAGCCCAGGCTGGTGGATCCCTGCCAGGGTGGCTGTGTGGAGAGGGGCACAGAAGAGGCCTTCTGGATTTTCACATGTCCTTGACCACAGGCCCTGTGATTTCCAAAGATAGCAGGATGTGCCATGTTTTGAGCATGTAGAGAGACTAAGCCATGGCTTCCTATGAAATATCTCCTGTGATCCTCACAACAAACCAGTGAAGCAGAAATTAGACCCACGTCACGGACGAGAAAAGTGAGGGTTAGAGGTGTTACTAGCCTAGCTGGGATTTGAACACAGTTCTATCTGAAACCAAACCTCAAATTTCGGACATGTTCTTGGGACACTAAGTGGTGGCTCTGTCAAAATGACCTGCATCCCAAGCAGCCGAGCAAGGTGAGACCCCAAGGGACAGGAACATCCTGGAGGAAGCTGGTCATAGGCCTCCTTGGCCTCCCCTTACCCACCCCACACCCCAAGATCATAGCAGGTCTTGTGGAATTGGTGGAAGAGTTGCTTCCTTGGGTCCAGAGGACAGGCACAGATGCCCTCCAGGTCCTTGTTGGACATCACGGTGAGAGCGAGGCTGCTCAGCCCTGCCTGCTCTGTGAGTTTGCATGAGACTTAAATCAACTGGTCAGTGACATGCTGTTGACCACTGACCAGATGCTCATACAAAGCCAGACCCTGAACATTGCAAAAGCAGCATGGGGCCTGCCTGGACCCCACTCAAGCCCTCCCTGGGAAACAAGACTTGGAGGATAGAGCAGGAGAGAGAGAGATGGGACAGTAAATTATCAGGAGGCAAATTGTGAGAAGAGGTGGCTCAGGGAGATGGGAATGAGTTCACCATGTGGATGAGCCGAGACCCATGGTAGGTAGGGTATGAGAGGTAGGTGGTTATGACAGGAGGGTGGAGCAATTCAGAGAGATCACCAAGGGAGCCGGAGACAAGGCGTACGGAAAAGGGTTTTGAACACTGGCAGAGCTGTGATAGTGCAAGGTGTTATTAAACACCATGTTGTATCAGCATGGCTATTCTTGCATAAATCTGGATGCCTGACATCTGCTCTGATACTAACAGTCTGAATCTTCATGCCCTCCTTGCTCACCTGGGGCTCCTGGTTTTAACTCCTGTGCCTTAATCCTGATCTCTTCTTACTAGAACACGGAGACAGGCAAGTGTCAGGGGCCCACGACCTTTTGGACATTCACCTTTGGAGCTGAGTGGTGGCAGGGGCTGGGGATGGAAGCAGGAGTGTCCCCTTCTGAGCCTATCAAAAGAGTAGCTTCTTCCTGGCCACAAATTCATGAGAATGAATGCATCTCCTCCAGGCCAGAGAGCAGCTGTGGAGAAAATCCCACCTGCCGTGGGGGAAGACAGGGCTGGGAGCAGAGAGGCCCAGACTGGGGAGAGGAGCTAGGAGGGCAGAAGTGGGAGGAAGAAAGGGTGGGTAGTTGCAGAAAAGGAGAACAGAGGGAGGAAAAGTCGGGGAGAGAAAGTTCTCGCAGGGAGAAGGGAGAGGAGCCTGTGCAGTCAGGGCCGCTGCCTAATCTCTTTAAATTTTTCTTCATTGATTAGGGATTTGCAGCCAAATCCCTCGCTGCAGGGAGACATTTGCTTTACTCCCACTCTGCTGTCGAACAGACAGAGGCCTCTCCTTGGGGGCAGCTGGGAGCCAGCGTGAAATGGGATCAGGAGCAGTTCCAAAAACCCCAGCAGGGTCAGCCTTCCTGCCCCTCCCTGGAATGAAGCGCCTCCAGGCCCCCACCTCTGCTCCGCCTCCCGTTTCATGCCCCCCCACTTGTCCCTGGGGACTGAGAACAGCGGCTCCCAAGAGCCCCAGGGTAGGGATTCAGACAGAGACAGCAGAAAGGCTCATCTCTTTTCCAGGTGAGGGCAGCTGGGGCTGGGGTCAGGGCTGAGGGCCTCACAGGTCTGGCACTCAGTGCGGGCACCCTCCCCCTGGTCTAGGGCCACCCTGCTCCTGACTGGGCCTCCTGGGCTCCTCCTGAAGTCTGCTGGAGCACTGGTGCTCAGGAGATGAGTGCTGGTGGGTGTGCACGTGGCTGCAGAAGGAAGGAGAAAGCACAGCGCGGGAGTACCTGGTGGCAGGACTCTGCACGTGGCGAGGATGGCCACATTCTTCCCTTTCTCCTGGAACTGTGCCCCTTGACCCCAGTGCCTGCACCTTCCAGAGCTGCCTCTCCTATCTCAGGGACCCAACGTGGCTCTGCTCTTCTACTTTTTCTAGAAGCCCTGCTGAGTCAGCAGAGGCGGGTGAAGGTCCCTTGTTCCTGGAAGCGCACATTGGCACTGGGCATTGGGCACTCCATTCTTTGTCCCTCCACTTTCTCGACTTGCTCTCTGGTCTGTCCTCTGACAGGAGCTCTGTGACTCCAAGGGGCTGTGCTCTCTGGAGTTTTTCTCAGCCACTTCTCCCTTCCTCCTGGTATCTACAATAATACTGGGCAGTTTTTGAGGTTCCCATAAGTACTGAATGGACGGACACTTGTCACTTGCAGAAGGACTTTTGGACCCTCTTTACTTGCTCCTCGCCATGAGCCTGAGGGGGTAGACGGGGCATTTTGCTGATGGAGAGACTGAGGCACACAGAAAGGATTTAGCTGTCGATGACATTAAAGAGGTCTATGGTCCCTGCTGTGACTCTCTTTCTGCTGACTGGGTAGGTGACCTTCCCACAAGGCCCAGGGTGGTGAGGTCCCCAGGGACTGCTCCTGGAGCTGTTCCCAGTTCCGTGCTGGCTGGGGCATGGCAGGGACTGATTAAACAGCTCATGACAAATGGCAGAGCTATTGATCTGTTTCATTGTGCTCCTGCCCCGGCCCTGCCTTTCACCCTAGGCAGCTGGGACTTCCTACCCTGCTCACGTCGCACCAGCCCTTCCTCAGGGCCTCACTCTCGTTCAGTACTTTTATTTTAGAGGCGTGAAAACTGAGTCCTGAGAGGAGGTGAGGGGGTCCAAAGTCACACACACACTGTGCGTCTGGGTCAGAGGTCACCAGTTTTCTGGCATTTATCCGAGATCTACCTCCAAAATTTATATCCACGAACGATTTGCTGAAAGAAAATTAAGAGCTGTAATAAAGGGGAAAAAATTAAAGCCACAAAAAACCTCATGTGTGAGTCCAGCTTTTTTTCTAACAACTTTTGCCCTGCCATAGCCTGTCACCTGGAGTCATTCCCAGTTCCTGAGCCTGCAGCTGTGTGGCTTTTGCAGCTGTGGTCTCTGTGTGGCACCCAGGTCGTTATGACAAAAGGAACCCCTTCCTGGCCAGGGACAGTTGTGCATGCCTATAGTCTCAGTTACTGGGGAGGCTGAGGCAGGAGGATCACAAGTTCCAGGTTAATCTCAGCAATTTAGCAAGACGCTGTCTCAAAATAAAAAGTAAAATGGTCTGTGTGATAGCTCAGTGGTGGAGTGCCCCTGGGTTCAGTCTCCAGTATCCAAAAGTAAAAAAAGGAAAGAAAGAACAGAAAGGCACCATGAACAGTCCTGGGAGTCCACACACATCAGCTCACTTGTCCCTCAGAATGACCTTTGCGAGAAGGAAGGGTAGGGGTCTTGGCCCACGTGATTTGTGGGGCATGGCGGAGGCAGGGCTGACCTGGGCTCTCAGCCTTCTGGTAAAGTTGGGATCATTTTGTGGTGGAAAGTGTGACGTAGGCTGGGAATCCCTTGCTGGACATTTGCCACCCTCCTCTGGTTTGGCTCTGCTCAGCGGTACCTGGGAAACCCGCATGAAAGAGGGCACTTTCACGCTTTGGGTCTGTCAGGGTGCTCTCCTCTCCTCCTCCACTCTCGTTCTGTTTCCCAAAATGCGCTCCAGGGACTGGCAGGAGAGTGAAGGAGAAATTCTATCTTTTAGTATCGATTCTGGAGAGAAGAGAATTCCCCGTTTGCAAACCTCTCTTTCAAGGAATCAATGGAAATGTATTTATCATGTCGCGTCTGACCCAGCCAGAGGTTTTTGGTATAAACGGTTGAAGGAAAAAGGTATTGTCAGCTCGGGTGTTGGCTCTGAAAAGTCCTAGCCACTGGGACCATCTGAGAACATCGTCCACTTGACGACCGCTTCCCACCTGCTGCTCGGCCCCTCCTGGTACTTCCAGCCAGGACTCTGTAGCCTGTCATTCAGCAGCTCCACAGGGTGACAGGGGTGGAGAATGACTTTGCTCTTGGCCCAGGTCACCCTAGACTCTCCGACATTCCATAGGGAGCGCAGGCTAACCGACCCAGTCATGGGCCAGCCTTCCCCCCAGGGGCTGAGCTCCTTACCTCCCAGCCCCTCCGTCCTCAGGACAGTGTGTGAGTGAATGAATTCTGGTGGCCTGGTCACCTGCTGTACGCCTCAGTCCTCCCTGTAAGTCAGAGGGAAGTAGAGCTTCCTTCCGTCCTTTTCTGGCCTGGATCCAAGGACAACTGGGAGTCAGCCTGGTGGGGCAGAGGGTTGGATTGTCAGGAGCCAAGTCCCACCTGCCTGGGGGCTGTGGGCCTGAGAGTTTGGGTTGAGGGTACCGCAGGTGTGGCCCTCATCCTTGAGGTGTGGGCCTCCCTCACTTCGCCAGGGGCTGGCTGAGACTGGCACCTTAGGGTGGGGGCTGTGGCACAGTCCTGTGCTGCCCGAGTGGCACCCTGAGTATTGTTAACCCTGTCCTTGTTGACCGGGGCCATTCATGGGGACCTCAGAGCATGCATCTGTAAAGACGTTCCAGCCCTCTGCGGCTGAGAGCCTGCACCCTGCAGGACAGGCTCTTCCCTGTCTCATCCATTTCTTCTCATTGCTGGCATCTTTCTTTCTTGGTCCCACACCTGCCTCCCACCTCTGTTCCTTCCTTTCTCACCTCCTTCCCTCTGCCTCTCTGTCTCACTCTTGTCCTCGAGATCACAGACCCCTACAGCAAACACAACCACACAACTACACAGTCACAAATGCATAACCACACGCACGTCATTCCCACCCCCTCCCCTGCACACACGACTTCAGGCACAGCCACCACATGTCATGCTGGACCTCACACTGCCACAGCCAGCACAGCCTCCCTCAGAACACACCCCTGTGCCTGTACAGTCTGCATCTGCTCACCTCTGCCAGCTCCCAGTGCAGCTGACGGGACCGACAGCTCTGCCTGATGAGCTGTCACACTATGGGGACCAGTTACAACTCTTCCGGTGACACTCCCACCCTCAGCCGGGATAATTGGGGCAGGAGAGCTCCCAGGTGCTGGAGCGCATCAGAGAGGGTGCCAAGCCTGTCCAGGTACAGGTGGCTCTGGCTTCAAGACTAAACCAAGTCCCAAAGCTGGGCTGCTCAGCTGACTTGATGGAGTGGGGAGATTTGTGCTGAGGGGTCCCTGGTTCTGACCCAGCTCCTGCAGCAGGAACTGATAGCTGACGGCCGATGACAGCCCTGTGTTGGCTAGCAGAGGTTCTCCTGCCCGCCCACGTGCAGGTGAGGTCGCTGAGGTGTGTGCAGCCCCCCTGGGCTGATGCAGGGCTGGCCGAGAGCGGGAGAATGAAGGAGGCTGGGGGAGAATGGGGAAGACACCGCCCCAAACACACGCTCTCCACACCTCCGTTCTCTCTCCCCAGGGAGGACAGACTTAAAAGGTGCCCTGTCTGGCTTAGTGCTGTAATGTGACTCTGTCCCTTCCTCTGGGAGGTGCCCTCCTGCGCAGAGCCCACAGCTTGCTGCATCCTACACAGCTCAGCCTGGGGTCTGAGCCGGTGGGCAGAACCCTGGCAGAACCATCCAAAGGCCTCCTTGGAGAGACATCCCTCTGTCACTCCCCACCTGTCCTTTTAGTGACAGCTCAGAATCAAAGGGTGACAAACCCAGATCTCTCTGTTCCTGTCCCTTCACTGGCCAGGACATTGACCTCTACTCAATGAAGGACTAGAGCAACTCACTCACAGAGGTTTATGCTAATGGCAGCAATAATCATGCCCATTATCACAGCTGAATTGCACACACTCCTTCACAGTGTTCCAAGTGCCTTTGTACACACCCTGCTCCATCAGCCCGAGAGACACCTGGCCTAGAGGAGTTCCGCAGCACCCACCAGCCCCGCTCTCTTTTAAGGGGATCCCAGCATGAAGGAGGGAGAATGGAGTGAGGGGTCCAGCAGAGCTGGTTTGCCAGTTACTGTTACTAAGTGACAGCTTATAACTGCTCTGAGCCTCAGTTATTTGCAAAATGAGGATAATGCTAACTACCTTATTGCAAAAATTAAATATATATGTATACACACATGTATTTATTTATTTGCCTTGGAGTTGAACATAAGATGAATTAATAAGAAAAACATGGAACCCAAATAAGGAATTAACTTTAACTTTCTGGAAGGAGCAAAGGTTGAAGAGGAAGGATTTAGGAGAGACAGAATTTGCTTTTGATTTACTTCCTGGAACATTTGCAGGATACATAACAGCCACGATGTATCGTGCTGAACATGGGCTGTGACAATCCACAAGCCACTATCCCTGCCCTGCAAAGGCTTAGGAGTGACACAGTCCAAACACACCATAACCCTAAGTCTGTCATCAGCATCAAAACAGAGGCTTGGGAGTCAAACAAGGAAGAAGTCACACTCACTTGGAGGAAGAAGAAACACTGTTGAAGATGGAGGAAATTCACTGAGATAAATTTGAAGAGTGACAGATGGAGGCTGGGTGGGAGGACAGAGGAAGCTCTCCAAGAAGAGGAAGATGCAGAGGTGCTCCATGTGGACTTTCTTTGACCTTGGGATGCACATAGCATGTTAAGGTCCTCGTTGCAGAGTCTGGAAATTGTGTGGTTCCATGAAGTCAGGAACTCATGGGAGAGAGCCGTGCTGATCCCAAGCCAGTGCCACAGGGCAGTACCCAGCTCTAGTTCACGGAGCCCATGGAGAGCCCTTCTTTCCAAGGTAGAGTTTGGTTTGTTCAGTTCTGTATTCTTGAATTCTTTATTATCTAAGTGGCAAAACCACTTCTAGGTACTTTCCTCATACCTGGGGCTTTCTGCAGCTAGAACCAGCATCTTGCATTTGAAGAGTCCCACTGGAAAAACTTTTTCACATATACACACCAAATTGGGTGTCTCAGAGCCATTGAAGGCAATAAGAATGAATCTGGGGGAGTTTGCAGAAATATTCGAATACAGGGAAGGAACTAAAAGGAGCATAGAGATGTGTTAGGACATAAAACCAGTGTGCTCGAAGATAGCACTCAGATTCCTCAGGACAGGGTAAAGCCAACTTCTCAAACCACCATTCACATATGGGAGTAGAGGAAAACAAATCCCATTAAAAATATGCTCAGTGGCTCCAAATTTATTTATTCGATTAATTGTACTAAAAATAATCAAACACAAAACTAGGAATACACTCCTAGTGTTTGGAAATTGTAATGAAAAGCAAAAGTGAATTTATCAATTAATTAAAAACTACCACAACCCCCCCTGCCTTCAAGTCAATAGTATCCATTTAATGCAATATGTTGTCATTTTGCTCAGAATATACCTCTGCTTACAAAGGGAGTGACGAGTCTGACTGTTGAGTAACACAGTACCAGTTCTTTGGACTTTGAGGCAGGTATGTTATATAGTGTTTCCAGCACTGTCTGCCTTCTAATGTAAACTCAAGATACAGCAAGTTGAATTTATTGCATCCCTTAAATCATGGCAAACTATCCTGATTTGTCAGTTCATGGCAACTCTCTGTTATTCCATTTTAATCTTCTCCTTCGTCCTCCCCGCACGCCCCACCTTCCCAGTGCCCTCCCATCCCCATAAGCACCAGCTCCTATGTGGACATCTGCTTCTTTCGTTTGTGTTTTAAAGTAACTTGAACAGTGTTGTTTAGCTGTGTGTTGGAGCAGGATATTGCTCCGCACTGTTCCCCTGGGCTGCCCTGGGGAGAGCCGCTCCTGTCGCTGAATCAACTCCCAAGCCTAGTTCCCCTTAGGTGCATCACACCAAGTACTCCCCACATGCTCCTCATCTCGTTCCCTGGGGTGACGCCTATGTTGACTCGAGTTTCAGCTGCCACAAATAAAGCTGCATCAAACACCCTCCTGGCTCCGGTGCAGGTGTCTCCAGAGTGGTCCCCAGAATGGATGGGTGGGTGGTGGTGTGATACCTGCATTTCTTTTCCAGAGTGGCCTGTTTCCACTTTTCTGCAGCAGGACACTGTTCTCGCTTCCTCCCAGCCCCACGGTGCTGGCTGTAAACTGTGTGCCAACTTGATAGGGGTCAAGCATTACGTCATTATTTTTTTTCTCCTTTCTTTCAAATCAACAGTGAAGCTGAACATCTCTTCAAAGCCCTGTTAGCCATTTTTCTCTCTCCAGCTGTAGGTGCTCCACCCCTAGCATTTGCCCACTTTTCTATTAGATATCCTTTCTGTTCATGGCCAGGAATTCTTTTATAACACAGGTAGCAATTTCTTACTGTTTTCAGACGTGAAAATTTCATTGCCTGTTTATGACCAGTTTGTGAATTTGGTCTATGATGGCCACCAGGGAATAGAAATTTTAAAGTTTGATGTGGTTTTTCCTCTTGTTCTTTGCTCTATTCAAGTCTTGTTTAAGAAGCATTCTTCTGATTCGAAGTGACAAATATGTTCATATCTATACATACAGATCTCTGCGGATCTCTATGCACATAAATCTATTGCCTTGAGGCACAAGGTCTGCTCTAGGTTTTATATGTATCCTTTATCAGGTTAGGAAAGTTCTATTCTTAGTCTTATGTAAGCTCTTTTAAAATCACAAGTAGACTTATGCCTCATCAAATGCATCTCTGAATATATTAAAATATTACTATAATTATTCATTCATCCATGAACATTGTGATTTAGAACTGACTGAAGTTAAAAGGCACTTTCTTCCAGCGATGACTCTTACGTGGTTATGATCTTTCAAATGTTCCAATTCCCTGTTGCATTCTGCTAGTTAACAGTTTTTCCAGAACTTTTGTTTCCATTCCAGGTGTATGGAGTGCAATGAACCTCTGATTTTTGTCCCTGGGCTGTCCTTACCTAGTTTTAGGCTCCCGATATTATTAGCCTCATGAACCAAGTTGGCATCTTTTTCTGTTTTCTGGAATAACTCTCATAATGTAGGGATTATTATTAGTCAAACATTTCTGGAATAACTCATTTAATGTAGGGATTATCTATTGGTTGAACATTTGCCAGAATGTACCTTTACAAGTGATCAGAATTAGGATTTTTTTGTAAGTTCCTCTATTACCTTTTCCATTTCTGTAATAAATATTTTATGGATGTGTGTGTGTGTGTGTGTGTGTGTGTGTGTGTGTATGTGTGTGTGTCTACATATCTACGTGTCAGAGTTTATCCATTTTACTTAGTTTTTTTTCCCAATCTATTGAAGCATGTTCATAATTTTCGAACATTATTTTAAAAAAAGAAGTCTCTGTTGTGCCTGAATTTCCTCTCTTAGAGCAAAACATCTCTAGCTTTTCTCTGGATCTGATCTTCCCTATCTGTGATCTTTTCCTTCCCTTGCCCCAGGGTGACCTTCACCTAAGAGGACATGCTGAGCCCTCTGCCTGGGTGACACTTTTTCCCATGGCTGTGTCCCTTGGCCCTTGAGTAGTTAGTGATGCTGGAAGAGGGGTTAGCAGTCTGGTGGGGGAGGGGCAGTAGCTGGGAGGCAGGTTTTCCTTCCCCTGTCCCTGAGGCCCACCTGACTGCCCAGGTTATCTGGACAGTGGTGCAAGTCACATCAGAGCACTTGGTCAAGAGGTAGCCAACTTGAGCATCCAGCTTATGCTTTTATTAACTCCTTCTTAAAGACTGATATCAAAATGAAAAACAAAATTCAAAAACTCCCTAAGCTTCTGCTGATCCCAATTTGAGAGGCTCTACTTGATGTCCTGTTTTGCTCTATTTGTTTCCAATATTAATCCTTTGCAGAGGGACATTGCAATGTCTTACCAATTAAAAAAAAAAAGTGAGAGCAACATCTTCTAGGCAAAAACATGCCCAGAGATGGAGGTTGGGGGAATGTGGAAGGGTACCAAGTGGAGGAGCTTCTAGACACATGTGCATGTGGAGTGGGCAGTGAGGCTGGAGAGAGCCTCAGGGTGAGCTGAACACTGAGGGCATCCAGAGATGAGGGCCACCAGTAGCCAGCAGCCCCAGGAGAGGGCGTGGAAGGAGACTGCCTCCTATGGAGCTGGGCCAGCTGTGGAGAGCTCACACCAGGTAGGGACACAAGCTCACCTCGGGTGTCCCTCCCAGTCCTGAGCCCACTCCCTGTACAGGACCCTGCGCACCATGTTGGCATGGCCTCAGGAAACCAGAAAGGCAACTTCCACCCTGCAGAGTTGACGGGGTATGGTGGGGAGTGGACATTGCATAACAGTACAGTGACGTCACAATTTCTGATCATCTGAAATCAGTACCGAACCCTGAGAAAGAGCTAGCAGACCCGTGTGACTAAATGTGCCAGTGGCAGGGGTCCTTCCAATAGAGAGTGAAGGGGAGTGCCCTGTGGGGGGCTGTTGAGCTGTGACCTGAAGGTGGAGAAGGACAGCTTGGGAAAGAGCTTTGGCAGCAGAAGGAGCAGCAAATCAATAGCCCTGAGACGGAGAGCTGGGGGGTGTGCTGAAGGAGGCCAAGCGGCGGGAGGGGGGGACAGGAGACTGACGGAGAGGGGCCTTGGATTCAGCACAGGGTGGTGGGAGCTGAGAGCGGCTCTGGGAGGAACATGGCCTGGCAGGCCTGCCATCCTCTGCCTCTGGGAGGAATCCAGGTCACGGGGTCAGACGGGAAGCAGGGGTCCATGCTGCCGAGGTGGTCCTGGCATGAGATGCTGGTGTTGCCCTGCGGGGAGACGAGTGGGCAGACTGGGTCTGCGCCCTGGAGGCAGAGCTGACTCAAGGGTGACTCCCAGGGACTTCGCAGGAGCAGTTGGGAAGATGATGACGTGTTTACTGAGATGGGCACACCAAGGTGGCGGAGCATGGGGACACGGGGGGACAGAAGACTTTGTGGTCAGGAGAGGAAAGATGACCAGAAGGAAGGTAAAGATGTTCAAAATAATGATTATGGGGGGAAGGCTGACTTGCTGCCATAGGAGGAGAAAGGGCCACGGGACAGGGGATGACAGACAAGGGTGAGAAGGGGTAGCGGTGACCAGGCCGGGGACCCAGGAGTGAACTGTCGGGGGAGGCTCCCGCCCTTATCAGGGACAGCAAAAGAAAGGAGGGATGTTTGAAATGGTGAGAATGGAACTGCACATCTCAGTCTCTCTCACAGGACACTAGGCCATTTGGTGCCATGTGGTGGGCGAGTGATGGGCTGGCATGTGGGCAGGGAAGTCCCTGGAAGTTATTTTAAGCTGAGCACCCGGAGGCGGGGTTCCCATAATCAGCCTTCATTCTACCTGGCTGGCATCACACCGGACCTGCCCCTCCTGGCAAGGCAGCCCGTTTTGAAGTAGAATCCTATCCCATTAAACATTTATCGGGTGCTTAGTATGGACAGCAACCCGCCGGCTCCAGGTGTCAACATGGCCGAGGCCTTGTTCCCAGTCTCGGGGAGCTGGGCATCTCCTTAGGGATGGTGACAGCTAAGCAGAGCCCTGACGCCAGGCAGAAGGAAGTAAGGGCTGGGAGGAATGACACTCTGCGGCTGGCACAGGTCGAGCAGAACCCCGACGTGGGAAGGTGTGCTGGGCTGGAGAAGGAGGAGAACCTAGGATGGTGGGCATCCAGGTGAAGGAGAAGGAGGGTCCTGAGAAGGGGACCCAGATGAGCCAAAGCTCAGGGACACTGAGCACCTGGGGAGGCAGGGCGCAAGAGTGACGCGGGAAAGGCTGGCCCACCAGGGGCTTTGGAGCAGAAACCAAGCAAAGGGCTCCTGGCATCTCCTCGGGGGGCTACTTTGGGGCTCCTTGGCAGCCATGTCCCTGGGATCCCAGGCTTCCAGGTAAGGGGCTCCCGCTGTCCGGCACACCTGCGTGTTGAAGCAGCTCGCCTGCCGGACCCGGGGCTTGCGAAGCGCGGTGTGGATGCCTGCGAGGCCGGCTTCCATCACAGTCCCCATCGTAATTGGCATTTCACATGCTGCCTGTGATCTCCTTCTGCTGTTAGCAGCTTGGAAATGTTCTGCCTGTGATTTCTTCATCTGGGCAGAACCACTTCCTCCCCTTCCCCCTCCCTGCTCCCTCCACTTTGCTCTTCTCCTAAATGAGAGCCCCAGACCAGGAGCTGTTCTCTCTCTCTCTCTCTCTCTTTTTTTTAAGCACAAGATAGTGATAAACAGATTTTCGAATACTCTAACAAAGAGAGGCATTATGTGGCACAAAGAAATGCTCTTAAAGCACTAAATAAAGCCTCACCTCTTGAATTCTAAATCTATCCCTCCCCCAGGAAAGTGCACTTGAATGATTTTTGGTGCATGTGCGTGGTGAACATTCTACTTGTTCATGGGGTACGAAGGGCTTTCAAGAAAACACAATGCTCCCGTTTTTGCATATGCCAAACATTTTCACCCAGGGCAAAATCGGTTGCTGTTTTAAACAAATTGATTTTTCTGGAGGATGCTGTACAATATTATTGCAGGCAAAGCCAGCCTGGGGCAAAATTGTGTGAGCTGTGTGAAGCTCGTCTTTGGTGCTCTCACCGATCCCGTCTCCTGTTCGGCGGCTGGCCTCCACTGGCACCTGTCCCATGCAGCCTGCTGAGCGCCGAGGGCTGGAGACCTGGCAGCCTGGAGAGGTGCAGTCAGCTCACACAACCAGATGTGCAACCTTGGGCAAGGTCCTATCCCCTCTTTAGGACACACCACGTGGTGGTATTGGACCAGGGGCACCAGTGTTTGGGGCCTTAGTCAGATCATATAACTGGATGAAGTAGGTCTGGGAGAAGTACTAGGGAATGGTGGGTACTGGAGCAGCACAAGAAACCCTGCCGTGACCAAGGCCGGAGGCCTCTGTGCTCCAGCTGATTGCTTCCATCAGGCAGCTCAAGCCCACTGTTGCTAGCATTTGCCATTTTTAAGAGACCTGAAAATTCTGAATTTTATGTGAAATTTTTGTATTTTAGAACAGTCTTCAGATCAAACATATCTCCAGGTCTCATTTGGCCTGCAGGTGGTCAGCTTGTGATCTCTGGACAAGATTATTTCTATGGCCCTTCTGGTGGGTAGTTGGTAAAAGATTAAGGCTCTGTTCTTTCCATCGCTCTTCTGAGTACTTTTTTGGTGGGGAGCAAATTCTCATATTCTATTGGGGATAGAATGCGGGGATGCTCCACCACTGAACTGTATCCCCAGCCATTGGTATTTTAAGACAGGGTCTTGCTAAGTCACCAAGGCTTGAACTTGCAATCCTTCTGCCGCAGCCTCCTAAGCAGCTGGTATTACACAGTGTGCTGCCATGCCCAGCTCTTTTGAGTCTTTTGACGGCAACCTCTTAAAGAGAGGAAGTCTGGAGAGTGACTCTCTACTAGTGGAGCCGGCAGGCTTGTGCTGGGCCTTTGGGGAGATGATTTGTAGCAAGAATTCTAACTGGCTCTGTCCTGCTTCCCCATCAGTTTGTACCATTCCTGGAAGCTTCTGGCCTGTCCACGTAGGAAGCCAGTATCTGTACAGTTGTGCTTCTAACCAAGTGAGTAAGGGCAATCAAATCTAGGTGCAAGGTGGGTCTCACCCCTGAATAATGCTTTACCATGATAATAGCTACCCGAGTCAGGTAGGGGACGCTTTGGTGGCCATGTGGTGGCGACTCTGTAGAGATCTGAGTTGTGAAGGAGGAGGGAAGTCTTTGTTCATATACTTGCACTCACCTGGAAGAGCAGGATTTTGCCTTCCTTCCCCAAACAGGTTGCTGTAGATTTCATCTTGAATGTCCCCTGAAGGCCCATGTGTTTGACACCTGGTTTCTGAGACTAGCACTATTGAGGGATGGTGGAACCTTTGAGAGATAAGGCCTTGTGGGTAGTCCTTAGGCCCTTGGGGCAGGCCCATGGGGGGAGGGGACAGTTCTGTTCTATCACATGTTCCCCCCATGATGTGCTATCTCACCACAGGCCCTATGCAACAAGGTCAGCTGATCATGGACTGAAACCTCCCGAACTGTGAGCCAAAATAAACCTTTGATCTTTATAAGTTGGTTATCTTAGTTACTTTTGTTATAGCGATAGAAAACTGACAAATCTACACGTAAATCTTTTACTATACTACCCCAAACTAACCTTCTTGATTCAGTATGTGAGCACTGGGAAAAATTTGTCCCTGTCCAAAGCCTTTTTTATGATCCATAGTGAAGGCAAATAGTTGTCAGATATATTGACTTTCACAACAAAATACCAGCTTTGTCCTATCTGCAGGGCTGATAACTAAAATATATGAGTCTTATAAACATTCTCATATTTGCTGGTATTCAGTAATAATGCAATTGCTTTTTAGTTCCAGACAAAAGCTTAGTTGAAATAACTGATGAATGTTAAGTGAGATCAAAGTGTATGCCAATCATTTATTGCTTAATGTTTATTAAATTCTCTTCTTGACTCTTGCTGGCTGTTCAGAAAGCTATATTCCTGGACCACATTTACTTCATTCCCTGCAGAAATATCTTTACTGAGTCATGTTGTTATCTTGCCCATGACTTTTATGAAGGCCATTTTAAGAATCAGCCAAATGAAGAACACTTCTACATTTTCTCTAAAAACTGTTGTGGAAGATATTGTCCATTATGTTGCTCAATGTTCCTGATACAATGATCCATATTATAAATTCCTCTTAGAATTTAATACCAGGAAAATGTTTGCTTCTCTTGGTAAAATGGAATGCTCCCTCTTTAGCGATCATGAAACTTTGAGAGCTCAGGATGCGCCATCTCCTCTTTCACCTTGGCTGCCAGGAATCTTAAAGCCGGCCCGAATGCTGGTGATGTAATTGGGCATTCCTAAATATGGAGCACAAATATCTTCCTGATTCATTTTCTTGGTCTTGACTTGCTGTTTTTCTACATGTGTGTTTTATTATATGTTTGTTAAAATAGTTTGGGAAGTAAATAGCATAGAGTGTGCCATTTTATTATTGTTTTAAAGTTAATTCATTTGTATCTGTTTAATTTTCTCAGCTGGAATTATAATTTCTTCTTAAAAATCTCTCAGTTGTACTTAACACAGAGCTCTATAGCCAGTTAGCACTCAATAAATACTTGCTAATTTGTTCACTTCACCATTGACTAATGGCTCATTCCCCAGACATTGAAAGAAGGAAAAAACCTAAATCGTGTGAAGAATGAAAGTTTATCCATAATATGAAGTGAGAGAAGGAACAGTTTTCATGTATATCTTCCTCCTCTGTAAATGATTAGGGCGTCTGACACGGAAAGTGGAAATGTGGGGGATTCAACCACGTCCTGGACTCCAGTTGGATCTCCTAAGTTTCGAGGACATGTCCAGACCAGACAATGGCTTGTGCTTGTTTTCAGATTTTCTGTAATTGCAAGATGCACTGAGTATTTATTTTGGGGAAGGTGGAGGTGATAGGGAATCATCCAGTCTGGGGGTTGCATTGAAAAGAAAACCAACTGCAGGGCCACAGTTTACAAAATGGCCCCATGACCTCACCACTAAGGCAGCCTCTTCCCCAGAGTTGCTCAGTTTTGTGCAACGGGGTGACGGGGCTACAGAATGGTGATAATGCAGAACTAAGCACTGGCCTACTTGATGGCACATGTAGGAAGCTCTGTCGCTCTCCACCTTCCAGCTTTTGGACTCCTCAGTCCAACCCCTCCATGTTCTTGCCCACAGTCATGACCTGGCCAGACTGAGGTGTGGTAGAGCTCACACAGGGATGCAGAAGTACATACCTGCTAGCAGCTGGGAATTTTGACAAGGTGGCTTTGATTAAATTGGCAATCAACTGAGTCTGGCTCCCTCAGAGTGAACAGTCTGCATTGCCAAGGGAGGAATGACATGTTTCTTGACGATGTGTCTGTTGATGTGCATTTAACTAAATTGTTTACTGACCCTCTGGGGTAATGGAAATCCTCTGTAGCTAGCACATCCCCTCATCTGTAGTAGCCATCTTATACCCTGTGCACACTACTGACACACCAGGCAACCGTATCTATGTGCTTTGACTGTTTTAGTCATAATATTCTTGGGGAAATAGCAAATCCTGGTCACAATTTATTTTTGAAGTGTGTTTAGTAATGTGGCATGCATCTGTGAAACGTTACTTAATCCTGGATATTCTCTGTGCATAATTATATTTTAATTTGCACATGATTGCTGACTCTTATGTCACTTAAACAATCAGGGTGCACCAAATGACTGGCTGTTGTCTTATAACATTTTGCTTTCCCCTTTGGAACTGTTGGAAAGAGACCATCACATCCCACGACCATCTGCAATATCGCATGTGTATTGCTGAATATTGAATAGATATTATGACTATTGGATTTGGCACTACTTCTGTGGTCATATTTCTATGTATTTTTTCATTGCCGACTGAAAAGAAAATGAAAAGGAGGAAATGATTAAAAAGTATTTTGGGGCTTTGCAGAATGGCCTTTGCATTTCTAGATCCTTCTCTCACCATCGTTTATTTTGTTTTCGCCTTCTATAAAAATAGCAGTAATGTCTTACTTTCGTATAATATGCATATTTTAAAGGCATTTTCCAATAAAAAAATCTATGTTTGGTCCTCACATGGATCCTGTGAGGTGGCTGGGCAGGCCACTGTCCATATGAGAAAGCAGGGTCTGAGAGTCGGTGACTTGTGGACCCAAGAGTCACTGTCACTCATGTGTCCCCTCAGTAGAGCTGCCTGCTAGCCAGAGGCTGGTGGCCTGGGGGATAACTCCTATCACAGCTTAGAGAAGCAGGGAATGTGACTCCCGGCTGTCAGAATGGCTATGGAGATGGGCATGAGAGGCCAACACCTATCTCAAAAGAGAGCCATTTACAGGTGTGGGCCTGGAACATGCACCAGCCTCTCATGGGCCCCTGGTGCATCCTCACCTTCTAGAAATAGAAGAAACCTCTTAGACTCTTTCCCTCAGCTCTCGCCCTATCACAAAGTTCTGTTCATGTTTTTTCCAGGCTTTTCAAAACCACCCCTTGCCCCTCTTTCCAATTGTCATTGGCCCCTTTCCCACTCCTCCTTTCTGACAGGCTATTACCACATGGGAGCCAGTCTCCAGGTCTGTTCCCCTCAACCCCAGGCCAGCTGCCAACCTCGGTCCTTCCTCTGCAGCATGACAGGAGCAGGGTAGACTGTGGACTGTGCCACTCATCTGCTGAACCACCACAGAGACTCTTCACTGCTTAGAAAAACTCTGAGCGATTTCATGCCCCGGCCTCCAGCTGCGTCTGTAGCCAAAGTCCCTGCGACTCCTGCACCTAATCTTGAGTGTCGGTGATACCCAGAGCTGCCTGCAGTTTCCTGCTTTCAAGTCTGCCGCCCCTAGCTTTGCAACACTATCCCCCCACACAAACACCTGCACACACGTGTGTGCACACGATGCTGATTGGCTTTTCACACACATTGCCCTCTCCTGTGGATTAGGAGCAAGGCAGTGGAGGCAGCTTCTTTGAGATTTAGGCCACAGGCCCCCCTGCTCTGATTGCCCTCTCTCCCTCTGGGCTAAGGGAGAGGCTCCTTTCCTTGGGGCCAGAGCATTCTTGACAGTTGACATAGCCCTGGATTTGGATTATTTCATCTGCTTTCTGTCTCCTCTGATTATGACCTACTTGATAGCAGAGACAGGGCTTTATTAATCTTCATAGCATTAGCTTAACAGTTCCTAATACATATTAGGTTCTCAATAAATGTCTCTTGAGAGGAAGTGAATTGAGCATGAAAATTCCATTTTCTCCCTGCAGTGATGGACTCCAGCACCTTGGATAGCTCATTTCTTGAACCTGGGCTCTGAGGCCTTCCTCCTCAATAACTGACTAACACATCTTCCCTCTTGGTTTAATTCAAAGTATTCTCAGCACAACCCCGGAGCCTTCAGAAAGCCATTTTGAACCTGGCTTCAGGAGCAAAGGGCTACATTAGTGGAAAGTAGTTTTTTATTTCACTGTTGGAGTTGAGAAAGATTTTCTTTTTTTAATTCTAGCCCAGAGACAAAATATCTGCCATGACCGAGCGGCCTCCTGTTCCTAACCTGGGGGTAAAAGCTCCCTGGCTTCAGTGTGACTTCCTACCCCATGGTAACACCTCCCCACGAAAGACGGAGTTGCTGTTGAGCATGCCCACCCTTCGGTTAGCGGCCTCCCTGCGGAGGACATGTAGGAGCGTTTATTTTGTGTTTTCACCTGGAGGCTTCTCCCGGTCAACTTATTTATGCTTATCTTGTAGACAATGCAAAGAAAACCAGCAAAATGACATGCATTCTCCCTCCCCATCTCTCTCTCTCTCTCTCTCTCTCTCTCTCTCTCTCTCTCTCTCTCTCTCTCTCTGGCTGCCAGAGCCAGAAGCTTAGAATTAGCCTTGTAGTTGAGACCTGTGTTACATAAGACCTCAAAGCATGGGCTTTGTGTATTGATCTCATTTCCAAAAGCATCATTTTCCCTACTTTATCTTCATTTGGCTGATTTCCCCAACATTTGTGGATTTTATTTCCCTCTATTGTATAAATGTGTCAGCTGCTTTGATTTCTTTTGTCATCAGGGTAAGATAACAATACACAAATACACATCACAATAATAACATGTAAAAGTTATATTAATTAAAACACACTCAAGTTAGAAAACAGTGTGATGTGGAGATTCTGCACCTGACTCTGTAGTCTCCCCTTTTCCAGCTCTACCTAGGTCACGTGTGCGACTCACACAAGCCACCTCAGCTTGATGGGGCGGAGGATGAGTCCTTCCGCTGCAGGAACCTAACTGCTTGTCTTCTGGTTAGGGTACTTATGGTGATTTCAACCTCGTCCTCCCACCGTGGTGATCCCAGCAGTTACAACACACGCTGATAGGGGAAGTGGGCGGAATGGTTAATGTCTAATGCGGAGCCTTCGAGGGACCTCGGAGAGCTTTGTCTTGTGCAGGAGAGAAAATCATACAATTTCAGACCCCTGTGAGCCCCGGAGGATCCAAGGGGAAGGCGGAAACTGGACCTGGGTCCTTCCACATAGTGAAGAGCCACTAAGTACAGACCCTTGGTAAAGTCCTTTGAAGTAGGCAGGGCAAAGGAATCCCTTAGAACCAGGGTTCTCAATTAGATGGGGAGGCACACTTGAGATCAAATACTGCCTCCTGGGCAGATGCCCAAATATTTGTGAGTCTTGTTGTTCATACAGCTCACAGAGAACATTCCAGAAGGGTGCCTGGAACATACAGGAAGGGATAGGTTTTCCTGGAGCGGGAAGAAGGCGGCCTGAAGACCAGGGATCTCCTGTTCCATGCCGCAAGACTTTACTGAGCTTGGGCCGAGTTCAGGGTCAAATCTTCAGGCTCTCTCTTTGAAGATTACCTCTGGAATTACCTACTTTCCCACATCGCCTCCCAAATATGCAAAGAGCTTCATTCGCCTGTTTTTTTTTTTTCCTCAGTCAACAAATATTGACTGAGTATATGCCACCTGCCAGCACTGTTCCAGCCCCTGGGGACGTAGCAGTGATGAGGAAAAGTCCTTGTGATCATGGTGAGCTCCGTTCTTGTCAGGTCCTCTGGGGGGAAACGGGCAAGGTGAGGGGTCCAGGGTTAAATTCAATGAGGGTGGAAGGCTCCTCAAGAGGGCGTTTAAGCAGAGGTCGAAAAGGGAGCTGCGTCAATACCTAGAAAGGCAAGTTCCCAGGGTGGGAGTGAACTGTGGGCCAGCATGGAACACACCCGAGCCCCCAGGTGAAGTTGGGATGTGACCTGGGACGAGATCATGGAAGGTCTTACAGGTCCCTCATGAGGTCCTTCCTTGTATGAGCTGGAAAGCAGCTGGGCACTTTGAGTACAGTGTCATGATCCGGCTTGGGATTTAAAAGAGCCCCTCTGGCTGCTCCCCAGGGACCAGACCCCCGGGAGGCCAAGGTTTCGGGAGAGATGACGGTGGCTCTGAGCAGGGAGGTGCGGTTGAGCTGCAGGAGTGATCCACTTTGAGGATCAAGTTGGTAGAATTTTCTGAAAGATTAGAGGTGGGCGTTGAGAGAAACAGAGAAGCCAAGAAAGATTCCATTCTTGGTTTGAACATCATGGAGAGGATATTTCATTGACAAAACTCTGTGTTCTCCTAAGAAAGAATAAGACAAGCAAAATCAGAAAACTGATGATTTTTTTTTGTTGGGGGTGGGGTACCAGGGATTGAACTCAGGGGCACTCAACCACTGAGCCACACCCCCAGCCCTATTTTGTATTTTATTTAGAGACAGGGTCTCCCTGAGTTGTTTAGCATCTTGCTGTTGCTGAGGCTGGCTTTGAACTTACGATCCTCCTGCCTCCACCTTCTGAGCCGCTGGGATTACAGGTGTAAGCCACTGTGCCCGGCCCTTGATAATGTTGATTCTTTTCTTTGGAAAAAAAAATATATTCTAGATGCAAATAAGTAGGGATTGTTTAGTTAAATTATTCCATGGGCATAATTAAGCTCTGTAGGAAGGTGATTTGTTGTAATTTGGGCCTGGTGACCATGCATTTCTCAGAGTCACCCAATTGATCAGGGAAGGGATCCTGCTAAGATGAGGAAGATGGTTAGTGACGCTCTAGTCTCTGCTGGGAGGATTTGCTCCCCTGCTTCCCCTCCCCAGCATTCTGGTGTATGGGCCTTGGTGACCTCCATCTCACTAGGCTCAGTACCAATTTGACCCCTTCCCTGCACCCCCTCTGCTGGGGTCTGGATCAGCATTTGGCTGGATACTTTAATACTGAGGCTTGCCCTGAAACCATGTGCTCCAGAGACTGTTAACCAGACAGCCATATGAAGGAGAGTTGATCTAAGTGGGTTTGCTGGTCCTGCAAATGTGAATGAGAGAGAGAGCTAGCCATTTTCCCCAGGAAGGGGACTGGCTACTGCAAGTCATGCAGGAAGGGATGTCCACTGCAAGTCATGCAGAAAGGGTCCCTTGTACCCCACCCAAGATGGTCACAATTGGTTATTATTAGTGATAAACCTTTTGTAATATATTCTCCTGACCAGCTGAACAAGAGCCAATTCATGAGGCATCTCCTCCAACAGGATTCTGCATAAAAGGAAGAGTCTTCTTGCTGTTCCTACCTCATCCTGTGTCTTGGCACCAGAGCACTAGGGACATTACCAGAAGGTCTGCAGTCTCTGCTCCACAGAGCCTGACTCGCAGGGACTGACTGCTTGAGCTGGGTTTCTGCACAGAGGAGCAATGAGGGGCTCATATGCAGCCTGACAGGTAATGGAGAAACCTGGAAACTCCACAAGGCCCTTCCACAGTTCTCTAGAGGTGGGGGTGGGGGAAGAGGCTTGTCACCTCGGGAGACTGTTGCTCACCTTCCCCTCATTATACTCAGCATCTCCTCTGCAGAGCAGGTCTGGTGATGACCATGACGCCACATGTACAGATAAGAAGTCTGAGCCAAGAAATCTAATCCAAAGTCACAGCTGAGACAAGCTTCAGACAATGAAAAGGATCCCAGGAGACATTGGATTTGACATTTCCCCTTAGTGGAAGATTTCTTCTTGAAGTTACAGAGCAGTTCATCTAACACTTAATTATTCAGGCACCGATTAGCTGATACCTGGATTATTTTGGTCCATAAAGGTGAAGCTATTGTGAAAATATAAACATATTTCCTCTCACTTGTTTTCTCTCAGGCATGATCAATCAGGCTGTGGATTACCCAGGACTTCTCTGTTTTCCTTTTGCTTTTCTCTCTCTTGTGATGATTTTATTCCAAAGCCTTCCCTGCCTCCATGACAGAGTGAATATGAGTAGGAAGAAGATTTTATGTATTTGTGAGTTAGAAATATGATTAGGTTGGGAAAAACTAGTGGTTTAAAAAAGGATATTGAATTCTCTTTAAGTTTTAATTATCCATGTTATCTCTACTTTATTATTATGGATCCCTGAATGTCGGCCATAATGGCTATACAGATGACAACGGCACCTCATAATAACAATGTCTGCTCTGCAATCGTCTTCCAGCATGCTATTTATCAGGGATGCTGCAGAGTAACAAAAATAAGCAAATGAAAATCCCAGAGCACCATCTTGAATTCTCAATCATCTTTTATTATTCTTGCTTTCTTAAGTATCAGATTCATATGGAGTAAATCTGTTCTTCCTTACAAATTTTCAGAATCAAATCTCTAAAGGCCATGATGGAACTAAACTATAACTCTCTTCATTATTGGTATAGATGGAATTAGTTTTAAATCATACCCAATGCATGTTAGTTGGGGAGGTAGCTGAAAGAACTCACTTTGGGGAAGTCTGACATCTTATGATTGTTTCCAAACTTTGACCTGAGGCATCAGGTAAACACATGGCATGGGACCTAAAACCACCAAACATAGCTTTGTTGAAGCTCATGAGGCTCAGGGTCCAGAGACGCTACTTCAGAGATTCACATAGCAGAGAGCACTGTGGGTCCAAGAGCTGAGAGCCAGGCTCTGGTGAGAACTCTGCACAGAGGGAGTAAGAAATCAGGCAGAAGATGGAGTAGTCATTGCCTGGGAATCCTACTCATGGGTAATTCAAAATGGAGTCTGGGGACATCTCTTTAGTCTTAGAAGAGTGTCGAGGCCAAGCAGGAGGATCAGGCAGTCAGCAAAGAGTCAAAGGGGCCTGGGAAAGAGAACAGGGCTCTCAGGGATGCACCGTAACTCAGGTGCAGCTGGGCGTACCACGCATGTGTGTACTTCAAACCCAGTCACCATCTGTACATGTTGGCTGCTACTGTTGTCACCACTACTGTTGTCACCACTACTGTTACATGACTGTCCTTGGAATGCCAGATCCTGCTTCTGACAACAGAGGGGGTGGTGGTTAATACTGGACACCATCATCTCAGCTCTGCAAGATACCCAGTGCCAAGCCACCTGCCACAGGAGAGGCTGGTTAGAGGCTGTTTTGCACGTCTTTGGAGTAATCTAGTAATTTTGGAATTAGAATAAGGATGATCCATCAGACAGAGGGAATAATAATAATAGTGATAGTTTGGATAGAGAGGAAAAGGGGAGTAGGCTGGCACCCATGCTATGGCCTGACAGTTGTCTAAGGAGGTAACTCTGGAGCAATAACATGCAATAAATAGCTCTCAAAAACTGAGCATGCATGATTTCTGTGTGGGGACACATAAATCCTCTTAGATTGAAATTGATTTGTTTGTATTTCTAAAATAAACACTCAGGAATCCAAACGTGGATAATGTGAACGCTCTTCTTGGTAATCTATGGGTCTCTGAGGACTGCAGTGATCCAAAATGAATCTGATCTATCATCTGACTGACAGTCTTCAGAGCAGGCGGGACACAGAGGCACGGATCCTGGCACGGTTGCTGAGGACTCCTGTAATTAATCCAGTTTCTATAGAGTTAATTCAGTCTGAAGCACACATTTCCAATTCCATCTGTATTGGTATGCCTGAATTTGGGGGAGTTTTTATTAAAAATTCCGAAATCAGTGCAATACAAGAGAATTACCTCCTTGCCACTCCATATCTCTTGCCAAGTGCTTGATAAAATGTGTCCTACAAATGTAGATATGGGGTCTTGATAAGAAAACTCACTCTTGCTGAATATTGGAATGATCTGGCCGAGGTTGCAGGCAAATGTTAAAAACCAGGACAAATTTCCACTAGAGAATGTTCAAACTTCTAGAGATTATCCCTCACCCTGGGGCAAAGTTTAAAGGGAAAAAATCAGAGGCCCTTCAGCTTGCTCGCTTACTGGTGAAGGTATTCGAGGTAGAACTACCTGAGCTGCTCAAGCCAAATACGTCCAGGTACGTCCAGCTTTGCTCAAGGCTACTACGTCCAGGCCGGCCTCTGAGTCAGACCCAAGAGCGGAATCTGCTTTAGGATGACCCTCCCACATACTTTCCAACTTCAGAGAGTTGTGAGGATGGCTTTTTTTCCAGGATACATTTTATTACTTTCTTGCAAACTCGGGCTCCTCTTCTTGCTGCCCACAGCCAGTCTCACTGTCACCTCCAAAGGTGGAAGAGGGGCTGGATAGGATATTGGAGCAAGGCCATCTGCCACTGCGGAGGCTGGGAAAACGCAGAACCACCATGACAACCTCTTTTGAGTTTGTTTTGAGCAGTTTGGTAATTACGTAGCACTGTATACAATTATAACTTGTCATAAAAAAGCAGTAGTTTATCCAAAAAGGACATCAGTTAGGAAGCAGAAACTTGGGACTGACATCTATCACTTATTGTGGTATGAGTCTAGAAATGTCGCCCCCAAAACTCCTGTGTTAGGAAATGCAGCAATATTCAGAAGTGAAAAGATCGGATGAGGAGAGCTGTAACCTCTTGATGAATTAACCCTCCTCTAAGCTGGTCAGGTGTTTTGGTCCCAGCAATGAAGAGCTGCCTCGCACAGTGCTGTAGTGGAGGTAGGTCCTTATCCATCCTGTTCCTCAGTTTCCACACTGTAACTTTGGATGATGGAGACGGGGAAGTCTAAAGGGCCGGAGTGACACCCTTCCAAGTTCACTATTTCAAGCCCACTTGTCCCGTGCCATGCTGCCATTTACTAAGTCCAACCAACACCACGTTTTCACTCCCTGACTTACATTTCCTCCGTGCGTTCCATTTTTCACACACACTCGAGTTATTGAGATAAACCACTTACCTGAGAGAGTCAGAGGATCATTTAGCCAAGAAAACAAAACGCACAAGGAGATGAAGGCCCATCAGCAGGACGGATGGCTTCACCCACCAGGCGGACAGACCCGCAGGTGAGACCGAGGGCAGGCTGATGGGGGAGCAGGATAAGAGGCAGCGCGCGCCAGGCTGGATGGATGAGCCCGCGACAGGCAGAGTGAGTGCTCGCCAGCGCCGGCATCAGCTCCCACGCAGAGGCCATCCTTCAAGGGAACCGAGACGCCCGGACGTGTAGCTCTGTCTCTGATAGAAACCTCGAGCAGTTTTCAAAATCAAAGCAAAAAAAAATGATAAGCACTGAGTGCTCCTAGGGGGAGTCACAGGGCAGGTGTATGAGCTTCCTTCATTGTCAGGATGACCTGGGGGCTTTGCTTAGCCTTCTTATATGGGGCTCTAGGAACGGGAACAGCAGGTCGGGAAGGTCCACTCGATGGTAAGTGCCAGTGTGGGGTTGAGCTGGGGCAATCTGACGCCCCCCACCCCCCACTGCCCCATGCTGCAGCCAGAGCCCCTCTGGTCTATGGTTCCTCTCCTCCACCTTCCTCTTCTCGTCCCCTCCTCCTCCATTCTGGGGCAAAATCCCTGCAGAGGAGCAGAAGAAAGTGTGGCCCACTCTCCTCGGCACCTCCCTTCGCCTTCCCTTTCTGGCCCGGAGTTTCATTTATAACACCGAATGTACACTGCGGCCATCCATCCACCACTTCCCTGATTTTTATGGCATTTGTGATTAAATCAACTCAGAGGCTGTGAGAAGTTTGGTAATTAAATAATTTAGGTAACAGAATATTTAATTAATTGTAATTACGTATGCCATCTTGAAAGCCATTTCAATTTTAATTTTAGCACAAGTTGGAGTGTACAAACAGGTCCTTTCTTTGCCACCAGAACTTTCCTTCTCCCCCACCACTCCTCAGCCCTTTGAGCCTCACCCCCTTCGTGCAAGCGCAGGGTGCCACAGTGGCCCGCACACCTTGGCTCTGCGTGCTACGGGGCGGGGGAAGCAGAACAACCAAGGACAACCTCGGCCTGAGAGATGCCTGTGGTCCACAAACCCAGAAAACCCGGGAGAGACTAAGAGCCACACAGACGGGGACTCAGGTGGCGTGCACTGGGGAGGACGGCGGTGGGTCTCAGCGGCGACGTGTGTGGCGCTTGTATTGATGAAGAGAAATGGAGCGAGTTCCTGGGAAGAGCAGGTGTGGGTTATAAGGAGTGACCTGAGCGGCTTCTCTTTATCCCCCTCTTTATTGATTCATTTGCTCAACAAAAACTTTTGAGCACCTATTGGGTGCCAGGAGGTGCCCACTAAAATGTCGGTTCTGGGCCCTCTGAGCTTGGAGAGGACAGCAGAGCGGGGTCCTGCTCTTCAGGTGCTTGAACAGGCCCAGCTGCCTGCTTCTGTCTCACCTGAGTGACGCAGAACCTGCCCACAGGAAGGGGGCTCAGATGCCAGCTTCACCAGCCCCTCGGTCACTCGCCCAGCCTGATCCTCCCGTTGGGCGCGGAGTTCCAGAGCTCTGGTGGGTTCCCTGTGGCTCCTCTGTCTGTCATGCTAGGACCCGAAGTCGCCTCTTGGTCAGCCTGAGACTAATCTCCAAGCTGGGCTCTGAGCGAGCTCCGGGGAATCTGTATTTTCAAGCTTCCTTTGCTATCGGAAGTCCAAACTTCAGGAGGTACTCTAGTTTCACTCTGAAAGGGGCCCTGAGCAGCGGCTATTCCCACTCTACCTTGTGTTTCCCTTACTTATTCATTTGTTCAATGAACACATGTCAAACAGCTTCTGTGTGTCAGGCACTGAGTGTAAGCAGATGTGTGATTTTGTTCTCAGCACCCCCGTTATTGATAAATGGAGTTTACTAGACATAATATTATGACTCAGGGTGAGCTCAGTTTTATAATGTAGGAAGACAGAGGGTGTGTCTAAGTCTGGGGACCTGAACCAAGTCTTGAGATGAGTAATAAGTCATTTTTATAAAGCAGAGGAGACAAGGTCTCACCAAGTTACTAAAGTTCTCACTAAATTGCTGAGGCTGGCCTCCAACTGGTGATCCTCCTGCCTCAGCCTCCTGAGTTGCTGTAATTACACTATGCCCAGTGACTATTTGATCCTTTTAGGAAAGGTCTATAATCTCCTCATATGGGAAGGCGGCATTGTAGAGTGAGAAAGTTCTAACTAATCATGAGAAGTTCTGGATTTGCACTCTGGACATCTGACGCTCTTGGGTTGAATTCTATCCTCGCCATGTGCTAGGACCATGGGGGTGCCATCACTCATTTCCCAACTCATCTTTGTCACCTGTAAACAGGAACAATAAGACTTCCCAGGCAGTGCCGTCTTGGGACTAAATGAGATGAGGCTTACAGGGATAAAGAGGCACTTAACAGAGGTGAATGCCAACATCACTCTGGTTGTCAGTGCGCACGCTGCCTGTGGACTGTGGGTGTTCCCAGGTAGTAGAGCTGCCAGGTCTCCGCAGAGGGCTGTCATTCAGCCTTGTCCTGACCCCATGAAGCCCAGGTTCCGAGGAGAGTGGAAGAATCTGACACTGAAATGAGTTTGTGTAAGAGCAGGAGTGACCTCAGAATCCTGCCGGTGTCCCACGCCATCACACGCCGAGGTCCCAGAGGCGTCAGTTTTCGGCAGCGGGGGCCAGGTGAGCCCTGGGAGGGGCCCGCTCTGCTCACACCATCCCGGTGATGAGATTGAGGAGCGGTTGGCGAAGCTGCTTTTTATTGGTTTGCAAAGTTTTGACCAAGTGGAGCCGGTCGCTCTCTTGAAGCTGAAGAGGAGAGCCTGCCCCTAACAAGCCAGTCTGCAAGAGCCCGGGGGGCGCTGTCCTTGGAGGTCCAGGCTAAGATCACCAGGGAGCTCAGGTTCCCTCTCAGTGTCCTCTGGGACACTTGCATGGTACTCACCCCCCCCCACCCCCATTTCCTTCAGTGAGAATTGTGTTCATGAAGAATTGCGTTTTGATATTGTTATCAAAGTGATACAGGCCTCCTGATGTTTCTAGACTTCAACGTGACTTGACAATTTTATTTTACTCAAAAAGCATTATATGTTTTTAGAATACGTAGAACAGTGCAGAGATAGGAAAAGAAAGAGTCCATCCTCTGATCCCTCTACTTCACCCAGGTGAGATAGCCCATGTCCACAGTTTAGGGTGTGGGTCCTCCCCTGGCTTTCTCTATGCTCCCTCAGAGAAACATTCACATGTTCACACACACACACAAACATGAACACACCCACCCACCACCACACCCACCATCACACTTGTGTGAGTTGGCAAGTGAGATTATTCCCACACGTTACCCTGCAATTTGCCCCCAGTCTGTAGATGTGTAGGCGTAACCCACTTCAAATAACCACATCATGTCCGTTGTAAAGACGTGTCTCCAAATCATGTCTGTCTACATTACTTCTTCTTTTTATACTAACAAATAATAGTGGGAGAAATATTCTTATGTGTTTCGTGTGTGTGCGCGCGCGCGTGCACAGACCTGTATACACCTACGTACACTTCTTCACTAAGGTCTCATAATAAGGGTTTGCTGATCAGACTTCTGAATTTTTAATTTTACACGGATTTTATGTCATGTTCCATAAAGACTGCACCATCGATATCGGAAGACACCCTTTGTTCCCATTCCCAGTTGTGGGTAGCACTGGTCTTTTAATCAGATGAACCAGGAATTAGCTCTTCTCCTCGCCCGACCCCTGCTCTCTAGCACGGCCTGATGACCACTGTCTGGGTGCCAATGGGCGGTGCAGAGGGCAGGCCCGCCCACTCCTTGGTGGTGAGAGTTCAGCCCGTTCTCTGCTGAGTGTCTAGCTTACCTTGTTTGGCCGGCAGAACTCAGCTGAGTTCTCAGGTAGTTTTAGGAGCACAAGTAAACTTGGTGTGCAATGGCCCTGACAGCTGTAAAAGGCTGTGTTGTATTCATTAATGAAGGCCTGACGGTGAAGTTCCGAGGTAGGAAGGGGACTCCCCGAAACACCTGAGAGGCATATGTGAAACAGGGGCCCAAATCCTCCTCATCTGCCCAACCTTCCTATTTGCCAAAGATGAGAGAGAGAGAAAAGAGAAAGGGAGAGAGGGAGGGAGAGAGACTCGTCTGGCCCTGGCGGGTTGTGGGCTCACAGGAAGCACGTGCAGGACTAACCCCAGGCCTTCCGGTGGCAACTGCTTCCTAGTCATTATCAAATAACAAGCAGCGTGATCGTCTTCAACTTGTCATTTGCTACTGATAGACACTTCCTCAATGAACTACAATGTCTTTCTTTTGTTTTTTGATACTGGAGACCAAACCCAGGGTCTACAACTCTACCACTGAGTTGTATCCCCTGCCCTTTCTGTTTTTCATTTGAGACAGGGTTTTGCCCAGTTGCTGAGGCTGGCCTTGAACCTGTGATCCTCCTGCCAAATTAGAGGCGTGTGCTGCCACACCTAGCTAATAAACCACAATTTCAGGAAAGTTTTCTTTTAAATGGGCTTTATTGGTCTGCAGTCTCTAGGGAAAGGACCAGACTCCCTCTTTTCTGCAGGTCCTAAGAAAAGGCTCCTCTCTCTAAAGCCGAATGGGAACTTGCTGCTCTTCAGATCTGTCCTCCGACTCCTGAGCATGAAAGCAACCTTTTACCTCTGATCTTTTCTGAGACATGCAGGCCCTAGACTCTGCCAGATGAAAGGGCCGTGTTCCCAGACTTGGGCATGCAGCTCAGCAGCTGTGGTAAGGCCTCCAAGCCCCGGAGAGTTCTGTGTGCCCTCAGGGGTGGCCTGGGCCACCAGGGAGTCCCTCTTCAGGGTTCGGCACCTGTCTGAGGTCCAGCCTGCAGGACTAAGGCTAACTTATTAGCACAAAGAGGAACCACGCCTCATTCTGGTCACGTTTGTTTTTTATAGGTATTGTGTATGGCTTTTTCTTCACTCACCCTACCAATCTGCCCTGTTCTCACTGAGGACACCCAAGGATCAAAGTGACCCCCAAGCACCCCAAGGCTGTTTGTTATCATTCTGTTCTTTCCTCTAACCTTATTTCCAACCTGGGAAACTCTGGGTCTCCCAATCTCTCCTTGGCCTTTTGATGAAGTGCTGGTGTTGGTCTTCCATTGCTGACCCTGAGTCTCCCCAGGCCCCTGGTACCTGCCTCGCGCCACGCCTCTGACCCTCGGTGCCCAGCCCCACCCTGGAGACGGCAGAGGCTTGGCTAGGACAGTCCCGCCTGTCCCCACACTCTCTCACCGCCATCTCCACAGCAGCGTAAAGGACACTGACCCAGTCACTAGCGGCCAGCCCCTGCGGCCCTTCCCTCCGTATTTCCACATGTCCTGTGCCCGTGACGTGCGGAAAGCACACCACATCAGCTCGACATCCCCTCCTGCTCCTGGGAGCCTGGTTTAGAGCTGTGAGCCTGTTGTCATTCCAGTGATTAGAAAAATCTGACACAACCCAGTTCCCTGGGGCCATCTGTCATAGAAACATCTCAGCCTGGAACCGCCGGACGTCATCAGTGTCCCGGTCCCACTGACCCTATGTTAAAGCCACGGGTGACACGAGCCGTGCTGGGGAAGGAGAGGTGCTGTCACTGCAGGCAGTAGGCCCTACGCAGGCCCCAGGGAGCCCGAGGGTGCTGTGGAGAATCCCATCTGACCCACTGCAGCAGGGCGATACGCTCCGGTCCCGATAGGATCAAACTCTCAGAGCCCAGGATAAAATTAAATTCCAGAGAAAACGAGATTTCTTTTGTTTTGTACCGAGTCCCGTGGACAAGCGTTCTTCACCACTTGACCTTGGTGGCTGCGGGAAACCCCCAGGCAGCCCAGGGGGATCTGATAGACAAATTGAATGAATCGGTGGTTCCTTCATTTTGCTGCGTGGCACCACCCTGGGGACAATGGACTCCTCTTTCTGTCCCCTCCACAGGGCCAAACTGAAAACGACTGTGGAGGACGTTGTCCCTAGCACCCTCCGACCCTCCCTGCAGCTCTTCCCTCACCCCCGTGTCGATCCCGGTGGCTGCCACCAACCAGCTCCAAAGCCAGGGTCCCGGGATCTCTCCAGCCCAGCTACAGCCCACTCCTCTGAGTTCTCTGCCCAGAATTATGAAGTCAGAATCTCTGCCATGGCTTCCAAAGAAATAGCCCTTTCACCTCCCTTCCACACATTTCTATTCCTTTTTCTGTATTTTTAAATTTGTTCTTTTTAGTTATGCATGACAGTAGAATGTATTTGACATACCAACATGGAGTATGACTTCCCATTCTTGCGGTTGTACGTGATGTGGAGTTTCACTGGTCGTGTAACCCTACATGAACACAGGAAAGTGATGTCTGATTCATTCTACTGTCTTTCCTATTCCCCTCCCCACTTCACTTCATTCCCCTTTGTCTAATTCAGTGAACTCCTATTTGCTCCCCTATTACTGTGTGTTAGCATCCGCATATCAGAGAGGACATTTGGCTTTTCATTTTGGGGGGATTGGCTTATTTTACTGAGCATGATATTCTCTAGTTCCATCCATCCACTGGCAAATGCCATAATTTCATTCTTCTTTATGGCTGAGTAATATTCTATTGTGTATATATACCACATTTTCTTTACCCACTCATCTGTTAAAGAGCAGATGGTCCCATAGCTTAGCTATTGTGAATTCAACTGCTATAAACATTGATGTGGTTGTGTCACTATAGTATGCTGAATTTAAGTCTTTGGGGTATATGCTAAGGAGTAGGATAATTAGGTCAAATGATGGTTCCATTCCTAGTTTTTTGAGGAATCTCCTCTATACTGCTTTCCAGAGTGGTTGCACCAGTTTGTAGTCACCAGCAAGGTATGAGTGAACTTTTTCCCCACATCCTCACCAACATTTATTGTTACTTGTACTCTTGATAATTGCCGTTCTGATTAGAGTGAGATGAATTTTCGGTGTTGTTTTAATTCATTTCTCTGATTCCTAGAGATGTTGAACATTTTTTCGTATCTTTGTTGACCAATCACATTTCTTCTCCTATGAAGTGTCTGCTCAGTTCCTTACCCATTTGTTGATTGGGTTCTCTGTTTTTTTGGTGTTAGGTTTTTGAGTTCTTTGTATATCCTGGAGATTGATGCTGTATCTGAGGTGCAGGTGGAAGATCCTGTAGGCTTTCTTCTTGTTCTTCATTATTTCCTTTGCTATGAAGAAGCTCTTGGTTTGCTACCATCCCACTTATTGAGAGCCAATGGCTGTAGGCTCAGAGGCAATTTCCCCAGTGTTCTCTGTCCTTCTGACCACCATGTGTCCCATGGCTTATCTCGGGGGCAACAGAGATTGCTGATTCCTTTCGCCTCCACAGATCTCTGGCTTCTCCCAGCGGCTACTATAGTAAGGGCCAAGGGCTTTGTGGAAAGCTGCAGTTTCCTCTCAGGCCACCTCTGAGCTGGCTCCAACAAGAAAAGTTGACTCTTTCCAGAGAACACATCTGGATGTATCAAACTTTAGGAGAACCTCAGCTTAACTCGGTACAGAACTGGTCTTACTCGCATGGGGCAGTCATGATAAAATTATCATTACAATGGTTTATTGAGGGGCTATCAGGTTCTGGTCCTGGGCAGCCCCACAGTGACCAAAATTCCATGCTCTCTTCACACTGTTCTGCCCAGTGGGATCATCATGCCCCTAGCACCTGGGGCAGAATCACAGGTCCATGCCACGTGAGCCCAGACGGTCTGATCTAAAGCTCATCTGCAGGTCGGTGTAAACTGGCGGCGGCAGCCCCTTCCAGCCATGGGTCTGATTTGTCCACCCACCTTGTGAGGCAGGCAGAGCAGACTTCATACCTGGAAAAGCCCAGGCTTGGAGGAGCTCATCATCCGGGGCTGTGCGCTAGGGAGAAGCACAGGTGAGAGCTGAACTCGAGGCACCTGCTCCACTTCCAGGGCTGGCTCCTTCACGGTACTCGGCTCTGTCCTGCCGCACGTCCATCTCAAGTTATCCTCAGGAGGAGGCAGTGCTGCTGCTTTAGATCAACAAGCGTATGACCTTCCTAGGGCCATCCTACAAGTCAGGGCAGACACTGTGGCTTAAAGCAGCACAATTTTATGTTCTCCCAGTTTTGAGGGCCAGAAGTCCAAACTCAACGTGTCCGCAGGCCTGGCTAAGGTCCCTGTGTGGGCTCTAGGGGGGAACCTTTGCTAGTTCTTCCAGCTTCTGGTGGCTCCAGGTGTCCTTGGCTGATGGTCACGTAACTCCAGTCTCTCCCTGTGTCTTCCTGTGGCTTCTCCTCAGTGTCAGTAGCTTCTCTGCTTCTCTTGACACTGGCTTTAGGGTTCACCTGAGTGATCCCAGGGAATCTCAAGACCCTGACTTAGTTACATCTGCAAAGACCTTTTCCTAAATAAGGTCACATTCACATGTTGTGGGGGTTAGGGCATGGATACATCCCGCCACCCCGATTCAGTCCACTATCACAGGTTATCAGCATTTTAAGGCATGATCCTCTAGAAAGTATAAGCCTACCAAGCTCATTAGGAAGGATCTGCACAGGCCTGGGGTGGAGCTTAGCGGCTGAGCACTTGCTTAGCACGAGGCCCTGGGTTCCATCCCAGCACTGAAAAAAAAGAAGAGAAACAAAAGCATATTCACGTCGTCTGTACTTCTCTCCAAGTTTTCTTCCCAGATATGAATTGAGGGCTGCCATGGGGTGAGAGCAGGGGACAGGGAGAAATTCCTTGGCAGCAGAAGTCTTGGGTTAGGGCAATCTGAGCAGGTGGCTCTGAAAGGTGGGCGGCCCCTAGAAGGCCGAGAGCAGGGGCCAGCTTTCAAGGAGGGGGCAGCAGCAGGGGAGCTGGAGGAGCTGGCACATTCTGGAAGCAGCTCTTTCACAGACTTGGCCTGTCAGGGTGCGGGGGTGCTGGTGGCTTTTGCGTAGTCATGGTCATTAAAGCCGACTTCTGGGCTTGCAGGTGGGTGGTAGGAGCGAGAGCAGACGGACATCGCCACCTTCTTCCTGTTTGGTTTCTCCTCACTTGAGCCTGTCGGGAGTCATACGTGGACTAGGGCAGGGATTGGGCTGGAAGCCCCAGAAACCTTGCTGGCCACCACAGGAACCAGGCTCTTGGCCGATGGGGACGCAGCCTCCGCCTCCCTTGCTCTCTTGCTGCTGCTCCAGTGACCTGCTCGGGTGGGGGACGCTGGAAGGAGGGGTAGCCCCCTCAGAGCAGCAGAAGCAGTCTCCAGGGGGAAGCAGGGGCTGGGAACCCCCTGGGAGGCTCTGCTCCCAGCCGCTCCCCCTTCTGCAGGCCTGGCCGAGCCAGTCTGCCCAGGGGCCTCTGGGAGTTCCACGCGCCACTGCTGGGAGCACTCGGTCCTTCTCTCCAGCGCTGGGACTTCTGTGTCCCCTCACACCTTCCCTCTGATGGGGCCTGACCTCCAGTCTGGTGTATCCTGCACCCCTAACGCTCTGCTTCTCTGGCGCTGGAGAAGGGAGGATTTGTAGTCCAAACGGCAGAAAGATCACCCTGTGTTTTTGGCAGTTGTGGGCTGAGAAGAAAGGACAAAATCACCAAGACCATCACCAGAGCTGACCTGGGAATCGTAGAGGCCACGTGTGTGGCTGCTGGAGGCTCTTGGGAGACTTTCCAGCAGAGGAGGGCCCTTCCCCTTGGAGTTGGGAGCATCAGTGCTTCAGGCCCCACCCAGGGCCAGGTCCCAGCGGAGCTGCTGAGCCCCCCACAGGCAAAGCTCCCTGCGGACTGAGGCCTGTGGGGAACCAGGGGAAGGGGATGCTCCTAGGGCACCACCCTTGTCTTTGAGCTCCCTTGTCTTTGTACTTTACCGTCTCTAGCTGTCTCCGGGTGGCTCCCCATTCCCTGTACCAGAGCCTGCTGCCCCTTAGCTCTCTATGGTTTCCTACGGTTGTGGTAGCAAAGTGCCCTAAATGAATGGCTTAAAGGACAGAATTGCATTGAAGGACAGTTTTGGAGACTTGAAGTGTAAGATCAGGGTGCCAGCAGGGCCATGCTCTCCTCCACCTGTAGGGGAGCCTTCGCTGTCCTCTGTCTGGCTTCTGGTGGCTTGCAGGAACTCCTTAGCCTGCAGTTGTCATCTCTGCTGCCTTCAATCTCTGTCTCTGTCATCCCATGGCGTTCTCCCTGGGTGTCTCTATCTGGGTTCTTTCTTCTTATAAAGACACCAGTCATCTCGGGTTATGGGGCCATTCTACTCCAGTATGACTGCATCTTCACTAATGATATCTGCAAAGACCCTATTTTAAAATAAGGTCATATTTCGAAGCTCCAAGAAGAACATGAATTGATAGGGAGGGCACTTGTTCAACTCGCTTCCCACTCTCATCCATTTTCAGAAAAGTATTGTATAATCTCATCCTCACTCTAACGTGAGGACTGACAAGTCTGGATCGATGTCTAGGTACATCAAGAGGTACGAGCGTGTAGGGCAGAGGGAAGAGGGCAACTGGTGGACGGGAACGATCAGATGTGAACGAATTTCCATGTTAAGAATCTATGCCCTAGGACCACTTGAACACCAAATTACTCCAAGAGGGCATGTGCCAAATCTTCCTGATCTCAACAAGTGGTTCCCACTAACATTTTCATATAGATGAAATAAAATATCAGGGCATTCTTGAGAATAATAAAAGTCCAAAAAGCAGGGTAGTATACAAAAAAGAGATCCTTGACTTATACTGAGAGACCTAGGCCCAAACCTGGATGTGCCTCTGGTAAGTGTGGGCCTTGGGGCATGTCGTGAGCCTGACTCCTTGGTGATATGAAGGCACAGGCCTGAAGATGGACTTTTTAAAACCATAAATGTGGACAAACTTTATCATGATCTTCAAGTTCACTCTAATCCCCTGCTGGTCCTCCCTGCTACCCCGACTTTGCGAGCGACAGACTGTGAACACGTACCCTGTTGCACCCCACTGAAGTAGCGAGCCTCAGCAAGGGGGCTGACTCCCAGCTTTTGGAAAACCCTGAAGGCCACATTTTAGTAAAAACGTCTGCCCTAAAAGTCTAGTTTATGCATCCAGGGACTATGTCAGGGTCCTCGACGTATACAGTAGCGGTGAATTAGACAGAGAGATCCTTGTCCACACAGCTTATAATCTACCAGGTAAATCTACCACATAGGCCTCCAACGGGAGTAGTTTGGGATGCCATGAGATCCAAGATGAGGAGCACTGTCAGGGGTTGGACTGTGTCCTCCAACAAAGATGTACGTAAGTCCTGACCCTCAGTACTTCAGAACATGTTCTTATTTGGAAATAGGGTCCCTGCAGATGCCATTAGTTTAGGGCAAGTCACATTGCAGTAAGGTGGGCCCTTAAGACAACATGGCTGGTGTCCTTACGAGACAGCGTGTGGGGACAGAGACACACAGGGGAAATGGGCTTAGTGGAGTGTCCCATGTGGCTCGATGGGTAGAAAGAGTAATGCGCCAGGCAGTGATCAGGAGCCATTCGCCTGCCCTGTTTAGGTTGTTCTCCTGAATTCAGTGCCATATGCCCTGCTTTGCTGTGCACCTGCACACACCTGATCCATGCACTGGAAGAGCACTGGAGGGATTCAGTAAGGAATGAAAGCTAATCAGGAGTCTGCCTTCAGAGCTCCTCCCAGGTTCAGACTCCAAGACTCATTTATTCCCCAAATATTTATTTAGTGCTCAAAGTTCTACTGGAGGTATGTAAGATACAGAGATGTATAACAACGATACCTAACATTTACCCAAGATGTGCTGTGTACAAAGCCCCATGCTTCGCGCTTTACAAGGATCATCTCCTCGGGGCTCTTCATACTTTCCTGTAGTGTATGACATTATTAGCCCGACTCCACAGAGAGGGACACCAGGCCCAGAGAGGCCAGACGCCTCGCCCAAGGTGCTTCAGCCAGGAAGCTGGGAAGCTGGGCAGACCAACCCAGGCCTGGGCCTTAACCGCTGTGAAATACGCATCTTTGCTTCTGAGACTTTTAAAATCTGATAGGAAACGGGACAACTGTAACTCAAAGTGTGTTGAGACTTTACTTTCTGCTTAGAGCAGTGATCAGTGGGCTGGATATAGGGTGGGGAGTGCAGAGGAGGGAGCAGAGAGTTCTGAAGGAGGAGGGCTGACTGAGAGGACACAAAACCTCTAGAGCTAAGAATATCAATAAGAGCGTATCAAGCTGTGCTGATGTCTCCCACCCTGCGCAGCGCCTTCTCCAGCAACCCTACGAGGTGGCCTCTATCACCAACCCATTTGATAGTTAAAGCAAAGGCACAGAGAAGCTGAGGGTAATTCAGGTAGAGTAAGAGCAGTGACCACAGGAAGCCTTCTTCAGTGACTTCAGGGCTGAGGCTGGGGTCACAGAGCAGCTACTTTGGGTGAGGGTCTCAGATCCATGAAGGGAGGCCAGAAGGGCCAGATAGGTTCGACAGCAGAAAGTGGGGGGATGAAGCCAAGGGGCTGGACTTCATCAATGCAGCGAGGAGGCATCAGAAGAAGAATCAGGAAGACGCGCCTGGCGGCGGAATTCAGGCTAGAGTAAGGACAGATGCAGGCAGATGGCAAGGGCCTGCCACAGGACATTGAGTTCATCAGTTGGCCAGCAGAGTGTAGCGAGTCCCCGCCATGTGCCAGAACAGAGGGGTCAGCTGAAAAGGAGAGGTCTCTGCTTTCCGGCAGGTGACAGTTGAGGACAATGGCAATGGGGACATAAACCTGGGCAAGAGCCATGCAGAAGGCGGTGGGGGCAGGTGGCAGTGGTAATGGCCTGTCACCTTTAGAATCAACAGGACCTGGCAATTGGGGCACTCAGACTGCTCTCAGTAGTTGGAAAATGAAACAAACTTGTGGGTGAGGGGCCATCTGCCCGGAAACTGAGTACTATAGGGGACTAAAAATATCAGCTTAGCTTATAAAGCAAGCTGCAGTTGAGAAGAGTTCTTTATTCCTCCTCCTACACATTCGAACTCTTCTGAGGTTGAGCTTCCAGCTCAAAGCATGTCCCACACACCTGCCTGCCCCAGCCAGGGGTGCCCGGCCTGAGCTCGCCAACTCTGCAGAGGAGGATAGTGCCACACCTGGTGTGACTGCACACGCTGAAGGTCGTGAGCAGGTCCTGCAGCCTCCGTCTCGGAACCACCTTCTCAGCGCTGCTCTGCCTGGCTGTACAGACAAGGTCCTCAGCTTCTCGGCTTCCCTCCTGGCTCTTTGCTGCCAGTCTTCATGCTGCGTTCTCCTTGTCAGCAGCTCTGCTGGAGGCTGGGTGAGGGGGACAGGAGAGGCTCTAGAACGTATACCAATGATTTTGGCTCATGGGCTCCTCATGAGCAGCTCTGATGAAAGTCAGGCCCGGGAAGGGGGCGTGAACTTAGTGGGTCCAGTTCTTCCCCTCATTACTCCTGCCTGGGTATTGTGTGTCCTCTGCCCACTTCTCTCTGCCTATCCCAATCCTATCAGGCTTTGGGGCTCAGCTCATCCCCAGAAGACGCTCTGCAACTGTGGGGTTGGAGACAGAGCTGAGAGCACCCCTCTTGCTGAAAGTGCACCCATACTGCTCTGAGCATCTGTGCTCTTATCTGCACCTCTCATCTCTTAGGGGGAAAGGGTTCTATGCCAGGACTTACCTTGGGCCTGAGATCACTTCTTGGACTTCCTTGCCCACACTGCCAAGTGGAGAGTGGGTAGCAGACAACTGGAGAGCTACATTTCATTCATGGCTCTGCCTGGATGAAGCTGCCCATTATGCAACAGTGACACAGCACATTCCATTCCATTTAATTCCCTCCTGCCATTTAATTGGTAGGTGGGCTTCATTGTCCCCATTTTGTAGTTGGGTAAGTTTCAGCTCAGTGATCTACACAAGACCTAGGCTACTTAGGGTAGGAGTGAGTGGGGTAAGAACTTCTTATTCCAAAGCCGTCCTTGTCTCCATGCCAGTGCACGCCATGTTGGTGCTCTTTTACTGGTGATTTGCTTTATTAGGTATGTTTTTTTTTCCTCCAGGGGAAAAGCAGGGAAATGTGTTTGATCATTACCAGTTCCCTGGGCTTCACAACTTGGTGACCACTCCATCAGTCTTGGCTTGTGTTAAGTTTGGGGAGCAAATATCACAATATCTCTGGGCTCTATTTCCTCATGTATGAGATGGTGAGTTTGGATTGGGTAATTTTCCAAGACTCAAGTTCCATGGTTAACATTGACTCACTGTCTTCTCTGGTCCAAAACGAGCTGTACATGATGCTTAGTGTTTATGTAACTCAACAAGCGCTTGATAGACTAATGAACCTTCTTAGCTCTCTTCTACCCAGTATATCAGGTGGGTTATCTATGTAACTTTTCTAGATCCTAAAGTCAAAATGGTCCTGTAGTAAAGTCTCTCCACGATGTACCTATTCCTCTGGGCCAAATACTTAGAGGCCCCCTCTGCTGGAATTCTGTTCAAAGTGTTAGGTGTTACAGGTTGATAAAGGCTTTATTAAATACTAGATGCTCCCTGGGCACTTTGGGTAGCAAAAGACAATGCTCTCATGGTCAAGGATTGTGTCTGTTCCATTAGGAGACAGGATAACTTGAGATGGCCACGGAGGAGTGTGGAGGAAGAAAGCGTGATAGAGGAGGAGACCCGAGGACCAGGCCCTCAGCGTCTGACAGAGCCCACCCCAGCACCCCAGGAGCCTCTTTTCAAGGAGGCTACTTGCTCACCTGTTGCAGAAGTTGCCCTGACAGCCCTATCCCCTCTGGGAACAGGGCCAGCAAGGCAGAGCTGCATGCTAATGAACGGCCAAACCAAATGGGCACACTGGGTTAGTGGCCGACCATATCCTCAGCTTCCCGAAAGGAATCACCACCTACATGCCAGGTACACCGAGGCCGGCAGGGGCAGTGTTAGATCAATGGTTCTGCTGAAGAGAACCTCAAATAGCCCTCACAGGGTGTTCTAGGAGGTGCTGAGCAGGACCAGGGTCCTCAACAGATGGCAAAGCTGGTGCATTCCTGCCAGCCAGCCTGGGGCTTCCACTTCCATGCCCATCAGTGGCCCTCTGGCTTTCCATAGCCTGCTCCTAAGCAGAGCAAGGCCCGCCCCTGGCACTATGGTGGTGTCTGCCATCAGGGTAGGCAGGAGGGAATAAATGGTGTCCTCTTAGCCAGTTGGGATAGGGACTCCCTGTGTGAAACAGAACTGCAGCTTAATGGCACGGAACAAAAGCAGCTGAGCAGCTGCCAATACGCATCCAGAGGAGGCCAGGAGCCATTGCAAAGTAGGGGGAGAGGGCAAAACAAGCAGCCTTGCCCAGTTGATTTGTGGTGTCTGCATTGATGCCACATTTGTATTCTGGTTTCTCTGAATAGGAGGAGGGTCCTAATGATATCACTTTCAATCTCAAGGCCAGAGATATAATCGCATGCCATTACTCCTTAATTACATGATAACTACTATGCCATTACTTTCTAACTCTAGTCTAATTGCAGCTCACTTCTGATTAGTGGGCAATAAACATGCACAAACAGGGTCCGAGATCTATTTCCACAAAATTTACTCTGCTTTAGGGAGGGAATACAAACGTACCAATTGGGGGGACCGTGGGGAGTCTGCCCCAATAATTGCCATAAGCAGAGTTGGTTGAGCTTAAATGACCCTCTGGATTAAATCATCAGAGATTTGGGGGAAATGTAGGTGGATCTACCTGGAGATGACTCAGGAAGGCAAGGCGGGGCCTCCCTGGTCTTGAGTTCAGTTTCTAACTCTAATTTACTGGTCCCACGTGATCTTGATCAAGCAGTAAAACTTCCTGGGTGTCAGTTTCCTAATCTAAAATCGGTAACGTCATAAACACTGTTCTGTGGAAGTAAAGGTTAAAAAGATCATGTAAGGGGAAAAACTCTGAAATAAGAAAATGTTGCGTGGTTACTATCACTATTATTCCCAGGGCAAGGAATGTCCTTTGACAGTGACAGACTATAAGACTGCTATCTCAAAGGCTTCATCCAGCGCTCCTCAGACCTTGATATGCTACAGACCTCCCGTGACCTTAGGTTTAGATCTGTGAGGTCTGGGGCAGGGCTCCCAGGTGGTGCTGATGGCCCACAGACCACACTGAGTAGCAGGCTGCAGGTCCTCCTCACCAAGGATCCGGCTGTGGAGCATGACAGGACCACAGGGCAGGATGATCACACCGTCTCCAACCTGCCCCACCCCTTGAGGGTAGCCAGGACCTCCACTGGCTCGCCCTTCTGCAGATGGCGGCAAGGGACACCTGCCTGTCCTCAGTTTGAGAGTCCAACACATAAAAGGGTAAATCTCCGTGGGGAGGGGATGTAGGATGATTATGAGGAAATGATGCTTTTGTCAGAAGATGGGTAAAATTGTTCCTGTATCAGAAAATTCCCAGGGACTGTGACATCATGGTGGCCCTGGACAGGGACTCCAGGCAGGCCACTGCACCCTCAAAATCCACAGGGTGCCTGGCCCATGTAGGGGCTGGATAGTGCCTGATGGAAGAAGGATGAATGGAAGGAAATGAGAAAGGGAGAGAGGAGGGAGGAAAGAAATGAGCTCATTTTGGAGGTGGTGGGAAGAGCCGGCATGGCCTCTGTGTCGCTCGTTAGCGGCTGGCACTGAGCAGACAACCAGGACGAGAGGGTGAAGCTGGAGGGCACTTGGGAGTCATCTTCACAGTCCAGAAAGCAAAGACAAAGTGTCTCTCCAGCAGCCACCCAGGAATAGGTGGAGAATAGACCCCAGCTTCCCCCGTTCTTAGTGCCTCTTTCTAATGGAATGTTCTAAATGGAACGTGCTACATGGAGCGTCTTCTGCACTAAGCACCTACCCACTACCGAGACCCGCTGCTGGACTGAGCTGGGCCCCCAGGGAATGCGCCTCTCCTTGACTTTTTGCTGAATCTCTTGATTCCTTCAGCTCCAAATATCACCTATTTGATTTCTAAGAGAAGCCATTTTGCTTCTTCCATCCTGTCCTATAGAAGGGGGGGGGGACTAGACCAGAACCCCAGCCTTCCAAGTTCTGCCTCAGAGAGGTGGGGCTCCTTTCACACGCCTGCCCCTCCCCCAGGACACCCGGCATCACTTGCCAGCATCTGGGAGACGTGGGTGTCTGGAGAGACCTAAGGGGCAGTTTCCGGGAGTACACGTGCTGTATCCTCCATGCTATAGATCATCACGGGTGATCCTGGCTTGCCACGGTCGCAGGAGGCCTCACGGGCAGGCCAGGCATGGAGGACTGGGGAAGGGCTGCTTTGACAGTGAACACAGGGACATGGTCAGGGCAAAGGGCAAAATGGTCTGATAGATTCGCGGCTCTCAGAGAGCACTATTGAGCCAAAGGTTTGGAATCCACAATTGCCTTCCAGGATGGCACCAGGAGAGGTGACTGACCTGGGAGCCATTGAGGCTCATGGCACACTCTGGAGGGCTCTTTGTCCCACCCAGGAAGAGCAGAGCTGATCTACATGCCGTTGTTCAAGTCATTCTTCAAAATTATCTTAATCTAGGACCTATAATATATACCTTAGTTGAAAGAATTTAATATGCACCTACATGACAGCATTGCTTTTGAATCTCCAAGCACTGAGAATGGAAAGTCATTAAATATCCTTTTAGCAAAGACTTCAGTGAGATTTCTAACTACTACGTGGAGTAAAATCTAAATATACACGAATGTGGGCTATTTTAGATGGCTAATTGAAGGGTGCACACTATGTTTGTGATGGAGACTATAAATAAAGGTGTATAAACTTCCAGCTCTGTTCCTCTTCTCTGCTAGTACTACTAACTATGCCGTGACTGGGATTATACCCTTGTCTGTACACCAGTTCCTACATGCCCCAGAGGACACTGAAGTCCAGAGAGCTCAGGAGATGGTGCATGGTGACTTGGTAACAGGGCTGTCCTCAGCTTGCTTTCATTCTGCTTGACTTTTGGTGGTGGGGATTGAACCTGTTGAGGCCCATGGCACACTCTGGAGGGCCTCATGCATGCTAGACCACTGAGCTGCACCCCAGCCCTTGCTGGGTGCATCCTGACTGGGCATCCATCATATGAAGAAGATTCATGGCTCTGGGACACCGGAGCCCAGGCCCTGTGGGTGCAGCATCCCTGGCTGTGGTCACATTTGGTGTCCTCAATGCCACTAAGACATCTCTAGGCCTGCAGGCCAAGACTGACCTCTTCCATCGTAGCTCAGTGTGTCAAGTCTGATCTCTGGACAGGTTTAGTTATTGTCCTCTTGTTGGCCCAAGCCTGGTGTCTAGGTTCAACATTCCTCCCCAGGGAAGCTCATAAGGCAAACAAAAGTGGGCAGCATATCCCAGAACCTTCTCTCCCTCCAGCTGGGAGACATACACCAAGGGAAAATAGAATTAGGCTCTGGTCGGGCCAGCCAAGATGAAAGGTTCATAATCTGATTAGCTCTCTGAGCCCTCATGGGCCCCTGCTGTCCTTTCTTTATCTCCTCTAATGTCATTAAGCCACTTCCTTTCCTTCCTTGCTTCTGGTTCTCAGGAAGGAAGCTGTTTCACCACTGCTCACCAGCCCCTTCAGGTGGTGGGTCCCCTGATGAGTCCAGATGGCCCTGCAGCAGCCACCCTCCAGGCCGCCCAGGGAAGGGCCCCCTGTGGCTCTCCCTCAGTACTGCTGCTCATCACCTCCCACCTGTTCCACCACCCACCTGCCCTGCACTCAGCAGGGGCGTGGGCTCACCCAGAGGAGGGAGGAGACTGAGTAGTCCCCAAGGATCCCTGGCGGCACATATCCCTTTCCAGGGGCAACAAATGCCATGGAGGAATATTTAGAGAAGGGCTTTGCTTTAGGAGGCCCAGGGGGACATCAGGGCCATTGAGGGAACCGTCCAGATCCCTGATGAAGTGAGCAGCCGTGTTGTGTGCTGAAAAGAGTCAGGATTTGGGGGATACTGCAAGAGGGTTTTCAAGTGCTTTGATTTTTTAAACTAATTTGAGATGATGACGATAAGCTTCAGAAGGGATGAAAGAATAATCAAGGAATAAAGTCATGAAGAAGATGCCTAGGAGGTGGTAGAAAAACAAACCCTTTGCCAAGAACATTGCGAGAGAGAGGACACAGCAGAGAGGAAGGGGAAGGAAACCCCCCGGGAGCTCTGCCTGGGGTGCCGGGCTCCCCACAGCCTCATGGCAACATCTGCTCAGCTCCACCTCCTCTCTGCTCACTCCCATCCTGGTGGGCGTCATGTTGTCTTCCCACTCCCAACTCTTCCCATCATGTTCCACGTCAACAATGATAGGGTTCAGATGGAGAACGCGCAGTTCTTTCATAAGACAAATCACAAAATGAATATGTAAGCAAGGTGTCAGAGCTGAGCTTATTGAGTGCCTGCTATATCCATCATCCCCGATAATAACAGGATCATGCAAGGTAGACACTGTGGTCCCAATTTACAGGGAAGGAAGTAGAGATTTAGTAGGGTGCTGAGACCATATACCTTAAGTGGCAGGGTGAGGATCAACCTCTACAAAGCACACACACCCCAGAACCATAAAATCTTGGACTGAGGTGACGGGGTTTTGAATTGCCAGCCTTCTTGAGCAGAGTGATGTCCTGTTTACCCTTGATAGCAGGCAGTAGATAAAGACCTGATATGGTTTGCATATGCAGGCTGGATTGTGACCCAGCCTCCTCCACCTTGCTGAGGATGCTTGCGCCAAGAAGGGGAGGGCAGCAGCTTGGCAGGGGGACAGAGCCCTGACCTGGCCTGAAGTCCCAAAGGAGGGGGTAGAGGATCACCTGGATGAGAGTTAGCAGAACAAAATACTCAGCACTGAGGCAAAGAAGTGAGCAACTGGGCCGGAACCAGAGAACAGGAGGACCCCTGCTTCCCACCTGGGATTAGCTGCTGATGGAGGGACCGGGCAGGGGGACAGGTCATCTGGCTCTGAGGCAGGGCTGAGGCTGAGGGGATATGCACCCTGACTTGTAGAATTTGCCAGTTTCCATGGTGTAAATTCTCCCACCATGGCCAATTTCAAGCTACGGAGGTGTTGATAAGTGGCCCACAAAATTGCCCCAGATTTGACAATCGGCTTTCACCATTTGAACCAGCAAAGTCCTAAGGCAAGGAGGGCTTGGACCTTGCCCAGGAAAACAGGACCTGCCACAGAGGCTCTGAGGTCTGATGAAGGTCCAGGAAGTTGGAGGGATCATGGCCTTGCTTTGGGACACATTTTAGGAAGACAGCACTTGCCTGAACCATGCCCTGAGGAGCCCCCACAAACCTTCTGGAAATCACCGTTTCTGACTCTCCTAAACACACAACTCCAGGTATCTGAACCGAACGCCTCCAGTCGCAAGGAATTCATTCATTTGCCCAACATGTTTTAAGGGCCTTCAGAATGCCAGGCACTGTGCTGGACCTAGAGATCCTCAGTCCCTCTCAATGCCAAGGATCTAGAAGGAAGGGGCTGTGCCCCTACCCTAGCCCCTTGCACAGTGCCAAGCACACAAAACACACTTCCGCATTTACTGAGAAAATGACTGGAATCAGGATCACTGATTAGAAACAACTTGAGAGAAAGACAACGTGTCTTCAGGGAACTTGGAAGAGTTTCTATTCCCAGACTTTCTGATTCTCTTCTCTTTTTCAGCCTTTCTCTCATCTCATAAGTGCTTTGGGAGTGTAAAGACATCTCAGAAAGATTAAGGGTACATTTGTCAAGGTTAGAGGTCCTCATTCCTTTTGTAAAATATCTACGTTTATACATTAAGAAAGGTGGGCTTTTTTTTTCCTCTAACAAAACAAAAATCTATCAATGCCAGCAGTCAAGTATTTGGGGGAACAGAAAACCCAGTGTTCAGCAGGACCTGGGCACAGGCTTTGAATGACAGAGCAGGGGCCCCCGATTGCTGCCTCTCCTGGCAGGGCATTTCTGAAAGAGAAGGCCATGCCACAACCTGTATTTCCACACTGCCCAGAAAGTATCTATAAAATTCAGCAGATATGCAGACCATGACAGGTCACTCAGAGGGCCACCTTTGCTGGAACACCTTCTGGCCCAAGGCAGTGCCCAAAAAACCAAGGGGCGTGGAAACATGGGGGAGGCGCTCAGAGGGACTGTGAAAGGCGAGGGTGGTAGGTGAGGAGACCAGGCCAGTGTGACCACCCCCCAAAACCCCACGTAGGGGCTGCTTCTCCAAAATAAATATTGGATTTGTCAAAATCCTTCCGAGGAAGACTCTGAAGCAGGTTCCTAAAAGATTAAGAACCGAATGACCCAATCTTAGGAACATCTCAGCTAAAGAGCCCTGAGGGAGGTGAGTATTTCATATAAAACAGAATGCATTTTCAATTGTAGCTTGTCTGTCCTTTGTCCCTCCTGCCCCATGATTTACACTTGATCTACAGCACTTTATTTTTCTTTCATATCTCTGTTACAGGATTAATCATGTTGTGCCCCATTACTTTCCCTCTCTGTCTCCCCTGCTCTCTCTGAGCTTCCTGGTGGCAGAGACTCTGCATCTGTGGGTCTCCAGGGCCTGAAATAATCCACACGATAGTGACAGTGTTCCATATCTACCTGTTCAGTTAGTGAACCTATTAATTATTTCCTTAATGGCTTGGGATGAGGAGAAAGGAGATCAAGAAAGAGCAGGATTAAAGGAAGTGGAGACCTGGATAGGTCCCTGGAGGAGCAAAGATATACCTTAGAGAAAGGCCTGACATTATCCCACAGCAACAAGACAAAACAGAGAGCAATCCCCACACAGCCACAGGCCTGGGGGACAACCACGAGGCTGTTTTCTTCCCACAGGAAGAACCAGGTTCAGGTAGTCTGCAACTTTTTAAGTTAAAAACAAAAGCAAAAGACAAAAACTACTTGTGAAGAACTAAGCCAAGGGGAAGGGGAAGAAAAGATTTCACAGAAACTTCAAGAGGTGACTTTTAAAGGAGAAGGCGGCCCACAGCAGTGACAGGACAGACTGGGTCTCCAGGCCAGCAACGAGCAGCAAGCAGACTGGGCAGTCGAGCTGCATAATGTTCCCTACATAAACGGAAAAATGCTTTGTGCGTGGGGCACATAATGGGTATTCCACCATTGTGTCCCTTCTCCTTCCCCGTCTCTTTCTGCCACGTGCAGAGGGGGTTGCAGTGGTAGACCTCCAAGGGAGAAGTTGGAGTGGATGGTCTCCGAGATACGTCAAGTGAAGACACAGCAGACTCAGGAGGACGGACTCCTTAGAAGGGCCGATTACCCAGGGTAACGGGGCTGTTGCAGTAAGGAGCCTGCAGTCACCTGGGATCTGCAGGCATCTCAAGGCTTAGGCAGAGGTTTTCTTCGCAGGGATGAGTAAGGAGGGATAGAGAGAAACCAGGGTGGGGAAGAGGGGCATGAGGCTGCCAGGATGGGATCATAGACCAAATAATATCCGCCCGAAGGCCAGCTTCCTCTCAAGGGGGGCTATTAAAGAGAAGCCGTGTGCTGACCACAGCTTGGGTACAGGGAGAAGAGATGCTTAGCCAAAGTTTGGCCGAAGGCCTTTTGTTTCTGTGGATCAGTGGGTAGGAGGTTTTGGGCTACTCACTTAGGAGACAGCGAATGGGATCCGAGGAGTGTGTCTGGCCTCATCCTGGGTCTTATCCAAGTCATACCGGGAGCCGTGTTCTTTGTAGTCTGCCATTTCCCAGAACACAGAAGGTTGCAGGGATTTCCAAACCTTGACAGTCCTCCAGGGTCCCGGGGCTCAGGTAAAATTCAGCAGTGCCAGGTGTGAGGAGCTGCTCTTCTGTTTACGCAGGCATTCCCCATGGTCTGCAGAGACCGGGGGAGGTTTGTTCTGAGATTGGTTTCTGGGGTGGTTGGTTATATTGTTTGTCTGGAACCAGGCTTCTGCTTGTGTTCAGAACGGTTGAGGTCCCAGGCTTCCGTCTATCTTTCTTTGTGTGCAGCTGTATTTAATTAGGTATTGCATATGTGTCCAAATTCCAGCAGATATGTAATCCCAGTATTATGTTCCCATTAGCAAGACCACGTCGGGGGACAGTCTGTCAAGCTCTCTTAGTTGAGCGACCTTTTATAAGATCATTTAAATTCCTTTTGCTTTATCTCTGTCCCCATCAAAGGAAGCTTCTGATTATTATTTGGCTTCCCGTGTAGTTTGACTACAGGGAGAGAATGCACTAATCAGGCAGCTTTTAGAGTTCTGGTTAGATGACAGTTACTTCCAAATCAATGGGCCCTCTGACATTTCCCTCTGTCTCAGGTAATGTGGATTTGTCACCTGGCCAATCCTAGAAGCTTGTCTCTATGCCTACAGAGTGAAGGTCAAATTCACCAGTGTATGGACTTCTATAAAGTACTCCTTGAATTTGACACCTTGGGTGACACCACTACCCCATATAGTTGCTGTTCTATGAAACCTTCAGTTCTCTTCAACCAAAGACTGTCAAAAAGGTGCACCTTCCAGATCACTTTGACTCAGCGGACACATAAAAATGAGGGCAAACGTGAACCCCCTTCTAGGCATCTATTTTTTCCTTCTTTAATTGATTTGGCACTGTTTCCTCCGGTCCCCCTCCCATGCACCAACAAGCGTGGTGCGTGATGCGCTCTTGCAGAGGACGTGTATTGTTGGTGTGGGTTTTGCATTCATGCCAGCCACATGGGGTTCCAGGTGTCTGTCGAGGGCTTCCTTTCTCCTCGTGGCACCGTGTGAAAACTCTGTCTGTGATGCCGTGTGTGCCACCAGTGTGTGTCCCCTCCTGCTTCATGGTGACCATGCACCCTGCTTGGCTGGTCCACTGCCCAGGACACTCAGAGAACCGTCACCTCCCTTCTCAGCCATCAGCCCTGTGAGAAGCAGCTTCTCCAGAGCCTCTCCAGACCTAAGGGAGGGTTCCTTGGGATTCATGCCACAGCGTTGCGTGTGCCCAAGCCCTGTGCCCTCAAGGTGACCGAGGAAAGCCAAACTCCTTGTCACCTTGGCTGCACCAACCTACACTCCACCTGCAGCCCAAGGGTCCCCGCAGCCCATGTCCCTGCCACCTTGGCTGTCACAGCTTTCTAATCATTGCTACTGCAAGCTTCACTTGGTGTCTTGCTTTATTCTGCACATTTGTGATCAGTAGGTTGTTGGAACAGCTCTTCTGTGCTTAGAAGACTTTGGAGTTGGATCTTTTCTGTTTTCTATTCCTACCCTTTACACATTTTTCTGTAGGACTTGCTGTCTCTTTTTTGTTGTTGTTGATTTACAGCAGCTCCATACATTCTATGTATCTATCCCTTATCAGTTTTTGACATTGACATTACAACTAGATCCCCTCCCCTGCCCATATCATCTGTCAGTTTTATCCACATTGTCCATAAATATTTAATTTTCGGCTGGTCAGATTCTGCCTTTGGGCCTTACATTTTTATGCTTTCTAGGTTTTATTTAAGATGTGTCCCCCTACCCCAGGGTCAAAAAGTTATGCTCTTAAGTTTTCTATTAACCTACTGGGGACCTTTACATTTACTTCTGTGTCCCTCTATCCCTCTTTCTGCCTTTGCCTATGATGTGCATTTGAGGAATCCAATTTTGGTTTTCTCCAGAAAGCTATCTCCAGCAAACGTGGAAGTTAGATAAGTACAAGAAATCTGAGGTTTGCTCAACACCATCCTCCAGGTCACCTGTCCTTCCCCCACTGATTTGTGGTACCACCTTTATCATATATTACTTTTCCAAAGCAATGTGTATTATCAGAGAGTTTACTGATTGGACTCACTTGTTAGAGAGTAACAGGACTTCAGAATATTTCTTGGAAATTAGAACAGCAAAGACCTGTAAACCCCCCCTGTTTCCAGGGTGAGCTGCAATCTAAGGAAACACTTGTGCAGAGCAAAGCTCCTCGACTTTTCTAGTGAGGCACAGTGGCTTTGGGTGTGAGCGCCTCCCCCGTCCTCCCTCTGACTGCAGAATTGACCAAGCTCAGCAACCCCTGTTCAGTTAAGTGACTCAGTGGGACCGAAACTTTGTTGATTCCTTGAGGTGCATGACCTCATTAACCCTTAAAAAAAATCTTCTGAAGCTATCGGCACCATCTCAGTTTTACAGACAAAGAAGCTGAGATGAAAAGAGGGTAAATAAATGGACACCAGCCTGTGGGCAGGTAAAGGAAGGGACTGAGTTTGAACCCTGGTGTGCTTAGTTCCACTACTGACAACCCCGCCCTGTTTGTGTGCATCTCACATCTATTTTTATTGCTTCAGGCATGCTGTTTACCAAGTTCTGACTATTGCAAGACATTGTGCTTAGTGCAAAAAGGAGTTATCCTTGGGGTCTCTCCTTAAGGAGCACATGGTGTCACCTAGAAGACAAGACGGATTTATACATGGGTACAACATGGGCTAAAAAAGGGGACTGCCTTTGAGGAGAGGTGAGCTCTGCGGTTGCTCAGAACTGGGAGAGGTGTTTCCCACCTTTCCCTTCTCCCCAGGGTACCCATCCCATCAGTCTTCCTTGGATGTTGTAGTAACGGGTTTGGATGTTGACTGTTGGCCTGTAACAGGGGCTTAGGAAGGTTGTAGTTTCAAGGATTCCTCCTAGGAGTCTAGGGCTTAAGAACACCGACTCCATCTGGCATGAAATGTCCTTCTCACTTGAGCCACAGGCAAGTGTAGCCCTGACCCACAATTTCAATGCCACTCAGTCTAGCAATCCTCCACCAGGGCGAGGGAAACATACAGGCCAGAGACGAACACAGAGGGGCAGAAGGGAAGGCAGAGGAAGAAAAGGGCTGGGTGAGCATTTTATTGACAGAACAAACCATGCTACGGTTTCAGGTTTAAGACTGTCCCAGTTTGGGTCCCCCAGAGACAGATGCTGGGACAAGGATGCCTGTCAACGTAGCTCAGGAGAAGCTAGTGAGGGAGGGTCAAGGAGGACAGGAAGGGGGAAGAAGCCAGATGCAGGTGACATTTCAGGCAAAGCCCTGGTCTCAGCTGGACCAGCACAGGACATGTCCTAGTGTGTGCACTGGAGACATTGTAGCAGGACTCTCACATCCTGCCACTGTCAGGTACTGGCTCAGGACCATTGGCTGCGGTAGTCCCAGGACCATCCTCAGAAGGGACCAGGGCAGGGAGAAGTCAAGGCTCACAGTTGCTGGGGGAAGGTGGGGCCTTGGCAGAGCATCCGCAGAGCCGCTGTGGACCAGGGTCTGCAGCACATCGTAGGTCTAGTTCAGGAATCCTGAGGGTCTACACATTCCTAGGGATCCTAGGCATCCCCTCAGATGGGAAAGCAAGGCACAGAGAGGTTAAACGATTTGCCCAAAGTCATGTAAACTGATTTGTCACAGAGGTAGAATTTCAAGTTCCTAAGTTTAGTCCGGATCCCTTGCAACTACCCCCTGGCCACACCACTTCTCTTGATGACCACAGCCACAGAGCTGGGACAACTCCCATGCCAGCTCTGCAGATCGCACTTTGCATTTCATCTGTATCCTGCTCTCCCAAGTCTGGCTTCTCTGAGGCTCAGCATCCATCCTTGCAGGCTGAAGCCAGCCCACTGAGCCCTTCTCAGCAGCAAACAGACTTCTCCGCCTGACAGAGGGCCCGGCAGTCATCTGGAAGACTTATCTGGGCAGTTAAGGAAACCTTGGCGCCTGAAGAAGCCACTCAGAAGATGACAGGTCTGAATAGTCTGACAAATTTTTATTGCCCCCAAATTTCCAGTCCTGTAAGTCATGAAATAAATCTTGGCCCATATCAAATAAATTATTGTCTGTTTAAGAACGAAAGAGTGGATGAAGCAAAGAGCACACAATCTGCTCCTGCCTCTGCTCCTCCTCAGCTCGAGAGGGGGATGTTGTGATCCAGAGCTTTGCCCGACCCTTCCCAACACTACATCTCTCTCACCAACTCCTCCGACAGATAGCCAGGCCCAACTGCAGAGAGCCACCAAGGGGTTAAGCTTGCTTTTGAAGAATGGCATGGACACCCAGGCAGCGAGGAAAGAAAGTCTGAAAGATGAGGGAGCTGTCACGCCTGCTCGTTGGGCAGATGAGATGACCAGCAATTCTTTAGAGCACTAAAGATTTATCAGCAAAAGGAAAAAAAAATCAATTGGCCAGATAATCTTAAAAGAGCAAGAAGGAGAAAAAATAATGCAAGGGATGGGAATAGGGACAGAAATGTTAAGACTGAAAGGGGGGGTTCTTCTCTGGTTTCCCAGGGCTCAGCCAGTACTTCCTTCATCCTTGCATGTATCAGACTGAATTATCATTGCCAATTTGCTTGTCTGTTTCCCTGGCCACAATGCCATGTCCCCAAGGGTGAAGACTCTGTCTTCTTGGTTCACCCTCAGCATATGCAAAGCCCAGTACAACATGCAGTACACAGTAGATGCTTGTTACCTACTTGTTAAATGACTAAGTAAATACACGAATGCATGTAAATGCACAGATGTTAAATGACTAAATAAATGCACCCAGGCACAGTGCTGGACACCTGACATCCTTGAGTCATACAAATCTCTCAGCGATGAGATACATACTATCATATCCATTTTGCAGGTAGGAAAATTGAAATTCAGAAAGGCTGAATAACTTTCCTGAGGCTAGACAGTGAATAAATGGAAGAGCCGGAATTCAAACCAAGTTCTATCTGACTTTAAAGTCTATGACTTTTATTGGATTGACTACTTATTTATAGATAATTTTTTATGCTATCAGGTCTGACTGCCTGATGTAAAAATGAGTTATCATCCCTCCCGTGCTGACTGCAGTTTTGTTACCCCCTTGCCTATACTTCCTCCACCTGGCACAGTGGAGAAAGGAAAAAAAGATGAAATCTGAGCAGATCCATTAATTAGACTGTGCCAGGCTCCTCTCTGGGTGATCTATTTGCATAAGCTTTCTCCTCCACTCTGGGCTGTCAACTCCTTGGGGGCAAAAGCCACATTTTGTGTTTCTCTGGCCACTCATCCTCAGGCACTTGCAGGTAAGATTTGGATCACAGGCAGTCATGACACCCTGGTCCCTGCTGCAGCAGAGGGTGACAGAATGAGGGCGCCTGGGACCCAGGGGGTTGTAGCACATTGGTGGGAGGTACACAAGAGCTTTTTGGAAAGCCTACTAGTAATAGAATCAATCCATCAGCTGCACACAGAACAGCCTGGTTATTGAAGGACAAATGGGACTTACACAATGGGAGAGGAGGGCATCGAGGTAGATTCTGGAAAAACTGGGGCACAGTGGAGTCAGCCTGTCTGCCTCTAATTCCCTTTCCTTCTCTCTGGGCAGCCAGATAGCATCAGTTAAGGAGGTTTTCTTCACTACCGCCTGGTTGTACCACTGTGACCTTGGGTGACCTTCCCCACCTACAGTCCTCCCAACTGAAAAAGGCTGCCTGAGGCCAGACCCGCTTCTCCCACCCAGAGCCCTTGGAAGCCCATTCCATTGGAGACCTTCCATGTAACTGGTACTTCTCAGGGCGAGTCACTCCCCGGGAAAGGAGAAATCTACGAGGAGAGTCAGAAATGCTGAATTAAGCTTATTATTAAAGATACACCCAATGCGGGCCTGCTGAAGGGCCATCCATCCTGGCTGGGCTGAGGGGCTGGCGTGTGGTTAATGCTGCTGGGGAGAGGGTGGGCCCGCCTCCCCGGCTTCTCCTCTGGATGCTGCTTGAAGAATTCATTAAGAGGGGAGAAAGGAAGGGACAGAGATGCCACTGTCCTCATCTCCCCATTTCTAGCCTCTCCCATTGGCTTCTTCCAACAAGAAGGTCAAGGCCTTGATCAGCGTCTGCCGGATCCTCTAGTGGGGGTGAGAGAGAATCAGTACCGGTTTGCCTCTCCCAAAACCGTAGAGGAAGGGTTAAACAATTTTGATTATTTGCTTGGAAGTAAAATAATGAAATTAAGGCCCCTCTTCTTCTGTACTGGAATCGCTCCTCCAAGGATCCCTGGATGGAGCTTGCCATCTTGCCACATGGGCAGGGGATAATTACTTCGTGGTAAGTGTAGAATATGGGATATAGAGGGAGGCCCAAGCAAGGACTGGCCCTCCTCTTCCAGGTTTCCTGGAAAGGGCCCACTGGGTTGGTCAGAAGGTTCCCTGTGACACACAATTCACAGATGCCTGGAGTGATCTCGGCAGACCACCAGGCAGCCAGAACATGGACTCAGTCCCTGAGACACAGGGCAGCAGACAATGGCCATTACTTAAGCATGAGGATCACTCTTCCGACCCCATGATTTTGAATTCATCAAAGCATCATTTTTCGCATTCTCTAAAAATCGAACACTCCTTGCCCCTGCTGCTCGTCCATTTAATTATTGCTACAGTGATTGCTGAGATGGAGGAGGATTTATTAGCCCCCTCCCAACTCGAAAAATTCTTCATTAGTGACTCAGGCCGTCTCTTCAAGTTTTTACACATCCGCGCAGCAGCATTTCCTATGGGAGCGGGAGACCCGGCTTGAAGCAAACTCATTTTATTGATTTCTCAGGTCGGATCATCTGACACCTAACACCAAAGCAAGAGCCCAGTTATCTCAGTGCTTTATGTATGGGGAGCAGGAAAGACTAGAAAAAAGGTCTGTGTCGCTGGAGCAAGAAGATTTATACTGCAGCGCCAGGTCAACAGCAGAGAGCTGGGGGAACCTGGGTAAATCATGTTTGTTACCTGCTGCACTAAAACAGAGGAAAACACACATTTACTGACACTAACTTCTATTTCTCGGTTATTTCTTGTCTTTTCAGAACCACAGCACATAATTTTTTACCATTATTTATTTCATTATTTATGTAGTTATTTATTCTTCCCTTATTCTAGGGATTAAAAAAGAACTCACAAAAGAGAAAGGAGAAAGGCTGTTAAAAAATAGATGACAGGAAAAAAAGTAGTGTCCTAAGATGTATGCGGGGTCTCTGCTGTTGATTAGAGTAGGCTGTCTGCGGGCCTCGGCTTCCCAACAGCCAAATGAAGTCATGGAGCCTGAAAGCAGCCAGCCTCCAAATTGTTCTGGGAAGAAAACAGGCCATTTTCCCTCCTCCTGAGAACTGACAGAGATCTCATTCTTGGGGCTCTAATAAAAGGATGTTGGGTGAAGAACTGACGCCCTGAACAACGTCCAAGGGTGAAGTTTCCAGAAATTTCTTAAGGCTGTTATTTATTTGTATTACTGCTTAATGTGGGGGAAGGACATCGTGTCAGCGGGGAGTCTGGGGACAGATCCCCGACAGATGGGGGTCAAAACGATGCGCCGTGAGTATGTGTCTCTCTGTTTTAGGCTCTATCTGTTGGCACAGTTGATATTATTCAGACCAGGCATTCTCAAGCGTAGCCCTGAACTGACAGCATCAGCATCTTCGGGGAATTTATTAAAAATGCCAGGTTTTGAGGTCCAACCAGGCCTCCTGAATCAGAAACTCTGGAAGTGGAGCCAGGAACCTGTGTTTTAACAAGGCTGGATGCAAGAGGACGAGGGGTGGGGGAGCAGGAGTAGACGGCATGACCCACTGACAGTTACTGGAACACTGTTTCTTGTTCCGAGCCTTTAATTAGAGTTGGGCAACAGGTAGTTGGAGGATGTATTCTCTTGGCAGAAGCCTGGGGAGCAAGGGCTTCCCTGATTAGCTGAAAGCGGATCTATGAACTTTCAAAACTCACTCAGAGGAAAGTCTGGCTGCCATCTCCCCTCTTTCGCCCACTGCCTCCCGAGGGTCCTCTGATCTCCCTGTCACTGCTAGCAGTGGGGCCGGTGGCTTCTCTGAAGATGCCGTCCCTGCCCTGTACCCCTTTCTCCACAGCTTCCTTTAATCTGTGAGTGTGTTTCTCATCTCTCCTCCTTCGTTCTCCCTCACAGTCCTTCCCAGCTCCAAAATTCCATGATTCTTCCCCTAGACAGGAAGACAATAAACTTGAGCCCTAAAGCTGAAAGGACTGTGGAAATGGTGTAGTGCAGCCTCCTGCTTCACAGATCAGAAGCCAGGGAAAAGTTTCCTCCCTGTGGTGCTGAGCGCTGTGCTTGGCCGTGAGCAGGTGGCTGCCGGTTCTCAGTTGGATCTGTTTGTTGACGGCATGTGGTGTTTTGTGATTCTCACAGGCCTTACAGCATTCTATCCCCAGGGACATTCTGTAAGTATTCACATCCCCATTTTTAGACAAGAAACTCAAGCTTGGGCGGTTTGATGTTTACCAAAGTCACGCAGTGTTAGCCTTACACATCCAGAACGGAGACCGGCCCTTAACTCTGCCACTTTACCTTTGGTGCTTAAAGCCATGCTGGTCACACACTGGGATCCTCAATACTATAATGAAGTACATAATGACCATCATCAGCCATGGTCAACTCAAAAAGACAAAGGTCAGGCCTCGGCTTCGTAAGCGCCCAGGACAACCTTCTATACACACAGCACCTCGGAGTCAGGGCCGGATATGGGACCCTCCCCACACCCCACTCTTCAGAAGCAAACTCAGGACACAGTGGCTTTTAGCAGATTCCTCTGTCAAGTAGAGCTACCAGTGAGCACAATCAGCTACACAAGCTGAAGAGGAAGAATAAAGGCATTTCCACATCCTCCCGTATCTACATTTGTAGACGTATTTCTGCTTGCATACCAATGTGGGTAAATATGTAGAAACTGCATGGTGTTTCTATTATAAGCAAGGCGGTTTGGGCTCCTCAGCAAAATTAATCTAAACCAATGCTGCTGCGTAAGGTAGCAGGAAGAAATCAGCAAATCGTCCGATTGAGAAAAGGTAAGAAACGGTTTCACCAGAAACCACAAAACATAGACCCGTTTCCTTAGTTGATGAGTTTTTAATCCAGAACCTGCGTTCGGAGGGAATGTCTTGCCCTTTTTTGTTTGTTCATCTTTTGCTTGTTTGTTTGGCGGTGACCTTCACAAGAGCCAAAGCTGCTGAGAGGCCTGAGGTGCCTGGATGAAGGTGATGAGCGTCACTCCTGTAATCCCCGCCACTCTGGAGGCCCGGCAGGGGGACGGCAAGTCCAAGGCTAGCCAGGGCAACTCGGAGAGACAGAAAGATTCAAAATAAAAATAAAAAAGGTGGGGGAGGTGACTCGGTGGTCAAATGCCCCTGGGCTCAATTCCTAGTACCAAGGAAAGAAAGGAGGAGGGAAGGAAGCAGGCAGGCAGGAAGGACCCTCCTTCCTCTAGTCGACTTTAGTCCCCCATGAGGAGTCCAGCTCGGGAAGGGAAACGGAAGCTGAGTTTCTACTTCTACTCACCCCTCTGCCTGGTACTTTTGTGCAGGACACAACCAATTCAACTGTACATGGTGGCCCTGTCTTTCTGTGAACCTCTGTGCGTACTGAGACTGCAGGGCCATTCAACTCCATACAGTTCGTATCTGGTGGTATAGTTCACATAAGGCATGAACAGAAACCTTGCTTTCTGCTAAACCAAGTCACCTTTCCATCAAACTAGAAATGGATGTCAAGAATGGCAAGAAGACTGCTCACAGAACTGTCCCCCTCATTGCAGTGGAGAATTACTTCTAACTCTTTCATTTCACACGGCATTTTCCTAGCAGAGTCTAGATTGCTCTTAACGATGGTGGTAGCTAACATATTTAATGCTTATATATGCCAGCCATTATGAAGAATGCCCCATGAAGTAAGCCTTGTTATCCTCCTAGCAGCTCTTTAAGGTAGTTCTCATTACTCCACGGTACAGATGTAGGACTTCTCTGAAACACAGAAGAGTCAAGTAACCGCTCCAGGTCACAGCTGGGAAGTGGTAAAGCCGAGTCTGGTTCCAGAGCCTGTGACAACTAACCACTCCAAGCCCTTTTAAAAGGCTGGCAGCCTAAACAAGGCCAGCATAGGCAGGTATGTCCTCAAATGCAAGTCCCATGGGGCTATTGCCACTCGGGGCCACCCTCCTTCTTCCCATGAGCCCCCTGCAGGCCACCTCTCCATGCTAAGAGGCTGTCCCCTGCCTGTGCCGTGGCCTCCTCCTGCCAGGCATCCCAATCCCCCTTGCTTTCTGGGAAATGCATTTTCTGTATTCCAATAGGTCTGAAAGTGGCGAGAACTGTGTGTGGTGGTAGGGAAGCCACCAACCAGGACTTCCAGGAAGCTGGGCGGCCAGCAAATGTCCAGCCAGCCTTCCTCCTCCGCTCTGGCCCCCAGGAGCCGTGGGCCTCCTGACATTGTGGCCAACTTGCCCTGCTCTTGAGCCTGTCGATGCAGGTGGCCCAGCTCCCCCCAAGGCAGACCCCGCCGAGCAGCGGAGGAGCAGGCAGACCCTATTCATCCCGCCCATGCTGCTGGGTGGCACGTGTGAATTACTCGTCACTTGGTGGCCAGGATCCTTCAGCCCCCTCCTCCCATTTCCCAGTGGGGCTCTCATGGCCTGTTTCCATCACCATGGCAACATGAACACAGCTCCAAGCCCTGGAAGGACCTGAGGTGAAAGCAAAGAGCCCGCCTGCTCCGTGGGCCACCAGGCGGGCCACATGGGAGCAGCTGGTTGAGAAAGCCCTTCCTGGCCGCTGACCCACTGACGCCTGGGCCTCAGCTCCGCTCCTCATGAGTCCCACAGCCCCCTGCTGGTGCTGGGGGAGTCTGCAGCCACTCCTCCAACCTGCCTCTCCATCCCGGAGCCGGAACCCTGGAGACCTCTTAGCGGGAGCCTTAGATTTAAGGGCGCTTGCTCGGTAAGCCCAACAGGCTCTCCCTCCAAATGTCTGCCCTCATGGGGCTTCCAGTTTATCAGAGGATTCCAGAAAATGTGGAGACTTGGGGCCTTGAGATTTGTCACAGCATAGTTGACATGAGCCACTGGGCAGAAAGCTGGCTGAACTAATGGAGACATCTTCAACACTTTACTACAGTCTCTGGATCAGTGTCATATGGGACCTGCATTCTGTCCCAAAACCTAACTGTAGAGTCCACACTTCTGCATGCATCTGTATTCGTTCGGGCCCGTAACTAGGCTTTTGTCACCTTTTTGAATTTGGATTTGAGTGCTCACCTTGCTCTGTTTCTACAGGCCTCTGTAGCACCTGTATACCCCAAGAGCACATAGCCTATGTCCATTTCCAAGGCCTTGAAAACATAAAAACATGCTAACACCATGACCCTCCAGCCTGGATTCACTCAGTGCTGAATACACACTCTAGGTCCCATGAAAAAGAACACCATGCATTCTGGAGAGTTGATCTGTTTTTAATTTAATTTTGCAATCGTAGGATCTTGACCAAGTCACTTAACCTGTTGGGCCTTTAGCTCTGATAGATGCTCTGTAAGTAATAGTTGAGTTGAACTGAAATAAGTGGTGGTATGCAACCACGTCCCCAGTGTCCTACAGAGGACACAGTCAATGACCACACACCTAGAGGGACGTGTGACTCCAGAGGAGTCACCAGTTTCCAATTCTGTGGGCATTCATTCTTCCCCCAAGGCCATCTGCTTTCCTTCAGGGCCCAGCCCCTTGTTTTGGAGGTCAGTGTATCAACACTCCCGTAGGGATGACTAAGGCTAATGCCCCCTGCTGCCCCCACACCCTGCCTCCTGCCAGCAAGTCTTACCTCAAACAAATAGGCCTCTGCCCCCTGTAAATTCATCCCCAGGTACAGACGTGTAAGACATTTAAGAATGGGTCCCAAGGTCTCCAAAGTCAAGGAAGTCCCCGCAAGATTCAGTGCTTGGGTACAGTCTGAGCGTTCAGCACGGCCAAGGGCAGCTGTGTGTCTGGAGACTGGCATTCATGGCTTCAGCAGGAGTTACTGAATGCTCGCTCTATCCGCAGCGTCCAGGGCTCTCCAGATGGGCAGCCTGGGCGTGCTTTCCCATTACACAAGCCTCTGGACGCTGTGCAAGGACACGTGGGGAACAAAGTCACTACTGACATCCCGGAGGAAACACTGCTCCCCACACAGCATGCACCCCGAGCTCCACAGACCAGGGCTGTTTCCAGCCTGGCCCAGACGTGCACTGGGATTCTGGGCGGCTCCTCCCACCCCTGCCTGGCTTGGGGAGCCTCCTACCTCAGGGATAATCTCTCTTGTGGTTACTTGCCTCACGGGGATGTCTGAGAGGATTTAATGAGATAATGTTTGTAAATCGTTTTGAGCTCCTCAGAAGAATGAATGGTGCGATATAAATGCAAAGCATCATTATTACAGTGATCACGGGAGCGTGGCTCTAGTTAAAGGCAAGGAGGGGACCTTGATTCCATTATAATCTCCTCTTTCCCAGAGCTGATAACACGCTGAAATATGCTCCCCTTTTCCAAATGAAATTCTCCGCTTCTATAATCGGCTCAGAGGTGAAATGTTTGGGGAAAATTTTAGAAATTTCCCTTTAGTCTCTTTTGAGGAGGAAGAGCAGTAAGTAAGCACACTTTGCCTGCTTACAAAAGAGCTGTTTTGACCAAGATCATTCAAAAAGGCTGAGCTTTATGACTTCAAATTTAGCTGGTCTTTAGTCCCCACTGAGATAATGGAGCAGTGTTGAATCTGAAAGGGGTATATTGGTTTGGCAAGGTTCTGATGTTGGAGCCTACCATTCGAGGGCTGCAGAACACAGGCTGATTTTTCCATGGAACAGAACCATTTCTTCCTAGAGAAATGAGTCCACTGACTTTTCCCACACTAGAAAACAAGGTTTGTTATTTCAACAACAATCCATTCTTCCAATTGGTAAAGATCATCAATGTTCAGAAGAACCTCAACATTATTTTCCATGTATAGAATCAGTCCCCAAGAAGCATAAAAGACCCCTGTAAAGCAGGTGGCTCAAACTGAAACGATTCTGGGAGCCAGGCAGTAGGCTAGACATCAAGACCACTGAGCATACCTCCACGTTGGGGAGTCTCAGGAAGTGGGAGTGTCCCCGGAACTGGAGAACCCACCCAAAGGGCTGCCATGCTTAGCCCCTGCTAGCTCTTGCCATGTAGCAACAGAGGCCCAGGTTTTCTTCCTTTCAAGGGAAGTCAAAAATCAATAATTCTATATACCCTTTCCAAGTCACAAATGTTACTCATAAATTATTTTTCTTTTTTTGTATTGCTAGGTAGCCTCACCAAATATGTGACCCATGAGATATTGTTTTTGACCTCGATTTTAAACTAATGTGAATTTTCTAATGAAGTTAGAGTGTAGGGAAAAAATAGATTTTTCTCTATTAGACCAATAGAGTCTAAGAATAGCAGAAGAATCATAGACTTCTGACAGCTCCTCTTTCATTATTGTGTTCTCCTTCCTCCACCACAAGTTGCTTAATTTCTCTGTGCCTCAGCCTCCTCTCATTTATAAAATTAGCATAATAACAGCACCCACCTCATAGGGGTGTTGGGAGTGATAAATGAGTGTGTGTGTGTGTGTGTGTGTGTGTGTGTGTGTGTGTGAATACACATATATAAATATATACATGATGCTAAGATACCAGCATGAGACGAGCACTCAATAAATCCTTTAACTAGCCACACCACCACCCGAGAATTAAGCCCACACTGCCTCCATTGCCTCACTCACTTCAGTCCCATTCTGTCTGATAATTTTGTGGGCCTGCTGTACAATAGTTCACATTATCTGAAGAAGATATGTTCCAAGACCTCTAGCGGATGCCTGAAAACACAGGTAATACTGAATCCCACTATGCTGTTTTGCTTCTACCACAGGGTTTAGAAAACTCAACATAATAAATTTTTCTTTATTAAGTGGAGAACTTCAATTTTTTTATTTAAAGAAAGCACTTTACATCTTCTCTTTGTCTTATTCAAATTGCCAGTGTCACTTCTCTTGTGCTTTGAGTCCATTATTAAGCAAAACCAGGTTACTTTGAACACAAGCCCTGTGATAACATGACAGTGGATCTGGTAACTGAGCTGGCTACTAAGTGACTAATGGGAGGGCAACATATACTGTATGTATACACTGAACACAGGATGATTCATGTCCCAGGCAGGACAGAGCCAGCGGATTGGAGATTTCATCATGCGACTCAGAACAGCAAAAAAATTTAAAACATTTGGATTATTTATTTTGGGAATTTTTCATTTCATATTTTTGGACTGAGGGTGAGCTCAGAAACTGTAGGAAATGAAACTATGGACAAGAGGCGAATACCATTAAAAAAAAAAAAAAGATGGGAGAGACATTGAAGTCAGCATTTCTGAGGACAAGGGAACAGGAATAGCTGTGAAACCAGTTGAGTCAATGCAAAACTGCCCTGATTTTACTCTCACAGCTTCTAAAAGGAACCTGAGAAGTTCTTCTTCTCCATCCATCTGTTTCTAGAAGGGAATCTTTGGTGCTGCCCTCCAGCAGAGGGGCAGCATGGACACAGGAGAAAGCGGAAGTAGGGCTACTCCAGGTTTCAGTTTAGTAGATGCTTAGGCTCCTGAAAGACTCTTTCGTATTTGCTCCTTCTAGCTTTAATTTTCTGAGTCTGTGTCGTCTTCTACCTTCTCCTAATGACATTCTCTACCCATGTCTCAGTCATGACACAGGAGTAGGAAAAACATGGGCAGAGAGGCAGAATGTCCACAGGCCCAGCACAACATTTCCAGGGTCCACCAGAAATACCCTGGACAGGACATCTCTAACTGGTCTGCTCGTCTTTTCTCTGTGCCTTTGGAAAGTGTGCCATGGGGCGGGAGGAGCTCTGGGGAGAGAACAAGATCCACACCAGCAAACAGGCCTCTCCTAAAAGCTGAGGTGGAGGCGCGGAGGCCTGTGGGGAGAGAGGCCCCTCTCCTGCGGCCCTCCCGAGATCCGCCAGGCGGCTTTATGGGTGAATAATTACTCCAGAAATAAAGTCTAATAAAAGGAATTCAGCACTGCTGCCAGCCCTGAGTTCTGGAGTCATCAATGTGAAATATTCCACCCGGGCCTCATCTGTAGGGGAGGACACTCGGCGGTGGAGGCGAACTCCGCAGCATTTCTCCATCTTCCAGAAAACAAATGGTCCGGGGCCCTGCTTGTCATGCAAGGCCTCCCACACGCATCTCCTCTGCAGACAAGAACAGAGGACGGAGGCTGACGAGCTCTCTGGGCTGGCCATGACAGGATCTGTGAGGGACAGGCTCTTTTGAAATGTAATCTTATTGATTTGGGTTCTGTAGTGAAGGGAGCTCATGGTGGTGAGGAAATCAAGGGGCTATCAAACCACCGAGTTCCCGAGGCCTGTGACTCTCAAAAGGGGCTGACAGGGGCCCGAGTTGCTGTAGTTGGCTATTTTTGCAGGAATTATTTGCCCACAAAGCCACTTGGCAGCTCTCACGAGGGCCCCACATGAGAGGGTCTCCAGGTCCCACTGCTTTGGGGGTGCACCCTGCTCACAAGGGTTGGCCGGGATGGATCTACTATCTCCTCGACTTTTCTGCTTCTCCATTGACCGGCTCCTGGGAGGCCTGATTGACAGGGCAGTGGAGCAGGATGGAGGTGAGGCGAGGCTCAGGCTGGCTTCAGAACCTCCATTCTCCATCAGCACGCCACCCCGGCAGGGCAAGCAGACTGCAGGGCGAGTACGCGGCTTTCTTGGCAGAAACAGCTCCAAGATGAGTCCCCTAAACCCCAGACAGGTTGCTGCCCTGATCTCTTCCTGTAGAGAAGTTCTGCCACTCTCCATTCTCTCTTGGAGAGAGTCAACAGGTGGCAGGAGTGAACCCTTAGTCAGAGAGGCTGGAGCGATACCTGCCTCCTTTCCTGTGGCCACGGGTGACGTGAGTGTCTCTCCCAGCGCTGGTGGCGAGGGAATCACGGGCTATCAGACCACGGTGGGTACCCACTAAACAACAGCTCCCCACTGCAGTCAGAGGCTCCTAGGACAAGAAATGTTCCCCCTTGCAGTCGTGCTTGTTTGCCACTGACAAGGAGCAGGCCAGAGGAGGGGCAAAGGGGGCTTTAAAAGTCAGTGTCCACCCTGAATCCTAGAGAGAGAGGTTTTCCCCTTGAGGAGACGCAGCACTTAGGGAGAGAGGGCTGGGCCTCCTGATGCTCCAGCCCTGAGCTGTGACCTTGGGGCCGTGACTTAACCTTGGGAAGTGCAGCCACAGGACACTCTGCACTGGGGAACAAGGAGCTGAGCTCAGAGAGGGCTGCAGATGCGGGAAACGTGAGAGCCGGGTCCTGTGGGCCCCGACAGAGAGGGGTCCCTCGCCAGGCTCCCCAGGGACAGGGGTTACCTACACAGAGCATCGCCCACAGGACGCCATTAGTCATGCCCAATCCCAACTAGGGACCTCCCTGGCCCTCCATCACTGGGAACTGTCTCCAGGAAGGGAGTCGGGAGCATCTCCACAGGCTGGCGTTCAAGCCCAGTGGGAGGGGGGGCCAGAGGCTCTAGCCATCTCCTGAGCCCCCCGTGCCAACAGAGACCACAGCCAACTAACCCTCTCTCAGTTTCTTGCTTGTATCTTTTCCCTGAAGCAAATCCAGGAGGCAGAGGCCTTGTGTTTTTAGACGGGCACTGCACCGTCCTAGGCACCGAGGGCCTTGGGAGAAAGTAAGTGGAACGGCTCTGTCTTCAGGTTGCAAACAACTGAGGGGGTGGGGGCCTGGAGCTGAGCCACTGATGGACGTGGAGGACCAGAGAGATGGACGCAGTGCTGCAGCTACCTACACCTCACCAGGTGATGCTGAGCCTGTCTCCTAGACCCCAGGGGGGAGCCCTCGGTGAACTGAAGGGCCTGGAGAAGGGGACATGTCCACAGAATCTGGGCATGTGGGGAAGGCTGGGGAGGTGGGGGGTCAGAAGGTGGCAGGGAAATGTCACAGCTCCAGGGGCAAAAAGAAAACCGGGGTGCAGTTTCCTCTCCCCGACCCAGTATCTGCCAAATACATCTCCCTTTGCACACCTTAGGAAACAAAAGAAAACGCTCCCCTTTTGTCATACGCCCTACTTACTATTCATGTTTTCCTTTTAAAACTGGGTGTTGGCTGGGCGGGGACTCCTCGCAGAACCTTCACTTAGTAGATTACATTTGCTCCTGGACTTGGGGAACATTAAGGGATTTTTCCCCACTCTGGCGTGAGGGAGTCAGTGCATGGTGTGTGGAAGGCAGGGACTAGCATCCTCTTAGCTCTAGTTTCAATCTGAAAAAAGAGGATTTCAACTAGACAGGCTGGGCACCAAGAGCCAATGAATCCACTCATTCATCATTCATCAGTGCTTTCTGAGCACCTACTGCATGCCAAGCCTTAGAGCTACAAGAATGAGCTAACCCTGGTTCTTTTACATACTGTGGAAAATACAACCGATCAAAGACCCAGGGGTAACTGCTGAAAGGAAAGCTATTAGGAAATGTAAAGCAAAGGGGCTATAGCCACAGTGTGTCCAGGGATCAGCAGCCGGGGGTCAGAGCACAGCCACAGAGTGACCAGCAAGTGCAGTGAGGGACTCTGTGGGCAGTCAGGCTCCACAGGAGTATCTGCCCAAGGTAGCAGGCCCTAGCAGTGTTCAGCATCAAGGGTCCAAACCCCCGATGTAGGACAGTCCCTAAAACAGTTGTTATTGGACACACAGGAAAAAACACGAGAATCCAGTTACCATTTTTGGGTTATGACATGGGGGAGGGCAGGGTTCCAGGCAGTTGGCAGAGGTCTAGCCACTGAAACTGAAGCCCAGAGAAGGGCAGCTCTGTGGGAAGGGAAAACGTGGTTCCACAGTCCTGAGTGTTGGGTGGGAATGGTTTTCAAACCCTCTTACTTCAGTTGAACCTGGTTTCAGAGCCCAGGAGCAGGATTCAGTTTGTACATGAAGGACAAACGCTTCCAGTTGGGATGGAGGAGAGCTGCAGAAACTGGGAGTCAGGTAGGGCCTAAGACAAGGGGTGGAGTCATAAATATGATAATCATATGATAATAGTAACTGCTCAAACTAATAATTATTGAGCACATTATGAACTGAGTATCCTAATGATTTCACATAAATTGTCTCTTATAAATCTTAGAATTACTCCATAAGATGATATCATTATCCTCATTTTATAAATGAAGAAACTGAGTCTTCAAAGATTGAGTAACTTGCCCTGACAGTCAGCATAATCTATGTTAGGCTGCAATAACAAAACTCCCTAAGTCTCAGTAGCTCGGCACAACAGAATATTTATTTCTCCTCACATTGAAAGCAGGCCAGCAGGGGTCTCTGCTTATCCTAGTTCCCAGGCTAGATCAAAATTGACCTGTGCTTCCTCAGTTGCTATAGGAGAGGGAAGGGAATGCAGTAAATTTTGCACTAGCTTTTAAAGTTCTCACCTCCATTTCTCTTCCCCTCCTGTTCCTTGGCCAAAGCAAGTCAGTTAGCCACACCAACTCCAAAGGGGCCAGAAAAGTGCAATTCTGCCATGTGGCATTTGGAGAGCTGAAGTATTTGTCAACAGCCCTTCTCTGTCCATAGAGATTCAGGGAACTGGTAGGTGGGGAAGCCACACTTCAAACCCACATGGGGTGACTCCAGAGTCTGTGCTGGGTCCTCACTCTGTCCAGAAGAGAGGTCAGCCAGCAGACAGCACCTATTTCCTCCCTCCACACTCCTGGAGCCTCTTCCTTCCCCTTCTCAGGCTGTGGGTTAGGAGACAGGCCCTGGGTGATTGATGGCTCCCAGCAACAGTTGGAGGGAGATTATCTATCAGCATGTGCTGAAAGCCGTGGCCGGGAGCCTGCTCATCACAGCAATTGAAGCACTAGTTTCTGCAGGGTTTGGAGCACTGGGGTCTCGAGGGTTTATTAATCCCACAGCAGTCCTGGGAGGGGTTCACTGCTGCGGTTATTTATACCTTTTTCTGAGCTCATCCAGCAAGGGGAGTCTGCTGGGATTAGGTTCCAGGGACACAGAGCCCTGGCCGCCATCCAAGTGAGGGCTGCAGAGGACGCTTCCTTCTCAGCTGGCTCCCTGGCTGCATTCATCCAGAGGAGTGAATGGACCTGTGGAGTCCTGGGGACCAGGCAGAGAGGCACTCATCGGAGGGGAGGCGGCCAGGAGGATTCACAGGCTGGGGACTCTGCCGGCTTCCTCAGAGCAGCCTTACAGGCTACCTTCTCTGTGATCTCCCCTCCCCAGTCCAGTGTGACTCACCGACTCCCTCAGGACTGCTCTCCTCCTGCAGTCTGTCCCTGCACCTCTTGTTTTTTACTGGGTGTCACAGTCTCTGTGTCTTCGACATGACCAACATGAATTTCTGGAGTGCAGGTCATGACCAATGTTCTGTGAGGACACTCGGAGCCCAGCACACATACGAGGGGTCCAGTGGCGTTTTGTATAGCCCCCGCAGTGACCCCGTGGGCTTTCACCCCACACTCCAGCCTGCTGGGACGATGGCTCATCTGCGTGGTGGCCCTCCTCCTTGACTTCGCCCACACTTCCCCTCTTCCTTGCCAGTCATAAGTCTCAGCTGAGCAGACCCCTCCCTCCTGTGCCAACACTGTCCCTTGCAGAGTTCCGTCATAGAAACAATTACATCTCAGTGAGTTGTTTACCCATCTGTCTTTCCCACTAGAAGTGGCTCCTGGGGAACAGGGCCGTGTCTGTTTTATTCTGTGCGCCTCTGCCTTTCCCAATGCCTGCACAGCCCCAGGACTGGGGTTAGGGGAGCCAGACATTTGTGGACAGCACAAAACATCAGAGGGCACCAAAAAGACAGCAGTCAAAGCAAACCGTATTAAATGGCAATGTTTTTAAAAGTAAAAATTAAGGCAAAAATCTATTTTGGACAAAATTTTGTTTTATTATTTTTATAAATTCAGTGTGTAAAATACGATGCCATGATGCCTGTATGCACATTTGTCTATATACGTACATATTAAAATGAGTATTACAGATAGGTTAAAGAACACACCCATCCTCTCCCAGTTACCTCTTGGACATGTGTATGGTAATAGCATTTAAAATTCACTCGGAGAGTTACAATATTATTAACTATAGTCCTCAAAATTTTAAATAAAGATGAAACCAGGAACAGTGTCGTGCTGAGTCACCCTGGAGCCTGAGGCAAAAGGGGAAATCTGAAATACTGATTCTGTCTTTATATCAAATTTTGAAATTTTGTTCATTTGGGATTTTTTTTTTTTGCAATGATTTTATGCATCAAGTTTTGCAACAATTTTTTGTTTGTTTTTAAGAATGTCACCTAGATTGTTGTGGGTGCCGCATAAACATCACTGAGTGGGTGAGTCAGGGAGAGAGGGAGGCCTGAGAGGGCACGGGGTGAACGGGTGGAAATGTTTTTCAGATCCAGTCTCCGCTGATTCATCTGTGACCCCAAATTTCCGTGTTCACTTTTGGAATTTCCCACGTGTCCTTACCAGCTCCTTTTCCATTCTATTATCTGCCTTTTGGTGAAAGTTACTTAAATTCCTTTCCAAGTTTAGAGAAAAAGAAGAAAGGTGAAACAGGGCCCACAGACCAGGCCTGTTAAATGTGCTCTGCTCTCGGTTGTGAGCTGCAAGTCATGGCACCAGGACTTGAGCTCTCACCTGCTTGAGTTTGGGTTTCGGTGGATCCCAAGAGAGAGTGCTACCCTTCCCTGCCCTGCCCTGACCCTCGCTGGTCACTGTGTAAACAGAAAGCCTTGGTCACGGGGGACACTGAATGAGAAACGAGCTACTAGAGTCCACCCTCCTCACCAGCAGAAGTGCAGGAAGGCACCCCCAGGTACAGGCTGTCCTTCTGGATTGAAGATCCTGATGCCTTTATACATCGCCGTTGCCCAAGAGCTGGCCAGGCGGCTGCATCGGAGCTCCTCTGTCCCGGTGAAGACACTGATGTGGGCTTTTGTGGGCCCAGAAAACAGAAGCTTGGGTTTGGGCCCAACTTTATTCTCTCATGAGCTGTGATTCTGAGCCATTCTGAGCTCCCGTTAGTTTGTGTGTGAAAAGAAACTTATCTACAAAATTGTGGTTTTCAGCTACTTGTGTGAAAACTGTGGTGTTGTGAGCAGGTCTCTCAGGGTTTCTGAAGGACTCATGAGGGAGAGATGCATGTTCCTCCAACGGAGCTCCACTTTGGCCCGTTATTAGATTCCCAAAAACATTTCCATTGCTTAAAAAGGGAAAGAAGCCATTTGATTTGAACCCCTGACTCATAGAGCTAGCCCTCCTCAGACAGGCAGGACAAGCCAAATCCCTTTCCACATGATACCCCTCCAGATAACTGGAAAGTGGTCATTCACTGCTGGCCCCCTCCAATCGGTCAAGCTCATCACCCTCACTCCTGAGCTTTGTGACATAGATGTGACACCCCGACCATGGACGTGGCTGCCGTGTTCGCCTTTCATCTCTCTCTGGTCACTCCAGAATACCATGCAACATCCGATGTAGGTTGGTCAGACCAGAGAGGTGGCAGAAGAGCTTTCTTTTCCTGGTCTAGTGATTTTTAACCCTCTGTACATTAAAACCACCTGGGCATTAAAACCTTCTGGGGGGAAAAATCTTTTCCCAGCTTTATCAGTGAACCATTTAATTAGCAATTCTGAGACTCTGATTTTTTTAAAATGTTCAAATAATCCTTCAGTGTGGCCTGAATGATGAGGCACTGCTTTTGACACTAGATCCGCGATTCTTGTTTCAATTGGCCTTTGAGTTATTGGACGTAATTCACAGCTTAGTTGTTGGGCCAATATGAAGACAGAAGGAAGCACCATACCCAAGTACCGAGCTGTCCTCTAAGGACACAATTCCATTCAATCCTCATCTGCAAGGTAGGTGCTTTTGCCTGTTTTATAAAGAAGAAGAATGAGGCTCAAAAAGATCAAGCAGAACATTCCAGGTCCTTCAGCTGCCCAAGTGACCAGATTCCCCTTCAAACCCAGATGGGATTCCAAAGCCCATCTTCCTTTCATGCCACTCTGCATTCCTGAATTCAATTAATCTAACACTAATTTATTAAGAATCAGGACCTACCATATGTTAGACGTGCGAGGCCAGTAACTGTTGTGAGCTGAAGTCTTTGTGGTAATCTACCAAGCTGTGCTAGGACACGGAACATTTTCTGTTTTCATTCAATGATTTGTTTATGGGTACATTTTCTTGAAGGAAAAATCATGTCAATGTAATGCAGGCTTTGTAGAGAAATAAGTCTTTGGTATTTGGTTGTAAAATAAATGTCAGAATAAAATGTTAGAGAAAATAAAGAGCTGTATATGAAATCACTTCCCACAGAGCCATAGAATACTGAAGGACTATGGTTGCTGGTGTTTCATTATTTAAAGCAAATTTGGTATGCAAGGAGAGAGCTGCTGCACCTTGGCCGTGATCGATCCCTAGAACTATGGTCTCTTTGGCAGGAGTGACTGTGGAGTGGCTTTCACATTATTTCAGCCACTAGAGTTATTTCATCCCAAGCACGTGACTCCCAGCACCTGAGTGACACAACAGCATCCAGTGTCTCTGTTTCCTTCAGAAGAGCTTAGAGCCTACTCTAATGAAGATGGCCAGCTTTTTTGACCTCAGATTAACTAGGCAGGGCTATTTAGTGGTCCAGACAAGGGAAGGAAAGAGAAAGAACAAGAGTGAAACAGGGAAAGAGGAGTCAAAAGATTCTTAAGGGTGTGCATGGAATAGCCACCATTTCTAGGTGACATTCCCCTGGCCACCAATACCCTGCTACCCACCTCCCATCTCCCTCCCAGGAGACATTGACCTGTCCTAGACGGCTCCTCGTCCTCGGGACTTCCCTGATCACCTAAGATTGGGTCAAAGTCCTTCCCATATTCTCCTTCGCCACAGCACACACGATGCTTCATTTCTCATTTATCACTTCTTTTAGACCAAAGCCTAAGTGTGCCCCCAGGTGTGTCACAGTGAGCCCACTCTGTTGCACTTAGGGCATCCAGCTCCTGAGTCCTGAGCAGGCTCAGCCTGTTCCTCCAACTCTGAGGTGAAACTACTCTTTATGCAAACCTAGGAAAGGTGAGGGAAGTTTCTAGACTCTTCCTTAATTAGTGATGGGAAGGAAGGAAGAGAGAGGCAGAGGGGGAGAGAGAGAGTAGGGAAGAGGAAAGGAGGAAAGGAAGAGAAGCAGGCTGCCCAGGAGGGACAGGTTTTCAGCAGATAGAGTTACTCGAGACCATTGCCAAGTTGGCCCACAAGCAGTTCAAGCCTGGATGGGGTGTCATCCTGCATGACGTCTAGGGAACCCCACCTTTAGGCCAGAATGACCCAGTGGAAAGAGCATGGGCTGTGGAGTCAGTTCTGAGGATCTTGAGACCTTGTTCAAGGTGTTTAACTTGGTTGTCCCTCAACTTTCTGGTCCATAACCTGGGTAAAATAATAGTTTTGTTTTTAGGCTATTGTACAGTCAATGGTATATTGTTTTCACAACACTCTTGACCCATGACAACACAACATTTTCCCCAAACCTTTGTGCTTTTCTTTCAGAACCACTTCGGGAACCACTCTTAGAGCACTTGCTCAGTGCTAGTTTTGAGTCGTTGAGCTCCAATCCTGGTTCTATGTTTATATAACCCTAGACAAATTACTTAACCCTTGGTGCCTCTGCTTCTTGTTTTGACTTATTTTTTTCCTGTAAAATGTGAATAATTGTGCTTACTGTATCAGGCTTTGTTAAGAGGGTTAAGAGAGAGGAGATGGGTTGTACTCAGAACACATCTGCACATCCTAAACCCTTGTGTTCCTGCTTGCCATTTATTATACATATCACCCAGGAGGAGCTGGCTAAAGTGGATTGTAAGCCTGCGCCATGTGCAGATGCCCCCTGCCCAGGCTGCTGTGCGCGGGTAGAGGAGACACCCCCCACCAGTCCCATCATGGAGCTGTGCACCCACAGGGGTTGGGGGATGCAGAGAAGTTCATTTGCAGTTAATATATATTCAGCTGTACTAATTAGTACAAGCCCTAAAGCCCAAAAATAAATTAAGCTGGTCTTTTGAAAAATGAGCCTGTAGGCTAGTAAGAATGTTGACTACTTCTTTTTATTATTATTGTTCTAATTATTAAAAGAATGAAAGTGTTGATATGAATCAAGGTTATCTGCAAAACAGAAAACTGCAGGCCCCCTGTCCTGAGTCGTAAAGGGGTTTGGGTGCAGAACAGCAGGCCTTTAGAGTCTGCTGTTATTGACTTTCACACACCTCCACTCAGGTGTCGCCAGTTGCCTGTATCAGTTTTCTGAGGACAAATGGTTTAAAAAACAGGAGCTTACTGTCTCCCAGTTCTGGAGGCCACAAGTCCCAAATCAGGACATCAGCCGCCCACGCCATCTTGACGTCTCTAAGGGAGAGTCCTGCGTGGCTCTGGCCGCTCCTCGGGTTGCTGTGATTCCTGGCGTCCTGCAGCTTGTGAATATCCCTGGTCCCGTGGCTGCTTCCTCTCCGTCTTACGTCATCTTCCGTCTCCGTGTGCATCTGTCTCTGGGTCCAAATTTCCCCTCCTCACAGGGACACCAGTCACGCTGACTTAGGGCCCACCCGAAGGACCTTGTTTTAATTTGATTACCTCTGTCAAGACCCCGTGTCCAAATAAGGTCACATTCTGAGGTACAGGGGACTAGGACTTCAACACAAGTTTGTTTGAGGGACACAATTTAATCAATAATAGTCACACCACCTGTCAATGTTTGTGTCCTGTTTCATACATGATTACAGCCTCAGGGGGTCAAGAAAGGTGTCCAGTCACAGAGCTGACCTTTGGAGAGATCCCAGTTCTTCGGGCCCAGATGAGACCCCTCTCTCCTTGTCCCTGGGTGCTGCTGGCCCTGGCACGTCACAGAGTCGCAGGGCAGGGGCTCCTCTACTTCACCACAGCATGGTTGACTGAATTTGATTAAGGGTTCTCTGGTCTTTGTGCCATGGCTCTCAGCTGGAGACTCCCTTTGCTTATTCTCATCAGCATTCTCGGTTTCTCCTGGTCATGGCATCTGCCTTCCCCTCTGCTGTGCCTTCCTAGTTAGCCACTGTCCACTCTGGCCTCTGACAACCCTGTGCCCACCCCGGCTGTCCCAAGGAACCGCTGTGGCCCATCCGTCACTCTGCAGCCCTCCCTGGGGTGCTCCGGATGGGGCAGGAGAGGGAGTTCTTATGGTCTTGGCATTGAGGGAGAAGCTTCTGACCCAGGGGCTCTCCTCTGCTGGCCCCCGATGCTGTGTCACCAGAGTCTGGATTGCTTGTCACTGTGCCAGGTCAACTCCCAGCTCCCGACTCTCCCAGCCCCACCCTCTGTTTGGCAGGCCCTGGCTTTCCCAGGCTCCAGCCTCCGCCAGCCCCCGCCTGGCTCTTCTGCCCACGCTGCTCCTGCAGCCTCTTGGCTCTCACATCCCGGCCACCTTCTGGTGCTAGTCAGGCAGATGGGGTCTCCCTGACCTTCAGCAGTGGCCCAGCCTGGTGAGGCAGTGGTGGAGGAGGGATCTCCTCAGCTCCTCTCTCTGTCCACACCCATCCTGCTGTCCTCCATGATGTTGAAACAGAACATCTGAGACTAGATAATTCACAGTGGGCAGAAATTTATTTCTCACAGTTCTGGAGGCCACACACTGGCACCTGGCGAGGCCCTTCGCTGCATCATAACATGGCAGAAAGCAGCCCAGGGCTAAAAGGCAGAGAGGGGAGAGAGAGTGTGGGGGAAGGGCCAGGCTTTCCCTTCTATAGCAAACCCACTCCGGCTATCATGGACTCACTCCCACCAGGACAGCATCTTCCCATTCCTGAGGACAGAGCCCTTGTGGCCTAATCACTTCTTGACTTTCCCACTGCTCAGCTCTGTCGCAATCAGATTTCAACATGAATTTTGGAGGGAAGAACTTTCACACTATAAAACCTGCCTTCCGTGCTCTCTGCACGACACGCAGCTCTCTGGTGTCACACAGGGATCAGGTGAAGGCCCCTTTGACCATCAGGTGGGATTCTCTGTCATCCCTTCCCCCAGAGATTCAGCTTCAGGGTAGCCCATGGAGCACGTCCACTGGCACACCAAGACACTCTGCACTCCTCTCCCGTCTTCCGCAGCCTCCTCCAAGCTGACCAGAGGTTCTTCCCCCTCCATGTGATGGGGAAGCTGAGTTTTATAGCCCATTGTGGCCCCTTCTTCTGGGACTTGGGTAAAAAGTCCATGCTGAATCCTCCTGTCTTTCCTCTTGCCAATCACAACTGTCTTTTGACACTAAAGCAGCAGCAAAGCCACAGGACCTGCCGTGAGTCCTGGATCTTGCGGTAGCCAAGACTTGGCTTAAAGAGCTCAAAGTCTAGAAGCTGAGCCTGGGTTCTCAAGAGGCTCTTTGGTGTCCTGGGCAATTAGCCTCAGCCTGGTGGTACTGTTTCAAAGGTGAAAGAGTTGTAAGGTTAGAAGGAGTTGCCTATAAAAGAAGTCCTTGAGGGAGTGCTCTAGAATAGTGCTCTATTTTTGTTTTGACGTTAAAACTTTGCCGCCAAGAAGAGGATCCTTTCCTGGTGCCTCCCAGAATTTGTGAGTTTAGTTGGTTGATGCAAACTTGTAACGAGACCTAGGTTCTGGCCTGTAGGAATTGAAGGGTTTTGCTGGAGTCGAGGACCTGGGACCATACCTCTAATTCTGGTCCCCACATCCAAACCTGTGCTGTTGGAGACCGTGTGTAGGTAGGGTGGGTTAGCATGACTTGCCGTGACTGGAACATGGTGGGGAACAGTGACTTTTCCTTTATGAGTAAGAGCCACCAACACCATAAACCTGATCATCTGTTCAGTCTTCGTCATTTTTAAAATGTAGAAACACAACCCAAGAAAAGTGAGAAAAACTGCCTCAAAGATCCCAAAGCTTCACTGTAGGGAAGCCAAGGCAGGGCGCTTTGGGCACAGACGAGCTCTGCAGGAATCCAATCTCCCACCACGGTTCTCTCCCCCTGTACCCTGCTGCCAGGAGGATTCCTTACACTTCCCAACTGACAGATTGTTTTCCAACTATAAATATCCAGTGGAGGAGGAGCTGGACAAGTGCAAATGCTTGACCCCAAGAAACCCCAATCCATCTGCTCACGGCTGCCCAAGATAGAATTTCTGACGAACTGGGACCTGTTTCTTTGCCAAGAGACTTTAGCCGCATGCCAAGGAAGGATCAGTTCTCTGCTCCGATGAGCCCCCCGTCTGAGGGCGGGGATTACGTGCGGCTGCGCTCGGTGCATCAGCTGCACACCCTCCGAAGGCCCCTGCTCTGGAGAAGAGTAGACCGGGGCAGGTGGTGAGGATGCAGAGTTCCGTCCTTGGATGGGGCCAAGCCTCTCCTCCGGCAGTGGTCTTGCGGTGCCTAGATGAACCCTCACACCGTGCAGGAATTTCTGTGGACTTTTTAAAGGCAGCTGTCAGCTCAAGCCTGCTCCCCTGAGCTTTTGTCCTGATGGCTGGCAGGGTTCCCATTTGGAAACCTGGAAGGACTTACCATCAATCATAACCGTGCGCCTTCTCCCTCCATTTTTGTTTTCAAAGCGGAGACTTCCTGAGGATTTGAAACCCTCTGTTCTTCCTTTAAGAATATAGGGGACCTCCCACCCTCACAGTGGAGAGGCAGCAGTGAGAATTTAAATAGGTCCACAGGCCACCCAATGGTGGGGGCTGGGGGATGCAGGCTCTCCTTTTTTCAGACCCAGACACCATTCTTCCCTTCTGCAGATGAGATTTGGTAAAAATATGACGGATAATTTTGAAGGTAAAAAAAAAGTTATAAAAGGGCTTCTTTGGGAGTGGGTAAAGGGAGTCCCACAAGCCCCCCCCCCCCCCCCCGCCAGGTTGGAAGCTACAGAAGGAAGGGCTGATTCCTTGTGCGAGAGTGATTATAATATAGTGAGGCTGCTATTCTTGTGTGGCTCATTAACTAGCCTTAAAGATAATTCCAAGAGAAGTTCAAAGGATATTTCAAGCAGAGGGAGAAGCAGCAAAGGCATTACTTTGAATGACAGCCTTCCCTTGGATCTGGGTAAAAAAGTTAATCACATTTCATATGCAAATGGGCACCCCCCAGGTATAGTGTCTGGCTTCATTCATTTATTCAAATGGTATTTCTGAGCTCTTACCAGGTTGCCACACTGTGCCAGGTGTCGTGGGGCACACGGGAAAGGTAGGTCTCCTTCTCCAGCCCCTGCTGTCTTTGGGGAGAAGTTAGGTGGGTACAGCACAAAAAAATTAACTGACACGGCAAGACAGAATTGTCAAAATAATTGGCCACACCTCAAATAAGAGTGTCAAGCTGTCTTGCATCAGCTGCCAGAGCCCCCTCCCCACTCCCTCTCCCCTAGCAGCTGCCTGCCCGAATCAATGTCTAGACGTCAGGCGGAAGGGTTCTTGGGGTCCACTCTGCAGGTGAATGCTTTGATGGTAGAGTCTTCCTCTCAGTCCTTGCTTTGTTCACCTCCCCTTATGCTGTTTGGACCCTAGTATCTTTTAAGGGATCTGTGATGTGTCTGGGTTGCCATGGGGACCGATGGCCTGAAGGGGAAGGGGAAGGAGAAAGGGGTGGGAGGGAGAGGAATGGAAGGATAAAGGGCAAAACCTGCCCCAGGAAGAATCTAAGTTGGGCTTCCCAAGGGGGAAGGACTGTAGACAAGGAGGGGCCAGAGGGTGCCCTCTCCTCTCTAGTTCCTAGGACCTGGATCTATGCCCTGGCCTGTCTCCTGTCCCATGTCCTGCTTGTCATTTACGCATCGCTACCCCAAATTGACTTTGTCTCCATGTTCTTAAGACCCTCGGTGGGTTATCCTTGATGCTGGCAAAAGCTCAAATTCCTGACCTTTGCTCTTTGTGAGGGGTCCTCTCCTGGACCCTCTGCTTCCACCACGGGGTCTGCTTGTGGCCACCCGGTGCACCCAGCCTGCTCTGGTTCATCCTTCACCTCCACCCTGACAGCCTTCCTCACTCTCTTCCCTACTGAGCTGCCCCTCAGCCCACTGCAAACTTCTTGTCCAGCCTTTGAATCCCCATCACCTGCAGTCTGCAGCACTCCCAAAGCCCTGGAAAAATGCCTCATAGTATGTAATGGTAGCTACACACTTAATAAATCTTAAATGCAGGAAGAAAGGGAGAATGGGGAAGCCAGAGAAGGAGGAGGGAAGCAGGCAGGGAGAGAAGACCCTCTCATCCTCTAGCACTGCATAAAGGGGCCTCGGGTAGTAGCCCATGAAGGAACCTCAGACAGTTTCTTTCACTCAGTTGAATCTGGCTAAAACTGAGTGATGGTGGGCATGCTTCCCGGCACTCGCTGATGCCCCATGGTCAAGGTGAAGAGCGCCAGCCTTGGCAGGCTGAGGCAGGGCCTCTCATGATAGCAGGGGTTCATGGCAGGAGAGGAGGGGCCTCTTGCCCAGATAGACCCTAGCTCCCCTGGGTCCCCACCACCCTGCCACATGGCTCCAGCCCCGGGGTCTGCAGAAGTCCCGTCTCTCAGCCGTGGGGTGATGCTCTGGTTGCCAGGCTGCCTCTCATTTAAATTCCTCTCAATGGAAAGTGCAGAAAAGGTGACGAAATCCCGGCAGGATTTCCGTTTGTTTAATTCTAGTTCAGCTCCAGGGATCTCCTCATTAAAGCCACACTGGGGCAGAGCCAGAGGCAGCAAACCCGAGGTGGCTGCTGCCCCATCTGCTCCTCACACCCTCCCACTGCCCAGGTCCCACAGCCAGGTTCGCCCTCCTTCCCACTCCACCCAGGCAGTGCCCGCGGCTCTCCGCCCATGGTTCTCATAGTTTATCCACTGGGCTACTCACACTGTTTCCATTTCCTGTCTGCTCTGTTTTATGGCCCTTTCCATCCAAAGCATCTATCCTGTTGATATTAGGGGCCATTTATATTCCCGGCAGCGCCGAGCCTTCCTGTCCTTTTTAATCTCCTTTATCAATCTTGCTTACCTTCTCTATCTGCCCTTCATCTTGCCATTATCTAGTTATCCATGGAGTTCAGTTGCCCCCACCCTCTCTCTGGGCCTCCAGCTTCCCCTGGCCGCCTACTGCACCCTCACCCCACTTCCTGCGCTTGACAAGTGACCCCCATTAGACTTGCTTAGGGGGCAAGACGTGCTCGACCAGACACCCTTGCTCCCCAGATGGGAAGCTGAGGTTTGTCCTGGACCCAGAGCAGGAGCTGAGGCCTGACGAGCACCTGGCAGCGGTCAGGCCCTCCACGCGCCCTTTTCCTGTTGGCCACAACTCTCCCGGGCAGTCTCCCTTTATGTTACAGAGGAGGAAGCTGGGGCTCAGGGAGATGGAGTAACTGCTCAAGGTCACTCAGTTGGCATGTGGAATATTGACAGCCCACTCTTTGTTATCTGCATGAGCAATGGCATGGATAATCTCCCCCTACAGGAAAATGTAAAACTCATTTCTAATGGGCTCTGGGATACAGCACTGGGGACAGTAGAGTCCCTTGGTGCTGCTCTGCTGAGACTGATAGTCTAATCAGGGCAGGAAAGGCCAATGTGTGGGACAGCATTGTGTCATCGATTCTGAAAACGCCGAGTCTGAAGGTGGCCCTGAACTCAAGTGCTCATGAAAGGGCAGAGCTGGCATGATGGCTGCTGGCCTCCTCCCCAGCCCCTGGGTCTCCAGCCCTCCAAACTGTCTCTACTGCCCCAGTACCTGTGTTGACCAAGGCCATGGGGGGTGGTGGCAGAGGCCCAGTGAGGATCAAAGGAAGGCACCCCAGGATCCCAGCATGGTCTAGTGTAAATCATAGAGAGAGTAGTTGAGTGTCCCCTGTGTGTTGGAAAACAGAGGGGTCCCAAAGGGAACCTTCATGGGGTCAGGTGGAGACAAGAAAATCTTCAGACTAGTTGATCAAGCCAAAAAAAGACCTCTGTCCCAGACCTCATAAACCCCTAGAACAAGAATCCCAAGACAGAAAAGCAGCCGTAAAACAGGACTTGGCACACTGCAGAGGGCATTGTTGGATTCTTTATCTCCAATTCCTCCCTGGGGGCTTCTTGCCACTAGGGTTGGATGGGACCCCTCACTCGTAGGCGAGGCCCATGCACCCTCCTGGACTTCACCCTCCATGGGGTCCCTACCTGTACCCCACATGGTGTGGGGGATGAGTTGAGAACCCCCAGGCATGCTTGAGAAAGAATGAAGGGCTGTTCTTTCCTAGTTACAGGGGTTTACCCGGAGCCTTTAGTATAGAGCACCAAGTTACTCTTCATAAAGGGAGGCCATGAGCACCGTGGGAACCCTGCAGAGCGTGGGAAATGGGGGCACCGGGGACGGGAGCCTTGCGCCAGTATAGGGTTGAAGAGGCTCCTTGCTAGGTCTTGGAAAATAGGTAGGATTTAGGCAGACTTTCTAAGTGAAAGAGAGATCATCGCAAAGGACAGGACCTTTCATGAAGTGCTCTCAGCATGGGTGACGAGCTGGGGATGGCCATGGGGGTGGAGGAAACCATCTTTCATGGGAGAATGTGACTTCATGGCTGCACATTCTGTAGGGGCAGTGGCCATGTCTTAGTAGCTGCTGGCCCTGCCCAGTTATGGGTGGTCCTCAGTTTCTGATTGTGAGTGGCACAGTGACACTGGCCACAGCATGTGTGTGAAGTGGTGCAGATGCCACTTGCTGCCACTCAGCCACCATCACCATGAGGCTGAAGGTGGGGGACCAGAGCCCAGGACACCTGTGTGAATTTCTCAGACCATTTTCTCCTCTGTTCCCATCATCTCCAACCCTCTCCATTTGACTTTGCATCTCTTCCAGAAAAAACAGGGGGTGGGGTGGTATTGCCAAGTCAGCCTAGACCCCCCCCCCTGCCCTGAGCAATAGGCCCCGTTACAGAAAAGTAATTTCTCTTCAAACTTCTATCCCGTGTCATCCTACCACTGCACACAGTGGCCCAGCTGTGCCAGCACGGCCACCCGGCCTCTGCAGGGCCGGGAATGAAGGAAAACGCTTAGCATTAAATTTCATGTAAATCAGACTTTATTTGCTCTGGTGACAGGTTATTACCTTCTGCAGGGATTGAGGGGGAAATGGCTGCTGGCTGGAGACGCAGCTCCCCCAGTGAGCAGCTCTCCAGAAGCAGGCTGTGCGGGGCCAGTCAGGTACCTGCTCTGCTCCACCCCTTCCTTTCTCTTTCCTGAGGAGGTTTTCCCTCCAGCATCTTCAGGTTCCAAATGGGCTCAAATCACGCCCCAGTTGTCCTGGGAGTGGACAGCTGTTTCTACTGACTGCCCCAAGCACGTCCTCCCCAGCCCTCTGCACTGAGGCTCAGGCTCCCTCCCACCCAGAATATGCCATGCACTTCTGTTTGCCTCCTTAAACTTAATTTGCCCAACTCCAGTCCAGACTTTCCACGAGGTCATCCCTTGCCAGCCAGCCTGGGCTGCTCTCTTCCTCCTTTGAGCTGAGGCCATCTTTAACCTCTCTTCCACACCCTAACCTATTCTACCCATACTCTCCTAACAGCAGTCAATGCATTTATTGAGAGTCTATGTGCTTAAAATGATGGTTGGATTCTTCCCAATGTGCATAAATTAGCTTCTCCTCCAGAATGTGACAGACAGAGGGTGGAGATGGTACCCATGCAGGCGTGTGTCCATCCACCATGGCTGGCACGGGGCCTTGCACAAAGTAGACTCTCAATAAATGTCTGGGCTCCTCATAGGAGTGGGAGTGTATCAGTCAGGTCATGCTCGTTTGTGTTCTGGTAACAAATACCCCAGCTCACATGCTCACATGGCTTTTCTTGTTCATGCCACCTGTCCATTCAAGTCAGTTGGAAGACTGCTGATTTTAGGCACCCATTGATCCAGGCTAAAAGAAAAGCCACTTGAATTGCTTGGGAAGCTCTCACATTAGCAATGGAATGAGCTTTGACCTGGAAGTGACAAATCACCTCTATCACAAGCCGCATGACCCCAACAAACATAAGGGGGCCAGAAAGTGCAGTCTTACTATGTTAGTCAGCTTTTTATCGCTGTGACCAAAATAGCTGACCTGAACGTCTTAGAGGAAGAAGTTTATTTGGGTTCACAGTTTCAGAGGTCTCAGTCCATGGTCAGCCTACTCCACTGCTCTGGGCCTGAGATGAGGAGGGACCATCATGGTGAAAGTGTGTGGTGGAGGAAAGTTCATGGCAGCCAGGAAGCAGAGAGGGGGCGGGAGGGGGAGGGGGAGGAGCCCGTGGCAAAAGAAAACCAACTATAATCACCAAAATCATGTCCCCAGTGACCTACTTCCTCCACACCCCAACAGCCTGCAGTAACACCCAGTTAGCCACTCACATTATTAACCCATCAAATGGATTAATCTACTGGTCAGGTTGTATCTCATGATCTAATTATTTCTCCTCTGAACACTTCTGCATTAACACAGGAGCTTTGGGGGATGCCTCACATCCAAACCATAAAAACTGCCACTTCTCCAGAAGTCAGAAAGCAAGAAACACTTGATTAGAAACATTAGTCAAAAACAAAAAGAAAAGAAATATCTTTTCTCCAACGTGCTTAGTTACTAAATTCCACGTGGAATGTATGCCTTCTCTCTTGTCCAGTACCGATCCCTGATGGCCCACATGGTGCTTGACACACAATACATACTCAATAATACTGAGGCTGCAGCCAACCTTGGATGAGCCTCTGACCGGGTGCAGAGCTGTGTCTGTTGGCCTTTGCCCTGCCTTCTGTGCCTCTGGGGACCAGGGGCTCTGCAGGACGCAGCTTGACTTCACTGCTCCCCACACAAGGGTGGTGTCACTCAGGCACCTAACCTTCTGCACATAGGAGAGCAGGACAAGAGGTCACCATCTCTGTTGTGACTGCTTATCATTCAGTAAGCAGGCTCTTCTTGAAAAGTGTGTATAAAACATTAACATGTAGTTGCATGTGCTCACATGCACTTGTGCACACAGGTAGCAGCAAGAGGGGAAGGCAGAGGCAGTTCCACATGTCCCCAACTCCCATCTCCCACTGGTGGTTAATCTGGTCATCCTTGCTGTGATGCTGTGATGGGAATTGGGAAAAAGACCCCAGGGGGTGGAGTGCGGTCCCCCTCCTGGCATCCTGCCTGCTTCCCCATGGGAGCCGCTCCTGCTTTCACAATCTCCATTTGACCCTCCTTCTCTTCTCCTTCTTTCTTTCTACTTTGATTGCTTTATTCCTTTTTCCAAAATCACAGAAGCACATAGGAAATGAGGAAGGGAAGGGGTGTGGCCCTGGCTGGGGAGCGAGGGGACGGTTTGGGGATGTGAGAACAGGGCCAGAGTCTGGCTGGAGATGGGCCAGCATTTAGTGTCATGATCAAGGCTCGAGGGTCTTTGTCATGGTCACATGTGGATAGACCTGACCAGGTTGGGATCCCTGGTTGAGCAAGTCAGGAGCAGAGATCATGCCGGGCACCCTCTCCACCCCTCCTTTTCAAGGCTTGAGGGGAAAAGCAACTGGAATCTGATCTCATGGTTCATATTCAAGGAGAGTTCCCTTGGTCATGCATCCCACAGCCAGGAAAGGGACAGGAGGCTGAGGCCTTCTGTGGATTATATCCAAGGATTAGTGTGGGATTTTCTAGCATCTCTGATCAAGGACTGCCGTTCAGAAAGGCAAGGCTGGTCCAGCAGCGCGGCTGCTCCCAGAGCCTCCAGTGCTGGGTGTCTGCCAAGCGCACCATCTGTACCCCGCGGCCAGCGGTGTGCACTGCCAGCTCCTGCATCAACTCCCGCCCTCGCCCCTCCACCCCCAGCCTGGGCTGGGAACCTGGCAGCGCCCCAGACTGCATCATACAATCAGATAAGCTTTGCCAGGTTTATGGCTGGTAATTTATGGCTTTCTTTAGCAACATCTATCACGCTGTACAGTCGTTAATCCCAGAGTCTTTGCCCACTTTGCAGAAAATAGCTTGCAATTCCTTACAATGTAGCATTTGCTAACTCACCTGTCGGGCTGTCAGGCTGGGTGGGTGTGACAAGCCACTCTCCAGTTACTTCTTTCCATCTTACTTTGCTTAGGTGAGCCAGGCCTTCTCCAGAAAATAGCAGCAAGGATCTTTATTATCCACCTACCATCCTGCTCTCCCACATTCCTTCTCAGCAGCCACCCACACCCAACCACCAAGCTAACAGAAAGGGAGTAGGGCCACTGAGGGAGGGGGGGTGGTCTCCCAATCCAAGCAAGAGCAAAACCTTCTTGTACAAAAGAGAGGGCAGATCCCAGGGCACATGAACTTCTCCCCCCAACACACGCTTTAAGAGTCAGAGGAGGGGCTGGAGTGTGGCCCAGTGAACAGACACACTTGTCCGACATTACAGGGCATATGAAATACCTCTGTGGTCAGCCCCTGCTTAGGCATACTGGCCAAATGATCAATCTGGACCACTGAAAATTGCCAACAAGCACATCCAAAATGATATATAAATGCATTTGGCTCCAGAATGGATCACAAGGTATTTTACAGTCAGCCTCTTAACTTAAGCTATTAAAATTAAGCTTCCTTATCTTAAGGCATGCCTTCCTGGGCAAAAGAGAAGGTCGCTTGGGAAATTCTAAATCATGGTGAGGGAGGTCAAGGAAGGTGAAGAGCTTTGGACTGCAATCGTATAGAACCCAGAGTGTCTATGGATAGTTTTTTAAGTTCTAGAGAAAGACAAGTGATACAGACATACTGGAAGGGAACATGCCAAAATGGTAAAATGGTCAAATTCAAAGGTTGGGAGATATAAAGATATCCATTTAGATAGAGACCTGCATCTTCTATGAATTGTATATGACACATATAAGTACCTATTATATATTGCATGTGTAACTTCCAGTGTATTGTTTTTCTAAAGTTTCTCAGTTTTCTATAAATAGCATGCATTTTGGCACCAACAATCTATGGCCCAGGTGACTGGTGATGCCCATTGTGACAACTGAAGTGACTCACACCACTGGTCCTCCCTCTCCTGGCACCTTATCAGAATGCTTTTCTTTGGCCCATTCTCTACTAATGTACCTGAACTTCTTCTGTGTTCACATGCATTTTTTTGACAGCAAATTTGGAATCGAGCCTCTCTATGAGCAGCTGACACGTGGCCCACTGCAGAACCCTGTTCTCTGCAGAATCCCCACTGCCCAGCTCCCGGTGTGCAAGGCATATTTGCATGAATGAATGAAGTGACACTGGATGCTCCTCAAGCCAACGGAGGCAGCTGGGTCAGGCCCATGTCACTTTGCTGACCCTGGAGTGGGCTCATCTGTCTCAGTGCCATGGATAGCACCCGCCCATGGTCCTGGCCCTCGTCCAGTTGGGGTGTGGAAGGTGCAGACACAGAGCAGACTGCTGCAAGTGGGGGCCCTCTTCACTCTGGGGCTGCAGATTCACAGGTCACCTTAGGGCCTTTGCTTCCCCCTTTGTTTTGTTGGAGATTCTTCTCTCAAAGGAAAACAGTATTCGGTGGCTGGTGCATATGTTCCCACAGGAGGTCCCAGTGGACTCTGGGAAAATGGGAGGGTCTGGCCGAAGAGAGGGTGAAGTATGCATCAAGGGGTCAATGGAGTGGGCAAAGCAGAGGCTCTCAGCATACGGTGGGCAGTGCAAGCTCTGGGGCAGTGGCCATCTTTCTACCACATTTGCTGAGTGTGTGACCTTGAGGGAATTATTGGGCTTCTCTAGGCTGTGGCTTCCTCATGTGTTAAACGGAGGTGGTAACAGCTGTTTGGGGACACTCTGGGCTGGGTACGCTAGGGTGTGGTAAAGATCAGCTATAGCGTTACCCTCTCACCAAGACTGAAAAGGAGATGAAGTTCAAAGGAGAGAAGAGAGGAGTGTGTGGGGTGGGGGGGAGAATGTTCTAGAGGAGAGCAGCCAGTGGAGTGGAGGTCATGAACTCCACGGTGGGTTGTTACGTGAGAAGCCAAAGGAACTTTGAGGTTAAGGTTTTCGATAGGTCATGCAGGTGGTCAGTGGAGCCATCCATGATAATGACCAGGTCCAAATAAAGAGGAGAAGTGCTCAAATTCCAAGTGAGGGTGACTCTGGAGGGCAGTGAATGACACTCATGAGACAGAATGTCCACATGAGCCTCAGCGAATGCCAACGCTGTCCCTGGGTCCCACTGGATCAGAGAAGTGGGAGGAGGAGTCTTCCCCGGAGACACCTGAAGGATCCCATGTCAAGTGAGGAAAGCGATGTCTCAGTTTTAGAAAGGGGTGCAAGGAAAAACATAATGAAGAATTAGGAGGTATGGGGGATAGGATTGGGGGTTTTTCCTTAACAAACAAACAAACAAAAGCCTAGAATGCAACTGATTTTTTAGAATTTAAAAACAAAAATAGAAAAAAAGGAGTATGAGACAGAAGAAGAAAGGGAAAAATGTAAGGAAGAAGAGGAAAAGACAAAGGAGGGAGGGAGGAGGAGGAGAGGAGAAGGAAAGGAAAGACGGAAACAATAAATTCAAGCTTGGTGCTTGGAGAGGACCCAGACTGAGATTTGTGGGGGACCTTTAAGTATCAATCTTAGTATCCCAACCCTTTGGGACATGGTCAGCCATGACACCAAATAAAATAATAAAATCTATTTGTATCAGTCTGTCCACCCTGCATACGCACGCCCCCGTGCGCGCGCGCGCTCTCTCTCTCTCTCTCTCTCTCTCTCTCTCTCTCCAAAAGAGGCAGCAGCTTCCTCTTAAAGCCGCATACAAAGCCCAGCCTCCTGCCCTTCTTTCTTTCCCTACCCAATTCCCTCAATCATCATTGTAATCAGGTTTAAGGGGTGAGGAGGATGGGACATTGTGCAAATGACCCTAAACCTCAGTATGAAATTGAGGTGCTTTGGTAAAGTTCACCCTTGGCCCTTGGGGACATTCACAAAGATCGCACATTAGCAGTTTGGCCTTTTTCAAGGGTCAACGACAAAAGTCGAAAGAAGCAAAGTTTAAGAGCCAGGAACGTGTGTGTCCAGATCTGCATGAAACTTACCCCTGAATCCCCGGGATTCCTATTTTTAGTACCAGCAGGAGAGCGTTTTTATCCTTTACCGTCTGTAAGGCTGGGGGAGTGGGGTGCACAAGGCCTGAATGGGGACCTGTGCCACGGCTGACCATGGTCACTCAAACGTCCACCCGCTGTCTCTGGCTAGGTTTAGAGGGCTGCCTGGCAGCGGGCATGTGGATGACCAGTGGACGCTGCGGGTTTGGAGCCCAGGCTTCATAACTTGGTGACCTGGAGAAGCACTCCATCTTTCTGACCTCCCTGTTTGTCGTCTGCAGACCTGCCTGCTTAATAAGAATCAAAAGAGCCAGTGTTTGTGGCAGTGTTTTGCAAACTGTAAAGTTCTTCATAAGTGTAAAATATCATTAGAGTAAGTGTTTAATAAGTACTTGTTGAATGAGTGAATAAATGGAGCTCGGTCACCGGGTGCTATTAATTTTGATGACATATTGATATCACTAGCAAGCATTTTATCGATCGCTGACAATTCTATGAGTACCAGTCAAAACAAAACTGCAAAACCCACAAATTTCATCACTGAATGATATATGGTTTTGTACTAGTTTTCTATGTCACATTTGTCTCTGTCTTATCCCCACACTTATACTGTAGGCTGCTTGAAAACAGATCTGGTCATGTACGGCTTGCCCGGCATCAGCTGGGCTGAAGAGTGGACGTTAGTGAATATTTGGAGGTTGACTCTTTGCATCGATCATGGACAGAACTGGGGGTTCTTTGAGCATGCATAATCATGGGACAGACATCTATTGGGCCTCGAAGATGGGAAGTAGGAGGTATGGTGTGAGGGAACTTTTTTTTAGAGTATTGTAATTATACGTAGTATTTGGATTCATTTTCATAAAATTATACATATAAGGAGGTTGATTCCAGTCCTCTCCTCCTCCCTCCCCCTGTTCTCCCTCTTCTGTTCTTCTTCCGTACACACCTTTTATTTATTTAGTTTTTAATTTATTTATGTTCGATTGGTACTTTCTACATTTAAAGGTGAAATTCCCTTCGGTTTGAATATAACGTGGTTCTGTTAGATCCAGCCCATATTTCTTCCCCTCTCCCTCCCTCTCGACCTCCTACCTCCACTCCACTGATCTTCCCTGTGTCTTTGTGATATCCGATCCCTTCTGCTTCTCCTTGTTTTGCTCTAGCTTCCACAGATGAGAGGAAATATTCCACCTTTGATTTTCTGAGTCTAGTTTATTTCATTTAACATGATTTTCTCCATTTCCATCTATTTACTGGCAAATGCCATCATTTCATTCTTTTTTATTTATTTATTTATTTATTTTATTGGTTGTTCAAAACATTACAAAGATTGCAGAATCACATCAGTTACACATCCACATTTTTACATAATGCCATATTAGTAACTGTTGTATTCTGCTACCTTTCCTATCCTCTACTATCCCCCCTCCCCTTCCCTCCCATCTTCTCTCTCTACCCCATCTACTGTAATTCATTTCTCTCCTTGTTTTTTTCCCCATTCCCCTCACAACCTTTTATATGTAATTTTATATAACATTGGGGGTGTCCCTCCATTTTCATGCAATTTCCCTTTTCTCTCCCTTTCCCTCCCACCTCATTCATGTCTCTGTTTAATGTTAATCTTTTCCTCCTGCTCTTCCTCCCTGCTCTGTTCTTAGTTGCTCTCATTATATCAAAGAAGACATTTGGCATTTGTTTTTTAGGGATTGGCTAGCTTCACTTAGTATAATCTGCTCTAGTGCCATCCATTTCCCTGCAAATTCCATGATTTTGTCATTTTTAGTGCTGCGTAGTACTCCATTGTGTATAAATGCCACATTTTTTAATCCATTCATCTATTGAAGGGCATCTGGGTTGGTTCCACAGTCTAGCTATTGTGAATTGTGCTGCTATGAACATCTATGTGGCAGTATCCATGTAGCATGCTCTTTTAAGGTCTTCAGGGAATAGTCCGAGAAGGGCAATAGCTGGGTCAAATGGTGGTTCCATTCCCAGCTTTCCCAGAAATCTCCATACTGCTTTCCAAATTGGCCGCACCAATTTGCAGTCCCACCAGCAATGTACAAGTGTACCCTTTTCCCCACATCCTCACCAGCACTTGTTGTTGTTTGACTTCAGAATGGCTGCCAATCTTACTGGAGTGAGATGGTATCTTAGGGTGGTTTTGCTTTGCATTTCTCTGACTGCTAGAGATGGTGAGCATTTTTTCATGTACTTGTTGATTGATTGTATATCCTCCTCTGAGAAGTGTCTGTTCAGGTCTTTGGCCCATTTGTTGATTGGGTTATTTGTTTTCTTTTTTTTTGTTGTTTTTTGTTTTTTGTTTATTTTATTGTTGGTTGTTCAAAACATTACATAGTTCTTAATATACCATATTTCACACTTTGATTCAAGTGGGTTATGAACTCCCATTTTTACCCCGTATACAGATTGCTGTGTCACATCAGTTACATTTCCATTGATTTACAAATTGCCTATCTAGTGACTGATGTATTCTGCTGTCTATCCCATTCTCCACTGTCCCCTCACCCCTCCCCTCCCCTCCCCTCCCCTTCTCTCTCTCCATCCCCTCTACTATAAATCGTTTCTTCTTATTTTTCTTTTTTCCTGAGACACAGACTCACTAAGTTTGCTGTACAGCAGAGTGGCTGCACTAATTTGCAGTCCCCTCTGCAATGTATGAATGGACCTTTTCTCCCACGTCCCCACCAACACTTACTGTTGTTCATGCTCTTGATCACTGCGATTCTGACTAAAGTCAGATGGAATCTTGGTGCAGTTTGATTTGCATTTCCCTGATTGCTGGAGACGTTGAAAGAATTTTGGGGGGTATTTTTTTTTTTTTGGCCATCTATGTTTCCTCTTTAGAGAAATTTTTGTTCAGTTCTTTTGCCCCTTTATTGATTGGTTGTTTTTTTTTTTTGGCATTGAGCTTGAGTTCTTTATATATTCTAGATATTAAGATGAGTAGCTGTTGAGCCTTTTTCCCATTTAGTAGACTCTTTCTTCACTCTAAATCATTTCCTTTACTTTGCAGAAGATTTTTATTTGATGGAATTTCACTGATTGATTCCTGGTTTTATTTCTTGAGGAGTCCAGTTGAGGAATTGGTGCCTGTACCTATATGATGGAGTGTTGACCCTGTGTTTTCTTCTAACAATTGCAAGGTTTCTGACCTAAATTTTAAATCTTTGATCAATATGTAGAAGAGTGAAATTAGATTTTTATGCAAGGTGAAAGGGATCTTCTTGATCAAAGATTTCTATCTTCTAAGGCCTTCTTCAACTTCTTCAGTGTTCTAGAGTTTTAATTGTAGAGAACTTTCATCTCCTTGGTTTGATTAATACCAGGTTTTTTTTTTTTTTTGATGTTGTTGTTGTTGTTGTTTGATTGTTGTAAGAGGGATAGTTTTGCTTTTCTGATTTCTCTCTCAGCTGAATAGCTGTTGAAGCATAGAAAAGCTATTTTATTCAAGTGCTGGTCTTGTATCCTGCTACTTTGCTGAATTCATTTATCAGCTCTAGGAATCTTCTGGTAGAATTTTTTGAGTCTTCTAGATATAGGATCATGACATAAGTTAACAGTGATAATTTGATTTCTTCTTTTTGTATTCATGTCCTTTAATTTCCTTTTTTTGCCTCATTTCTCTGGCCAGAGTTTTGAGAATTATATTGAACAGAAGTGATGAGAGTGGACATCCTTGTCTTGTTCCTGGTTTTAGAGGAAAAGCTTTTAGATTTTCTCCATTCAGTGTGGTATTGGCTTTGGGTTTGTTGTATGTAGACTTTATAATGTTGAGGTAAGTTCCTTCTATGCCTAGTTTTTCCAGCATTTTTAACAAGAAAGTTTGCTTTATTTTATCAAAGACCTCAAAAACATCCAAAGAAGTCCCTGGAATAAAGCCCCCTGGTCATAGTGTATTGTCATCTTAATATGTTTTTGAATGAGGTTTGCTACTGTTTTATGAAGGGTTTTGCATCTATGTTCATCCGGGAGATTGGTGTGTAGTTTTATTTCCTACGTGTGTCTGTCTGGTTTTGGAATCAGGGTTACACTGGTTTCAGGAATGTATTTGTAAGTGCTCTGGAGGGACCCTTTTGTGCATCTGTCGAAGCTGTCACCTCTCATGTGCAAGATGCTTTCATTCTAATTAAATAAAAGGAAAATGGGATGTCCACAGTAGGTGGAGTGACCTGCAAATATCCTCTAATCCTTTTGGGTGGTGCTTTGTGTCTCCCCAGAGGGTCAGCCAGTTGCCTTTCTGTGCCTTCTCTCGCCCCCTTCTGTTTTTCTCCTTCCTGGCCAGTCAGGGGCTCTCCCTTGGCAGCCCCTTGGCCTGCAGCTGGGACAAGCAGTCGCTCTGCTCTCCCTGCACAGCTCCAGGGGAAGTCCTTTGGCTTCCTTCAAGCCTCAAGTCCCAGCAAAAGTGTTCCTGTGAACGCCAGCCCCTGAGCCTCCCGCCTGACCACATGGGACCTGTGAGGGGTGACGAAGTGACCCATGGGGGCTCCAGCAATGAGCCCAGGACTGCGTGGGAGGCAGAGGACTGGACAGGCTGAGGACAGGCTCCAGATACTCAGAGGGTGAAGTTAAAGCCGAGGGGTGATGGGAAGGGGACACATGTTCAGTGTCACTAACAGGCAGAGCTGAAGGGACCACGGACTTGGTGGATGGAGAGACAGGGACGTGTCAAACCTGAGCACTGCTTGTGAGGTGAAGGAGCCTCTCCACGGGGAGGATGGAGCTATTAAGGGGAGGTATTGATTGCTGAGCAAGGCCCACCAAGCTTGTTCCATGGACGCAGAGCTCTTTAAACAATTACGCGAAACAGGTAGGAACCAGCTCTTAACAAGGGAAAGAAAACCCAGAGGTCAGGCCTGTTTGTTTAAAGAGAGAACAGCAGTGATTCATCACCATACTTCAGACAGCTAAATAAATATTTACTAAACGAGGGCAGCAGTCCACGGAAAGGGCCCTGCGAGCAGTCCTTGAGACCAGCCTGTCCACAGCTGCACCTGCGGGGGCACTTGGCCCAGGACCCCGGGAGCTTGGCCTGGAAGGGGTATGTCAGCTGCAGGTGCTCATGTCACCTTGAGCAAGGTCACACAAGAAACCTGAGAGCTTTTTGGCAAGCTCACGCTATTGTCAATACACCTGCTAACTTGTAATTATGCCTGGCTTAGGGGCAGGTGGGCAACGGGAAAATTGAAATAAGGGATATCCAAGCAGCATTTTAATCACTATTTTCTCCAGCCACTTTTTCAATGACTTTGTTGTTGTTGTGAAACCACAGGCATTAGGAGACATAACGAAACCCAACACGAATATCCATCCTACTTTGTTCACAAGAAAGCAGCAAAGACTCCCAGAATGAGCAGAGAAGAAGGGCCTTCAAACCCCCCTCATTCAGGGGCCACTTCACAGCAGAGGCAAAGGGCCCCACAAAGGCACCTGGTGGTTGTCCCCCGCTTCTGCTCCCTGCTTTCTACCCCTAGGATGGAAAAGCTCTTGAAATGCTGTGAGCATCAGAATGGAGATGCTCTTCACGGGCTGGGTTAGCCTCCTGCAGTCAGCTGCGGGGGCTTTCCTAAACAGCCTTATGACCTGACTGTGCAGAGGAACATCTCAAGGTCCCCCCTAATAAGTTACAGGAGGAGGGCTGGAAGCGGTCTGTGGGAGAGGAGAGTTCTCAGGGCTCTTTCAGTCCAGGCTGAACTTGGTGGTCCAGGTCCCAAGGCATCAGCCTCGATGTGGACAGATCTCAGCTGGTCACTGGTGTTCGAGCCCACTTCCTTCCCCCACTCACAGGTCCCCATGGGGAACTTGAATGTGGTTTCAGACACCACAGATGACCAGGGGGATCTGAGGTTCTCAATCTTCCTGCTCGGTACTGCTTGACAGGAAGAGCATTAAGACCTACTGACCATGGGCATCTTAGAGGTGGTGAGAGGGTGCAAGGCCAGCTGAGGGAAACATGACGGAGTATGCTTGCTCCCATAATGGTTTTGTAGAAAAGAATTTAAGACCTCTGGGGCTGAGGGCAGACAGAAGGAGCACATTTCAATAGGGGACGTAGCTGCAAACATGATTGGATGTCTCCTATTTCTGTTCCCTAGAGACAACTTTGAAAGATAACAGTTTGGGGACTAAAGTTATTAGAGGTGCTTTCTCCTTGTAAACAAAAAATGTATATCTATGATATTCATGTGAATAAAAGGTGATGGAGGAACAGAATAGACAGAAGTTTAATGTGGATTGAATCTGGGGAACAGGAACATGCATAGGCCTCATTCAATGGCTCTCTGATCCCATAGGCCATTTATCAGGGGCCTTTGTGTCACTCAAAGATTTTCCAGAGGCAGTAGTACTCATGTTTATAAAGAGAAGCTGGGAGGAGAGGGTCAGAGAAGCAGGTCCCTGTTTTATATTGCTATAACAAAATATCTGAAGCTGGGTACTTTATAAAGAAAGAAAACAGTTTTGGTGATCAGAAGACCCCAATTGTCCTACTCCATCTATTTGGCCTCTGGCAAAGGCCCCCTTAACTCTATCACAACATGGCAGAGAAGGAGAAAGGAAACCAGCCATGTGCAGAAGGGATCATGTAATGAGATAGAAAGCGACAGATGCAGGGCCCAGACTTGCTTTTTATAACCACCCGCTCCCCAGGATCAGCATTAGTGCCCCCTGTGACCCAGCAACCTTCCAGTAGAGCCTCCCACCTACGGTTCACCAGCTCCCAACACTGGGGACCAAGCTTCTAGCACATGACCCTTTGGGGCACACTTAGATCATTCCCAGACCATACAAATCCCCTGTGGCTGAATTCTCTTTGTTCCTAGAGATCGCAGGAAGTCTGGAGACGGAGCGTTCGGCCTGGGGTCTGGGTCTCCCAGATCAGGAGTGGATTTCTTCATTAAGTGCATACACAGTGGATGGTGCTGAGGCTCATTGGACATTGGACATGCTCTTCTGGAAGCTAGGGCCTCTGTTCAAAGCCACAAACACTACTGTTTGCACTCCGTGTCCCCCCCCCCCCCGCCCCCGTCTGTCGTTGTTAACAAGTAGCAAAATCGATTCATTTGGATTTTATCTCCTTTTTATTTCCCCTGCGCACCCCATTTTGGGGTTGCTAATAAACCACATCTCAGGGTAAAAGGCTGGCAGCCAGGGGGGAGACTAAAAATGCAAGCACAGAGATAATGAATTAATTGGATTTTGATGTACTCAGAGTCTGTAATGAACTCCCGATTATTCAAGGATATGTTCCCAACCTAATGCAGTCTTCTTTATTTTCTTCCTGCTTTGCTGGAGGCTGGGTAATTTGGAACTTGAGTAAAACAACAAGGATTTTTGTGGAAACAAAACCAAGTAACAGACCATAGTCTAATCATCTTTTCTTTGAAAAACCTTTCCATGACTCTACCTGTTTGTGACTCCACCCCCTTTGGAGGGCCAGATGTACATCTAATTTATATCCACTCACCCCCATTCAGTAATGTCTTCTGCATAGCAACTTAGGAACAGCTCAGCAAATACATTTCCCTTTTTAATAGTTTCATAGTATTCCATTCATTTAATCTGACTCTTATTATGGGACACTTGGACAATTCCCCATTTTTCAGTATCCTTAACAGTTTAATAAGAATCCTTATCAATAAACCTGTACTTCCTTAATGGCTTTGGAGGGTAAAGTCCTAGAAGAAAACACTGGGTTTAAGTGGACATGAGTTTTTAAGGGTTTTGAGATGAACCATGCAATCACGCTCTAGAAAGACCCCAGTGTGTGGGAGCTGTTCCCCCACAGGGTGCTTCCTGGGAGGAGCTCTCCCTGGGGTCAGAAGTCGCTCCCTGGCCTGGTGCAGCTGCTCCTAGGGTGGCGTTTCCACTGGGTGCCTTCACCCTCTATTATGGGTTTCCACGCCCGAGCCCTTTCAGATCCAATACTGTATATTTTATAAAGGTCAATCTACTGCTTTCCTCCTCCGCTGGTCTGCCCGACCTCATTTGTGGACTCTCTGCTTCCACTCAGCAATGTCATCCCTGGCAGAAGGCAGGGGACGGAGTGGGGAGGGCAAGATGGAATGCAAGAGCTCCAGGAAGAGCCAGCACCTTCTTGCTCCTTCTGAGACCAACAGCACCCTCAGAAACAGAAGGGCCACTTGGCAGAGCCCTCCTATTCTGATTTGTAAAAAGGAAAAGGGGGGAAAAAGCAAAACTTTTGTGATTCTCTCAAGATCCAGAATTCCTTATGGGTCAGAACCATCTAAAGCAATTGCTTTCAATCTAGAAAGGTGATCTCAGCCCTTAGCCTTGGATGTGACATCATAACTCAGGTTTATGGCGGTCTCCCGGGCCTCCCTGCCTTCCAGCCAGTCTTGACTAAGATCAAGAGAAGACAGATTGGGAAACAAAGTGAGTGGCCAGGGATGGAGCAAGGGACAAGTGGAGAGCAGAAGGGGGCGGGACACCAGGGAGGCCAAGAGCCAAGGGCAGGCCACATGCAGGCAGAGAGGAAAGGAGAGATTTTTCAAGGCTGGCTAGTTTCCAGGGTCTGATTCAGAATGACAAGAATGCAGGAGGGCTAAGAAATCAGGGGTGTGCAGGAGGGGCCCCATCTCCATCCTAAGCCTCTCTCCCAAAGCCAGCTTAAATCAGCACTTAACCTTGGTGTGTTCCCTAAGCCCCCCAAATCCCACCCTTAGGCCCTTCCCATCTGGAAATTCTGGAGTTGTCTGGGATGTATCTAAAGTCAGCATCAAATACTCAACCAACACGAAATGCCTTTTAAATATTCTGGGCCTCCAGGTACCATTTGATATATTAATTATGTAATTTCCCGATTAAGTGGATTAATAAAGAACAACTACTCAAGAGATTTTCTGCAGCTCTTCACAAGAGAGGCTCCTCTCCCATCCCGTAAGGCACAGTGGCCCCAAGGAAGCATCCCAGAGGAAGTCTGGGGAGGGAGTCTCTGGTGCCCGGATCTGGACCCAGGTGTGGGTCTCCCCGCCGCCCACCTGCCTGCAGGGGTGAGGCAGCTGTGGACAGGGAGACGGGGCAGACGCAGGAGGAGGACACAGGGGCTCTGCTGGGGAAGATGCAGGTGCATTTCACATTTCAGAAGCTGCCAGGTGCCGTGAAGGTCAGGGGCTTGGGGAGCAGGGTTGGATTTCTGCTATTTGGCTTGTTGATGCTTACACGTCTCCTGGAGAGCACTTTTAATGGCAGTAACCATGCTTTTGCTAATCTCAATCTAATTTGACAGCTGATTCTCTAGTTGGAAAGGCTCACTGATTCTGAGCTGAAGGATGATTCCGCACCCACCAGTCTTGACAGGGACGGCAGAAAGCAAACAAGCCTAATTCCTGCACAGGGTTTGGTGAACTTTGGAAAAGGCTGACACAAGCCTTAGAGAAAGCACTTTGCTAAAACACAGAGATGTAAGAGGAGGCCTTTATCACCAAGCCAAAGTGTCAGAAAGGGCCCCCATGCTCATGGTTGATTAGAAAATAACAGACAGCAGAGAGCTCCTGTGGACAATACCAGCACTCACGGCTCTTCCTCCTCCTGCATTCAAATAGCAGTGCATCTTCCCAGCAGAGGCCTCCATGTTGCTCTCTGCCAAAACCCAGCAATGAATGTGGAACTTGAGCCAAAAGAGCTAAGTATATATGTCAACACTGTACAGAGCTTTGTAAAGCTGCCCACGTCCGATGGGTGGATACTCTCTTCATTAGAGGTTGGGAGCTCTCAGGATGGGTGGGGAGGGGGCTCCCCTGGGAGAAATAGTGTACTTGTCATTTCTTTTTTTTCTCAAGATTAATAACTGGTGTGTCCCTTAATACCTGGTGACAAGGAGCAGCAAGTAGACAAACCATCTGTAAGAATGGAAGCGCTGACGTGGGAAACTTTGCTAAGGGTTGGAGGACCTTGTCCAGAAAACGCTGCAAGATGTGTTTTGTGTCCCAAGAAATCTTTGACCACTTTGAAGCTTAGCTTTGTTTAACTGCAACCTGTGTTCATCTGCTCACCCTTTTGCTATTTTGCTTGATTTTTTTTTTTTTTTTTTGGTTTGTTTCTCTCTTTTTCCTCTGGTGTGGTCTATCTAGGAGAGAGCAAGCCCTTGCCCTTTAGTTAATTCTGTGAAAATGGATTTGGAAGAAAGGAAAAGGGAGAGCCGTGGCGGATGTCTCTGAGGCTCATGCCTATGTCAGGGGCTCTTTGCAAGACAAATCCGCAGACACCCCAGAGAGCCTTTGGCATCTGATACGCGGCCTTGTCTGGCTGACTGAGGTGGGGTGACAGGATTGATCGGCTTCCTGCTTTGCCCTGTCCGTTTGGGCCAATGACGGATTCCATCGATGTCTTTGTGGAGCGCTGCCAGCGTTTGACTGAATTAACCAACCCTAGAGGCTGTTGTGGTTTTTTTTGTTTTGTTTTGTTTTGGGTTTTGCTTTTGTTTATTTCCTCATAGGCACAGAATGCCTCCGGTTATCATTAGATGTTTTACTTCTGGTGTTTAGGGCCTGGCAGAGAAAAAGCAAAATTGACTCTTCATGACAGCAGCTAAAAACTGGCAGCTCTACATAGCCAGCCAAGTCCCTCTGTCCCTTGTCAGACAGTCTGCATCGAGAGGGAGTCCAGCCGCTCTGCTTTGGCCGCACAGCTCTGCGGCATCCTAGCTCTTGTTCTGCAGGGTCCACCCGGGACTTGTATTTCTGCAAGAATTCCTGGAGTATGTTGTGTGTTCTCCTCTGCTTAGTCATTCAGCCATAACCTTTCCATTTAGAATCCTGCCCTGCTGATGGCTCGGCTCCCTAGTTCAATATTTTACATTTATCTCTATTGAATTCCAGTTGCCTTCTGTTATAAGAGCCACTTAAATTATCTGAGCCTTGCTCCACAGGCTCAGACTCCAAGTCCAGGACAAATCTGTTTAGCACTTAGGGATCATTGGCTGTACGAGGGGCTTGGGAGTATAAATGGGTCAGAATTGGGCATTTCTTGATGATGGTGAAGGCAACAGACTTGGGAGAGAACCGGGGAGACACTGAATTTATAAAATCTCAATCAGGCTCCCTGAGTACTGGGGGAAAATGGACCAGAGAAATTATTTAGAGAGTGAGAAAATAAATATAGATCTCTAGCCTGGAGGAAAGGAGCCCTAGCGTAGTGTGAGCCCCTGCTGGATAGGAACACCATCAGACACGTGGAAACGTCACACAGCCTCATTTCTCATCAAGGAGATTTGTGATGCGGTGTCAGCAGCTCTCTTGTTGCCCTTTGACCTGTGATGGAAGGAAGGCATGGCGGCTCTCCTCCTATTCCAGGGTTGGGAGTGTGGCTTGGGAAAGGAGAGCGCTTACAATATGTTGGGAGTGGTCCCCAGCTTTGTTCATCTGCTCTAATACTCTTGCCAGTGGGTCATGGCCACTGGAAAACAGACTAAGGGGCCCAGGTGTCAGAAATCTCCAAATAAGGGACTCCATGTTGCAACATTATACAGATTAGAGAAGACCCAGTTCTCAGGTGGGAAGAAATGAACGATGGGTAGTCCAGCTAGCTTCTCTCCCTACATACCCTCCAACACATCACAGTTCGATTTTATAGACTTTTTAAGGTCTAAATGCAGCCGTTTAATGGTTTCTATGAAAAACAGGTGCTGGTTTTCAGGCTTAAACTGACACGATGGGTATCTGTAGCTTCATAAAATCCTACCAATCATGGGACGAAAGACCTCAAGGAGGCTAAAAAGTCTCTTGCCTCATGAATCCAGGATTCCTTCTGGTTGTGACATCCTTTGCCTCCATACGGGTGAAGGGAAGAGTAAGAAGTCCACCCTGAGAGGTGGGCCTGGCGTGGACGGAGGTCTGTGGGGGGGGGGGTGGCCATGCTGCTTCCCCATGCTTTGTCTGTTGGGCCCCCTTTGTTCCCTTTAGAAGTAGATGAGAGATGGCCCTGTTTCTGATGGGGGGGGGGGAGATGGTGTCCTTTAATAACCTGGAGGCCACCCCAGCACTCATACAGGTAAAGGCCTTGGACAAAAGGTGGGGAGACACATAACAAATCTTAAGAGCATCCTCAGCCTGAAGGATCGTGCCAGGAAGGGGGAAGCTCAGGGTAAGCAACGGCCTCAGAAAGATGCCAGGGGCAACAGGGGCACGTGTAGTCACTGTGATCTGAATTAGAGGGACAGGGAGGACAGCTCACTGCTTGGGGGACCTGTGCCAGTCTGAAGATGAGATGAGGAAGGGGAACCACTCAAACGTTTTGTTTCTTCACCAATGGGCAAGATCTTTCAGCAGGAGAGACTAGAATCAATATTGTTAAAATATTCTTGACACTGAACCTGGATAAACAAAATGTAAATGGTCACCTGGAGGCTTTAGTACTTTCCAAACCTGACAAGTTTCATGCCAGGATTTAAGACACTTGAAAACATTCACAAAACACAATTGAGAATGATTAAGAGAAAGAGCCCCAAAGACTTCAGATGAGAAAAACCTGGGTATTTCTAGAAGGAAAGTGGATTCCAGATTTGCAAGTTGCTGAATGTGACCTTAGAAATTCCAGGATGAAGTGTCATCCCCATGGACGGTGAGGTCTTGGGAAGGAAGCACCAATCACCAGAAGCTGCATGGGTTTAATGGGGGCCAGGCATATCATTTTTGACCAAATTGCTAGATATGTAAATCAGCCACACCCTGTAGACACAGCAAGACCCCTGACCAAGTTCATCTTGTACTATTGAGTAGCATCATGGTTGAGTGCCCAGCTGCCCAGACAGTGGGTCACATCAATGTTAGGAGGACATTTTGCAGTGTACTGAAGGGCTTTATCTTTGGTTCTGTCTTCTCTATTTTATCAAGGATTTAGCTCAAGATGCAGAAGGCAGGCTTATGAAATGTCTGGGTAGGAGGGTAGAAACACTAGGACCCAAAACATCTCCACAGACTATGGGAATGGCTAAAAATTATAAGGCAAAATTCAATAGGGATAGAATTAAAGTCATGCACGTAGGCTTAAAAAGAATTAGCTGTGCAGGTGCAGGCTGGGGATATCTGGATTAAGAGTAATTCATATGAAAAATACTCAGGGTTACTGTATGATTAAAATATCCATGGAAGGTTATAGTGTACATGGCTGCTAAAACATTTCCTACCATCTCAGGCCACTGGTAGAAGTATTCTGTCCAGGAACAAGGAGGCAACCATGTTCCTAACAAGCCAAAGCTTCTCCAGGGAATGCAAACACAGTCACAAGGTATCCCATTCCTCATTAGGAGAGGAGCTGGGTGATGGCTGCTGGGGCTACAGGTGACAGGTGCTCCTGGATGTACAACCTGGAAGAGCACTTGCACCTGCGCATGAGCAGGTATGTATGATAATGCTCCTGGTGACTTTCACTGTGACGGCTATGAACAGTAATAACCTGAATGTCCCTCCACACAACGGCAAAAGGAAAGGTGGTGTGTTCATAAATCTCACAAACATAACTATCATGGCAAAAGGAAATTGAATAAGAATGTCTACAGTTAAGAGCATTTATTCATATCTAAAAGCCATGCACTGTGATGCCATTTATTTCTCAAGGATACAAATGTATATAGTAAAATACAGAAGAAATCCATGGGGGTGAGAACAACCTACACTGGGTAGTGGTCACTTCTCAGTGGAAAAGGAGGGCAGGACAGTATGTGATGGGGAAACGGGCCCTTACCTCAACTCACCCAAGTTTCGTTTTTTAAGATGGAATGTTGTTTTGTGGTTTATTTCAATCCGTATACAATTTTCTATATCTACCCATAATACACGGGGGGAGGGAGGTCTACAAACATGTTGAGATGAAGTTCACATGACATAAAATTGACCCCTGGAAAGTGAATTGCTCAGCAACAATTAGTACAAGGACAATGTGGTACAGCCACCACCTCTAAAACATTCCTGTCACTCCAAATCAAACCACAAGCCCATTAAGCAGATTTCCCCATCCCCCATGGAAGGGTTCTTATTTATTTATTTGTTTATTTTTATATGGGGAGGACTTTTCATTGATATATTTTATTTGATGAAGGGGTTTTAGGTTCACAGAAAAATCAAGTGGAAGGTGCAAAGATATACAGTATGTGTGTCCCCTCTCCCTGCACAAGTATAGCCTCCCCGTTATCACCATATCCTGACAGAGGGGCACATTTGTCACAACCGGGGACCCTATGTGAACATCTCATCACCACCCAGAGACCACAGCTGGAACTGGGGTTGGCACCTGCTATTGCACATGCTGAGGGTTTGGGCAGAGGTGTGGTGGTGTGTGCCCACCACAACAGTACCACACAGGGTAGCTTCACTGCACTGAAATTCCTCCGGGCTCTGCCTCTTCATTCCTCTCCATAATGGATTTTTAAGGATTGGGATTTTTTTTTTAAGTCTTAAGAAGGAAAGGGGATACCCGATAACTATCTTTAAACACTTTTAATATTTCCTATGGAAGAGAAATTCAGCGTTTGGGCCAGGAGTCTGGGCACAGCTCAGTCGGTCCCCTGGCTCAGGGTCTCATCTGAAAGCTACAAAGTGTTGACCGGGGCTGAAGTCACTTCTCAGAGCTCAGCAGGGGGAGGAACGGCTTCCAATCTCGAGTGAGTGCCAGGAAAAGGCCCTCTATTCTGGCAATAGTTGGTGGTGGGTGTGCTGTGCTCAGTCCTTTGTCACAGGAACCTTCCTAATGTGGCTTCTAGCTTCATCCCAACCAGCAGGGTGAGAGGTCTACCAACCAGACGTCACGACCTTATGCCACATAACCGTGGAAGGGACATTCCGTCACTCTTGCCATGTGCTGTTGGCTGGAAGCAAGCCACAGAGCCTGCCCACACTCCAGGGGATAAGATTACACAGGGCACGATGCCCAGGGAGCAGGATCACTGGGGGCCAGTTCTGAATCCCTCGTCCACAGGAAGGGGACTGTGCAGGGGAAACAGGAGTGTCATGGTGAGGGGGGATGGGGGGCAGTCCACTTGGCTAAATCCAAGCAGAGCACAGTGAGACCAAGAAGGAGCAAAGGAGCAGGCCCCGGGGGAGGGGCGGCGACAGCTAACTCACCAGCAAAGCAGGGCCCAGAGAAGGCGAGCAGAGCATAGACAGAGAGAATTTATCAGAAGGTATTTGGGCATAAGGTGCATTTAGACAAAGTGGAAAGGTGCGTGCTAATAGCAGGCCTGCTCTGTACCAGGTGGAGACCAGGCCTCTGTCCCCTGGAGTATACTTCCTGCTCTGGGGGAGTTATTAACTTGTGCGCAGATTGCTGAAGGCTGCCCACTCACGGATCCGGTGTGTGTGGCTTGGTGCCAAAGACTGTTGGCCTTCTCATATGGATGAGGAAAAGAATTTCACAGGGAGTGAAGGCTGAAGATGCAGGATGGCACCCCTGGTGGCCAGGGAGCCTGCCTTCCGAATGGCCCTGGGTTGGCCCATGTTGCCTTCAAGTGTGTGGGTCTTCTTATCTGGGCTGTATTCACAAAGGGGCCCAGAAATTATATTTGCAGCTCTGGCTATTTCCAAGTTGGCTACATATACTTTCAAATCTCTCTACATTATCATTCTGTGTTAAGTGTCCAGGGCCAGGGCAGGGTGTGTGAGCTATGGACCTTGCTTGAACAGGTCTAGACAGTCTTCAAATCCATGCATAATGGGTTCGTGTAAAGCTGGCAGTGTGGTGGCTGTGAGGTGGGAGACTCGTGCAACTCAGGATTAGGAGGAAACTTCTCATTGAATCCTCTTGTTCAAGGCTGATGTCAGAAGGCTTGCATCAGCTACTTAAGATTATTCATAGTTTTATGCCTCTAGTTTTGATTAAGAGCAAAGGGATTTTTCAGTCTCTGGACAAGGAACGTCCTGTTGTAAGTTCAGGAAATGGGTATAGTTGCTTGAACTTAAGAGCAAATTGCTTCAGTCATGTTTTCCCTATATAACCAGCTCACCTGTGTGTGCTTCAGGATCCTTCCATCAGTAGAGCTGATTTTTGCATCTAGCGGCTCCATCTCCAGCCCAAACCCCAGGAGATGGTTCCCCCCACACACTCTTCAGTAATGGTGAGTCAGCACTGATGTGCTCATGAGTCAGTGTGGTGGACCCACATGTTCACCCAGCACACCAGGCAGAGGGCGGCATGGGCTACTGACCTGGCATCTGCAAGAACTGGAGTGATTCCAATATTTGACACTTTCCCCTTCTGTATGCATGGGAAAGGTGACAGAGAGAAAGAAAGTGGCACCTATGGAACACCTCTCTTCCAAGCCAAGCACAGATTCTTTCCATGTGTTGTCTCACCTGACATCTACCACCCCCTCCTCTCTGTGGCTCTCTTGAGTTTGCAGCACCTAACATTATGCTTTCTCCATACTAGGAATTCAAGACTAGTTGCTGAACTAAAAAGAATCAAATCAGCTTGCGTCTGTCCTGTTGTAAGCTCAGGAAATGGGTGCATGTAGAGCAGGAAGGAGCACTGGATTCTGCCCAGCCCTTCTCAGCTACTAGGTGACCTTGGCTTATCCATCCACTCTGAGGCATATTCCTCACCAACAGAAAGGATTGAATACAGCCATCCCTAAGGCTCAATTAACTCAAACCCGCAATGGTTATATGGTGGGATAGGCATGGGTAGGAGAGAAGCTTAGATTTCATAGTGAAAGAAAGAACTGATACAAAGGGGAGAATTTGACCCAGCCTCTCAGCCCCTACCACAGGTGTTGAACAGCTCAGAGATGGGGGCCCAGGGAAGCATCCAGCCAGGGGCCTATTCCCAACAAAGCCAGAGACACCCCCTCAGCTGTGCCCAGAGCCCAAACCACCAAACAATGCACAGCCCCAGCTCTTGACAAACACAATTCTGCTTGAGAAGGCAAAAAGTAACCAGCTACATGAGAAATAATTACCAAATTGCCTGAAATAATTACAATTTCCAAATAAGTAAAACCCTCTGCTATCCATCAGTTCACTGAAAAACACACACACACATAAAATTATAAGTTCGAGCTCTTTGCCTGAACTCTAATGAGCACCAGCCTCAAAATCACACCTTAATTTTAAAAAGTCCTAAGTGCACAAAGGGTATCTGTTGGGCTTTTGATGCGTAGAACACCTTTGTGTGTCCCTGAGAGGTCCTGTAAGCAGGTCCTTGTGACTCATCACACACCTGGAGTTTAGAGATAGGAACGCCTCCTCTGAAAGGGAAACTACATGCACTTGGCTTGTGGCTCCTCCTGCAGCGTTGGGTTGGCCTGTGGGAGTGTCTGACTCCCCTCCCTGCCATGCAAGAGTGAAGGCCAGCACAGGCCCAGCATATGTAGCAGGTCTGCAAAGGGTCCTGACCATGCCAAGTCCCCGGGTGATTGTTTCTCTCCGGCCGTCTTTCTTTAGCACTCAGCTCACCAGATTGCTCATTTGCAGGACTCTGAGGGCGTCCAATGATGGGCTTGTTTTGCCCACAGACAGTTTTCCCATTACTGCATTTTGAATCTTGTTTTTCTCAGAAATGAGTAACTATTTAGTGTGAATAGGCACATGAACTTGTGTGTGTTTGTGTGTGCACAAGCAAGTGTGTCACGTATACATATTCATATTGTAGCTACATGCATGAGCAGGTGTGTGTGTGTGTGTGTGTCAGTGGGTGTGCATGCTTTAAGGTGTGCAGAGATTATTTAAAATACACTCCAGTCAGCTGGCAGAGTGATTCTTGGACTCATTTCATGTTACTGCATTTTTCTTTCTGAATTAAAAATGCCGTAGAACCGAAGAGCCACTCTCCTGTTAATTACCACAGAAATATAGCTAATTAGAAACAAGGGAAGGAGTGTTAGGGATTCGCCTCAGAATCAAAGGCAGCATTATTTTCCAATAGATATGAAAAGACTTGCAAAGAGGCTGAGATGACGTGGTGGTGGAGCTGTGGAGTGCGCCCAGGGCCCAGTGGTGGGGCGACAGGAAGGGGAAGTTGGAGGATGTTGTTCTCAGATGTTGGCATTCTGCCCGCGGCCGTCCCGATGTTGCTGTGATCCTGCCAACCTCACCCCGAGACAAGACAGGATCAGGAGCTCTCCCAGGAACTGGAGGGTGGACGTGTATTGGCTGGAGCCTGGGCCTCTGGCCACCTCGCCCCTGGGCGGGCAGTGGCTGTGGACACAGACCCAGACACTTTGACTGCGGCTCTTCTTCCAGCCAGTTTCCCACCATTTCTTCAGCCTCCAGCTCAGTGTGTGCGGGAGGAGCACAGCAAGAGGCTGATGGCCATGAGAAGCCATCCCTGGGCTCTGCTCTGGGGGGCGAGGCCCCTGTGTATGTGGAAGGCTGAACTTTGGGATGAGCAGGTGCCCTGGGACGGGCAGGGGGACTTGTGGCTTTGTTAGGAAGGTCTCTCATGTTTAATTCAAATTCCAAGTCTGCGGAGACTGGGGTGGCCACCTCCAGCCACCAAAGGGGCACCAGATCATGGTCCACTGTTCAGTTTCAGCCTTTCAAATGTTTCCATTCCTGAAGCCGAGAATTAAATCTGGAGGCATCAGGGTAAGATCCTCAAGCAGCAGGAATGAGGCCCAAACACTCAGAATGGAAGCAACTCAGAAATGGGAGAGAGAAAGGTAGGAACAGATAGAGTGGAAAGACAGGGAAATAAAGAATAGGTGCCTCTGTATCTACATATTAGGAGCCCTGAATGGATAGTGTGCTCTGGTACAGATAGATGGATGACATACTCCAAATGTGTGCTGTACTTCCCCTTGCCTTCGGTGGCCTCTGTCAGTCCATAAAAAAGGTGGTTTGGAATCCTCGCTGTGTGACCATGGAAAAGTCACTTGAACTCTCTGAATTCCAGTTTCCTTATCTGCCCAGTATTTCCTATCTGACTTCCTCATGTGCTTGTTATGAAGATCAAACATGATAATGTGTGTGCAAGGACTTTGTAAACTGGACAGTACTGTATGTGCCAAAAACATGATCTCAGTTGTGCCTCAGCACTACACAGCTGAGCCATATCATTCAAACATTCAAGAGTGGAGTAAAAAGAACCAGGGGCTTATGTTCACATGTAAAGAATCTGGCTCTCCAGGCAGGTCAAAGTTACCAGAAAAAAAATGCTTCTTCACCCCACCTCGAGGATGGAACAAAAGGGGAGCATTTTTATGATCAGGATGCTATGTAAATTAGATATTTTTCCTATGGCTTCCTAATTACTGACATGAAATTTAGAAAGTTGAACAATTCTTGCAATCTCTTCATGAAAACAGCATTATAACCCAGGGACTTGTGCATGTGAGGCAAACACTCTACCAACTGAGCTATGTCCCCAGCCTATGATGCCATTTCTTGAACATGTTTCTGTTTTTTTCAAATTTAGAAGCCTCACGTGGATTTACCCCTGTGGAAGACACAGATGCACTTCCCCTTCCACATACCCCCACACCTCCCCGCCCTGTCCGCCCAATGGAGTGTATCCTAATTGCTGTTAAATCAACATCTAGTACTGACATTATTTTGCCTTCATATTATTTACAGCAAAACTGTGTAGGCTACAAGGATCATGTTTCTTCTCTTGGTTGTCCATAGGGTTTGGTTTTGCACCCACTGGATTTCGTTGTGACTGATTATAATATTACCAAGCTCTTTGACAGACCCATGAAACATAAAAACAGCCAGGCACCTCAAGCCATGCACAATCTCTCTTTTGCAGGAGATTCTCAGATTTGCAGAAGCTCTCCTCCCAAGCGTCAGTCTTTCTGCCCCATCAACTGTCTGGTTCCTGGGTCTGCAGCACCCAGTCCTTCTGGAACTTCCTTTACCCATCTCCCTCTGTTTCCCGGACCCAATGCTCACTTCTTTGTTTTGCAGCACACACCTTCTACGAGGTCCTAGGAAATGGTGCATCAGAGGTAAACTTTTTGAGGCTGAGACCTTGAATATCTGAAAGTGCCATTGTCTCTTCCTCACACTTACTTGGTAGTTTGGCTGGGTATAAAATTTTACCTTAAAAATTATTTTCACTCAGAATTTTGAAGGAGCTGCTCCATTGACTTTTAGAATCTAGCTTTGTTCTTAGAAGTCTGAGGCCATTTTTATTCTCCATATTTTGTGTGTCAACTGCCTTTTAAAATAATCTGGAAGCTTCTAAAGAGATCTTCAGATCTTTTGATGACTTGTCTTCTGAAATTCCATGATGATGTGCCTTGGTGTGGTCCTTATTTGTTTATTGTGCTGTCCCATAAGCCTTTCCATCTGGAAAAGTCATGTCCTTTAGTGGAAGTGAATTTTCATATTTAATCCTTTAATAATGTCCACACCTCTATTTTCTTTGAATTATCTTTCTCAAACTTCTATTAGTTGGAATTCAGTCTTCCAGGAATGGATCACGTAACTTTCTTATCTTTTCTTTCCTATTTTCTATCTTGTGTACTACTTTCTGGGAGATTGTCTCACTTTTAACTTTCATACGTTCTGTTTTTCTAAAGATTTTTTTTTTTTGTTATCTTAATCTTTAATACCCAAGAGCTTTCTCTTGCTTCCTGAATGCCCTTCTGTAAATAAGATCCCATTTTGTTGTTTCATGAAACACTGTTTTTACTTAGGTCTGACTCTCATTTCCTTCTTTGTTTTAATCTTTTCCATACTAGAGACCTGACACGTCTGATAACACTTTTCTGTTCATATCTTCAATGTGAACAAGGCACAAAAAGACCAATGAATTGCACATAGTGGGAATGTGGTGGGAACAGGAATTGACAGAAAGTTTCCCAGGCTCCTTCTCAGGGGGTGAGGTTATTATTTGTCCACCTGCATGGGAAAAGGTCTGGGGTCTGGGGGAGAGTCTCCTATGGCTCATATGCAAATTTCACTTAATCCTCCATTTTCAGTACATCTGCTGTCACTGTAATAGGTGTCTGTAGGTCCACAGTCAATCTGACTCAGTGTCTCTGGAGAGGAAAGCTCTGGTCACCTATAGAGGTGCAGGTAGGAATGCTGTCTGGCTGGATCGAAGAAGAGAGGACTCCAGGGAGTCCAGATGCTGTGTATGCAGATTTTACCCGGTGGGTCCTCCTGTTTGCAGGGCCACCTGTACCCCATTCTTCACAGGCCCCACTCTTATTCCTGGGCCTTTCCTGAATCCCCAGTGAGATTACTACATCTTGGCTTCTCTGGTGGATGCTTTCTTTGCTCTTCTAATTGATAACCTATATCCCGTTTTGCAAAATTATGTTACCATATCTTCTCTGCTAGAATTGCCTCCTTTATGCATTGCAATCTTTGTTTCTTATACAGAGTGCACTGACTTCCTACTGCACTCACAAAAAACACCAAAAGCCTTGCATCTTAAAACAGCACGAATGTGTCATCTCATCTTTTGTGGGTCAGGAGTACAGTGTGTTTTAGCTGTGTCCTTTTTTCAGAATCCCATCAGGCTGAAACTGCAGTTGGCCAGCTGCATTCCTCATCTGGAGGCTTGACCATGGAAAGATCCACTTCCAGGTACTTCAGGTGATTAGCAAAATCCCCTCATTTGAAATTATAGAACTGACATCCCCATTGTCTTGCTGGCTGTCGAGTTTTGGGGTCATTGTCACATGGCCACCCCCACTCAGCAACAGAGAACCACTTATGTCAATTCTCTTCCATGCATCACATCTCTCTGAATTCCCTCCCTGCTTTTGAAGAGTTCATGTGATTGGGCCCAGCCTCGCTGGATAGCCTCCCCATCTCAACATCAACCACAACATATAACAGTTACCTCCTTGCAGGAGTTAGGCTTTAAATTCACAGCTCCCGGTATTATGCAATATGGGGTGGGGGGAGGGAAAGCATGGTAAACTTAGAATTCTTTCTACCATGAGAGATTTTTCAAAGGAGATGGCAATAAATTTGTGTGTTTAACCCAGAACGTTTCATAGAAATCTCTTACGCCCTCTCTGATGCATTCTAATGCTGTTGCACTTCCATTGGAGACATTACAACAAATTTGATTTTTGACTTTTCAATGGGAGTGATGGCTGTGGTCCAGGAAGATAAAAGATTTATTCCTCCCTCATCCAAATGAGTGAGCCTTATTATGTGCCTAAGAACCCCAAGAGACCCTGAGTAGGCTCACATGTTCCCTTCCAAAGTCATAGCGTGTGAGGAGGCCAGGGGGCTGCTCTGTGCTCCGTCTTGGTGTCCTGATGCACCCAGTCAGGGGGATTCTTTGCTCCTGGCGTGGGCGCAGGTGTCTGGTACTAACCGCTGCATGAAGACATTACTGATGAGGAGCAATACCTTGGCACAGGGACATGGTGATTTTTCCTGGCTTGGCGGATCCCAGCGGTAGTTGTTGTGTTCAGTGATGAATCACTAATTTCTAGAAACCTTGACTAGAACCTGAAGGCGGAAGATAAATGTGAGTAGGGGTGTTGCCCTGAGCATTCCAGCAGATGAATGGCCAGTCATAACTAAAAGATGGCTTTACGTTTCCTGAGTGTAATCAAGTGAGATGTGACCAATATTCTGTAGTTCATTAGTGTCTCCCGACCTGCTCTGCCAAGCTCTCCCTCGAGGAGCAGCTCCCTGTCCATTCTACTTTAAATTTTGTCTTTTTTTTTTTTTTTTGCTTGGAGAAAAACTAGGGGGAGAGCCATAGGCAGGTAACCAGTAGAAAGCTGCTTTCTAAAGGTCACACGTGATTTGGTCTTAAAATAAAAGGGAAAGAAGAGAGAACAGGTAGAGGCAGGAACGGAGAGAAAGACTGACATGGGAAAAATAGCGTGATTTTAGTATCCTTCCTCACACGGGTACATTTCTTCTTATAGCCAGCTGGGCATCCTACACCAATAACACACGTGCAAACTTGGAGGGAATTCATGGGGGAGGCTCCTCTTGCTGCTGCCCGATCCAGTGGCAGCAGAAATATCTTGCTGTATGTACCTTTGGCCTCCATTCCCAGCAAGTCCCTGGGAATTCGCTTTAGAAAATCTCTTTTATTCATCCTCCTGTGAAGAGGAGAGGTGGAGAGCGGAGGCTCAGAAGCCACAGCCCTGGGAAGATGAGCTTCCTCCCTGCAGAGCGCTCAGGGCCTGGGGTGAGAGGCTGCCTCCTGGGGACCAGTTGTGTGGCCCACCACAATGAGGGTCCAGTTGTGGTCTTGCCTGGTGGGATTTCAGTAGCTTCCCACCAGGACTCTATGCTGCAGGTCTTTGCCTACCCAGTCTGCCTTTCATGCAGCCACCACGAGCTTTCCAAACCCCGAGTCTAATCAGGTAGGATCCCTACGTAAAATCCTTGGGGGACCTGAATTGCCTATAGACTAAGCCCAAGGCCAAATTTCTGAGCAGGACATTCACTCCTCTCTATGACAAGGCTTGAACACTGTTGCTCCTGGCTGCAGTGTCCTTGCTCCTGTGCTTTGGCCCTCTGCCACCTGCACCCCTCACTGACGTTCCCCTGCACACACGTGCTGGTATCTTTGCCCATGCCATTCCTCCTGCCCAGAGCACTCCTGCTTTGTTTGTGTAAATGTCACAAAGCATGGCACTCATCCCGTGAGCACCAGCCCCAGGCTTGTTTTCTGAGAACCTTGCCTTCCCACGGGCTCCTATTTGGTCTTTTCCTCCTCAAGTTGCACCCAAGAATCTGCAGAATGAGCTGCTAATTAATTAAGGAGAATTTGAAGGTCACGTAGACACAGGTTGTGCGTAAGGAGTTGACAGAATCGAGGACTCCACACAAAACGAATGAAGGGAACAAGGGATGTACATGTGGGCAGAGCCAGTCTGGAGCAGGGGAGGCTGGTGTTGGAGATGCTGGAGTGAGCTGTGGCTGGCCTCCTGGGTCAGCAGCACTCTGCTGGCGACAGGGAAGCCCCCGGGGAGACAGTGCACCTTGCAGTACGTAAGACAGCCAGTGCTGTGCTGTGCCTGTTTGGACAGTGGTCACTCTTAAATAGCAGCTCTTAAGTAGAGATGAGCTAGGAACACCAAGCCTAGAGTACAAGAAAGGCAGGGGAGTGAGTAGCCAACTGTTCATTCAAATCAACAATTCTCATCTTGGAGCAAACAGACTTTGGCTGACGTGCAGGAGTCTCTGTCCCTGCCTAGCAGCTATGACCCTCACTCGTCCACTCGGCTCACGCCACCTTGGAACTCACTTGCCTCCCTGTGCCCACACCCCTGTTCCTGTGATGGGGGAAGTCCTCAGACTTCTGAAGAGGCCAGGGAACATTCTCCTGTTTAGAGCGTCCTCAGTACACTGCGGTGACACTGGGTGATGTGACAACTCACAACACATCCTGCAGACCTGGGACAGGATGAAAGGCCAGTCCTGCTTTGAAATACCTCCTGAAAGGCACACTGCTCTGGGGACTGTGTGGGATCGTTTCAGATTTCTCCAACTTTGAATTCTGAAAAGCAACTCTGCCCCCATAACCTCTCCGACTTCAGTCCAGGTCGGAGGAAAGTTCCAGAACCCACTAGCCATGTCCTGAGCTTCACAAAGAGACAGGGGAAAGTCGGGGAATCTTAGAGAGATTGCTGGAAATGCCATTTCCCCTTGCTGGAATCTCTGCCTTCAGATCCCGTCCTCCCGTGCCCCAAGTCCTCAGCCTTTCACACGCATCACACTCATCCCAGGGTCAAAGCTGCTTCCCTATGCCCATGTTCTCCCAGGAAGCTCTGTTCTCACAGGGCCAAGTCTCCCTCTCTAAGCTCTTAGCCTGGCACAGTGCCTGGCATGCAGTGAGCAAGTGTTACCAAGGCCGTGGCCCCCTCCTCTGTCTTTGGGCTGTTCTGTCCCCCTCTTTTCTCCCTCTACTTCTTCCTTACACCCCAGTGACAACATAGAGGCTTGAGGGACACTGTCAGAAAACCAGCCTGCTGACCAAAGAGGGGGCTCAGTGCTGGGAATGTCCAATTCACTGTCCGAGGGGCCAGCCTTGCTCCTCCTGCTCACTCCTGCGGACTTCTCTGCCACGTCCCTCGGTCATGACTCGCACGGCCTTCTCTGGCACGTCATCCTCCCTGTCCGTGCTCAGAACCTGTCTGTACCTGGAGGGGCAAGATGGCAGGTTGATTAAGAATCCTGGACACACAGAGAAGGCTAATAGCAGTACTTTAAATATTAAATAAACCAGTGCACACACAGCAATCAAGGCAGTGTGGGGTGCTTGGGACTTCACATTTGTTTTATTTTTAATATTTTGAGGGAAACGCAAATAACCTCAATACTTACAACTCCAGTCTCTTCGTTTCCACCAATGTCCCCTACTTTGCTTCTACTCTGCCTTACGCTGCTCTTCTCCCTGGTTCCTTCTCTTCATGGTCAATGTTCTCAGGGAATCTCTGCACTTCCAGTCCCCACCTCCTCACCTCCATTCGTGTCTCGGTCCCTAGCAATCTTCAGCTTCTCCCATGCCACTCCATCTGCCTTCCCTAAGGTCACCAGCCACCTCTCTGTTGCTACCCCTAACTTCTTGCCACTCTTGACCCTATGGACCACTCACTTTTCCCAGAATTGTTCCCTTCATTTCTGGGCCGCCATTCTTTTCTGGTTGACCAGTCAGCTTTTGTTATGCTACACTAAAGTCACAATCCCCAAATCTCAGTGGCTTACAACAATAAAGATTTTCCTTTACACTCAAATTCCCCATCAGCAGCAGGCTGGATGTACCTCTGATCCACAGATGATCTTCATTAGGGGATCCAGATAAAGAAGCAAGGTCTTATAGCCCAGGAAAAGGGCTAAGGCAGGGCCCTGCAGTGACCCCTGACATCACTTTTGCTCACATTCCATTGGCCAAATCAAGTCACACGGCCAAGCCTGACTGCAAGAGATGGAAGCAGTCTACTCCTCTCATTTGCAATGAGCAGGGACATGCTCTGACCTTCCAGGAAAGGCAGCAAATTATAGGGAAAAGGACACCATGTTGATTTCTCTTCCACCTTCCCAATAGCTTATCCAGATTCACTGAGCCATCACTTTCTACCCATTCCCTAAATACCAGGACTCTGCAGAGCGTTTCACTTCCCATGTGCTCTGTGGTAATCCTACCCATGCCCTTAACTTGGACAAGAACCCATATTCTTATGACTTTCACACTCGACCACCACTAAACATGCTTAACAGTGCCTTGAACTGAACATTTCCAAAGTTCAACTCATTTTCTTACCCTGTTCTCCTTCATGGGTAATGACCATGTTATTAGCACAGATATCTAAATCAGAATCCCAACAAGAGTTCATTATTCCTCCCCATCTCATTCAAACCAATGAGTCAAACAGTATTCATTCCTCCTTTAAAATAAACCTTTAGTCTCTTCTCTACTCTATTTACTCTTTTCTTACCCAGTTTGGGGTTTTTGCTATCTGTGTTAGTTTTCCGTTGCTGTAACAAATGCCTCAATCAACACATAAAGAGAAAAGGGTTATTTTGGCTCTCAGTTCTGGAGGCTCCTGTCCATGATCAGTTGACCCCCTGGCTTTGGCCTGCTGTGAGGCAGCAGCATATCATGCTGAGTGTTGGGGGAGCAAAAGCACCTGCCTCATGGGTGGGAGTGAAAACAAGCAAGAAAGAGACCAGAGAATAGAGAAGATGAGTTCCCCAGAGCAGAGGATGACTCATGGTCCTCGTTGAAGTTGCCCAGGATCTGACACAGCACACGCGTGGTGAATTCTCAGTCAGTGTTTGTTTGTTGAGGTAAAGAATAAACAAATGAATGACATAATCCAGTCGGTCTATGTCACCTTAACACAGTGGCCGGATTTTGCTGCTTATCGGTTTTCTCCCTGGTTGCTTGCTGCCCCTGGGGGACATGCTCTTCTTCCTATGCTGGCCCACTGACCTCTTGCCATCTGGTTAAACCTACTCCTTGTGTAGCCCTGATAGCCTGAGTCTACAGGTGTATCCTTATGGGGCTCCTTGGCCACCTGGCTTTTCCAGGTCTGGGCTCTCCAACATAACTGCTCCTCTGGCTACGTGCCTGCTCTCCTGCTTTCCCGGGGACTCCCACTGGCCCCTCTGGTCCTTCTTTCCCTCTCTGCTGGAGTTCCCCGAACCTGGCTTACATCATCACTCTTTCGGCCTCCATTTTTTATTTTTCTCAGTGTCCTTTCCTCTCCATCTCTGCCAAGACCAGCTATTAACTTTGCAGGCCTGGTGCCAATTGGAAGTGCAGAGACCCTGGTTTAAACTTTATTGAGAATTTCAAAATGGCAATAGCAAGCATGGGCGAATCCTTCTGAGCACAGGACCCTGCGGGACCACCAGGTTTGCCTGCCTGTGAAGCTGACTTGAGCCCTGTCTGCCAGTTTCAGGCTGTAGCTCCGTATAGAGGGTCAAACAAGGAATTTGCCAATGCTTCAATTGTGTTAGCAAGGGTGTTTGTCTGCATTAGGGCAAAGCATTGGAACAAATTTGGTGGAATGTGTTATTTCCGAATAAGGCCTTTAGTCAAGGTAGTTAGAAGAAAAAAAAAAAAAAACATTTTGGAAATTACATATGTGTGCCTAAGGTTAATAAGTGATTATTTGATAAGGGTTTGAATCCATGCCATGTAGAAGTTGTTTTCGCAAAAATAAGCTGTCTCATCAGAGCATTTTGTAATTATGATGAAATTGCTTGTCCATGTTGGTATCCCATCAGATCAGGGTGGCTGGGCGAACACTAGGCGTGGAGGTGTGGTGACAGAATCCTCATCCTCTGTGGGGTCTGCCGGGTGGCAAAAGGACAGGCAGTCTGACAGGCAGCTTTTGGAAGCTCATTCATTTATTCTCCCCTTTACTGAACTAAACATTTATTGAGCACTTGTTCATGGCAGTCGCTCAGATCAGAAGGTTTCATCATAGCGGGGAGTGGGAGAGAGATCAGATGGGGGGGGGCCTCTGAACCGCTAAGCTCCTCCAACCACGCAGCGCCCCCTTCTGACCCACTGTGACTTTAAAATAAAGTAAAATCTTTACATTTACTATGCCAGCCCAGGCTGGACACTGTGTCCCTGTGGAGAGATGGGCTGAGGGAGGGAGGACCTGGGGTAAGGGTTGGAAAATTCTTTTCTTTTAGTCCTCTTTCCTCCTTTCTATCGACTTAAAGCAAATGAGTAAGGTACTTCATTCCTGGGATTTGCAGCCGGCCGAGCTGACAGCACACTGCCCTTGGTTGTCGCAGTCTCACTCTCGTTCTGGGACACACTTCTGGCGGGCTTTGCATTTGGAGGGTATCAGCCGGCTTACAGTCATTATCTCATTTCCATCTCCACACAGTCCTGTTTCACATACTTAAGGCTGAACCCCATGAATTTGCCATTTCTGCAGGCCAACTGTGGCCAGAGGTCGGCAATTTCATATGATCCAATCTCATATTGGTGGTGGTGGGGTCCCCATTCTGGCAACTATGGAAGCCTAGACTACAGAGCCAGGCATGGGGTCTGGAGTCCAGGTAGAACTTGAACTCAGAGGCATGCTCTTTTCTCACATTTGGCACCCCCTCCATGTGAATGGCACCTCAGATTCATGCAGCCACACACACAGGTTGGAAGCTCATGTTAATGTGCTTTAACTCTTTTCTTTTTTCCAACCCCAGATTCAGTAATGGCTCTCTGTACAAACTCATTCATTTTTAATCAGTTGACTGTAATGATTTGTTACAAATGATCTTTAATTCTCAGCTGCAGTTAATCAGGACTGAAAGGCACTTTTCCTGTTATTTTATTTGGATAGGACTCTTAGTGAAGTACTTGCCTGCCATTACTTAATCACTTATTTGTTTTCCCTCTGCACACAATTTCTAGCAGCACACAGCATTATTGAATGTGGGCATTTTCCCTTTAGCATGTGAATTGAGTTCTCCAAGCTGCAGGGACAGGGGCTGCCCTGGGGGCCCTGAGGTAGATACTTTGGTTTGTTACTTATTGACCCTCTTCTGCTGGCCAAGCACCAGGCCAGATGTGAAGAAGGAGCTGACTTAAATTGTACTTTTGCAACTAAACTTGGAAAAGGTGATTGAGGGTGGGGAGAGTGGGAGGGATGGCCCCTCATCCATTCTGCAACGTCAGGAAGTCTTCTTGGAGGAGCTGAATCCTGGAAGAGAACCCGGAACCAGGCAGACATTTCTAGGCAGACGGAACAACAGAGGCCAAAGTGCAGAGAAAGTGGGCACGGGAGTGGGGAGAGGGCCGAGGGCCAAGGGAGGAGACCTGGAGAAAAGGGTGTGGAGAGAGGAGCCTGGGAAGGAAGTGGAACCCACCGTCACAGGCCTTGGGCACACCTTGGCCTTGCACGCTTTAAGAAGGGGAATCGCCGGAGCAAATCTGCTTTCAAAATATCCTTCTGGGAGCAGCGTGGAAAATGGATTGGAGGTGGGCTGGATGGAGGCAGGAAGCCTGGAGAGGAGGCGGAAGTGGAGGCAATGAAGCAGGTTGGAGATGATGGGCGCCCTGAAACTGAGTAGCTCCCGGGAGGAGGGAGAGAGTGGGTGTGACATGAATGGCAGGTGGGGCACAGGCTGATTAAGGAAGAAAGATGCCAAAGACAGGTGTTCTGCTGTAGTCTTGCAGGGCTTCTGGGTGCTTGTTTGTTCCCAAAGAAATGGAACCATTGAGCTCTAGGCCAGGGTTGCATGGTGTCACCGGCTGCCACGCCTGGCCATCCCTCAGCCATCGGCTCTCTTGAGTTGATGACTGGGATCTGTCCCCTTTGTGCGGTTCTTGCCGTGATCCTGAATGAAAGTGAGTTGGAAGTGTTTCCTTCCCTGCTCACCATCCCCAGGTTCTGGTAAGCCCGACCCTCCTGGGAGTCAGGCACCACCAGGGATCTGACTCCAACCCCGCGGGCTAACAGCTCTAGAAGGTTCTCTACCAGGGTCATTTTGTCTGGGGATGTGCTCAGGGGTGCCTCAGGGTGCGAGCCCTGTGCTCAGCTGCGGAGGGAGGTGAAGGTTTCCTGGGGTTCCTTTCACAGCCTGTCCGCCGGCCTGCCAAAGGCCACCCAGCTCCTGCATGCAGGGGTCATGCGGTGTGTCTGTTATCAGGGCGACACTGTCAGATTGATCGGAGGAAGGACTAGCAGATGAGAGAATCGCCATGGCAATGATGTGGTCTGAGGACGACAGCAAAAACCAAAATCCAAACCCGACACCAGCTCCCTCCCCACTCCATAGCCTAGACTGATTGGCCAGCTGGCGCCTTCTGGTTTTCTAGCAAACTGAGTGTCTTCTTCACCTCTGCTTTTGGAGACCTCACCACCTTCCCGCTGCCTTCTGATGCTCATGTCCTGAAGCCCTTCTCCCAATAACTGACCTGACTCACCCATGCTGTACTATTAGTGACTTATGACTTTAAGACACACATCTCCAGGGAGGTGCAAACAGTATGGTGAAGATGCAAATCTAATGGCAGAAATGTGAGTTTGGGAAACAGGGGCTTGGAGGGTTTGGGGACGACCCTCCAATCAGAGTGCTTAAGCCACTTAATGCCATTATCTGGATAGGTCTTCTTGGTTCTGGCACATTTTTAGAAGGACTTGTGAGGTCCCTTTAGAGCTCTAGTGTTGCAAAGCCAAGGAGGTCTGTCAGGAGCCACAGGTCTCTGCACAACTGGTTCTCTCTGCCCCTGTCTCCAAGCCCTGGCACCTCTATCTTCCTCTGTTTCCTCTCCCTAGGAGCTGAGGAGGTCGGGCTTCCTATTTGGAAGTGTGTGTGTGTGTGTGTGGGTGTGTGTGTGTGTGTGCAGTGGTATTTTGGGTTGTCAAATGCCTGGCAAAGGGGTCATGCCAACATAGGGTAGGTAGGCCCAGAGATGGAGGGTAACCTGTAAAACCCTGGTGGTCAAGCAACTCACAAGCCTCAGACCCCATGCTTGGCTTCCCTTGATGCCAAAGCCTGAAACCTCTGTCGACACAAGAGACTGTGTCTTCCCCATGGTCTGTGAGCTCCTTTGGCAGGCAGGAGCCATTCTCACTCATGTCTTCATCCTCAGCCAGCTTCAGTGCTCAAGGACACTAAGTGATTGGTACACAAGTGGTGTTCTCCTTCATTTTATTTACTTTTTCCTTTCCTGGGAAGAGGTACAAGCAGATGTCTGCGAGTTGAAGGCTGAGTGGATTTTTTTCGGCGCGTGTCCCTGGTCTTTCACAAGAGCCTGTCATATCCATCAGGACCTCACTGACCAAGAACACCAGGACAAAAAGGTCACTGTTTGTGCCTTCAGGGATCTCACCATGTCAGCTCAAAAATGAATGTAAGAGGGTGAAAAGGTTGAAAGCACTGTTTCCTCCCACATGAGGGGGGCCTTGTCCTGAAAACCACCACTTGGGGACTGGTCATCTCTGATTAGATTAAAAACCCAGTTTTAAGGAGGCTCCCAAGCTTTGGCCTCAGGCCTTTGAACATGAACCCAACACCTGGGATGTCAGTCACCTCCGTGGGCTAAAGGAGAAGCTGAGGGGGTCGGGCTTCCTACCCTGGGGTATTTGGAAGTGTGTGTGTGTGTGTGTGTGTGTGTGTGTGCGCGCGCGCATGCGTGTGTAGTCGTATTTTGGGTTGTCAAAATGCTTGGCAAAGCGGTCATGCCAACATAGGGTAGGTAGAGGCCAGAGATAGAGGGCAACCTGAAATACCCTGGTGGTCAACCAACTCACCCACAAAACAGGGGCTAGAGGACGACCTTGGAACATACCCGGACTCCAAGAATTTGAGGTTTTAGATAGAATCTTCGAAGAGCCAGATGTTGATGAAAGGAAATAAACTCTCATTTTCTGGGCCCTCTTCCTGCTAACACACAGTCAACTTGCCTGTGCATTGGATGAAACTCCTCTTCCTCACTATTTGGAAACAGAATATAGAAGAAATAGCTTTAACCTTTATTTTACCCCAGAGGATTTTTGACCTGGACACAGGTCCTGCAAAGATTGAGGCTCTACTCAAGGCATGTAGCCCAAGGGATGGTGGCCTTGTTGGTCAACCTGTAAGTGGCCATTCTGCTCCAACACTGTATCTCTTCTTCCCATTACCTATGAAGCCAGCATCTGAGCAGAGAAAAATCATACACCTCAGACCTGGTCATGGCCCAGTGGACACCTTTTACATTGCTCTGGTCTTACACCCAACTTCTTGGGCTCTTTGTTCCTGTATGCATCAAACTCTTGGCCTCTGGCTTTTCCTCCCATATTTTGTCCTGGCCCAGATCACTAATATATTCTACTTCTCCAAATTTTGACCTTGGAGAGTTTCACCCCCAAAATAATCATCCCATTCAAAATGGAAGTCATGTCCCCACTAGATTTGCACTTTGCCCTTGGTTGAATTAACTTCCTGTGTGACTGGGTTATTCCCCACCCACTCCCTTTCCTGCTCACAGGCCCCAGAAGCAGGCCCTTGTCCTCATACCTGACCCTGGCCCTCACAAGGAGAGAGGCCAGGTGCTCTCTGTACTTTCTGCCTAGAGAGTCCCGTGTTCCCAATCTCGTGCTCACTGATGGGGAAGTCCATAGCCCAACCCAACCCTGTGGAGAGTTCTTCATCAAATGCTTGGGAAGTTTATCTTTTATCATGCTAGCAATTGATCCCCCCTTAATTGCAGATCCAAGGGAGATGATGATATCAAGCAAATTAAAATTGAACTTGTTCAGAGAAGACAAAGATTTCTGGGCCACTCATCAAGCTGTGCCCTCTGGCCAGGCCCTTGGAGAGGCATTGAATCTTCACAGAGGGCCTCAGAGCTGCTATCAGAAGAAATATACTCAGCTAAGGTCACACCTTTGCCAGCCAAGGACTGGATCAGCCTATCACCTGTGCCCCAAGAGCCACCAGAAGAAGAGAAGACAGATTCCCCTGTGGCAAGGCCAGGCTTTATATCAGGTGAAGCGAGGACCTGGGTTCACCTGCAATCCAAGGCTTTCTCTTCCCCTTTTTGGCTTCACGTCTGGCTTCTTTCTCTGAGGACAGCACATGTCTTCAGACAGGAAATTACCCTGGTGATTGATGGCTGGCAAATGCAATTAGGCCCCAGCTAAGTGCTCTCCACGGGGTGCCTTTCTAGTGTGGCCATCCAGGTTTGGCGATCACTTAACAACCATGCACCGGAGGCTTCCTGGTGATAAAGCATTTGTCTCTGTCAGGCTTTGGCCACCAGAACTTCCTGCTCCCTTCAGAGAAAGAGAGGCTCTGGGTAAAGAGGTGAGAAGGGAAGGTGGAGCAGGGAAGAGGTGAAGTGGAGGCTCATGGGGATCCCTAGCAAGGAACCACAACAGGTGCCCCCAGGTTGGCCAAGGACACGCCATCATGACTTACAGCTCCCAAGGTGACGCCTGAATGTGATTTAAGGGCAGGGGTCACTTCAGTGGCCAAAAATCCATTGTATTTGCTACTCATCTTAGTGCTCAGAACATAATTCTTTAATTCTACTACTGTGGTGGCTTTGGAAGGATGAACAAAGAAAAATAGCCCAGACCCTGCCCTTGAGGAATTTGCCCTTTAGCTGGGAATGTCAAGCACACTCCATCTCATTTCCAGGCAACCGTGGATGATACGGCCACACACAAACACCTGCAGTTGGACATTAAATCTTGACTCATTGGTGGAACTAAAGGAAGGACAAAGAAAGCCATCTGGTTTTTGCCTGCCTGAGCTCTTATCTCAGAACTGCCACTTAGAAACTGGATGACCTTGAGCAAGTTATTGCACCTCTTTGTGTCTCAGTTTCTCAACTGTGAAATGGAAGCTGTCTGAGTCCATTTTCTATCTCTGTAACAAGATACCTAAGACCATGTAATTTTGAAAGAATAGAGGTTTATTCTGGAGGCTGGGAGGCCCAAGGGCATGATGCAGGCCTCTGTGCGTATCGGATGAGGGTTTTCTTGCTGCGTCATATAACATGGTGAAGGGGATCTGGCAAGACAGAGCAAGCAGGCCAATGTGGGTCTTTCTTCCTCTTCTCAAGAAGCCACTAATACCATCCCTGGGGCCCCACCCTTATGAGCTCCTCTAATCCTAATGATTTCCCCAAAGTCCCTCCTCCATATACCATTAGCAAAGGAAGTGTAAGAAATAGAATCTTGGAAACATGAACTTTTGGGGGCCACATTCAAAGGACATCAGGGGATAATAATGGTACCCTCCTTGAAGGGTTTTCGTGAGGATTCAGTGGAGTACTGCAGGACCTTGACCATGGGAGTGTCAACAAATGCCTGGTCCTTTTCTTCTCCTCTAAAATGGAATCAGCCTTGTTCATATCACATACCCCTTTGGTAGGCTAGTGAAGCCATGAATCCTTTCTCAGAATAATAGCATAAACATATAAAGATAAAATACACAGGATTACAGAGAAAACTGTATTTTATAGAAATACAGTTCTCAAAATGCTAAAAATCCAAATCTGTGGCACAGTAATGTATGTGCTTCTTTATTAACACAGTAAATAACCAGATCTGCTAGCAGGCCTAATAACTACTGTAATTTTGAAGTAGTAATAAGCTTAAACAATATTTCAACATATCTGCAACAACAGTAATGAGATATAAAAATCTGATTTCTATTGGTGACAAAATTATAGCTACTGCTCATACAACTGTGACTTGTTGCCTACGTTCAAAATTAGAGAAACGGCTAAATTTTTGTTGGAAGTCAGTGAAAATGAAGACACAATGTGTTGTCCAGCTAAATTTTTCATAGGCTCTTTGTAGACCCTGGGCTAAAAATTGTTGCTATAGAGCTTGGTAAAGTAGGTTGCAACCGTGATTTCTAAGTTTTCAAAATAATATTTATTTTGTCATTACTGATGCAAAATGTAAACATTATAGAAAACTTAAGAAATATGGATTAAGGGGGGAAAGACAAAGGAAATTAAAATAATAAAAAAACTGTCATCCAGAGAGCCGCTGCTAACACGAGTATGGTTAAGACGCGACGCTCATTGCTAATCCATTTTTCACACACTGAATCTGCTCCATTTAGGATTATTGGATTGCAATTTCACTCAGAGGGATGTCCAGGCCCAGGGAATACTGATCAGGTACCCCAGCAAGTAACCAGCTCCGCGCACCGGAAATACAAGGCAGAAACATCACAAAGGCCAGCCATGGGAAGGGGCTCCTGCCTGTCACAGAGCAGCCACCGCAGGCCAGAGGGCACACCAGAGCCTTCCAGCCCCACTGGTCCAAACTGTCCCACAGATCTCAAATCTCTTGTTAGACCTGAGGAATGGCTTCCAGTCTGAACCACGCACTGTGAGAAATGGAAGTTGCCCACTGGTGAGGGAAACTCACTGACTCCTCTCCAACCCTGCCATGCATTCAGATCAAGTCCCTGATGCACGGAGCAGAGTGCAAGGACTCACCTACGGATGATGATGAGCTGGCCCCGGATCTGGGAGGCATTAGATGTGTGTGTGTGTGTGTGTGTGTGTGTGTGTGTGTGTGTGTAGGGGATAGAGACAGACCCTCATTTTGCCCAAAGTGATTCCCAGTGTAACTGTAGCTCCTCTTCAATGAGCAGGTAGCTGCAGACTGCCCCAATGGCCTCCAGGTGTAGACTGGCGGTGTACACCGGCTTGTCTAGTCCCTGCTAAAGCCACTGTCATAGTTCAGAAAATGACAGAGGCCAGGCCCCGGTGTGCATGTCACACCCCAGATCCTGGAGCTCTCAGACTGTGGCCTGCCTAAGGACCCTGCCCTGCCAAGCTCATGTGTGAGTGGGAGGGTGTGGAGTCACCATCCTTAGGTGACCCAGCAGCGTTGCCATAGCAACATGGGAACGCACCTCCCTTCTCTCCAGCAACCCTGTCAAGAGAGCCTTCTTCTGACCTCTTAGCAAGACCTTCCTGGAGGGGAGGGGGCTGCTAAGGAAATGCTGCTGGCAGGGATCCAAATGTGACATCGAGCTTTCCTGGAGGAGCCCTGCCACCCTGCTTCCTTTCAGCCCAGTTAAGACCACAGCCCCAGAAAACAGGCCAGCAAAGATCCCGAATACAAGGCACAGCACATTTCAACATCTTTTTAATAAAACAATGTGGAAGAGCAGCCTGTTCATTTTGATCCTCCACCGGGTCATTCAATTAAACATGAGATGCCAGCAAAACGTGAACCCCCGACCATATTTTCCATTAGGAATAATAATAAAAGATAATTATTGAGCCTGTCTGTCAGATATTCCAGACAAGTGTACCTCTACTTAATTAACTGCTAATTGAGATATGAAAGAACGGTGATGTGAGCGCACACCCTGGCTTTATTAAGCCTCAGAAAATCTTTCCCAGAGGGGGGGAAAAACCCTAACTAGTGAAGCCTGAGCCCCTCCCTGGGCGAGGAGAGGATCTGAGGAGGTATCATCTTGTTCTAGGAGAACACTGAGGAGGCTGAGGTGGGGAAGGGAGTTCTCCTTGTGCTCTGCGCTGAGCTAATCCCCTGATGCGTGTTAACTGAGTCTTCATGGTCATCCAGGGAATGCTGTCCCCATTTCACAGATTAGAAAACGATGCTGAGCTGGATTAAATAAATATATTTTCTAAAAGAAGGTGGCTGGTACGAGAGAGGGTTTGGGCCAAATCCTGTGCATTCCACATGTTGTTCCAGCAGATACTAGAGATAGACATGTCTTCCATGTCTTTACCATTAGTGACAAAGCAGAAGAGCACCCATGGTGGCTGCTCTGTTTGCGTGCCAGCACCCACGCCCTAGGGGGGCCCTCCCACTTTAAACCGGAGGACCCGCACAGCCAGCAGAACGTTGCAGACACAGTGACGTTAGTCACAAAGCCACGGAGGCCCTTTCTTAGACTGCTCATGCAGAGGAGCCAGCACCACCTCATAAGGAAACTCAAGCAGCCTCACAGAGATCCTCACGGGAGAAACGGAAGCCTCTTCCAACCACCAGCCTCCCATAAGCGAGCCCTCTTGGAAGCAGATCCTTTGTCCCAGTAGGTCTTCAGGTGACTGCACCCCATGACATCTTCACTGAAACCTCATCGAGGACCCTGAGCCAGAACCCTCAGACAGACCACCTGTTGATTCCTGGCCACAGAAACTATGCAGTATAACAAATGATTGTTTTAAGCCACTGAATTTAGGGATAATTTGTTATGCATCAGTAGATAACAAATTGAGAATTCATGAACTTTTCACAGCCTGCTAATTGCAGTCCTGCCAATACTAGGGGGTCAGAGAAATTCTTCTGAGAAACATTCACATTTGTATGCCTGAAAGCACGAGTCTGAGATAACAGCCATTCAGGGTCCCTCCAGGTAGGAGCCCCAGTGAGCTTCAGAGAGAATGTGGGTCAGACGGCCAGTCGTTGCCCAGGTTTCCTACATTCTCATTAAGATGACAAAGTACGACTTGTTGATCGGTCACAGTCTGGCCCACTGTTCAGCACCAACCGCTGTGAGAATGGAGGAAAAATGAATTGGTCATATTTTCGAGTACTGGTCAGCATCCTCAGAATCAAATAGCTATCACTGGGACATCTCTAGCAGTGCTCGGCACACAAGCCCACACCATCCAAGCACCGAGTTGAAACTGAATACCACAATGAACCGATGCTGTGAAGTCTGAGGTCCCAGCAGCGGCACTCTGCTGTCTCACCTGGCCTGGCCGGTGCCTTTTTTTCTGCCCACGATTCACCTAAGTCAAAGGGGAAAACCTACAAGGCTTTGGAAAACATCTGTGATTGAAGTCGATAGGGCCCCCTGGGCTGTACTCTCTAGACTGCCCAGATCCTCAGTCCTGCATGGGCAGCCAGGGCAGAGAGCCCACGCCACGAAGCCCCAGCCCAGCCCCCTGTGTGGCCGAACTCAGCTTCCATACAAGAGGGGTCAGCATTTGATGAGGAAGGAAAGTGCCTTACACATTTTCTGAACTTATTTTATAGAAAAATATTTTTTTCAAAGATGAGCTGTTGCAAGTTGACCCTAGAAAATGCTGGGCATTGAAGAGGCAAAGAGCTGGTGAGCAAGGGCCAAGAGGAGTGCGGAGGAAGACGCTCATTGGCCAAAGTCCACCGAGCAGGCCCCTGTGTTCTTGCCTGTCTCTCTCATGGGGCCCCTGCCTCTCCCGCAGGGGCCTCTCGAGGTGTGAGGCCGACGGCCTGAGGCAGCATGAGGCCCGTGGCCACCATTTCTCTCAGCTAAGGGTTTCGCCTCTGGACTTGTTACCACAGGAGCACTTGCCAAGGTTGTGACACATCAGCTTCAATTTCTATCCTAATCGTCCTTTGCTTTTTCTCCAATGTGAAAATCTGCTCTGAGATAAGGCCTTTGTGTGATATATTAGGGCTGTACAACTTGTTAATCAAATGAAGCCGGTGTCGTGGTGAGGCAGTATGTTATATCACAAGGCCCATTATACCGGGTTTGTGATGAGCTTTATTGTGACAGGCAAGTGTGATTATGACTTCAGGAGCATTGGCACATGCTTGTTCAAATTCAACTGGCCACAGCTCAGCCCACAGTTGGAAACCTGTGTGTGTGTGTATGTGTGTGTGTGTGTGTGTGTGTGTGTGTGTGTTACTATGGCCAGCTCTGAGAGACAGGAGTTCTGTGTCCTCTTCTTTGTGTTCTCAGTGCCTGGCATGGGCACTGCCAAGTGACCAAAAACTTAAATGAGCTCACATATCCACGTTCCACGTGTCTGCATATGCGTGGGTGGGTGTGGCAGGAAGTGTGTAAGGACATGTTCCATGCCGTCAACGCATGGATTGAGGAGAGTGTGGGTGGCGCTGGGAAGGAGAGGAAATGGTTAAAGGCAAGCATCAGAGAAGAAAGACAGTGTCCCTGAAAAGCCCGGGCACATAGCATGATGTTGGAGTAAAAGTATTTGTACTTATGCAAAAGGAAGCTGAGGGGGTGGAGTTCGTGCATTAAGAAAGAGCAAGTTGCACAGGATTTCAGTAAAAAACTACAAACAGAACACCCTGTATATCTGTGATCTATGCATCATCAGGTTTAAACAAGCAAAGGGGAGGCTATATACTGTGGGTGTGGTGATTCCACCCAACAGAGACAATTCCCCAGCTGCTGGGAATGTTGGCTGCCGGCAGCTCATGCCGAGTTTCCTTCCAGGAATTGACCTCAGCTAAAAAGCATGTCTTTACCCAAAGATGCATCCATCAAAGACTGGCCTATATGCCACCCAAAGGCCTGGATTCCTCCTCACTGCAGAACAGAGCAACCTCCAGGGGTTCAGCTTCCTGTACTCCCCCACAGATGCTAGGACCCACCAGAATGTACCAGTGACCCTTCTGTGCGCATATTAAGTTTTGTTCTTCCATAAGGTGGAAAGATACATACCAGTTCTATTAAAGTGTTACCTAAGGGACCAAGGTAGGGAGAAATGATTAGTTTTTGTGTATGTATTCTTATTATTGATTCCCTTATTGCAATAAGCATATATCACTTAATTTCAAGAGTATTGAATGAAGAAATTTAAAATGTACTCAACAAACATGTCAAATGATTGAATGAAGAAATTTAAAATGTACTCAACAAACATGTCAAATGAATGAATGTATGATCTCTCTCTCTTGTTGGAGAAATAGATAACAATTAAATAGCACATTGAAGGTGTTCAGTGTGTAAAGAACTCAACTGAAGGGGATTTTGCCAACACTTTGGATAATGCTTGACTAGTTGATTCAGAAGATCTTGGGCTAGCTTTCTGAGAGTGAGGTCAGCATCTCACAAGTAGGATAAGAAAAAAGTTACTAGGTGGAAGAAAAAAGGAGGGGTTGAGTTAATTCTATGAAACAGGAGAGATGGTCTAGTATCAGACCTATCTGCCTTCAAAATGAGCTGAAATATTTTGCAGCTACTATCCAAATTGCACTGTCTGATAACTTGTCAGTTTTTAAATTTTGTGAGCAGATAGATTTGAATTGGAAGAGGGAAATCTCTGGCATTTATATGACCTACAACATCTCTTTGTCTCAAGTATCAGCAAAACCATCCATGACCGACCACTGCCTTCCTAATGACCAGCCCCAGAATCCTTTGCTCTCCTTTCCCTCCAGGGAGCCCAGGCTGATAAGCTGGAGCACTTCCCAGAGATGGACTCTATTTGTCCCTCCAGAACTGACGGTCTTTGCCTTTCCTCCAATTCTGAGGTTCCATGTGGTTCTCGGGAGAAGACGGATTCATTCAGGACTGATTCAGATGAGCAGGTCTATACCTTAGCCAAATGCATGCCTCTTAGTTGCCAACAGATCTTTGCAAATGCATCTTCTTTAGGTGCCTACAGATGAGATCCCTGAGGCTCAGTGTCTTGTATGGAGAAGGCTTGGCAGGGTTTGAGAGAAATAAGACCTTGAAAGCATAATTATTGAGCTACTGACTGTCCTGACAGGTCCCTGGGAGTTGTGTAGGGGAGGCCTGGCCCCAGGTCTGCACAAGAACTCTGATTGAAAAGACTGACAAGTTCCCACTTGCAAGAGATGTCCCTCCTTCTGGTGATGGTGGTTCAAGCTGAGAGAATCACTCTTTGTTCTGCATTCATTCATTCATTCATTGAGTCTTTGTGGAATGTCTCTGTGCTGGATTGTTCTTGGGATGAGTGCTAGAGTTGGGAGCAAGTCAAAGACTCTGACCTTGAGGAGAGTCCAGAAAGACCTTGAAAGCCACAGTGAAAATGGCACAAATTAGGATATTTACAATAATCATGGCTTTTGTCATATTGGAATGAATGTTCAATGTGCTGAGGATGCTAAGGACCTTTTAAAGTGGGTGCAGGTTGGGAGGAAGGGGTTGGATGGGAGCTTCCTGGAGGAGGTATAAAGCATTTTTCATAATCGAATCATCTAAGAATGTGTTGAGGTCACCTTCAAAGAGCTTAGATTTGTTACAGAAAGCATATTCTAGATTTATAATCATTCTATAGGATTTTTATCTTAACATTTGTCATGTTATTGCAAAGCTATGAGAATGAATGAAAAAAATATGAAATGAACAAAACTCTCCATAGAATAAAATAACGAGCAGCAATTTTCATTGCTTTAGGAATCAGTGCAGCACTTTGAACTTATTTACAAAGACAGAAGGTGTTTGGAATGGGAAGGGAAACCGAGGTTCCTTGTTACGTAGTCCTAACTGTATTTCTTCCCTGCTTTATCCCTGGTTCAGGCTCTGGCTCATCCCACTGCACAAAGAGCGATCTCTTCTGGAGTTAGGATTAAAGAGTGTGCAGTCAGCAGCGAGAGGCAACCCCGAGACTCCATCACAAAAGGTACCATTTGCTTTGAACCTCTTGCCATTCATCACTCCAATGGCCAGTTCCAGGCTTGCCCTGGTAACTGCATAGTCCCTGGGATCTGAGACCCTTTGTCACTGAAACAACAGCCTGGGGGATAGTCTCCCTGACCAAGGTGGCCGATAGCATCAGTTCCACCAGGCTCCATGCCATCTCTGAAAATGCTGGAGAAAGTGGGTACTGAGGTTTTTGGCATCTCGTAAAATATTTCTGAAATGCATTTCATGATGCACTTGGTAATAAAAGTACGCTACTGTGCTCGGTCCCTCCACGAGGCTAGACTCGATTCCCAGCCCACCCGCGCCTGCACTGAGCCCGCATGAATCAGTGCTAAATTATTCACCAGCCTGACGCTAAAATTTCTGGAGTTCCAAAACCTCTCATAAAGTATTATGAAAAAATATCCATCTCTTTATCTCTATCCATAACTATTTATATGACTGGAGGAAAAAACCTGTCGTTTTATTTCTTTTAATTTAAAAGCTTTCCTAATTCCTTTTTCCTACCACATATATATGTCTAAAGAATTTTCGGGTTGAAATAATAAACTCTAAAAAATGGTCCGCCAGAGAAGGTGTGGATTCAGAGTTGATAGGCACAATGAATATTTTGCTCCCTTAAAGACTTTGCGTGATGCTCACTGAATTGGGAAGTTTTCAGAAGGCATGGCCCTTCTCTATGGTACAGAATGGTGACAACATACCCACAGGCCTTCCCCCTGTTTATACAATAGCTAAAGTTTGTTCGCAAAAACGTTACCTTCCCAAGACTCACGATGTCCCCACACATCCTCACTGTCCATCATGATACTCTGTGAGTCTGTTCTGAAGCCCCACGTGTGAATCTACTCGGAATGTCCTCAGCAGCATCCTGCCTTTCTTGGAGACCCTTGACTACAAAGTACCCCCGGTCATTTATAACACCTTTGAACGTTCAAGGTCACAAGAGAAGACATCACACTCAGCTGACTGTCAGCCAGCCACTCACCTTTAAGAGTGAGCTAGTTAATTTCTTGCTTCTGGGCTATCAGTGGGTTGGGATCAAGTTCTCTGCACCCAGAGCTGGAACAGGGTGGACCAGCTAGGCAGCAGTTGGAAGCACCTGTCAGAAAAGCATCACCGGAAATACATTAAGATAGAGATAGTTTCACTTATCAGCACTGTGCTCAGAGAAAGTGCTTATAGAGATGAAGGCACGTTTGACAAACTGCTTGGATGGGGGATTAAGCTCCTTACTCAAAGAACTTGTTTAAATAAAAACACTCATCTGTAAACTGACTTCTAAGTAAGAATTCAAGGTGAGCATGAGATCCGGGGTGCTATCACCCTCTTCTAAACAGATGTTGAATAAATATTTAAAGAACATTGGTTTAAATGTGAGATGAGTTATTAGCAGACAAGAGCACCATGTATCTTAGTCCAGCCCTGCTGTCTAAGGCTTTAATGCGGAGGGTTGGAAGGATGAAGAAGGAGCCCAGGTTTCTGCATGACTCTGGGAGAAGAAGGCAAGGGGGGAGAAGAGACTAGGGAGATGGGTCCCCATCACATCCAGGGACAGCTTCACTCCAGCAGCGAGGACCCTGCCCTCGGTCTTACCTTTGGGAAACAACCCACAGCTGAAGCAGAGAATGCTCATGACCGACACGATGAGCTGCAGTGTCCTAAGTCACCAAGAGCCATACACAGAGCAGGACAAGCCCCCCCTTCAGTCGAGGGCCAGCAGGAGAGTCAGACCAAGGAGGATGTAAGGGGTCTGCCCCGAAGTGACTAACAGCGAGTCCTGCGGGTCTCTCGAGAGGGGAACTCCTCACAAGGCCACAGGGAGCAGTGTTCACAGGTGGTTCTTAGAAGCACCAGCTGCTGGGCCAATTAACTCCCAAAGCCACCTCCTGGCTGAGAGCCAGTCCATCTTCCCTGCTGCGTCTTTGCACCTGTGTAGGACCAACCTCACAGGGGGCAGGCCTTGTCCAGGTCGGCCTTCTTTCCTGGGCACTTAGAAATGGCTTCTTACTCACGAGCTTGGTCCTGGAATGGCGGAGGTCACCAAACAGGAAGGCAGCCAGCGCCCCTGGCTCTTTGACTGTTCAAACCGAGGCATGTCCACCAGGCTGCTCCCGGCTGCCTGCTCGGCCTGCCTCTGTCCTACCTTCAGTCCCCGTGCGTTTGCAGGCGGCTTATTTTAAGAGCTGATTAGATGAGCCCTTAATAACATTAGAACTTAAATGGCCCCAGATAGGCTTTCAGCTTCTTGCCAAATTGAGATAAATGTGATATTTGGGGAACTGAGCTCTCAGCTTCGTGGACTGCAGACGAATTCTGAGGCACTTTACCCTCTCCTGTGCTATTTTGCAGCTGAAAGTTGGGTTTATCTACCTCTATGGGGTCCCTTTCAGCTGAGGGCCTATGATTCTGTGTGAAGAATTGCCTCCATGATCACATATTTTCAAGGAAAGCTAAGTTGGGGACAAGGGGCTTCAAACAGAATTATTTCATTTGATACAATCTATATGGAAAAATTCTCCCCTGTGCCCCAACACCTCTGGGAACTTTGAGTTCAGGCCACAACCTTTACTGATCAACTACTATTTAGCCATTTAATTCAATACTAATGTTGTTCATAGTAGGCTTTGGCCAAGGAGCACATAAAGTGATTAGAAATATGAGCGTTTCATTGCACAAAAACGTCCAGGGCCCTCTGTAACTCTTCTGGGAGGGTTTATTTCCAAGAAGGACAAACACATTTATCAAGTCAATAGTTATAGGCTTCCATTTTAATTCCCTCTGTAAATTTTAGAAAAAAGTAAAAACAGACTTGGAAAAAGGATTTTTTAAAAGGTGAGTATAAACAAACAGTTCAATGCTGAGGCAAAGGTATCCTTACAAACACACCCAAACTGAGTTGTCCTATCTTTCCTCAACCAAACCAGGCACACGGTTTCCCTGAAACTCCTAAAACCGTGGTTTGCTCCTCTGGATGTGGGTGGCCATTCAAGAAATGCCTTTGAGCTTAAACTTCCCTTCGAAAAGCTTAATAACTGGAGATGCTCTTTCAGATGAAACTAGACCTTGAGCTCAAACCTGGCCTTTGTATTTGGGTGGGAAAGACCACCTGCCCTGTTCTCCTGAAAGGAGGCTGAGGATGCCCAGGAGCCAGGTTAGGAGAAGACAGGGAGGGACCTGGGCCCGGGCAGAGCTATGAGCACATGGCCCCTGCTGCTCTGATCCCAAGCTCATCCCAGCCTCTGGGGACAACTGAGGGGTTTCTGGAAGACTTAAACTGTGGCTGGGATCAGAAACTACAATTGGATGTGAATGTCCAGTTTTGTGGACGTTGGGCAAAGCACAGCTCTGGAACCACCGTGTCTAGCTCTATCCCAACTCCCATCAGTGAGGGCTGGCCCACCTGCGGGGGAGGGGGAGGGCAGAGGACTTGGCAGAGCCTGCGGGCTTAGCCCTGCACCCTCGGGGCGTGCGTGTCCAGCTAGTGTGATGCGCTCTCGTGAGGACCATATTATCTGAGAGGTCGCAGCTCTGGACAGGCCTCTTCCAGGTCTGCGTGTGGTTTCTCTCAGCCTCTGTGGTTACATGGGAAGGGTAGTGGCAGTGGCAGGTCAGCTGGCAGTTGACCTGGTTGGAGCTCCCCTCTTCCTCTCCTAAGTCCCGCCTCAGCCTCTGGTGCATTCATTGCCTTCCACGGTCCCTCTTCTCGCTTCTATTCTGTCTGGGTTCCCTTTCTTCTGCCTATAGACAAGATTTGTCTCCATTAAAACCAACAAATATAACCGCTTTCCCTTGATTTCCTGACTCTGTGTCACCTCCTCTTATTCTGAGCTCTGTGGAATACTCTACCTTCACTTCTCACCTGTGTTCACCCTTTAATCCTATGGGAAATGGAGCATCCTACCCACCTACCCTGGCAACAAACCCCACATCATTTGACAGACGTTCATTGAGCACATGCTATGTGCCATGCCCAGGCTAGACCCCTAGCACAAGTAGGACACACTCTCCCAAGAAAGGCAAGCATGCCTACCCCCGCCCCCAAGGACAAAGTGGTGGTAAGTGGGGGGATGAGGCTGTGGAGAGGCAGGGTGAGAGTCTTCAGCCCCGTCTTGGGAGCAGGGACCAGCAAGGCAAATAAAGGAATTCCCCGGGATGGATGCTTGAACTTGAACCCTCTTGTGAAGAAGGGAAGGTGGAGGGTCTAAAGGTGCGGGGAGGGACACAGAAAGACCCGGGCAGCAGCATGAGATAGACGTCCAGAGAGCAGCACCTCTGAGTCCAGATGGAGGTGCTGGAGCCTGGACCAAATCGCAGCCCCAGGATGGCGAAGAGGGGCTCCCCGCCGGCCTGCTCTGCTCCCCTGATCCCACAAAGCGCTCTCTCTGCTCCCTCGGAGCGTGTTCCGGGCTTTTCTCCTGCCTCACTTAGTTGTCTTACAGTCATTTGCTTCTTTCTCTATTATTCCTTATCAAATTGTACCTTTGTCTCCCCTTCCCCTAATTATAGTACCTGGCTCATCATTAGAGCTAAAGAAAAGGTTATTTAGTCGAATTGAATTTTCAAGAGCCTCAAACCATGAATAATTGAGGAATCAGCCATGTATACGTGCTCATCATTTACATAATTGTGTAAACAAGCTGATAAAAAAACTTTATTTTTCCCATTATTTTTATTGTCCCAGAATGCCCCGCTATCCTCCTCGTTCTCCGGGTTTCAGGGAAACAGGAGAACACACACTCAGGCTGCAGAGGAGGGGCCCGGTTCTCACCTCCACGCAAAGGAATCGGTGAAGGGAGGGAGCAGATGATGGCATTGATGGACTGTGACAGCCACAGAAGAACGTGGAGAAAGACACTCTCTGAAGAGTCGGAATCACAGAGCACACTGCGTGACAGGCCACATGCAGAGTCCCCAAGGTCAACGCGCAGACACAAATTGATTATGCTGAGTACTTGCTGAAATCGCTTTCCAACTTACAGAGGAGCACTGATCACCAGCGGGACCTGTACTCACCGTGAAAAAGCTCCTGTCAGATGCCCCTTTGGTGTGTCATCAAAGCAGATTTAAATTGTCTGCATGCTTCCCCAAACGAGAGAGTTAACAAATGACATAAGGAGTTAACGGAAGCTTACAACTTTGTGACTGAGTCAATGTGTGGGCCCCGTTGGCCCCAGAACGGCTTCTATGGTGGCATCTTTTTATAACCCTGAGGAAAACCTCTCTCTCCTCTCTTAGTTCAATCCAAATGATTCTGACTGGCTGTGAGTCGGCCCTGTCCGTGGTGGCCCCCCAGCGATCAAACACAGCCCCTGGCTTCTAGGAGACCAGGAGTCAGAAACCTCCTAGGCTTGGACTGGGTTGGGCAGGCTTAACCAGAGCCTGTGAGTGCCACTACCCTGTAACATTTAGGCAGCAGAGAAGCAGAGAAGTGGGGTGAGGTGGAATAACGGCAGAGCAGGACCGACACGGGGACTGAGGAATTCCTGTGAAATAAAAAGGCTGGCACCTCGGGCCACCCCAAAGAAGCACATATCATGCTTCACTTCTCAGGGAACTTAGTCAAGAGGGTGATTTTCAACCCAGGAAACAAACAAAATAGCAGAACATGGCAACAACATTAAGCACTGCAGGACTGAGTGGCACAGGACTGGAGGCCTGGATAGGACCCAAACCACGGGACTCGGGACTCGGGGAATTGCAGATGCAGAGAGGCCTCCTGGGAGGGGTCGAGGGCGTGGAGCCACGTTTTGAAAAGAAAAGTGAAAAACCACAGCAAACGTTTCATTAGGTGCAAGGAAGAGGGGGGAGGCAGACCCTGGGAGCATGGCTCCTGGGCTCATGGAGAAAAGGAAGACCACACGGAGGGGAAGAAAGAGGAGAGGAGGAGAGAAAGGTTGCTGGTAGGAGTGATGACCAGCTGTGTCTGGTCCCCCTGGGCACCTGCCCCACCCTTGGGACTGCCTTGGCCAAAGACTCCCAGTCAGAGGTGGGACATGCTCCTGTGGGCCCAGCCACCTCGAGGACTGGACGGGAGCCAGGCTCTTTTGTTGTCTCCCAACCACACAGTGAGGCGTTCTTTCCCTCAGGTTTGCTTGAGAGGAATGTGGCTTATACTGGAAACCTCAAACCTTCCAGGATGATCTTCTACTAAAATAAATTTTTCTAATTGATGAGTACTGGGCATCTCAATACCCATGCACAATGTGTCAGGATCAGAACAGGGTAATTGGCGTATCTCTCACCTCAGACATTCATCATTTCTTTGTGTTGGGAGCATTTAAACCCCTCTCTGCTAGAACTATTTTGAAATAGTCAATTAATCGCTGTCAGTCATAGTTGTCCCATTAGGAGTCATTCCTCCTCCCAGCTGCACCCCTGCACCCAATGACCTCCTTCCCCCACCCACCCTCCGCCGACTCTCCCCAAGCTCTGGTAACATCTGTCTTTCTGCGCCTGACTTACTACACTCAGGCAGTCACACTGACCTTTGACAACCAAAAGCTCACATTTCTAACAGTGGGGTGTAAAGAGCCCTCAGAAGCTCAAATGAGATGGCTTCATTAGCTGAAGGCTCTGGAAGCTTCTGCAAGAGATGGACAGGCTGGTAAATTAAGGACAATATACTAGATGCATTTCCAGAAGGTTCTATAGAGAACAGGAAATGACCAGTGACATCTACTTTGATTGACAACTGGGAAATCTCCCTGTCCTTAAAATTCTTCCCCTAACCCACCCTCAACCCCACCCAAATTTGAAGAAAAAATTCTAAGAGAACAAACAAGTAACACTGGTTCTGCTGTGATGCCTGAAATTCTACCATTTGAGAGACATTCTTGTCAAGGTATTGTCTCTGCCAGATCGCCCTCCTGAGAAGCAGGTGCCCCCTGAAACAGCTGTTTACCCACACTAGAATGCTAATGATTTTAGTATATTATTCGTTTTCTGAGAGGCACGAGAGGAAGAAAATGCAAAGACCAGTGGGAAAGAGTGGCGGAACCCGGGCCCTGCCAGGAAGGCAGAGCTGAGGGTGGGCAGGGTGAGGGAGGATGGCTGGGGGGCTGAGGGGTGGGGGCCTGATGCAGAGAAGCGAGAATCCAGCTCTGCCCCCTCTGCAGGATAGCCTGGAGCAGCGCTGACATTAGCTCCGTGACATTAACGTGGGGCATCCTCCAGGGCCACCCAAGAAGTCTCAGCACTGCTTGAGAGGGCCAAACAGGAGCCGGAATTGAGCAGGGGCCGGGGGCATCTGTGGGGCTGCACCAGGTGGCAGGCTGAATGGATGTGTTTGCAGCAAAGTCAAGTCCGGCTGCAGCAAAACCACAGCAAGTTTTTCATCAGGCACAGGGAAGAGAGGGCCTAGAGATCAGCCCAGCACAGAACAACTGTGGCCAGGGGCCAAGGGAGGGCCGGACTTCAGGCTGAGTCAGCAGAGAACAATAAAGCTGGGCAATGATTGAAGAACTATAATGTTGGGAACTCTAATCATCTGATCCCAGAATCACAGACTCATCAAATGTTCCATCTAGGACTTCAGAGATCATTCCAGTCCAGGGGAAAACAGGGCCCGAGAGGTTAGGATCTGTTGAGTGCTTCTTATACGCTAAGCCCCGTTTTGTTCACTTTATAGGTCTTAACTCAATCACTCCTGCCAACAGCCAGTAGTAGCAGGTGCTGTCATTGTCTCCACGTTATACAGAAGGAGAGCGTGGTACAGAAAATCTAAATAATTTGCCTAAGTTCCAACTATTTAGGAAATGGCAGACCCAGGACTTGAACCTAAGCAGTTTGAGTTTGAGGCTGCGTCACGTAAATAAGCAAACCCAGAATGATTGGGGCAAGATCATCTAGCCAGACCCCCAATAAGGGAAGCAGGCCACCTTTTGTCATTTGAGTCCCATCCCACTCAGGTTAGTGTGTAAGCATCACTAGTTAATGCTGAAGGCCTCTCGGGAGAGGTTGCCGCAGATCTGGTGGCAAAGACTCCTAATTCCTAGTGGGACTGAAGTCTGTCTGGAAGGGAAGCCGGTCACCATCGTGGAGCACGCACTCTGTCCCTAATCAAGGAGTTGTAATGGATTGCCATGCACTGCGGTTGAAGCATGAGAATTATGGAGATGACGGCTCCGGATCGGAGGAGCAGGTGTATCCTGCCTTGAGGAGGAGGAGGAGCTTGAAGTAACGAAATGGTAAAGAGTGTATTGATGAGATTTCAATAGGGAGCAATGCAATAGCCATAGACCACGAGTGTGAAGTTAAAGGAACAGCGTGGTGCCTTTGGTCATCATCACCTGCGCTCACTGATGCCGGTTTTGCCAGGCCTCTGGGGCTCTTGGAAGGAATTGAGTTCTAGTCCACCATGAGTTTCAATTGTAATAAAAACAAGGTAACCGTAAACAACTGCCCCTTTCCCAAATACTGTACCGGAGTATTGGAAATGCCCGTGTGCCTGTCCAGTGGCTGGCATAACCTTGAACTTCGCTGAAGAAGACCCTGGTTGTGAGATCGCTCGAAATCGGGCAGCTGTAGCAGAGGCCTGTGCAGATGAGCTGTCCCTCCGATGAGGATCATTATTGTTCAGCTGTTAGAGAAGAGAGGACGGAGAAGTCTGTCGTAAATAGGAGTAACAGTGACAAGAGTGAAATTGCCCTGGATGGTGGCAGATCTTTTGTAGTTAACATTATCATGGGTGATTTGATGAAGGAGAGAGGGAACTTCTAACATTAATGGAGATGTTGGAGTACATGTCTAGTGTATAATAGGGATGCCTGGAGCTGAATCAAAGGTGGCCGGGGTCTTGCATGGTAGAGGGGTGGATAAAGACATTGAAATTGTTATGGGAGCAATTATGATTGTAACTGAGGTGATAATAAAGATAATGGACCTGTAATTGAAAAGCTGATGGCTGTAAAGGAGAAGGTGAGGGCAACTGACATGGAGAGGGGGTGACGCGGGAGGTAATGGCGGCTGTTTGAGAGGTAATGGAGTTATAATGTAGATGATGTGAAAGGTAATGGAGTTATAATGTAGTGAGGACTACGGAGTGGGGGGAAGAGAGGATCATCTTAATGGAAGCCAGAAGGGCTGTGTGATACAGGTGAGAATGGTATGCAGAGCATTCATCACAACAGCTGGTGCTGTGGGTGACCAGGAAAATAATGAGCAGCTACGCCCAAGGTTCTCATTACAGCAGGCGTCCTAATGGACCCTGGAATAATATAATGACGTTAATGGAGAAGATGAGGACTGCATGAAAGTCATGGGCCTTGTGATGGTATGGAGGTGGATAGTGGGAGAGACCAGAGGAGGCTGGGGGTTCAGGAGAGACCCATGTGGACATAGCTGGAAGGCTCAGGACGAGAGGTCGAGGGATGTTTAGCAGACACAGCCCTGTGGGTAGCTTGTTCACTGCTGTTGCCAGTACAAGACGTGTATTATACATGAGGCTAGTCCAGGCTGAGCAGATCTGGATGGAGCAAAAATCTGAGCTTTTAATCTTAAGTTTGTTCTTAAATAGGCATGACAATGTACTACCCCATTTGTAGTATTTCTGTGAGCAAATGTACAAACAGAACAGCTGGGAAATTTGTGAATTTCCAGGAAAAAAATGAATGGACAGAGGTTATTTCCTTCTGTCTGTCTATCTCCCTGTCTAGCACCTATTCATACATACACACATACGTCCCACTAATACTTCTCCCCAATGGGGAAGTAGGAGCTTATCTCCAGGGCTCACTGTTCAGTTCTTGAGCTCCTTAGTGGGGAAGAGGGACCCAGGTCTGGGGAGCTGGACTCCGAGGAGGAACCTGAGGAGCTGGCATGCCAACTGACAGGCAACTCCAGACCCATGTGGGCATCTAGGAGAATGGGCAAGACCCAGCGCTTATAAGGGGATCAGACACAGCCAGACAGGCTCACCATCTGTACAAGGACAAGTGGATGAAACGCAGATGCCCTATTCCCTGGAACCTAAATAACAACCCTCAGACTCAGCACATGGAAACTACTGAAAAAGCTTTGACAAAAATCCAGATTCCTAGGTCCCATCTCATGGAGAGTCTGATCCTGTTGGCTTGTGGCTGGGCCTGTGAATCTCTATTTTTGAAACTACCCATGATTTTTACCATTTCCTACTGTCGATATGTATTCCTTAGGAGGAGGAGATTAGGGAAGAGATGGGCAAGCAGAGTTTGTGGGAGCAGGCCAGATCACGTGGCTCTGTCCCAGCAGGAGGATCCGACTATCTTCACCTGTCCCCTCCATCTGCACATGGGGACTCGAGCTCCAGTGAAGGGTCACACAATTGGTGGACATGGAGTCCTCCAGCAAGGGCCTGGCAAATGCCACATGGCAAAAGTCAGCCCTGGGCCCTGTTTTGCCAGAACAGAAGGGTTCAGTGGTATAGGAACTTAGGTGTGCCAGGGGTGGAGGGGGGAATGATGTGGAGGAGTAGGAAGAAAGATGCCCAGAAAGAGATTTCAAGAGGCTCCAGCTATGAGGATGGATGTGGGGATGGAGGCAGGGGCTGGGACCCTCGTGCTGTATTTGAAGGGCTCCCCCTCCCAACCTTCAAGCTTAGCCTTTGTTCTTCAAGGTTCTCAAGGATTCCAAAGTGTCAAGATCATAGAAGTGTTCAGTTTATGTTTGGGAAGTACAAATTATTTCTGTCCTTAGATGATGTGTACATGTCACACATGCCTCAATCAACAAAATTAGCAAGTGGGTGTAATTATTAAACAGTGCATGACAAATAAAATGTTCCTTTTCAATTGCTGCATGGATATTTCTCGACAGCCCCATGTCCTGATTCTGTCTGTTCCTTCCGACTTGAACTGTTAGAGAGATCAGCAGCCTAATGAGAGATTCTAGTGTACCATCATGGTTACACCAGAAGAAAAGCCCTGGTCTCAGAGAGACAGAAACCCAGAGATTAATCCTGTGTCCCCACCAGGGAGTGGTGGAGTTCAGCCTCTACCGGATCCTCTTGGGAATGACTCCAGCCAGCAGATGAGGGTGCATTGGAGTGTGACCTCATGAGCATGGCCACTTCTCCCTCTCTCCCTTGTCTTGACTCTTCTCAGCAAGTGGGCCACAAGGTCCTTTCACAACTATTCCTTGCTTCCCAGGGACTCTGACCCACCTCTTGAGCAGCGCCGCCTTCGTCCTGCGCCAGGCTGTCATCTGTGAGCTGCGAATCGTTCATTAGCCTCCCAGGAACCTCGTGGAAGCCAGGACCTTTCCTTGGTTTGCGAGGGTGGTTCACTGGGTCCCTTTAATAAAATTACAACTTCAGGAAACAAATCATTTATATCAAATACAACCCCGTGGCTTCCTCTTATGTTAATCATTTCAGGCAGGTGCTATTAGGTAATTCAATCACTGGGCTACGCAAAGCTGCCACTGAATTAATGAGGAATGAACTCAAATTCTGAATAAGAGATTTTCTGAATAAATGGTTCTGAATAAAAACGTGGGAGCCAAGCCTATAATCACAGCAGATGACAACATTATAAAATTGCATATTAAATACATTCCTAGCATCCATCTACTCCCAGCCCACAAACTCTTTGTGAGCCAAAAGACCATATTGTGGCCACCAGCAATAGCTTCCTGCACCCACCAGGCTTTTATTATTTCCTAATGTTTTTTCAGGTGAGACGAATACATTTGGAAGCCCTCATCCCAACTTAGAATAAATTTTAGTTTATCCCTGCAGTGTGTTTATGGTCCCATTTAGATTCTGAGATTTTCCCCTCTTTGGGCTGGACCACAAGCCTGCAGTCCCCTTCCCGGCCAGGACCTCCTCTCCTAGCCACCAGGGTGATCTTTCCAAAACCCGGATCTGACCACACCACATGGCCTGCCTCACATGCTCCAATTATTTTCTCTATCCCTGCTGCCTTAGCAAGTCAGACACAGCAATCTGGGGCCAGGCCTCTGTCCATCTTTCCAGCCTCATCGCCCAGTAGTCTTTTAGAGGGATGCGCCCTGTAATCCAGCCACACCAATCCAGAATGTTCTGTGTTCTCCCCTAGAGACCACCCACCCCAATTCTCATCCTCTAAATTCATCACAAGCATCGCCACCACCTCATATCTTCTCCCACATATATCCCAACTCCCCCCTTACACTGTTTCTACACTGAATGAGGCCCCCCTTTCCTCTGTGCCTCCTTAGTTCTTGGGGGCAGAGCTCAGTTGATGAATAGAGCTCTCCGTACCGTCTGTTGGAGCACAAGTCTTCCAATCAAACTAGACTGACAGCGCCCCAAGAGCAAGACCACAAAGTGTTTGACCTTGTGTGTTCAGCGCCGAGCATGTGGTAGACACATGATATATATCTGATAAATGAATGAACCACTGGTGAAATAGATGAAGTCGTGACTCGATAAATAAGTGATCCAACAGCAAGAGTTATGCTCATTCCAGTAGCCACATATCCATTCTCCAGTGCTGGGCAGAAGAACTCAAAGTTCCTCCATAACCTCAAATTCCACAGTGAAGACTTGGTTGGGAGCCAGGGGTCTCCTGACAGCTCATGACATGCCTCCTCCTCCCACTCTTCAGTGAATGGATTCAAAGGAATCCACTCTGCAGCTTGGGTTGATGCTGGGTACAATCCCCGAGGGAGGAAGCAGCCATCAGCACACCGTATATTGTGGTGCCTGGTGGCCTTCCTGGGGCCCAGGCCTCCGGCTCGGCAGGAACTCGCTCTTGCTCTGACCCTGCATTTGGTTTCCACGGAGCTGGTCGCCTGGCGTTTGTCACGCTGTGCTTCATCAGAGATTTAATCAGGTCTGGGTCTTAACAATGTGCTCGTCATGCTCACTTAACTTAAGATCCAGCCTGTGCAGGCAGCAGTGAGTCCTGCTCACTCCGTCTGGTGGTTTTGGCATTTAAAACTTTAGGGTTTCTCGTCAGGAGCACTGGGTGTCTTTACCATCCCGTCAGACACCCAGCCTCAGCCCGGTTCCCCAGGTGCAGATGAAGCTGCCGTCAAGGAAGCAGCTGCATGTGCTCTTTCTCTTGATGTCATAACAAATGGCCACAGACGTAGTAGCTGAAAGCAACACCAGCATCCCTCTAAAAGACTGATTATCCAACTTTGTACCGGGGAAGCCAGACGTGGGTCTTGTCAAGGTGGGGCAGGGCTGGTTCCTTCCCCAGGCTCTGGGGAGAACCTGTCTCCCCGCCTTTGCGGCTTCTGTGGTGGCCCATGCTCCTGGCTCCCACCTCTTCTCCAAAGTCAGCGACGGCTGATGGATTCCTCCTCACATAGCATCACCCAGACCTCTTTTCTGCCTCCTTCTGCTTTTCAGGACCTGTGTGATCACACTGGGATTACCCAGATAATCTAGGATAATCCAGGGGCAGTTAATTAGCAGCCGTAATTCCCCTTGGCCACTTAAGGTAGTATATTTGCAGATCTCAGGCATTAAGACATGGCCATCTTTGGTTGGCCATTATTTTTGCCTACTATATTCTGCCTGGCTCTGGACATCTGAAAGGGGTCTTTTGTATAACTCCAGTGAGTCCAGTGTGAGCCTCCCACAGCAATATCACGTCACCTGGAGTTTTGGAAGTACAGCTCCTCATACCCCATCCGAGACCCTCAGAGTCAGACTCTATGTTTTCATGGACTCCCATGGCTTAGGTTGAGCACAGTAAACTTGAGAAGCCCTGCCACTCTGAGAGGCAGGGCAAGAGCTTAGATGCTGGTGTTGAACAGTGATCTTGTCTGGAAACTTGTGTGTAATAATGGAAGGGTCTCGAGGAGCCTAATAAATAGCACCCTTCTTCCCCAACAGAGGTCTGAACAAGAAGAGACAGCAGGAGCTCACAATCACCTTCTCCCACAGACCTCCCTCCTCCTCAGTGGCCCTGTCTTTATCTCAGGTGCCCAGACCCCTGACTCCCCACCAGATGCACTCCAGTTAGGGGAGTCGGGAGAGCGTCTTCTCAGAGGAGCGACTGCCATAGATCATCACAGGGAGAGGGCACAGAGACCGTTTATGAACGTTTATTTTAATTGCAGAAATATAAACCTAAGACTCCACGATGTATCACTCCATTTTAAGATCAATATCACAAGGCTCAAATATCTTTATCTTGATGATGTTTTATTCTAAGAATGTATTTTCCAACTCCTAAAATAGTAAAAAATAGCTCTGGCATGACAGTCGCCTGACATAAATGAAAAACACAAGCTAATGAAATGGCATTTTATGAATTTAAACTGAAGCAAATATTTGACGTTTTATTTAAATTAATTTGCTGTTCATGCTCTGCTGTTTCGATAGCGGGCGAGCTTTGTTTTATTATATGTTTACTGCACCGGGCTCTGAAACTTGCTGGTGCAGAAACAGAAGCTGAGGAATCCAGGGAGACCAGATTCTGAGTGTCCCCCAGGCCAACACTCTGGTTCTATTGGCAGAGAAAATTGGCAGTATTTGGGCATGACGTTGTTTAACACAACCAGGACACCCACGGTTAAACCCCGGGCCAGTGTGGGCTAGCCACCTCCACGCTGCCAGCATTTTTGCCACATAAACACCCCAGTTTCTTTTACTAATCTGAAACTGGTCTCAGTGTCCATTCTATATAAATTTAAACTGTGCAATTTTTTTGTATAGTGTAAAAAAATCCTTTCTCAACTTTCTAGGAAAATGATCTGCCAGTTGTAGGATGCTATGAGAGTAGCCCACCCCCATTCTTGAAGAAAACATTCCAAGAACCCCAGGGAAGTATATGCCCTGATGTCTCCTTTGTATCCCTATTCTTGCTCTCTGGGACCATTATTAAACATGAAGATTACATGGACTCAAACACTGTGATATCACAATATTTGAACAGGTAACTGAGATAGCTACTAAGTTGCTAACAGGTGGGTAGCGTAGCAGCATAGATACTCTGGACAAAGGATGATTCACATCCTTTGTGAATCACACAAGGTGGAGCTGGCCAGATTGGAATTTCCTCATGCAACTCAGAATGTTATACTGTAGGACTTATAAACTGTCTCTGAAATTCTTCACTTAACAATTCCCGGCTGCCATTGACCATGGGTAATTAATATGCAAAACAAAGCCTCAAATAAGGGAAGACTACTATCACTTCAGAGGCAAACTGGGGTCCAGATATGCTCATTAATTTACTATCTGGCCCTGAAGGAAAAGTGTGCCAACCCATGGATTTATAGATAAACTTGAGAAAATATTGTGTTTTTATTTGAAATTCCAAATTGCTATTGTTTGATCAGGAGTGTCCCCCAAAGGCCTATGTGTTGAAGGCTTGGTCTTGGGCCCATGGTGCTATTGGCAGGTGGTAGAACCCTTAGAAGTGGGGCCTAGTAGGAAATCTTTGGGTTGTTGGGGTTATCTGTTGAAGGGGATTGTGGAACCCAGTCCCTTCCTTTATCCGTCTTTTGTTCTCCAGCGACGAGGTGAGCAGTTTCACTCACCATGGGCCCCTACCATAATCTATTGCCTTGCCACTGGTCCCCCCAAAACAGGGACAATTAATCATAGACTGCAAGCTCCAAAACTATGAGCCAAAATGGCCTTTTTTTCTTTATAGGGTAGATTGTCTCAGATTGTTATAGGTATGGAAAGGTGACACACAGATGCTAGTACAATTTCTTTTTGTAGCTTGCTGAATCAGTAATTTGTAGATCCAAGTAAGAGTTTTCTGACAGTTTATAGCTACATAAACTCTATCTGACTGTAGTCATTGCTTGCTTTATGTGACCACTAACCTGCACCCATGACCCCTCTCCTGGGAGAGGGTCTGGATCAACAGTGAGGGTGCTGATGACCACAGGATAGAGCCCAGGAGCTGATTAAGGGTCATGATCAGAATTTTACACATGTGGACGGCAACTTATGGGATTTTTTTGGGGGGAGAGGTATGTTTTGGGGGGGTTGGTTTTTTTTGTTTTTGTTTTTGTTTTTTGCTTTGAGGCATAGGTCTTCAAAACTCCAAGACTGAGTGCACTTAAAAGATGAAGATGTAGTTTATAGAAAAAAAAAATAAAGAACCTGGACTTAGAAGAAGAAAACCTAAATATGTTTTTAAAAGAGAGAAATCTCTCCCACCACACACTCCTCCCACCATATTCACACTGTAAAGTTTGTCCCCACCGTTTGGGAAGCTTTAGTTCTGTTCACAGGGAAAAGAAGGAAATTAAAAAAGACAGTACAAGATGCCTCCTGGCCCAGCACCCTCAGCACTTCCCCAAACATCTGCTCTTCACTGATCAGGGTTGAGATGTGGCTCATTGAAACCAGCATCAGAAAGTGTGAATTGTTGGCTCCTTGGGTGGCACCAGGGCAGCTGGGAAAGACCTCCTTCTGGGGACTGTCCTCTCTCCTGGCTTCTTCTCCACCCCAGGTCAGTCAGGTGAGGCACTTTGGAAGTGCTGGGAGCAAACTCTTAGAAATGGGAGCGGAGGGAAGCAGGATGGAAGTTCTTCAGATGCCCAGCAACTGTGAAATAACAAAAGGAGATAAGAGCCATCTCAGTCAGGAGGCAGGGGGGAGACTAGAAGCCGAAGAACACAGAGGTGACATTTTTCTCGCAGATAACCTGGGGACAGGCTTTATCATGCAGAGACCATTTTCTCTCAAAATTCAAAAAGAAGAGAAAAGGATCAGTTCAACAGCAAAGTTCAGCTTAAGTAACCCTACCAGGTAATTGAAAAAGGCTTTCAGGTGCTTGGTTAAAAACATTTTGATACCGTTATCAAATAAAAGCACCACTGGAGAAAGAAGAGGCCATACTTCCCGGGGCAGGCTCAGAGAAAGCAGGTATTGGAGAAGAGGAAAAATTACCCCACCCAGCAATGGCTCCTGGTTTTCCAATAGGAAATGGGAAAATTCAATAAATTCTGTGGAGGATATCTATTTACTCGTGAGATACAGTGCCGGCCGTCAAAGACTCTGTAATCTACTTCTGGGGCCGGAACTGACTCACATCGTGAGAAAACAGGATAAGATGGTTTCCGCTCATTGACCATTCTGTAGGAGGTAGAAAAGATGGTGCCAGAAAGTGGTCAGGAGTGTGCATCTGTGTTAATTATCTACGGCTGAGCCACACAGTACCCTAAACCAAGTGGCTGGGAACAGTTTCTGAGGGCCAGGAACCTGAAAGCAGTTTAGTTGGGTGGGTTCAGCCTCAGGATCCCTGAGAGGTAGCAGTTGGGCTCTTGTCTGTGGCTTCAGTCACCTCAAGGCACCTCCAGAAGAGGCCTCACTTCCAGGCCCACTCGAATGGCGGACAGAGGCCTCAGATCCTCACCACGTGAGGTGGGCCTCTGCACAGGGATGCTTTGCAACGTGGCAAACTAGGTCCTGCCGGAGCTAGCAAACAGGGAGACGCCCCAGGCAAAAGCCACAGTCTCTTCACCATCCAACCTGGGAAGTGACGTCCCATCCCTTCTGCCACGTCCTCTTCATTAGAAAGGAATCAGTAACCCAGTCCACACTCTAGGGGAGGGGTTATACACAGGTTTGAACAGCTGGAGGCAAAATGACCAGGGGCACACAGGCACCAGTGAGGTACCTGGAGGTCAACACACCATGGTCAGAGGGCTGCCGTCTCTTTTTGTAAGAGAAGCTCCATTGGACCGTAGCCACGCCAGTTGGAGACTCACTGTCTGGGCTGCTTTTGTGACACGGTAGTAGAACAGAGCAGTCGTGGCAGTGACTGGATGATCCCAACCTTAAGTATTTCCTGTCCATCTGAACCTTTACAAGCAAAGTTCTGCTGAGCCCTGCTCTGGAGCAGAGCTTTTCAAAACTTATGTACTTACGATCACCAGGAGATCGTGTTAGAAAGTGGATTTGGACGCGGTCAGTCCTAGCAGGTCCTAACCTCATGCTTTATAATAAACTAGGTGATGCTGATGCTGCTGGACCATGGACCACACTTTGAGGGGTAAGGCTCTAGTGGACCATGAGAGATGGGCAGGTCCTGGGTAGGTGTGGAGGGCTTTCGGAGCAGAAGGAGATAACAGAAGAGTTAAAAAAGGAAAAGACCTGGCTTCAGGGCTGAGAACAGGAAGATCCTCAAGTTGTCTGGATTAGAGCAGAGCAGGTGGCCTCCTCCTCCCCCTGCAGAGCCACGGTGGAGCACAACAGTTAGCCTTTTGGCAATAGAGAAGCCAACAGAGGGAACAGCATGGTTTTTAGTCTTCTTAATTCCTGATACATAGTCTATAAAAAAAATATTGGGTGGGAATAAGACTATAATCAATTGTTTATATACAAAAAAAATAACACTAGAAAAAAGAAGTAGATAAAATTACATAGACATTTACTTAGTGTCCACTTGCTTCATGATGTGCTAGGTTCTGAAAATGCAACATGAATAGACAGTCCCTTACCACTCAGGCTGGTGATGGACAGAGTCAAATAAATGCACTGGAAGTGATGCAGCTCAATGAGTATTTTAATAGAAGTATTTGCCTGGAAAACAGAAGTGATAAGTGATTGGGTCTAAGTAGGAGGTCACTGTGCTGAGTGGGTAGAGGAAGGCTTTGAGGCTGAGGAACAGAGGCCTGAGAGCAAGGGTGTCAGGTCACAAGGCCTAAAGCACTGCTGTGTGTCAGAGGGAAGGGAAGAGGGAAGGGGTCAGGCACCCCAACTGACGGACAGCCAGGGCAGGGCTGCCAACAGCCTCAGAGGCTGCAGGGAGTTGGATGCCATCGGGTGATGATGGCAGATAACCCAGGTAACCTCTCTGGCACACATATGTGCTCGGTTGTGGCTAGTTGTGGCTCCATTCTAGAAAGATAATTCTGATGGAACGTGGAGGGTTTCGCCTCTAGAGAGAAATCAGAATGAAGGAGGCTGCCGCTCATTTGGCCGCAGGTGAAATCATTTTGGAATCTTGAAATCAGGAGTCCCACACAACCCATGCCACTCGTGTGGCACAGTGGGTGCAGCAGGTCCCCTCCGTCTACCCTGCCTGGGGTCCCACGTGCTGGCCCCGCCCACTTCCTGGGGCACACCTGCCAGTGCAGGGGAAGCGGCTGCCCAGCTCCTGTGACCCTCTTTATCCACCAAACATGGGCAAAGGCTCTGCCAACACTGAGCAGTGAACCAGACAGATGGATCCCACATGGACCCTGTTCTGACCTTCGTCACCCTAGTCACCACACGGCCTGGTGGGTGGCCCATCCCCATTGTGACCTGCCCAGATGTGCTATTTACTTGTCTGTCTCCCCTCCATCAAGTTGACCTGCCTTTAAGCTCTTCAGGGGCAAGGACTGTGACCAGTTCATCCCTGGCACCAAATCCAGCCCTGGGCCCAGATTGGCACCTTGAAAATATGTGTCACACGAGTGATGATGGAAAACAGAGCTGTTGATATTCCCTACCTCAGTGTTTGTCGTGAGGCTTCTCTTACTTTGCCTGGCCAAAGATAGCAAATTGCCTTTAACAACAGATACTTATTTTCCGTAGTTCTGGAGGCCAGACACCCAAGCTCGAGGTGTGGGCAGAGCAGAGCTGGCTCCCCTGAGGCCTCTGCCCTGGGCTTGCCGGCTGCTTTCTCGCTGCCTTTCACACTGCCTCCAGGCTCCCCGTCCTGAGCGTCCTGAACTCCTCCTCTTCTAAGGATGCCAGCAGACTGGATTAGGGTTATCCTAGCAGCCTCATTTAACTTAACTGTTTCTTTAAGAGTTTTATCTTTTTTTAAATGATCACATTTTTTAAAAGTCCTGGGGATTAGGACTTCAATATATCATTTTGTGGGGGGAGCAAGCCAGTCCACAGCCAGGGTTAAATGAGCTGAGCCGAGTGCTTAGAAGGTTGCGGAGGATGCCGTGCCACAGAAGTGCTCCCGACGGCCGCAGGCAGCCTGGGAGGAACATGGAGGGGACACGTTGTCCCTGGACCAGCACCATGGGGGGCACTCTAGTCTCAGCACCTTTAAGAAAGTGTTCTGTGACTTGTTCAGAAGTCAGAAGGAGAGTCGTGTGACTCGGTGTTCCTGCCTGGGACCCTTGGCAGCGTGGCTCAGCTGATTCCTCAATCCCTATCCCTATCCCATCCCACTAGGCAGGTAACTTCTGTGTCCGTCATTTACAGAACAGTTCACCTATTGTTTCTCTTATACTCTTTACAAAATGACATTTGGCAGGAATTATAATTGTACAGATGGGAAAAAGTGGGTCCAGAGAGGTTGAGTGATGTGCCTAAACTCACCAGTTAAGGACAGAGCCAGGCTTCCAACCAGGCATCTCCCCGCAGCACACTGCCCACTGATGACGTGCTGGTCCCTGATGGGGACCAGCATGGTCTTCACTGGGTCTGAGATCCTGCTGATAAAATAAGACAGAGATCCTGACTGGCCATCTACCCTGGAAACAGCCTACGGCTCCCCCTGTGGAAGGGAGAGGGTAAGAACACACAAGGTGCTGGGTCCCCGTGGCCCTGACAACCCTGCACCATGCGGGGATGGGGGTGGGGGTGTCTGTCGGCCCGCATCCTCCTGTTTTGAACTTTTTCCTGACTAAACCTTTCCTTACTGGGGGGAGGAATGCATTTCTCATGGATGCAGGCATGAGCACAGCATGGCTCACTCTCACCCAGAGGAGACCAGCCTGCAGGACAAGACGTGCACACCATGCTGGGCAGAGGTGGAGACCTGTGGTCGGGTAGGAAAGGAGCACCTGAGTCACAGTGTGGGAGCTCCCGTGGGACGTGAGAGGGTGGTGACTGACCACAGTGTTGATGCCGGCGAGCTGTTTTCACCGCTGGCCTGTTCCCCTGCGTGGGCAGAGGAGTCCGCCACCTTCCTGGAGCCTGGGTGTCAACATCTATAAAACAGATGCTAACAGTACCCACCTTGTAGTGCCAGGAGGAATACAGAGTAAATGCAGGCAAAGTGCCTAGCACGGGGTCTGGAACAGACAGCCACACGCTGAACACTGGTCAAATGCAAAATGACAGCTAGAGTCACAGCAATGTGCAATATTGAACCACCCAATCCCAGGGGGCAGTTCTCACCCTGGGACATGGAATGCAAAGATCAATTTCCTCTAGGGCCCCTCGTCATGGGCAAAGCAAGTACAAATGTTTAAAGGGTTCCTGGGCGGAGGCCCTCTCAGTACAGCCCGGCACAGCACCCACATGAAGGTGGTCTCTGACCCTTAGAATAAGGCCCTTGGAGACGGGAAGCCCTTCGTGAGCTTGTAAACCTGATATCCATCCAGAAAGGCATTTCCCCGGGGCCCAGCTCTGCCTGCCTCTGATTCCCTGTAGGCTGGCACAACTGAAAAACTTCTTCCTCTCCCCTCCTTCTTCCTGCTGGTCTCCTCCCTCCTCCTGGGATCTGTTACAGGAGTTTTATTCCCCTTAATTTACTCTGTGCAAATTGCTCAGCTTGAATACTGTGATTCCACTGCTTTGTGAATGGAACATTGTGAGATGTCAGCTCCTTCCTCTTCGGGGCTCATTCTACTGGAGACAGCTGCTCTGCAGAATGGAAGGGGACCTGCAGCCGGGCCCAAGGTGCCTCATGAAATGCCTAATCCTGCAGCTTCTCGCTTGCACAGGAGTTTCCAGTAGCAGAGCAAAGGCCTCCCTCTCGGCTCATTTGCATAGATAGCATAGGAGGAGGCATAATACCTTCCATCTGTCCAGCTCTCTCCCATTTACAAGTACTCTCATATATATCACCTCATTTATAGATAATATATGATAACATAATACTCTTAAAATATGTTGATTCTCTCCATGTGAATAGTGCTATTACACTCCATCACTGAGAGAGAACATGGGCCGGCCGCTTCCCCACACTCCCACACCAATGTCTCGTCTTCCTGTCTTTGGTTTGGGCTCCACGGGACCCATTGCTGTTGGAATGCAGCCTTCCAGATGCCCCTTCACCTGGGCCTTCTCTCCTCAGCCTCCCATCCTTCAACCGTGGGCCCAGCAGCCCTGGCCAGTCACCCTCAGCAATGCCACAGAGCTTGTTCACAAGGACCCTATGTCCACAGGTGCTGCAGTGAGGCGCCTTTCGTTCCCCACTCTCACAGGTGGCAGCTGGGAGCCGGGGTGGGGTGAGCATATGCTGGCTGCATTTCCAGACTTTGTGTCTGGCACTCAATATTCAGGGATGGCTGTGGAACTCCTCAAAAGTCATGAAGGATGTCCTTGATTCATCCAGCAAGTCCAACCCACCGTGCAGTCATCTCACCAAGGGGCACATGACCGGCTCCTCCCTGCCTTTCACTCACTCCCACCCTCAGCTCTATACCCCCATGGATGTGCTCCCTGTCCCCTGAAATCCAGCCGTCTTGCCCTCATGGGGGTCTCTGCAGGCCCTACCCTCTGGCCACCTCTCGCCTCTTCTTTTGTGGTGCTTTTGTGCATGGCTCTCAACTGGTTTTTTCTGGAAACAGACTCTGAGCCAGGGAGTGGCAGGTGAGGCTGTCACTGTGACCAGAACACTTGACATAAACAACTTGAGGGAAGAAAGATCAGTGTTGGCTCACAGCTCAGGGATCTCAGTCCATGGTCAATGAGCTCCAGTCCTTTGGACCTGAGGTGAGGCGGGTCACCATGGTGGGGAAGCTGGGGAGCAGGGACAGAGAGGTGGGATGGATACACCTTGCCAGGAACACCCCCGGTGGCCTGCGCTTCCTCCAACTCAGCCCCACCCCTTACATTTCCCACTGACTCTCAACAGAACCATCGAGTAATTAATCCGTCGGTGGACTAACCCACTGGTGAGGTCAGCGCTCTCATGATCCAGTCACTTCCCACAAGCCCCACCTCTGACCATTGCTGCACCGGGAACCCAGACTCCAGTACGTGAGACTTCGGGGGACATTTCAAATCCAAACCCTGATACTCAGCCTCCACTCTACCAGCAGTTGTCAAACTTCGCTGTCCATCAGGATGACTGAGGAAGCTTGTTGAAATCCTGATGCTCAGGTCAGACCCACACCATTTTAATGAGACTCTCACCCTGAGCATTCTGAGTGAACTAATCTGAGGTGCCCACGAGGCATCAGGAATTATTAAATGTCCCCAGGTGTTTCTGATGAGGGACCTACCACTCTGCCCTTCAGGAATGGATGGAGAAATTGCTTCCACTGAGAAGCTCTCCTGGCTGCTCAAGACCGTGGTGTGCCGCTCCCCCTCTGTGGTTCCCTGTGTCACTGCGTGTCACAGTACTGCCACACTGAATTGGAGCCACCTGTTGTCTGTCACCAGCTGACCTCCTTGAAGAGACTTGTCACCACCGTGGCCTACACTTTAGCAAGGTGACTTCAGTGTTGAATGTGTGAATTGAAAATATGAATACATGGATGAATGGGTTGAAATACCAACAAGTGAATGAATTTAGGAAGAACAGTTGACAGAGAGAAAGAAGAAAGGGGGAGTTTAGAAGAAGGAAAGGAAGAGGCCAGGGACATCCACCAACTCGCAGTTCTCAGCTGTTTGTGGTTGCTTTTTACTGTTGTGTAGCAAATTCTCACAGAACTAGTGGCTTAGTGTGATACCCATTTATTACCTCATGGTGTCTTGTGGGTCAGAGGTCTGGGCATCTGCTAAGGGTCTCAGGGTCACAGTGCGCGTTCCAGCTGGGCCAAGGACCAGCAGCTCAGGGTTCTCTCCAAGCTCATTCGGTTGTTGGCAGGACTTAGTTTCCTGTGGCTGAAGGACCAAGGACCCATCTCAGCTCCTGGAATCCTCCTTCAGGGCCGAGCTATGTGGCCATACCCACGGTCCATTCACAAGCACCATTTATTTCCTGTTAAGATTATTCTGTGCACTTGGGCTGTTTGCTTCTAAGCCAACAGTCTTAGACACTCCACCTTCTTTTAGAGGCTTGCCTGAGTGGGTCAGGCCCTAGGATAACCCTCCTTTGGAATAACTCAAAGTCAACTGATTAGCAACCTTAACTACATCTGCAGAATCCCTTCTGCCACACAAGGCAGCACAGGAGCTCTATCCTGGCACATCCACATGTCCCCACCACAGTCCAGGGCAGAGCATTGCACAGGGTGTGTGTGCTGGGGCAGGGACGCTGGGGCTGACTTGAAGTCTGCTGAGCATTGCTGTGCAGCCCCCTGTGTTGGCCAGGTCCTGCTTTTCTTCCTCGCCCATTAGAGCTGCACAATAATTTCCTTTCCCAGGTCACAGCTGAAAGGGGAGAGCCAGGCCAAAGGCTGGCCATGGTTCTGCTCCTCTCCTCTTCTGTCCAGTCCCCCTGAATAGGGAGACTCCCTCCTGGGACCTGAGCACCAGGCTTTCGGGGTTTGGAGGGCATGCTGTGTTCCTTGCCTTGCTGCCTCCCTGCATGGAGTCCTCTTTTCCTAATTTATTTTCAGCGGAATTTAAGCAGAGCTCACAGGCAGCATCTGGTTCTGCTTTTAAAACAGAGCTCTGGCTGAGCTGGGTAGAGAAGCACAGGAGTCAAACACACACTCGTCCCCAAGGGCGCTCTGCAACAGCGGAGCTTCTGTTCCTCCTGCTCACACGGGCTCCTCCCAGCATCCTCTGTCCTCGACGCACAGCTTCTATTCACCCGGGCCTGTTCCTGGGTCCTGGGGTTACTGGGTCTACAGCTAGGTCACAGCCCCTGGGCTCTCCCAGGCCCCAAATCCACTTAGAAATTCCACATCCATACAGGGATAATAGAAACCAAGAAGAATGTGCCTTATAAGGCCCGAGCTCCACTTTTTAGCTCTCTCTTCTAGCAAGTCAATGGCCTGCCTGAAACTCCCTGGGCTCAGTATTCCACATTCAGAGACTCAAGTGACTAGCGTGACATCAGAGAAGCTAAATAATTCTACAAAATCCTATCAGAAGGATTGAGTCGTCCCTGACCCCAGAGGCGAGAAGGCAGCCTTTGAGCTCCACACGGACTATCCTTCCCAATTGGCTGCTGTACCCATTTTGGCTCAAGTTGCAGGAAGACTGAGGCTTCGTGGAACAAGAATTCTCATCATGGATGGGGTGGCGCATGGTGGCAAGTCAGACAAACACTGGAAGCTCTCGGGGAGAGACTCCAGTACACATGTGATGGTCGTGGCTGCAGGCGTTGCGTTATCTGGGGCAATTTCACTTACAAATATTCTATAGTGTCACATGGTAACTTGTGCCACTTCATCAAAACATGTTAATCTTGCTCTAAAAACATGGCCACAGTAGCTATGAAGTGGACCGGCTGAGTGGAGGCAGAGGAGAAGGAAGCAGGGATGGGAAGGAGGAGGGCATCCTTACGGCAAAGAGACCACAAGGAATTGCAGGTTCTGCCTTCACCCCAACTCTACAGCTAAATCACCCTCCTCCTAGAGGCCCTGGAGGGCCCAGGAGCCAGGACACTGAAGCATCCTCTGGCTGGAAGGGAGTAATTTGCTTGATTAGCCAGTTCTCCATAGAAGAGCCTAGTCCCAAGGAAAACCCAAGGACAGAGACGGGGTGAGCATGCCACATCCACGGGGCCTGGGGAGGGACGGGATGGCGGCGGGCTGGAAAGGAGGAGTGAAGGAAGTGAACGGAGGCAGCAATAGGAGACATCCCAGGTCTTCAGCTCAGCTCTGGAGCTAGGGAACAGACGGTGGGCGGCAGCCGCAGGAGCCAGGTGAGCCCGCAGCCCTGTGCAGAGAACCCAGGTTTGGCGAGCACAGCTCCTGGAGCGATGCTGGGCCCACATTAAATATTCAAAAATGTCAGTTATTGTTATTGTAATTATTATTATTACTTGTGAGACATGCTTTCCCTTTGTTCTTTTTAATTGGAGGGGAGGACAGTGCCACTTCCAATTTGTACTGCAAAGAAATATTTTTCCTGCCTCCTCTGTATCTATTTGGAAAGGAAAGACCCGTGACAAAAACCAAACAGAGGTTGGGGAGGAGACTTGATGGGCCAAGAGCTTGCCCAGCATGCAGAGGGCCCTGGGTCCATTCCCAGTGCTGCAAAAAGAGAAAGAGAAGCCAGCAAGCGAGCTTGGGTGGAAGGGCGTCCACAGAGCGATGGCCCGGAGGAGCCCCAGCCTGAGGCACGCGCCTTGTAGCATGCGGACACTCGTAGGTCTGGCTTCTGGCTAAGGTTTCCTCTGCTGTTTTTCTTTTTAATTATGATCAAATGACCTTCTTAACCAAATGTGGTTCTCTGAAAATGGGCGACAGAAGGCTGAGCTATTGGAGTTAGTGCTATCATCAGGTGGCACCTACAACTATGTGAATATGGCACCTGTCACTGATAGATGATGATCCTAATAGTTATATGTGCTGCGTGGGCCTCGGCCACACCAGATAAGCCCTTGGCCTCAGTTTCCGCTCCAAGGGTGGCTTTATACAGTCTGCTCTGAGTCCCTCTTCCCGCACTCTCTGCAGGCTTCCCAGTGCTGTGCACTCCCTCTGCGGGACGTCCTCTGCTACCATATCTCTTGGCTGCTTTGCTTCAAACTAGGGCAAGGAGCTTCCCTGCCTGTGGGAGGAAGGAAAAGAATAGAAGTCGGATTGGAAAGAAAGCCTAAGTTAGGGTAACATGAGCTGTAGAAATGAAGAGAACCCCCAACAGAAGCCTCTGTGCTGCCATAGCACCCAGGATGGGAGACCCTTACCAGCAGGCAGTGCTCCCCAGTGAGGGGGTGCAGGATCCTCCACCTAGAGCTGACCCTTGGAGAAGAAAGGTCCTTGGCCTGGGAGTGACACACATCACCCAGGCTCGGGTCCCATCAGCTACAAGTTGCCTTAGAGCCACGAAGCTGGAGAAGTGGTGACACAGTTGTAATTTCATGCTGTGCAAATGGTACACAAGTTTTTGGCAGATAATTAGCTATTTCTGTTACAAGGCATTTCACAAGGCCTAAGCAGGACATGTTTGGTGAAAGCACTGGTGATTATTGCTTAATACAAGCACTGAAGAATCCGAGGGGCCTGCTAATGACACTGATGAGGGCCTGTGGCAGAGAACACGTCTGAGCCCCAGGGAGCCTCCAAAGCCTGTTTTCTTGCATGGAGTGGAAACCAATTCCATGAGGGTGACACTACACAGTAACACAACAGCAGGCATGGGGAGCCAGGCTCCCAACCTTCATGAAACACAAACGCCTACCTGATCGCCACTCACCGTGAAGCCTCGCTGTGCAGACACTGGTCCATCCAGCAGATGCACAATTGGAAGCCACTGTTGTTTCCGGCTAACTGGATGCCCTAACTGTCGTGCTCCAGTAAAAATATCAGGTTATCTGAACTAGTTTATTCAAAATCCATTCTTTCTGGTCCCTTCTCTTTCAAATTAATGGCATTTGTTGTAATTGATGGTGAGAGAGGGAAACAGGCAGACCGAAGAGCACATGATCCCTGCTGTCTCGCGCAGAAACCCAGGGGAAGAGGAGGGGAGAGGAAAGGAGGAGCCATATAAAAGTATGTGTTCCAGAAAATTAGATTTTAAGTATTACTTTTCTTCCCCCCCGAAGGACTCTTAAAAGAAACCAAGTTGTTGCTCAGTGGTACAGCGCTTGCCAAGCATGCATGAGGCTCTGGGATTGCTCCCAGCACCATATAAAAATAAACAAAATAAAGGTATTGTGTCCATCTACAACTAAAAACATATATATTTAAAAAAAAGAAAACCAAGGAGGTAAAGAATAATACCTAAGAAACTGTACAATTATTCGCACAATTATAAAATTCAGAAGAGAGTGAGCTTTGTCACCTCATGGTGGACAAAGTTTTACTTGGTTGGAATCTCTCTTCCAAAGCCCTCGGCCTGGGTGAGTGAGACCTTGAGTCCAGGAACTGTGGGAGGCAGCAAAGGGCTGTGGCCCTGTCATCGACTAGCAGGATAAAGGTGGACAAGTTCTTTAACCCCTCTGTGCCTCTGTTTCCCTGTTTGTTAAGGTCTGGTAGTACCTACCACATAGGGCTCATAAGAATTCAAAGTGTTAGTGTTTGTAAAATGTTGAGAGTGAATCTGGCACAGGGCTCTGTACAGATGCTATGAGATGTTTTAAAAGATTGGAATAAAACGCTGCTGTCCCCTTTTAATAGCTAGGAGACTTCGAGGTAGTCCATTTAAACTCCTTGCCTCAGTTTCTTGTTTTATGGCCTTGTAGACTATCTCACAGGTGGCGGAGGATCTGAGACTGTGAATGTGGACGTGCTCTGCCTGATGCTTGGCACAGAATCAGCAGTTAATCAATGCTAAGTGCTACCTTGAGCCGAATGTTTTACGAATTCCCAGCTCCCGGCAAGAACAGAAAATGAGAGACTTCTGTAAACAGTGCCAGGGAAGCTCCTGCGTATGGCAGCCCCAAGTCACCGAGAATCGTGTGTGCCAGCCAGTACTTTAATTCTTACTTATTTCACAGAGTAAGGAGCCGCGTGCATGCCAAGCTCCCACCCAGGTTATTAGAGAGACATATGTAGCACATCAACACAGATTGGCAGGGTAGGGAAACAAGGAGGAGTTGGGGAATACCTGGTGAAAGGTATTTAAATGAGTTAGATGAATTTGGCTCCCGCAGCCTCAGTAGCATGTATATCAGAGTGTTAAAATAGCACAGAGACACAGCTACCGCTTTTGAGAACCAGTGCGAATCAGGCACTCAAAATATAAGAGTGGTGAGCCTTTCTATTTTAATAACAGGAAAACACACAAGAACATCAACTTCTCTATATGGAAAAACGATGTCGACCTTTTCTAACATTGATTCCAAAATGCCTTGAAGAGGGGATGTTAACATCAGCCATCAGGATGTCTAAAGATTCTCCATGAATGATAATCCAGGGTCTGTGTGTGGCTCAGTGACAGGATGTGGGGAAGTGACAGAGTGTAATATTCAGAGCCTGAATTCTGCTTCTCTTCCTGAGTGAGTTCAAAAAAGATAGTCTGGGAGTGTGAGGATTGGTGTGACTGCCTACGTAAGAGGCCCCATGCAGGTCCTGGCTCATCCGAGGCACAAATGGCAGCTCTGATGCTCTGATGAGCACTCATGGGTCCAGCTGGCTGACATGCAATGGTCAGGGGATGTGTGATGAGGGGCAGCTGTTGGATGGACTGTTCTCATGCTTGGTCCCATTGAGTCCAGCTGCAGAGGCAGAATGAACACTGGGCAGAATCTTGCAGGTCTCAGGCATCCCCTGTGGGTGCAGGCGAGCATGGCAGAAGGGAAACTCAGGACATCTCAGTGAGGAGGTGACTGCTGGGGAGCATCCTCATTTGTGCCCTCAGTGATATTTTGTTCTCCCAATAAGTATCAGTTCCTGGATGGCAGAGGTCATCTTTTTACATCTTGGTGTCCTAAGAACCCTTTCCTTCCTTCAATAAACAGTCACCCCATCCTTGCTATGAGCCAGGCATCCTGCAGCAACAGGATCATTGCCCTGGAGGAGCTTGAAAGCCTCTTCCATGTCACCTGTTCTGTGAGGGGCTGCCACTCCCTGCTCTGGGCTCCCAGGGCTCCTTGCATCAATTAGCACTACCCATGAAGTATCTGTCTCTCTTCTGCTCTGAACTGTGAATTCTGGAGAGCAGGGAAGACAAGTCATCTCTTCACCCTTTCCTGGCCCAGTGTGTGCCCCCGGCAGGCATTCCATAGACAGGCATTGGATAAGTGAACCAGTGAATGCCAGGTGAGGAGGCAGTGAATGGACACGTGTAGCCAAGCGCCACCCATGCCAAGGTCAGAGTGTAAGCTGATGATACTAGTGGTCCTCAGTCCATTAAGGGGTCTCAGCAGAGCACCACGTCTGACCTGTTTTCAAGCTCCTCTGAAGTAAGGGGATTTAACCTCACCCTAGGGAGGGCCCTCCCGATGCAAAATAGACATGCAAAATTTTAGACACAGAGAGCAGTGTGCCTGCCCTTCCTCCAACCATCTATCCTTGGGAAAGAGTCTAGATTTTTCTTTTGTCTGGTATCATTAAGGCATTGTCCGGACTCCGTTAGGATGCCTGGGTTTTAATGGCCAAAATGGAACAGATCCATGGCATGTCACCCTTAACAACAGGGAGCAAAAGGACCCCCGCGTGCTCGAGGAGCCGCCGGACGTTTTAGCATTCAGCACACAGCCAGACATAAAAACACAGAAGTGACAAACAGCAGCCGGGAGCCCAGCGTCAGGTGCCAGCATGTTCTACAGGTCTGCTCTGGCCACCGCCCCGGCCACTGCCCTGCACAAACACGTCCTCCCCAGGCGTCTGCGTGCACTCTCTGACCAGGAAGCTCCACCTCATGTCACCCCCAAGCAAACACAAAATCAATGCTTCCCTCTCAGGGCCGACCTTTCCTGACCACCCTGCCACCGCAGAGCTACACGGTCACTGTCGGACTCTGCCCGGGAGCCAGTGCCAGGACTATGAATCAGCTCCCACCTCCGATTAACATTCAGACAGAGGCCTCGGTGATGAATATTTTAATATAATGTTGACTGTTTACCCACATGAATGGAAAGAACTTGCATCTGCCAGGGCCACCTGTGCCCGTAGAACTCCAGCCCCAGCAGCCTCGTCCCCAGAGAGCCCAGCTGTGTGGGGAGGGGGGCGGGCAGGAGGGAGGGCAGGCTGGGCCAGAGGAAGAGAGGAGCCCGACAGGGCGACAGTGGCCAGCAGCAGGAGAAGATAGGGACAGAGAGGCCCAGACCAGAGACAGGGGAAGGGACACAAGACAGAATTAGAAGGAGGGGAAAGAGACAGGGAGGCCAGATGATAACAAAGGAAGCCATGTCTGGGGGCAAACTTGGAGAGGAGAGGCTGCAGGAGTCCCTGGGCCTAGAGCAGACCTGGGGTTGGTGTCAGGGGCAGGAGAGATCAGGGTGTCTAGCTCAGCACAGGGAGGCAGGTTGGCAGGGCTCTTTGTGGCCACACAGCCATGTGGAACCTCTGGAAGATGGCTAGTGCTCTCACCCCGTGGCCCGGACCCTGGCCCCACCCCAGCCATAGCATCTGCCGTAGGCAGGGAGGGAGGCCCTCCCCGGGGTCAGGAGAGTCATTCACAGACTGAGTTGAGAATGTTTTTCATTTTGGAAGGATCGGGAAGGGGCCGTCACTTCCTCCATTGAGGGTGTTAAAGGCCAGAGGATGTCCTCCTGGGGTGGGGCAGAGGCAGCTGTCCCCCGCAGAGCATCAGGCAGCCAGGCCTCCTCTGATGGCCCCAGGCGTACAGCCCTCACCTCTGCTGGGCCCCTGCCGGTTCTATGGCGAACAGATGGCCCAGAGGAGTCTCTCCCCCAGGAGGTGGACCTCCCAAGACTGCCTTGGGGTTTTTGGTTTACTTTGTCACCTTTCTGGGCCCTGTCCCCCCTTCCTCCCTTTCTTGGGGAAAAAAATTAATCTTAAATGAGGTTTGGATGTCTGACAGAATGTGGCTCTAGTACACATTTGATTTCCGCCAACCCCCTTTCTGGGCCTATCTCTAGGTTTCATGGAACCCCAAGCTCCTTGGAGAGATCGTCAAGGGCTGGTAGGGTGTCTTCAGGGGAAATGTGCCAAGTTCCTCCTCCTGGCTCTCTCCCCACTTTGCTCTCCAAGAGACCACCCCCCCATCTCTTGCTCCTCCTCCCACTGGGGTTCATCCCACACCCCAACCGCCGCTCACCACCTGGAATTGACAAGAGGCTTCATAGTATTAATTATTATAATTATTAATTATACTTTTGCAGGCCCATATGTAGGAACAGATTTTGTTTTTAATTTTTTATTATGGAAAATTTCAAAAATACATAAAAATAGAGAGAGTTGTCAATGAACCCAATGTACCAATCACTCAGCTATAAAAATCATCAACCCTGCATCTCTCTGGCTCTGTCCATAACTCCCACTCCCCACACGCTCCCACATAGGATCTTTCTGGAGCCATTCTAACTTGTGCCGTTTCCTCTGTAAGTATTCATGGGTGCAGTTTGCACTGCTGCACGGACCCCCAAAACCCTCTTAGGCCCCCAAACCACTGCAGGGCTTGGCACATTCTTCCCATCAAGGATGGGAACTCTGTGGCCTCATTTTTAGAAATGTATATCCTATCATCTTGCCCAAACTGTCTGTCTCAAAAAAGCATTGTTAGAAATGTCAGGGACCAGCTCACGGAAAGCTCATCTCAGGCCTTGGGCAATTTCTTGTCTTAGGTCCCAGAAGAAATCATTTTGTAAGCAAGTCCGCCTATCAGAAAAACACCTGTGTGCCAGATGTGTGCAGCTGTATGTGAGCAACTGCAGATCCATCTGCAGAATTGCCCAAACAGGGAGACAGGCAATCTGGTCATCAAGGGACTCTGGTAAATGGAGTAGCACAGGCACTATCAGAGCAACAGACCAGGCACACTTGGGTATTCGACAGAGAGAAAAAACTGAAAAATAAATGCTCTTTTTTTAAACCTCCAAAAAGTTGATGAAATTTATTTGTTCACTGAGCAGGAAAACAAAGTTGGTTATAGAAACAGTTACTGGGGGCCCGAGTTTGGGCCCTTGTCTGGTTGCCATCCGTGGCCCTCAGCCCACAATGAGTGGCCTTCCTCTCTGAAGCCTTTAAATAAATCATGCAACCAACCATTGAGAAGTTTACCATTTTTTAATAGTCTGGCTCTGGAAATCTGAACATAATTGCATGGATGCCTGGGCTTTGGTAGAAAGTGCATTATTTCAACTCAGAAGGTCTGGATGCTTCCACTAACTTGTGTGATCCTGAGACAATTACTTTACAGCTCTGGGGTTCTGTTTTCTCATCTGTGAAAATGAATAAATCATCATAGTTCAGTCTCCCTCACTGAAAAGCAGGTAAGGAAGTCAGCAGGTGCAATGCCAGAGGGACCCTGTGAAAGGAAGAGGAAATAAATTAATACTGGAATTTATTATGCTTATAAGAAACCTGTATGTCATGGAATGAAAGCGTATCTCTTTTGGTTGGAGGTGGAAAGTGCATGTGTGTGTGTGTGTGTGTGTGTGTGTGTGTGTGTGTGTAAGTATTTGGCATTTCAACTTTTTGAAAAACGCAAGCAATGATGAACGTATGTTCTTTTAAAAATACCAGACTCTGAATGGCAAGGGTTATTAAAAACTAATCATAGTCAAATACAAGTGACGCTCCGTCCACCATCGCCGTCCACCATCAATGTCCTCAGTATCAAGTAATGAACAAAAAAGGCTTGATCCTCAATGCACTCAGGTATCTCAGGGCACTGAGACCTCAGCGGGGCAGGGGGTTACCTGGTCTCCCCAGGAAGGCTCCGTCTCCACTTCCACTTGGCCCTTCCTGAGTGAATGCCCATATACAGTCCAGCTTGACCAGCAGCCATGATTTACATGGGGTTCTGGATGACTACACTCTGCACAATCCCTAGAGGTGACGATGGGCCCTCTAACTCTTCCCCAGCAGGATTCCAGTCATGACACAATCTGACTTCCCTCTGTAGGGTGGAACAGGCACCTTTTACATGAGATGGCAGGTGCCTGGGGACCACAGGAATTATCTGCCCTGTGTGAGCAAAGGGGAGGGGCAAGTCACTGAGCTGGAATCAAGTGTTTGGGTTCTGTTCCTGCTTTGTCCTGGGTGAACTTAGGCTGTTAAGTTTTTTAGAGGAGTGGCTTATTGTGCCCACTTACTGCTTTGGGGGCCTGTTTTCTCATCTGTGAAGATGAATCAGTGGGGATAATCAATCACCTTCCCCCTCTCTCATAGTATTGACAGGGCATCTAAAATATTGTGAAGTTGCCAAGAAATAAGTTAATGAGGTTGTTGATGAACTGAGGTTCTAGGGTTGTGACATATTCACCACTATCTACTCTGAGGTAGACTTGAAATTTATTTATAGTTACAAATCTCATAAACTTGGACATTCCTTTGTCCTCAAGATTCCCATTCCTTTATGCTGAACTCTCCATTCATTGAAGGATTTTTTTTTCCCAAGGTGTATGTATCCTTCCTTTCTCACTGTTACTCAGCTAGTCAGTTTTCCATTCCTATGACAAAATACCCAAGACTATAATCTTATAAGGAGAAAAGGTTTGTCTCTTAGTTACAGAGGTTTCAGTCCATGGTCATTCAGCCCCATTGCCTTTGGACCTGTGGTGAGACAGTAGGAAGCTGCTCACCTCATGATGGCCAGGAAGCAGAGAGAGAAAAGAAGGGACCAGAGTTCCTATATCTCCTCCAACTTATACTCCCAATGACCTAACTTCCTTCTAAAGGTTCTACCATCTTCCGATAGTACTGTGGGGTGCTATCGGAATGCACAAACCTTTGGGGGACATTGCAAACTACAGCATTCACCTCCATCCCAACTCTCCAACAATCTGGGACTAGCAAAAACATCCTCTTCTCACTCCCCGTCCCTCACTTAACATGCCAGCTTTCCACAGTGACAAGGGGTTCTGAGAATTTCATCTTCTTGCTTTTCTTTGAGTGACATGCACACTGGCCCATGCTAGAACTTTGGTGGCAGCTGGGGATCTATAATCAGCGCTCTGACCCAAGAGCCTTTCTTGGAGAGAGGTGCCTGGGAAGAATTGGAAGCTAGGCCCTCTAGCAAGTCAGCCCAGCTTACCGCCCAGGACTGTGCAGGGCCACTGAGGATCCCCTGCCCAGCTCCCCTTAAATCAATTTCCCAGCCCAGCAGAGAAACGGGGCAGGGTTGTATTGAATCTATTCCCCTCCATTGCCCCTCACTGCACTCCCAAATCACATCTGGCTTCCAGCTCTCTTCCAGCCAGTATTTAATCCTCGGCGGCGATCCTTTTAAGAAATTTAATTTCATCCTCCACTCTTTTCTCCCCATCTAACTTTGCCCATTAAAAAAAAAAATACTCCTGTGAATTTCCAGATTCTGACATCATATAAAAACTTCTTTGTTCCACAAAGTGCTTGTTCCCCGTGCCTAATCCATCTCCCGATTCCCTTCCTGGTGATGCCCTGCATTTTCCTGGGGTTTATAGATCCCTCATTTGCTCGCTGCTTCTTACAACAGCCTGGAAATGCAGCCTTTTAAAAATCAATCTGCTTCTCTGCTTCTTTGCCCCTCACCTCACAGTTTGCACAGAATGGCCGTCTGTGCCCTGAAGCCTCCTAAAGATATTATTAGCTATTATTTTTGGAATCACCCCTAAGCTTGCCAGGAAATGGCTCAATGCTCTCACCCAAGGCCACACCAGTGTACTCGCAGCAATCCACATGAAGCCCTTATGCACAAGCCCAAGGAGCGTTTCTGGAAACATGAATGGTAAACTCAAAGTCCCAGGTACCATCAGAGAGCTAGAGCTAGAAGCCTGTGATCTCCTAAGGACTGAAGGAGCTATTCGAACTGTCATGCACCAAGCACAGTGCTGAGTGCTTTGCCTGAACCGTAACGCCAGGCGATCTTTGGTGGGAGGTGTGGTCATCTTCCCCATTTTTCAGATGAGGTTGAGGCCTGAGAGCTTGGGCTACCTGGTGGAGGTCACAGAATCGGGAATGAGAGGAGTCCTGGGTCACCTCAGGCTGTCTGACTGCAAGGCCTTGTACATATGCACGACGCTGTGCTGCTCTCCTAAAAGATCAATTTGAAGTAACAGGGGCAGAGGGAAATCTCTACTAGAAGCATCCTGGGTGTCCAGCGGGACTCAGAATAAGAAATTGGTCCTCTGCAGCAGCTGGAGCCGGGGACTAGAAGGCCATCAGTGTGGTCCTTTTCCAACTCTCCTGGAGGGGCAGGGGCACCCCTGCTTCAGATTACGTGCTGGCAGGTGCAGACCCTAAGGATTCCGTGCTCCAACAAGCCTGATCTTGGCCTCTTTCCCGCAATTCAGATAGGCCTTGGGGAGGGACTGATTGGGAAAGTCACAAAAAACCATGGTAGCCTTGAGGGTAGGGTGGAGACAAAGGCAAAGAGGAGTTCCCAGAGGAAGAGGGCAGGCAGTGCCCCAGTGAGGACGCTGGGAGGATCAACAGCCGGGTGTGTGTCAGAGTGACCTTGAGGAGGTCCAGCCACCTGCTAAACCTGGGTTCCTCCTTGGAAGGATAGCGATGATGGAATGCACCTCACAGAACTGTGGTAAGGGCAAAATAGGAAATTATATGTAAAATGCTTGGCATGGTGCCTGACACATGGTAAATACCCAATAAATGCTAGCTATTACTATTATTAAGTCTGAGCCGTTGTAAGCTCACAGTGCCGGGCTCAATTTCACTCCTTATAAATAAACATTATTATACTAAATCCCTCGGCATAGAAAATTCTCATAGCCAATACTTTTTCCATTTTGGGAAAGTGGGGGAGAAAGCCATGGTGCACCAGAAGAATCTGCTCTGGGTTTGCCCTGGCCGCAGCAGGTGTCGGGGGAGAGCTGCACGTGTCTTTTAGACTTGTCCAGAGTCCAGCTCCTCTGGCATCTAGTGGCCCTCCAGAGACGTGAGGGCTCTGACACTGGATGTGAGTTCTCCGTCTCGGACTGTACTCTCCCCAAGCACTTGCTCCTGGCCAATGTCCTATGTCCTCTTTGGCTTATTGCTCAGCATCTGAAAGGGACAGGGCTGGGGAGACGTGGGAGCCATGGCTATGGAGGAAAGGAAATGGATTCCTTGCTACTTATGTCTTTGCTCTCAAGCTGTTGACGGCCATGGGGACTTCCAGTGCCGTCAGGACCCCCCCCCCCGCCTCTCCCCGCCCCCTCCAGCTCAGCGAATCTGCCATTGGAGAATGTCTTGGTTGGCAAGTGGGGGCCGAAAGAGGGAAGCAGATACTTGGAGCCCTAAATGCCAAATGCATCAGTCTAATTTATTCAGACAGGTTTTCATCTGGGTATTTTTCTATACTATCAAACTCTGTCTCCTTCAGTGAAGACATTTGTCTTAGCTGAATAAAATCTCTTAATGGTTTAATAAAAAGCACTTAACTCAGTTTTCCTAGTTTTATGAGTGCCCTGAGGTCCTTTAGCAGAGCAAACATCTTTGCTGGGATCATTGAGGGAAACATAATTATTTTTCTGCCTTCTGATAGATTATTTTCTGAAAGGAACAGTTCCAGATGCTCATCATATGCTCACAAACTCTCTGAAGCTCCATCAAAGGATGGAGTATTCTCAGCGACAAGCTCAGTGGTGTCCCTCCTTCCTTCCACCGCTGACCGCAGTCCCTTCAAAGGCATCCTCTACATCTTTATTCCTTGCTTTGCTGAAATAGCATCAGGGCCATTATCATTGCCAATTTGCTCTGTTCAGAATAAATGGAGAAAAGAATCTGGAGGTTGGTTAGAACCAAGTGCCAGGAGCAAAAAGGCAAGCAGGAAATTAGGTCAGCCGAAATTCCATGAGGACAAAGCAGTTGAAGAAGGCAGAGAAGACTAAATGGAAAGAACCAGGGAAGAGTCGGAGAGAGGAGAGAAAACCAGGTGGACAGGAGGTACCACACAGGCAAGGAGAGGCAAAGGAGAGAGAGGGCAGGCTCAGGGAGGCTCAGTGGAGAAGCCAAGGAAAAGGGAGGACCCCAGACACTATACAAGAGCCAGAAGCATGGTGGACATCACAGAAAGGGGAAGAGGCCCAAGCAGGAGGAAGGGAATACAAGGATGTGTGCGACAGTGGCACATTCAGCGACTATAGATGGTTGAAAGGGAGAGTTTCCTAGTTAGAGGGAGCGTTGAGATTGTTTTCATCTTTGCCAGGAAGTGAATAAAGGCTTGGAGAAGTTAAGAGACTGTTCATCCATCTGTCCATCCATTCATTCAATTGGACAAATACGCACTGTACATCTCCAACATGTGCTTGGCCAAGACAAACAAGGTCCCCAAGCTCAAGGAGCTCAAAGCCTGTGTGGGAGCAGCACAGGACGAGAGCTGGGAGTCTGCAGAAGAGCCCCGACGGCCATGTGTATGCAGCACAGGCAGTGACAGGGATGGGTGGGCAGGTGCCAGGCGGCCCAGAGGCCAGCTACCAGCAGTCCACCAGCTGCAGAGGTTCAGTGGCAGAGCCCAGACTGCAAGTCCAATCTCCTGGCTCCAGCCCCCCAATCTGGCCGCTCCAGCACCCTGACATCTCTCAGCTAGGCACAGGGGATCAATGCTAATAGCAGCCCCTTTTCCCATCTGTCATGGAGTCCTGCACTGTCCTCTTCGAGTTAAAATCCAAACTCTGAGCACCCAGGCCCCGTTCCTTCTAGTCTGTTTCTTATGCTTTTCCCCCTCCCTGGTGTATGCTGGCTGCCCTGGAATACTTGGTCCATGAGTGAACCTCTGTTCTTTTACAGGTTAGTCTCTCTTTGTGAGGCTGTGCTCCCTGTACCCCCACCCGCTCTCCACAGTGCCTTGACATATGTTTGAATCCACCCCAAGGCTCCACCCAGGCTCCTCTCCTCCTAAAAAGCTCTCCCCCACTAGCCTCCAATCTGAACCCCGCATATCAGGGGGCCTTTCCCTGGGTTCCCACCACAACGTTCTCATAGTGGTCACCACACTGCATGTTTTAACGCTCTCTTGACTTGTCCGCCTCCCCCGGTGCACTGCAGGGCCTTTGAAAGCAGGGGCTGTAGCCTGTTCACCCACGTGTTTTACCCCTAGTGCTCGCATAATCCCTTGCTTACAAAAAGAGTTGAATAAATACCTGGGGAGCTGGCTTGAGAAGAGTCCCCAATGAGTTAAATTGCAAGCAACCCTTAATGCAGTTCCAAGCAATTGGCCAACAGCCTTTCCCACTTGAGACGAGACAAATTTTGATCTGCAAAATGGAATGACAAGCTTCCCAGGGACAGACTCTAGGGGAGGTCTCCACGGCGAAGTCTTCTCTCCCGTTCTGGTGGTTCATGCATGGCCGTGGTCCAGGAGGGTGGTGGGCTTTGGGTTCTCTTGGTGCTAGTCCCACAATTTATAGAACCTCAGAGAAGTTTAGTGAGTTTGGGTCCTATGACCCTCACAGAGAAGCAGAGGGATCCTCTCTCCCTCATTTTGCATTATTCCCAGCTGGTTAATTTTTTCATACCTTCAACTAATAATTGTAAAGCACCATGCTAGAGATTCACCTTCGGGCTTTATCTCCTTGTACATTTATTTTCAGAGGCTTGAGATGCAGAATGTTACTGTTCTTTGCTGAGTAAACTTTAATCAGCATTTTCCTCATTAGCCTATGGCAGCATAGAAGCTGATGGTTCATGCAATTCATTTTATCTTTTTAAATTTAATAAGACACAAGTTGGATGGTCATTAAGGGTCCCCTGTTGTGCATGCAAAAGCCCAAAACAAATATGGATAAAATTAACTGTGGTTCATTATGTTCAGCAAGAAAAGTTCCATCTCTTCCCATCATCACAGCAAGGGCCACAATGGCCAGGTCAGGGAAGAGCTGTTTGTACTTTCTCTGATTGTGTATATCCATTGACATAACTAATGTGACAGTTAAATAGTGGTTCTGGTTAATTTGGTCATGCTAGAAGCTGCTTTAGATCACCATAGTGCAACCTAGCAGTCTTCATTCACATCATTTTATTAAGCAAACATTAATTTATGAGCTGGTGTTAGCACCTAGAGAAGAAAAATTGCCTCTGCTCTTAAAGAGCTCAGCTTACATACCAGAAGATGGTGACACACTGGCTTCTCTCTGCCTGTGTGCAGTGCAGTGTGGCACACTTGGGGTGGAGCCTGGCCAGGGAGGCGGGCTGCACCAGGCAGGTGGGCTGTACCTGGCCGGTCTCACAGAGGCAGTGGCCCCTGCAGGTTGATGGGTTGGCTCTGAAGCAGGGGAATGCCAGCCAGAACAGATCTTGCCACCATTCCCAGCAGTCGGCACTGGGACAGCACTTTGGGACAGAAGAGTGTGCTTGTTCCTAGGAAAAAGTTCTGGGTCAGTCTAGATTCCCAGATTCCTGTCTGGTTCCCAGAGTAAGGGTTTGAACTGAGAGATTCTCTGGAATGCTCTGGTGCTCCCTAACCCCACTACTGTCCTCCTCCCCAGAGCCACTCAGGAGGACAAGCCTGCTCTCTGCTGGAACTGTACCTCCCTGTGCTCAGGGAGAATATCCAATAGCACCTGCCACCCAAAGGTTGGGGAAGTGCTCAGCCTTCTCTCCAAGCAACAGAGAAAGCAATTCCTGGTCCATGCCTGAAACATGCTCCGGGTAGGGTGCAGTAAGAGAAGGGAGCACACTGAAATTCATCTCACAATCTAATCCCTAAAATCAGTCTGTAGGATAAGAGCTTCCACGCTGCAGGCTCCCCTTCAACCTGTGGCACTAGCGCAGGTGGCAGGTGTTAACAGTGGCCTCTACTGTCCAGATGTGGAATTACCACGTGCTGCAATCCTGTCTAGAAATTTTCATATTCATTCCTTCATTTATTCATTCATTCCTTCAGCCGGAATTTTTCAACACACGCTTGTTAATGTTAACTATGTGTAAGGCTGGGACAGTACGATTCGAAGGGTGCGAGGAGGAACGCCCCTCTCTCCCTTTCCTAACCCCACATTTCCCTCTCACTGGTCTAGGCACACTACTTGCAATTTGAAAATTTCTCTGTCCTTGTGATACAACATACTAGTCTAAACACATTAACAAATTATTCTTTGGCAGCCAGTAACACTGTAGCAGAAATTAATTTATTCTATCAGAAAGGAGCATCTGTCGAGTAAATAAATACAGAACCATGTGAGTTTGGATTAATGAAAGGGTAAGAAATGGCCTAGGATATGCTTCTAACATGGAGTAGTGCCATGAAACTCAAAGAGCTGCAGAAGAGGATTCAGAGCATTAAGCATCTGGAGAAGACAGGGAGATCAGAGGAAAGGCCGTATGAGTACGGCTTTGGGAGTTAGTTCTGACCTCAAATTAGCTTTTCTCATTTACTAGCACTTGATTTCAGGTGAGCTTTTATATTTTTATTTTTAATTAACATGTAATATTGTGCACATTTATGGAGTACAGTGATTATATAAAATCATACACACACACACACACACACACACACACACACACACACCAGGAGCACTGATCAAATCAGGCTGATTAGCATTTCCATCTCATCTTTTCTTTACATGTGGAGCCTTTGACTCTTTTAGTTCTTCAGGAATGTGTAACAGTCTGTTGTGAACCACTTGGGTGAGCTTCTTAACCTCCCTGAACTTCATTCTAGAATCCTCATGCAGGGTTGTGGGAACCCATTATAAAATGCCATGCATGGTGCTCAGCACAGGGCCAGGCACAGCCAGAGTCTCTGAGGCCGCTCACACTCTGGGCTGCATCCAGCCCTCCCCTCTGCTCACTGTACTCTCTGGCCTGTTGCTGCGCTGCCTTCCAAACCATGCAGACCCTCCTCAATGACAGCCTTCAGGGCATGTCCAAACCTCCAACTCTGCAGCTGGAAAAGGAGCCAGGGTCAGCCCGGAGGCCCTTAGGAATCCTAGGGCCGTCGTCAGTTCTGGGGTTGCTCTGAAGAGGCTGAGGGAGAGGGTCCATGGAGATTCCCCCAGAGGTTAACACACATGGGCAGATGAGTCCCGTGGCCAAGGCTGCCTGTCCTCCCTCTGCTCCTTCTCCCGCATGGTCAGTGTCACTACCATGTAGTTAGGCGTTCCTTACGAATTACTTAGTTACTAAGGAGTTACTTAGTATTTCTCTAGAATTGCACTAGATTCCTATTCCTGGAGATTTGAGATATATTTGTCAATGGTTGTACGTCTTCCAGAATTAGCATGCTGTAGCTTGGCTCAGAAGTGACTGGAAAATTGAGCTACCCAAAGTCGCTGGAAGGGTTTTTCAAGGGAATCTACCAGCTACAAAGCATATCTGTCTGGTGTTGTTATATCAAAACACCCGAGGCTAGTACTTTACAAAGGAAAGAGGTTAATTTGGTCCATGGTTCTGATGGCTACAAAAGTCTAAACAGCATGGCACCAGCACTGGATGTATGGCAAAGCACTGGAGATGTGAAAAGGGAAATGGCTGCATGCAGAAGGGGCCAAGCATGAGGGGAAGCCTCCCTTTCTAACTCCACTGGTCCTGGGTGGGGAGTAATTCATCCCGAGGGCGGAGCTCCATGCCTCAATCACTTCCCGCTAGGCCCCACCTCTTGTAGATCCACCTCCCAGCACCACACAGGAGACGAAGCTCCCGACACATGGAACTTTGGGGGATTCTTTCAAACCACATCCAGTCCGCAGCAGAAAGACGGTCAGATCCTTAGAACCCACACTTCAGATTCTTCCTCTGTGAGTCAGTAAGCCACAGTGGCCAGGTGGTGCTGTTACTGCAGCTTAGAGGTAAAGATGGGAAGTGAGGTCATCTCAGGCACTCTGGCCACCGAGTCCAGCCAGGAGGCCATGCCCAGTGGGAGCCAGTGGGCTCCTGGGGAACTTAGTGTTTAGGGGACCCACTTTGGGGTACTGGGTGATGGGATTATAATCTCTACCTACTTAGAGACACCCCCCCCCAAACAGGAGCATGCTAATTATTTTAAGATAGACAGATGGAAGCAAGACAGGCTCCCCTGGGCATGCTCCTCATTCATGGGGAACCTCCTCAAGAGAGGCCCCCAGAGGGGTCTGCCCAATCTAAAAAGATCGAATCCTTAAGATGAGCATAATTAGAGAAACAGAAGCATAAGAGCTTAAGCGATTTGCCCGAGGCCAAATCTGGAATCCGTGCTGGGACTGGACCCCATGTCTCCTTTCTGTGGTGCTCTTCTTTCTTCTTCATTCATCCTGCTGAGCCTGCCCCGCTCCGTCCCCCTCATTCCTATTCATCTCTTGCTCTCATACTGATGCTGCTCCATGTGAACATATGTGCACACGTATTGGAAGTTGGTGCAAGTTTTCTCACGTGAAAACTGTGTGAGCCTGAATATATTATAAATTTGGAGTTTTCCATTACCCACCCCAAGAGAGATGACAATGAAGTGGGAAATCCAAGAGAGCAATTACATCTAACCCTAAATGCTTTATTTTCAGTTCAAGAATAAAATACATCCCCCTGTATTTGCAGCACATTTAATTCCTCTGTTTTGCTTTGATATCATTCATCTCAGGTAGTTTGCATTCTCGAGCCCCCAACAAGTGACAGCACAGGCATCGAGCCACCCAGGAGCATGCCGGGTGGCAGAGGAGGACAGCTGGAGATTAAATACTTGCTCTGCAGAAAGCCACACTTGCATGGCCTGTCCCCAACACCAGGGATGATCAATCAAGAGGTTGAAGGACTGCAGGAGGGGAGTGACAAACTGGAGAGATGATGGGGACAGGGGACTTATGAAGCTTCCCTCCTTCGACCTTGCCCTTGTGCAAGAACTAAGTGCGTGTCGTATGTGCGAGCCTCAATCAGAGCATCCTTCGCTTAATTTTCTTTTAAATACTTCCCTCCCTTTCTTCAGACTCAACCCGGCTGGCCTTCCTGGATTCCCCAGGCCGGCAGCATCTTTCCAGGTCTTATATTTGTATGATTTCCAGAATGCTGGGCTTGTCCATTTTCATTAGATGGTACACTCCATAGGGCTGGGAGCCGGGTCCCCACGCATCAGCAAAGCACTGCGTGCGCCTGGCCCTTCACAAACAATGCAAACAGACAAGAAATTGGCTAATGCCTGAGATAAGCAGTTGACACAAAAATCCACATGTAGATGGCATCCTAATGAGAGGTAAAAGCACAACTCTCCACGTGGGGTTACAGAACGCGAGCTCTTCAAAAAGATAAATGTTGCAACCCAGAAAATTTCATCAGCAAAAAATATTCTAAGCAGGTTCCCCAGAGTCGGCGCAGAACATATGAAAATGGCATATCTCCTTTTACTTGGGAGCTAGAAAAGAAAATGTTATTAGTGGGAATGACATATGTGAGCTTCACTGTGAATAAATATGCAGAGTCTATATATATTATATGCATAATAATAACACCTCGAATCTATATGGTGCTTTTCTTCCCAGGAACTAAAAATGATCCATGGTTATTATTATCTCATTTATCCTTGCAGATTTTTTTTCGCTTGTATTTTGCTAGTTTATTACCAAAATAGAGAAACATTTAAAAGCCATTCTTTCGGCTCTTCTTTCCATGCAGTTCTACCTTTCCATTATATTCTCCTTAAAATGTAGTTAGGGGAAGGAACTGTAATTCTATTACAGATCCTGGAATTTATTCATGGGGCTAGAGAGCAGGTGCCTCTCTAGTGCTGTTACAGGTCTCTAAAGACCAATAGTTTTGAGTTTACTGTCCCTGCCCCCATTCTCAACTTCCAGAGTTCAAATTCCCAAAGGGTCACCATTAGGGGGTGGGGGACATGTCAGGTAATGTGTTTGCATTGCCTTACAGGGGACGGGTTGCATACAAAGCTATTATTACCTGCTAATGCTTTTGCAAAAATCACTTAGTGGATAAATTAATCTACTTTCCAGCAAGCCCAGCAGAGGCTGCTGAGTAGGCTACTGGGGTTTTATTTTGTGTGAATTTTGGTTGGGAAACGTGGCGTTGAGCGGATGGGGGACTTGCAGAATGTGAGTTTTCCAGGGAGCTCTGAAGAAGTAAGGCACAGAGGGCGCCTGTCTGAAGCAGGCCTTGAGAGGTCCCCAAGAAGCAAGAGGACACTGTGGACCGGTGCTCAGTCAAGATGGGGAAGTGGAAGAAGGAGCAATGAACCCCACATACACACAGAGCAGATCCTCCCAAAAGCAAAGTGGAGATCTGGACAGTTCCCAAGTTAGGGAGGCACTTGGCTACATGTTGTCATCTCAGTCCTCTGGGCAGTCTCGCAAGCTAGACTTGAATGAGACCATTTTATAGACATGCAGACTGATGCTCAGAGAGACTGTTGATCCTGAGATCACCTTGTCCTGTAAACATGGCACACGCCAGGCTGCTTTCAGGATGTAGGAGACAGGTGTGTGGTCAGCAAGGACCCTGGATTGTTCCCTGTATGGAATCAAGAGGGAGCGAAACCGCAGGCTGCCAAGTGCAGGCGTATCCATGGACTCAGGGCCATCCACTGAGGAGCAGCCTGGCATTCCCCTGGCTCCCATTAGCGCTGTACTGGGTCCTGCCGCCTGGCTCTCCTTTACTACCACAGGCATCTCTACACCACTGACTTTAATGTTTCCCTTTTACTGCGGAGATAGCATGCTCCTTAAATATCATTTTATTATAGGACCATTGAAGTTTGAAGGCACAGCCAGATGCTCTGGAAAAACTGCCAGTTTTAGTCCCCCAATGATTTCAAATTCCTCGTTATTTCTTGGATTCTCCTTCTTGTATTTGCTGATTGATAATAAATAAGTTGGGTGGGAGCGAGATTTCTTTTCTGATCTGGGATAGCAACAGGAATATTTGGGGGCTCTGAATTCTGTCTGAAGAGTCATAAGGGAAGCTTCCTGAAGAAGGTAACCTGGATTTTGAAAGATGAACATAAATTCACCAGCTTACAAAAGGAAGGGAAAGAGGCTTGCAGGCAGCAGGTGCTCAGGGTGTGGTACCTGCAGAGGCTGAGCACAGCTCCCAGACTGCAGCTCCCGGGGACTGCAAGCATATTGTGTGTGGAAAGAACTTGGAGTCCTAGAAAACAAAGCCATGGAAGGAGACCAAGGTTCAGATGGTCAGGGACCCTTGCACCAAAGATCTTCATTCTACCTTTCTCACCCCAAAGTGAGTCATCCACCTTGCTAACATCATTTCATGAAATGCCTGTTCCAACTCACCAGCACCCGCTCCCTCTCTCAGCCCCTGGGAGATGGAGAGAGTACGCAGGAACATGCCGGATCCTTAAAATTTTACTTTGGCAGCAGGTGGTGATGCTGAGAGCAGAGAGATCAGGCGGAAGACTGGGGAAGAGTCTAGATGTGTCCCTAAAGCCTCAAGGAAAGCAGTGCTGGGGACAGAGGGCAGGGAGGAATCAGGGGATACTGAGGCGGTAAAGAGGACCTGGTTACTGGTTACCTGTCCTGCTGCAGTGTGAGCAGCTGTCACAGCAGACTTTCTCATCTCAAACCAGAGCCACTCGCACGCTTAGAAACCAGCTCTCTGCACACATCCCAGGCTCTGTTCTACACACTTAGAAATATAGCTAACTTAATCCTAGGGACAGTCCATGAGGTAGGAACCACATTCTCTGTCCTTCATAGGTGGAAGCCTGATGCACAGAGAGGCCACACAGCTGTGGGGCAGTCGGGGTCCCAGTGCTTCTGACCCCTGTGCAAAGCTGCCTGGGTTCACTCACACACTCGGCCAATGTGCAGCCCCAACCTGCCTGTGCCGCTCTCGACCTGTGGTTATGAGCACAACCCCTGCCCCACACCAGCTGTCCAGGGTGTTCAGACCTTCAAAGACAGAGCTCTCCACCACCACCACCACCACCCCCATGCTGCCTTCTAGAAGTTTCCAGCTAGTCTCTCCAACGAGACTCTTCCTCACCCCAGGGCTCACTTGACTGTGGACTCTCCTCTCATGCTGTGGGATCACTTTCATCTCCCAAAGAATGGAGTCAGAACACACTGCTCCAACCTCGAGTTCCGTACCTTGTGTCAATTTTCTGTGCTGCCATGACAAATCGCCACAAAGTGGGCAACTTCAACACCAACAATTCATTTCTTTCTCCTGGCCTGGAGTCTAGAAGTCCAAGATCAAGGTGCTTACGGGACCAGTTTCCTCTAGGCATCTTCTTGCAGTTGGCTGCCCACCTGCTGCCTCTTCGCCTGGGTTCCTGTGTGTGCACTCACCCCTGGCGTCTCTGTGTGTCCTGATCTCTCCGTCTTATCACAATACCAGTCAGTTTGTTTCAGGACCCACCTATTGGCCTCATTTTAGCTTAATCGCCTCTTTATAGACCTTATGTCCAGTTATGGTGGCATTCTGAGGTGCTGAGGTTAGGATTTCCACATACAAACTTGGGGGAGACACAATTCCATCCACCACAAGGCTCTTCTCTCCATCATCTCTGCCTCTTTGGCTCATGGTGCAACTTTCTCCCAAAGACACATATCTGGAAAGACCCCCTATCATGGAACTGCAGTGAATTAAATTAAAATATGTTCACTAGTAACATGGCTCTTTCCAAAAATAGGGAATGTTTTTATGTGAGATTCCTAAAATGACATCCCTCGGCCTGGCTCCCAGGGAACAGCATGTGCGCTGACAGCTCAAGGGAGGCCGTGGTGACAGAAGAATACAGGCTAGCCATGCATCTCCTCATTTTAATGCACTTCATTAAAACCAGTGTTTTATTACAAAGACCTGCCAAAGTGAATATTAGACAGAAATGCATGTTAAGCTGCCATTGATCTTTCCGGGTGGATTGTACATTAAAGAGTGCACTTTCTCCCTCTGTTAGCTGCTCACACATAAAAGGGAAGCAGAAATCAAAGGGAAAGTGCTCCTGCCTTATCCCCACAACATCACTATGGCTACCCAGTGGGGCCAAGTTCTGCCTTCTAACCTGCCTGCACCTTCAGGCCTCCCTCTTCTCTGCCCACCCACCGGCCGTCCTCTATGCCTGGGAGGACACTGGCAGTGGACCTGGTCGCTTTGTCCAACCTGGAGCTTCCACTGCAGCCTGAAGTGTGTTCTCCACAATGCATTCCCCACACCAAGGGAGGTGCTGGTTCAGGAAGAGGGCTGGGGCGAGTGCTGGTGATCTGCATGTATGTGCACATGCGTGTTTGTGTCACCTTGTAGACAAGAACAGAAACCAGAGGTTTAATGGAAATAGGAAAAAATGCATCTGGCAGTTGGGGAAAGAAGCTGTTGAAGAAATTGTGTGTCTGGGGTTTACTCTAGCTTGAGATGGAGTCCTGGCGTGTCTTCCAACTGTTGGTCAGCCCGTCCTCACTAGGATTCCTGTCTGCTGAAGTAGAACAGTTCTAGAGGAGCAGGTGGGGTTGAAGTGTTACGGGCTAATCCTGCCAAACAATGTCCTCCAGGACCCGTGCTTCTTTTAAAGCAGTAGCCTCTCCCGCCCCTACTGTGTTCTTTCCTCTCCTACAAACACTTATCCTTACCCTCATCCTAACTGCTGCTCAGGGTAGCCCCCCAAAGCCAGAGGCCCTGACCCTCAGGCAGAGATGGGCTGTGAGGCACAGGGTCCTCCGCTGTGGCTTGGAAAGGCAAGTGAGAGGCCTCATTCTTCTTCAACTAAGCCAGCGGTGCCAAGCCCGAGAATCAAGTCGAATTCAGACCTCTGGACACCCCCACCCTGCAAGATGTCACCCTTGCTGACTTAACAGCTTCCTTAATGCTTGCAGATCATCACACAGCACGGATTATCAATATGGCAACAAGTACAGACTGGCATGGTCACTGGACCTGTCAGGGACCCCAAACAAAGGTTTCTTTTACAAGCCATGATGCAACAGTCACAAAGATGGGCAGGGAGGACCTAAGTGAGTCCATTACTCAGACCCGTACATCAACCGCAGTCTCGTGACTCAGGAGACAGTTCTTCTGTTTTACTAATCACAGTGTGTGTATTTCCTGTCTGTCTAGTGGTCATGGCTGCCCCTTGTTTCCCTTTGAAGAGCTTCTGTGTCCACTCTTCCATCCCACTCACTTACCCTGCAGCAGCTGAGACCCTCACCCGCCATCCCCTGCTTGGACCACTGCAGTAGTCTCTAGGCTGGTCTTTGTGCTTTCAGCCTCAGTATCTTCTCACTCAGGTCCTCACTGGTAACAAAGAACAGTTGTCTCCAGTCTAGAACCTCGCTTCCCAGTTCTTAAGACCATTAGATGTATCCTGCTTCCTCCAGAATCATCCTTGAGCTCCTCCCTCTGCCTTCCAAGCTCCCTCGCAGTCTGATTCTAGAGTAACTCTACTCTGTCATCTCCGAATCCCCCGGCTGCCAAGAAGCTCCCAGTCCCGTCACAAGAAGCACATAGCCCTCCCTCTACCCAACCGTATAGCTCCTCCGCGACTTAGTGTGTCTTTTCCACCCACTGGGAAGCCCTACCCACATGCCACCCCCGCCCCTTGCTTGCTAAACTTCTGCTCACTCTTCAGGGTCCATCTGGAACCCCTCCTGTTGTCTGAAACTTTTCTGACCCAACCACACATCAGCGGCCCTTTGAGTTCTGCTCTCAGGGCCTAACTCTTCCCGGAGACCGTCTTGCTTGTTGTTGGAGCCCCCAGAACAGAGCAGAGGCCAGAAGCCCATCTCCAGTCCAGCCCTCCAGGGCCCCTCACTTGCTGGCCAACTCCAACCAGCAGCGGTGCGGGCCCAGCAGCCTCAACAAGCCCACCCACAAGCCCAGGGTCTTCCTCACCCAATGCCCGTCTTCCTGGATTCTCCACCTGGCTTAGCGGCAATCTCCAAGTTGAAGGTCATCTTGAGGCCTCCCCCAGGGCTATCTCTGCCCATTTTACTTCTTACATATCCGCAGCGTTTCTGCCTTCCTCCCCATCCCACTGCCAGCCGCCCACTCTGACCTTCATGGACTGTTCCCCGAACTACTGCAGTGGCCTTCTAACCAGTCACTCTGCCCGGCTCTCCACCAGGCCAGCTTCCACAGCTGCCAGCTTCAAGGAACCTCCGTGGATGAGAGCCCTTCAGTGGTTCCCTTTTATGGCTCAAAAATAAAGAAATAAATACAAAAGCCACCTCCCTTATGACAGAGCCTCCACCATCACCACTGGCCACCAAGTTGGCCTCTGTCTTCCTCTCCGACTCCACCTCGTGCTCCAGCCGCATGGAAGCTCTTCAGGTCCCAGAACACCCCGTGCAGATCCCCAACATGACCTCCTCTCGAGCACTCCTTCCTTGGGCTACTCCTGCTCAGACTTCAGGCCAAACAGAGACCTCCTCCTGAGAACTTTCTCGGATTTCTCCCTGTCCTCGGACTGGATTCACCTCCTCCCCTCTGGGTTTCCTTGATGTCCTCAGCATGTCACTACACTTCTTGGGGTCAGAAGCCATGCAACACGGGATAAGCACTCGATGCTGACTAAGCGAACATGTTTTGTAAAAGGAACGTCAGAAGGTAATAGAAATGAACCAATAGGGCCATATACCAAATTCTCGGTATGCATTATCTCGGTGAAATCTCACAGGAAATCCATGGGGCAAGTAGGGTTCTTCCCACTCACATAGAGTTGAGGAAATTAAACCTCATAGAGAGTGACTTGCCTAAGGGTAAAAGAGGGATTTGAAACCCCGTCTGTACCTCCATCTCTGGCGCTTGCCCCGCATCATGCCTTCTCCTTCACAAAGCTCTAGTAGCAAGCTCTTGCACCCTCAGAAGAGCCCAGGAGGGAAGGTGTCCCAACCACCACTCTCAGATCAAGATGCCCTGTGCCACCCCAGCCATTCCTGCTAGTCTGCAGACCTCCTCCTCGGGCTCTGCACCTCTGCAGGCCTGGAGCTGAGCACAGGCTTCCTCTGGTGCCATATCATATTGCAAACTTCTATCTAATTTGCTGTTCCCACTCTCCCTAAGGACACATTTACGTTAGTACTTTCAAGGCAAGATTCTCTCTATGAAGCAGGCATGAATCCATCTTTCCCTGGCATCCACATTATAGGAAATGCAGTGCTTTAGATATTAACGAGTAATTTTCTTTGCCCAGTGCAGTTCAAAATTCAATAAATGCTGCTTAAGCCTAATTCTCCCACTCATAGGTCAGAGAGTAGCCTTGTGGAGGTGGAGAGAAAAATCCCACATATTTCCTTTCCCTCCTCCTGCCTCACAAGCCCTGTTCCCTTGGATATCAGTGGCTGTCACTAATAGCATATGAGCTGCAGTGTCAAGCCCCATGGTTCAAACTGGCCTCATGTCACACCCCCAAAGCACGGTCCTCTATCTCTGTCTCTGCGGGAGCCCATCCAGCATCTCCCCTGTGGGCTGAAATCCCGTGGCTAGAAAGGTCATTCCTCCGACTTAAGCATTGCTCAGTCCTTGGGTCCTCTTCTAGCATGGGAATCCATGAGGTCATTTACATCTTAACTTCATTTGGCTCATTGTTTCATTTGGAAAACCAGGTCAACTTGTCATTTGAACTTGGGTTTGAATGGCTTAAGGAAAATGGAGCAAAAGACAAACGGTTCTTTTCTACTCTGGGGAGGTTGGTCCTTGCTGGTGGGGTTGGCGGGGGGGGGGGGGGTGTGCAGGGTGGAGAGAGCAAGAGGCTGCCTCTGGTCTCACACTGGGAGAGAGTGGACGTCACCTGGTGCAGGTCACACTTGCTCAGCTCTGATTGCAGGACTCCTAGGGCACTGAGGAATATAGTTCCAGGCCTGCTCTCTGCAAGGAATAATAATTCAGTAAAAATCTCAATTAAAACTAACTCACAAATCACATTTAATGTTGCCCTGATGGGTCAAATCTAATATGCCAGACCTATTAATCTTTTGGCAGACCCTGGAATCCCACCCTCCCTCTTCTGAGGAGTCAGGGGTTAAGGCCTAATTTCTCCCACCTCTGATACAGATTAATTAGACCCCAGAGAACAGGGGACAGGAGGGTTTGGGACTGTGTCATGTCCTGAACCTGGAGCTTGGCAGCTTGGTACTGCTGGGAGTCCAGGAGAAGGGAGCCCAGATTCCTGAGCAGGTAGTCTGTCTGCTGGGGTGGAACATGCCAGGTGCAGGCTGCTAATGTGCGGATGTGGTTGCAGGAACTCGAAGTGCAATCTGGCAGGTTAAACAACTTTTCCACAGGGCCTAGCAATGGCAGGTGGTCCTTCCCCTGAGCAGTGGACATCAGGGGCCTGAGGCAAGAAACAGTGTTAACTGACATAAGGAGATCAGTGATATGGAGTCCCACAGAGAAAGCTAGCAGACTCTCTGGCCAGGCCAGGAAAATTAGGCCATGGGTGGCAGAGCCCAGTAACTGGGCAGAGACTCAAGGCCAGGAAGACCAGGGCAGCACACACAGGTCAACTGGGAAGATGAAAGGACCCTGGGTTTATCGAGTTGAGACAGCAGGCCAAGAGACAAGGTGGAAAATGAGCTCTACAGATCTGGAGCTGGGAGTGGGGAGGCTTCCCTAAAGCCTCAGGGGACTCTGAGGACCAAGTTGGTGTCAATTAGAAAGAATGATCGGAACATCGGGTTTGAAGCCAGAGATGTTTATCTGATTGCTAGCTACATGGCCCTGAACCAGGCACATCACCTCTGGAGCCTCAGTGTCCCTACCTTTAAAGCAGGGTTCATAATATTTAGTTGCAAGATTTTTTTTTAATATTTTAGTTGAAAATGGACACGGTGCCTTTATTCATTTTTATGTGGTGCTGAGGACTAAACCCAGTGCCTCACACATGCTAGGCAAGTGCTCCACCACTGAGTTACTGCCCTAGCGACAAGATTGTTTTGAGGATTAAAGTGGAGGCTTCAACAGCACCCAGGGCCCTGCCTCCAGGTGGGCAGAAGGGGTTTAATTGACGGGAGCTGCAGTGCAACATTGGAAAGGCCATTTCTGCACAGCAAGTTCACGTGGCCGAAGGCAAAACTGAGGTCAAGGTTGCAGAGCCAGGGTCCCAGATGGTAAACCAGCTTTGGTGTGGGTATGAAAACATAGGAACCAAGTGGGAGAAGGCTGTCTCAAGCTCCCCTGCAGCACCTCGGGGACCCAGCAATGGTTCCATCCACAGGGGTGTTCACGGAGGAGGGGGTTTCGGGACCAGCCTGAACAGAGCTCTTGGCAACTTGAAGCTGGGAACCTGCAGGGCTGCAGAGGCTGGTCCACAGGCCTCCCAATTCCAAAGAGCAAGCAAGCGTCTTCTCACTTTTGAAAGACCTCATAAAAAAAAAAAAAATCTCATGAGGACACTTAAGTGTGATCAATGTACTTTAAAATCTACTTGAGCTTCTGTCATCAAGTCTCATCTTGTGCCCCTGACTGGCACAACATAATCACTAGCACTTATCAAGCACTTAAAATGTGCCAGGCGCCAAGCAAAATTTTGTGAGGTTGATGATCTCAGCTCCCTAACGGGGGGACTTCAGTAAATGGTCTTTCTCCCCGTCGTATAGGTCAGGATGCTAAGGTGGAAAGAAGTGAAAGAATCTGCCCGAGATCTTACAATAACTAAGTAGGAAGCTGGGGTTCCAATCAAGGCCAACTGAACTTTAATGGCTCTGTGTCATCAGCCCTCTACCCAAGGCCAGCAGGGCTCCTGTTCATCCCTCCATGATGCCCCTCTGCCCACCTGGTACCTGGGCCTGGAGAATTTTAATGATTCTCCCATCAGCCTGTGAAAACAATAATGGAGTATGAGGGGTGGCTCCCAGGACTCCCCAGACTCAGTGTCCTCTGGGTATGTGCAGGGCAGAATGGGCACCTGTCAGGGCTAATGGCCCGCTCCCCTGTCCCCTCCAAGAGAAGCAAAGCCCTCAGGGGACAAAGCGCACTCTCCACAAGCAAACTGGTGGCTAGACTTCTCAAGCCTGCATTTGAATGATCATCTTCATTTGCAGCGCTCTTTCCATGGTACCAGAACAGGGGAAAAAAATTGAATAAAGTAAATTGATAGAGTATGAGACAATGAAAAACAAATTTTCTCTATTATAATGAGCACTTTGCAGTGACTGTTAATGTAGCGTGACAGCAAAAGGTCCTGCAAGGGCTGCTTCTCCGCTCTGGAGAGTGACCTCAGCTCACACGGAGTGTGTTCCCCAGGGTCTTTCTTTAGGTAATGTTACTCTCCCTCTGCCCAGGAACAGTCCCAGGCTCCCCAGCCTCCGCCGGGTGCTCGAAGCCTGTGCTCGGTCTTTCCCAGCACCTCAGCCTTCCCATGCTCCTCTCTGCCGCTCCGTCCCAGTCCCCCTTGGTCAATTTCTCCCCTTCCTCGGGGCTGGCAGTGTCCTCTGGCTTTGTGCCATCGACACTCTCAGTGGGCTTCTTGCTCTTCTTCAGGATTGTTCACATTTCACTCATGGTTTTAATTCTGGACATCAGATTTTGGAAGGCCTGCAGTTCCTAGGACAGAGGTTAACCAGGTCTGTCTAACCTGGTGGGCAAAATAGATTTGTCCCTCATTCAGAAGTGCAGTGGGGATTTGTCCTGTCATCAGACTTTCCCCCGATTAGTCCCCTTTGAGTGAAGGATTTCTACTAAGCGTTGGGTGAAAGACACTTGTGGTTTGAATTTTGTGAGGGCAGTAATCAGATATGTGGGACGTGAGGGACCTGCTTCTCAGGATTACGGAGCCTGTGGGATAAATGCACGTGCTTTTTGATAGCACATTGATGGATTGATGGTTCGGATTTGAGAGCCCTGAGACAGGTCAGACCAGAGAGGAAAACAGCATCACTCCTGGTAGCCCTCTGCCGCATGTTTATATTACCAACTGCGTGGGAAATGGTGTTCTGTGGCCATCTGTCCAGCCACCTTTCCTGGGTCTTCCTTGCAGTGGAACCCCAACTTGGTTCAACTGTCTGAGGTCCGTTTAGGAGGAAGCTGAGTCCTACTCCAGCCCCTGGTAGGGAGCGGGGACCCTTGATACATCTAAACCAACGATGGCATCTCTCTTCTCCTTTGAGAGTAATTGGCATAGAAATGGGCATGTGGCACACTTCTGGCCAGTGGGCTGTGATGTAGCTTTAGGGAACACTGTCACCTTTAAAAAGAAAGGAAAATGCCTTTTACCCCACTTACAAACCTTGATACTCCTACAGAGAGGGGTGACAATTGGTCCCGTGGCAAGTATTTTGGGATCAAGAAGAGTCTAGCTTTCAAACAAAGGCCAACATAGGGAAAAGTCGATGCAGGAAGCCAAAACTAACCTCATTCCATGATGATTTATTGAGCTGATGAATAGAGTGGCTTTGCCCAAAGTTTGACAAGCATATATATATTGAATGTATGGTAAAATCAGAAAGGCAGAGGCTGCTAGCAAGAACATACTTAAGCTGTCCGTGAGGGTGCACTCCTGTAATCCCAGAGACTCTGGAGGCTGAGGCAGGAGGATCCCAAGTTCAAAACCAGTCTGGGCAACTTAGCAAGACCCTTTCTCAGAATAAAAAGTAAAAGGACTGTGGATGCAGCTCTGTGGTAGAACACCCCTGGATTCAGTCCCCAGCACCACACACACACACACACACACACACACAGCATACTTAATAGAGTCACAAATGAAAACCAGGAAGGAGTCAAAATCTCTAAACAGAGAGGAACCAGGAGATCCTGTTGGAACCTTCAAATAAGTGATAGAAATAGACCTGATGGGCCACCTTCTGTCTCTAGGCCTCTGGCTCTGGGCGCCAGACTCTCTGTAACAAATGTGGCCCCTTCTAAGGCAGAGCCTCTCCGCTGTGCTTCAGAGAAGGCTGCCCTGGCTCCTGGCTCCTGGCTCCTGGCTCCTATATAGTTACTATTGCCTGTTTCCTTCTCTAATCAAAGTCCAATAACACAATTCTACGTTCTATAGAAACAATTTCCAGAACATGGCTTATCACTGCATCAAAAAGGATGAAAAGCAAGTTAGGAACCAGAAACATCCAGTGCAGCCAGTCACAGGCTCGCCCCACCCCCACCACCCTGTGGCCCTTGCTCCTGCACCCTGGCCAGATGTTTGTCTTGTCACCATTGTTGTTTTGAGGGTGGTGACGATGCTCTAATCCTTGGTAGGCGTAGCATGATCTGCAAATCTCCCAACTTACCCTGTCAGTGTGAGTTAATCCAGTTTTAAGGCGCCCTAACTTAAGTTTTAGGACATTTCCATATTTGATCATCATTACAATTCCCGGACTGGTTCCCAGTGAACCCAAATATTGAGACTGCTTGTTTTACTACAGACTCCAAACACACAAAATTAGCAAGATCAGCTCCCACAGTGTCGGCTGCTGCCAAATAAGAGCTCGGGAGAAGTCCTGTGTGTATTATTAAATTGTGCATAATGATGGTGTGTGTCTAGAAAACGGCTTTCATGGGTGAGTACGTCTTCATCTCACAGGCTGTGACAGCGTGTCTGAACCAAGGAGCACATTTTGATTCTAGTCCTTCTAGTTCTTATCAGCTTTCAGTGAGCACCCGGTGCCCGAGGAGGCTGCGGTGGTCTCCTTCAGTGTGGAAGTTGCTCCTGTGTCCTCATTAGTGTCAGGTCAGACCTGTCCTGCTCACGATCTTCCACATACACCTTGTCAGGAGCCGATTATCCCATGCAACCACATCCACCCACGCAACTGGACCCAGGTCAGTAATGAATCCAAAAAGGAGTAGGGACACATTCTAGGAGAAAGTGACAAGGACACGCTGTGAGTACCTACAATTGCTGGGCCTGGGATCTCATTTAATTCTCAGAATGACTCTGTGCTGTTGGTAGATCAGCCCCATATTTCAGATCTAGAAGCTGAGGCTCTCAAAGCAGGGAAAGTAGCTTTCCAAGGTCATGCTGCTCTTGGTGTGATAGTCAAGGTCAAACTGAGGCTCAGCTCGATCCCGACTCCCCACTTTGCCTCGAAGACCTGCCTGTAGAGGAGGGAAAGCGAAGGCAGGGCAAAGAAATGTCCCAGGGAACAAGGGGGAAATAAAAGCAGAATAATTGGCAGAAGTAAGAGTCTATCAGAAAGAGACCATTAAAAATTCATAGGGGTAGGAGTAAAAAGTCTCATTGAAAAGGACATTTAAAAAATTGACAGAAAAGCATGAGCCGAAGCCATAAACACCCCAAAATATGAAAAACTAAGATTTCCCAAGAGATGTTGCAGAAAGATATCAAAATAAATCATGGGAATAAAGGAGGGTGAGGGTGGAAAGAAAAATACAAGATAGATGTAGAAAATTCACTTTCTCTTATTTCTTGGAAAGTCCCTTGTAGGTTATTTGAGTAAAGAATCAAGGAAAGAAGCTCTGATCAAACCATGATTCGGCTCTGACATTAATGATAGCTAATCTTTGGGGAAGTGAATCCGATATTTAAAATCGTAGAAAGCCTCTCACCTCTCGGAGTGATTCCTGAAATGGAAAGCCGAGCCAGAGAGGTGAACGTTTTCTTGGGAGCAAAAGCTGTCCCTCCTGTGAGGAAAATTACATCCTCCTGGACACGGGGTGCTATAAATCTCAGTCCCAGCAAATTGTAACCACCAACTGCTACCAACCCCAACCAGAGGTCAGCCGCTAAAAGAGGCCCCGATCATGATTCTCCAAAGTTGCAGACTCCTGCGGTGTGGAAATCATTTCCTGGGGCTCTGAGGTTGCTCCTCCCATCCATCTGGGACCAGGAAAAAGTGATTCTTGAGGTTTTGAGTGATTTTTATGTGAAAGCAGAGGAAAACAAACTGGATAGCAGAAGACCCGCCCCCCATCACCACCGCCGGGAATGCGTCTGAGGCTTCAGCCGTGCCAGGGTAACCATGTGTGCAGTATCTGTATGTACGTGTGCCTAGCACGTGTGCATGTACGTGTGCGTCCGTGTCAGCACCGCCCCTCACTCCACACTTTGCCCTCCCAGGCCATCATGCTAGTAAGTCCATGTCTGAGTGGACTCTCCCTCTTACTCCTTTTCTCCCGTGGACAAGTGACTGAGCCTTTCCAAGCCTCAGCTTGCCCATCTCTCAAGTGGGATAACAACTCTGGCCCCGTGACTGTCAGGATCCAATGACATAGCACGTAAAATACGCGTTCTCGGTGCTTTAGGGGGCAAAATAGGAAGTCATCCACGATGATCAAATTTTTAATACAACCATGAGAGACAAAAGTGTTTGTCTCTTTGAAATCTAAGGGCTGGCTGAGGGAGTGCCAAGAATCAAAAAAGTTTTTAAATATCCCTCTGTCTCTCCAGTCTCAGGAGGGCGAGGAGCCCCCGTGGCCCTGGGGGAAGAGCCCAGGAGAGGTTGTGGGCACATCTCTGCACACTCCAGGGGAGAGGTGCTGGTGAAGGCAGCCTGAGTCCTGCACTCCCGCTTGGGCAGGCGTCACCTTGCCACCTAGTCCCAGGAGCCCAGAACAAGGCCAGCCCTTCCTGCCTCCTGCCTCCTGCCTCCTCCCACCCTCCACCGAAAGGCAGAAGTGCCGGGCCCCAGCTCAAGGGAAAAGCCAAATTAACCTTTCTGACACTACAGCAAATGTTAACCGTCCACCTTGGCTTTCATAATGCCAATCCAGGCACCAGTCAGTCACTGTCTGTTAGAAATACAGAGAATGTATGTCAAAACTCACCCGCACATGCTGAATCGGAAAAGAGCAGTTATTACTGCAAACTCTATATACATTATTTATCAAATGAACTCTCTGCAGTAGGAATACAATTCATTTCTACTCTCTCGCTCTTGTTCTTTCATTTCAATAGGAGATGAAAGAAACCATTTATAGAATCTTTCTGGGCATTACTCATGCAACAGTATCCCCAGCTGGGTCTGAAGTCGGAGCTGTCTATTGCAGGAGGGAGTGGGCTGTTTGGAGTGGGAGAGAAACAGCCCCATCTGCCAGGCTTTCTCTGGTGCTCCCCCGAGGGCCCCACCAGCACCGCAGCCCACCCCCTGGAGCTGTGGTGCCTGGGCCTCCCTCCCTTCAGCTCTCCAGGCACACTCCAGGGGGCGGGAAGCTTGGCTCACACTAAGGCAAAGGACTTCCCCATGCATTTTTTATTTTTGTAACATCAGCTTTAACAAATTATTACAAGGTGAGGAAGGTGACCCCAGTCGGTCTGTTTGGGCTAGAGATCAATCCCCACTTGGCTCCACATTAGAGAAGAGAAGAAATAGATCTCTTACTCGGCCTGGACTGATGTAAGTCTTAAAATGAAGACTGTGCATGTTCACGCTCAGGTTGGCCCCAAGTTAGGAGTTTTGTCTGGAGGACATGGTGGTAGCAGTGATGTTGGAGGTAATGATGATGGTTGTGGAGGGGTGGTGGTGGTGTTAGGAGGTGACAATGGGTTGAGTTTGATCATGGCAGGAAAGGATGGTGGTGGTGCTAGTAGTGACAGTAGAGGAGATGGTGGTGGTGATGGAGGTCATCCAGTGGTATTGGCTTTGATGGTGGTGGGAGGGGGTGTTTTGGTGGTCCTGTCAGTGTGGTGGTGGTGGTGATGACTACAGTTGTATATTATGGGGTAGTTTCACCATATAATTTTTGGATTCAAGAGAAATTTCCTTGAGAACTTGGTCACTTTTTTAGTAAGAAGGCACATTGCTCCTATTCAGATCAAATCTTCATGAAACTCCTCATCTGAATTTTTGTCCTATTTGTGTAACTCAGAGTAAAGATTTAAAAACGAAAGTTCCCTTTCTGAGGGACTAACTTCCTGCTGGTAGACTAAGTGCATTCTTGATTTAGGGACCAGGTGTCCCAACCCTTAGCTTTCTGTGCTTGATCACCCCAACCAATCATAAGATTGTTGAAAGCAGGTGCATGTCTTCATGTCTTTTCTTTCTGAAGTCCTATACCCTTAAATAAATATATCTTAAGCTAGATGAAAACATGGATGGCTGGATGAATCTATGGGCATTATCATTTTCTTCCCCAAACACATGGTACCATGATGCATACGATGGTTGAGGAAGGCAGGTGAGAATGAGGGTCTCTGGGCCTCATGAGGAAGTGGGAATGGAGTTACCACTATCTATCGCCACTTCAACATCAGCCACAGGACTGGGCTCTCAGCGCATACGCACATTGTCTCCAGGATCTTCACAATAATCCCACGAGGTGGGGGCTAACTTTCACAGATGGAAATCAGGATCAGGGATTTTCAACAATTTGTATTATAAAATTATGATCAAAATTTTTAACTGGATTCAGAAAGACATGGGTTCAGATAATAACTGTCTCTTAAAAAGCAGTGGCATGACTTTTATTAGATCAGTTCTTGTCTTTGGACCTTCTCTTTCCCATCTGAAAAGTGGGAAAATAATAATTGTACAAGAAAGAATTAAATAAGGAAAGCCTGTATTTCTGGTATACAATAATAATCATTATAAATTTAATTTATATTTATTTAGTAAATATAATATTATCATAAATTTTATACACACATGTGCATACACATTCTCTGCTTCTTGCCCAAGACAAGAAACAAAAAACGTGTCCAAAACATAATAGCTCTCTTTATTCTCTATTTCTCTGTTTAAGGGTTTCTAGCTAACCCCCACCATTGTACTAAGGATTGAACCCAGGCGTGCTTAACCCTGAGCCACATCCCCAGCCCTTTTGTATTTTTTACTTAGAGACAGGGTCTCACTGAGTTGCTTAGGACCTCCCTAAATTGCTGAGGCTGGCTTTGAACTCACGACCCTCCTGCTTCAGCCTCTTGGGTCCCTGGCATTAGAGGTGTATGCCAGATGGCACAGCAGGCATCTAGCTTTTAAGTGGTGGAAACAGATTCAATTACAATGGGACTGTAAAGACCACACGTCCAGCCTGGGGGTGGGGTGGGGGTCTCAGAAGTCCACCTGCACAGAGCTCACGGCCAAGCCTGGGAGGCCACCAATGCTGAGCCCTACCTGGGAGAGGAGCCCCTCCCAGGGGTCAACCTCCCAGACCTCCTGCCCCCCCCCCAGCAGCCCACCTGGAACTGCTCTAGGAGTACATTTCTGCTCTACCTAAGGGTTAAAAATTAATTTAACTTTGATGGCATTGACAGGGGAAAAGTTAATAGAAGTTTTATTTTTAATATGTGAGGTACCTTAACAGGAATTAAGCTTAATGCCTCAGAAATGGGAAGGACTGCTCACAATCTGTCTCCCAGAATCTGTAGACATTAGCAGGCAGCTGAAGGAATGGAAGACGTATTATTCCAGCAACTAGAGGCAGGATTGAAATGCCCCCCACAGCAATCGGGAGAAATCCCAAACAGTCTGCCAACCCAAGAAATTGACTCATAAATTGTCCAAATCCGCAGTTTCCCCTTATTACCTTGACCTCCCGTTTTCTTTTCCATCTGGAAAATATATCATTTCAAATTTTTAAAGATATAATAGAGCTTGTCACTTAGAATCATAGAATTTTAGAGCTGATTTCTTCCAGCTATAATAATTTATGATACTAAGCGAAGTGGAGGAAAGTTTATAACAGGAAATTGTGCTGAACCCAGGCCATACATTTTGTTTTAGACATGGCTTTTGGCTGTTTTCAAAAGCTACTAACTTAAAAAAGTCTCTCATGCAAAACATTCTTCAGTATCCTTAGACCGGCCCAACTCCCTGAACTGTTCAGGGGTAGACTTCAATCCATTAAGGAAACCATCAACTGCTTTACTCAGGAATTCTTTCACCCAATATTTATTAAGCATTTACTAGGTGTCAGGCACTATTGCAAGAATTTAAGGAGGCAGCAGCCAACAAAAGACTCGGAAGTCCTTGCCTTTATGGGACGGGCATTCCAGTGCAGAGAGACAAAAATATTAATGAAATAAATAAGTTTTATAGCATCCTAGAAGGTGACAAGTGCCGAGAAGTAGACAAACCAAGGGAGAAGGGAAGGCTATTGGGAGAGTCCATTACAAACAGGGTGCCCAGGCAGGGCCTTACAGAGAAATGAGGCAGAGTAGAAACTTAACAGAAGTGAGGGGAGGAGCTAAGGGACAATCCAGGGACAGAGCACTGGGCAGAGGGACCCGGAGCTGCAGAGACCAGGGGAGAACTTGCCTGGTGTGTTGGTGAATCATCAGGAAAGCTGGCAGGCTGGACTGAGCCCAGGTGAGCCAAGGGAATCCGTGGGATGAAGTGGAAGGTCAAAGGTTGCCCCAGGCCTTAGAACTGGTGCATGTGAGTGACCACACATCTTGACTGCCCAGGACATCCCCGATTAGGCCTACCATCCTGGAAGAAATGCTAGTAGTGACCCCGATCACTCTCAAAGGGCCCCAGTTTGGTTGATAAATTATATGGGGGGGGGGCTGTTAGACTCTGGCTTTTACCGTGAGCGTGTTGGGAACTGAGGGGCTTTGGACAGAGTGACAGGACCTGACTTCCATTCACAGTGGCTCTCCGGCTGCTCCGTCTGAAAGAGGCTGCCAAGGAGCCCCGGTAGGAGGGGAAGTGTCTCCTCTGTCCCATTTGGTCTGACTGGTGACTTCCCAGCACACGGCGGGGCTTTTCCAGGGTCTGATGTAAATATCTCTTTCCGAGTCTTCCCTGCCTCAGCCCATAGCCCAAGACCTCACAAAATTAAAAAGCTCCCTAACCGGCTGGTTTTCTGGATTTTGTTTATTTTTGCCATTTTGTTTTCAAACTGACTTGGGTGTTTACACACTGTATTTAGTTATTAGTCAGCGGGCTGACTTCTGCTAGACAGTGAGGATCTTTCTCTTGAACAGGGAAACAAACTCCAATCACACTGTGGAAAGTTCCTCAGTTTCCATTTAAAATGCACATTCATCCTGAGGAATCTGATGTGGACTCTGGACTGGTTATCAATGCAGCAAACCATCTCAAACCTAGTGGTACACAGTAGCAGCCATTCCATTTTGCCCATGGACTCTGTGGGTCAGGAATTTGGGCAAAGCTTAGTGGGTACATGGGGCTCTGGTAGGTAGAATGACCAGAGGTCAGGTGAGCCGGGGTTGGAGGACCTATTTCCAAGATGGCTTTGTCCCTGCCTGTCTTTCCCCTGGGCTGGGCCCACTCAGGGTTGCGCTCCCTGTGGATGCTGGCCACAGTCTCTACGCATGCCCTCTCCAGCAAGGTGGCCTCAGTGTTCTGGGGAACAGGAAAGAAGCTCCGTGGCTCCGTGGCTGAGCCTGTGAAGTCAGTGGCTTCGTTCCCTCCACTCTCTGGGACTGGAGCATCATAAACCTGCCCAGATCCAGAGGAAGGGACACGGGCTCCACCTCTCTTGGGGGGTGTATGGAAGAATCTGCAGCTGTGCCTTTAAAGCTGCCACAGTTCTCCCTGCACTGATGAAGGACCCGAGGCTAGGGGAACGTGGGTTACTTGTCCAGAGTCACCCGACTGAACATGCTCAGCCCCTGCTGGGCCACAAAGCACGTTTCTTTCCTCCTCGTTGGGACGTCTCCATGCTATCACCTGTGCCCAGCAGAGTTTGGCATGCTGTGAAGGAAGGAAGGAGTGAATGTGGCATGGCCAGCAGCTCTGGAATGTTCTCCAACTTCTGCTTGTGACCTGAATGGGTGGCCCCGATGCGGGGAGTTCACACCGTGTGACCAGAGGCATGGAAGACCCTAGAGGTGTGGGAGACACTTCATGAAGGGCTCCGTCTGCCTGAACCCTTTTAACTTACAGACCCCTTCTGACATTTCCAGCCCCAACAAAGGGGTAAGACCCATTTGGAGATGGGCCAACGCAACTGTTGGGTGGCCTGGGTTGCAGTAGGCCTAAGCACATCTTCCTTCCCCTATAAGGACAACAAGAAGCCTGAGACAGGGAAGACAGGGTCCTTCTCTACTCCTGCCTATCCCTCCCCAACTCACAGTCTGACCTTTTTATAAAGGTGAAATATGGCTAGAATGAAAGCAGTTTCATCCTTGATCAAAAAGCTACAAACCAGAGGTCTGAGCTCACATCCCGGCCTCACCACAAATGTGCTGTGTGTCCCAAGAGAATTCATCTCACCTCCCTGAGGGATCGCTGTCCTCCCACATCAAACCTCCCGCAGTCCCAGGGGCTGGACTATGACTCTCTCTTGCCTTCAGCCTTCACAACTGTGCCTGCACAAGCCTGGCTCAACTTGATTCGCACACTGCTCACCAGTCACGGGGGCCTGGGGGTGGTTGGGAGATTTTCCCCCAATCTTGCACCTTTTCTGTGAAGTCACCGTCGTTTCTATCTGTTCGTTCTCTCTCCACTCCCTTGTAGCCACCAGGGGCTGTTCGTCTAGGCCCAGCCCTGACCTTGGGTGACAGGGCCACTGTCTTCCTGGCATGCTACGAAGCAGGCTGCCTTGCTCCCTGCCGCCATGCTCCTCACCTGGGCTGTGCTGGTGCCTCTTCCCTGCCCTTGTCTGCTTGGTTTCTGCATCTGCTCTTGCTGTCCTGCTGCAGCGTCCACACAGAAGCCAGGGTGGTCTTTACTGCTCTGCTTTTTGCTTATTTTTGCTTTGTTTGTTTCGGTAAAATATACACAGCCATGTGGACCATCTTGACCATTTTCAAGGGTATGACTCCCTCGGGTTTGGTATGTTCCCAGGGCTGGGAACCCCCCCCCCCAACCCTCTGTCCATCCACAGGACTTTCTCCTCCTGCCAAGCTGAGTCTGCTGTCGGGACACAGAAGCTCCCTGTTTGTGACTGTCTCATCTCACTCAGCACAGTGTCCTCATGGTTCCTGTCGCTGCATGTGTCAAACCGTCCTTCCTTTGAAACAGTGAACAATACTCCATTGTGGGCGTGTACCCCATCCCATTTATCCATTCATCCATCAGGGACATTCGGATTGCTCCTGCCTTTTAGCTCTTGTGAATAATACCGCCATGAATGGTGGTGTACAGGGCCACCTTTGAAAACTACCAATCAGTTTCTGTCACTCTTCACTCACCAAGTGAAAGTCACCAAGGCTTAGCACCTTTCCCTTGTCCACCGGCCCCACCTCCTGCACACCACTCCCGCTCACCAGGCTCCGACCGCATCAACTCGTCCCGTCCTCAGAGGCACCAAGCACAGCCTCACGAGGGCCTTTGAACTTGTTCTGTCCTCTGCTAGGGAGCTTTTCTGTCCAGCCAGAGCAAGGCCAGCCCCTTCTCGCCACCCAGGTATCTGCTGAATGCTCTGCTCCTCAGAGGACCTCCCTGTCCCTGAGCTGTAGGAACCACTTGTAGCCACCAGGGGCTGCTCGTCTAGGCCCAGCCCTAACCTTGGGTGACAGGGCCACTGTCTTCCTGGCATGCTACGAAGCAGGCTTCCTGTTCAATCACAGAGCCCAGGACAGCCTCTTGCCTGGCACACAAGAGGCTCTCTGAGTGAATAGTGTCCACATATTCGATTTGACAGTCCAGAGAGGAGGTGTAGCAGCACAAGGGTCTCAAGACCCCGAGAGGAGCTGGCAGCAGGGAGGCACAGGATGCCTGGTGTTGACTCCTGTTCCTCTTTCACCCCCGTTTAGCTCTGGCTTCCCCTTCCCTAGGTCACTGCTTTGGCCACCTCCACTGGGAGCCTGCCACGGACCACGTATGGCATGGCAGGAGACATGGACACAAGAACACCAAGGCCCAGGTCCACTCTCATCAGTGTCAGGCTCTGTGTTCTCAGAGAGCTCGGGATGACAGGGGAGACCTGGCTGGGCTCAGTTGGAGCAATTCTTTATAGAGGTGCACCTAAGTCACCACACCACATAATATATATAAAGAGAGAGCCCATTAGTCTGTGTCTCGCCCACGTTCAAAACGCGAAGTCGTTTTTCAGGCTTGGCTCGAGTTCTCCTTCATCAATAAGAGCTACAGCCCTGCCAAGCTGGGAACAGAGAGCTCTACCTGCTGCTGAGATAGGCAGGCCCCGTAACAGGTGACGAACATGCTAGCCATCGTAGGAGCCCAGTGGGTTCCGCATGTCTCCCAGGCTGGAGAGTGTCCATCCTAGTGCCACTGTGACAAAACCTCCCACTGGAGAGGTGTATCAAGGATCCCCTGCTAGGAGCAACATGACACGGCAGAGAGGCCTCCAGGTCATCCCTTGAGAGGTCTTTAAAAACCTCTTTGGGGGCTGGGGATAGAGCTCAGTTGGTAGAGTGCTTGCCTTGCATGCACAAGGCCCTGGGTTCAATCCCCAACACCACAAAATAAATAAGCAAACAAACAAATAAATAAATACCTCTTTGGGCCTCAGGTTCCCCCAAGTGCAAGAGCAAGTAATCAGGCCAGGTGGTCCATGGGTCCCTTTCTAGCTGGGAAATGCTTAGCCTTTGAGCTCTTTGGTCAGATACAAGAAAAGCATGCAGAGAGGAACGTGAGGGAGCGCAGGGAGCCCAGCCCGCTGTCACCCCCCACTGTCCTGCCTCACACTGGCCTTTAGTCAGGGGTCCACTTCAGGACTCAGCTAAGAGTGAATTTGCCTTTGTGGGAGGAAAAAAGAACAAGAGCGGAAAACCCCCCTCCCCCTCCCCCTAAAATGAGCAGCTAAGATCTGTGGCCTGGCGGAGGATGCCAACAGCTCCCTCCTTGTGCTGAGGACGTAACGGGCTGTGCTTTCAGACCCCAGGCTGCAGATGACATCTCAGGCCTCCCCGGATGCTCATGAGTCCCTTCGGAGAGAGCAGCTGCCCCTGATGGCCGGGTCCCTATCATCCCCTGGGTCTGCATCCTTGTTTGCACAAAGCATGGCTTCATTCACTCATTCACCAGGCAAACGTGCTGGGCACTCTAGCTGAGCAATGAAGGACAAAGTCTTTGTTCTCCAGGAGCTCGCTGTCCAGAAAGAGAGAGAAGCAGGGTGAACCAGCCACAGTGCTGTGATCCACATCAGAGGCACAGGGTGTCCCACAAACTGCTCTTCACGCCCAGGGAAAAGAACTCAATCCAGAGCTGGGCGGGTGCTTCTGCTATCAGGGAGGAGATGTCATTGGAGCTGTGCCTTAAGGGATTATAAAATCTCCAGTTTTGCCATTGTTAAAGGTTAAGAAGGACCACAACTGCAAGGGACTATGGGGAGATGGTCACACCAGGGCTTGGGGAGAGGAGGGAGTGTCTGAAGTAGGAGGGACAGAGAAAGGGGCCTTGTGAGGCCCCCAAGGACCAGCTGCAGCTGAAGCTGTGAATCTTTTGGAGCACCAAATGACAGCTTGAGAAATCATTTTTTCCTTGCACTGCTACGTAAGGCAAAGGGCCCCAGCAATGGAGAGTTGAGTTTGTCCAGGAGATGCTTTCAACGAACCGGAGCAGAAAGAGGGTCAGTGGCAGCCAGGTGGAGGAAAGCCCCATGGAGATTGAAGGGAGGGTTTGGGGAGCCAGCACTGGGGGGTGAGCAGGGAGCTAAGAGGCTGCAGATGGAGGTTACAAAGGAGGCAGCCCTGGAGAGGGAGGCTGAGCCTCACAGAGCCCAGCTGAAAAGTGGCAGAAGTTCCCTGGCCTCTGGACTCTGACCTCTCCCCTGTCCTTGGAGAAGGTCAAAGAGGACCTCCTGAAACATTCCATTCAATTCGATCAGGCCAAACACGCAAACCCCGAGGTGGGGCCCCTCTTCCTCTGACGTGCCAGGAAGCCTCACATCTCCTTATCACCCATGGCTTCGGCTTCCCGCTTTGCTTAGTCTTCACAAATGCCTTTTGGGAAACCAACAGCAGCCTGGTATCTAACCTCAGGGGTGTTGTGCCGGGCATGGGTGGTTCAGGTGCACACACAGAAGTGTGTGTTTGTGTGCCTGTGTGTGGAAGGAAGGGTGGCAGAGCCCCCTAGGGAATGGAACTTTCGCCACCAGGTTCCATTGAGGTCTGCAGATGTACCCAGTCCAGCTGCTTGGGCAGGCAGCAGTTTCCACAGTGTTTCCTACAACTCTCAGGGGTCTCTACAGCTGCAGATGAAAGGAGTTCAGGGTGTTGGCAGAGCTTCCCACAATCCACTGTCACTTAAATGTGTCAGCAGCAGCAGTGCCAGCAGGCTGGTTGGGTTCGGAGGCCAGGACCCCATGGGAAAATCACCCTGTCGAGTTGGAGTCAGATGCTTCCTGACCCACCAGGACAGCGGTGGGCCCGGGCAGCCTCCACGGCTCCTGGACTACCCTCTGTGTCGCTGCAGTGACACCCGGGCTGCTCTTGGCTTGGAAAAAAGCAGGACAGCTCCGAGCCATGCCCCACTTCCTCCTGCCCCCTGCCTGCCTGCAGAACAGGAGCTCCAGGTTCAAAGTGACCTTTGGGGACCCAGAAGCAGCTGCTTCCTACCAGGAAGGGCATGATCAGTCAGCTTCTTGCCATGGCTTCTGGTTGCTTCTGCTGATGCAAAGCTGAACCAGCACCCCTAGGTCTCTGTGCGTCCCATGTGACCTTCCACCTTGGCCTGGTCAGGTGGACAAGGAGAGCACAGTGCACCACCAACTACCAGACTGGGAAGCCGGTGAGACGCCTGAACGCTCCTGGGAGCAGGATGTGGAGGTAAGATGGGGTGGTCTGGCAGCCTGAGGAGCCCCCCGGGTCAGGGAGGCCAGGTGAGAACAGCAGGTGGAGGTCCCCGGAGCTCTGCGGTGGCTCCCAACCCTCCCCTTCCCAGGCTGAGGAAGGAGAAGCTAGGAGATTGCTTTCTTCTCCAGTGGAGAGCAATGAGCCACACAACAGTGAGCCCTTACTACACACCTGGCATGCGCTGAAAGGTTTCTCGTGGACTACCTCATTAAATCCTTGTAACAACCTTAAGAGATGGGGACCTAATTGGGTCCATATTACATGTGTTGGAATGCAATTTGGCGATATTAACTTGGGGATTTTCTCTTGAGCTCCACACACCTCCCTGACCAAAGCCTCTCTTGCCTCAGAAACCACACTGCCCATAAGTTGAGAGGACACAAAACTGGGAACTCATAACAACCAATGGACAAAAAGCAGAGACAACCCAGAACTTATGTCTCCAGGCGGGCACTGCCGAAGCCACAGCAGGGTCAGGGCTTGAAGTCTGGGTGCTTTGGATTCCCCAACGGACTCAGACTTTTCGACTTGCTGTTTCAGATAGAAACTGTTTCCAAGGTTCCAAAAGTTAAGTTATTGGCTGGATGTCAGAGGAACGGAAAGTGTCAGCCGTAAAGTGGCAAGAAGGCAGAATGGGGACCAGTGTAAGAGCCATGCTTCTCCCCCAGGATCCCCTGCAAAAGAAGCAGGAATAAAGAGGGGGAGAGAGACGGACAGTCCACAGAGGAGCACAGGAGGACTAGGGCAAGGAGGGAACCAAAGTCACCTCCGCTCCTGAGAAGGAAGAAGAGCTGCCCCTCCTCCACTTGGCACCCACCCCACCTGCTCCAAACGCCACCACAGCCAGCGGATAAGAACCCAAGTTAAGTGTGGGGACACGCCTGATGAGGGTCCTGGGCGGTCCCAGAAAGCAGCTGGGAAGGCTTGGAGCCTCTGAACACACACTCATACACGGGCACACACACAGAGCATGCCCAGGCCACCTGCGGCCTGAGTCTCTGAGGGGTGGGAAGCCTTCCCTTAGTGTCCCGCCCTTCCCTTCCCCAGCTCACCAGGACCACCGTGTCCCTTGCTCTGGGCATCAGAAAGAGAAATTTGTTTTTGTTTTTTTAATTATTTTACAAACAATTCAGAGTCATTGCAAAAAAAAAAATTAGAACATATAGATAAACACAAGGAATAATTAAAATCCCACCATTCAGAGAAAAGCACTATAAACAACTTATGTTCTTGTACATATCTATCTATAGACCTATACATATGATTTATATCTTTATAGCAATACCATTTCCATCAGTCTTAAAATCAGATGGAAAAGGACAAGAGCCTTAAATTAGACCGTGCCACCCAAACTTCAAGGCAGCACTTATGTCAGAAATTTATGGCCCCGGAAAGCCAACATAAAGGAAGAAGAGCATTCTGTGGATGAGAAAATGTGCCTCCAGGGAGGAAATGACGGAGCCCAACTTCTGACCCAAGGATCTGGTGCAGAGCTAGGTGACCTACTCGTGACTCCCAAGGCAGCATCTCCCTAGCTCCTGCATCGGGCCAAGTGACCGAGGTATCATTCTCCCTCTGCAGCTCAGACCAAGGGCTCCTTCCATGTCCAAGTAGGTGCAATGCTGTCTTGTAAAATGACCTGAGTTAGGAGCTCTCCTTGCGGGATCAGAAAGACGTGCATTAGGGGCAGGAGGGCAGATGGATCCCTAAGAGAGCCAGACCTAGAGATTTGAGGGTCAATATCCAAACCACCATCTTAGTTATCAGTGAACAATTTAAAAACCCAGACACACAGGACCCATGTGTTCCCCATAATGGTTCAAATGAAATTATATAGTCCAGAACATTTCAAAAGCAGGAGCTTATTTCAAACAGGGGCACGTGAAAGCTACCGATGTGTACTGTGAAAATTCGATAAGGGAGAACATCTAATGAAAACAGATAGAACATACAATCACAGGTCATGCATGACTTATTAACCCCGGGGAGTTTTCTATCAGTCCTGTGAACTATGGATTGCATCTCTGGAATACAATTTGGGAGCTGTTGGTTTCACAAGAGAGAGCTTGAAGCAGGAGATGTAGTTTTTTCTTCTTTAAATATATACTGCAATTACCGGTCGCAGTGACTAAATGTTATTATCCATCTGTTGGCTGTTCAGGGACCCGTAATCAGTACCCCTCAGCAGGTCTCCACCATTCCCTGTAGCACCAGGGCTGCAGCATGCCCACACCTATAAAGTGCTGAGAATTTATTGTTGAAATTTTTTACTGAGAGAAACTAAGAAATGAAAAACTCCTTGAACAGTTTTACAACTTCTGCTCAGAAACTTCTGATGGATTCTCATTGCAAGCAGAATAGAATCTCTGCCCTCCTGTTGGCCTCTCAGGCCTTATTGTCTGGTGCAACGCCCTGGGTCCCCGGCTTCCTCCTTACTAACTCTGCTTCAGCCAGGCTTGTCTCCAGAGGCATTGAGAGCCCAAATCCTTCCCCGGGCAGCTGCTCTCCTCCCACCACATCATTTCTTCCTCTGCTTGACTTTTTCATTCTTCAGGTCCCAGCTTAAACGTCACCTCCACAGGGCGGGACCCAGGCACCTTTTCTTAAGTGACATCTGCCTGCCCACATGGGTCCTCTCAGAGTTCTTGCATTTCCTGCAGGTCCCAATTACCATGTAGAGTTGTTCAGTTGTCCCTCCCATGGGGCAGGACGGCAACGACGTCTGTATCACTCACCATTGTAATTCCGGCCGCAGGAAGGCCACCTGCCATCCATCTGTGGAATGAGTGGATGAACCGTGTATTTTGTTAGTTCAGGGCTGTGGTGTGAAGGAGGGGGCTGAGTCAGGACCTATGACACATGTGTAGGGATCAGAAAAGGCTCTGCTCAGAGGTTAAGGAGGAGGTGTCCAGGGTGGCCAGCTGCACTGCCTCAACTCCCAGGGAACCTCGTATAGGCACCTCTCTCTCAGCATGCACCCAGTTCCTTCTCCTCGGTGACCCAGATCCTTAAGTCTGATAAGGCCCCCAGTAAGTCTCACTTCCTCCTTAGAAAGGTCTCAGATTTCTTGGTCAGAAAGTCAAGAGACTCCTTAAAACCCTTGCTCCCCCAGCCGGGCGGCCTTGGCCCTTGTAATGACACCTTGATCGTATTCTGTCTCTATCAGAGGCTTAGCTTTGCGTGCTGGGTTTGACTTTCCCACCAGGTTCTATGTGTTGGATTGGAGTCTCTAAGCCTGGCCCACTGCTAGGCCTGGAAGTGGCGTGGGCCTCCCTATCCTGAGAGACATAGACTTAATGGACACTGACCCCCAAGTCCAGACCAGGTGAGGCTTAAGCGTCCCCCTGGGTTTGTGGTTTCACTCATGTCAACTAGAAGTCCAGTCCTCTGTGAGTTTCCTCTGCAGATGGCTTCTGCCAAAAAGGTCAGCCCTGCACAGAGCTTTGTATGGACAAAATGGGAAATTTTGCACAGAGGGACACCTCAAGCCAAGGACCACCCTTCCCCATTTGTTTCTTCTGGGTCCTTCCAGCGACTACTCCTTCATCCTTTCTATGGGCCTTTGTCTTTGTTTTGCTTTGTTTTTCCTTCCCCATCTCTCCTTCCTCCCATCTTTCTTGGGAGCACAACAATTCTGCTTGGCCCTGGCAGAAATGTGGGCACACCGAAGGGTTTACTAAGAGAGACTCACCCCTGCACCGGCCGCTTAGCAAAGTTCTTCAAACACTCCTTATCCCACACGATAATCTCTCTCGATGTTTTAATTAGTGCACTGGAGTTCCACATAGGGTTGGGCTCATTTTGACATGACCATGCATGATGGAGTAGACTGTTCCACTGCAGTCCCCAGGGCTCCTCTTTCCCCTCCCTCTCCCCCCTCCTGGTTCCCCTCCTCTACTCTATTGGTCTTCCTTCTATTTATTTGTAGGTTTTTAAATCAGTGCTTGATAGATACACGTAAAGGTCAGGGTCACTGTGGCATAATCATATACCTACCTAGCATCGTTTGGTCCATTGAATTCTCCTGTGCCCCCTCCCTCCCCCTCCATCCCCTTCCTCGACTCCACTGATCTCCCTTCTGTTTTCATGGGATCCCCACCCCCTCACTTTTCTTTCTCTTATTTTGCTCTAGCTCCACATATTACAGAAACACCCAACCTTTGACTTTCTGAGTCTGGCTTATTTCACTTAGCATGAAGCTCTCCATTCATTTACCAGCAAATGCCACAATTTCATTCTTCTTTTATGGCTGAATAAAACATCGTGTGTGTGTGTGTGTGTGTGTGTGTGTGTGTGTGACTTTTTTTTATGTGTTCATCTGTTGAGGGGCACCTGGGCTGGTCCATGTTGTGGCTGTTGTGAAGAGCACTGCTGTCAACACTGACATAGCTGAATCACTCGGGTGTGCTGCAGTACTCTCTTTGCGATAAGTGCCCAGGAGTGGGATAGCTGGGTCAAGTGGAGGCTCCATTCCTGGTCTTTTGAAGAATCTCCATGCTGCTTTCCAAAGTGGCTGTACTGATTTTTGGTCCCACCAACAATGCATGAATGTGCTGTTTTCCCCTCCATCCTTGCCAGCATTTACTGTTATTTGTATTCTTGATGATTGCTACTCTAACTGGAGTGAGACGAAATCTCACTGTAGTTTTGATTTGTATTTCCTTGATTGCTAGAGAGGTTAAACATTTTTTTTCATGCATTTGTCAGCTATTTGTATTTCTTCTGTCGAGAAGTGTCTTTTTAGTTCTTTTGTCCCTTTATTAAGGAGCACTTGATAAAGATAGTGACTCCTAGGCCAGCATTCCTGCCCCTGAGCTTCCTGCTGTGCCAGAGAACCATGCCCTCTTCCAAACTCTAAGAGAAGTGCCATCCAGAGACAGGAAACCCACCATTCAAATTAAAGTAAGATGGCAATAAAGTGACATACAAATACCTAGTTGAAGGGACTTCAATCAAGCAAAAGGGCACGCGTTCCTATGGCGGCATCACACGAAGGCATTTTATTAGTATGGCAATTGGCAAAAAAGTCAAATGACTTTATGGGGCCTTTTTCTAAATTACATTTATTAATGCATGTAACATTGTTGAGAAATAGACCTCTGGGTAGATGTTGCATTGAGCTACAAGCTGCCTGCAGGGAGGCATTATAAATACCCGCGGGAGCACATGTCACTATCTTTACAACTCACTGCGCACTTCATCAGCCTTCTAAAACCCAACTAGCAACCAAAGCGTGGAAAGGTATGAGGATTTCACAGCAAGTATACAGCACAGGTACATTTTCAGAGCCTGGAAATACATCAGTTGTCTCTAAGTGTGATAACCTGTTTTGGAGTTCTTTCCCGACTACATTTTCTCACTCCCCTTAGTTCTTTCTGATGTGTTGCCATTTGCTTTTAGGAACCTGTCCTGGCTGGTTCGAGTGAATGTGGTGGCAGGACTTTTCATATTTGTTATATTTTCATCCTTGGAGACAGAATGGCAGATGGCAGAGGCTCGCCGGGGCGGACATGGGCGAGAGCCTTCTTCTCTCCCCCTGGTGGCCCTGTGAGCATCTGTCTTCATGACAAACGCACGGAGTCCGGTTGAGGGTCTCGAGCCGGCCCCTAGGCCTCCCCTCACTCTCCATGTCCCATAACCAGGTGACGCAGTTCCAGAACCCTGGCGTCCAGCAGCCACGTTCAGAGCCCCTTGCTCCCAGTCTTCAGCCTGACCGCGGGCAGGACCCCAGGGCCACTCGGCTTCCATCTTGCTTCTGCTTGTTCCCAGCCACCTCCATGGCGCTAAGTCACACTGATAGGAGTCGCCTGGCCCAGATTTCTGCAGCTTGCTTCCGTGTCCAGCTGGCTGCTTTCACATAGATTCGACAAATTGGTTGAAGATGGAGACGGGGAGGGGGAGAAAGCCAAAGGAAAAATAAGATGTAAGACAGGAGGCCAATGAAGCAACGCGACACGGACTACACTGCTCACCTGCTGTCTCCCTCCCGCGCTCCCACGTGGGAGGAGATGAGCCGCAGCCCGCCGCAGACCAAGCCCCAGCGGTGCGAGAATCCAGGCTCCAGCAGATACCAGCTTTGCCCCCTCTGTTCCCACTGCAGCTAGATCCGGGCTGGGAAGGCTTCCAAATGCAAAATATGTCACGCGCCTGTGTAGCTTTTCAATGCTGCGTTAGTAATTCACACTCCTCTTTCTTGCTTGTCTAACCCCCACTGCCTCGGTGTTTCGACGTTTTTGGAAGCCTTCCCTCCGTTCTTCTCGCAGCGATAGGCTATCATATTAGGAGGGTTTGACCTATTGGGAAATCGTCAAGCTGGTCAGAACTCGTCACCTGGGAAGGGAGAAGAAAGCAAGATGCTACCTGGGGCAGTCTTAGCACTAGGTGGATGCGTATGGTGATTTCTCTAAGCAGCCAGAGGGACTGCAAGAGCCCCCCACCACACCACTCCTCCACCTGTATCTGTGGACTCGAATTCCTGCAGTCTACAGGTTTAATTTTAAGAAGTATGTATAGACCATTTTAATTGCTAGGCACCATTTTAATTGCTAGGGACACAGAGATAGCAGAGATGAATCAGATATTCACACTCACCAACATCCTCAGCCGGTGACCTCGCTTCTTATTTCTTTGAGAAATGGAAGCAATCAGAAGAGGAATTCTGTCCGCCCCGTCTTCCCCATCCATCCACCACCATGTGCTCTGCCTTCCATCACGACGAGTCTCTTATCTAAAACCAGCCCTTCTCCTTCAATCCTGGACCCCGTCCTCGGTCACCGACTCGAGGACCGCAGTCCAGCAAATGTCCTCTCTGTTCTGCTCTGAAGACAGATAGTCATGTCTGACTTCCACAGTGCCAAGTCCAGTGGTCACTTCCCAGCCCTCCCTCATCTGATTGGGTGAATTCACAGCTCTTAAGACTAATGAATCCTCCTGTCCCCAGGAAACAGGGTCCTCACTGGTATCAGCAAAGTCACTCAGTCTCCTCTCACTCGCAGGAGCTCCTTCTTATTTTTTTCCCATTGGTTCCCCCTCAATATTCAAATCTAAATGCTGGCATGCCGCCAGTTCTGAGGACCCCCTCTTCTTCCTTCTACGCCCTCCTCACCCCTTTCCATGAAGGTTCCTGATGATTTCCCATTTATATCTCCAAGCTGAATTCTCCCTTGAGTTTCAGATTCATGTGTCCAACGTTCTCCTCCAATGACCTCTGGGTGTGCGAACAGCCATCTCCAAAGTCATGTGCCCTCTTCGGGGGCTTGAAGTTCTCCTTGTTCTAAATCGGATACCCCTCGTCTTCCCCATCATAGCACATGCAATGCCCATGTTCCACTTGGACAGGCCAAAAATTTTGATGCCATCTTTCACACCTTCCTTTCTCTCACCTATCGTATTCAATCCACGAGTTAATGTTAGTGCTCCTTCCCTCAAAATGTATCCAGAATATGACCATGACACCCCGGTCCAAGCCACCGCCATCCCTCTCCAATCCCACTGCAATGACCTCCTGGGTGGTCTTCCTACTTCCAACATGTGCCCCACCCCCAACCCCAGCCATTCTCCACAAGCAGCTGGATAGAGACTTCAGAACACAAGGCAGATCAGGTCACATCTCCACTTGTCACCCTCCAACAGTTTCCAAGAAAAACTCACGTCCTCACCCTGACTCCCAAGGACCTACACAGTTGCCCTAGGACAACACACTGGCTTTATCTTGTATCTCTCTCTCTCTCTCTCTCTCTCTCTCTCTCTCTCTCTCTCTCTCGCTTACTTGCTTCCTGACTGTTCTTGGACTATCCCAAACATAGCCCCGTCTCAGGGCCTTTGTACTTGCTGTTTTGCCTACTTGGAACTTGTCTCCTCCAGATAACTCCTGGCTTATTCCTTCACTTTCCTCAAATCTCTTTTTAAATATTTTACCTCTTAGACCATTTTACATCTTAGACTGCCCAGCATTGCTTTACTGTCCATATTTACTCTGTTTTAATTTTCTTTGGAGTACTTACCATTATTTGACATATTTATGTGTCTTTTTTCCTTCCTTCTACTGTCAGATGTAGGTTCCCTGGGAACTATTTTATTCATGGAAATATCCCCATTGCCTCTATCATATGTGTTGAGTGAATGGAATTAAAAGCTCGGTGCTTGGCTTTAATGAGCTCACAGTCTAGCAGAGAAAATAGAGGTGTAAAAATACATTCTCGAGGCAACGTACAAAGCCCAGTGAGGGAAGCTGGCTGGGCGCACGAGAGCACCCAGATGCTGCCGCTGGGGAGGGTCACAGAGCTCCGTGGGAGAGGTGACATCAGAGCTTCAGTTAAGGGGGAGACGGTGAGGTGCACGTGGGAGGGAAGTAAGGAGGGTGAAGCACCGTCGAGGGCCTTTTGGGCAAAAGAGCAGCAAAAGCAAACTCAGAGAGTGTTGCGACTCCACGCTGCAGGGTAGGAAGCCGGACAGGTCAGGTCGGAGCACACCTGCCATGATCCTGAGCATGAAGCAGGAGGCTGGGAGTGTGAGAGATGAGGTCGCAGACCAGGCAGAGTCCCACCAAAGAGCACCTTCATTGTCAAGTTAGTGAGCTTGGAATAGGACGGCGGGACACCTCAGGGTTGTGAGAAGGTGCTGTGCACACAGGAATGCAGTAGGCTTCTTTGGGACTGATCTAGGCAGTGTGCTGACGCTGGGAAGGTGGCAGGGAGGTCACCGCGCCACCGCCGGGCAGGGAGGTCGGGCAGCACCCGTGCTGCAGGAGGAACGGAGGGTGGGAATGGGCAGAGTGGTGTTCCCAGGGACCGTTGATCCCACTGTGCTGTCCCCATGAAGGTGGGGCTTACCTGGCGTCTTCACTCCTCCCCGTGCTCTGCCTCACACCTGCATCTAGAGATGGATGTGTGTCACCTCACCAGCTGCCAGAACCTTCCTGGGAAACCAGCATGTGGACGGATTTTGAAAATACGATCTGGCTGTGTCCGGAAAGCTTCGCATGCTGGTTCCCCGGGACCACACGCGGGGACACTTTGCAAGAAAATTCAACAGAAGACAGATGGTAGAAGTCATGGGGCCTCACACCACCGACGAGACAGAGGGTGGCCAGAAAGCAGTACCCTGAGGACTAGAGTTAGCTGGCAGACCAGGGGCACCGTCCCCACCCGCTTACTGACCTCGGGGGGAGCAACGGTGGTTTCCATGACCCCACAGACGAAGCTCGATGTTTATGGATTTATAGGTGAATTGCCCCACATTTCTCCATTCTGAATATTTTTGAGCTTATTACTTCGCCTCAGAATGAACACTCTAAATTTAGACCCAAACTCTTTCATGTTTCCAAGGGAACTGTAAATTACTTTGTGGATGTACACACGGCACAGACAGCACAGTCTGCCCGATGAAGCCCCCTTTCTCCTGTCACAAGCACCCCATAAATCACTGCCTGGCCCAGGCCCCTGGACAGTAGCTCACAGTCCCCGACAGATTGCCCTTGCTTCCCTGTGTGCCACTGCCTAGGACACTCTGCAGCGACAAGAGACTCAGGCCCTCAGCTGCGGCGGCTCAGAAATTCCCAAAGTCCCGTGTCCTGCTGCCTGCTAAGGGTGGGTTGATGGAGAGGAGTCGGGATGCCACATTGCCAGGATCAGCCGTTTAACCTGGCGGAGCTCCGGCTGCCCTCAAAGCACTCTGTCCCACCTGGTAGGGAAGATGGAAGAGTAAATGGCCCAGCAGGGAAGGGGCAGGGTGTGCAGGTGTTTGATGATGAGGCCAGTGTACACTGGGGCCGCCTTCAGCTACAGAAAGAGAGATGAGAAACAACATGATGTACGCAGCAGAACATTTTTTTCTCTTTCTCTCTCTCATGTATAAGACTCCAGGTACACTCAGGTCAGGTACACTCAGGTCAGGTACACTCAGGTCAGGTACACTCGGGTCAGGGCTGGCGTGTGGACACACAGCATCATCGTGATCTCAGACTCCTCCTCCTCCTCTCTGTCCTTCTTATGATGTGGTTTCCATCCTCAAAGTCACTGTGTCATCCAAGATGGGTTCCAGAGCTCTAGGCGTCCTGCCCGGACCCTGGCCAACAGGAAGAGGAAAGAGGAAAAGGAACGTGCCCCAGGGTGCCATCCTCTGCTACCAGACCACATGGGCAGCTTTCTGAGCTCCCCACTCCACCTTGATTTACCTTGGTCCAACTTGATCACCCCACACGAAAGGCTGGGAAACAGCGACCTTTAGCTGGATGCAATATGGCCCCACGTGACAGGAGAGGAGAGGACCCTGGACATCGGGTGGAGTCCAGCAGTGTTGGCTCCAGCTGGGCTGTGGTCATGAGCAGCAGAGGACCTGTGACCTCCAACAGTCAGAGGAACGCATCCTGAGATGATGGGGGGAATGAGAGAAAGAGGGAAAGGAAGGAAAGACTGGGGGAGGAAGAGAAGGAAATGAGAGGAGCCAGGAGAAGGAGAGAGGGAAGAGACAGGGAAGGAGAGAGGAGAAGAGATGGAGAAGGAGAGAGGGAAGAGATGGGGAAGGAGAGAAGTAGGGAGAAGGCTGAGGGGGGAGCGGCAGGTCAGCAGTTCCAGGGACCTGCCCTCCCACCTTAGGGTGACCTTGGCCACCGGGCAGATTCTGGCCTTCTCCTCCAGGAGCCGAGGCCTTGCTCTGTGCCTCCACAGGTGTGGGACTCCCTGCTTCTGCCCTAGCCACAGGTGTCTCAGCTCCTGCTCTTGCCTAGAAAATGGGATCAGCCACAGCCTCTGTCTCTGGGCTTCCCCTGACCGCCAGCTTTCATGGGCTCAGACTCAGATGGGTCGGGTGCACAGGGTCAGGTGCATCTCAAGGGTTGGGGTTGCTGCTCACTTAGGTGACCCCTTCCAGACCCGCTCTGGGAATGCCTTCTCCGCCTGTGACAGGCAACTCCTGCTTTAACCTCCCAGTCAGAAACCTGTCCCACCTCCACCCCCGCAGGAGGAGGCTCACTCAGGAGGCCTTCTTGGATTGGCAGTTGGGGCAACCGTATCTCAAGACTTGGTAGAAGACCTATGTGTTGTCACCTCTGTCAGGAGCCTGCAGAGAGAGAGGACGGGCCACCAGCAAGAGGAAAGTGGATCCTCAGGGAGAGCTGAGGCCTGGCAGGTCCTCACTAGTCACCTACAGGATAATCACCTCCCACAGAGGAAGACATTTGTCGTCCTCAGCTTTGGGTTCTGGCCTTTAGGAACCAGAAGGTGACCACCATGCTCACCACACATCTCTAATTGTGCTGGAAGCATCGGTTCCTCCTCCTCTGCCTGACCCCACTGCAAGAGAAACCCCATCACCAGAGGAAGATTCCCAGCCACTTGGGAGGAAGGGTCCCAGGCCACTGAGATTATTTTTATTCTGGATCTTCCTAGACCATAAAACACTAAGTGGATGCTAGCTCAATCCCCCAAGAAGGAAGAGAAGAGGAAAGGGAGGGTGTGCCCAAACTCATAGCTCTCTGCACAGGGCAGGCACTTAATCATTCTTTTTTAAATTTCTTTATTTGTTTTCATTAGTTATGCATGACAGTAGAATGCACTTATGCACTTTGATATATCATACATAGATGGGATGTAATTTCTCATTTTTCTGAGTGTACATGTTGCAGAATCTTATTGGTCATGCAGTCACATATATACATACAGCATATATATACATATGACATAGAGTCACATGTATACATACAGCAATAACATCTGTTTCACTCTACTATTTTTCCTATCCCCACATCCCCTCCCCTCCCATCACTTCCCTCTACCTAATCTAAGGTAACTCTATTCTTCCCTAGTGCCCCCCCACCTTATTGTGAATTAGCATCCACATAAAGAAAACATTCAGCCTTTGGTTTTATGGGATTGGCTTATTTCGCTTAGCATGATACTCTCCAACTCCAACCATTTACTGGCAAATGCCATAATTTCACTCTTCTTTAAAGCTGAGTAATATTCCATTGTGTATGTATACCACATCTTCTTTATCCATTCATCCATTGAGGGACACCTAGGTCAATTCCATAGTCTAGCTATTGTGAATTGAGCTGCTATAAAATTGATATGGATGTGTCACTATAGTATGCTGATTTTAAATCCTTTGAATATAAACCAAGAACTTGGATAGCTGAGTCAAATGGTGGTTCCATTCCAAGTTTTCTGATGAATTTCCCTACTTCTTTCCATAGTGGTTGCACCAATTTGCAGTCCCACCAGCAATGTATGAGTGTACCTTTTCCCCACATCCTCACCAACATTTATTGTTGCCTGTATGCTTGATGATTGCCATTCTGACAGGAGATGAAAGTAGTTTTGACTTGCATTTCTCTAATGCCTAGAGATGTTGAACACCTTTTCACATGTGTGTTGATCAATTCTATTTCTTCTTCTGAGAAGTGCCTGTCAGTTCCTGAGCCCATTTATTGGTTGGGTTATTTGTTCTTTTGGTGTTAAGTTTTCTTGAGTTCTTTCTATATCCTAAAGATTAATGCTTTATTGGAGGTGATGTGGTAAAGATTTTATCCCAATCTCTAGGCTCTCTCCTCATGTTATTAATTGTTTCCTTTGCTGAGAAGAAGCTTTTTAATTTGAATCCGTCCCATTTATTGATTCTTGGTTTTACTTCTTGCGATTTAGGGGTCTTGTTAAGGAAGTCAGATCCCAGGCCGACATGGTGAAGATTTGGGCCCATTTTTTCTTCTATTAGGCACAGGGTCTCTTGTTAGATAAATATATGAGAAGAAGTTTGTTGTTTCCCAGCACCACATAGTTGAGACACGAACCCAAACACATTTTAATAACAAATTTATGTGAAAAACTTCCAAGGAAAAAGTTCAGGTTCTGATGTTTCTACCAATTTATTTATTCCTCCCTAAAGGCCCATTTGATACAGTCTCCAAGTGAAATGGCAGTTTGGAGAAGGGTCAATGCTGAATGTCATGTGGATGATCATGTCCTGTGCAGGCTGCTCCCAGCCACGGGGGCTGGTGAAGGGCCCCATTCCTGGAATGGGTGCTCTGCTGGGGAAAAGCAGGTGTTGAGGCCAAATCCCGCCCCAGCCCCTTTCACCCATGCAAACCAAGGATGCCTCTGTTGGGCCTCAGAGACACTCAAAACACTTGGAATAAAATGAAAATGAAACGTTCCTTATCAAACAAAATGACATTTTTTTTTACTACAAATATGAAAGAGACCATTATAACAGTAATAATTTTACTCTAAGTAATGACATTTCATGAGGCCTTCTTTTCTATTTGGTAGGTACAAACCAATCTTATCTAAAAATAATGAAATTGGGAAATAGAAAATCTTGAAGGATTCCAATGAAAACCATGGTACTCGTCAGATGTAGAGGAAAAGTGTCAGACAGCATGGAAAGAGGAGGAGCCTGATGGAGGAATCGGAGCCCTTCATTCCAATCTCAGTTCTGCTCCTGAGTGGGATCAGTAGCAGATTAAATTAAAAAGATGTAAGGGACCCCGGTATACTCTCTGATTCCATGATGGACTTTGGGCCCATCGGAAGTACAATTCTATCATCACGCTCACGTGAGGAAACTGAAGCAAGAGAGTCATCCAAATGCAACTACTGGGACCAGGGTTCACCCAGGCAGAAAATCCAGATAGAATCTGCTCTTTTCACCGCTGAGCTGATGTCTCCCATCCCCCATATATGTATATATATGTAAAATCTCTGCATCTCTCTCTCTCTCTCTCTCTCTCTCTCTCTCTCTCTCTATATATATATATATATATATATATATATATATATATATATATATAAAATCTGTATCTTCATCTACATGTCTATTCCAAAACTATATTTACATCTATATCTATACCTTGATGATTCACAAATCACATTTGCACGTTAAGGGCTCTGAAATTTCTTCTGTTAAAAAAAAATCCATAGAGTTCTATTTAATTCCAAGATTCTTAAATTATTCATTCGACACAAGGAACCCCCTTCAAACACTTTTTCTCTCTTTGCTTCTATTAACAACCCTCATCAAAGAATGTTCTAGAATACCATGAAAAAAATGTTGCTGAGGTTTTAGCTATAAAAAAATTGAAGAATGAGGATTTCTAAAAGATGAGAATCTTGGATCCTAGGTTCAGCTTTCTGCTTTATTTAGACCAATATAAATATGACTAGATGACTAAAATCCAAAGGAAAGTTGTCAGATTGTTCAGGTCCTAAATGAGTTTAAGGGAAGTTGATAAATATAGAAAACAGAATGAACTCTATCCCTGTATATCCAATTAATTGTTTAAGTAATTGAGGACAAATGATAGAAAGGTCAAGTCAAGTCAAGGATGTAGAATAAACTAAGTAGATAACATTTCTACTTACATAAAATGAGAACAGGGGAGTAGGAAAGAAAAACTTGAAATTCAAGCATAAAAGATTTGCATCTAAGTTCACATTCAACCCATGGCTGTAACTCGGTTCCCTCTTAGGTGACCGATTATAATACTGGGTCTGGTCGATGCTCAAAAATTGCATGTTGAATGGAACAAATGTACAATCTTGAGCAATTTACCTCACCTCCTTGAGCCTGTTTCCTCACATGTAAAATGCAGAAAATAATCATCACTTCCACTTTCAGCGTTGCTTAGGAAATTCAATCAGAGGATGTATTTGTGAGCAAGTTTTAATCTTAACTTAGCCTGATGTCAATGTTGGCGGCTACGAGTCCTGTCATCACCAACAATAATAAACCTGGTGGGTTTGACGCTTGGCCATACTAGTTCCCATCAGTTCTCGCGGCCATGTCTCCTCCAGAGTAGGGGAGGCTGGTCAGCACAGGTGTGCAGGGCAGGTGTGCCCCTCTGATGTAGGAAGAGGAATGGTGATGAGGGACAGGGCCTGGCCAAATTAGCTTCTAGCACCGAGGAAAGAACCCCTCAAGAAGCCCATAGATGCACTCATTGGTTCGCTGTTGACACACAGTCGTCTGAAATTACTTGTTGCCTTCACCGACTTACACGTTTTGAGGTTTATTCACAGAGATAGGATGTGGTCCTTCCCCTTCCCCTTGACATTCCTCACAGCTACACAAAAGCTAGGATTTCTGTTAAATCCAGATACCAGCCCACAGTTGATCGAGCTGCAGTGCGTTTCTTGGTGCAGAGGCAGAGGTACCTGGGAAACACAGCTTCAAAACAAAAAAGAAAGCAAGAAAACAGGTTACCAAACCCCATACACACGCGGGGACTCTCGGCTATTCTTCCTGAAGTGTTCTCTAGAGCAGCCTTCTCCATCCCGTGGCCACCAGCCTCATGGGACAGGTGAGCCCTTGAGATGTGGCTGGGCCGTGCTCTGAGTAGAGGACACAGGCCAGATTTCAATGACTTAGCGTGATAAAGAGGCAAATATGACGTTGGTGATTTTTATGTGGATTCCATGTCAACCCAAAATATATTATCAAAATACAGCTTATCTTGTTTATTTTTGCCTGCTTAGTGTGGCTACCAGAATATTTAAAATTGCAGATGTGGCTCACTTTCTGCGGCTTGCATTGTGATCTTGTTGGGCAGGGCTGCTCTACAGCAATGATTTTCAAATTGTGGGTTGTGGTCTATTTGTGAATCATGAAGCCAATTACATGAATTACAACCTATATTTTTTTGAAGGAGAAGAGAATAGATTGGATGAGAATGCGTGGCATTTAGTGAAAGGTAAACACCATTCTGTGAAACCATGGTTTCCACTATATATATATATATTCCTGTATCAGATAATTGCAGATGTTTTGGAGAGCACCTTACAGATAAGTGTCTTTTTACAATCAATAGAGAAGAAGTGCTTGGATGCCCCTTTCCTAACTAACCCTTCATGAGACAATACTTCCTCAACCCAGAGGTCCCAGCACAAGCTACTAAGGCTGTGATTTGTACCTGACTCGGAACTCTGCAGCCTTCCTGATGATGCAGGAGAGGAGCAGCTGCACTGCCTGTGAATCCCTCTGTGAGCCACGGGAGCACAGAGGCCAGCGTGGAGAGCAGCTGCGGCACCCACCCTGACCCCACCCAGCGGCTGCCAGGGCCCTGGACGGAGGCCTGGGGGCAAACACAGCACCCCGTATCCAGGATGAGAAGCCATGCTCCTCAAAGGCAAATCAGACCTGGGGGTACTGATCTCATCCCAAGACCCGCTGCCTGCTTCAGCCCCTCCCTGGGTGGCAGGAGGTGCTGATCTCCAGACTCTTCAGGAATCCAGGCTCCAAATAGTCCCTGGAGGGTCCCAGGTCCAGCTCCAGGTTGACTGAGGACCCAAGGACAGCGTGGTGGTAAGCCCTGGCTAAACAGCCCTGGCTGGGAGGAGGCAGGGGCTGGGGCCGACCAGGGTGATGGTCCTGACCTTCCCCTGCCGATGCCTGGCCACAGAAGCTGCGGAGGCCATGGCTCCTGGGTTGTCACAGCACTCGTGCTCCGCCCTGGGCTGGACAGCGCTGATCTGACCTCCTCCACTGATTAGGGAGGAAGGGCCCGAGGGTCTCTGTGTTCCCAGGCCCCAGCCTGAGACGCTGAAGAAATACTGGTCTTTGCTAATCCAAGCTCAGCGGCAGGCGGCAGTGTTCAGGGAAAGGGGTGCAAGCACCTCCCGCTGCCACCTTCTCACCGGAGGCTCTTTCCAAAGCTTGTGAGGACGCTGCTCCAGGGACTGACACCACGGATATTGACACAAACCAAGTCCATTCTGTGCCCAGGAATTTCCCAGGATTCTCCCATGAAGCACCCAGACGGCAAGAGCTCCTTCAGCTCAAGTCCCGGAGAGCCTCAGAGGACACTTGTCAGGCACCTCTCAGAGCTCTCACTTGGTGCCGGGCCCTGGGCTCAGTGCTTAGCACCTGTCACGGAGTAAGTGATTAGGTGAGCCGTATTGAGGTCAGTGCTATTATTCCTTCCAAATTACAAGAAACCCAGGCTCAGAAACTCCGCCACTGTACACCATAGCACAGTCACCCACTGGACCAGACTCCAGGGCTGAACGACTCCCAAGCCCCACACCTACAGCACCCTCTTGTCTCCAGGTATTCTTAAAACGAGATCTTAAAAAACGCTTTGACAAGCCCAAAATGACATCCAAAACCTGAGCCCTGAGGTCTGATTGAGAATTACTCTGAGTCTCTCTAGGGGCCATGAACCCATCCTCCCCTGGACACAAGGAGGATGTGGGTGCAGCACCCCCAGGGTTTGAGTCGCCATCTTTGAATTGGAATCTCTTGCTCGGTCTCCAAGGCCCCGAGATCCGAGCTCAGCTGCCAGCTCCTTCACCCAGGTCCCTTCCTACCTCCTTTTGAGGCTGCAGCTGCTCTGGTGGGATCTGGTGGGATCCGGTGGGATCTGGCAGGTGCTAGGTAAAGAAGAGTGCCCACCCCTCTTCTGTCATGTCTACTGGGTCCCTGGGTCCCCACTCTCCCGTCCCTGCTGAGTTTTCTCTTCTCAGAGCTTCAGTCCCCTGTCTGAGGGCCGTGCTCACCAGGTTGGTCAGAAATGACAGTCCAGGAGGGGTGCACACCTTTTTCTCCTGGAGGGCATGCTCTAACAGACCTGCTCGTTATTCTGATGGGAACCAAACCAAAGTGTCTGCCACAGTGGTCACAGGTGGGGACACAATTCCATGCACACGTCAATGAGGAGAACCCTGGGCAGCCTATCACCCTTGCCGAGCCCCACCACCGATGGCCACGTGTGCCGAAGGGTGGGCCACTGAAGCAGCCCCTGGTTGGGATCTGCCCAGCTCCCCTGCTGCCTGGCTGGCCCTGGCTTCTGTCTGTACTGCTTGACCTGGTTGCTGACATAGATCTGCCTTCCAGGCCTGCCCTGGACCAGACAGAGCCATCTTCTGCCCTACTTCATCCACGACAGCCAGCCCTGAGGCACCTGTTGATTTAAATCGAGTATTGATTCCAAACAGGGGGCAATCTCGATAATGGAAATAAGCCCAGCGGGAAAAATATACACCCAAATCAATGACCTTTACTGGGTCAGGGCATTAAAATATAACCTTTCTGCATGCAATGGCTATTCTATAATGAATAAGTATTGTTTTTCTAATCAGAAATGGAAACATTTTCTTTAAAAAAAAAATAGACTCACTGGTTTAGCTTTAGGCCACCAAAGGTGTGAGACCTCTGGCTCCCGAGGCCTGAGGCTGGCATGTGCATCTTGACCCCTGGAATGCTTGGAATCCTCCACTCCTAGTGGTTCGGATCCTAGTGCCTCTACTCCAGAGAATCTGGTCACACCCTGCATATGCTACATTACTGTCTGACTGAGGCCACTTTCTGTTGTTATAACAAAATACCTGACACTGGGAAATTTATAAAGAATAAGAGTTTTTTTAAGGGCTCACAGTTCTGGAGGCTGAGAAGTCCAAAAGGACAGGGAGCAGGCATCTGCTGGGCAGCTGATGGGCCTTCTGGCAGCAGCAGCACCACATGGCAGAGGGCACCACAGGGCAAGATAGAGCCAGGGCACCAGCTCAGGTCTCTCCTCCTCCCTGGTAAAGCCACCTTCACGAAGGCATGACCTCATCTGACCCTAGCTACCTCCCGGAGCTCCCGGTGCCATGTGGATGTGACGACTGAGCTCCAACACATGAACTCCGTGACCTTGGCCCTGCTGCTTCCTGCCAAGGTCTCACATCAGCCACTCTAGCTGGACAAGCAGCTCCTACCCCTGGTGCTCTCTGATTTCTCAGAGTCTGGCTTCAGGAACACGCATCCCAGGAACAACCAAGGAGTCATGTGGGAATCCTCGTGACTCCTAGAGGACCAAGGTCTCAGTCACATTCTAGTCCTCCCCACTCTGGAAAGACGCTTGACTATTCCCTAAGGGTTGCTGATCACCTGCGTGAAAAGACAGTGGTACGACTCTACACTCGGGGGTCAAGAAGCACCACACTGAATGGCACCAAGGGATCTGTCACTCAGTGTCACCCTGGCATGCTCAGTTCTGCTCAACTCAACAATTCCTTTAGCAGCCAGTGGGTCACCATCATCCCTGAACCCCCTTGATGCTGGGGCTGAGAAGGCCAAGGAAGAGCGAGGACTTCACAGTGGACGTCCCACGATGACCTCTGGTTGGGTGGAGATGGAGAACACCTGCTTCTTCATGTTTCAACTGTCAACCCTGCGGAGGCCTTTCCATCAACTAAGGGCCACTCCACTGTGTGTAAAATACCGGATTCTCACTGTGACTAACTCCCACTCCACAGAGAAGGAAGCTGGGACTCGAGAGTAGTCACATGACAGCTCCAACCCATGCAACCATGACCAGAAGGGGCAGGAGGCAGGCACTGTGTTGCAGAGGCAGAGTGCCCCCACCAGGCGGTCACCCTCTCCAAAATCTCCCTGAGGGGGCCCCCTGGAGAGGACCGTCCATGGCCAGGCTCACAGCCAACAACCTCCCTCAAGTCCAAGGGCAAAGAAGGCCACAGATCACTCCTTCATGTCTAAGAACAAGCCAGTAAATCTTTGGGGACTGACAGGGCCTGAGTAATCAGAGGCAGGAGCTTCTCAGAGAAGATGGACATGTGGCGGGTAAAGACAATTAGGGGGTGTGGACAGCTGACAGTTTCCAAGGCCAATAATAAGAAAGAAGTGACAGGCAGCCACAATCAACAGGGAAGTGAAGGGAAAGACCTGTAATCCTGGAGCTATCAAGGAGGGAGGCTGGGAGCAGTAGGCAGGGCGTTTAGTACCCTAACAATAACCTGCAGATGGACAGCACGGTGTGCCCTGACCCTCACTGTCACCCAGGCACTAGAGGCCATCAATTCAGAGAAGAGCATTTCAGAAACTTTGGAAGCAGGAAAGACAAACTTGCAGGATATCTGAGTGGGCAAGGCTGCCTGGAACCCTCACTTGTCCAGGTGTGTGTATTAGTTAGAGGCGGGGCAGGGGGGGGGCGCCACACTCAGGCTCTGGCTGGTTTACAGACTCTGCCCTCCAGACATCCTCTCTGGGTCGGGGGGCAGGGAAGAGGCAAAACTGCAGATAACCACAGTGATATGTGCAATAACAAGTTTTGCAGGAGCTTGAAAGGGAAATAATTGTCACAATTTTTTTTTCTCATAAGCCTCCCCAACTGGGGAGTCCAAGATTTTGGAGTGAGGTATTTGTTCGAATCTTAGCATCCTCATCTAAAGGCATTGTGATGTTTGGACAAAGCATTTAACCTCTCTGCGTCTCAACTTTTTTATCTGTAAATTGGAGATGATAACAATGATTTATAAGGGTGGGGTGTGACTTGGTACACAGTACTCTCCTAGCATGCTTGAGGCTCTGGGTTCCATCACTAGTACTGGAGGGGGGGTGGGGGTAACGATAATGATTTGTATGATTGACATGAGGATTAAATGAGTTAATATTTAAAGTCCTTTGAAGACAGACTACATGTGCTTAGACTACGTACTTGTCAGTCCAAGAAAGCCCTTCCTTTCTCTCATCATGCAACCCCATGCATACCAAGACTCAGGAAGCACCAACTCTGAATGTGTGATTCTGATAGGCTTAGCTTGATGGGGATGGACACTTTTTTTCATAATAAAATAAATGCAACTACTTTGGGCAAACACAGCCATCAGTCCAATGTCTTCAGTCTTTTAGGAAAAGCCCAGTGATCCTTTTATTTTGGAGAAAAGCAATAAATATTCATTGTTGACTTAATACTGCAGACTCCTGATCAAAAGTTTGGATCATTCCAGACACATTTGTGGGACCAGATGACAAAGGTATAATGTTCCAGAAACATGGAAGGTCATGGCTCGGCCCTCCTCATTATTGTCTAGGGAAACAGCTCAGCTACTTTGGGCAACTCATTTAGTGAATCAAGCTGAGTCTTGCTCAACAGGGAGCAGTGCTATTATAAAGATTTCCCACCTAAATCTTGCTTGATAAGGCAAACTAAGATCCATCCAAGGGAGTATGTTTTCCCATTGCAAATTCCCAGGAAAGGGTCAAGTTTTGAGCTGTTGCTGGGGAAATCTGAGAGCCTCTTGGAGCACATTCCTCCAGCCCTGGAGGAGGAGTGTGGCTGAGTCAATCCATGGAGAGAATCTGCAAGGCCTCCTCGGCACCGACGGGCTGGGGGTCTCCACTTGCTCCCCTCTCACCCTCAGCCGCCAGGCCCTGTCCCACCCCAGCTCAGTGGCCAGGGTCAGTGTTGGCCAGTTTGCCAACCCCTGCCCCAGCCAGCTGCTCATTCAAGCCCCCTGAGTGTCCAGAGAGTGGAGAAGGTAGAAGGCTGAATTTGTTTTCATTGATTTAGAGAACACATTCTTGCAGAGAAATAAAAACAAATAAATAAACCTGTGCCTTTACTTGTTTATTTATTTATTTAATGTCACTGTATTTTTCTGGTGTCCCCGTGAGGAAAACAAACTAACGGCAATGTGAACTAGATTCTTTTTTCTCCCATAAATTTCTCAGATGGAGCAGAGATTACCCCCAGAAAACTCCATTTCTTTGGTAACAACTTTATGGCTTGTTATTCGTAAGAATGAGCCTTACCCTCACTCATCTGTGAAGTGGAGCCGCGTCCACACCTCACCTACTGCCCAGGCCCAGTGGAAGGATCCGCCGAGGTGAAGTTTGTAAAAGCATCCTAGAAACACTAATGAGCTCGGGAAATGCCAGGTTCGACTACCCCGGCTCATTGTAGTGCTTTTCAAAAGGGGAGAGGTAGAAAGATCAATGTGAGAGGAAATGTTGGAACCTTTTACAGACCATGAATCTTACTCTCTGCTACAGCATGAAGCCACACTGAACCATGTCCACCGTTAGGTTAGTTGAAGGCTGATGTTGAAATGAAAATGTCATGGTTATTTATGGTTTAAGGCCTACTTGTTTCCAAATAGATTTTCGGAAGGCATTAATTTATTGCCCATCCTGTGTCTTGTATTATTTTGGCATTTGACTAACTGAGACTAACACAGACAAAAGAGAAGTTTGAGCCAAATAGGGGACAGGAGGGAACATCTAGAGGAACAACCTGTCCTGGGGACCAGGTGCCTGTGGGTGCCTGAGGGAGGAACATGGACAGCCACAAGTGGTCACTGAGGACAGTGGGTACAGGGGGTCTGCAGCTGGTGGATTCTGAGCCCTGACCATCCTCAAACCCTAGAAGAGGCAGGTGGGTAAGTAAGAAGTTACCAGAACCTGGAAAAAGAGTCAGCCATATGGAGACGAGAAAGCAGCACCCTTCTGCTGAGGGGCACAGCCAGCCCCAAGCAGTCTCCCAGAGACGGGGCAGGGACCTCATGGTCCTCCGTGCTGGGCTCTGGTTGGGGCTCCCCTGTGGTGGGATGAGAAGGGGCCGGGCAGGAGGAAGCCAGGAAGGAAGGAGGCCTGTAGCAGAGAACTGGATGTCAAGTGTTTTCAGGTAAAAGCCCCAACCCACCTGGACACCTGTCCCCTCTTGGTGGGCGTTTGTCAAACACCATTCAGATCACACCTGAGCTTCCGGAACCCTCCAGACGTGCTCCGCTTTCCAACGCCTAGCCGCCCTGCAGCGCTCAGCACTCACTAAGCGCCATCTGTATTCTCAATTTGTCAGAAAGGCAGCTGCATGGAGCTGAATGGTCGATTCTTGCCTCTATTCAGCTTGAAGACATTTAAAAGTCCAATATTTTACAATACATATCCTGAGTTTAGCAGTTAATAAAACAGCATTTGGATTCCATTGGTGCCCCCTTTTAACAATAATGAACCAAGAGGACGCAGTCTAACTTAATGGACAGCAAAATGCATTTTATCAAGAAAGAGAGAGAGGAAAGGAATTTAAGAAATTATGTACCCTGAAAAACCACTCTCGGAAATAATGAGGAAAGCTAATCTGGGCCTTAGCAACTAAATAACTGAAAACGTAGATAAACGGTGAACAAAAACATCCTTTTCTTCTCTCACTTTGGAATTCATCTTGGGGTCAACTGCAGCTGCAGACGTCATAGAGTTTCTCCATCAGATCAGGCTTTGCAGAAAACCACGATGGCTCAATGGGCCCACAGGACCCAGAGCAAATGTCTCAAGGTGCCTGTGAAGCCACCAGACATCTTAGTACCTTCCCCCAGGACACAAGCTCCCGGTGCACTGCACCACCCAGGAGCCACACCCTTCCACCAGCAGGCCCCTCTTCCTCTTCCTCCTCCTCCTCTCCTCCCATTTCTTCTGCCTTTTCCTCTTCCCAAAATCCTTCTCATTCATCAAGACCCAGCTCAAAGGCCATGTTTCCCTCTGCCCTTTCTCTTAAGTCCTGCCGCTGAAATGGTCCCCTCTGCGGGGATCCCAGAGGGATTCCCCACACCTCTGACATGGTACATATCACAGTCTGCCATTTATTCTCGCTCTGTGGATACCTTTCTCCTAGGTCCTCAGAGACTTCTCCAGCCTGCCCCTGACATCTCAAATGGAGCCTTGCCCAGCCCCTGGAAGGCAATCTGTGTGTACCTGAATTTAATTAGAGCAAGTCGTGCTCCACATGCTACTACCTTCAGAGCTACCCCACACTTCAGGTAGAAAATCATTACAGTATTTCATGCACTAGAAGGTATCATTCACCTGCTTGTGGTCTCTGGGCCAGGGTGGTGCTACTTCATGCTCTAAAGATGCAATTTACACAATGAAGTAGACCACTAGAGCCAAACTCTAGTAAGTTGTCACTTCCAACATCTGAAGAAATTAATGGATATCTAATATGAAGCCAATTATTTGATTCCTGCTAGAAAGATTGACTCCAATATACTTATATCATATAATTAGAAACAGCATGACTTTGATATTTGAGTCTGTCATTAGGTATTTTTAGAGCAGATGAATTTATCTGGTATTCTGGATATGGGTGAATATAATTCTGAAGATGATTACTCCTGAGATTGTTTCTAAAGAGTTTCAATGTCCTAAAAATAAAGCGATCCATCACTATAGTCACACTTATAACTATTAGAAGTTCTAAGCCCATGTTTTATAAATCAGCATGGCTCCGGGTTGGTCCCTAAGACCCCTTGGGTCCATAGATAGCAAGCTCTGGGAGCTCTGCTAATGTGACCAGCCCCTTATCTAATGGGCACACACAGACATGTAATGTATTATTTTCATAATCTAGTTTTTATGGACTTTAAACTTTCGTGAAGGCTGAAAATGGTCCCTACAGAGGTCAGACTTTCTTGAGTTTGTCCTTGGGGCTCAGTTAACTCTTCTTGAACTGTACCTTTGCCGTCTCTCACCATCCACTATCCACAACTCTATCCACCTTCCCGTACCATCACTCTGCTGGACTCTGACACCACCTCTTCAGAAGACCTTCTCTGGTCACTTCTTCTTTCAATGAGTGCTCTTCAGTTTAAGACATAAAAATGGACCGTCTGGCCTTGGCCTTCTGATTCACATGTATTAGTCTAGTCATCTCCACTAGATTATAAGTCCCAGGAGGACAGAGACCACTCTTTATATCCAGATCTAATATTTCAGCCTGTTCTAAAGGGTCTCTTAGGCAGGAAATAGAAACCATCCATTTGGGCTGCAGTCTGGCTGGCAATCTTTCTTGCAAAGGAACTTTCTTTGTGGTTTATTAAATGTAAAGAAGGAAAGATGAAAGGTGAAATGACTCTTCAAGAAGAATAATTGAATAGCAAATGGTGACATGCTGTTCTCCAAGCTCAAGAAACACAGATGATAAATAGACTCTAATGACAGCAAAAGGTCAGACTTTTGGAACAATTTTTGACCAAAATGGTGGAGATTAATTAGGAATCTATTATTTATGTCCTACCTCCTTCCACAGGATAGAGGCAGCAGATGGCAGGGAGAATGTGGCATCCTCTGAGTTAAAGAGTCGGAGATATGACTGGGGACCCAGCTTGGTTCTCACTTTCTGGGTGTAATTGGGCAAAGCATCCCCCATACTCTAAGCCTCATCTACAAAGTGGAATAATCCCATTCACTGTTGTGAGCATTAAATGGGGCCATATATGTGTAACTGTCAAATGCTCTACTGTCATTGAGAATTCTCTGGAGTCTATAAAATTAGATCAGTTCTCATCTAAATGGGATTTCTACTTACCAAAAAGCGTGGGGAAACTTATATCATACATCATAATGTTTTGGAGGTAAAATTATCAGCCATAACTGCCCAAAAAGAAATAGGCATTCCTCAGCAGTCACGTTCCCAGATCCTTGCTGGTGGCCTTGTACAGTGAGGATTTGAACCTGGGTGACCTCACATGCACTTCCCATCATGAGATTTTTATGACTCACTGTGTCATTCCCTTGACTGACATTTAAGACCCCATTTTTCAGATGAGAGGTCAGGTCAATTAGAGCTCCCCAGAGAGTACAAGACAGAGCCAGAGGACAAGGCCAGCAGCCAGGTTCGCATCCCTTGGTGGCTTCTCTAATCCACACTGACACGACTTGCATAAACAATGCACGCAGACCCATCAGGTCCCGGACCAGAGCCCTTCCTGCAGATGCCCACGGGGAAGGGTTTGTGGGGCCCAGCAGCCAGGCCTGGTGGGAGGGAGTAACCCGCCCCACCCTGCGTCCTTGCTGTCAGCTCTGGGCCAGCCGTGGAGTCCTGTCTGCTGGGAGTTTTCTGCCCTCAGGTTCTTTTCAGAAATCTGACAGGTCCAATAAAGGCCCGGTGCTGATGGAGACTCCGTCTCTGCCTTCTCCCTGTGGCCCAGCACTGCCTCGGCTGACACAATGGGGCCGGCCGTAATCACATTACACCCCCGTCTCTCATAATTACCCTCTTTCTCCAAGTGACAGAGCATCCCAATGGCAGGGAGGGAACTATTTTTAAACTAATTCTAACTTTAAAAAAAAAGCATACAGAAAAATGTCTCCCAATATGGTTCTGGCTGATAAATCACCACTAGAGACTGAGTGGGGACGACGGATGGCAGAAGCTAGAAAACCCCAACAGAGCTCCGGCCACCGCCCCCCAGGGTTCATCTCCCCCATCCTGCCTGATAACCCACAGACTCATTTGTCCCCATTTTTCCCTGGAGGTCCCTCTGGCCCATGTTTGTCTCTTTCCTCCTCTGTCTCTGGGAAAAAATTAAAGAACGTAAGAGAGGCCAGAGGCCTGGGGTCAAGGGTGTGCCTCTGGCTGCCCTCTCTCCCTCCTCCCCCTCCCTCCTTGCCAGTGCCCTGATAATTATATTGATAAGGAAGCTGGAGTGAGGACATGGATCAATGGGACCGCACAGATTTCTGGAGTATCCGTCCATCGAATCACCGCAACTCTGTGGCCCTCTCCCTGATAGGGTTGTTGGCTATCTGTCTTGACTCTCAGTGCGTCATTGAGCCTGAGTGTGTTATCTTGCCCTCAGGTTCATGTCTGCTCCCTACCTGGAGAACACTTGCTGGTTTCTCTTGCCAGCCTGGCGCATGTCCAGAGCTCCTACTTCATCTTCTCTTTCCCTCCTCCTCTGATTTTTCCCTCCTCTCCCCCATTTTAGCTTGAGAGGCTGAAATGAAATATCATACGCCTGGCTGTTCATAAACAACAAAAATTTATTTCTTACCATTTTGGAGTCTGGGAAGTTCATACTCACAGCATTGATAAAATGCAGGCTCTGATGAGGTCCTGCTCTCTGGTTCTTGGTGCCCTCTAGCTGCAGGCACACACTGACAGGAGCAAGGGCTCTCTCTAGGGACTCTTTTATGAGGCCCTCATCCTATTCATGAGAATGCCCAGTGTCCTAGTCGCCTCCTAACACCATCACCTTGGAGGTGGAGATTTCAACCTGGCAGATTAGCGGGGGACACACACCATCTATCCAGGCACCCCCTTCTCCCACCACTTTATATTCTTGGTCCATTTTGCTTCTTGTCCTGCAGTCTCATTAGTCCTGTGGAATGACAGGTCTGATGGACACGAAGACAGTACTGGGAGGAAAGGAGCTTCTGAGTTGCTTCTGGATTCAGAGGTTTGCATCCGGCTTCATCGGGCACCCGCCACCTTGCACCAAAGACAGTGTGGACACACACATCGAAGGCAGCACTCCCAGGAACTCTGCAGCCTGAGGCCAGGTCTCTCTGGGAGAATTTGCAAAAATCTACCCACCACCCTCACTGAAAATGCAAAACCAAACCACTTCAGCAGAGCAGTCAGTAGTCTTTGCGACAGCAGAGAACTAGGAGGCAGAGGGAGAGAATGAAGGCACGTCTGTCAAGTAGACGTTTAGTGAGCCTCAGTTTCCCTCCCTCCTGCTTCAGTGGCTTCAGCGGGAGCATGCATCCGCTCACCCGCCTTCTTTCTCTGCCTTCCTAAGAGACAGGCAGAAGTGGGGGCTGCAGGGAGCCAGGGCTGGGACTGAGTGAGACACGCCCCCACCCCCCAGGAGCTCAGAGAAGCAGAGGGAGCCCATGCCAGGCCCTGGTTTTCAGAAACTGCTGGCTCCGTAGAGAACTCCCTGGCAAAGGATAAGTTTAAAAAGATGTCTCCCAGCTCCTCTAAGACCGAGGTTTACTGGTTTAAAATGGCTCCTGAGTCTTGGGACAGAGAGAGGCTGTGCATTTATAAATCAAAAGCCATCAGACAAGCCTTCTCTCAGGGGGGGAGACTGAAGCAATTTCTGGGGAAATAGCCTGGATCAGTGGAGAAAACATTAAGCTAAAAGTCATCGCTGTCAGGAAACCCTAAATCTGAACCCCGGAGAGGAGAAGGTTGATCTGTCAGAGTGTTGATGCTCAGTCTTTCCTGGAGACGGTGTGTGGCCACTAATTAAACCTGGCTGGGAAACAGCAGTGGGGAGCACTCACTGGCCAGCAAGATCCAGCTCAGTCCTGCTCCGCTGCTCATTAACTGTGCAATCTTGGTCAAGTTCCTCGGCCTTTCCTGAAGCTCTTTTTCCTCATCTTAAATAAAGGACATAGAAAGAGGACCTACCACCATTGCAAATTGTCACAGTGCCCTACTCCTACTGATTGTCCACAGCTGGTCCAACTGCCTAAAGTCCCCTTCGGATTGCTTGATGCCCCATCTCGACTGGTTGTTGCCCAAGTCGTCCCAGAGCCATAAATATCCAGAGTCCCAAATATCATTCCTCCCTACACTAAAGGGTTACTGCAAGGAATGAGGCAAAGCAACTCAAAGAACAGCTTATTTTGGTCCAGTTACTATTGGTATTTGTTTGGGGCTGAATTATGCACCTGAGCTGTAGCTGGGTTGAAGTCCTGGCTCCTAAGACCTCTTCGGATTGGAGTAGGTGGGGTCCCTAATGCAGTATGGCCAGTGAGCTTCTGAGAAGATGGTCGTGTGAGGATACAAAGAGAACAAACGGAACACAGAGAGAAGGCTGTACCATCCACCAGGCGAGGATCACCCAGGGCTCCCGGGCATCCTCAGAAACTAGAAAAGAGGCAGGAATAGAGTCTCCCTCGGAGCCTTCTGAGAGAACTGACCTGCCAACACCTGGATCATGCACTTCCAGGCCTCCAGCACCGTGAGAGGATGAAGCTTTGTTGTTTGGGGCTGCCTGTCTGTGATGATTTGTTATGGCAGCCCTAGAAATCAATACAACCTTGTAGTGGGTAGATTCCTAAAAGTCCACCAAGACTGTGAATTTATAAAATATCAGCAAAGAAAAGACGGTAACATTCATTTTAGTCCCATTTAGTCTCCTCCAATGCTTGAAAATCCCTTTCAGCATTCTTACCAAGTAGTGTTTCTGCTTGTCCCTGAACAGGTCCAGTGACCAGGAGCTCACTGCCCATGGTGACACCAGCAGTGCTCAGTGCCAGGAAAGACAGTCTTTATAGTGGACCAAAATCTCTTCCCATGTACATTTCCCCAGCTGATGGAAAGTACCTCCCGGGGCCCTTTTGCTGTGTAAATGTCCAGTCCCTTACATTTCACAGCCCTTCAGATACTTGTGTTCTTGCTCACATCAGAGTTTTTGCAAATGCAATTTCTCCCATATGGAATGAACTTCTGTCTCTACTAAAGAGGAATCCCTGAAGGGCCATTTCAGTATTTATCTTCTGATAGAAGGGGTTACGCTGTGGGGGGATGAGGAGGGGAAGCAATCCCAAAAATCTGTGCTTCAAAAACCAGAGGAGTATTTCTCTCCTACACTGAACATTCACCGTGACTCAGCAGAACTCTGTTCACGGTAGTCCTCTGGGGACCCAGACTGCCAGCGCAGCCACCATCTTGAACACGGAGTCACCATGGAGAAAGAACTGGAGGACATCCCCTAAGCAACTGAATGCATCAGCCCAGAAGTGACACATGTCACTGCCTTTCACAACTGGCTGGCTGAACTAGTGACATGGTCTCACCTAACCAAAAAGGAGTTGGAAAATGTGGTCTTACTGTGTGCCTGGAAAGCCGGGCCAGAAATACTTGACAAACAGCACTGATGTCTACTCACTCGTCTCTGTGTCACCTTCCCTGGTAGGACGGCTTGTTTTACCTCCCGGCCTTCCTAGGCATCTCCAGCACTTAGTACTCACGGTCATTATCACATTGCATTGTCATTGTGTTTACTGACATTTTTATCTCTTCCTTGAGACCATGCATTTCTCAAGGACTGTAAGGAGGTCATAATAAATGTTTGAGTGCGTGGGTGCGTTTGAGAATACATGCAACCATATATCCACAGTGAAAGTCAAAGTCCTTTTGGTGGCTTAGGGGGCCATTCATGATCTAGACCCCACTACTCTTCTAACCTCATCTCCCCACATCAGCTTCTCACCTGGCCCCAGATGTGCCATCACTCCGCCTCACCTGTCTCTTGCCGCTCCCCATGGCTGGGATGCACAGCCCCTGTCATTTGCTCCCCCCGCTACCCTGCTTCTGATGGATCTGCACTGAGCAATCATCTCCTCGGAGAGGCTTCTCCAGCCCCCTCTCTAAAGAATCACCTGACCCCACCTGGCCCTGTAACTCCCAGGCTGGCTGGCTTATCTTTTATTCTTCTCCACAGCACTTACCCCTTTCTGATGCAAACCTACCCAAGTATATGTTACCTTACCATGTATTAAATAGCATAAACATACAATGTGTTATGGTATCTATAATACACGTAATTGTTTTTGGTACTAGTTGTCTGTCCCCACCATCCCACACACTCTTGAATGTAACTTCCATGAACAAAGGGCCAGGATAGTACATACTTATTAATAAAAAAGGTTTATTAATGAATAAGTGATTCAGAAATGAATGACCTCCTCTCATATGACACAATTTTGAGCCCTTTTAACACCTTAGCCACCCAGTTTTGACTGATGATCAGTGTAGTACAGAGCAGAGCCGCCCCTTGTTTATCCTTTATTCTGTATTTCAATTAATAAAGCCTATGTTTAAATAAGAATTTGGAGGTTACTCCTGACTGACTTATAGCAAGTTTAGTTATTGAATGTTTTTCCCCATATAACACTGTGCCTTACCCTCTCTGGATAATCTTGTTGCTGTTGTTTGGGATCAAAGTGTAGGACTTAACATTTTTTTCCCTCTTGATTTGCCTGTCACTTGTCTTCCTTTTCATTTATAACGTTATTATTTATTTATTGAGTATCAACTAGGTGCAGAAATCTGCACTAAGTACTACAGAGTATTGTGTGATAATTCCCACAAGAAAAAAAGTTGTTCAGTAATATCAACATGGATCAGATAAACAAACTTTAATCCAATAGGAGAGACAGCAAGACCCCTCCCCTGTGTAAATGACGGAGGGCAGAGCCGTTCCTGGAAAGGTTCAATAACAGGAAGGCAGAAGTGTAATGCCTGAACACGGGGAATCAGGAAGGCAGGTAGAGCTGGGATGGGAGGGGGGCGTGGGAGAGCTTATAGTTATAAAGGCAGTTGGTTCAGATGCCACCCTCCACCTGCCCCCAAGGTAGAGTTACCTCACCTAAATGTGAAGGAGGCTCTCCATCTCCCACAACACTCAGTGTTTCCACAAGGTTATGCTAAGGAGCAGTCTTTTCTGATGTCCCCCAATAGATAGGACATTTCATATATTCCAGCAGTTTTAGGGCAATTCTTGAAAAAGAGAAGAACCAGAAAAAAATATTCTACCTGTCTGCAAACCATATTTATTTTAGTTAATAAGAATTATACAGATAATAAACTCAGTCGTCACTCCTACTCCTTAAGGTAGGTACCATTATTACCTCTATATATGAGAAACTGAGGCAGAGAGAGGGTAAGGGATCTCTTCACAGCTATAAAGTGAAGGGACTGAGGCCCGAGCCTGGGCAGCTGGCTCAGGAGCCTGTGGTCTCCACGGTTCTGGTCTTCTGCTTCCTCTGCATATTGGAAACCGAGATGGGCCACAGTCCAACATACAACCTACAGGCTGAGTAAGAAGAGAGAGTTTCTGTGGTTGTCAGTGATACATGTCGCTCCTAGTTGAACCAACCTCAGTCGTTGTTCAGAGTGGAGACTGAAGAGAACAGCGCGTGACTGGGGTTAACCGGGAGGGATCAAATGAATTGGAGAAGGAGCCAACCTTCTGCCCGCTGAGCACTTGCTCACTCATTCATCTATTTGTTCAGCCTTTCATACAACTGCCCATCCACTCACTCACCACCACACCCTGGGCACGTTCCCTGTCTTGGACACTGTCACGTGCTGCAGATAAGACTCAGGCTGGTCCCAGTCGCTTTGGCAGTCCAGGTGGGGAGATGCAAGCCGAGGAGGCCCAGTCTTGCACCCTCAGTGCTGTTAGAAGGGGACTTGTGGAATAATGGGGGTTAACTCAGCCTACACTGGGGGAGCAGAGCAGGGAATAGATGGAGAAGAATGCTTAGCGGAGGAAGGAACACTGAACGAGGCCCAATCAAAATCCAGCATTTCTGGGAAGATTCTACAAGTTCCACCATTTCTCTCAGAGACAAGACAGAGTTGAACTCCCTTTTTGAGAAAGGTGCTGGAATACAGCAGTTAAGAAGAAGGGTTTGGACGTCAGTCTGGTCTGCCTGCAAATCTTAACCTATCCAGGCAGAAATCACTCCAGTGCAAGATAAGTATATGGTCAAGTGCTGGGGTTCGTTGCCCTGAGGGGTGAGTGAGATACACGGCAGGGTCTATGCACCGTGCGCCTTCCGTGCCCTCTGCTACCTTCTCCTCAGACTCACAGTCACTCTCACTAGGTTCCCAAGTCCTTAATCTTCTTGGTAGCTCTAAACCTTCAGAACGAAAATTTGTCAGTCTCTTTTATTTTTTTTTTTTTTTACATAGGAAATAAAAAGGGAACACAGTTTTTGTAAAACAGATTTTCATTACTGTGAATTTATTGTACTCCTTGGTTCCCAGTGACTAGGTAACCAACAGAGGAGGTAATTTATTATTTTAGCAATTTCAACAGGACCTTGGAAGAAAGGCACCCTGTGGTCACAGAGCACTGGAACTATACTAATGAGATGATTAAAAGAAAGTTGGGCTCACACAGTCCCAGATAATCACAAGTGTACCCAATGATAATTAACAATTACAATTACCTGGAACTGTATTATTTGCCTGGTTGGTTATACAAAAGTCAACCTGTGCTGAAGAGGTGAGTTTAAAGGAGTTAGCAAGTTCTCTGAAGTGGCTCGTGGGGCCCTTTCCTGATAGGTATCTAGGGGAACTGTGGACGTACAGGTAAGGCTCCCTGGCCCACTTCATCTAATTCTCAACCAGAAGGAAAGGAAGGTCTGAGCTCTCCTAAGAGGAACCTTCTATCCACAAAGCCCCCGCTCCCAGCCGCGTGTGTCTTCTAGGAGAAACTTTCCCGCCATGGGGGCCAGAGTCCTTAAGTTCTAGGCCAGAACAGTCTTATGCAAAAGCAGTATCCATTTTCAGAGATCCAGTCCTCCAAGAACAAAGTCTTGGGACTTTCTGGCTTGGGCATCCACTGTCCCTCCTCAGTGCCTGCCAGAATCTTTGTCTGCCCCTACTTCAGCTTTGTAGGACTAGGGAGAGTGGTGGCACCAAGGCGCAGGTCTCAGAGGTTGCACTGGCCCTTGGATTCTCTTGCAGATTCCCACAACTCCATGCCCTGTGCTGAAGGCTGGTCTTGAACGAGCTCTGGCTGAGAGAATGGGGGCAGATGGGGAAACAGTGGTCCTGAAGAATATGCTGATCGGTGTCAACCTGATCCTTCTGGGCTCCATGCTCAAGCCCTCAGAGTGTCAGCTGGAGGTGACCACGGAAAGAGTCCAGAGGCAGGCAGTGGAGGACGAAGGAGGCATGGGCAACTACAGCACATCCAGCAAAGAGCAGCCCATGGTCTTCAACCACGTGTACAACATTAACGTACCCCTGGACAGCCTCTGCTCCTCGGGGTTAGAGGCCTCGGCCGAGCAGGAGGTGAGTGCGGAAGATGAGACTCTGGCAGAGTACACAGGGCAGACCTCGGACCACGAGAGCCAGGTCACCTTCACCCACAGGATCAACCTCCCCAAAAAGGCCTGCCCGTGTGCCGGCTCCGCCCAGGTGCTGCAGGAGCTGCTGAGCCGGATCGAGATGCTGGAGAGGGAGGTGTCAGTGCTGCGGGACCAGTGTGCCACCAACTGCTGTCAAGAAAGCACGGCCACAGGTAGAGTCTGGGCCGGGAGGTGGGGGATGAGAGGGAGGTGAAGTAAGGGAGCAAACTCTGCATCTTAAAAAAGTACCCTCATCCATGGCTCAGGCCTGCCGAGTCTGTGAGATCTAAACGCAGCCCGTCCCCAGGGATTCAGCTCAGGGATTCTCAACACTGCTTAGCCAGTTTGAAATACATTAACCTGATTTGGGGGGGATGAGTCAGGTAATGGTACAACGACTCAGCACAGCAACTTGGACGGCAAGCAGGGAATTTGATGTCTGTCTTCATTCATCTTTGGTCTTCACAGGCTGTTGAATTGATATCTATTCATGTTCACCTGAGGGACTAGAGAAAGCAGGCGCTGTGTTCACTCAATCGCAGCCTTTCTCCCATCGGAATAAATGATAGTCATTAAGGTCTCAGAGGACCTGTCCGCATCTTCTCCAGCAGGATGGACGCTTTAACCCTGTTCCCTCCACAAATACGCATGCCTGTGCACACACACATGCACACACACTCACACAGCTCATCCCGCCCTCCAAAAGGGCAAATGCTCTGAGGATTTATGCCTCACTCTGCCTGCCTGCTAACTAGTAGCACTTACGAGTTGTTACCTGTACCTCTCTGCAAAGCCTGATTAAGTATCCAGAGCCAGACTTCCTGAATTCAAATCCTACCTGTGCTGCTTCCAAGCTTTCAAACAAAGTAAGTTGCATAGCTGTGCCTTCCTTTCCACATCTACAGGGTTATCATCCAAACTAGAACAAGGGGCCATTAAATATCACAGACTGGCTTCTGGTGGGCCCCACATAAGTGGAGCTATTATCAGCTCAGCCCGCTCAGCTCTGTGCCCATCTGTTCTCACCTCAGGGTACCTCAGACCCAGGCATTTCCCTTCTTTGTTGAGCAGGGGCATCTGTTACCTTATCTTGGGTGCCAGTGTCCACTTCTAGGGCTCCATATCTCAAGGCCTCCTCGGGATAAGAGTGGAGTGCAGTTTTAACAGAGGATGTCCATAGTCCCCTGGTCACAGCTTTTGAGTAATGAAGTATTTCATGGGTTTTCCTCAGCTCCTTCTCCTCTCCCTCACCCACACAAGAGACAAACAGCTGAAGGCTAGAAGGGGGTGCTCCGTCGCTCAGTCCCCTGTTCTTTGGGAGAACTGATGGGTCATTCATCTGTCCAGTGGAGTGCAGAGCAGGGGAATGTCATAGGTTTCCACGGTCTCTTTGCTGCTCAAGAAGCAGGGTGGCTTCTGTAAGTGGTCTTTTTACCAGGATTCCTGGCAGATGGGAAAAATCATACGAGGAAGAACTGCTGAGCGATGTCAGTGTAGTATCTTTTCAGGCCACAGGGAGTGCATGAAGAAGCGGAGTGAATTTACTAGACTTCACATCCTCAGGGTCAAGTGCAGACAAGGATGCCAAGCAGGTACTTGGTGTGTGTGTGCTTAATGAGTTTGTTTAGACACATCAATTAACCACTGTAGCTATACCACAGCAAGGGTCAAGACAGGGATATGCAAAGAATCCAGAGGATTGCAGCAAAGGGTGAGTGGGGCTGAGGACGCTGGAAGACTTTGAAGCAACCTGGTGCTGAGCTTTGATGAATGAACTGTCAGTTGATAGCAGGCAGGACGCCTTCCTCTGCCCGCTGACCCAGTGCTCAGCCCACACCCACTGGCACTCCCCACCAATCCCTTTCAGTCCCCACAGCCAATAACGGAGGAGTGAGCATCTTTGATACAGGACCATCCTGAATCTATTGGAATCCCTGGACCTGCCCAAAGAGAGAATTAGAGGCCTGAAATGTACTGCCCTTGGGGACAGCCCCCAGTCCTCAATGTGGTGTGACCCTGCAGGGTTGAACCCAAGTCAGTCTCCCTGGGACATTGCTTGATAGCTTGCCTGCCCTCCCTTCTGATCTGCCCGTCTCCCCTACCAGGTTTTTCCACTAGGTACTTTCCAATAAGTGACCTTTACATGAATCTTCACCTAAAATCAACTTCTAATGAAATGACCCCAATCTGAGGCACCCTGAAGATGAGCTCCAGGGGGAGGATCAGATCTCCTTCATCCTGGCCCCCAGCACTGTGCTAGCATCAGGCACCATAACACCTGAAAATAGTGATTAAATTGATAGTGTACCAAACTATGTGGAGCTTAACTCTTAGCAACACAAATCTGATCAGAGATCACTAGAGGTCTCTGCCTATCTCCCCGCCTTGACCATTTATAGGAGAGGCCGCTGCTGCCCTTGACCTTCTCCTTGACCATTCCAGGACAACTGGACTACATCCCTCACTGCAGCGGCCACGGCAACTTTAGCCTGGAGTCCTGTGGCTGCATCTGCAATGAAGGCTGGTTTGGCAAGAACTGCTCAGAGCCCTACTGCCCGCTGGGCTGCTCCAGTCGGGGCGTGTGCGTGGACGGCCAGTGCATCTGTGACAGCGAATACAGCGGGGACGACTGCTCCGAGCTCCGGTGCCCCACGGACTGCAGCTCCCGGGGGCTGTGCGTGGACGGGGAGTGCGTCTGTGAAGAGCCCTACACGGGCGAGGACTGCCGGGAGCTGAGGTGCCCCGGCGACTGCTCAGGGAAGGGGACCTGTGCCAACGGCACCTGTTTATGCCAGGAGGGCTACGTCGGTGAGGACTGCGGCCAGCGGCGGTGTCTGAATGCCTGCAGCGGGCGAGGGCACTGCCAGGAGGGGCTCTGCGTCTGTGAAGAGGGCTACCAGGGCCCTGACTGCTCAGCAGGTAGGAAGGGGAGCTGGGCGGGAGGCTGGGCAGGGCTGGTCCGGCACACTAACTGGACACCTCCGGGGAGATTGGAAACAGGTGCGGGAGGGAAGGTGAATTTTAGGTAAGGTCATTCTCGGTCGGGTTGTAGTCATTTGCTTTCCAAGACAGCTGATGTTTCAAGTCAATAACAGTTGGTGAGGCAGATTAAAAGAGGGCTTAGGAAAGGTCAAGTTCAGGCTGAGAGGCAGATCTTTACCCCCGACAACTTACTAACAGTGATGACACCCCACTGTCCCTGCGGTGCCAGGGGAGGCTGCGGGTCTGTTTTCTATCACTGATTACAGGATCTCACAGGCTGTTGAATTATAAAGAGAAGAGGCTTATTTGGACTCCCAGTTCTGGAGGCCCAAGGTCAAGGGGCCACATCGAGTGAGGGCCTTCCTGCTGGCAGAGTGCAGGAGCATGCAGGGTGTCACCTGGCAGGAGACAGAGAGCCCACGCGTGTCTCTTCTCACAAAGCCACCAGGATTCAGTCCGGGGTCTCCACCCTGATGGCCTTATCTACCCTGACCACCCCCCAAAACCTCCACCTCTGGACACCACAGTCAGATAGCTTCCACTTTCTTCAATCATAATGAGGACAAATTCCACCTGGGGGCCCTTGGGGGACACCACCAGACCACACCCAAATCACAGCAGATGGAGCGGGCACCTGCTCACCCGTGGCTACCAGGCCTGACGCCATGGTCCCAGGCTGCCTCCTTTTACAGAGCTCCTCAGGGGGCGCGAGCCAGTCTACGAGGATCTCCACTCACCTTGGAGCTTGCAGATGGCGAGGGTTATTGATTCATGAAATGACCGAGGGCCTACAAGCAGAAAAGTGCAGGCAAGAAATCAAAGGTAAATAGGAAAAAAAACTACTATAGGCATCCAGCAACAGCGACATTCCGATGATTAGTACAGAATATTAAAAGGAGGGGGCTCATTTTGTTGCTGATGACTACAGCACAAATCTCACTCCAAATATAATCCATACCTTAGAGACGGACAGGGGGCATCTGAAAATGGAGCTCTCAATCCAACAGTGAGAAATATATTAATATTTAATTAGGGTTGATTTTTTAAAAATATATTTTGACCCCAAACAGGTTATTTTCATTGTCTCCCTTTTGTTCATCCTCCTCTGATTAATCAGTGAGTATTGCTGAGACATTTATTTGTGCTTTAAACAGCACAGATTAGTAATTGATCCTGTCCATTTAAAGCTCGGGATGCCCACTGGGAAATTTTAAAAGCAGAAATAACAACAAACATTTTCCAACTTTCTGGTTGAGCAAATCCAGGAGTTTTCTAAAGGAGAAATCCTGGGAAACTGGCTGTACCAGCCTCCTGCTCCTCAGTATCTTCAATGACACTCTGCTCTGTGGCAGACCCAACTTCCCACCATGTGACTTCAAGTTACATTCTTTTGCAAGATCAATGGCAATCATGAAAGATTTAAAATAAAATAAAAAGATAATCTACTGCCTAGGAGAATTTTTTTTCTACATTAAGTTTTTTCTGATTTTACTTATTTCATTTAGTCTCTCAATTTTGTTTACTGAACTGGAATGTCGCTCTACAAATATGGTCATTGTATCAATTGTTCCAAAGCAAGATTCAGACAGAAGTTAAGCCTCATTGTTTCTGAATCTAAAGTCACCAGGCAGTTTCTGGACAGCAAGGATAAAGCATAACTTAGTTTCCACCCAGAGGATGAGCTTCTGCTAAGCCCCACCTGGAGAGTACTCCGGGTCACTTCTGGCCATTGCTGTGTTGAGGGTATTCTATCCCATACACAACTCGTAATAGACTCAGTGTTTGTATGTCTGCCCTTGCCCTCATGTTCTTGACCTGTCTTTCTACAGGGATGGGTCCATTCACAAACAAAAGCTTGATCTGATCCAGGGTCCAAAATGCATTGGAGATGAGCCCTCCTGGTCACCTCCGGGAAGACTCAGTAACTGTCAGGATTCCTATGACTTGGTTGAGTCCAAACCATACACACATTACTTCTATGCTGCTTTAAGACTTCTGTAGGCCCAGATAAATCACTTAACAGGTTCCCAAAACATGTGAGGAAGGACAGTTGCATAATCTCCATCTGTTTCTATAGCAACCCTGGAACCACCTCTCATTGCATGAAGTACTGCTCTTAAAGCTTGCCTTTAAAACCAAATGCCACAGGTCTCTGCCAGAGAGGAATCTAGGTCATTCCTCAAGGGCTCCTTGGCTTGCTGTTTGTGAAAAGGCTGTCGGAGGGGGGGGCTATTTATCCCCTGCTTGACATTTCTGGCCAGGTGCACACACAACAGCAGGACTGCTCCTACCGCCTAGAGGAGCACAGAGGGGAGAGGGAAGGGTTGGGAAGGTGGGTAATGAAGAGTCGCAGGCTACACTCCCTCGGAGGTCACCGCTTTCTCCTTGGCAAGGGCATGGAGAAGAGCTGTCCATTGTGTGGATTTCATTCTGAGGCTGCTTGGGTCGCCAGAGCTGGAACACAACTGAATATTGTCAGCAAGGCCACTGTGTTTGACTCCTCAGCTTGATTTTTGCTCATGGTGCACCATGGAACAGAATCTCAAGCTCTATGCCTCTATTCTCTGCACATGTGTAGATAATAGAACAAACAATTCATGAATATGAGCACTTAAGACTTGCCTTACATAGAAGCTACTCCTGCCTTCTCATTTGACAGATTTCAAAGCAGTTGTCCAGAGAGAGAGAGAGAGAGAGAGAGACTTTCCCAGAGCCTGACAGCTCATTAATGGCAGAATAAGAATGAGAACCCAGCCCTCTTTAATCTTCTCTGAACTGCTAAGTAGACAGAGTTGAGAAATGTTCATTGTAAAGCCACAGCCACAAAGAAGTGACCTTTCAATATAAAAGCTGAGCCCTTTTAAATGTTTAGAAATCAAGGTATTAGAGAGATGGGGCAAAGAAGTACCTGGGACCATGCGTCTGCATCTTCCCCAGTGATGGCAGCCAGAGCAGAAGCTGGCTGTGAGCGGTCCTGATCTCCCTAGGAGCCAGGGCAAAGCAGGGAGCAGGCTCTGGAAATAATCCAGAAAGCTGCTCCCCAGACTTCAGTCGGGCCTGCAGAGATTTGTCAACATCAGCCCCTGCCTCTGTCAGGACTGCAGCCAGCCCTACCTTTGGCACCCGAAACCCCTTGCGTTTTAGAGCAAGACACAACGTGGACTGGTTCCAGTTGCTCTCACCACCTAAGTGCAAAAGTGACGTGAGGTTGAAAAACGTAAGCAGCGTGGGCGCTGTGCAGATAATCACCACTTCTTCCTTTTTAGCAGCCTGCTCTTCCCTAAGTTTCAAAGTTGGAACTCCAGAAAGTAAGACTGAGAATGCCTTTTCCCCACCACAAATGCATCAACTCAAGGCTTGAGTCTCCATTATAATTTGCTTTGTAACCCCACATTGTCTTGCTTGGTAACGACTACTGGCTCCCAAAGTACACAGCTGCTGCTCACTTACAGGGCAAGTAGCGATGCTGTCCCCCACTGAGCCACTGCTCAAAGAAGTACACTACCCTGAAAGACACCCCTTGCTCTTCCTCCACGGGAAGTGAAGGAAGAGTTTCCCCCCAGGCTCAGGCCTCAGGCTAAGCGGCTGAGATAAATCTTCTGCCCCTCTTGTTCACTTAACAATTCTAAAACAATCTGCTCAGATCACCCTTCACTGTCACGCTTAGCTTTATTTTCTAGAAGAGAGAACCAGAAAGGAATACACTGACTTGTCCCATAGGCCCTAAGAGTTGTTGGTGACTTGAAATTTGGAATGGCCTTTTTTTTTTCCCCTATGACAGAAAAATGTCCTGCAAAAGAAACTTGGGAACAACATGCTGAATCACAAGAGACATGCTCCAAATAACTTTTTAAAAAGGGGTTTTCTTAGCTCCAGGATGAGCACTATTCTGGAGAACACATCCTACACAATTGTCTGGATTGCTTCTCATGTAGTTCTACTTGGGGGGATGGTGCATGGAGAACAATCCACATTCTACTCCTTAAATCATAGGAGAAAGAGCTCTAACCATAGAAGATTCAGGCTGAACAATCAGTCTGCTACCTACAGCCCAACTCCTGATTTGACACAGGCCTTGACCCAGGCCTTAGATTCCTCTTTTGTAAAGTTGAAATAATTATAGCTCCTTGGACTACCTTACAGGCTGCTGTCAACGGATTTTTTTAAATAGTTAGATGGTGTGTGTGGCATGTTTTCTAGGTTGTGAAATGCCATGTACATGTAAACTGGAATTGCATTTGGGCTCAGAGGTTCTAGAGTCATTCTGGCTGGGTTCTAATCTTAGCTTCTGTGTCTGTCCCCTGTGTGGCCCAGTTTCCTCCCCTATAATATAGAAGTAATGATAACACCTATTCCGTGGTGTTGGTAAGAGGTCAAATGAGATAGTCCATGTTGGAGCAGTGAGCACTGGGCCTGGTGTGTAATAAATTCTCAGTGTGACGGTGCCAAATACTGACAGGTTCTCATCAGTCCTTCCCTGGTCCCAGGAGCCGTTCCATACAGGCTGCCCTGAATGTCTCAGTGCAGTTCACATCTTCAATAATGTCAGAATTATCAATGATGCAAGTTTATGCAGTATCATTGGAAGGTTAAATTGTTTAAATATCGTTTGCACTTCTTCAATTTTGTACATTTTTAAAAATAAATTTTAAATTTTTGTTTTGGTTCTGATAGAGGAAGCTCGGCTCTCTAGGTTTTTATACAATGAATGGTTTTGATCAAATGCAATCAAAGCCAATATCCAGCACTGCAGATAAATGCTGCTAATTTCCCTCCTGTGGGTCTGGGTCAAAGGGCTCCTCACTTCTGCCCTGGCTGAGGATTTGAGGTTTCATGTGTGAGCACAAGGAGGCAGGTATGAAAAGCAGCTGGCCTAGACCTCTGGCTTGTAAAGGTGAAAGGTTGAGATTACCCAGAGGAGAAATTCAAAACCAATGGCAATTCTTAAACCAACCAAACCCTTCACTACATATGAATGTATAGGTTAATTATGATCATTTAAGTATTGGCCTGATCTTTGATTTAATCTCCGAGCAGGTCCAATTACAGAAGCACTGGAGTTATCCTCTAATTAGTCTTAAAGTTTCAATTATTTGATGCCTACACTTCTGGTGAATCTTCACTTCCCAAGGGAACCAGACTTGAAAGGCTCTTTCAATGTGGTTTAACCTTTGGTGACTCTGAGTAGCATTTGGGAAGTCAGACAAGAGAGAAAAGCACAGCTCTCAAGAAGGCTTCTTGATCATCACCTCCAAGGTCAAGGCTAATGAAAATTAGTTTAACATGTTACATTTCTTCCAAAACTTTCTTTTTTTAAAAGGAAAAAAAATGCTATGAGAAGGAGCCACTAAATGTCTTTATCAGACCATAGTGTACAAGGGTTCCTGTCTTGGGGTCATAATCTGTAAGATAACAAGGAATGAAGTCTTTAGCCCCATTTGTACACTCAGACATTGGCTCTCAGGACAATCTGATGACAGTAACTTAGTAAACTACCAACACTTTTGGCCAGCGATGTGTTATGAAATATCTAACAACTGGATCTGTGATGAGAAAACCAAAAAAACTGAAGCTCTGCTCTGACCAGTTTCCATGGTGTGAACATTCCCCGTGTGGCCAGCTTCAAACTACCAACATGAGGTCACTCAACGGGACACTGGAAACGCAATAGACACATCACACAGAATCTCCACCAGAGAGATGGAACACACAAATGTCACTCAGGGGCCTAAATGATAGGAAGATGTAGTGAAACGACTTTAAAATGAATACTTACGACCTTTGTTTTTAATGCAATTTGCTTCACTGTTTTTAAAGTTTCACCTTTCATAATGGTTATATCTAACCATCTTGTGAAATTCCTGAAGATTTGATGACTGACTTTTACAAGCCAGTAAGAAGCCAGCTCCAGAACACCACTAACTCACAGCCTCATGGAGGTTGGGATAACTAAGTGCAGAAAGGAGGTGAAGCTGTTACAAATCACTCAGTCCGCTGAGCCTGCAGACCCTGTGGAGATGGCATGGGGGGTGACAGGCGAGGAAGAGAGTTGAGTACAGGGTGGGGCAGGCAATCCTCTGAGTTCACGCTGTCTGTGTATTGCCTCCCGGTAGTTGCCCCTCCAGAGGACTTGCGAGTGGCTGGTATCAGCGACAGGTCCCTTGAGCTGGAATGGGACGGGCCGATGGCAGTGACGGAATATGTGATCTCTTACCAGCCGACGGCCCGGGGGGGCCTCCAGCTCCAGCAGCGGGTGCCTGGAGATTGGAGTGGTGTCACCATCACGGAGCTGGAGCCAGGTCTCACCTACAACATCAGCGTCTACGCTGTCATTAGCAACATCCCCAGCCTTCCCATCACTGCCAAGGTGGCCACCCGTACGTACCATTCCCCCTTCCTGCTTCATTTTTCTTTTCTCCCACATGAGATCATGGGCATTCATGGTAGTGGTATCTTTTCTGAATTCTCCAGGGACGCCTATAATCGTCTTCGGCTCTTGAGGGGAAGGGCTTCAGACATGACCCACTTAGAAAAGGGTGTGTCTTTAAACAGGCACTTCCTATTAAGAGAATTTCCAAATTCAGGCGGCTTCCATAAATTATAAAACCAAAAGAACAAAAGTACTTAATTATTGAGTACTGACTTGTTAGAAGCTAGACTCAAACGGAAGCCATGTACCCAATGAGACTTATACAGACCTTGAATACAGTTAGGATCCAAAACCAGGAGATAGGACATAGGAAGAACCATAAGCAAGTTGCCAATAGATGGCATGTTCCCCAGGGCAAGTACATAGCAGAGTGAAAGAAAAACTCCTTGTTTAAAACCACAGCGACAACGTCCACTTCTCATACAGAGGTGGCAGCATTTCTTTATGACTTTTAGCAGAACATCTTGGCGTGTGTGTGTTTGTGGTGCCGGGCAAGCTCTACCCCTCAGCCACATCCCCAGCCCTTTTCATTTTTATTTTGAAATTGGGTGTCTCTAAGCTGCCAAGCCTGGCCCGGGACTTTCAATCCTCCTGCCTCAGCCTCCCAAGTCGCCTGGATGGGAAGCAGGCGCTACCATGTTGGATATAACACCGCATCTTAATGGCTCACTTTTGTGGTGAAAGTTAAGGCTCTAGGACGTGAAGTTCCAGAGGGAAAAAAAAGGTCAAGGTATAAAGAGTTGGCCCTGAAGGCTTCACAGAAGCCTGAGGACGTGAGCAGAGCTTAGAAAGAGGCAAGGACACGGACTAGCAGCAGGGCAGGATTGCAGAAGTCGTCTTGCCTCCTTGCTTCTCAGCTGACCCAAGTCCTGGGATAGTACTGGACTCTCACAAATGCTGACTCTGTTAATATGCCTACAATTATCTGTTTATATTTGACCTTTTTTCCCCCAATTCCTCTGGTGCCTGTGAACTAGTTTTAAATATCTGCAGTGATCCGTGGAGGCAGGTCACCATCTGCTGCTTTTCCCACCTGGCTCCAGGATGAGTCACCACCCCCAGTGCTGGCCGGCTCCCAGGCGTCCCCACTCTGATCCACGTGTACAGGCACGGATGAGGTTTCCAGCCCCTGTGGTGGTGGTTGTGCCAATTCAGGGCATCCCTGCAGGCACGCTCCCAGGTGACAAGGACAAAATCATGTAAAGGCGCCTGACATGCCTTCAAGTGGGTTCAGAACCAGCCCCGCCTATCAGCCAGGAAGCTTCCCGATGGGAAAGATGAGAATCTGTCAATTTTCCAACGGGAATAGCCCAGGAGAGGTGAAGCTGAAATGGGAGTCGAACCCTGGAGAATTGAGAGAAGTTGTGCTGTCATATTTCAGGGCTGGTAACTGGAACTCCATTAGGACGAGCATATTTCACCCCACTGAACCTGTGCATGTGTGTGTGTATGTGCGGTTGGGGGGAAAGGCTGGGGGGAGAAAGGGAGGAGATTAAGAGACAGCCAAAAGTTAGACAAGTGAGGCAGAAGGGAGTGAGGGAGAGGAGAATACGGAAGGAGCAGCTGGAGGAAATTTGGAGAAAGTGAAATAAGAGCAAAGCTGGTGTACGCCTTTGTTCTGCTTGTGTACACAAAATGAAAATTCAGACTGCCCTAAATTTAGGGATTTGCGCTCCCTAAAATACGTTCAGTGCACATCAGATGGTCAGGAGAAGAACCCCGGGCTTCCTTCTGAAGCTCCACATCTTTAACCAAACCTTCTCTGCCTCCTTTCCCTGTGAACGAGGTGGGAACACTGGGCTTAGCACAATACTGCCTCCCAGGAATCCTGTACTGCTTCCAAAGATAGTGTTCGAGTTCTCCGAAAAAGGCTTTTTATTCCATTCCAAGATTTATCACATTAGTAAGGAAAAGAAAACATGACTTTTATATTTAACATTAACAGTTTCTATTATGTAATAGAAAGCACAAAAAAAGTTTTGCATTCGTCAAGTGTATTCCTGTGTTGCACCAACACAGAGCCCCAGAGCCCCAGGGCAGTGCGCCCATCTGCACCAGGACACACTGTGTCTGCGGTAGGATGGGGCGGTCCTGCCACAGGCCACCACACCCATAGCATAGAGTGGGTTCACAAGACAAGAGCCAGGCACTGCTCTCTGTCCCTGCCAGGGACAGCCGTGACATTGTCACCCACATTGCTGTGTTCCAGATCTCTCCACTCCTCAAGGGCTGCAATTCAAGACTATTACGGAGACGACCGTGGAGGTGCAGTGGGAGCCCTTCTCATTCTCCTTCGATGGGTGGGAGATCAGCTTCATCCCAAAGGTAACACCGGCTGCCCTCCAGGATGCCCGGCAGCCTCCCTCGGCTCGTGCCTCACCTGGGGAGCAGGGCAGCAGGGCAGCACTGCTCAGGGTCTCGCTCCAGGCCAGTAGAGACATGAGAGGGCATTAAGTGGGTGCCTGGGCTGCAGAAGGCTCCTTTCACCAAGAGCTGAGGACAGGAGCAGAGCCCCTGGTCTGTACAGGGGGGACCTGGAAAGCCGCTCCAGCTCCTGCTGAGACACTTCCAGGGTTTGGAGAGTCCCATGTTAGTGGCTAGGAAACTGGGCCATCAAAAAGCCGGGGCCAAGTGGAACCAGCTTCGGGTTCCACGGATTCTTTCTGTACAAACAGATGGACTAACTGTCAGCTCGTGTCAGCTCATGTCCCCAGAGGTTAGAGGCCTCGCAGAAACGCCCTGGTTCTCCCAGTTACTCAGAATGAAGTTATAACCTATTAATTAGGCAACCTTTTCTTTAAGCAAATTACATGCTCAGTCTGTGAGTTTAAAAGTACCCTAAGATCCCTCTCTACTAGGTAAAGCAGCTTACGTATTTCTTTATTAATCCTAAAACTGTTTCCGGCTTGCCGTGACGCCTGTCCCTGACCACCACACCTGAGGGGGCAAAGTTCAGCCATATCCCTCCCTTTGTCCCTGTCCTTCAACAGGAAAGAGCACCTTTCAGACTTCTTCAGATTTAATGCCAGTGACACATTGGGGGGAACTAGACTATGATTTTGCCATTCTTTTACCACCACATTCTTGACATCGTGGACTGTTGGAGCTACAGAGGATCTCCAAGTTCACAGAGTTAAGACCCCACATTTCACATTTAGTTTAATTTAGTTTAGTGTGTAGAGACGAAGACTCAGAGAACTTAGATGACATAAGATCCCTAATTAGTACCAGGCATAAGACAAAAACCTTAGTCTCAGCTCCCTGCTCCAGGGCTCTGCCCACCAAACATCTTCTGGGGATGTAGTCCTATCATGGCAAGCCAAATGCTCCTAACAGTCGTTCTATGCAAATCTATTATTGTATAAATGATCCGAGTTAAAATGGACAATGATCAATGGAAAGCAACTGAGTTTAAAAGAAAACAGAAAGATCATGTTACTCTGCTGCCCAAGCAAGAAAAGAAAATCGTGCCAGATTCTCCTGTTCTACATACAATATGTGAAACTCTAAATAAAAGAGGGGCTGACCAGGGCATTCCAAGATCAAATGCATGGCAGCGGAGAATAACCTCTTTAGCCTCTGTAGGCAGAAGTCACAGGCTGTGGGAGGGTTATCACGTTGATTTACAAAAGCATGGCTATAAGTGACATACAGGGAACTCGAGGTGACATAAACTGAGATGAAAGAATAGGGAAGAAGGGGAGTGTCTCAAAGGGGGCCCTCTTGTCCCCTCTGTTTCCAAGGTCACACACATGGAAAACCTAATTAACAGTAGGTAGATGATAGATAGATAGATGACAGATGATTGATTGATAGATAGATAATAGGTAGATAGATGATAGGTAGATGGTAGATAGATATTAGATTCTGGACCCAACATCATCTAGTTCCTTTCTCATTTCCTTTCCACCTATTTGTCTTCTACCACTCTCCTTTGTATTTTTGTTTCGTGTTTCTTTTTTCTTTCTTTCTTTCTTTTTTTTTTTTTTTTTTTTTTTGGTACTTCACGATTATGTCTCTGAGTCTTAACTCATCTGGGTGAGGTGGAAACATGACACTGATAGATTTTCACCCTTTGTAGCACCATGAGAAATTCCAGATATAGCCAAATAATAGCCCCAGCTCATTAAAAAAATCTGGGAATATCTTAGTTTGAAATACATTGTGGATATGATAAAGATGTTTACACACAACTGTACTCTTCTAAACAGCCAAAGGCAGGCTCGTAACACTAAATGACAAAAAAAAAAATGATAGATGTTACCTGTAACCATTGAACATTTAGTCTTTGGCAAGAGCCAATCTGCATCACCTCATGACTAATTTTTATTGGCAAACTTAAAAACTCAGGAGAAGCCAAAGAAATGTTCTTGAAATCGGTTCTCACCAAGCCTGCTGGGAGTTGTTCCTAGCCCCGGACTCTCCTCTGTCAGCCTGGAGGAAGTAGAAGTAGCCCCCGTTTTTACTTTCCAGTTCCCAAGTCAGTGTCCCCTGTCCTTCTCCTTGATTTCACTCCTGGTGACTCTCTCTTTTCCTGTCTCTGCTCCCTCCCGCTCAATCTTCAGAACAATGAAGGAGGAGTGATTGCTCAGCTTCCAAGTGATGTCACCTCCTTTAACCAGACTGGGCTAAAGCCTGGGGAGGAATACATTGTCAATGTGGTGGCCCTGAAAGAACAAGCCCGGAGCCCCCCGACCTCGGCCAGCGTCTCCACTGGTGAGTGCTCCAGTTGTAGGTCACCCAAGAACAAGAACTGCAGAATCACCCAAGATGTGGGGAGGCAAACAGCCGCTAGGTTCCTGCCAGAGCTGAGTGATTGGAGGGCCTGGAGATGGGTCTACTCTACCAGATACTTAGCTGACAATACTCCTTTTGCTCTTCTTTGCAAGCATAGAAATCCGTGTTCCATTCAGGAACTCTCTGTCGAGATTCTCCAGGCAATTTTTCTGATCCTCATGACTCACCAAGAGACCTCGTATGTTAACCCCTTAGTGCCATAGCTTTGGAACCAAAATCTCATGACAAAGACTCATCTCACCTAGTGTAAGATTTGGAGAAAGTCAGCCAAACCTTCTCAGATGTCAACCTGCTTTACAACTGAGGAGCAATAGTATGTCCATGAGTCAGTGTGAGGATTAAATTAGATAAAGTATAAAAAGTGATTAGTACTATGTCGCTAATGTTACTAGAGTCCTAATCCAGAGGCCTAACTCTGGGGAATCCCAACAAATCAGATCTGGCCATCCACCCAAAAACCCATCCAAAAAAGTAATGGTGAGAAGCAGGGAAGGAACGTTAATTAGGATGGCCACCCTGGGAAGACGAGGAAGACTCATATATTCGGCAGTTACTGACATGAACTGCCAAGCTATATAGACAAAGGGGACAGACATGTGAGTACTCAAGCAGTCTTGGCGGGACTGTGATCTGGTTGATCCTTATCTGAGGATGGCCAAAGTCTCATTGATGACCATGGAGCTGCTGTGGCCCGTGGGGTGGTTTCTGTTCATCAGAGGTATTCACTGAGGTATTTGCTCTGCAGACTCAGAGCCAAGGGGACACATGCAAAATGGGGAAAGAGATGCCAGGATTTTTACATTTGTAGGTCCAAATGAAGACTCAATGTTTTTAATAAAAGTGAGTATTTAACACTTAGTATATAAATATATACCCAGAAACCATGTTTGGAAGTAAAAGTAGTCAGAGACAAACCATGTAAAAACAGTACGTAGAGCTGGGTCACTTTTCAGTGTGACAACATAAGTTGCTTATTAGTTCATCCCCACAGTTCATCTCCTTCAAGGTTATTATATTTTCAGGATTGATTAGTTAACTCTATTCTATTTGCCTTATTGTTTCCTGAACTAACAAAGGGTGTTCAACTTCAAGGCCCAAAATGAGCAATTGTGATGCAAATGTAAGTGCCTTCACACAATATCTTTTTTTTCCTCAAAAGTTCAATGTAGTCTGTGGGATCATTTTCTTGTTCTCATTTTGTTGCTGGGAGAGCTGTGGCCCGGGCTAAGCAGTTTTCCTTGTCAGTAACAAACACCGAGATAGGTGAACGTTGATACAGTTTTATTTTTCATAAACAGAAAGTGTCACCCTTGCAAGACAGTATTAGGTCCAGAACAAAATATTGAATTGACCAGGAAAGGGAACCACAGCACTGTGAAATAAGACCATGTAGATTAGTGATTCATCCTTTGCTTCTTGGAACCATGGAACCTCAGGTGCTAAGGCCTGTACTCTGTCTGAGAAGCACTGATTAAAACTCTGATGGCATTAGCTTGTGTTCCATTGATGCCCTAGGGTTCCACCACCTGTGCCTTGAGGCCAAGATCAGGTGGAGATCCACACCTCTAATTACTTCCTCTGAGATGCCTCCAACCAGGGCAGCTCCACTTTGATCTGTTTTATATTTTGAACAGCCATTTAAAATGTTCTGTTTAAAAAAAAAAAGTTTCACTCAAAAAAAAAAAAAAAAAAGGCTTTCAAGCTACTGTTTTAGTCCAAATATGAAACCCCATAGCCTAAAATCCAAAAGTGCTCTGCAGAAATATCCAGAAGGCTAAGGGCACCGCTCAGTTCCCCAGGGTTATGCTGCAACCTGAAGCCTTGACATTAGATGACAAGTACAGATTCTTCACTTCTGATAAGGATTGTTTCTTGGTCCCCAAGCCATTCTTGTGATTTCATGTTTAAAAAAAAAAAGCATTTGTAGAAGACAAAGGATGGTTCACAGAGGAGAGAGAACATTACAATTGAATATTAGTCTTCTAAAGCATTGAAAGAACTTAAAGAAGGGAGTCCAATCCTGCCTTAGTCTTATAGTCAAACCACATTTTTGCAGTATTTCTGGGTCTAGAAGTCCCTTAAGATTAAAATTAAAATGTGGATCTAGAAATCCATAGTAAATCCAGGCAGATCTTTTTCAATCAAGAAGAAAAGTCCTAGTGTTAATATTTTGACATCATGTACAGAGCATGGGAAAAAAATGAAAAATGAGAAACGTGTATTCCAGTTCACGTTTTGAGTAGAACTTGTGTTTGTTTAGAAATTGGGACTAAATTGAAAGCAAGATGATCCTTCCTTGATTAGAATGCGACATTACTACCAAGTGACCAACCAAAGGGCAGAATCCAAGGGTGACAACAGAAAAGATGGCCAGCTCCCAATCCCGTCAGCTGTTTGTAGGAAACGATTGTTTAATTATTTCCTTCTGTTAAGGTCTGACCTACACCAGCCCCTTCCTGTGGAGCTCTGAGTCCTCATCTGCACTCAGCTTCTTCAGGACAGGCCATTTAGTGCATGCAAATATGAGACCTCCTGCAGCTAGAGCCCTCTGTGCTACATGATCACAGTCTGATATGCTCACTCCATTATGGTCCGGGATTTTTTTGTATCCAAGAGTTGAAGGACAAAAGCCTTATGTGGTCATTTGAGTTTCCCTGATACCTTTTATTTTCTTCTAGAAGCTCCAGCTCCCTGAAATGTTTCCCCCTTTCTCATGGTGAAGAGGCTTACCCATTCATTTCATCTACTCAAAACCCGTTGACTAAGCGTCTCTTTCCATTATGCTCATACCACAGTAAGGAGGCCATTCCTCCATCTTTTAATTAAATTAAATGAAGTTAAAAAGGCCCAGGTTACTTAAAACCACCAAGTGCAGCATGCTGAAAAGAAGCAGTCTGGATATTTTCTGTTCAGTCATGTGACTACCTTAAATACAAAAGACAGGACTTCATTTGATCTCCCAACCACTTGGCACCAAAGTGGTCTGGTGATTTTCATTTTGGCTGGTGCTAGATGCTAGACCCCAAGTCCTAAAGTTGCTTAATAAAAAACAGCAGTGGGCTAGATCCAGAAAGAGGGAGTGGTGCCTATGGGACAGCCCAACTTTGAAAAGTCAAGGGACTCCGTGACAGCTGAGAGAGAGACCTCATATCTGGAGTCAGAGCAGAAGGTGGACCAGTGTGGGCTGATTAAAAAACAAGTCTCAGTCGAGACACTCAGCTAACCAGCAAGGAAAATGTACCTGAATTACCTGAAGCTAAAGAGAAGTTTCTGGAAGGACATAGAGTGTTTCATAGAAACCCAGGGTCAAAAGCACATCAGGGTCTAATGAAAGACTCAAATGACAAATTGGAATGGCAGGAAGTTACTCTGGGGCTTTCTAGAAGTTCCATATGGTCCCTCATCTCCCCTCCCTTGTTGTCCCCTCTTCAACCCTCTCCTCTCCTCTCCTCCTCCCTGCCCCATGCCATCTGATGTTTCTATTTCTGTATGAATATGATAGACAATGGCCACACCAGCTCATGGTCCAACAGAGGCTGCTTGGAGAACCAGAGTCAATTTGGTGCCAATTCCAGATCCTTGGGGAATATCAACATTGATCAGATCAAATCAGAGCAATGAGGTCACACAGCAAATGCAAATCTGGAGTCTGGGCCTCCTCTTTTGCAGGTAGTGAATAATGAATAGGAAAGAGCTATTAGCCCTACAGACATTCCCCGAGGAGTTGAGAAGTAATCTTCTATTCTCCCAGGTTCTCCCTCTTGCTATTCCCCTTCTATATTCCCTGGCCCTCTCCCAGCATAATTCAATATGAACAGCACCCAGCGGTGCTAGAGCTGCAGATGCTGTGCCCTGTAGGAGACTAGCCAGTTTTCCCAGCCTTCCCCTCAGCTACATGGTGCCAGAGGCCAGGGCTCATGAGGGACATTCGCTGGAAACCTTGAGGACCTAGGTGTAACTGCAGTGTCCTTCCTTCTCAGAAATATGCAAGCCCTGGAGGAGAAAACAAAAATGGCCCAGAGGCATAGCAGCACAATTCACAATTGCTAGACTGTGGAATCAACCCGGATGCCCTTCAATAGATGAATGGATAAAAAAAATGTGGCATTTATACACCATGGAGTATTACGCAGCACTAAAAAATGACAAAATCACGGAATTTGCAGGGAAATGGATGGCACTAGAGCAGATTATGCTTAGTGAAGCTAGCCAATCCCTAAAAAACAAATACCAAATGTCTTCTTTGATATAATGAGAGCAACTAAGAACAGAACAGAGAGGAAGAGCAGGAAGAAAAGATTAACATTAAACAGAGACATGAGGTGGGAGGGAAAGGGAGAAAAAAAGGGAAATCACATGGAAATGGAGGGAGACCCTCATTGTTATACAAAATTACATATAAGAGGTTATGAGGGGAATGGGATAACAAACATGGAGGGAAATGAATTACAGTAGATGGGGTAGAGAGAGAAGATGGGAGGGGAGGGGAGGGGGGATAGTAGAGGATAGGAAAGGTAGCAGAATACAACAGTCATTAATGTAAAAATGTGATGTGTAACCGATGTGATTCTGCAATCTGTATTTGGGGTAAAAATGGGAGTTCATAACCCACTTGATTCTAATGTATGAAATATGATATGTCAAGAGCTTTGCAATGTTGTGAACAACCAATAAAAAAAAAATGGCCCAGAGGACTGTGTCTTCCCAGAGGGCATGTTTCCTGGGAACAAAGGCACACATCTGTTGGGTTTGGCACAGTCTCAGCCACTGGGTTGTCTGGGTATGAGAACAACTAGGCAAGGTCAGCTTTGGAACACTCACAGTGACCTCTGACAACTAGGTCTAAGTCTCAGATGTTTAGCCAGGTGGTTACTCCAGAGACTTTTCCTAGGGGCTCCCTGAAGGTGGGAGCTGGGCACCAGAAGCTTGGTCCTCAAGTCCTTGTCCCATTTCCTGCAGAAAGAAATTGGTCTGAGTCTCTCAGACCAGGAAGTGCCCTTCCATTCCCAGACTGGGAAGTGCCAGCCCCAGAAGCTACAGCATGGTAAAGGGAGAACTGGACCAACATCAAGAGGACTGAGTCCTACTGCCAAAGTGTGTTCCTCACTTTCCCTGTCTGTAAAATGGGATGCTCACACCATGCCCTCTTTCAGCAAGCTCATACCAGAAGGAGGGGGCAGGTGCCAAAGGCTTATGCCCAACTGGTGACGTTTTGTTCTATTTGATCCTTCTCATTCAGTCATTGATGGGCCCACGCAGATCCTGGTTCGAGATGTCTCTGACACAGTCGCCTTTGTGGAGTGGACCCCACCTCGGGCTAAAGTTGATTTCATTCTCTTGAAATATGGCTTGGTGGGCGGGGAAGGCGGGAAGACCACCTTCCGGCTGCAGCCTCCCCTCAGCCAGTATTCAGTGCAAGCGCTGCGGCCCGGCGCCCGCTACACGGTGTCAGTCAGTGCGGTCCGAGGGGCCAACGAGAGCGCGTCCACCACCACCGAGTTCACAACAGGTAAGGCTGCCGTGGGAAGAGGAGCACGGAGGAGGGGGGAGCCAGCTGGTGGAGTCCTCACAAGAGGAGCAGAAAGGAGTGGGGTGGTCAGTGCCAGAAGGAGGGGAGTGGTCTGGGGCCTCGCAGCACAAAGGAAAAGCAGGCACCAGAGTGAGCAGAACAGGTTCTGATCCTCGTTCTGCCAGCCAGACCAGCGACTGAGTCCTGTCCTCCGATGAGTCCCTGAGGTTTGCAAAATGACATTTGTAAAATGACACATTTATCTTGAAGACATCGGGGCATCCGTCGTGCTAGCCCAAATGACAACTTGGGGACTGTTTGGGAAAGGTGCGTCTTGCTCGGGACGCTTCATGGCCATTTGTGGATATTGTTGTAGTCATTCTCTAAATCTGCAATGGCTGCATGGCCACGGTGGAGCACCTCGGCGTTGTTCAAAGCCCAACCCGACCCACCACAGGCCGAATGCAGGGCTGTGACTCGTCCTGTGTAAGCACCAGCATGGGGCCAACCCAAGCCCTGATTCCAGGGACAGGAAACTGGAAGCCCACCTGACGCCTCCCAACCGCCATGGTGACCACGGCCCCCTTCCCAAGGCTGTTAGCGTCAGAGAGCTTCACCAGCACTCGGGAAGGGCCAGAGCGCAGGTGACTCGCTCCGACTCTCAGTGCCCATTAGTCTGGCCAACTGTGGGCAAGAAAGACAGGAACCACCCAAGGGACCAGCTTCCTGGCACCCTGGCTCAGTCAGCAAGGCTCTGTGATCAGCTTGGTCACTGAGCCTCGTTAATCGGGGTGGGCCTTGGCCTCTCTGCCTTGGGGAACATGTCAGGGTTCTCTGCTAACTCTAAGGGGTCCCAGGGATTCGAGGAGACTGATGGCATCTGTAGGATCCAAGAATCATCTGACAGTAGAAGAATCACTATTTCAAGCATCTTGCCTTGGGTTGTGGCCTGAGATCCTGTCATGGGGTGGAGCAAGCCCAGGGGCTTCAAGGAGGCTCAATAGCTAGCACTCCCTACTCCACCTGGGTTTAAGCCATTGATAAATAAGGCAAAGAATAAGAGAGAAAGACACCCAAACGTTCCCTAGGTTGGAGCGTGCAGCCAAGTGTGACTGCCAGCTAGATTTGCAAGCTGACCAGCACTGTGGACCTGGGCTATCTGTCCATGTGGCAGACCTGGGGGCTACTTGGGTTAGGACTTAGAGCAAGGAGGAATGGGAAGAGACCTGGTCCATGGGGCAGCCCATCCCACAAGAGAGGGAAGTGCTGGACAGTGTCCAGGCTCTGCTGCAGAGCTGGCCATTAAGGCCACCCTCCCTAGTGACAGAGAAGCAGGAGTCTTTCAATGGGGCTCTTTCCACCCAGAAGATTTTGCTCCTTAAAAAGAAGCAAATGTAGACACTGGCGAGCTGCAGAAGGCAGGAATTCATTCTGCAAGAGAACTTCCAGGTTGTCTATCCTTTACCCAGACTCCACTCCCTCACCCAGGGGGTGGCCAGTGATAATTTTTTCTGAACATATCCCCAGACTGAATGTTCTCCCTGGAAAAGAGGAGCCGAATTCTGCCCATTTCTCTTCCCTTCTTCTCCCTCATTTAACTAAAATATTCCTGGCAGAGTGTGAGGAAAGATGAGAATTCAAGGTCAACCCCCACCACGCACACACCACAGCACCTGCCCCAGCAGTGCCGCATTCTCTTGTTAATTTCAGGAGAGTTTGTGTTTGGAAAGTGGTTTCTTTGTGCTCTGCTCTGATAAGGAGTTTGAAGAGGCAAAACAGGAGAAGAGGGCTTTCGAGCAGTGAGCAGCTTGGTGAAAAGCAAATTCTTGATGTTCGGGTCAACAAGATGGAAGCAGGATTGGCCAGCGGCCTAGGAAAATTCCAATCAAGACAATTACATCCCACCTCCAAGGGCCCCCTGGGGTTCAGCTCCCTGCTGCCGCCTCTGCTCCATTCTCCCATTTCCGGTGCCTGGTGAGTGGCAGCCGGCTGCCTTCTCTGTGCAACCTCGGCCTGTCCATCCAACCCACTCCCCTCTGCTTTAGGAACCGGAAGGGGAGAAGAGGCCAGAAGCCGCAAATAGCTTTGCAGACAGACTCTCAAATTCGGGGTTGGCATGTGCCAGCTGAATGATGAGAGAGTACCCGGGCCCTCGCGGCAGGGCCCTTAGTCATTCCAGAACTCCGCTTAAATTCAAATTAACCAAAGTGCTTTTCCAGGTGATGGCTTCGACACTAGGAGCGCACTAATTGCACAGGCAATTAAAACAGAGATTTGCTTCCTGCATGGTGAGTGGGATATTTGCCTGGGTCTTAGCGCTGCTCTGAAAAATGAAAAGGCTCTGATGGCAGCATCCCAAGCCAGTGGCAAGGGAGAAGCCAGCCCCAACCCAGGAAATCTAGAGCCCAGTCTCTTGAATCCCCACCCTCAGCAGCCTGGCCTTCCACTGCCCTCAAGGGGGTGCCACCATCCCTGGACTGTTGCTGTAGGGGGCATCTTTGAGCATAAGCCTGAAGCCACAGAGTTCAGCCACGGGTGCACGTGACCTAAATGCTTCCGAAATTCTCTTGAATGCTGATATGGGTTCAACTGCATCTCCTGAAAAGGTGTCGAAGCCCTAGTACATATGAATGTGACCTTATTTGGAAATAGGTTCTAGGCAAATTAAGATAAGGTCATTGAGGTGGCCTTAACCCCATACGACAATGTCCTTATGGAAAGGGGAACTTCTGACAGAGACAGACATGCCCACAAAGAAAACGCCACCTGAAGATGGGAGCGGAGACAGAAGCACCAAAAGATGGCTGGCCACTCCTGAGAAGCCAAAAGAGGCCGCCACGCTCTCTCCACGGCCCTCCGAAGGAAGCGACTCTGCCAACACCTCGATTCTAGACTTTTAGACAATAATTTCCTATTAAAATATCCAACTTGGAGTACCATATCTGGGAAACCAATGGGAACACCCGGAAGGCTCAAGCCCCACCTGCTTTTCAGTGATTCCACTCTGGGATTCTCATAGAAACTCTTTCCCAAGTTCAACCAGGACAGTACTTACCTTCCTAGCCAAGATTCTCACTGTGGATGGCAGAGGACATGGGGGCTTCCTGCCCCTGCAACACCAGCTGTCCTCAGCCAAAGCTCTTCTCCCTGAACCACCTCACCCCAAGCATCCCAAGCCCCATGGCTGAACAGCTGACAAGACTTTTGCAGAGGCTTTGAATTAGCCAACAAAACAGAGCTGATGGTGTTCATTCAGTGGCTTGGTGTGTCTTTATTGAGCATCTGCTGGACCTAAGGGTGTAGAACAAAAAAGGCAAGACCTGGATCACATGCATGGCATACTCCTGGGGGAAATTTGCCAGTGAAAAGGAAAGAAATGTACAAGATTGTTGTGATGGTGAGCTCTGTGATGAGACGTGAAATGGATGACATGGAGGGGATCCGCTGGATCCAGCCGTTTGGAAAGGCTTTCTGAGAACATGACATCATAACTAAGATCTCAATGACTAAGACATTCAGGGATCTGGAGCTCATTCCAGGCAGATGCAGCAGCCAGTGCACAGGCCCGAGGTAGGAATTAGCTTGATGTGTTTCAACAGTAGAAAGAAGGCAGACAGCCGAGCCCCAGGGATAGGGTAGAAGCAGGACAGGGTGATGCATGGGAGCAGGCAGGCCAGGCCAGCGGGCCTGCAGGGAGGTTCAGGAGCTCATGATGGGAGCAACAGGGAAGGCTTCAGAACAGAATCATGGGATCTAGCCTGTGCTTTAGAGTTCATAGCCACAAGTCGCTCCACAGCCCCCATTAGCCATCTACCTCTGCCTCTCGCCCCAGGCCTGCTGATGCATTAGAGATCAGCTCTGTTCCCCACCTAGAGGGGTGCCTCTCAGCCTCCCCTCCTAGCCAGGCCTCCAGACCCTGAAACCACAAGTAGGTTCCCCTCTGCCTAAGCTCTTGTTCCAGGAATGACCTCTTTTAGGGTTGTTGGCATTGGAAGTGTCTACTCCCTTCACAGAAAACTCTACCCCCATCCACAGGGCAAAAGCCCTAAGAAGAAACCTCCCAGAACCGTTGGCAGTGAGTCCTCTCTGAGTCCTTATAAAAAGGGGATGTTTCCAAGGTAAGAGCACTAGGTATAGGTCTCCACCTTGACCCTAACCCAGCTGTTTTCGCCCCAGTTCAGGTCAGGTGCCACACCCCGCCCATGACACTCAGGGCCATGATGTCAGGCACATCCTCCCACGGGCTCCTCCACCCAACTGCTAGAGAAATAACACACACAACACATCAGGGATGCACAGCTCCCCTTGCTAAAGTACTTTGACTGGAAAAACAGTTCTCAGAAAACAAGCTGCAGAGACATACATCTGCTAAAAGATTCACCCAATTTACATCACTAAACAGAATACTTCTCACTCCCAAGCCTCTGCTTTTGGGTGGATTTGCAGCATTCTCATCTTTGCAAGAGGATCCAGGATACTTGCTTTGCTTTTGCAGACTACAGTAGCCCAGGGGAGGTTTGCTTGGAACAAAGGACTGGTCTGCTCCAAGTTAAATTTGAGTCTCAGTTTTTCAGGGTCACACCTAGAGGTCCCCAAATGGGTCAGACAAGACCGTCAGTTCTCAGGGAGAGAAGCAGCTCCTTGGGGTTGTGGGAGAGATGCCGAAGCTGATAGTCCCTTCATTGCACTGGAATTTGTGGAACCCCAAGAGCGAGCATTGGGGTGCAATACTGTTGGAACTCAGGAAGAGTTTCGGAGGCAACAGGAAGCCAGCCCAGGGTCTGGACACCTATTTTCACACCAGGCACCAGGCAACCAAGTTGACATGTATTGTCTAACCGTACGGCAACTGGAATATGGCATCATTTGCTCCTTTTACAGAAGTGGCCATCAAGTCCCAGTGAGACTGGAAGACTTGTCCAGGACCCATTCCTGCAGGTGTCAGAGCTGGAAATCCAACTGAAGCTTGACTCCAAACCCCGTATTCTTTCTAGTACCTCACTTCCCCTGTCTGTGTTTTAATTTTCCAATCTGTAAAACTTTCAGCTATTTCTGTACTCGTAAACTCCAGAAGGGCAGCTTGAAATCAACCCTCCTCCCTTTGCTTGATGTTCAAACCCGATTTTGTTCTCTTCCATTTTAATCACTTGAGGATTATCCCTGATTTTCTCCTACTGGGGTTCCCTTTGCTTTGTTTTGGAGCCTGTGATATTAGTTGGCTCATTTCCAAGTTTCTGGAACCCTTGGATGGTCATGAGGTATCACAAAGTGTATCGATGTCTAATTTCCAAGAAAAACCCTCCAACCAGACCAAGGAATTTGCTGGGACAGACCACAAAGCCAGGGGCAGAAACAGAGCTCACTCAAATGTGAGGCAGAGGGTCAGGAAGCGTGGGGGTCTCGCCACAAAGATTTTTAAAATTCAAGGCGCACCACAGATGCACATTATCGGGCGTGATGTTGGTGATGTCTGTCTGTTTGTAGAGATTGATGCCCCCAAGAATTTACGAGTCGGCTCCCGCACAGCAACCAGCCTTGACCTTGAGTGGGATAACAGCGAGGCAGAAGTTCAGGAATACAAGGTCGTCTACAGCACCTTGGCCGGGGAGCAATACCATGAGGTGCTGGTCCCCAAAAGCATTGGTCCAACCACCAGAGCCACCCTCACAGGTAAGTGCTGTCTCTTGGGGGCACAATGGTTGCTCAGTCTACACCCTCACAGCTCTCTCTCAGGCCACTCTCCCCAAAGCCAACCCGCTGAGCTACTCTCATCCCTTCCCTGAACCTCTGCAGGGACCTCCTCTTCAGGCCCATCCAATCCATCAAAACGGGGGCGGGGGGGATCTTTTCAAAATACTTTCGTGGTGATGCCAACTCATTGTGCATACCTTTGGATGGTCATGGGGTAACACAAAGTGTATCGATGTCTAAGTTCCAAGTAAAACCCTCATGAGGTAACACAAAGTATTTGCTCATTGCTCTCAGGGCAAACTAAAACCCTAAGCATGGCTGGCCTGCCCTGCCCAGTCCCCTGCCTTCTCAAGTCCCACCCCTCTCCATCCCCTGGTGCCCTCTCTGCTCCTGGACCATGGGTCTGGGAGTCCCTCAGACGTGCTGTCCTTCCTGACATGGTGCTCTGCTCTGCTCTTAGTTCACGCTGGCTTTCCCTCCCGCCCCCAGTTCACATGCCACTTTGTAAGAAGCCAGATCATGCTGTCCAGCTCGCTCTCAGCACAGCTCAAGATGCCTCTGACCTGTGGGCGTGACTCTTTGACAGTTGAGCTTCTCCCTAGACCTGGCGCTCCAGGGAAGATGGACCACATTTTCTTTTTCCCATCATTGAATCCCCAGGGTCCATTACGGTATCTAGAATATTCTAGGTCCTAGAGCAGTATTTCTTGAAGGGATGAGTGAATGAAGCTGCAAAAGTTTACTCTGATTGGAACATAGAGTGTGAGAGGCCAATGACAGGGTGAGAGCCTGGTCATCCTTATATACCCTGTAAAAACTTGGGGTTTATTCTAGAGGGCAATGAGGAGCCATTGAGGGAGTTTTAAATAAGGTGATGTAATTACTGTGGTATGCAGAGAAGGTCAAGGGTAGAGGCTTGTCAGGAGACCAATGCTGGGGTTAAACAAGAGAAGTGGTGGTGTGGACTAAGGCAGTGCCCACTGCCCACCACACCTGGCTGGAGAACCGTGCTGACTCCTGTTTGGCCCTTCAGCATGCCCATCCAAGAGAGCCTGCTGCCAGACCTTGCCCAGGGAGGGCGACTGCAAACACAGGGCCTGGGTCCTGATGAAGGCAATGCTGAGCGGTCCTGGCCCAGGGCTGCCCGAGGGCTCCCAGACAGTCTGTTGACTGGTCTTGGCTTCCTGCAGAAGTGTCTGCCATCTTCCTAGTCAAAAGTTACCCAGCAAAGAGTGGACCACAAACCAGGGCGGCACAATCAAAGCTGTTTTCCTCCTGAGCTGAAATCCCAGACCTCCTTGCCATAGTTATAGCTTCTTTCATCTTCACAGAAACCTCATGAGATGGTCCTATTAGCAACCCCACTTTATAGATGAGGAAACGGAGGCCCTGGGAATCTGGACACTTGCCAGGTTCACAGAGCTAGCAAGTCCGCAGCTGTGATTGGACTGGGTTCCCGAGTCCCGTTCCAAAGGTTCTCCTCCCACCGCTGCTGCTTCCCACAAACGAAGCCAAATGTAAGGGACGGTCAGGATTCAAATGCCACAGGCTATAAGGGATGGTAAATTATTATGAGTAGTGGGTTTAGATAGGTTAGTATGTTGTGCTAGAGTGGGGCTGACGAAAAATCACACACACAAGTACACACACACACACACACACTCACACAATGTCACACAATTATCTCAGGGAGCTCACAGCTGAGGAGATTTATGAAGGCAAATGTCTATGTGATTTAAGGAAGGATTAGAGGTATGTAAGGAAACCAAATCAAGGACATGCTACTGGCTGAGACTCCAGCTATGAAGATCACTTGCTCTCTTGCAGCAGTATCTGGAGGAAGAAAAGGAAGGGCCCCAAGGAGAAAGAGGGGAGGGAGCAGTGTGATCTGAGCTCCAAGCGGCAGAGCTTTCTCCCTCCCAGACCTGCTTGTATCCTAAAGAGGAAATCGTTGCAGCCTCCAAGGTCTCCGGAGACCCTGGGCCTGGTGACACATTTGGAGCCCAGGCTTTGGACTTAAATCCAAGCTCACCCCTTCCTGCGGGTGATTTGAGCCACCAGCAAGACCTCTCGGCCTGTGTTTCTCCCTCTGTAAAGCAGGGCTGCCACCACCCACCTCCCAGGGTCACCATGAATCTTCCATGAGGTCACGTATGCAGGGAGTTTAGGGAAGAGCTGCTAACACTGGGCGTCAGAAGCCATTGGCAAGTTTGTACTGTTCTTCTCTTCCACAGAGCTCAGCCGGGGACCCATGACAGCCTGGTCACCTCTGGGCACACACGCAGCCCCCTTTATTCCCACAAAATACCACCAATGGCCCTTGGACTTCAGAGGCCTTGTCTCGGAGGCCCACGTTGGCCCTTTGCTGTGGGATCTGGGCCTTCCCCGACTCTGTGGGCTCTGAGTCATTTCAAGGGCTGCAGCAGCACACACCCCCCATCCCCCTTCGCAGACCTTGCCTTTTGCCACACGGATTCCAGCTGGGCACAGCACCAGACATCTTCCCCATCATTCTCTGAGCAGATCCCTCTGGAGTATGAACTTGTTTCTGAACAACAGACTCAGTGTCTGCCATGATAGCCCCCTGCTCTGATGGCTTCTTGTCTTAATGATGAGTCCGTTTTGGGCTTAGCCTCTTAGGTGGGTTGGTGTCTGCTTGGCCTGTAAACCACACCTGGAGTTCCAAAGGGTCCCTGAGTGTTCTCCAAGGCACCTCCAGGTTAGAACCTGGCACAGGGACTGTGGACATCACTCTGATGCCTGGGTAGCAGCACAAGACAGTCAGCCCTCACGGAAGACTCCTAGTGGACAGAGGAAGGGGATAGAGACTCAGCCAAGAAAGGAGATCTGGGCCCCTGGCTGAAAGGTGGTCAGGAGGCAGCCTCTCTGCCTGGGACTAGTACAAGTTGTCAACACCACTCTGGTTACTGCACCTGCCGTGACTCCTCTGTTGGGTCATCAGGGAGGCATGTGTGGCTACCACGTTTACCTGGAAGGCAGAGGAGTATGCCCTCGGCCACCTGTGCTCTCTCCCCAGACCTCCCTCATGCACAGAGGCCACCCTTGAGGGTCCCCAGGACCAAGGGAACAAAGGAGATATGAACTGGCCTGTAAGCCCTCTCGAGGGCCTTGCCAACAGCCACCTGACCAGCTAGCAAGCGGATCACCGGAAAAGCCACCAACAGGCTCAGGAAACCCAGGGCCTCAGTCCCTTTAGACATCACAATACAACACAGGACTGCAAGGAAAGAAGACTTAGGGCCAGCCACATGTGACACACTCACTCACACGTACACAGACACACGCACATTCACACAACCACTCACACACACATTCTCAAATACACAAATCACACAGGCACAGCTGCACTCTCACCCCACCTGCACTCACACTCACATACATGTACCATGCACACACACATGCAATCACATGCCTTGCGCACACGTGCGTGCTGGTGTGTGCAAGCGTGTCTTTATCAGGTGATGTGATCGGCCACCTTCCAGGCCTCTGGGGGCCAGGGGATGTGGGGGCAGGCCCACATCCCGGTAGGTGTATCACTCTCCATGTTTTCACTCAGGGCCTGGTGGGGTGGTGGTGACATGGTGAGGTCCTCGAGGTGCAGAGGCAGGAGACCATGCTTGTCCATGGGAGGATCTTCTTCGAGGAACTCCCGTCCCCTTGCCAGCCAGGCCCTCGGGCTCCACTGCTCCCTGTCGGCACTTCCTCATGGCGGCGCACAAATACCACGTCAGCACCAGGCCCTCAGTGCCCTGTGGGCTCTCCTGAGAGGGGTCAGGGTGCTGGGCCTGAGACCAGGGCCAGAATGTGTTCAGCCACCTCTGGGTGAGGTCACAGTGACCCCAAGTGGTCACTTTGGTGAGGCACCCTCTAAACACAAGGTCGTTTCTGGGGCTTCGGGGGCAGGACAGTGGGAGTGGGCTGCAGAGACCCAAGCAGGAGAGGAAGGCGTCCACACACCTCCTCATGGAGTTGGGACCTGGGGAGCCTGTCCCTTCTAGTGTTAAAAGCCTTGGGAAACGGGCCCAGGAGAAAAGTCTCAGCTGGGGATGTCTCAGCTTCTGCTTTGGCTTCTTCAGCAAGTAGCACTTGTTTAGAGAAAGCCCTTGTTTATAGAAATGGGGTGTGCCTGCAGGATGGGGGGATGAGCCATGATCCTCATTAATTTCACTGGCAACAAGAAAGTTCCCTCTGAGAATGCTTGGTATTGCTATTCTTTGCCCGAATGGGTTTAGAATCAGGATGGAGTGGACAGCTCCTCTTGATACTTGAACATCATTTATACCCCAAAGAGCAAGGTATGTCCTCAAAAGCCTGCCTCATCCGGGGAGACCTGCAGAAACACCTTCTTATGCAAGAACCTTGGGGGCTTAGCTCTCCATTTAACCAAAAAGGAGACCCTTGCCTACCTGGTGAGGTTTCAGGGGCTGTCAGAAGACCCCCTGTCTTCAAGTATCTCTCCATCTATGAAATCTCTAGTTTTTCCAAATTACACCACTGGGAAATTTGCCTGCGGTGGGGTCTGATATTAGGTTCATGAATGATTTTAATAGATCTACTTTGGCACATGCTGTTCTCTCTGCCTAGAATGCCCTTCCCAGCCAACTGGCCACAAGACCCTTCAAAACCCAGTAGAGACATCCTCTCTTGGAAATCTCCCTACCACCATGGGCACTATGCTACTTCTGCTTCATATATATTTTTCCACTATACTGCATGCTGAAAAAAAATGAGATCCTTTATCTTTTTTTAATATTTATTTATTTAGTTTTCGGCAGACACAACATCTTTGTTTGTATGTGGTGCCGAGGATCGAACCCGGGCCACATGCATGCCAGGCGAGCCCGCTACCGCTTGAGCCACATCCCCAGCCCCGAGATCCTTTATCTTAAAGACCTAAGATTACAGTAAAGATACAGACATGAAAACTAACAATAACCACTGAAAACATAATTGCTATTGAAACTAATAAACCAACTGCAAACTCCTTTGGGACAGGGTTCTCAGTTTGTCCCTCTTTGTGTGGGCAGGAATCCAGTGTGCTAGGGCCAACTCAATCCCTGTCCCCAGAGAGGGGACTTGAGCTTCAGCCCAGGGATTTGGGAGATGGAAGGGTTCATATTTCTTCATGCTCACCTGAGCCCAACCAAGGCGGCGGTCCACAAGCACCTCACTCATGCTTTTGCTGAGCAAGAGACAGCAGTGACCGTTCTCAGGCCTCCTTTCCCCGGAACCACCCTGTTTTCCCCACTAGCAGCAGCAAGTGTGCAAGGAGGCTTCCTAAACAGGAGGGGAGGTGTTCTGCCTGTATGTCACCATAGCCCTTGCAGTGCAGGTGAGCTTTGCTCCTCTCATTGCTCTCAGCCCTAATTTACCTATTACTGCTGCCCCTGCCCCATTCTGACCCCCAGAGAACTCTATTTCCTTCCTCCACCTAGCTTTCAGGCCCAACTCCAGCCTGTACTGATCCCATACCCCTCTGCAGTGGCTCTTAGCAGCCCACAGTGTGGTACCCCATCACTCTCAAATTCCAAGTCACTTTGTCTAGTCCCCACTGCCAACCTATTGCACTCTTAGGGACAGGGACCAGAAAGAACAAGGGGCTTGGGTTCTAAACCTGGCTTTCTCCAACACCAGCTTTGTGATCTTAATCAGGAATGGGCTTTTCAGAGCCCCTTGCTCATGAGCAGAATCCTCCCAGCAGAGCCACAGGAGAATTAAATAAGGTGCCGTGTGTGATCTCCAAGAAGTTGCAATTATAGCCGTGTTTGTTGCCATCAGAGACCCGAAACCTCTTCATTTTCACCTCTTCTTCCCTCCCTCCCTTTCTTCTTCATTATACTTGTAGATTATCTTTTGCATGTAGCTCAGTGCTTGGCCTCTCATGGGTGCTCAGTAAATAATTAATTTGCTTTTTCAGTTCAGATTCTTTTGATTCCCAGAAGGGCAAGGGCAGTGACCATTCAGCTTGCTGGTATCCCCAGCCCACAGCCTTGTGCCTGCCACAAAGGATGACCTCAATAATATTTGTCAAGCAGATGACCTGTATGCTTGAGGGGTTCAGAGAAGCACAGGAAGGTGTGTGGGGAGAGTTGGGAACATGTCGACCTCCAGCCGGAACACGGGAAAGTCTATAAGGGACGGAGCACAGTGGCTTCCCATGAGATAAATTTTCTGAGCTTTGGTTGAGAAAGAGAACAGACCATTTATGTGCTGCCACTTGCAGGAGATGGATGGAAAGATAAAGAAAGCGTTGATGGAGAGCTAAGGGTTCTTTAAAATAAGAAATCCCTAGGGGTCCTGGGAGCGCTGATGGAGGTGTCCTGGGTCTGTCTCCTGTACACATTTTCTTTTCCAGCAGAACTGCATCTTACTTGCTGGCAGAGAGCAACAATTCAGTGATAGCGCAGGAAGAAAGCTGCAAACAATCAAAGGCAGGCAACAGGCACACACCTGGAAGCGAGTCCCACTCCCCATTCCCGAGGCAGGAGACCTGGGAGGGAGTGCTTTCAATTCTGCTCTGCCATTTTCTGGGAGAAGACGATTCTGTTGTAAATTATTGAACATTTCATTTAAGCTTCATAAATAAGAAACTCGGATGGAAATGTTGCATGTTAGATCCGTTTGGCAACATATAATTTCTGTCTTTCTCCCTCAATCTGTCACCCTTCATCTACCGCCGAGAATTTCTACTTCATTATAGGCAATTGAAGGTCTCAATCAGTTGCCTGAGAATAGTAGTTTATGTCCCAAAGGTAATCTAATTTCTCCAACCAAGGATGTACCTGGGACTCACTGAACCTATTGACAGAACTAAATGTGGGCTTTGAAAGGACCTGGGGTGTTGCAGGCCCTGCTCCATCTAGAGATAGGTGCTCCCTGAGCCAGGGCAACTCCACACCGACCCCTCGACTCTGAATCTTTGGTTCCCGACAGAGTCGACAGGTTAAGCCTGAGCGACCCAGCATCTACAGGTGTACCGAGGACCCCCCTGTGCCTGCCTAGGGTACTTTATATAGCTCCAAGACCACCTACCCCAAAGGACTCAAAATCCTGGAGTAGTTTTCTTTGCTAGATAATAATAACATTGGCTACTGTCACTACGGGCCAGGTGCTTAATCCTCACATAGACGGATCTTGGTATCAGTCCCATTCTACAGAAGTTGAGACCTTAAGGTGGTAAGAATTCAGCTGTACCCTGTGGAAGGTGGCAGACCTCCATATAAAACAGTGCGTCAGAATTCAACTTGACCTCCACTTTAGAGACACACCTGACAGATTAGAGAAAGAAAGAACTAAGGGTTAGGAAAGTGGTCGAGCTGGTTAGGAAGCTGATCCTAATGCCTTCCTGACTGCATTCTTTCCATTCCTTTTAGGGAGCGTGGCCAATGCCACCAGGTAGTTTCTTCCACACGCACCATGGAGGTGTGTAGAGTGTAGCCTGTACCAAAGCTGTTGTTGGAGGGGTCTGGTTACCATGCAGCCTTCCCCTTGACTAAACCAAGCCATTTGTTAAAGGAGGATGGCTCAAAGCATCCCCTATCAAATTGGACTGACCTCAGGAATCTCAGGGCGGTCACAGCTGCCCTGGGAATCCACTCCCACCATCTCCTGGCAGCAGGAGATGGTGGGAGTGGAGGAGTGCTTCTCAGTTCTGAAAGCCCTGCACTCTCAGGCCAAAAAGTCTGGGAGTCATGGTTTCTAGCTCATCATAGACTTCCTCTGTGCCTCAATTTCTTTTTATTAAAAAAAAAAAAGGTATACTGAGTTGAATACCATTCTCTGAAAATGCATGTCCACCAGAACGTGGAGATGTGACCTCATTTGGAAACATGGCCTCTGGAGACGTAATCTAGTTAACATGAGGTCATACTGGATTAGTGCAGGCGCTAAAACCCATAAGACTGTTGTTCTTGTCAGAGGAGAAGTCACACACACACAGAGAATGCCATGGGACCCAGAGGCAGAGGGTGCGGTATTCAGAGGTCCTCCAAAGAATGCATTGCCAGAGAGAGGCCACAGAGCCTTCAGAGGGAGCACAGCCCTGCTGACCCTTGACTTCACACTTCCAGAACTTTCTGTAGTTTTAAGTAACCTGTTTGCAGGAATTTATAACAAGAGCCTCAGGAAACTAATACAGATGGAGAAAGCACAGCCCTCCCACCTCCCTCTCAAGGAGGCGGGGAGGCTCCCGGACACATTCAATTCTGAAAAGCATGAGTTGTGTTATATAAATGCAGGATAGCATTATAATAATCCATGGTTCAAGAGCTTAGCGGGACTCGGAGTGACCCTTGGAGATTCCAGGGGTGATCGTTTGATTTAGTTGCATTTTTCTACAATCACAGTCATGATAAATGGGAATGAGTCTGACCCCTGTGGTGGTAGATGGAATCATGGTCGCCAGATGTCCACGTTCCAATCCCGAGCACCTGTGAACATGTCATCTTACACGGCAAGAAGGGCTTTGTGGACGTGGTGAATCAAAGATCTTGAGACGGGCAAGTTTTCCTGTACTGACCAGATGGATGCAGGGAGGTTGGAGTCAGAGCAGATGTGACAGTGGAAACCTAGATCAGAGAGAGAGAGAGGCAATAATGCTAAGCTGCTGGGCTTGATGAAGGATCAGGGGGCTGTGAGCCAAGGAGTGCAGACAGCCTCTTGAAACTGAGATAGGCAGACAAGTGGCTCCTCCCACGAGCCCCCAGGAGGAGCGCAGCCCTGCTGTACCCTGTGGGTCTTCAGCTCTCCTGGACCAGGAGATCATAAATGTGTGAAGTTGTGGTAATTAGTCAGTAAAAAACCAATACACCAGTCCAACAAGCTGGTCTGAAAATGAATGTGCCAGAGGGTAGGAAGAGACCCCAGAGAATTCTGGAAACCCGGCCACAGTCCTTAATAACAAAGCCCAGATGGATGCCCTGAGAGGCACACGCCCTGTGGTCAGACAGTTCTGGCATTTCGTCACCTCCAGGAGCTACCAGAAGGGGCTCTAAAGTGGGATCCACAGTGGTAAGCACTCTGGGCCTGCATTGCTGCATTGCTGATTTGGGGGGAGCCTACTCTCCCCCAGTTTATGATTTCAGCAAGAAACCCCTTCACAAGTTCTAGCCAACGTGAGACTCTAAGCACAGAGGGAGACCTTCTAGAGGTGACCACACCTCTGGAGGTCACTGACAAGAGCAGCCTCATTGCTGTCCAAGACCAGCAGCAAGAAGGAAGCTTTGCACTGGCCGGTTCCTTCTGTTGGCTTGGTACGGATTTCCTGAGCAGTGAAATGAGATTTACTAGGTAAAATTAGGAGCACACTCAAGGAGGACGAAAGGTAAGATCTGAACAGGAGCCTGAGCTCATCTTCCTTCGCTCCAACCTTCCCACGCCCTACCCCCAACACACGCACACTAATGTTTGCTTGTGCCTCTGCTGATAGATCTGATACCTGGCACCGAGTATGGAGTTGGAATATCTGCTGTCATGAACTCACAACAAAGCGTGCCGGCCACCATGAATGCCAGGACAGGTGAGTAGGAGGGTGGTGCTGCGGGAGGCTAGGCAGCCCTGCAAGCCTGTAGAGCCATCGAGAGGAGGCATCTCCTGGCCCCCGAGAACAGGGCCCTGGTGACAGTTATCAACCTAGTGACAACAGCCACTTGATGTCCAATTCTAACATCAGACATGCAAGATAGAGTCCTACTCTCCCCATCATGGACCTGTGCTTGCTCCTCCAGACCTGAAGGGCTGCTCCGAGCAGTGCAGAGCCAAGGTGGAAAACCCCAGGTAGGTAGGTGCCACTGCAGGCTCCATTTCTATCTAGAACACCCACAGCAGGCAGAACAGGGCATCTGCAGTCTGAGTCAAAAGACAGTCCCTCCAAGAGGTCACTGGCGTGGAGGTCTAACTTGCAAATAACCTATAAAATTCAAAGGTAGTAGAAAAATCCACTAGAGACCCTTGCTGCTCTGGAGCCAGAATATTTGCTTCTAAATCCTGAAGAAATCTCAGAGTTCCTCCAAGAGCTTAGATACAAAACAGCCTGGGCAGGACTGGGCTGGGGATTTGGGACCCATCCCTGTTCCCGAGGTTCAGTGTAGCACAGACAACCTCACTGCCAAAGCCCGAGGACGAGGCTCTCCAGGAGTGCTCAGATCTGGCCACCTGTTAGCCAAGTCAAAGTGACTCAAGGACAAATGGGAGAGCCAAGGGAAGCTACCACTGCCAGGAATGGGGTACCCCTACTGGGCAGCGGCTCCTGTTGGCCTGCCGAGAGGCCGTCAGGGTTGGCCTACTGAGAAAGGCAGAGTGAAAATTAATATGAAGAACTTAAAAAACAGCATCCAGCTTTGTCCCAGAGGTGGATGTATTCCAGTGGTGTTGGAGCTAATATTGCCTTTCTGCAGATTGTCTATCTCTTTGCCAAGACATTGGCCATCTTTCAAAAATAAACTGCTTGACAAAAACTGAGACAAGTATCAGCAATGACAAGCTAAGGCTCACGGTCAGCAGGCCTGCTGATAGCTGGGAAACACACAGGGTAGTCCAGGGAAGACTGGTCATCCTGAGGAACCTGTATAAAATAAGCCACTTATGTTGATCCACAGAACTGGACAGTCCCCGAGACCTCATGGTGACAGCTTCCTCAGAGACCTCCATCTCCCTCATCTGGACCAAGGCCAGTGGCCCCATTGACCACTACCGAATTACCTTTACCCCCTCCTCTGGGATTGCCTCAGAAGTCACCGTGCCCAAGGACAGAACCTCGTATACACTGACAGATCTGGAGCCTGGGGCAGAGTACATCATTTCCATCACCGCAGAGAGGGGTCGGCAGCAGAGCGTGGAGTCCACTGTGGATGCCTTCACAGGTACCAGGGCAGCAGAAGTCCCAGCCAGGTTCAGGGATCTGTGCATCTTAGTGGCAAGAAGGTCCTCTAAGCTGTCCATCCTTCCAAAGCCCCGTTGCCTTCAGAGAAAGAGAGATGGGTTGAAAAAGAAGACATGGAGGAAAAATAAACAAGTATGTCAAGAGAGGATGGTTAGGAGTAAAGGGGAGGCAGGGATGCCACATGCCTGGAAATTGGTGTCTGTTTCCTATGAGCCTGGACAAAGGCACTGATCCTCTCCATCTTTCCCTGACCACACTCAGTCAGTGGGCACTCTGAGGACCCAAGGATCACATTAAGTCCCTTCCAGGATGGAGTTCAAGTCCTGGACCAGTACCAAAGAGTTTTCTGGTTCTTATCAGAACTAACTCTTCAATGTACAGTTTGGGAAAGGAAGGGTGGACAGCACTGGAGTGTGGAGAAGTGGAGCCCTTAGGAAGGACAGAAGCAGATCCTTGCAGTCAAGTGGCTCTTCTGACCCCACGGTCCCCACCTCATGTGTGTTTCAGAACCATCCACCTTCTGTGTTTTGCAGGCTTCCGCCCCATCTCCCACTTGCACTTTTCCCATGTGACCTCCTCCAGTGTCAACATCACCTGGAGTGACCCGTCTCCCCCAGCAGACAGACTCATTTTGAACTACAGCCCCCGGGATGAAGAGGAAGAGATGATGGAGGTCTCCTTGGATGCCACCAAGAGACACGCTGTCCTGAAGGGTCTGCAGCCAGCCACCGAGTATATCGTGAACCTGGTGGCTGTCCATGGCACAGTGACCTCAGAGCCCATCGTGGGCTCCATCACCACAGGTGAGGCTGAAAGACTGGGCAGCAGTGGGTGAAATTCAATAAAATTTCAAAAGGTGGCAGGGTTGGCCTCTACAGCTAAAGAGGGTCGGTGAGCCATCCTGTTACTTCTTCCAGTGTTGCATTAGATGATAAGATGGGAAGCTCCTGTTTGGAAGGTAGGATAGACACAATGTCCTGAGGAGGTCAAGGCTTGAATGCATTGGTCTACAGATCTACCTCTCCAGTAGAAAGCCCTGGAGAAAGCTAGTCTCCCCCAAGGAACCTCGACAGTGAAGAGACACCTGTTCCTGGTTGGGAGAGCCACCTTCAACTTCCCAACAAGGCCACTGGTGCAGATGATGCTTCCTCAGAATCACACAGAAGGGCCATGCAATCATTCAGGGATGTTCTGACACTCAGGTGGACTCACACATTGTTTGGGAACACAGGCACACTGAGACCATCTGGACACAAGTCCACCTCATCATTCCCAAATGCAATTCCAAATATGAGGTGTTCGTGGGTAAGAAGGTGTGTGTTCTGGTAATTTCCTACATTACTGACAAGAACTCACAAACTGGACGAGTGGGTTAAACACTCAGCTGATTTGACCTTGCAATTTCTTAGCAGTCAAAAAAATAAAAGTACCCAGCATAAATGAAATACAATTTAGGAAAGTGGATTTGTTCTGGACTTGTGCTCCAAAATCACTTTATAGTCAATAGGAAGTTTTTCCAAATAGAACCTAAGGTGGCTGCTAAAAAATAACAGATAAGAGCAAGTTGGGTTTTTTCCAAGAGAAGTTTACCCCAGAGAAAATAACTGTGTTATTCTGAATTCAAAACAAATGATGTGGACTTAAAAGAAAGTTCTAGTTGGCCTTTAGATGAATCGTATTTGCTGCACAGGTGCGGACCTTGCCACCTTGGCTTGGTGTTGTTAAAACCTTCTCCATGAGCACCACTTTGACCACATCTTATGGGTTTCAGGTGAAATATCAGCCTGACCATGGTATCCAGGCTGCCCCGTGATATCCCAGTGTTTTGTCTGCCTCTGGGGCACATCAGCTCTTGGTCAACATAAAACTAGGAATAGAAATTCCTTTTTCACATCATGTTGTCTTGTCTTTTTCCCACCATCACCTGGGACTTTGTAGGAATTGACCCTCCCAAAGACATCACGATCAGCAACGTGACCAAGGACTCAGTGGTGGTGTCCTGGAGCCCTCCTGTTGCATCTTTTGATTACTACCGAGTGTCATATCGACCCACCCAAGGTATTCAAGTAATTTGATTTCTCAAAGATTAATGGGATTGAAGCTGGATGGAAATTATTATGGGGAAAGTATTGTATCCTGATGGACATTAAGCCCTGCCTGTGTTCTTCCCCCTCTTGTGGGGCATGCTCCCTCAAAATGAGAATGTGTCCATGAGGAGCGGCCCAGAAACCTTGTGCTTGCCAACTCCTCTCAAAATAGGAGTGAGTACATTCCCCCAGACATCGGGCCCTTCACCAGCAGAGGAAGCTGGTCACCGAAATCTAGATTCTGCAATGACATAAAAGAGCTCCTAACAGAATCTGCCGAGAGCTAGGACCATGCACTTTCCAGAGAGGGTGAAGCCCAAGACTAGAATCTCAAGAATAGCTGAAGACCCAACAAAGCCAGAGCAGCTGTGATGTGGTCCTCGTCCTGCTGCTCCAGCCATGTTTTGAGTCAGGGGAAGTTGGCCCAGCCTGGCCTGCACCCTGGCATTCCTTGTTGGTGCACAAGGCACTGGTGATGAGGTGGGGGCGTACCCACTTCCTGTGGGGGGCAGGACAGCTTTCCAGGCTAGCCTGTCTCTGGGCTGCACAGACTCTTTACAGCTACGCACTCTAAACTGATTCAATGTAATTGCCTCAAAGAAAACTGGGCTGTTAGAAAACCACCCAATAAATAGCTCATTTCTCTTTGTTCCAAGAAGCCCATCAAATGAAGGGGTGGGACAAGCATGCAAGTTCTCTTTGAGCTTCAACATTTCCAGCCCATAAACCACTCGTTTCCCCCTCCTCACATCCAGTGCTGGGTCCCAAATCCATCTGTGCTTCATGACCAGTGCCCCATGTAGACCGCACCCCTGATCACATTGATGAGGAAGCAGCAAGGTTTTAATGGTGGATTCTGCTCTTCCTTAGTAGGACGGCTGGACAGCTCAGTGGTGCCCAACACAGTGACAGAATTCACCATCTCCAGGCTGCACCCAGCCACTGAATATGAAATCAGCCTCAACAGTGTGCGGGGCAGGGAGGAGAGCGAGCGCATCTGCACTCTGGTGCACACAGGTAGGCACGTCTCCCTGATGGCAGTGGACCCGCCATGGACTTAAGAGCCCAGAGCAAAGTCGTGTGAGCTCACACCAAGAACCTTAGTTCTGGGCTCTGAGATGCCATTCTCAGGCCTCCTCCCTGTGCCAGGAGGGACAGTTTGTGACTTCTCTCCCCACTGATGGTCTTGTCTAGTAATAGAATTTAGAGCCTCCCTGTTGGTGTCTTATTGGTTGAGATGAGGAACTTTCATGGAACTTCCAATATGAATAATGGCTGCTCAAGGACACACCATGCAGGTGAATTCCAGAACAGACAAGTCAATTATCCCCTCTTACTTTTAAAAAGACTCAGGGAAGGAAATCTCACCTGAGAGAAGAAAACAGTTGTCACTCCCGTGACAGGAAGCTGGGGTCATGAGGTTCTTCATCATGCATGGCCAGAAGACACCATGTATGGCCAGAGAGGAGCTGGCACCAGCGGCCATGAGTCCCTCACCCATGGTGAAGGCAGTGGAGGTGACGCAGCTCCACGTGGCATCCTGGGCCACCTGCAGGGGCACTCTGTAGCCCGAGTTCTCCATCAAGTCCTCCCATTAGACCCAGGTGCCTCCTGCCCCCCCCCCCAGTCAGCTCCTGTGTAGTGAGCTCCAGGGTGGGAGGCAGAAGGGAGCCACCAGCTTGCCACACGGGAAAGTGGCCGAGGGAAGTCCCAATCCCATGTCTTCCTCCTAAAATGAGCCCACTGGATGAGCCTGAAGGCAAGGCCCCTTAGGCAGCTCCTCTGCCCCTTCCTCTCTGGCCCCTCTGACCGTGGACTATGCAGAATCAGCAAAGGTTAGCTATGGAAGTCACTAGAAGGCACAGCCCACGTTTTCTTCCAGACCACCTCCTAGTAAGCCAGAGCACAGAGGAAAACGTGCAGATGGCCTCGTTACAGAACACCTGGGTTTCCCAAGGGTGCTTCATTCCCCTTGAGAACGGTATTTCCTGAATGAGGCAAATGTGCCTTGGAATTCCTCACTGCTTTTTCAAGCTCAGAAACAGCATCTCTTTTTTTGGCAATAGTTACACTTACACACACACACACACACACACACACGATTTCACAAATATGAAAAATTGTTCACTATCACAAGATAGCACAGAATAGTCTACTCTTTCTTAGTCTCCTTGCAGGTCTATGACTATAGAAAACCTAGCCATATTTTTTACTTGCGTCTTACCCTGAATCATTGAAGTATCTGGTCAATAAATGTTGACCAGAAATAACATCCAATGAGTCAAAAGAAGCCCCCTTCCCACCTTCCTGAAAATTATGTTACAAAAATCCAACTTTTTCTCATTGAAAACAATGGATTTCAAGAACATCCTACCCTCAAGGTAAAAGAGAGCAGGGGCTTGGGTCAAAAATCTTCTTAAATTCTTAGCCATAAGCTTTAAGTATTTCTAAAGCAGGTATGCAGTGGTACACCGGGCCAAGCCACCCTCCTTCAAGGTCAGGCAGAGTTATTTTTGCAACCTCCAGGTACTTGACTGTGCTCAGAAGTGTCCTGGTTCATGGTTGTTTGTTGTTGCTGTTTTAACTTGAGGTCTATGAGCTTACGTCTTCTAGAAATAAGCATTCCTGCAGGGCGTGGTACTTGTATCATGGTGTCATACACATCTCAGAAATCAAGCCAACTGAGGTCTAATAAGGGCTGCATTGGAAAAACTCTTGGAAACCACCAAGTATAGATAAAATTCAAATTTTTAAATCATAAAAAATTTTTCTGGTTGTTGCTCTGTGATGAGGGACATAAGGAAGCAAAAAAAAAAAAAAACAAGAAACAAACATTATTCAATTAGAAAGCAGAGGTAGATGAGGAGCAGATCTTGGCTCCCCAAATAAATTGTATGACCTTTAGGTTGAGCCAATACCTTAACTGTTTTAATAACATCCATTTCTAAAATAAATCCCAATTTTATCCAACTTGATGGAAGGGAAGCAAAGTAATAAGGCAAAGGCTTATAAAGCCTGAGCAAGTAAGAATAGACAGGCGGTCAGGTGACATCTCTGTGCCCCCACAGGCACTTGGCCTCCCGAAGGCTGCAAGAATCCTCTTGGCTCTCGCTCTCGGTGCCACAAAAGCCTGCCCTGGATCAGTCCAGAGTGAGCCTTGGGAGCAGTGAGCAGGAATTCAATAACCAGATACGACTCTGGAGGCTCCCGTATCCCATGCAGTCATCCGCAAGCACTCCCTGAGGACCTTTGAAGTTCTTAGAGCTGGAGACACCCCTGCACTTCCACTACACTTCCTTAAGTGCATCGGAGATCTTTCCACAAGGCACACCCTAATGTCAATGAAAGAGCAATGAGACTTGGAAGAATGATTACCTCATTAATTAGAGAATTATAACAATTTCTGTAGGTTCTGAGTTTCTGCATCTAGACTTAAATGTCTAAAACGCAACAAGGATACATTGAAATTCCCCATGGCACCTGCCACATTGCTCTGCACTTAAGAAATTAATGGATGAATTAGAAAGGAGAGCTCAGGGCAATGGAGGTGGGGGCTGCACACGGGACTGCGTACTTGAGAGCAAGGGGGAAAGGAGATGAGAAGGAGCTGTTGGAGGCAGAAGGGAGAAGGGAAAGAGGGCTCTGCTCACTTCACCCTGGCTCAACACAGCAGCAGACTGCATCAGGGGCAGGCGGAACTTCTGGGCTGAGTTGAACTTCATCCTGCAGCTTTCTTACCTGTACTGACCGCTCCTGTTCCGTTCCAGCCATGGATAACCCTGTGGATCTGATCGCTACCAACATCACCCCCACGGAAGCCCTGCTGCAGTGGAAGGCTCCAGCCGGTGACGTGGAGAACTATGTCATTGTCCTTACACACTTCTCAGGTAAGGGTCTACGGGCTCAGGCCTCAGGCAGGGGTGGTCAGGGTTGGGGCTGAAGACCAGGATAGAAGAGGAAGCAAAGCATTTGGTGAGTCTGAGGGGCGAATTGGAAAATGTACCGCTTCAGTTATACCATAAAGACCTCAGGTTAGCCCCAAACTCTGCCAACTGCCAACTGTAGGACTTGCAAAAGCTGAATCTGAAAGGTGCAGGCAGGGCAATTGTACAAACTGAGAAAGAACACTGGGAAAACAGCTCAGAACTGAGATAAATTTGCCCCAAAGCTCTAGAGACAAGAAAACAGACTTTTCTAGATATTTACAGAGCAAGAAAAACACTGAAATTATAGGACCAAGCCTGGAGCAGATAATAAGTGATAACAGGTGACAGAAGATTCAGAACTGCTAAGCTTTCCTGCTTTCCTGCCCCATGTCCACCTCACAAGTTTGAACCAACGTGAAACCTTAAATTTAAATGTCCCCTTCATCATGCTTGTTCATCTTAAATTTTTTGACATTGAATAGAGAAACCCAAAGCAAAATTGTGTACTTCAAGTCTCCTGCCTTGGGAAAATCGTTTCCCTGCCTGAATTAAACATGTGATCTCAGAATTGTTATGGGTTATATTCAGGAATCTAGTGAACGAAGATAGCAGAAAACAGAAGGCAGGCAGATGCCTTGGTTTTCAAAAATGGCAGAGAAAGCCATTCTGTAAACTGTAAAGAACTAAACTTATTGTCAAGTTTGGAAAAGTAAAAACTAAAACAAGACTCTTAAACAGAATGGGAAGGGAATTCGTGATTACTGCATACCAACACAGGTTCACCAAGAATGAGTTTTGTCAAAGGCATTTTACACCCTTGCTTTTTACTGGCAAGTCCGCCAGCACATTTGGGTTTCAGCAAGGCATTGGACGGCTCTGCCTATCACTTAGTTCTTCATTAAAATGGAAAAATGCATGATGCATCATATTTGGAATGAAAGGACCCTGCCCAAGAATGGATTTTGCTGCTGTGGCTGAGTCCTAGCCGACCCCTCTGTGTCCATCTGGACACCCGCAGGCCCTCCGTGTCCTGATCTGGCATTTCCTAACTCTTGTCATGCTTTCTAGAGCCCCCATGCTCTGTTTTTTTCCCTCCAAGAAATCCTCTCTCCACAGTTCTGCCTAGAAAACCCATCCTTCAAGTCTTCGTTTCAACACTGTTCGGTCAAAGATTTTTTGGTTGCCACAGGCAGTCAAATACACCTGTCCATAAACACAAAGCACATGTCTCCATCAGAGCCATTCATTTCTATTCATTCAACAAATGCTTCTGATCACCCTCATGGGCCACATGCTCGCCTCGGCTGGAAAGATTCAGGACCATGGCATGAGTTCTTGTTTTCATGGAACTCACGCCTAGTGATGGTGCCGAGAAGGAAAGTCACCGCCTCCCGTGAGCACCCGGATGGTAGAGGCAAGCACGGAACGTGGTGGGTCCCATCTGATGGGTGCTAAAGGGAAGAGAGGAGGAAGGCCTCACATAAAGCAAAAGAAGGTGAAGAGAAGAAGAAGGGAATTCCAAGAAAAAGAGCAGCCTGTCTGCTTGCAGAGGTGTGGGAGAGGTTAAGGAGTCTAAGGAAGCACCATAGTCTGGTGTGATTGGAACAGTGGTTGGGGGTGGGATGTTGAGGGGGAGATATTAAAAAGATAGTCATTATGTATTTCTTCCAATTTTTTAAACTTGTCTGTGTGCCTTTCTGTGCCTTTAGACCACAATAAACTTAAAACATCCGGCCCTACCTAGTTGGGAGATGTGCCTAATAAACTTGGTTAAATGCTGAATGATTTGATAATATTCTAATTGCCTAATGGAGGGCTTGGCCCAGATCTAATGAACAGTTTTATCAACAGCTTGAATGAACTCAGAGAGGACAAGCTGATTAAATTTGTGTATAAAACAAAACTGTGATTGATCGAATCCAAATTCAAATATATTTTAATCAACATAAAGGTGGTCCAAAACTCAAACAGCAACAGTAAATGCAAAACTCTGTCCCTGGGCCCAAAGAGCAAGTAGGCCAGGGCGGGTGGGGTGGTGATACACAAGGCCTTTCATTGGCAATAGGCTCAGCATGGGATGATAGCACGTGGCTGTCCTAAAACCCACTGAATTAATATGAATAGCAGAAATGGAGACAGAGACTGGCCCTGTTTGGTCAGTGAATTTTAATTATTCTCAATTCTCTTCTAAGCTTTGCATTCAGCAGGGACACTGTTAAACTTTGACTTGTTCAGAGAAAAGCATTCAGGACTGTTAAGATTTTAGAACTGTCACATGAATGTGATGGGAGGTGGAGGCTGAGTTTTGTTAATCTGAAGGAGACAGCACTTGATTGTGAAAATGTCACATAGACCAAGGATTCATTATTCTTTGTGTTTCCAGAGAACTAGGCAGAAGACAGACAGAATTTGCCCTCCATATAAGGTTTCTTGTTTGTTTGTTTGTGTTGGGTTTTTGTTTGTTGTTTGCTTGGAAAATCCCACCCTTCTTCCTTCCTTTGGATGTGGGGTGAAGAGTTCCTATTGGAAGTGCTGGCTGCCATCTTGAAATCATGAACTATAAGGAATATTTTTCTCAGGATATAATAGGATGTGAGAGCGGATCCTTTTTAAGACCAGGATACCAAGCTTGATATTATAAAGGAGTTTTCCCAGAATTCTGTAGTACTGAATTCTTGTGAAGCATTTAGATTTGGTAGGTCTTTCATAAATTGAGTAGTCCTACTCGGTCCTCAGCCACATTCTTCTGATTTCAGTTGCTGGAGAGACCATCTTGGTTGATGGAGTCAGTGAGGAATTCCAGCTCATCGACCTGCTTCCGAGCACCCACTACACCGTCACCATGTATGCCACCAGTGGACCTCTCACCAGCAGCACCATCAGCACCAACTTTTCTACCCGTGAGTACATGGTCATCTCCACACCTGGACTCTAGATCCTAGAAGTGACCCATTTCCTTATGGTGGGCTCAATTTCAGTCCATAGGCTTTGGACAGTGCACCTCTGAGCTGTTATTTTGGCTGACTGTGTGGTCCGAATCCAATGAAAGTGTGCCACGTCTCTTGGTCAACACACATGTCTAGTTTCCTGCTCCCATCCTGGGTCTGTGTAATAGCAGTAAAACTAGGCCAAGAGAAGTAGACACTGGAAATGCATCTAACCCAGAGCAGTCCAACAGATATTAAAAATATACACAGCTATGACCCAGCTACTGGAAGGAGGAGGCAGGAGGATCACAAGTTTGAGGCCAACCTCAGCAACTTAATGAAATCCTGTCTCAAAATAAAATTTAAGAGAGCTGGGATATAGCTCAGTGGTTGAGTGCTTGTCTAACATGTGTGAGGCCCTCCCTGGGTTCAATCCCCAGGACCTACCTATGGGGGAGACAGCTACTAAGAAGGGTCATAACCAAGAGAACAGTAGACCAAGGTAAAAGGTGAGAATATTGTAAGTTCCAACATAAACTCACATTAGTTGGAAAGGATCATGGTCACAGGCTTAGAGATTCAGATGGGAAGATGTCACTCCCAGGCCCAGAGGCCTACGTGAGCAGAACAGGGAGTAGCTGCAAGAGAGATCACAGCACTAAACGATTATCTTCTGACCCAGAAGGACCCTTTATGCTCCTGTCCATGCCAGAGCTGAGGGCAGCATGGGAGCAGCCCACAGAGGTGGGCAAGGAGATTTCGTGCCTGAAATCAAGCAGGGAGGAGCTGGAGAGACAGGCATCCCCTGGCATTTCCCTTCTTTGCAGTCCTGGACCCTCCCGCAAACCTGACTGCCGGTGAAGTCACCAGACAGAGCGCACTGATCTCCTGGCAGCCCCCCAGGGCGGAGATCGAGAAGTATGTCCTAACGTACAGATCCACGGATGGAAGCCGCAAGGTAAGAATTTGCTTCTCCTAAGCAAGGCTGCATGGAAACTGGCCAGTGGAATGAGAGGGAGGACAGGAAGCAATTAACAGGAAGCTGCCAGGTTTCCCATGCTGGGGACAAAGCCTGCTGCGAGAGTGCTCAGCCAGGTGGCCCGGGTGTGGTCCTGGCTCTGCTGCTGCTCACCACATAAGCTGGGCAACACCCCAGCCCTCTCCCAGCCTCCCAGTCTTCTCCAGAGAAGCCACTCTGCAACTTCACCAGGTCTGGTTGAACTTCCTGTATTAGGACCCAAACTTTGGAAACTTCCAACTACTTAGCGTTGAAATAACTGTTGGCTTCAGGGGCAAGCAAACGGGGGCTGGATCCCAGGTTCAACAGGCTTTTATGTCTTATAAGCATTAGAAAGGCAACATCGACAAAACCCACCGTAAAAAAAAATGACGAATCTTTGCCTTAGGCCATCAGTCAAAATTACCCACTAGAGCACTGGTTTTGAAATTCTTGTTCTCAGTGGGATTCTTTTAAAAAGTGAAATCATATGCAGGGGACAAATATACAGGATAGACTGCAGCAGAGCTAGCCTATTTGATGGGAGCAGGGCGGCCTAGGGTCCTGTTTGCTTACCCGCTTCTGCTCCTGAGCAAGTTCAGTGCAATCTCAGGCCACTGGGTTCAATAATCCAGGTAACCTAAATTTATCCCAATGTGCATTTCTGAGATAGGAGCTGACCTAAATCTCACACGAGAGCTGGTCTCTGCTTACTGGCACATTTTTTTCCTTCTGTGGGATGGAGGGGGCGGCAGTAGCCACTACAGTGCTGACCCAGCTGGCCAAGGAGTTTGGACTTCCCTTCCCCACTTCCCACAGTGCAAGCCGGTCTCTCCCTTCCACCTCCCCCTCTGGCTTTGTGTAGGAGCTGATCGTGGATGCAGAGGACACCTGGATCCGGCTGGAGGGGCTGTCGGAGAACACCGACTACACAGTGCTCCTGCAGGCGGCCCAGGATGCCACCAGGAGCAGCATCACCTCCACTGCCTTCACCACAGGTGAGGAAGTCACGGCCACTTTGATGGCTTCTCCCCTGGGTGACTTTGGCTCCTTAGAAGCCTCTGTTGAGACTTGCCCTGGGAGGAGCCTGACACAGAAGTTCAGCTGCCTCCTCCTTCCTCCCACCTTCCCAAGGCTCTGCTAGGAAGCACCCCACTACAGGGTAGTCACAGGACACCCAAATCCCTGGCCCACCTGGACCAACTAATGCACCCCATAAAAGTTCCTTTGAGTTCCAATTTTCTGCATGTCTTTCCAGAAAACTTTTCCTACTTCTCTCCTTCCTCCCTGGTCTATACCTAGTGTCAGGAACAGTGGTAAATCCTCAATATTAAATCTACAGCCCCTTTCCACCAGCAAAGTGGTTTTGCATCCAAAACTCAACTCAGTCCTTAAAACGACTGGCAAGGAAGGTCTTTTTATCCTCATTTCACCCACAATGAAGTGTGGTACATAGAAAAATGAAAGACCTACGTGGCTAGTGAGTGGCAGGGCCAAACCTAGACCCAGGTCTTCTACATCCAGCTGTCCCTCCTGCCTGCCCTCACTTCAGTCAGCAGAAGATACTTGTATCTGTAAGAGGAAACACCTGACATCTCCCTTGAGCACTCATCTCTGCCTGTCTTACTGCATCCCGTGTGTGATCCCGGTTAATCCTCACGCCCTCCAATGTGGCATAGGCTGTTGATAAATAGTCCTTTCTGTGATCTCCTATGACACCTCTCTAGTTGGCAACGTGGGACTGCCCAGCCCAGGCTGAATTCTCTCCCTGCCCCATCTGGGGATGTGGTGTGGGGCAAATGTGGGCTTTTTACCCCTAGTCGCATGGCTGCCTGCCTTCCTGAAGTACCAGTGTGGCTGGGTTCCTGTCCCTGTCCGAGAATCTGTCCCTCCATCCCCAGAGAGGGGACAGGAACTTCTCTCTGATGCATTTCCCTCGATACACCCATTCTGAAGGACAAAGCAGGACACTGTGGGAACGTGCCACCTCCACCCGTGGTCCTTTGGGAGTGAGGTCATGAATGAGTCCTCTTTGCCCTTCTTTTTCATACTGTTCAATACTTTACAAAGTGTCTTCAGTGAGCACATTAATCAGAAAAACAAATGTTTTAATTAAAAAATAAAAATAAACTATGGTCATACAACCAAGACATGAATCCAAGACGAGTCTTTACCAAGTGGAACTTAGATGACACTTGATCCCTGTTCAGGGACTAAACTCAATTATGCTGTTTCAGAGGTGTCTTAGCTGGAAACGAGGGTGCTGCCTCTTCTTGTTGGAGCCCCTCCCTGCACACTCACGGGTTAATTAAAGGTCCTCCATGGTCTGCTTCCCCAAGCTACCACTTAAAGATCCATGGGATGCAGCTTTCCACTGAATTAAGAATTTCTTTCCCATAAAAAGAACACAGATGACAGACACTTAAACGGAGCTCCCAATTTGCATATTTATGAGGTTAAACTAATCATTTTATTCCCCAAATGCATGGGCTTCAACATTTGCTCATTGTGGGATGTGCCTTTCATTCCCGTCCTGGGAGGCTACAGCTAGCTCTGGTGAGCAGTTGACTCTATGCCTGGAGCCTCTGTGGAGTCCTGCAGCTCTGCCTCACTGCAGACCCTCCCCTCCTGGGCTGTAGAAGTACACCAGCTCATGTGGCCATCGCTGGCCTCTCTTAGACACAATGCACTAAGGGATATGCAATAGTTTGGGTGTGGTGTTCCCGATCCAGCTAGGGGCTCAGCAGGATCAGGTAAGCCAGGGGTTCACAACTCACAGGGAGATGTGAAGAGAGGATGACTTTATTTAGTGGACAGTGCAGGGGACTGACAAGATATATTTAGGTGTGTATGTGAGTGTGTAGGTGGGTGGGTGGGTAGATGTGGGTGTGTCTACGTGTGTTTGCAAGACTTCAGCTGACACTGGGCTCCCGGGGCATGATCAACATCAACATAGAAAGGAGAAAACTAAAGAGTCCAATTTCCCGATGCAGTGAGGGTAGTTACTAACTGAGCTGCTTGCTCCATGTACAGTTGGGGAACTTGGCACTACCACCACGGTACCTAGGAAAGCAGTATCCATGTTTGGCAGTTTTTGCAGTTTTACTAGACAGCTTAAATTTAAATGTTAGAAGCTGATGAGTACCAACCTTGCTGGCTTTGTCTTGGAAATTTATCAGAACCCACTGAAACAACTGGTTGCAGAATGGAAAACGCTTGGGCAGAAATAATGCATTAGAAATGACCTTCATACAGCCTACAATGTGACAGACCTAATAGATGTTGACTAAATTAAATCCTAGCTGCAAAGTAACAAAGAGGGGGTCTCTGACGAAACAGAGCTAAAAGGACGAGGAAAAGACTAGTACCCTCCACAGGGTTGGCACAGGTAGAGAGGTGCAGCCTGCAAAGTCCAATGCCCAAAGTCCTCATTTTGAGCTCTGTCTACCACTGAAATGCAAATTTCCCTAAATAAATAACACTAGGCTACATTGTCACTTGCATGTTAATATTAATGAAGGCTCTTTGTCTGTGCCAGTCCCTTCTGTTCCCCTTTTCTGCCCCTGCCAAGAGCAAGTTTTATTAAGGAGGAAGAGAATACAAGGGTCTCTGCTTCCTAAGGGCAGGGTAAATATGGTACCAAAAAGAGAAAGAAGCAAATCCGAAAAGCAAAGTCTCTTCACTTACATGCAAGATTGGAACCCTGCCAGACTGGACCCCAAGAGTGTGAGCTACTCCTGCCCAGCAAGTCTGTGGAACGAACGGGGGAGCCTGCATGAAGGCAACCAGGGCAGAGGGATTTAGAGGCTGGTTGCTTTTGAGCAGTTAGCATGCCATCTGACTTCACTGTCAGTAGGGAGTTTCCCTCTTAAATGCGCCATGTTCTGAGGGTGGGCAGATCTCACTCACCATTCTGCGTGCTTTCTAGGCCTTCTCTGATGAAGAGTGGCCTCAATCCACTGAACAATTCCTCGCCTTGTCCCAGGTGGACCAAGATAAGAGATGAATTCAAAATAGGCCTGTCCAAGATGACCTGGAAAAGAGTTGATATCCCAAAAAACAATAATAAAAATAGAAAAGAGAAAAAAAAAAGAAAGAAAAGAGAGAGAAGGGCTGGTCTCAAAACCTCAAACACCTTTGATCAAGGTGTTTTCCCCGCTGTGTTGATGCCACAGAACATAAGCCCATTTCATTCTTTCCATCATGTTAATAGCTTCCTGTCCTCTTGTCGCTGGTGTTTGCACAGGACTCTGGGGGGAATTAAATACAAGTATATGGAAGAGAAAAAAATATGGATACATTATTTATAATTTATTGTCGCCTGAAATTTCATCCAAGGTCTGCTTGTCTTTTGGAGACATGAATATAAATGAGGAAACAAATATTCCCCGCGGAGCCACGGGGACTTGGTACAGTGATCTTCTGAGAGGCAGGTCTCACTGTCTCTTTTAATACTATGAAAAGCAAACAAGTCTCTCACTAAAGCTCATCCTCGGAGACAATGAACACTGTAAAATAGGTTGCCTTGACCTTGAGGTTAAGCGAAGACAATCATTGGCAGAGGTGCCCAGAGACAGGTAAGAAGAAATTTTCTCTCCTCGCCTTTGCTCCAGTCCTGGCTGTCCCACATCCAGGCTGAGCGGCTCTGTGGGCTGGAAAACCCGTCCTCTCTAAACACTAGCTTCAGTTTTTGAGATTGAGAAAATTAATGAAGATTACCAAATTGTAGGCTCTGGAACAACAGATGGTGGGTCTTGGAAATTCACACGCTTACCACAGATTTCAGTTGGATGGGAAAGCCTGACACCAGTCTCCCCCCCCCCCGTGTCTACCTGTGTACCCCGAGTATCCCCTCACCAAAGAAGAGAGCTAATAGGGTTCTCTTGGTGGCACTATGTAAAAACAGCTTGAGTTCTTCACCAAGACAAGCAAACCCCTAAAATGACAGGTCCCCCTTCTCCTTTCTTTGAGACCTGACTGTGGAGAAGGAAGGTGGTCACACAACACACCACGTGCAAATGAATAAATGTCAGTCAGAGGTTTGCACTGACCGCACTGCCCAGCTTGCTGTGTATCCCCAACGCCAGCCTCCTGCAAGATCCCTCTCTGGGTTCACTCACTGTTTCCCTTCGCCCCATGGCTCCCCCTTCCACATGTAACCATTCTAATGTGTTTGGGTGCATTTCTGAAAAATGTGTACCAGTAAAATGGTTTTGAGTCTAATTTAAACACATTTAAATGGGCCTGGATCATGCAAGTCAGTCTCCATTCTCATATTTATATATAAAATATATATATTTTACTCAGCACTTTTTCTAGACTATCCATGTTGTTAGACAAATATTTTTGCTTCCAGCAGTTGCAAATACTGCATGATAAGTACCTATCAAATTTTACCGATTCCACTCTCCCAAAGAGGTCCATCCGGCCCTCTCCAACCTTCCACCACCCCAGTGTGGCTGTGGTAAACACCTCCTGGGTGTCTGCTTGTGGATCAGTGAGGCCACACCTCTGGGTTACACCTCAGGAGAGCGATGGCTGGGTCAGGGAATGAGTTTGCCTTCGCATAACTAAGCATTGCTCTCGGCTGCCCGTTCCCCCCAGTGGGGCCGGACTCCTGTTGCTCATGGCCTTCGTCATTCCTGATGACTTGACGTGGTCCAGTTGTGTCGTTTTTGACAGTCTCCTATGTGTAACTGATGTCGCTTTGTTCTAATCAATTTCTGTAAATAATGATGAGCTTGAGTTTAAACATCTCTCCATATGCTTGTTAGCCTTTTGAGCTTCCTTTTCCTGTTACCTGATCGTCTGGTTTGTGGACTTTTCTATCAGGTTCCGATAGGATTAGCAATTAATGTTTGAGCTTTGGGAGTCTTAAGAAGTTTTTCAATGTATTCCTCTAATTGCTTTCTAGATTTATCTTTTGTATTCAGTCTATTTTGTATGTGGTATTAAGTAGGGATACAGTTTCATTTTTATTTCTAGAGTGAACCAGTTTTACTAATATGATATACTTAACGAATAACCCATCTTTTGAGTGGACTGATTTGTGGTTCTTTATTGTATATTAAGTTCCCATATATACATGAATTTGTCATCTCTCAATTTCCTATTTTATTTTATGGTCTATCTATCTGTCCCTTTGCAAACACTCTATTGTCTTTTTATATCTATAGCTTATTATCTTAATATAGGTGGAACAAGTTTACACAATTTCCCTTTTCAGGGTTGACTTTGCTATTTGATAGTGTTTATTTTTCCACAGGTGTCACCTTATTTATCAAATTTAGTTTATGAAGTTCTACAAAAGGAGTTTCAACTTCAGTTTAGATTGGAACTGTGATGAATTATGAATTAATTTGGTGAGGACAGACATCTCTTCTAAATGCCTAAATTAGATCTTCATTTATCCAAATCTATATTTTATGCTTCCTTTTACATCTATAATCATGCTTATGTTTTCAAAAGTTAAAACATTTCCCTATGGCATTCTTTATGTACTTGGCCAATTTCTGAACATTTTATGATTTGTATTGCTTTGTGACTTTATAGATAAATTTAGATAATATTGAATAATATTTATAGATTAAACAGAGATAATAGTTCTTTAAAAATATTTTCTAGTTAGTAATTGCTAATGTGGAAAGATATTGATTTTTATATATTGATCCAATATCTAGCAATCTCACTGAACTCTCATTACTTGTAATTATCTATTGTTTCTGTTAACATTTTTAGGTCGATATTTATGCCATCTACAGATAAGGACAGTTTTATTTCTATACTTCTAATCTTTACATCTGTTATTGGCTTTTTTCCTTTATCACATTAACTAGGACCTCCAAAACTACATTAAATAGTAACAATGGTATTAGTTAATCTTGACTTAAGGAGAATTCAATTAAAGCTTCATGCTGCATAATCTTTGCTAAATCTTTTTGAAGCTTCTTTTATATGAAAAAGAAGCTAATTTTTCTAAAATAATAAAAATCTATACTCAGCTAACATTAAATAAACCAGAACATTATTTGCTTAGATTTGAGGTTTAAGACATTTGTCAAGGTAGAGGATTGTATTTTATTCCAAGTTAAGAGCTTTTGTAATTAACTTTATCAAATGGTAAATTTTATAGCTCTGAGATTTATACTTTTATACAGTTATTTCTCATCTACTAAAGAACTATTTAGGAATCTCAACCATTGAAATTTCTCTTTAAGCAGAATTCTAACATATACAATTTTTCCATAGTTTTTCAGATTGATTGAATATAAGTTTTCATTGTACTCTTAGATTTAGCTATCTACTATATTTTATGCTTCCTTTTACATCTATAATCATAAAAAATAGCCTATATCTTTTTTATATCTTATTGGATTTTGAAATCCATGTTTCTCTAACTGCCTTGAAAAATACAATAAAATAACTGAGTAGCTTTCAATCTTCTTCTACTTCTTTCTCCCTCCTTCCTCCTTCTCCTTCTTCATCTTTTAATAAGTTGTTTAGGACAGAATATTTGACTGCCACTTTGCACTTACACATTTTAAAAATTAAATTCTATCCAGCCAGTCATGATGGTGCACAGCCGAATCCCAGCAGCTCCGGAGGCTGACACAGGACGGTCATGAGTTCAAAGCCAGCCTCCACAACTTAGTGAGGTCCTAAGCAACTTAGCAAGACTCTGTCTCAAAATAAAAAATAAAAAAGGTCTGTGATGTGCCTCAGTGGTTAAGTGCCTCTGGGTTCAATCCACAGTACCAAAATTAATATATCAGTAGATAAATAAGATAAATAAAAATTAAATACCCAAGTTTTTGATTTCTCACACCAGTTTTGACCCTTTATAGGTTTCTTGAAATTTACTCATTTCATCTGAATTTTAGAATTCAGCAAACAAAATTCTTCAAAAGACTTTGTTTGTAATCTTTACTGTGTCTATCACTATGTTCCCCTCTTTGTCTTAATTTTTCATCTCCTCTATTTCTTACTCAGTCTTTCCAGTGATATATTAGGTATTAGATCTAACAACCCCATTCATTTTATTTACCACTATTTATTTTTAGAGTGCATCATCAGAGTATATCTGATATAAAATTCTAAGCACCTGAGCATACTTTCAAATCCCTCTGGATTCCTAGCTTCCTACCCAATTCACCTCCACCCACACAAACCCTGTCTAGATTTGGGGTTTGGGCTCTGGGTTGCTATGGATAGACTTTCTCCTTATCTATTCTTTGATTAAAACCACCACCCCCTTTTTTTTTGGGGGGGGTACAGGGGTTGAAACCAGGGGCACTTAACCACTGAGCAACACCCCCAACCCTTTTTTATTTTTTTTTTAATTTTCAGACAGGGTCTAACTAACTTGCTTAGGGCCTCGATAAATTGCTGAGGCTATATTTGAACTCTCAATCCTCCTGCCTTGGCCTCCTGGGCCTCTGGGATTGCAGGTATTCACCACCACACCTGATAATTAAAGTCTTTTATTAGAGACAAAAATAAGATATTTCCCACAACTAGTTAATCACCTTCACTTTTCATGGCTCCAGAATTTGTCACTGCTAATTTGTGTATTTAATCGAAGTTTGCAATAACTGGTTTTGTAAAGCAAATTCCCTGAAATCTAATATTCCTGAAGAAGGTTCTTCGGGAATCAGACCTTCATGTTTGAATTACAAGTTGTTCAGATATAGAAATATTAGGCACAAATATTTGCTTCCAACATATTTTAAAATATTCTTCCACTGTCCTCTCACATTTAGCATTGCCTTTGAGAAGTCTAATGTCAATCAGATTTGTGTTCTGTGGGAGATCTGATCTTTCCTTCTAGAAAGTTTCAGAATGGTTTTCTTTATTTTTGACAGTCGCACACTTCATTCTATGTCTTAGAGTTCATTTATCATTTTATCTCCAATTTGACACTCTATGAGCCCTGTAAATCTACAGTGCTTTATCTTTACCTCTGACTCATTTATCTTCATTACTTATTTAGGCATTTCCTCTGCTTTTATTGGCTTTCTAGGGCACTTATTACCTAGATGTTAGAATATGAACTGCCCTCCAAAACCTCCAAATCCCTTGACTTATTTTTCTTTTCATGTTTTCTTTCTCTTTTTTTCTCCCCTTTATCTTCTCAAACAGTTCCTCGATTGGATCTTCCAATTCATACAGTTATATTAGCTGTATTTAAAGCTCATTTCTTCTTACCTACTATATTCTTACTATAAATTATTATCACATTGTCCATACCTAAAGTTTATACTTAAGTCGATTTCTTATTCTTCTTCATGTTGTTAATGTCTTTCTTGATGTCCTTAAAGTTGTCATGCTTAATTAAAATTCTGTTCTAATAACTGCACCAGAAGATCAACATCATGTGGCCTGTGGACTCTTCCACGGGAATCCTACTCTTCAACGAGTAAACATTCCATCCTGTGGAATTGTGTTCCTTTGGGGTTCTCAGCTCCTTTTTCTGGCCATGTGTATAGTTGAGAAGGACCAAATCCGTGTGAATGGACAGGTAATGACTTCTGTATGGCATTATGGAAGAGAGAGCAAGAAGATAACTGCAAAACTTTCTTCCAAACTATGTTCATCCTCTCTTTTTCTGGTATTGTTTGGTCTGCCTGGTTTGGGGAAGGTGTTGACTTGTTTTTCTTTTTTTTTTGGGGGGGGGGGTAATTCTGGCCTTACTGAATTAATTGGGAAATGTTCTTCCTCTTCTATTTTCTTGAAAAAGAGTATATAAAATCGGTGAAGTAGACGTCACCAGTGATGACACCTGGGCCTGGAGCTGCCTTTTTGTAGAGATTTGAACTACAAATCCAAATTTTCAAAGTCATCACCATCCTCTTCTGGTTATTCCATTTCACCTTGAGTGACCTTTGGGAGATGGTAATTTGTAAGACATTTCATCTAGATTGTCAGATTTATTTGCATAGAGTTGTCTGTGCTAGTCAATAGGTTAGGGATGCAGGATCCCCCTTTAGAAAGGCAGTGAATTCACGTGGAACAGAAATATAACCTATGATAGTCGTAAGACAACCGTATGAATGTTAGAGAAGGACCTCATACATCGAGGATTTGATCTTGTCCATTCAGATTATGGACATTGGACATTTAAATTACATTGTCCCAAATGTTTTCAGAACGTCTAATTATAATTCCCTTTTTGGTGACCATAGGGGAGCCATATAATCCTCTCAAGGATTTATACATCTAACTAGCCTGGGCATGCAGGCCTTCCAGGCCCCGGTAAGGGTTTTCTATTTTACTCTAGTTGGAAGGTAGAAACCATGGTAGAGAGAGAGGGGATGAGATAAGATCACGTTGCATTATGAAAAGATCACTCTGGTTAAAGGAGAATGGACACCAGTGGAGCCTAAAGAGTGGAGGGAGACGAAGCCAGAGGCAGCACCATGACCCCACCTCTCCTGGCCAGGTGGCATCAGGAGCCACAGAGCAGAGCCACGTTTGCAAAGCCAGTCTGTGATCAACCTAATCTGCCACGAAACTGGATCTTCTGATGTAAGTGAATACAAAGAAAAAGACAAGCTATGTCAGAACATTTCTCCGCTGCCAGGACGCGTTCAGCCAAACCCTGAAGAGAAGATTCAGAAGTCCTACCCTATGTGAGGGAGGGTAGGAGGCAAGGGGTCCACAGAGCTCCGGACCTTTCTCAACAGCTCAGCATAGGACGGACTCGGCAAAGCCATCTGCTGTTCAATTGATTCTCCACTCCCAATACCTCCTTAAAAGCTTTGCCCCCTCTCCCTGGGTTCCCACCACTCCCTCCTGAGCGCATCCTCCGTACAGTCTCACCCCATGTAATTGCTTCTCAGCACTGCGCGAGAATGCTCTTTCTTAAAAATACCCTTAAAGTTCATCAGAGACTCTTCAACCTGTGGCCTTCTGCAGAGAGCTCAACTCCTTGCACAGCACGGTCTGCCCTGCTGACCTCCCCTGCCCGGTCCTTGGTCTCTGGTGCCCTTCATCCATCCAACCCAGCTCGCGCTTTGTCTCCTGCCGCATCTTCAGTTTCCCCCGGGGGCTGTGCGCTCCCACAGGCCTGGAGCACCCCCTCCACCCATGTGGGGCTCAGTCGACAACAGATAGCCTTTCTGATTGGCACTTGGCAAGCCCCGCCCCATGCCCGCCCCTGCTTCTCCCTGCCTTTGCCGCCCCTGCCTTCAGTGCACGCCCACCTTGACGCTCTGCTACCCACCCCATGCTGATCTCTATCCCAGAGTGCCTAGGACTCAGAGGACGTCTGTTTCTCCCACCAGAGTGCGAGAACCGGAAAGGTAGAACTGCATCTTTTTTCTTTACATTCCCATCTCGCAGCCCAGTATTTACAACCTAAGAGATACTTCCTATGTTTGTTGGATTTTCTTATTTAAGAGCATAAACATGTAAATGAGTTGGAAGACGCCATGAGAAGGCCAAGGTAATAGATGCAGTTCACACAGGCTGATCTGGTCACCTTGCCCCGTCCATGGTCTCTGGCTGCCCCCAAGAGTCTAGCGAACTACTTGACAAATGTGGGTCATTAATTTTAACATGGGGGGACCCGGTGAGAGTCAACCACCGCAAACTCACTTCTAGAGAAAAAAATCAAAGTGCTGGTCGACGAGGTCACTTCGCTGCTGGTGAAAAGGAATAACAATTTGATGGAGAACTGGTGAGCCACACACTTTGTCCTGCATTTACAGAGAAACCTGTTGAGGCTGTTCTAGGGGAAGACACTGATGTCACAGCTTCAGTCCTGAAGAGGAGGCCAGGAGAGTGGGCAGCGGCAGGTGCTGTCCCCAGCTACTCAATCTGACCATCTTAAAGCCTGCACCAAGGTCACAAAAGGAGTAAAGACAGGGACAGAGAGCCTCCTCTTCCACTCCCGCTGCCGGGGGCCACCTGATTGCACTGTGCCTCACGTAGATGGTGGCTTCCACTCAGCATTCAGCCCAGTCTGCTGCCCAACGCAAACCAATTTCTGAGCAATTCTTCCGGCAAGTGCCCTGGTCCTGTTGATCTCACAATTACATCTAGAAACACTTAACCATGAGGCATGTCAGTGGACTGGCCGCTTGGTGCTGCTTCCTCTCAACTTGGTCATCGCCACAGCCTGTGCTAAAAATAAAAAAATAAATTTCTTTGTCAGGCCAGGCTCAAGTTATTGCGCCAAAGGGAAGAAGCCTCCCAGATCCACTCTTGGTACTAAAATTTCTACCTTTAGAAAAACTACCGGGATAATGTATGTGGGGGTTAAAGGTGAATTTCTAAGGTTGTTCAATGGAGTGACATACAGAGAAGCAGGAATGATGGAAATCAACCCTGACAGACTCCTAAAATGGATGAAGGCCCAGCAACATGCTCATGGAACCAGGGAATTATTATGTTCTCAATTATTAGCTGACTAAAGGTCCAGCGACCCTGAGCAGAAAGAAGGGGTAGGATCCAGGACATGAGGATCAAACACAAGGCTAACCAGAGCCTCTGGTCCCCTGTCCTTCCCACCATATCCAGTCTAGATCTTGGGATCAGCAGCCCACTCGGGGCACATACCTCCTGGGAACGAGAATGGGAAGGAAAGGGTGAGAGGCAAAGAGGACTCCTTCCGTTATCTACGAGATCTAGGCAGGGAGACAGGCCCCAGGCACCCTGTGTGTTTACCAACTCCACCTCTTGGCCTCTCCAAGGAGAAGAAAACGGACAACCTAAATAGTGGATTTCAAACCCAGCTTGTCTTCAGGCTCATCAAGGAGTTTTGGAAAGACACTGATTCGGGACCTAGCCCTTGACATGCTGGTGTAGTAGATCTGTAATGGAACACAAAATCTGAATTTTAATGAAGTCCTCAATTTGAGAAACCACTGATGAAGTTTCTCTTATCTGGTGAAAAGGAGTAACAATTTGATCAAGGACTGGTGAGTACAAAGCAAGACATGGGCAGTGTGGAAGGCTGGGTGGGGCTGGAGAGATGGTTTTGTGGACAGCTGTGTCTCCCCAAGTTCCCAGGATGTGGAAACCCCAGGTTGCTGCTCCTGACAGTTTGTAAAAGCAAAACATTTTTTGATTGTCTTTCTACTATTGCCACGAACTAAATCACAGTAAATTGAACCTATAAACAAACAAATGGCCTTGCAATTTGTCCAGGGTAAGGCAAGTGCACCCAACAGCTAAGCATCAGTCTCACGTGTATTTGGTGAGTGCCTCCGCCAACCACTTAACACAGGGGTCTCAGAAGAAAGAAAGCACAGTCTGTCCGTCCTCTCCAGAGGCACAATCTGGAGCCCTTTTCCCATCTAAAATTTGTCATTCCTTGGACACTTTTATCTGGGGACCAGCTCCCTCGGGTCATATACCTACGGGCAAAGAGATTTTATTCTTCTTTCAAACTTGAAAAAACCTAATCCAAAGAGGCACGGTGGCACACACCTGTAAACCCAGTGACTCAGGAGGCTGAAGCAAGAGGATCACAAGTTCAAAGCCAGCCTCAGCAACCTAACAAGTTCCTAAACAACTTACTGAGACCTTGTCTCAAAATGAAAAATAAAAAGGGCTGGAAATGTGGCTCAGTGGTAAAGCACCTCCAGGTTGAAGAAGAAGAAGAAGAAGAAGAAGAAGAAGGAGGAGAAGGAGAAGGAGAAGGAGAAAGAAGAAGCAGCTGATTTAATGATGAAACCGTCCTTCATGGGAAAGGACTGTTATTGCATAAGGCAGGTGTAAGGTGAAGGCCAAGAATATTGTGTGTTGATCTTCTAAAATGAGAAATTCTGTCAGTGAGCTATAAGGGGCGAGAGGAAGGCAGACATGCCAGTTGCTGCAGAGACCAGGTCAAGAACAGCCTGAAAGCTTAAAAGCAATAGCAGTGCTCCCAAGGCAGAGGGAGAGGGGACAGCAGCCACTTGCAACTGTCCCCTGCAGTGGAACTGTAGCCTTGAGAAATGGGTGGGATCAAGAACTTCAGAGACCTGACACACTGGAGATGAACACTAACAGGTTTCCTGCAGCTATTAAGGAAATCAGTTTTAAGGAGTAAAGATTTAATTTAAGCATAGAATCTTTTGAGGCAGCTTTAAACTTTGAGGTTTTATACGATAGTGGAGATGTTGAGCTCCTGCCAATTACAGCATCTGCTCTACTTCCCGTTTTAGTAGCATCCAAAGAGTGCTCGACTTGGGGTCTGAAAACTTGCATTCGAGTGGCCTGAGTAAGCCATGCAATCCTTCGGAGCACACTTTCCTTGTCTGTAAAGTGAGCCTCCCGACTCTACCCCTCTGCCTTCCTTTCCAGTTTCTCACAAGAATGAAATGGAAATTGGAAAAGCATATGCTAAACTTATAGAAACAGAGTGCTGTTCCCTGGTGTGGCCACACCTGAAGTTGGTAGTGGGGATGCCCTGAACAGTGCTGTGACAGTGTCCACACTGTTGGACAGTAACCTGCAACCAGTCCTTGTGCTGGGCATGAGTGCATCTTCAGAGGGGTCTTGATGCAGGCCACCAAACTCCAGCAGTCTTCCTAATGATCTTCCTGATAATCTCAGATGGGGCTTTAGATGACAGCGGTTTGGGTGAGGTTGCTATGTCACCTTCCTTCTGAGACATGCTGTCTATTACCTACCATCTAGCTTTCCAGGTGGTAGGATGTCACACCTGTGGTATATTAGTTCTACCACTAGGAGGCACTGTAGTAACTGACCTGTGAAGCCCTCCCCAGCCGCTCCAGGGCTGCTACAGTTCGAGAAAGCCTATCACTAGCCCAGAAGATCACTGTATTTACAGAGCACCCAAACCACCCTTCCTGGCAAGGCTAGCTGTGCCTTTAACTTTCTCTGTCAGCCCCTGCAATCCAGAAGGCTCCTCCAGTGGGCTTCTTGATTTGCCAGCTAAGCACTAAAATTTGTTCCAAAGCTAAACTCTCTAAGACACATGATTTAAGCTTCTCTTTCAGCTAATTAGATATTGTTCTACAAATTGGGCTGTTCTCTCTGAAAGATGAGCTGCAATTTACTTTCCCTGCCCTCTCCTTAAACTTAAACTGAACTGTAAAACATAGCTGTTTGCTTGTTTAGTACAATCAGGAGATTATTTTGTGCAAGGAATAGATATCCATCTTCTTGCTAATGCTGAGCTTGTTTGGGCATTCCTTAATGGCTGCTATGAAAATGACGGAAGCTTTGCTTAGATCCCTTTTGCCCTTTTGAAAGCTGGACCCCACGGTGATTTATTGGCTCGTGCATCTGCGATAATCTCCCGAGTAACCGATCACAAACAACTGTGTTAACATGTCTTTACTCCACAAGGCGGGAGATCTTCACTGCCCCCATTTTACTGATGAAGAATTTGATCTCAAGGAGGTCAGGCCATTTGCTGACATCCAAACAGCTAGGTACATAGAGAAGCCAGACAGTGAAGCCAACACTTTCATCCTCAGATCCCTTAAATCTATTGTCTGAAGAATCCAGTGTCAGGTGAAGAAGAGGAAGGCAAAATGGCACAGGGCTCGGTGCCCACACACCTCAAATCCACTGCGGATTTCTTACAGCTCTGGATAAAATTCCAACCCTGAGGTCCTTTGAAACCTTCTGGGGCCGGGGGCTCTTGGACATAGTGGGAGAAAGGATCTTTTCTGGAAATTGCCTCTTTTATTGTGCAGGGGGCCGAGTATTCTCTCACCCTCAAGACTGTGCCCAACATCTGATGAATGGAGACGCTCTGAGCGGAGTGTACACCATCTTTCTCAACGGGGAGCTGAGCCAGAAGTTGCCGGTGTACTGCGACATGACCACAGACGGCGGTGGCTGGATCGTAAGTACACACAGCTGCTCTCCTAGCATGCAAATGTCCTTGGTGTCGCAATCTGCCTAGCTCAGCCTCTGTTGGCCCAGCGTCACTATCCATCTGGCCATCCTTTCACCCACACCTCCGTGTTCAGTAGCCCAGTGGGAGATTTAGCCAGGCAGAGATGAGGATCAACATATCCAGGCTGCAGTGAGGAGGCCTGAGGAAGGGCCAGGATGACTGCCTTCCCTCCTGTCCCTTTTGCAAGGAGAGCGCATGCAGGAGGGTGCTGGGGAGAGGGGTCATGACCAGAGCCCAGGAACCTGCCTGCAGGGGGGCTGCAGCTGTAATAAAGCACAGAGGAGGATCCCCTCTGTATAAGAGGAGCCTCCCTGGCCAGGCAGTAAGGTTCCTTCTCTCGGAGGGTCACACTGGGGGGTGGGGGCAAATGAGGGGCAGAACTTGGATGGCCACCTCCAAGGGCCTTCCCTGTCCTCCTCCTTCTCCGGATGCTGGTTCTCTCCCAGAGCTATCATCACAGCCCTCAGAGAGCACCACTTACTGTCACGGCCCCCTCCCACGTCTAACAGGCCAGTACAGAGCTGAAGGAAAGGGGGGGCCTCCCTCATGGCCACCTCTCCAGACAGGCCACCGTGCAGATGGAGCTGCCTGGTGCAAGATGGAAATGGCCTCCCCTCCACCCCCTGCGCGTCCCCCACCAGCACCGCCGATGCACAGTGCCAGATCCTCGGGGCGCAAAATGGGTGGTTTTTGAATAGAGAGAAATGGTGACTATGCTCCTAACAGCCACTCTCGGGAGGCATTTTCTTTTATGTTTCTGACATATTTGTGCCTCCTTCTTAAAGCATAATTGGAAATTGAAGCCGAGGCTGATGTATTGGAGGTTAAATGAAATTAGCACTTAAACAGCTCAGGATGTGAATGATATGCGGTTGCTTTGGCTGCAATAAGACGATGACAGTTACCAGATGATTTGAAGCTGCTTCTGTTCCTGTGGAGAGAAATGCTTTCTACCACACTCTGTGATACAAAAGATTAATTTGAGAGTCAGACCTATTTCCCCTGACTATTTGAGAGCTTGATAAGTGTCCTGGATCCTTTCTACATTGTAAGGGGTGCAAATTGGCATCAATGTCACCCCACAGCCTAGTCACCAGGGGCCTCTGTGCTGCAAGGAAATATTGTGAGCATTTCTTCCAAAAGCTGCAGTGTGGATCCTGAGCTCTGTTCTGAAACCTTCCTTATCTGGGCATCTTCGCCATTGTCCATACGGGACCCAGTTGCACCAATTTATTCAATTTTATTCGCCGTCGCTTTTCCTGATCATCTCTCCCCTCTCGCGTCCCCCTTGCTCTTCACAGGTATTCCAGAGGCGGCAGAACGGCCAAACTGATTTTTTCCGGAAGTGGGCGGACTACCGCGTGGGTTTCGGGAGCCTGGAGGACGAGTTTTGGCTAGGTAACGCCTGCTTCCCGCTTTGCCCTGGTGTGCTGCTCTGGCTTTTGGTGCAGCTCTCTCCTTTCTGCGTCCATCTGGAATCATCCGGAACCCGTGTCTGCTGAGCAGCTGACAGCTTGCGGATTGCTTTCAGAACCCCCTGCCCTGTTTGGCTGCACTATTGATCTGTTTTATCTTATTGTGGTGTTTTCCTCTTTGCTCCGTCTCTTCCCATCCTCATTAATAGTCTCTTATGCTGATGGGTCTCGACATAAGGCAGCTACAAAGGGAAGGAACTGCTAGGCAGGGGAAGGGGCACCGGGAGCAAGGGGCAGGCTGGCCAGGGAAATGAGGCCGGTCGCTCTGCTTGGTTCCTGGGAGCATGTCACTACCTGACTGGGAAGGAGAAGGAAAAGATGAAAGTGCCATTTGAGGCGAGCGGCAGTTTCTTGGAGGTCTGACACAACAGGAGGTTTAGATGGAAAGCTGGGGCAGCCCGAGAAGGTGCAGAAACACTGGAGCCAGGCAGGGGACCCAGTGTCTGTTCGTGATGCCCTCGTCTCCCACCTGGTTAGATTTCCATAGCGACTGAGAAAGGCCAGCAGAGGAGAAGGCAGAGAATCAAGTCCCACTCTGGTGGTCTCCTCTCTTCCTCCCCTGCACCATCTCATCCAAGCCTCACCATCTACCCAGATGTCCAGGTAGCAGCCCCTGAACTCCCGGGCCTCCCCATTGCCCACAGAGCCTCCGAATGATCTTCCTCACTCCCCACGTCTGAGCAGGTCAAGCCCTCTGTGAACCCTTTTCAGTGACTCCCTCTCACACCCAGAGGAGGGGTAAACAGCTCCGCCACAGAACAAGGGCCTCTCCAACCACCCCTGCCTATCTCACTGTCCTTTCTGGCCAACTCCAAACTCCAGATTGCTCTCAGAACCACTGAGATGCCTCTGTAAGAACACTCTCAGCCACTTCTCCCTGCACGCACTCGGGTGTCCAGCCACCTATATGCAAAGTCCAGCTAAGCACCCCTTCCTCCATAGGACCTGTCCTGACCATTTCCTCACCTGTCACCTTTGGGAGAACTGGCTCTCCTCTCTCTGTTGTGACCCAAATCACAACATCCCCATCCCTTTCTGCCCTCTTGACTGTACTGTATAAGCTTTGCTCTGGGCTGGGCCCACCCCTGCACCCACCCCATACCCATCTTCCAATGCCATTGCCTATAGCCATGCCTGGGGATAGTAGGTGTCCACAGTACAGATGTCAATCATCAGTGATAACTATTTAGCGAATATCTATTAGATAGCCAAATCTGTGTTTGCCAATGTAGGTGATAAAAAAAGGTAAAAACTATATAAACACATTGAGGAAAAAGTCAAATGGGAAAATGTGCTTACCTTTTTGTGATATCAGAGATTGAACCTATGGTACCCTACCACTGAGAAAAATCCACAGCCCTTTTTATTTTTTGAGACAGGACCACACCAAGTTGCTGAGGCTAGCCTCAAACTTGTGATCCTCCTGCCTCAGTCTCTAGAGTTGCTGGGATTACAGGTGTGCACCACTGCACCCGGCCAAAATACACAGACCTTGAAAGCATTTGCAAATACTTGGGAGGCAATCATGATGCACATGAATCAATGTATCCATAAGCAGATAGGACTTACGTTTCCCAGGCCTAAGCCAAACCAGTTTCCTGGGTTTTTGTCAAATCTGTGAAATATATAAACTATCAGGAACTCAAATTTTCTATGTATCACTTTTTTATTTGGTTAAATCTATTTGTTAAAAAAAAAAAACAACTTTACAGAGTTGCCAAAAAAGGAAATCTGGTTATCATGTGTCATAAGTAAAAGGAAACCTCAAAAATAAATGCAAAGAAAAGAAAGCAATACTGTTAACTGAGAGTTCCACCCAGGGACTTTGGTGCTGGTGGTGGTATGAAAATGGAGATGGGAAAGTGTTGGGCGTTAAACCACAAAGTGCTAGAACCAAACTGGGACTGGGAATTGAGGCCAGGGTCAAGGTCAGGTTCAGGGTCAGGGCTCCTCCTTCAACTCTGAAGAAGGACTGAGAGAATTTGGAAATACCTTTCCCCTAAAGGTCAAGATTATTTCCTGCCTGTTTGAGTCAGCGTTTTTGATGCTGTGGTTAAAGATGTGACCAGAACTATTTTAAGGGAGGAAAAGTTCATTTGGGGACTGTGGGTCAGCGACTCAGCAAACACCAGTCAAAGAGCCTCCCACTTGCAGGCCATGTAAAGCTTTAAATCCCAAACAGGATAAAGAAGCCAAAAGATGTGGGTGACCTGCAGTCAATCGTTTCACTTCTCTGGACTTAAGCTTTCCCTTCCACAAAACAAAGAGGTCGGCTGGAGTAAGCTCTAATTCCCTCCACCGATGCAATTCTTTGATTCTAAATCATGGCACACTCAGATAGCTATCAGATGTCCCAGCAAAGCAAGAAGAGCCCAGTTCAGTTCGCAGATAGAAAGCAGAACTCGGAGGTCACCAGCAAGGCAGGGCAAGGCGTCAAATGTTCGGGCAGAGAGGTCAAAATCAGACCATCCTGGGGCAAGTGGGCAAGAAAGTATCTATGAGAAAATATCACCATGTGGGACCTGGACTCCACCCAAGCTCTGGGCTTGCAGGGATTTACACCTTCCAAGAATACATGAGCCCAAGGTCTGGAGTACTTAGAGGCCAAGGAGATAGTATGTGAGGGGGGTGGGGAGGGGAGAAACTGGCCAGGAGACCAGCAAAGAGGCAGCCGTGCAAGACATAGCAGGTAGAGAGAAGGGAACAGAGACAGAGCAAGACAGATGCTCCTGAACTTATGATGGGGGTTAAATCCAGATAAATTCACCATGAGTTGAAAATATTGTCCAGTGGGAAATGCATCTGCTATACCCAACACCCCAGCTTAACAACACAGTACAGAGCAGAGCACAAATCATTTCCCATTGGGATCAGCTGGTGGCAGCTGAGCACTGTGGCCCAGTGTCGAAAGAGAGAGAATACTCACAGCAGAGCATTAGCCCAGCCAGAGACCCAAACCCAAAGCACAGTTTCCACTGGATGCATACAATGTTCACCCCACTGTAAAGTCAGGAGATGGTAAGATGAGTCACTGGTAAGTCAGGTACTACCTGTACTCCCTGACCTGGGTCTGGTGATCCCCGGAGGCCTGGAGGCAGACAGAGAAGGGCCAGTGTGATGAAAGATGGATAGAGCCCCTTCTGCAGACTACAGGACACATGAGGACGTTGGGACCCCTGGGACGCTCCAGAATTCCTCTGTTGAGCCATGCTACCTCATGCTTCCTGCCGCCCATGCCACAGGCTTCCCGCCCTGCGATGCCGCCTGTCCTTTTCTTTCCATACCATGACTTGGCATAGAAGAGGGCAAGGGACAGGCCAGGAGTCCTGAGGCTTCGGGTGTGTCAGTTATAGGGTCAGCACGGGGGGTCAGCACCCTGTGCTGCCTGGTGGCCCTCGTCAGCAGCATTGGGCTGGCCTCTTTACAGGAAAAGTAATCCAGCAGGGACTATTGGATAACAGTTCGAGAAGCACTGGGGCAAAAGCAACCTGGATGCCCTTGTCTTCCCTGTACCATCTGTGTCAAGGTCAAAGTCACATTTCCCTTCCACTTCCAAAGCTGCCTGAGGCCCGGCTCAGTGCACTCTCTGCTCTTCTGCACAGGGCTGGACAACATACACAGGATCACGTCCCAGGGCCGCTACGAGCTGCGTGTGGATATGCGAGACGGACAGGAGGCGGCCTTTGCATACTACGACAAGTTCTCCGTGGAGGACGGCAGGAGCCTGTACAAACTCCGCATCGGAAGCTACAATGGCACTGCAGGTATCTGTGGCCCCAGGAGCACTGGGCATGCAGCAGGAAGGCCCCAATGACCTAGACCTGAGCTGCATGGGGGAGGAGCACCACCCACAGAGCTCTCTGTAGCCAGGGAGGACGGCTGGACCGCGAGAGTTGCTGGCTCTGGTCCCAGCCCTGGCCCCTCTGATGACCTGCAACCAATTTATCAGGACTTTGGTTTCCTCACCTGGAAAATCATAAGATGTCCATCCTACTTCATAGTGTAGACAGAAAAAAAAATCAGTAAATGTCATGAAAGTGCCTTTAAAAAGTTTTTAGTTGAGAAGTGCAGTGTGAGAGGGAAGGCTTGCTCTCCTTAGCTAGGTTAGCCTGTGTGGACTCTTACCCAGAGACAGCGGAAGCAGCTCTCATCTGGGTAGGATGTCCCCTGCAGTGACCTAAGACAGTCTTTGAGGAATGAAATTAATACAGATCCCCTCAATCCCTGAGATGCCCTCTCATCCCGTGAAGGAGCGAAGGACGGTCCCTAAGTGTTCCTCGTTGGCCATGAACATTGCTTTCCTTCCTCCAAGAGAGCCACATGCACCATCGGGTTTTCCGGGTAGATTTTTATGGCATTTCTACCAAGCAGACAAACCCGCTCCGGGAGCTCTGTGGCATTAATAGTTCGATCAAGACACAGCATCAGTCTGCTCCTCAGGCTCTGCCAGTCTGTTCCTTATTTCCTGTTATAACATATTTCATAAAGACTGTCGTGCCAGATATTCTACTGTCTGGGACAGGGAGTTACTGGCTCTCATTAACTCCAATTTCAGGGCTAAGCGTTGGTGTTTAATTTTAGCAACATTTTTTATGCCTCTTAGAATTAAGAAGAGCATCAAGGCATTGCCCTTCCAATTACTGCATCGGCTCAATTACTTCTGTCTTCAGCCAGGTATTATAACTCCAAAGAGAAGACGCACTTTCTTTTGTTCCTTCTCATATCTGAGATCATTCGCAATGGCTGTCAGACAAGCCCAGCCAAAGGTCTAATTTGCCACACTTTGAGCATAAAATAGCCATTGAAATGGACGTATCAAACAAAATGTCAGACTAAATCATTTCAAAAATAATCAAATGCTGTTCACGCCCTAGGATTAGAGCTGTGCCTGTAGGAAAGCCATTCTAATTCCCCTGGAGGAAGAACGGCACGCCCTTCCACTTCTGTGCCTGTGCCCCCTTCCTCGCTCCTCTTCTGCAAGCCTGGGCTTCACCTGTCTAGCTGGGGCACAGCCCCTGCTGCCTCTGGCCAGCCTTGTCTCCCTGCTGGGTCCCCCCCACCCCACCCCCAGGACAGAACAGGTGGATTCCCTCTGACTCTCCTGTGTCAGAGGCAAATCCTGCCACAGCTCTGCTCCCGTTGTTGTAATTGAATATGATTCATTCTTTGCCTTGCAAAGAGGAAATCCTGGCTCGCTGCAACTGCTCCATCTAGGCAGCTCCACAGGCAGGTTCCTCCTGGACCAAGCAGCTTTCCAGGAGGAGAGGCCCCGCCCCTTCTTTCTGGCATGTCTAATATTGCTGGATCCCCTTGATGTTGCTGGATTCTACTGGTCCTACTGGCAACAAGCTGTGCTGAGGCTCCAAGTTCAGCCCTTTTCTCAAGGTACTAACTTACCAGTCTCTAGGTGGGGCTCTACTTCGGTAAGAACGGAGGATTCCAGATTCCATGTGAATCCATAAGAGGGTGTTGCACAACTCCTAAACGTTTACTGTGCCCGTTGCATAGACTCAAAGGAAGCATAGGACGTGGCCTCCACAAGAACTAAACAGCCAACTAAAAAAGAAACAACTAGGAAGTTACTCACCACACCATGAAGGGCGCCCCCTTCCTATTTAAGGGGGGCTCAGAGAGGCAGTTGAGGAAGGCTTCTGACGGCTGCTGCATTTGAAGGAGTTGTCCATGGTCAGGAAAACGCCCCTGGATGAGAAGCCAACGTGGAGGGGGAGGCTGCGGTGGGCCACGGGGCAGAGTGAAGTTCATAAGGAATAGAAAGAAACTGGTGAAGGAGAGGAGCCTGAGTCTCCGCCGCCCCTACACTGAAGGAGCAGATTGAGTCTTAGCCTGTGGCCAGCAGGGAGCCCCTGTGAGTCCTGAAGGCGTGACAGCAGTGTGGGTCTAGGAAGGTCACTGGATGAGCCCTACACAGGATAAGGGAAATTTGAGCAAAAAACAGAGAGTCACTAGTGGCTGCTGCACAAAACCTAATTCATAGGAGGTGATGGGAGGCCTGCTAATGTTGGGGCTGAGAGAAAGGTGTCAGTCTAACAGTGGGTCAGGAGAGGGGCACCAAGATACATGAGATGATGTGTGAGGCAGAAACGGGGAGAGGAGGCAGATTTGTGGAGAACGTAAAGACCAACGTCAGGAGCACGTCTAAGAGAGTGACAGGCAGCATCAGAGCAGACACTGGAGAGGATGGAGTAACAGGGTGACTTCTAGGCTGCAGAGGGATAATCAGGCTAAGATAGTGACAAGGGTGGAGGCACACAGCCAAGACAGAACTAAAGAAAGAGTCACAGGACAGGAGGATTGGTCCAAGCATGTTTAAGACAAAGGATATGAGTGTGACTTAGGAAAAGAGGACATGAGAAATACTAAAAAAAAAAAAAAAAAAAAAAAAACAGAAGGAAAAAGGGAAGAAGACTTTTCTGCCTTTTCCAGGATTGGGAAGAGATGACAAAGAATAAAGTTATAGGTGGTGGGATTAGCTCCAGATGAGGCTAGAAGTATATAGCCCAGTAGTGAAGTACTTGCCCAGCATGCACGAAGTCCTGGCTTCAATCCCCAGCATTGCAGAAAAACCAAACAAATAAAATAAATAAACAAATAAAAACCCTTGGAGATGCTAAAGTGGACAGAATAGAGAAAATGACATGTGGCTTTAGGGACTCCCCCAGCCCCTGAGGTCAGCTTCCCTGTAAAATGAAGATCCACTGGCCAGGGGCCCGGCTGTGGTGGGATGCTCTGGGGGCAGTGAGCAGCCACTGTGGGCACAACTCAGAAGCCACAGGATCAAAACCCAGCCTCACAGCAAAAATCAGCTCTGGATGCAGCTAAGGTCATTTTCACTCCATCAACAGCATGAGTCCCCCTCTCAACAGCCCAGCCACAAATCCTCCTCCAAATCCTCCCAACCATTACACACAAATGACAATCTGACCCCCTCCTCAAACCTTCAATTCACATAAGCCCCCTGCACAATGTCCCCAACAAGAGCTCACCCAGCCCCCATGCACCTGAGAATAGAAATCTCACCACGGCTCTAAGATCTTGTGAACAGCTCAGATATTTAGAGAATTTCTCCCCTATGGTCAGCCAAACATGCCTCTTTAGTCCATATACTTCCTCACAAAACTATTGAATGTTTCTTTTTCTCAATAATCCATCAGATATTTGACAAAGGTGATCGTGGACCCGTCTCCCTCTTGAGCCTGCCATTCCCAAGATACAGCCCCTGGCCCCACCCACCTGTCCTCTGACACAGTCCTGGTTTTTCCATCCCCCTGTTTCCTGTAGATGCAACTCTGGTTTGCTAACGTCCAAGTTCTTGCAGCACCAAGTTCTGAACATGGGTTTGAGGCATGGTCTGATCAGGGCTGGTGTCTGGCAAAAGCCAGGCTGAACCTACACAAGGAACACCCAGAAAGGTCCAATGAGCATGGCTCATCACTGTATCCTGTGGAGACAGGACGAACCACGATTGCTCTGAGTCCCAGTGCAGTGTCCTTGTGCCTGGAGGAAGCAGACGGGGTGTGGAGAGGGGTCGTGTGGATGGAGTTCTCAACAAAAGGCCAGGGGACGAGGAAATGGGCTGGAGAGGGCAGCACAGAAGTCGCCACCCTGGGGTCAAGTGACGGGCTGAGCTTAGCCAAGCCAGGGGAGGGACAGAGCGGAAGGTACATGAGGGTTCCACAGGTGGGGGCCAGCTCTCCTGGGAGCGGGTCAGATGTCCCTATCCACTGTCGAGAGAGACAAATGGGACAGCCTCGTGGTGTTCTTCCTTGCAGGGGACTCCCTCAGCTATCACCAGGGCCGCCCGTTCTCCACAGAGGACCGAGACAATGACGTGGCAGTTACCAACTGCGCCATGTCGTACAAGGGAGCTTGGTGGTATAAGAACTGCCACCGGACCAACCTCAACGGGAAGTATGGGGAGTCCAGGCACAGTCAGGTGGGTACTGCTCCGCTGTGGTTAGAGGTGGCCCAGAGCCTGGAACCCACGGCCCTCAGCTCTGTCTTAAATGCCCACGTGAGTCCAGCATTTCCTGATGAAAAAGAGACACGGAAGAGTCTTGAGAAAGAACTGCCATAAAGAGAACAGTAACGCTGAGTGGGGTAGAGACAGGCAGGGCAGGAGCCAGGGCGAGGAGGGGAACCCACACCCAGGAGTGGCACCCCCAGAGGCCTGAGCAGCAGACGGCTCCCACTCCATTTCCTCATGGAAGGAGCTTGTCAGCTCCAGAGACGACTTCACGGGCTCAACTGCATCCTAAGAGGAGACCCAGGAAGGGAGAGATCAGAAATACCAGAGTAAGCTGGTATTTCCGCCAAAGACTGCGTATGCCCTGACGGAGCTGGGTGGGGGGGGGACAGCTGAGCCAGCTAGGACTTCCCAGGTGGACACTGAGAGGCCACACGGAAGGAAACCCCTTGGTTCCTGGCAAACCCAGATGGTTAGCCATCCCAGGTGGAAACCCCCAGCCTCCTTTCAGGAGCAAGCAGTCTGCTACTCTCTTCAAAATGCCTGCACACTCTCAGTATTTTAAAATTCACCACCATCCACTCATGCAGGCAACTCCTGAAAGCCAAAATGTCAAGCCAGCGATAAGGAATCACCTGCAACATGTTCCCAGGGAAGGCCAGGCCACCGGCAGGTAGAAAGGGAAAGTGGATAGAGGGTCCGCTCTGGCTTTATTGGCAACTCAGCCACAAAGCTACAGCTAGATCCACAACTTGGGCCCCCTGTACCCCCTTCTTTTCATCAAGGGAAGGGTGACCTGACACGCTTCTCTTTCGCACGCCCAGGGGATCAACTGGTACCACTGGAAAGGCCACGAGTTCTCCATCCCCTTCGTGGAAATGAAGATGCGGCCCTACAACCACCATCTCACCGCGGGGAGGAAGCGGCGGGCCCTATGGTTCTAAACAGGGGGCAGTTGATCTTCCTGTCATTTGTTTGTATTTTGTAATATGCCACCAGGGGGGAGGGTCATAATGATGTGCTTTGCGACATATTCAGAGTACTTGGAGGAGGCCAGGTGAGCAGGAATCAGTGACTGCCACCGCTCCTAGTTTCTGCTGCCTTGGAGCCTGACCCCAGCTCCGTCTGCGATGGCCCTCCTCACCAGTCGTCCCCGACCTTCCCCTCCTCTCCCAACAAGGAGGAAACGTGGGAAGTTTGCTTGAAAGGCACTCTGAAGGCCCCTCATAGAGTGCAGGTTGCTGCAGTGGCGCGGGCCTTCTCGTTCGACCCTGCTCCTGAGATGCCTCTACCTTCCAGGTAGCCTTGGTCTGGCCGTGGCCTTCTACCGGCCCAGAGAAGCAGCCTCAGCCAGGCAGCTTGGCCAACAATCCCCTTCAGAGGGCAGAAACCCGCCACACCCTGACCCGAGGGCCGGAGTCCTTGAGAATGGCCGAAGACCGTCCTCTCTGCCACTCTTACTTTTTAAGCGCTGCGGCCTCTTCCCAGCTGCTTAGCCCTTTCCCTACCTGCAGTCCCCTGAGACCCCAAGGTCCCACCCACCCCACCGCTAATCTGGAATCAGTTCCCAAGGCGTTGCCCACTCCTGGCCCTGGGTGGTGTGGTGGCTGTGTCCCCAGGAGTCTCAAGCCGCTGTCCCCACCTCAGGGCAGCCAGTCTACAGATGCTTGGTGGCAGGAAGGAGAGATGGCTTTGTTTCCCGCAGTCTGGGTCTGGCATCTGGAGACGACAGGTTCAACGGGAAACACGGCCTATTCCCAGCTCATTTTCTCCATTTCCAGTCTGAGTTATCACGGACATTTTTAAAAACTTGCCAACAGAAGGCCTGACTTCTGTCTTCTGCCAAGCTCTCCTTGATACAGGTGACTTAATAAGAGTCAGGAAAAGAAGTTGTAAGACCCGTCAGCCGTTCATCCCCTGACGGGAATCCCGGGAGGAGGCAGAATGTTTGTTTAGGAGGTTTTATTTTACTTAACTTTATTTTATGTTCTTCCTGTGGGAAACAGAAATGACCCCTGAATGAGTTGAGATCATGGGAAGTCTTTCTCCATCTTCCTTGTTATAAATGAACGGTCCAGAGGAGATAGCATTTAGAAATCTCAAGGTGGGAAGGGCGGAACGGGCCTGTTTCTGGGATGAGAGGGGCTGCCTCCACCAGTTTTAACCCGAGAGAACTGGAGGCGCTGGAAGCTGTGGCCTCTCTACTTCCCTTCGACATCAAATGCCAGCTGCCACCTTCCCTGGACAAGTCTGTGTCCCATCCAGGGCTGCCTTCTACCTTTCCTCTCCCATTCCTTAGGTCCCCATTCTGTCCTGGGCAGGGCCACTTTGTCAAACACGGGCATTGTGTACCTTTGCCAAACAGTTACTGGACGAGCCTGAGCTCTAGCAACTTTCTGATAGAAATATCCACACTCTGACCATGCTTTGATGATCCTGAAGGGACAGTCCCTTCTGGTGTCAGGAGGATGAAGTCAGCCTGACACTTACTGTAGCCTCTCCCTTTTGTGGGCTCCAACAAGGCTTTGTCCCCTACTGGGCTGTGGACAGGGTTGACATACCTGGGGCCAAAAAATGTAGGTGGTGTTTTCATTTCTCAGTTCACCATGGGCTTCACAAAACTAAGAGAAGGTACAAGATAAATGTGTCAATTGAATAAGATTCAGCCCGAGCAGGACAACCACAGAGAGAGGGAGGCAAACTGGTTACAGAGCTCAAGAGCTAAGGGACAGGTCTTCCTTTGCCGTGTCGCTAGCTGCACGACTTTGGGTAGGATGTTTCACGTCTCTGGGCCTCAGTTTCCTTGACTGCTGAATGAGAGACTAGAAAAAAAATTCAACTTCTCTTTCAATTTGCACAGTCAATAGTGCAAATCCATGAGATTGGTGAGAACAGTGAGGTCACAGAAATCTGCCAGAAGCCCTGTGGTGGAGGGCAGGGCAGAAAGAAGGAAGACAGGTACGGAGGGAGGGAGGGAGGGAAGGAGGGGGGGATGGATTCAGAAGTCAGAAGTCACGTGCACACACACACACACACACACACACACACACACGCTGCACAGAAGACCGTGCCAAGGAAAAGGCTGGACTGTGTCTGAGAGCCGAGCCGGGAACTGGGTGTGCCGGTGCAGCCCACCTCATCAAGGGAGCTGGACTGGAACAAGAGTGTGTGCCGTTAGTCCAGGGGAAGCCAAGAGACGTCTGTGGAAACCAAGACCTGCCTTTTGTTGGAACCATTTTACACTGTGGAACGTTTTTTATAAATAGCCCTGGCAACATTACCTAGATTCATTTTAAAGAATGTTAAAGCAAGAGAAGGACTTCAAAGATCAGCTCAGCCAACCCTCTATAAAAGGATTTATAAATTCCTTTTGTTCAGGAGAGTGATCTCCTCATGAGTTTTAACCATTTTTTAGGGGACTGTGTTCCTCTGTCTTCCTGAGACCTGTGGTCAGCTTGACTCAGACCTTTTTTTTTTTTTTAAAGAGAGAGTGAGAGAGGAGAGAGAGAGATAATTTTTAATATTTATTTTTTAGTTCTCGGCGGACACAACATCTTTGTTTGTACGTGGTGCTGAGGATCTGAACCCGGGCCGCACGCATGCCAGGCGAGCATGCTACCGCTTGAGCCACATCCCCAGCCCGACTCAGACCTTCTTAACTTGACTCACTTCCCTTCTTTCTAAGCTTCTTACGAAGAAACGGCTTCGGAGCTGCTTAAGATTCATTCCTCAGCATCCTGTTCCTCTAAGCACCTGTGATTCTCCCAGAGAGGGACACAGGAAGCCCCGCAGCAGCCTGCAGCTTCCACAGGATTCAGAAGGAATGGAATTAGACCCTGCCGGGAAAGCAGTCTAACCAGAGACACAACGCGACTCCTTTACCACCCCACAAAAACCAAGAGCAGCTCCTGTGACTGCGGAAGACTCCCCGCCCAGAGCTGGAGTATAAAGATGGTTTCCACATGTTGAACTGACATTGTCCAGGGTGGCTTCTGGAAGGTGAAGAGGTTATCTTCACCTTCATCAGGGAGATAAACCTGTGGAAGGGAGGGGGCTCGCTGAGAGTGACCACAAGGTGGTGCTTGGGACACCTAGACACCTCCTATAACCCCAGAGAAGCTCTCTGGGGACTGAGGACCCCAGGGTCCCCCTGGTTTCCAGAACTCAGAGCCACCAGGCACCCAGGGCTGATTTGTAGTGAAGGTTGATTTGTAAAAGCACAACCACAAAATGGGAGCAGAGGAATGGAGAACACACTTCTACAAACAATCCCACCCTGCCCCTCACCGACTCCAGCCCTCAAGTGAAGGGACACCTGCTTCCTTCCACCAGCCAGCTCTCTGCAGGCTGGAAACTGCTGTTTCAGAGACAGACACGAAGACTCGAGGTTGCCGATGAGCTCAATTCTCACCCCAACAACCTAAACACATTTTTATTCTTCAAATCTAGTTCCAGAACAGAGTTACAGATGACGGGACAGAAGGTCATTATAGGATCTTTTCAAAAGCTGTTTTTAAAGCATCAGTTGAGAAAGCATTTATGAGCTCCTCTTGGTCCTTTTCTCGAGAAAAAGAAAACTGGAACCTGTGAGAACACCGGATGCACCAAGCTGAGGGGCTTGAAAAAGACTGGCGGGTGACCTGGATATGAGGCATGGACAGTTCTTTCTTTCTTTCTTTCTTTTTCTTCCTTCCACCCAGAATTTCAGGAAAGCTGGAGCCATATGATTTTCTACTTACTTTCTTGTCACCAGACTCCTGTTCAATCAAACTCCTTTGTTCCATTTCTTTCCCTTCAAAGCAGGGAAAGGGGCTCACCTTCCATCTCTATTTGCATCTCACCATCGACTCTAAAAACTTTGAAAAAGACACTGAAAGACTCAAACTAGTTTGATTTCACTAACCACAGGAGGTGGAGAGTTTGTTTTTGCTTGCCTTACAGTGATCAAGATTACAAGAGGGGTCTTGGGGACTTTGGAGGCTGGGGATGGATCTATGAAGCTGGAGCTGCATCTTCACCTAAGATCCCAGAGTGGTCCACTTCCTTCCAGGCTAGGGGACCAGCAGGAACTAGCCTTTGGGGGAAGGCAAAATGAGGGGCTGGTGTGGCATGTCGCCTCTCTCTGGCTGCATTGCAGGGTCCTTTGAGAGCATTTCTGAAGATCTTTGGCTGATTGCTTCCCCAAACCTTTGCTTCTCCCATAACTCAGCTTCTCATATCTGTAATAAGGTTTCCCTCAGATAATACTTGGGACTTTTGATACAACTGGGCCAAATGAGAACTCACAGTCCAAATAAAAACTTCCAAATCACATGGGGAAAACAAGTCTAGGATCCTTTAAGAGTGAATGTTGGTGTGGATTCAGGTCGAACTGGAAAAAACCAGCTCATTTGAACCGTATCTATACTGGATTTATTTAAGCCAGTTCTGTACTTTTGGAGCTCTGAGGAACAGCTAGGAAGAAGGAAAAATTAAAAATCTAATAAAAGAAGCAGATAGATCATTGGAGATTAAAATTAAGACTTCTCCAGATGGCCCCACATTAAAAATGCAGAGACCAGGCATGAGTGGCCATGACAAAGGTGCCAGCGTCGCCTTCCCCAGTTCTGGCCTCCCGTCTCCAACCAGATCTCCTCAGTCTCCCACCTCACCTGAGGAAAAACCAAGGCACCTGAGGCCTTGCTGCCCAGAGCACGGGAAAAGGCCTTCTCTGCTGGCTCGGCCCGTCCTGCCTGGACCTCACTTTTCCTTCCCCAGCAGTCACCGCCTGGACTTCATCTCCAGCATTTCTGATTTATTTTTCAAGGTCACTCCCTGCCTGAAGCATGACTTCATCACACCTGCAGCACTTCATTGTCCAAATGTCCTTGGCAAACCTCACAGTCTTTGGACAGTGTTGCATTTTCTCCAAACAGGAAATCCTCCCTCCTTCTCCAGGCAGAGAACCCAAATAGCACAGCTCTTGTTTCTCAGGCAAACTTGGCCCCTCTATTAACTTAATAAAACAGTTCCTTATTGTCTGGGCGGTGAGCCTGGCTACCACTAAATTTCCAGTTCAGAAGCGTTTAACCCTTGCATCCTCATCGAGCCGGCCCTCCCAGGCACTAGCACGGGCTCTCTGGCACCACGGTCTTAGGTGGGGAAGTGCAAGGTCCTTCACATGCCCAGGAAGCCTGGAGCACCTAAGCCCCAGAGAGGGGTGTGGATTCAGATGTGTGGCCAGGAGAACACTAGATGGCCTTCCGGTCACTGTTCTAGCATCTCCAGGGAAACCAGGCCTGCTTTTTGCCATCTTGCACTCCAACACTCACGCACTCCACCCTGCCTTCTAGACCAACATTGGAAACGCACATGCAGAGCCAGAGGGGTCTCTGGAGATCCCCTAACCAAATCCTCTCTTTTTACACTCAAGTAAACTGAGGCCAAGGCAGGTTAGGCAACTGGCCCGAGTGTCTCAGCCAATTAGTAACCGGGCTGAGGTCAAGCAATGCAGAAGTTTTATTAATTTGTCTCTCCTCAAATGAAGATTGGGAAAATGGTCTTTATCACACACCTACGTTTCCCAGACACTGTGCGAAGACCTTTGCATACGTCACTCTATTAGGTCCTCACCACACCCCGAGTCAGATCTCAGCATTTTACAGACAGGGAAAGGAGGACAGGAAGGTTAAATGGCATGTCCCAAATCACACAGCCACCAGGACAGCCCAATCAGAGCCTCCTCATCTACAGGAAAGCCGTGGGTTCTCTCCCTCTTGAAGCTGCTGCCTTTCATACATATTCAGCCAAGTGGCCGCTACCTGGGCTTTACTAATGCTCTTGCAGAGATGCTTCTGAGGCCACTGCCTGTCTCTTTCTTTTAAGAAAAGGCAATTCTTGCATTGGTTTTTGACACACGTTCTATGGCTCCCAGCGTGGGAGAGGTAAGAAACATATGGCAACGCTCTTCTTCTTCACTGGGGCAGGGTGAGAGGGTCCACATCAGGCTTTGCGGAGAAGGTCAGGACCAGGACACGAACACCTCCCCCACCCCACCCTTTGGGCAGCACAGTGGCCTCTTCCTCTCCCAGCATAGGAAGAGGGGGGCATTCCAGAGCCACTCTTCTCCAACTGGAGCAGATGGGGTGGCAGGGCGGAAGAACCCAGACTGAACACGGCACCTGTTCCTGGAGCATCAATTTGACTCTAGAATTTGGGAGAAAGGTTTAGACGATGAATGCATTCAAACCAGGGCAAACAATAGCAAGGGCAGAATCTCATGAGTTTTTTTGACCAAGATCAGCAACTTGCAGATGGACTGGGACTAGCTCCTCCCTGACTCCCAGGGGTACCAACACCTTCAGGAGCCCCCAGGGGAGCACCGCAGAAGACATTTTTGGGGAATGAGTGTAGAAGAAGGTAGGAAATCCATTAATTTTATTTATCCCCTGGTCTCTGTCTCCATTCCTTACCTGCCTCATGTCCCCAGGAGGTGGGGAGCCTCAGACAGCCGTTGGCTACAATCTCAGCTCCTTTGCTACCTTGGGGAATTTAGAAAGAAAGCAGGGCTTTGCACCTTGGTGGTTTCAGCTGCCAGGCCAGAACTCCAGACGGAACCCCTTCCCCTTAGCTGAATGATGTTGAAATAAAAAGGAATAGATCTTCCGGAGAGAGCTGCTTCCTGAGGCCCCGGCCGGGAGCTTGGGTGGCAGTGACAGCCACGGCTGTTGCTTTCCCACTGTGTTTCCTGCAAAGACACCGTCAACCAAGAACCAGCCCATTCCCCACCAGTAGAGGCACCCCGAGGCCCTCAGACCCCAGGGTCGGAATCTGCACACCCAGGTTCTGAACACCCAGGCTCCCCCGCCCACACACACCGTTTACACACGCACATCCAATTATTCCAACTCAAACAGCTGCCAGGCCCACAGGCATTCCCAGGTGCCCTACCCAAGTCACAGTGACTTTGAGGGGCTCCAGGCAGATGAACCCACCCTGGGCATCTCTAGATTGTTGCTCTGAGAACTCATGAACACCAAGTCCTCCATTCCTTCTGATTTTTGAGTTTGTCATTTTTAACCTTTAACAGCCTTTTCAGGTAAAAATAACAAAGACCGACTTTGTAGCTACAATGTACTTGAAAAAGCACTTACTTAAAGACTGGGACAAAGGGAAAAAAAAAAGAAAATAACGGAGTGCATCCTCCCCGGGCGCCGCACACCTCAATAAACTAAGATCAGAACCCACGGAGGGGGCCGGGGGAGAACCACGGCCCTGTCCTTCATGGCACCGTAGCTCAAAGCCTGGAGTCTGCTTGTTAACCATTGTTAACTAGTATTTTTAGTCCTGGTTGCTTTTAGCCTCTGTATAGTTCCTTTTTTAAACACATTTTCTATACGTTAATAAAAGATCCTGAAGGAATGGTGAGCGTGCATTTTCTGAGTCCCGTGAGCCCACCCTAATGACCCATCGGCCTCCCAGGCCTGCACCTCTCCTCCTGGGCATCTGCCAGCCCACCTCCGCCCAGACGCCCCCTCTGCATCAGCCTGGGGCCGGCACCCTCCGCCCTGCCGCCCTTTCCCCCTCTTCCCGCTCCGGCTCCTGTGTTCTCCAATGGCCTCGATGTCCCCTCGTCCTTTCCAACACCCTTCCTCCTCCCTCCTCTCTCTCTTCTTCCCTCCCTCTCTCTCCCCGCCCCCTTTTCTCCATCTCCTATCAGCTTTCATCCCACCCTTTGCTTTTTCCATCAGAAAAAGGTCCCTGGCAGGTGGCAGCCTCTTTGGCCCCAGAATCACCATCTCATCTCCTCTGTCTGTGGTTTTGAGTCCTTGATCCGTCACAGTGAAGTGACTAACGGTCCAGCTCCCTCCTGCCTTCTCCCTCAACCCTCGAGTGCCCAGTGCCAGCCCGATCTCCAAATCTCTAGTGCCACCTACGGGTACCAGCCGAGAATATTAGACAGACCCAGCGTGCTCAGCCTGCCCACCCTCGGCTCAGTGCCCTGCACCGCCGGCCTCTGCACTCTGACGGAGCTCATTCACCATGAGCCACTCTGATGGTGGCTCTGTGACCACCTCCTCTCCGACTTGGGAAAACATTTTTCTTTTCCCTCATTTTCCCTCACTTCTGGTGCATGGTATAAGATCAGCTCTACTCTCAGGTTGCAGCAGGTTAGGCCCCAGCCAGGGGGGGTGAGGGAGGAAGCTGTCTCTAGGACATGTCCACAAGTATGTGGTCAGGAAGTGTCGCCTGGACTGGGCGGCAGCAGGTTGGCCGAGTGTGGTGAATCCAGAAGGGCCCCTCCCCTGCTGGTGTGGAGAGGGTGCTTAGGAGCCTGCCTGGGGAGGCAACCTGGCCAGGTCTTATGACAGTGGAGACCATCCAAGAGGGAAAGGTGGACATGGGGGGCTGAAGTGGACTGGCCCTTGGGAGTGGGGCCAGGGGCAGGTCCCTGGGGCCATGTGAGGGAGCGTAGGGCAGGCCCTCCACAGATGGTCAGGACAGGCCATACCTGGATCCCAAGGCGATAAAGGCCGAACGGGTTCCTTGTTAAAATGGAGAAATGGTGAGTATTTCAAAGAAGGAGCCAAACCCCAGCCCTGTAAATAAACCAAAGAAAGAAAGAAAGAAAGAAAGAAAGAAAGAAAGAAAGAAAGAAAGAAAGAAAGAAAGAAAGAAAGAGTTCATCCTTCCTAATTTTTTCCGGGCACCAACCAGCTCCTTCACACCCCTGGGGCCATTGAGAAGCAAGGACAAAACCCCAGCTCCCAGCCCCAGGTCAGCCTGCCACTGGAACTGCACCCCCAGGCCTGGCGCGGGGACACAGCCCTCTCCTGTGCTCGACTTCCTCTTTCTTCCTCATTTCCTAAAAAAATGGATTTCTGGAATGTCCAAAGAGGAAGGCTGGTTCTGTTTTAAACGAGCCGCACCCCAGGTAGTGGTCCCAGAGGAGAGGCTGTTGCGCTACTGAGGCAGACACCTGTCACCTGTCTAGCATGTTAGCCAGAAAATAGCAGTGGGAATTAACGGAATCTAGTGGAACTTGGAGGAACACCAGTAATTAGTATTTCTTCTGAGATGGCTGGATGCTAGCATTATGTTCTAACTTAAATGAGCATAATTCACCCATCGCTGAAGACCTCTGGGTGCATTTACAACCATCTGAACACAGATTTAATTATTGCTGTGTTGTGGGAACTAAGGACTGCCATGGGTAAAATTAAGAGTGGGTTATTAAGCAAGAGAAATGTTAGCAGCATTAGTAATCAGTGCAATTACCCAGTAGCGCCTTGGCGCCTGTCCTGCCCCCGCTGGCCCTGGGGATCTGTGCTTCCTCAGCCTGCTTGGCCAGTCAGCAGTAAGACATCCCCACAAAATGAGGGCCCTCTGGGCCTGTACCTTTCCTCTCATATGACACCCCCAATATACCCCACTGCACGGGCTCTCAAGGAATTATGAAAAAAAAAATGTGCACTGGGCTTTAAACCCACACAAACACGTCTCTTGTTCCCCTTTGTTTATCTACATTCAATGAGCACCTGCTGTGTACTAGATTCCAACACTGACTCTGGTTAAAAAGATAAAAGTTTTTCCCATCTTCCTGGAAGAGATCTGGTTTCTGGTTGGGGTTGGTGTGTGTGTAAGTGTATATGCATGCACGCACACGTGTGTTTTCAGAGAAAAGATATTCTTTTATTTGTTCATCCTCTCCTCACACGTTTATCAAATCCGTGTTAGGTACCAGGAACTTTGGTAGCCATTTGTAGTAGAGTAATGGTCCCAGAGGAGGGGCTATTGTGCTACTGAGAGAGACACCTGGCAGCTGAATCTTTTTCCAGAGAAAAAACGATCAATAAGAGAGAGAGAGAGAGGAGAGAGAGAGAGAGAGAGAGAGAGAGAGAGAGAGAGAGAGAGAGAGAGAGAGAAGGAGGAAGAGAGAGAGAGAGAGAGAAGGAGGAACTGGCTCCCGCGGTGGTGGAGTCACACCATCTGCCATCCGCAGGCTGGAGACCCAGGAGAGCCGCTGCTGCCGTTCAGTCCAAATCTCAACTGAGAACTCGGGGAGCCATATTGTAAATCCCAGTCTAGGGGCAGGAGAAGGCCAACCTCTCAGCCCAACAGGAGGCAAGAAGAAAGAGGGAAGGTCTTCCTTCCTTACTCCTCTGTTCACATCCTCAGCAGCCTGGCTGATACCCACTCACGGAGGGGAAGGCCATCCACTTGACTCAGTTGACCAGTTCAGACGCCACCCCCATCTGTGACACCCTCACAGAGCCACACAGAGGGATCCTCCTGAACCCGAGTGGCCCACAGCACGGTCAGGTTGGCACATCGCCTCGGCTGTCTCGCACACCCAACAAGTTGTAACCACCAAAAAAATGTCTCCAGACGTGCCAGAGGTCCCCAGGAGGGCAAAATCACAAGGCAGCAGAGGACACAGGAGTCACCCCTTCCCTGCAGGCTCTCCTGCCATGGGGAAGTCAGACTCCAGGACGAGGCTCCAACAGAGTCCCACCCCCAGGCCAGACATTGACTCTGTCTCTTCCCTTCTCCATCCATCTCTACCAACTCCCTGCTCTCCTATCTAACTATCCCACACATATGTGAGGAAGGCCCCTGGCTTCAAAAGTTTTAAAATAGAATAGAGTAAAATTTCCAAATGTATGTTTATGTGTTCCTGAGGAACAGGAAAGAGAGATACAGTGCAAGATACACAGTTAATTAGGATGAGTGTTGTCATTTCAATATTGAATTTAAAAAAAAAAAACTCAGACACATTTCTAACACTTCAAACACTAAGAAAAGTGACAATTAAAAAGCTTCTTGGATCCAAAAGCTGACAGAACCTTCTCCGAGGACTGATTATCATGGCATCCTCTCCTGGGAGAAGGGGAGCATCGCTAAAGGTGCTGGCACTTTGAGATGTTGATGCTTTTTAATGCTCGAAATAAAAATTACTACCATCAGAGATTATCTCTAAGCATTCATTCATGGCTTGTGTGAAAGCTTTGGGTCTCCTCTTCACGACAAACAATAAGCTCTTTACGGGTTTCTGGGAAGCAAGTATAAATTTCAAGAAATGCAGTAGCGCTTATGAAAATTCAATATGCTAGCTGTACAGGAAATTTAAAGATCCAAGAGAAACAGAACTATGAGGCAACGTGTATATTATGTCAGGGTGTCGGCAATACCTGCCTTGATTTGTGACTCACGCACTCACTTTTTATGACTTTTTTCCCATAAATAAAACTCACAGAGTAATAACCGAAACTTGTATTTATAACTGCAGCTACACTGGAAACACGGCAACAGTGACAACCTGGGCTGCTCCTGAGAGCAACTCAGTGGGCTTGATGAAAACCCAGAGGTGGTTGAAAGGAGTCAGGGCGAGCTTCTGGCCCTCCTCGCCCATCCCCAGCTCCATCACACACCCCTGAAAGCTTTTCCAGAAGTCTTGGACATTTAGTTGGCAACCCACTCTCCCACTCACCCTTTATGTTTTCCTTTAAAAATAAAATTTAAAAATATTTTTAAAGACCTGAATTTAACTCAGTCTGAATGCCGTTGCTTGCTGTAGAGCAGGGTTTCAATCAGCAGTACCGTTGACATGTGGGTTGGACCCTTCTCTGCTGTGGGGAGCAGACCTGTGCTCTGCAGAATGCTAGCAGCACCCTGCCTGGCCTCTGTCCTCTACCCCCCAGAGGATCAGCACACCCAACAAGTGTAACCACCAAAAATGTCTCCAGAAGTTGCCAAATGTCCCCTGGAGGGGCAAAGTCACCTCCAGTGGAGTCACTGTTCTAGAAAGATCTATCGTGAAAAGGTCATTTCACTCCAGACTTAATGGAAACAACATTTCAAGATGCCATCATCAGTCCGTTTCCATCAAAGGCACCCAAGAATTCCCCCAATAAAGCATTGTCACAATATTTTTTATTAAACTCCTTTGATATGGCTTATAAATGTTTTAAAAGTAAATATCTGTTTCTTATTTAGGGTTTTCTTTTTAGGGGAGAGCGGGGGTTACAGTGGATATTTTCACGGTGTAAGATTGGACTCCAGGTAGGGGATAGAGTTTGTAAGATGGGGCTTACAGAAAATGAGTTTGACTCTCAATGGTCCAGTTGGTCCTGACTCTCCAGGAATCAATTAGGTCTAAAATTGAGAGTCACTTGTCAATTAGACCTTTGACTCTGTTGCTTCACCCAATGGGCAATAATAAATGACATTGATTGTTTAAGATCCCCAAATACCTCACCCTCTCTTTTGTCCTTAAGTTTTCTTAAGAAATCAAAGGTAAATTAGGCACCAAGATAGAAGAAAGGAAAGTTTCGTGTGTGTGTGTGTGTGTGTTGTTGTTGTTGTTGTCGTTGTTGTCGTTGATGCTGTTTTCCTAAAATTCTAACCCTAAAAATGAGACCCTGGTGCAGGATTTCGGTCAACGGAGCCATGCTCTCAAAGTCACAGCCCAGAGAGGGCTCCATGACGTGAGAGAAAGCAAAGGAGGAACCGCACCTCCACCCGCAAAAGCTTTCACTGTGTCACAAACAGAAATGGAGCAACAGGGGGAAATAAATGGTTGTCCATAAAAGAAATCTGCGGCAACCCCAGCATAAGGCAGGTACTCGCACCCCACTGAGCCCCTTTACCCAGCTCACCCACAGACGCCCACAGAATTGGAAAGGGACATTTTCACTTGCACTCTTCCAGAAAATCTGCAATGTTGATTTTTCTTTCCTACTGCTCCAGCCACACCTTTTGGACCACTTGGTCCAGTTTAAGAAAGCGTGGTCACTGTGATAGATCTCTGCAACATTGTTGGTTGTGAAGGTCATCTGGGACCCAGAGACGGTAACCACAGGAGTAGGACTGGTTGGAGTGGCCATTTGTTCCCTGCGGCTGTACTGACAACTCTGCTTTAGTCTCTCGAGAGCATCTGATGAGGCCCCTACCTCCAGGAGAGTGTGTGGCCACAGCGCTCACGGCAAGAAGGAAACCTGGGCTCCACGTCTTGCTGTTGGAGGAGATTCGCTATTCCCCAGCATGGTCTTTTTGGTAACTGTCTTCTAGATCAAGAGCCACTGCAGGAGCTTCCTCCGGGTAGGGTCTGGCTGCAACCCATTACAATCCCCCAAACCACTGCTTTCTCCTCCAAGACCCAGCCACCCTGAGGAGGCAGGACCTGGGCTTGGCAGAGCAAAGGGCTTATTTTCTTTTGGGAGGGCTGGGAGAAGCTGGGCAAGGAGTGGGCAGGCATCAGTGAAAAGAGAACCCCCATCTGCGAGCTCTCTGAAGGCAGAGCCTGAGCTTTCTGTGTCTATTCCTGATAGGTAGCCCAGAATTCCGTACAGGCTCAAAGTAGAATCAATGCAAACTGAATTGAATCAATCACATCTTAGGCCTAGGCAAGGTCCTCGATCAACAGCTTTAGTTTCACTACGATTTAGGATGGATCCCTAAATATCAAGAAGGGCATGCCAAGAAATACCCCGAATGCAGAGGGGAAAGCCTGGGCTGTGCTCAGTCTGCACAGGCCACTTACTGGAGATGTGCCCTAGAGTGAGTCCTTTGGCCTCCTTGATAGCGCCCTTATCTGTAAAATGGGAACAAGGAGAACTGTCCCCCACTTCACAGACTGCTGTGAGGGGCAAACTTTAAATTGTGCAGAAAATGCTTTGCAACAGGCATCCGTCACAACCGGGAATGTGATCGGTTGGTTGAAATTAAAAGATGTTGAAAACCAGCTTTAAATCTCAAATGCCTTCACAGTAGGTGATGGCCTGAAATCTCACTAACCTGGTTACCTAAAGCAGCTTATTTCCTGAAGTAAATGCTCTGGGAGAAGTGAAGGGCATCCACTTGCTAAGAGGGTGTGGGGCACTGAGCTCCCTGAGAACAGGAAGGGCAGGGTGGGTGAGGGGTGCAGATGAGCCCTGAGTCATTTCAGAGGTGCACACCCCGTATTTATCAACTACTCCCAGGAGGCCTCATTGGGATGGAAAGGCCTGGCAGATTCTAGATTAGCCCTACCAAGGAGGTACCTCGAGGGTGACTTCTGAGCAGGAGGCTCCGACTGGCTCCTGAGGAGCTATGTCTTTCTGTGGTGTGGACAGGGGCGTCTGGGGCCAGAGCTGAGCTGTGTAGGAGCAGAGAGGTAAGCAGGGCCATCAGTTCCATTTTCTACACTCCTCCTCTTAGCCACTCCTGCCTTAAAACAAATGTTTAAAGAATATCATTTGCAAAGGCAGCTATTCTAGATGCCCACGTCACAATCCAGCCTTGCCCTCAGATTGCACAAGCCCCACATAGAGAAAGAATGAACCTCCTTAGAATGGACCCAAAGCTTCCCAGTGAGAGAAGCTCCCGCCCTGCCCTCATCCCCACCCCTCTCCAGTGAGGGGGACCCAAGAGCTGGGCACTCACCCTTCCCCATTCCCTGTTCCAGTGCCCTGAGAGCAGCAGAACAGCTTGTCACACTCGGCCCCAGCCCTGATCCCGTGTGGTGCCATAAAGGGTCACAGGGTTCATAGCCACCTTCATTGCCACCCTCCTGTTCTGAGTGCTGACCTAGAAAAAGAAAAGAAACTATCCCATACACCCTCCCTCCTCCCGGCACCCAGATGGTACAGACAAATGTGCAATCCATTGAGTCTTGTTTTCACTCAGACGGTGACAGGTGTGCAGGGGCACCAGAGCCTCTCTGTTGCAGTTCTCCCCAGCAAGGCACAAGAGTCACATGATGAAAACAAGACAACACCTCTGCAGAGCACCTGCCGAGTACAGTCCTGTCTGGACCGAAAGGGAGCCTGCACCCCTCCACACAGCTCCTCCTGGGCCAATTGAGCACTCCTGACCCAGGAGCCCTACTCCTTCCTCATTCACTTCCCATTCACTTGCCATTCAACAAAGATGCATCTTCCAGTACTGTGCAGGCAGTGGGTGGAAATCCAGTGAGGCAGGGACATGGGCAGGTAGGGAGAGGAACACAGATGCAGCCTGTGGAGGGTCAGACCTACTCAGAGAGAGCCCTGGAAGCCATGTGAGAATTCTGGTCATTTTGCAACAGTGGGAAGCCACAGGAGGATCCTAGGCAAGAGAATGAGATGATCTAACTGCACTTAAGGTGTTGGCTTTGGTCATTGTGTAAGCGGTGACTAGATGCACAGGGTAATGGGGAAAGTCAGGAGCGGTTCAGAGGAGAGATTACGGTCACGTGGAGTCAGGTGACTTTAGTACAGGTGGGTAGATAGATAGAATCAGGAGATGGGGAAAGGGGTAAATCAACTCAAACCTGTAGTTGAGGAAGAAGGAGATCACAAGGACGGCACATGGGATTCTGGATGGCATGACTGGATAGGGGTCGCCACCTGCAAAGGAAGAGAGATAAGTGAGAGCAGACGGCAGGATGGCTTTATTTTGAACATCAGCTAGAGACACTTCACGATATCCAAGCAAGAGTGCCAGCAACGCCTACAGGACTGAAGGCCAGAGGAAAGGCCCAAGCTACAGACATGTGGGAGCACATACTGGGCCAGATTCGTGGACTTGTCATCTACAAAGTCTCCCAGGGCCTCATCCTTAGAAAGGCCTTGTGCTTGGTTTAATGCTCTGCTGCCATCATCTTACAATTTTAGAAGTCCCTTGTCTCTTAGTCATAAATTTCCCTCCAAATACCATCTCATTTCTTCTAGGTTGTGTTTCACTCTCATTCCACTGAAAGTTCTCTGTCCCTGGTGGTTACTTCCCTAAACTATTGGTTATTGAGGAGTGTGTTAATTCCTTTGAATTTGCAAGTCTCCTTCTGTTATTGATTTACACTGCAGACAGAGGATACCTTTTGTATTTTTTAAATCCTCTTAAGTTTATTAAGGCTTGTTTTATGGTCTAACATGTGGTCTGTCCCGGAGAATGCTTCTTGTGCACTTGAGATAAAAGAGTATTCTGCTCCTTCAGTGTGGAATGTTCCATAGATGCCTGTTAGGTCTAGTTTGTTTATAATGTTTTCAGTCTTCTATTTCATCATTTATCTTCTTCCTTGTTATTCTATCCATCATTAAAAATAGAATATTGGACTCTATAATCATTTTTGAATTTTCTATTTCTCCCTTCAATTCTGCTAATTTTTGCTTCATGTATTTTGATCTCTACTATTAAGGGCATATATATTTACAATTGTTCTATTTTTTGATAGTCTGGTTCTGGGATTACTGTAAAATACCTTTGTCTCCAGCAGCAATTCTCGTCTCAAAGTCTATTTTATCTAATATTAATAAAGACACTTCAGCTCTCTCGATTACTCTTTGAATGGTGTAGCTTTGGCCATCCGTTAATTTCAGTCTGTTTTTGTCTGTGAGTCTCAAATGTGTCTCTCACAGACAACATAGCTGTATAGTGGGGGTTTTTTATGCATTTCAATTTCTACCTTTTGAATCAAGTGTTTAAAGCCTTTATAGTTAGCGTAATTACAGATCAGGTAGGCATTACCTGTGCCGCTTTGTTATTTTCTATGTATCTTATATATTTTTGTTCCTCTATTCCTCTTTTAATGACTTCTTTTGTGTTAAATAGATATTTCCTGCTGTACTATTTTAATTTACTTGCTTCTTCTTCTATGTTTTTGAGTTATTTTCTTCATGGTAGCCCTGGGGGTTACAACTAGTAGCTGGGGTACTCCAACTTTAAGAGGTGGAGGATAAAAGAGTATGAGAAGGAGAAGCCCCTGGAGGAGAGTAAATCCCAGGGGGGTGTGATGTCCTGAAAGCCAAGTAAAGAAAGATCCAAGGAAGAGAGAATGCGTGACCACTGTGTTGACATTAGTGACCTTAACAAAGGCAGAACAGGCAGTTGAGGAGCTGGTGTGGTGGTGGTATGGAGAGTGGGTGACACTCCAGGGGGCCACAGGGGTCTCTGTTCAGGGGGACCTAAAATGATTCAGGTCGCAGAAAGTAAAAGCACGTCAGATTCCCCGCCTCCTCTTTCCCTGACAAATCGAATCAAAATGGGAGAAATTATGGCCCGTCTAGAGGGTGGGAGGGATTCAGAGGATGTTGATGGCAACCTGAGTTCTCTCTGCCTTGTTCGAGAAGCAGTCAAGTGGACCTCAGGTCTTTTAGGCATTTCATTTCGCGGTGTCTAATAGTCTGAGAACACAGTTTGGAAGCTTTGTGAATGTACAGTTGGATTGGCCACATATCCGGCTAGGAACTGGAAGCCAGGAATTCCAGACGGCCTACTAATTCAAGGAAACCATAATACCATGGTGATTACCTAAGATGGAATTTTTTTTAATAACTTTCACTTCAGGAAACTCGTACTTTCTCAATTTTTAATGTCAAGTTCACAGGCAATCCACAACCTTTGATTCCCTTCCTATTCCTAATGAAGAGAAGAAATTAATCTCAATCTTCCGAGTGGGAACCAAATGAAACACATTTAGTTTTCCTCAGGGAAGGGTTTCCAAGGGACCAGAAGTGAGAAAACACTAGACATCCTTTCTCTTTTCTCTTGCTTAATTCCCCGGTTTCATTCTGACATCATGCCCTCCCCTGGGGCAGTGTCTCTCCACCTGGGCACCACTGATATTCTGAGCCAGAGAGGGCTTGGTTGGGAGGTGGAAGGAGGGAGGACCGCTCTCCTGTGAGGTATAGTCTTGGAGGATGTTCAGACTATCTCTGGCTACTACCTGCTAGATGCCTCCCCTGGGGGCCAAGTCAGACCTCCCTGAAGAACACTCTAGGGACAGGGCACAGTTGCTCAGGCCTAAACCAATCAGCACAATCCCATCTTGACCCCCATTTGCTGGCTCAGTGGTAAACACGTGTCCCAATTCAGTCCAAAAATATTGCCACAAATGTTTTTTGTTTTTTTTTTTTGTTTGTTTGTTTTTGTTTTTTTTGGCTTCAGGGAATGAAACTGACTCCCTCTGAATTTTGTGGGTGTTAATGAAACCCTTGGAACTAGTATATCCATTTTCCCTCCATGAAAAAGACAGAATGAAGCCGATACCACATGAGGCTAAGCAGACACTGAAAGAAACTGGGTTCTGGTTGCAGGGTTAAGTTGCTGAGTCAAATCCAACCTGGATTTATGAATGCATCCCTTTTTTTTGTTGAAGCCAGTTCAATTGTGTTTTCTGTTATTTGAAACTGTTAAAAGAAACACTTCAGACACATTAAGTTGAAGAGTTAAACAAAGAGCAATTTGTAAATCTGGCAACCCCCAGAACCAGCATGGATTTTGAGAGCTTTGTTCTGAATGGGCAGCAGCCTTTATGGACACAAACCAGGAGTTTCAGAAACAGCTTGATTGGTCACCAGCCAGGGCCTTATTGAACATGATCTGATCAGTTGGCTACTTGTCATTGACTGAAGCTGGGCTGCTGTGATTGGCTGATACAAAACCCCTACAGAAGTGGACTGCTAAATTAGGCATTCAGTTAGCTTACGTACTAAGTGAGGTGACCGTTAGTTATAGCAGGGCTCAAAGTACAGAGGCATCTTCAGACCAAAGTTAGTATAATTTAGCAAAATACAAAATGCATCTTAAAACACAACAAGTAGATTTATGACATTTAGACCAGAAAAATTTTGACCCAGTCAAAAGCAACAACAGAAAAAAATTTAAGTTGAACATGGCCTCTTTCCATCCCCCAAAGTCAGGCCAGTTTCTCTCAAACAGGTAATGTCAAAAAAGCTCCATCATGTGGGTCCCATCAAATGTCCCCATTACCAGATCAGCCAGTGTGTGCCTGAGCGGCAGGAAAGGAAGCTGGGGACACCTGGTTTTCAGGTGTTTTTATATTTGCCTTGTTGGCATTGGACAAAAAATCACCCCTCCCGGGCGTCAACCGTCAAACCATGGTCCATAGATCTGCAGGGATCCATGAGACCTTTTCAGGAAACCCACAAAATCCAAAGTATGTTTCTAATAACATTAACATCACATTTCACTGCACGGGCATTTGCATTGGTGGTGGGCAGAAGTTGCAGGGGCCTTACCACAAATCAAGGCAATGGCCACAAACTATCCTCATAATAATCATATTCTTCACTGGTGGTAAAAAAAAAAAAAAGTAAATAAATAAATAAATCCTCGTTTCACTTAAGGGGATCCTAGATGAAAAAGTAAAAACTATGAATTGTATTTTATCTTGAGCCTGAGCGCGTCTCCTGTTCATCCCGTGTGACTGTGGAAAGAAAGCGCTTCCTCAGCACGCCCCCTGCCCTGTCTCAGGAAAAGAGCACCCGCCTTTGCTGGAGTCACCAGCTGTGTCCGCTGCACTCAAGAAACACCATTTTTACTTGAAAGAACAACTGACAGACAAACTGTGGTTTTTGAGGCTGGGTATTTGTCAGACATTTCCCCAAACTTGAGCCGGGTGAGCCTGACATTTCAAGGAAAACAATCCAAAGTATCTGTAGCCAGTGATAAAATTTGAGCTCCCAAGAGAAAATTAGGATGTTGAAAACTTGTATCTGTCACAGTGAGCTTGACAGCTTCCTATTACTTAAGAATTTTTCTGATGAGACCAGTGGTGATGTTAAAAAACGGGATTGTTTGATAGTGTATGATAAAATATGTCAAATTTAGAGGAAGCTGCGTAACTCATTAAGCCATTCCCTACTAGGTTGCTTGTCACTTTCTTATTGATTTTAGGAGTCATTTTTATATATTCTACATAGGAAAATCTGTCAGTTATGTGTACTTCAAATAATTTATTGTACTTTTTGCTTGATTTTCCACTTTCCTTATGTTATCGGTTTTTTTTTTTTTTCAATACTAGGGATTGAACCCAGAGCACTCTTCCACTGAGCTACATCTCCAGTTCTTTAAAAAGAAATTTTTTAAATTTTGAAACAGGGTCTTGCTCAATTGCTGAGGCTGGCCTTGAGCTTGTGATCCTCCTGCTCCAGGCTCCTAAGTATCTGGGATTACAGACATGCACCACCATGCCTAGCAGCTTCATAGTTTTTAGTCTACCTGGAATTTTTATTATGTAGGATTACGTGAAATGGCCTATATTTGAGTTTTTGACCTAAAAAATAGCAATTCTGTACAATACAATGCAATATATGATGTGAGGTAGAGAGTTCTTCACTCCTTCCCATGTGAACAGAACATCTTCCCACTATGATGTATTTGCAAGTCTGTCCTTGCCCACTAATCTGCAAGGTCACCTGTCTAATGTAGGTCTTTTGCCAATTCCAGCCCCAATACCACAGTATCTCAATTATTATGATTTGAAAATAGTCCTTGATATTTCTATGGCAAGACTTCCAACCTTGTTGTGTTTTTGTTTGTTTGTTTTTTAAGAGAGTCTGGCTTTTTCTTAACTCTTTTCATCTCTGATAAGTTTTCTAATCAGTTTGTCAAGTTCCATAAACACACACACACACACACACACAGAGAGAGAGAGAGAGAGAGAGAGAGAAAATCTTGAAATTTTTATGGAATTTCAATAAATCTCCACATCGATTTGGAAGACTAAGCCTCTTCAGAGTATTGGGTCCTCCAATCAATGAACACAGAATATTTCTCAAACTTATTCTGTCTTCTTTTATGTCTCTTAACAAAGGAATGTAATTTCATCCTAAGAGATATAACATTTCTTTTATTATATTTTTCTGTCAGGTATTTGGGGGGGATCTGAGATTTGATTTTATGTTACTTACAAGCGAATGAGCTCTCTTATTATTGATTCATGAATGCTGACAGAAGACATGAGAATCCTGCAGAGATGAGCCTCTATTACTCATTGCACAGCAAGAGGATGTACATTGGTTTTCCTCAACCCAGTCCCATGGAGGGCCTTGGGATACCATGCACAGAGTGGGTTTGCTTTGCTGCTAAGGAACAAGAGTCTTGAGGAAGGATAATTCTATTGCAAGCAATAAGTTGTCTGCCTTTTGCCCCAGAGGAAGACGTTATCTCATCCTTCTGGATTTTTCACTGCAAAAACAGCCCCAAGCTCTGGCCCACACAAAGAGTTGTCAGGGCCTTGCATTTTTGGAGCATCCACCAAAAAATACAGGGATAGGGAAGACTCATGGCATAGGATCTCTTAACAGTATTTCGCATAATCTTATAAATTATTACCTTTGTAAATTTTTTAATTTTCCAACTATTGCCGATACATAACAAATATAATTAAACTTCTATATATTAATTTTTTAATCTAGCAATGTTGCTAATTCTAATCCTTTATTCCTAGTATACCATAAAATTTTCTACATACAAAACTCATGTTTTTGAATGATAAAGTGTTGTTTCTTTTGTTCTAAATCTTCTTTTTATTCCTTTTTCCTGCTTTATTTCTTTGGCTAAAATCACTAGGGCAATAGTGAGAAAAGTGCTGAGAAATGTCATTCTTATCTCACTCTTAACCTCAAAGAGAGAGCTTTCCAAGTTTCACCATTATGCATGATTTCCCTACCCCTCCACTTATTTTTTAAGATACCCCTTTTTATGTTAAATAATTGCTTCCTAGTCTCAGGTTGTTAAAAGTTTATAAAAAGTGAATAACATTTTTCTGTATCTATTGAAATTTTATTAAATAATTTTCCTTCATTCATCTAGTAATACTAAAACAAATTTTCTATATTAAAATCTTGCATTTGTGAGTTTATAGTAAATGCTTGTTCAGCCTAGTATGGTGGCGCACACCAGCTACTCAGGAGCCTGAGGCAGGAGGATTGCAAGTTCACGGCCAGCCTAGGCTACTTAGCAAGACCCTTGTCTCAACAAAAATTCATAGGAATAGGAATATAGCTCAGTGGTAGAGCACCCCTGGGTTCAATCCCCAGTACCATAAAAAATTTTTTTTAACTTTGTGTTCATGAGATAAAAACCAACTTTTCCATGACATACTATCATTTCTTGTACTGTTGAAATTGATTGCCCTTTCTTTTTTTTATTGGTTGTTCAAAACATTACATAGTTCTTGATATATCATATTTCACACTTTGATTCAAGTGGGTTATGAACTCCTATTTTTACCCCGTATACAGATTGCAGAATCACATCAGTTACACTTCCACTGATTTACATATTGACATACTCATGTCTGTTGTATTCTGCTGCCTTTCCTATCCTCTACTATCCCCCCTCCCCTCCCCTCCCCTCTTCTCTCTCTACCCCCTCTGCTGTAATTCATTTCTCCCCCTTGTATTATTTTTCCATTTCCCCTCACTTCCTCTTGTATGTAATTTTGTATAACCCTGAGGGTCTCCTTCCATTTCCAAGCAATTTCCCTTCTCTCTCCCTTTCCCTCCCACCTCTCATCCCTGTTTAATGTTAGTCATCTTCTCATGCTCTTCTTCCCTACTCTGTTCTTAGTTACTCTCCTTATATCAAAGAAGACATTTGGCATTTGTTTTTTAGGGATTGGCTAGCTTCACTTAGCATAATCTGCTCTAATGCCATCCATTTCCCTCCAAATTCTATAATTTTGTCATTTTTTAATGCAGAGTAATACTCCATTGTGTATAAATGCCACATTTTTTTTTATCCATTCGTCTATTGAAGGGCATCTAGGTTGCTTCCACAGTCTTGCTATTGTGAATTGTGCTGCTATGAACATCGATATAACAGTGTCCCTGTAGCATGCTCTTTTTAGGTCTTTAGGGAATAGACCCAGAAGGGGAATAGCTGGGTCAAATGGTGGTTCCATTCCCAGCTTTCCAAGAAATCTCCATACTGCTTTCCAAATTGGCTGCACCAATTTGCAGTCCCACCAACAATGTACAAGTGTACCCTTTTCCCCACATCCTCGCCAGCACTTGTTGTTGTTTGACTTCATAATGGCTGCCAATCTTACTGGAGTGAGATGGTATCTTAGGGTGGTTTTGATTTGCATTTCTCTGACTGCTAGCAATGGTGAGCATTTTTTCATGTACTTGTTGATTGATTGTATGTCCTCCTCTGAGAAGTGTCTGTTTAGGTCCTTGGCCCATTTGTTGATTGGGTTAATTGTTATCTTATTGTCTAATTTTTTGAGTTCTTTATATACTCTGGATATTAGGGCTCTATCTGAAGTGTGAGGAGTAAAGATTTGTTCCCATGATGTAGGCTCCCTATTTACCTCTCTTATTGTTTCTTTTGCTGAGAAAAAACTTTTTAGTTTGAGCAAGTCCCATTTGTTGATTCTAGATATTAACTCTTGTGCTATGGGTGTCCTATTGAGGAATTTGGAACCCGACCCCACAGTATGTAGGTCGTAGACAACTTTTTCTTCTATCAGATTCCTTGTCTCTGATTTGATATCAAGCTCCTTGATCCATTTTGAGTTAACTTTTGTGCATGGCGAGAGAAAGGGATTCAGTTTCATTTTGTTGCATATGGATTTCCAGTTTTCCCAGCACCATTTGTTGAAGATGCTATCCTTCCTCCATTGCATGCTTTTAGCCCCTTTATCAAATATAAGAAAGTTGTAGTTTTGTGGGTTGGTTTCTGTGTCCTCTATTCTGTACCACTGGTCCACCCGCCTGTTTTGGTACCAATACCATGCTGTTTTTGTTACTATTGCTCTGTACTATAGTTTGAAGTCTGGTATCGCTATACCACCTAATTCACACTTCCTGCTTAGCATTGTTTTTGCTACTCTGGGTCTTTTATTTTTCCATATGAATTTCATGATTGCTTTCTCTATTTCTACAAGAAATGCCATTGGGATTTTGATTGGCATTGCATTAAACCTATAGAGAACTTTTGGTAATATCGCCATTTTGATGATGTTAGTTCTGCCTATCCATGAACAGGGTATATTTTTCCATCTTCTAAGATCTTCTTCAATTTCTCTCTTTAGGGTTCTGTAGTTTTCATTGTATAAGTCTTTTACCTCTTTTGTTAGGTTGATTCCCAAGTATTTTATTATTTTTGAGGATATTGTGAATGGAGTGGTTGTCCTCATTTCCATTTCAGAGGATTTGTCGCTGATATACAGGAATGCCTTTGATTTATGCGTGTTGATTTTATATCCTGCCACTTTGCTGAATTCATTTATTAGCTCTAATAGTTTCTTTGTAAACCCTTTTGGGTCTGCTAGGTATAGAATTGATTGCCCTTTCTTTTAACTTACACTGACATTTTACCTGTGAAATTCTCGCCAAGTACAGCTTAGCTTCATGTTATACATGTTGATTAGTAGGGAGTTTTTAATTACTATTCAGCAAAAAAAAAAAGAATGTTTTCTAAATTCTACAGGAATTTCTTGACTAAGAATTATTTAGAAGTGTATTTTTAATTTAAAGTAAATGATACCCAGTGAAATTCCTCATAAAAATAGAAAAAGCAATCATGAAATTCATTTGGAAAAATAATAGACCCAGAATAGCCAAAGCAGTCCTTAGCAAGAAGAGTGAAGCAGGTGGCATCACTATACCAGACATTAAACTATATTACATAGCAATAGTAACAAAAATCCATAATATTGGCACCAAAATAGACTTGTAGACCAATGGTACAGAATAGAGGACACAGAAACAAACCCATATATAGAATTATCTCATACTAGAAAAGGGTGCCAAAAACATGCATTGGAGAAAAAATAGCCTCTTCAACAAATGGTGCTGGGAAAACTGGAAATCCATATGCAACAAAATGAAACTAAGCCCCTTATCTCTCACCATGCACAAAACTCAAATCAAAGTGGATCCAGGGCCTAGGAATTAGACCAAAGACCCACCTAATAGAGGAAAGAGTAGGCCCAAATCTTCATCATGTCGAATTAGACGCCTACTTCCTTAACAAGACTCCTAAAGTACAAGAAATAAAATCAAGAATCAATAAATGGGATTGACTCAAACTAAAAAGCTTCTTCTCAGCAAAAGAAACAAACAGTGAGGTGAATAGAGAGCCTACAGAATGGGAGCAAATTTTTACCACATGCACATCAGATAGAGCACTAATCTCTAGGATATAGAAAGAAGTCAAAAAGCTTAACACCAAAAACAAATAACCCAATCAATAAGTGGGCTAAGGAATTGAATAGATACTTCTCAGAAGAAGATATACAATCTATCAACAAATATATGAAAAAATGTTCAACATCTCTAGCAATTAGATAAATGCAAATCAAAACTACTCTAAGATACCATCTCACTCCAGTCAGAATGGCAGCTATTAAGCAACAGTAAGTGTTGGCGAGGATGTGGGGGAAAAGGCACACTCATACCTTGCTGGTGGGACTGCAAATTGGTATAACCAATCTGGAAAGCAGTATGGAGATTCCTTAGAAAACTTGGAATGGAACCACCATTTGACCCAGCTATCCCACTCTTTGGTTTATGACTTAAAAACAGCCTACTACAGTGATGCAGCCACATCAATGTTTATAGCAGCCCAATTCACAATAGCTACATTGTGGAACCAACATAGATGCCCTTCAATAGATGAATGTATAAAGAAAATGTGGTGTCTATACACAATAGAATATTACTCAGCATTAAAAGAGAATAAAGTCAGGTAAATAGATGAGTTGAAGGATATCATGCTAAGTGAAGTAAGGCAGTCCCAAAGAACTAAAGGCCAAAGGTTTCTCTCTGATAAGTGGATGCTAAACCATTTAGTGGGGGGGAGGGGAGGCATTGGAGGAATGGAGGAACTTTGGATAGGGCAAAGGGGAGGGTGGGGAAGGGTGTGGTTTTAGGGGGTAGGAAAGACTGTGGAATGAGATGGACATCATTACCTTAGGTACGTGTATGAAGACACAAATGGTGTGACTCTACTTTGTGTACAACCAGAAAAATGAAAAATTGTGCTCCATTTGTATACTATGAATTGAAGTTCATTCAGCTGGCATGTATAACAAATTCTAAGAAATAAATTAATTAAAAAACAAAAAAGTAACTAAATGAGAGCTCTTTTCATTGTGTCTCTATCTGAACTGAATAGCCCTCAGAAGATTTCATCTATATTTTTTAACCTTTAAATTTTTATTTAGGCTTGCTTTCTGACTCAAAATATAATCAATTCTGGAAAATATACTGTATATTTAAAAAAACTATAAATACTGCCCTGGTCAAGGCAATGATAAATGTCTATTAAATAAAGTATTTCTATCACACTATTTGAATATTCTATATTCCAATTTATGTTATCTACTTCTTCAATTACCAAGAAAGTAGTATTCAAATGACACACTATGATTATGGGTATGTCTGTTTCTCCTTGAAGTTCTGTTAAATTTTGCTTGAATATTTAGAAGTCTTGTTATTAAGGAACACACAATATTGAATAATTTTCTGTATGTGAATTAAACTTTTTATTTTTATGAAGTGAACCCCTTGATCTCCAGTCAGGACTCCGGCTTTTTGATCTGAAAATAACTGCAACATATTCTTTTCTGGTTAGATTTTTTCCTGATATATATTTTTCATTTTTATTCTCATTTTTATATCCTTATATTTTGGATGTTTCTTTTACAGATAGAATATCACTGGATTTCCTATTTTACCCAAACAGTACAATTTTCTTTTTATCTGTAGTATTTACTATTTTTTAATTAATGGACTTTATTTTTTAGAACACTGTTAGATTCAATTACAAAGATAATACAGAGAGTTCCCACATATTTCATACCCATGACCCCTACTATTAGCATCTTATATGAATACATTACATTTATGCCAGGGTTTGAACTCAAGCCCAGCCCTTTTTATTTTTTATAAACTTAGGGTCTCCCTAAGTTTCCAGGTTGGCCTTAAACTTGTGATCCTCCTGCCTCAGCCTCCCTGATTGCTAGCCTGACAGGCGTGCACCACCCACCACCCTAGGCCTAGATGCAATATTGTCAACTAAAGTCGGTTTTCTTTGTTTATACCCAGCACACTTGTTCTCAGTGGGATCTCATCCAGGACACCACATGACATTTGGTCATCCTGTCTCCTTGGGCTCTATTGGCTGCAATGATTTCTCAGATTTTCCTTGTTTTCAAGAAGCTTTGAGGATTACAGGTCAGGTATTTTATAGAATGTCTATCAACTGGGATTTGTCTGGTGTTTGTCTCATGATTAGACTGGGGCCATTTGGTTGGGTTGGAATACCATTTGAATCATGTCACATCAAGGGCACATACATCTGCAGGACTTATTACTGAGGACCTCACTTGCTTAGCTGATCAAAACAGGGTTGATCATGTTTTTCCCCCATTAGGTTATTCTTTCCTCCCTTTACCACACTATATTCTTTGGAAGGAAGTCAATATGTGCAGATCATACTTCAGCAGTGGAGAATTACACATCATCTCTTGAGGGCAGAGAATCTACATAAATAATTTGGAATGTTTCCACATGAGAAAATTATCTCTGTCTCCCATTTATCTATTCAATAAATAATTTATGTACATATTTACATGCTCACGGGTATTTGTTTTATATTTTGGGTTATAAACCAACACTACTCTGTTGCTTTCTGCTCAAATTCCTCCAGCTTGAGCATTGGGAGTATTTTTGGTTGGCTCCCTATAGCCATTTGATCTACCTGCATCATTGTGGGGGGGGGGTTATTTGTTTATATTTAGTTTTGAACACTTGTTTATTTTGTGCACTTGGAACACTTTCTGGAAACACAATATGTCCCAGCCAGGTCTCAGATGAGACATTTCCTCAGAGACCCTGGCTTCTATTGCTGGACCATGGGTTAACACCAAGACCCAGGTGTTAGACATGCTCATTGTCACTTTTTTAAAAGTCTCTCAGCTGACAGAGCAAATGTATGCATATTGACCCACCCTGTAACCATGTTATCTACTAGGCTAGACATGAGCTTCTAGTAATGCCTCCAACTCCAATCCACCTCCATGTGGGTCATTCCAGCCTCCTGCCCACGTTATCTGTAAATTCTGACTCCAACAGTGAGAAACCCACTCACACCATCTATCATCCATTTACTTAATTAATCAACTCCAGTATACTCACATGGCAGTATCAAAATTGTTAGCCTATAACTACGTGGGAAGCCATTTTGTCAACTAGAGTACAGTGCTCATGTTTAGTTATTTTTGCCTCTTTTTCCCTCACTCACTTCCAGTGAGGTCTTCCAAAAGACTTTTTCTCTCATTTTTTGCCTTTTTAAAAAAATTAAATGAGGACTTTTTTTGTCCTCTTGTTTCTCTTTGACTAGTTGGGAAATTATATACTTGTTATTCTTTCAGTGGCTACCTTAGAATTTACAATAGGTAAAAAGTCTATATTGAGAGAATACTTCATTCTTTGTACAAGGCACAGACTTCAAGACACTTTAATACATTTATGCTCCACCAGACTCACATGCTATTTTAGTTTACTTTTATCTTGTTTGTAAGAAAAAAAAAAAGAACAATACCAATTATCGGTGTTGTTTTAGGTAATCAGTGACATTTCTCCACTTTTCTCACTCCCTTTCCCTCTGGGATGGTGAGCCTGCCAACTCCTTTTGCTTCAAGACCATCCCTTGGAATTTCCTTTAGAAAGAGGGTCTTCATGGAAGCAAATTTTTGGTTTTCTAAAAATGTCTTAATATTGGTCTTATTCTTGAAAAAGACTCTGCCCGGGTACAGAATCCTAAATTAATAAATATTTTCTTCTCAGAACATGAAGCTTTGATTCCAGAATTTTTTTGTTTCTATTAAAACAAAATCAAACAAACAAACAAAAAAAACCACTTTCTGTCTGAATGCTCCTTTAAAGGTGATCGTTTCCTACCCAACTCTGGATGCTTTTAAAGTGTTTCTGTGTTGTTGATGTGCTCAAGTTTCATTACAATGTACCCAGATGTACACCCATTTCTATTTATTTTTCTTAGGATTTGTGGGGATTTTTGAATGTGTACATTTTAGTCTATAAGAGTTATCCAAAACATTTTAGCTCTTATGTCTTCAAACATTCTCCTCCTGCCCCGTTCTCACCTCCCCTGAGCTCCAGAGAGGGCTTGTTTGATCCTCCTTTCCATCCTCTGTCTCTGGATGTCTGTCTGTTTCTACTCTGTGGTGTCTCTGGGCTCCATTCTGGGTGACTTATTTGACCCATCTTCTGGTTCACTCATTCTCTCTTTACTTCCATCTAATCTGATGATAAACCTATCCATTGGGTTTATTTTTTATTTTGTTTTCCTAATTTTTATTCCAAGAAACTGTATTTGGTTCTTCAAATCTGCCTAGATAGACCCTCATTATAATTTCATGTTCTCCACAGACATTTTAAGCTTGTCTTTTATTTCTTTAAACATGATAATCATATTTATTTTGGATTATGAACTTGGTAATTACAATATCTAAAGTCTGTGCATTCTGTTTCTTCTATCCTCAGCTCTAGCAATTTTTAATGATCAGTTGCTCTTTTTTCCTTTTCCTTGAAAGAAGTCTTTGCATCCTCAGATGAAGCAGTGTTTCTTCAGAGGGGATCTGAGCTGACTTTCGCCACATGCGTGGGACATTGCCATTGTGGGGACACTTAATAGTCTGACTTGAAGTTTCTTGGACCACCAGGCCACGTGAATTTGACTGACATGAAGTGCAGATTAAGATTTTAATGATCAGGAAAGCTGCTTTCATCTTGTTTTTAAACAGTTTTGCCTTGTGCTTCAGTAACTTGCCCTGAAACTTCCTGTGTGTGGAAAGGATGAGGTGGAGTTCAGCTCTGGCTCAAGTTTACATTTAGAGTGTGATCCACTGGGTGCAGAACTGGGGACCAGGACTGGACGTGGCTTTCCCTCACTTGTGTGTGTTTCTCTCTCTTCTATATGAAAATCAACCAATCGATGATCACGTTCATGTCTCAGTAGCAGCCCTGAGGTAAGCAGGTAACAGAAACTTGCTCACTTTTCTTGGTTCCCGCCTTCCCTCAGATGTTAGACTGATAAATCCTTCCTACTACATTTTACCATTTCTTCAGTGTTTTTAAGGCTTTCTAAAATATGCACTAACTAGACTTTCCATCGTTATGTCAGGAAGAGCATGCTGGGCACCTAGCCACTGTATTACCAGAAACAGGGTTGGACTTTTCTACATACGCAGGTTTACAGAAAGGAGCATCAAGTGCAGTCCTCCTAAACAGAACAAAGCAGAGATCTGTGGCTGGATTTTTCAAAGGGAATAAAGAGATGGGATGGTAATTTCCTTTTCATACGCACACAATACACACACACATACATGGCATACACGTACAAACATACGTCATAGCAGAAGTTTCTGGCTGGTTCGGTTCAACCTCTGTCTGTGAGGCCCAGCCAAACTTATTCTTCTTGAAGGAGATACATTTCATCAATTCAGTAAATATTTGTATCCTGCAGATACAGTAGTGGGAAAAAACAAATCCCTGTCTTCGTTGAATATGAATATAATAAATACATAATCTAGAGATAACTATCACATGGAGATTCATATCCGTGTCTTTCTAGCCCATGTTCTGTGGCAGACGTGTGCAGCACAGTTGAGATACAGTTATCAGGGCGTGTCAGATTTCCTGGCGCCATCTCAGCAGGTGAGAAAAATAATAGAGCAGAGCGGTTTGGTTTTTCCTCTAACACCTAGTGCTCCACAGCTGAGCCATTATTTTTCTTTACTCTGAGTTAAAGCTCTGCCCTTTGCACCGTGGGCATAATCGGGAGCACTAAGGCTACTTTGTGTCCATTTGCATGACAAGCCCTGCCACAGGTGGTCATGTCTGAGCTTCTTACTTTGAAGAAGATAAGGTTTTCTTTCTTCCTTTGCGGTCTGTGTGAAATCTCTCTGTACGGTCTCATTTATAAGCTTGCAGAGTGGATGGAAAGTTGAATATGCTTTTTAGTGAGTTGGAAATGCCCCCCCCCCCAAATTAAGCTTAGTCAGGACTAGGAGGTCTTGGCCCTAGTGCCAACTCCTGGCCACCTGTCTTTGTCAGAATACAGGTGCAGAAACCAAGTACCAAGACGTGGCCGGCTAGCTCAGGGCGGGGTTGTCACCTTCTCCCTTGCACATGATCTCAGGTGTGGGGAGCCATTCTGACACGTGACTGGGTGACTCCCGTTAAGGGCCTGAGGCGCTCTGGCTGTGTCGGAGCTTTCCCGGCCCTTTCCTGATGAGAGAGCCCATCCGTGTGGGGGTGTGCCTGACCACTGACCCCGGGGACCCAATCACTGACCCTGACCTTGGAGTGCAGCCCCCCCTCAACCTTCATTGGATGGAATTCTCCCCTGAATCTCTTGTTCCCCAATAAAAGGCTACTCCCCGGCGTGTTCACCCTCTCTCTCCTGCTAGCCCTGAGTAATCCTTGCTGCGCTGCTGGGCGGTTAGAGGAGGGAACCAGAGACGGGAGCCGTCTCGGACCTAGCAATATAAATAAGGTAACTGAGTCTGTGTGTTTTATTTCGATCTCTTCTAACTAACTTTATGCCTAGAACCTCATTAATGGAACCATTGCGCGGGCCGCGTGGTAGACTCAGGTTAACACCCAGAGGCCCCAGAGACCAGAAGAGGGCACCTTCTTCCCGGGGTCTCAGATTCAGGGTCTCCGTGACCCCACAGTGGAAGGCAGTGGGACTTGAGAGCGCACGCACCCTGGGATCACAATGGAGATGACTGGGATGAGCAAAGAAGGCGGCATTTGACCCTGTGTCCCTGCACATCCCTCCCACTGCTCCCAGGGGAGGGGGAACGTAGTTGTTCACCCATTTCCTGACTCTTTTCAAAGGCATCAACCCTGAAGATTTTGAGAAGTTATAGTCGAAAGAAGGCTACTTTGATTTTCCCTTTAACAGCTAGTGCTCCACAGCTAGTGCTTATCAGGTCATTTCTCAAATTCCCAAAGCCATTTGAGAGTGAAGCTTTTTTTTCAGTCCTCGGGATACCTAGTATGCTATGGAAATACCTTGTCACAGTGTCATAAAGGAAACGGGTGGTCATTATCTTTGTGTTAAAGCAAGATGATTACAGAGGCCTTTCTTCCCCTCTCTGAACATGTCGTGACAGCAATTGGTTTGATGATTTTGTTTTTTTGTTTGTTCGTTTCTGGTGTCAGGATTCTTGGTTGCAAGTCAAGTAACTGAAGCAGAAAGGGAGTGATCAAAGGATATTATGCTGCTCATGGAGGGCTGCAGGAGGGTCACAATCAAGCTTAAATGGATCCAGCTCCACTGACACCCTCAAACCCACCAAGCCAGCTTCAGTGTAGCCCTGGCTTTTTTGAATTTCTGTCTTCCAAGTGGAAATCCTGGATGGACCTGGTTCGTGAATCATTGGTTATCTACCTGTGGTCCAGATGTGAGGAAGGCTAGAATAGGGAAGATGTAGCTTCTACAAAGAAAAGATTATTCTAGCTGGGCACATTGGCTCTGGAGGTTGAAGCAGGAGAATCATGAGTTCAAAGCCAGCCTCAGCAAAAGCAAGACGCTAAGCAACTCAGTGAGACCCTGTCTCTAAATCAAATACAAAATAGGGCTGGGGATGTGGCTCAGTGGTCAAGTTCCCCTGAGTTCAATCCCTGGTTTTTTTTTTTAAAAAAAAAGACTTCTCTATGCCAAAGCAGAGAACATCTCAAAGATAAAATGAGAAGCTGATAGAGTTGGCAGCCAAAAATAGTGCCACATGCCCTCTTTCCCCCAAAACGTTTCATCCCCCAACTTTCTAACTTCCTACTAAGTTCTGCTTTGCTCCCCATCCTCTACAACACATGCAATTCCACCTCTTCTAATAGACATCTTGCAGCAATACGAAAAGTTCCAGAAACAACTCCACACACAGCTGAGACTCTCCAGAGAGCTGCAGTGGCCACAAGCCATGCCCAACCAAACCCAGCAAGCTGCCACTGCTGGCGCTAGTAGGTGCCACATCTCCAACACAAACCTCCTGCTTTTATTTATTTTTTTCTGCGTATCTACTTCACCATCCCTTGTCCCAAGTAGCCCTTTTGGGCATCACTAAATGTATTTGCATTTAAAAGACAATTTCATTCATTGCCAACATATGAATAAATGTAAAATGTACCCTGTGTCTTAACCTCTATCCAGCTCACACACAGATGGCTGGTGGGTGTTGTGCAGTTAGGCAACGTCCCCCCACCCCCCGAGTTCTTGGGAACTTCTTAACTGCCAGGAAATATTAAAGGGCTGGGAACATTATTCTTGTGTAGGGTGTTCTATCCAAATAAGCCATACACTGAGGACTAATGGGGGTGAACTGTCCTGTGAAGTGCTGAGGTATGTCTAGAGACCAACAGCAAGACAAGAGCGTAACACAGCAGAGATGGAGCTGGATTCAGGGAGAAGAGTTCCCAGAGTGCCTGACATCACCCACCCAGAGCCATCTAGATGAGCCCTGCACTCTGGGAAGTAAGGATGCAGGGCAAAGAGGATACCACGTCACTGAGGTCCAATAGCTTCACAGTGCAAAAAGAGCAAGCCAGAAGAGAAGGGCATTCCCCACTGCCTCGGAGAGGGAAGGTGGCCAGAGGCCTGGCGGCCAGCGGGAACAGGGCACAGCCTTCCTACTTGGCTGACCATCTGGCTGTCAGAGCTGCTGGCAGGGTCCCCGATGACAACCGACACCCCACATGGTGACTCCAGGAGTTCAGTGGAACATTTGAGATGCAGGAACAAAACCAAAGAAGGGGCCCGGAAATATCTGAGGAGAGAAACTCCTGGAAGTGAAGGGACTCTCTGAAACAAGGATGGGCTCTGGGCATGACTGTGAATCTTAGTTTCATAACCACAGACAGGTAGGATCCGAACCTGGGGTTACAAGGTGGAGGGTGCTTAAATTCTGATGCAGCCTTTGAACATCCAGCAAGTCAGAAGCCTTTCCCCACACGTGTATCCTAACTCCTAATCCCATCACAGGGAATGTGATATTGTAGATTCCGTCTTTGAGCCTGTGTCCGACACACAACTCCTAAAACTTCTGAGTCTCTGTAATAGTAAGAGTTTTCTGTATACTACTGACATCTCTGGGGGTTGGGAGCCCATGGATAGCTTTTAGAAGGGGGCTGGTAACTGGCAGACCAAGGTGTATTACAGGATTAGAACTTTCCGCCCAGCCCCCTGCACTCTGGGGTGGAGGGAAAGGCTGAAGATTGAGTTGGTCACCAATGCTCTATTCAATCCTGCCTGAAGAATGAAACCTCCATAAAACCCCAAAGGACCAGGCTCAGGGAGCCTCCAGATGGCCGAGTACAGGGAGTACCTTCTACGCGTCTCTTACAGCAGCTGTTCATCTGTACCCTCTGCAATATTCTTTTTTTTTTAATATTCACTTTTTAGCTTTAGGTGGACACAATGTCTTTATTTTATTTTTATGTGGTGCTGAGGATTGAACCCAGTCCTCACGCATGCCAGGTGAGTGCGCTACTACTTGAGCCACATCCCCAGCCCCTGCAACATTCTTTATAATAAAAGGAGTTAATGTAAGTACAGTGTTTCTCTGAGCTGCTCAGTAATTAGTTAAACCCAAGTGGAGGTCCTGTAAACTCTGGTTGATGGAACCCAGGGCTTGTGGCTGGCATCTGCAGTGGGGATCAGTTCTGTGGGTGTTCTGTGTTCTGGGCCTCTGATGCTATCTTCAGGTAGATAGTGTCAGGACTGAACTGAACTATAGGACATCCACTGGTGTCACCTGGAGAGTCCAGTGCAGAATTGCTTGGTTGTGTGGGGGGCATTTTTGATGGCCCGAGAGGCTCTGCTGTATTGAGTATGAGAATAGGAAAAACTGTTGTAATTGTTTTTCCCTCTCCCTTAGAGAGGGATCACTGTCACAAATACCAAACACAAGTTTCCGAAGGATCCTCCTCTTTAACTTTACCTGTCTTTGCACAGGTAACCCGGCGACTCTTTCTGAAGGCAGACCTGTAGGTTAAGAGTTCACAACCCACATGGCTCTGGAAAGTCTGAAGTCACCTGCAGGTCAGCCAAGGGACAGAGTAATGGACACATTTCCCGGGAGACACCATCCTACCTTAGTTCTCCCAGGTATGATCTGGATAGAAAGCTTTCCATGAGAAGAACGTCCCCTAGTCCTTTTGACTTTGTACCAGAACTATTTGGGCACAAAGACCATCCCTTTGCTATAAGCTTCTTGGGAGTAATCTATATCTGCTCCATCCTTTTATCTCTGAAACTCTTAAGGAATGGTAAATATAAGAGATAGATGATAGATAGGTGATAGATGATAGATAGATAGATAGATAGATAGATAGATAGATAGTAGATAGGTGATAGATGATAGATAGATAGATAGATAGATAGTAGATAGGTGATAGATGATAGGTAGGTAGGTAGGTAGATAGATAGATAGATAGTAGATAGGTGATAGATGATAGATAGATAGATAGATAGATAGTAGATAGGTGATAGATGATAGGTAGGTAGGTAGGTAGATAGGTGGGTAGGTAGGTAGATAGGTAGGTAGGTAGGTAGATGTATGTCTGGAGCTGTACCACCGAGGCTCCAGTGACAGATCAATGCCACCTCTTCACAAGACAGGGAGGCCCTTGCCTTTCCAGGTGAAAAGCTCTTGGCTGATGTTGAGAAAGTACTGGAAAGGCAAGGTAAATACATTGCACACTCTTGCCCTGGTCATCTCAGTTCTTTATCCCATTTAAAGTTTCACAGTTTAAAAAAAAACATAAAATAACTAAAGAATGTGATAATAAGATTAGCCAAGGTCCATGAATTCCTAAAATCGTTCTCACAAAGTCATTATGGAAAGCCAACCTTGTGTGTCTAAGAGGTCCCCTGGGTGGGAACAGCTTCCTCCTGGATGAGACTTGGAGCATAAAGGGAGCTTTAGCATAGGTCAAGGTCATGGGCATCAGGAAAAGCTGGTTTGGGCTGGCTGACTCCTGGGTGGCACTGCTCCGCAGTCTGCCTGCTGAATACCTCCCGCTCCAACCACTCTGGTTGGGCTCGGTTCACTACCACCCTCCTGATAGGTAAACCCACGTCCCGACAGCTCTTGCTTCCCATGACTTCTCTGTCCCGCTTCTCACCCTCCAAGCCCCTTCTTCAAAGTCCCTTTTTCTATAGCTTCTGGATGCCACATTCTCCCACTTTAAAATTACTGTTCCAGTGGCTCTTCTGTCCCCTTGCAGTTTCCCGAGCTCTGCTCATCTCTAACCTGGTGATGTCCTTAGTGGTTGTCCTTGGTCATCTTCCAGCTTCATCTGCTCCCTGGACAGTCACTCCAAATCTCATTCCCACCCTCTGGGCCAGCCCTTACCAGGTGACTTCTGCAAGTCACTAAGGCCCTGGTGCCCTGAGGCAGTCGTTGTTTAGAACTAATGAATGTCTCTCCTACAGCACCTAGGATGGGAGTAGCTATCACCTCCCCAGAGGATTGAGGAAACAGCCATGAAGATAGGAGAGAAGTAAGTCCTACAAGAATCTAACTGAGCCTGGCTGGTGTTGGATTCAAGAGAGGCAGCTGTCTAGTATAAACCTCTCTGGGCTGCTTCATGGGTGTCTCAAGTGAACCACACTTCAGTGATCACCTTTCCTCTCAATTCTTCTTCTCCTGTGTTTCCTATCTTGATAAAGACTATCACTACATTACTATCTCCTGATTTTTCTCATTACTAGACATAACCTATTGATTTCCTACTGTGGAAGAGGATTCTGTCTCACATACACTTCTATTCCCAAAATACATTCCTCCTTCTATGCACCACTTAGTAGCACGCATGTTCCATGTTTATATTATTACTACTATGTAAACATGTTTTATAACTGAGAAATATGATACACTATAATAACTTTTCTTCACTACACAACTTTCTGTTTTCTCTGGAGTCAGTAGTTGTCTTCTTTATTTTCTTAGATTTTTATTGCCATGTTTTTGGTTACTTTTATGTGTACTTATCAGTATAGCAGCTGATCAGAAGATCTGTGTCCATTGGGCAGACTACTTCATCGTTAGTATCTTTGCCAATTGGGCAGGCACCCCGCCCCCAGAAGTATTAGGAATCCTATCAATTTCTTGTCAAGTTCACTTTCTTGAAGAAATCATCCGGAAGCCTTCTGACCTGCTCCATTCTGAGCTTCCTGAACTCCAAGCATGTGACAAGACCGCCATCTTGGTAACTCTGCTCACCATCTTCATGGGGTTTCAACTAACCTCTCTGGTACTGGGGCCTGTGTTTCCACTCTCACACAGTTTCTCTTTCATGGTATTAATCTACGCTTTATTGGAGCACCTCTCCCATTAGCTTCCTGAAAGGGGTAGAATTTAGAAAGCCCCTGTCTGAATGTCTGTATTTTACCATCAGGAGGCATTTGGCTGGCCCACAATTCTAAGTTGTATCGCTTTCCCTCAGGATTTCGAAGGCATATTTCCCCTGTCTTCCTACTTCCAGGGCTGTTAAAAGTCTGATGTCATTCTGAATCTTGACCATTGGCATGACATCTTTTATTGCCCCTTTTCTCAAAAATTGTAGGTTTCCCTATTTGTTCTGATAATTCTAAATTTCACAGTGATGAACCTCTGTGTGATGGTTTTTTTCACTCCCTGTACAGGGTCCTGGTGACTCTCATGTCCTTGGGTTCTAGGAAATTTTCTCACTCATTTGTTGATATCTTCCTTCCCTTCATTTTATCTGAACTCTTCCTGGAATTCATTTTATTTGCTTCTTAGACAATTTTCAAAGGCTCTCTCTCCTTTGGCCTCTTTGTTCATGTTCTCATTTCTGGAAGAATTCGTTATTTTTTTCTTCCAAAGCTTCTATTGAGATTTTCACTCCTTTCACATCTTTAATTTTCAAGAGCTCTCTATTCTCTGGGTGCTATTTCTGTAGCCTCATGTCCCTGTTCTTTGGAGCACTGCCTTTTCTTACCTCTCTAGGGATATTAACAATAGTGTTGTATTTAAATCTTCTTTTCCTTTGAAGTCTCTATTTCTTCCAAGCTGCTTGTTTCTGTTTGCTTTTGTCTCCATCTTTCATCTTTGTGGCTTTTCCCAGATTTCTCAGAATCCTTGATATTGTAAAAAGTTGCCTGAAAGTGTTTAGTCTATGGGTGGACTTGTCTTCATTTATGTATCCCTCTGGGCTCCACTGGGGAAGTCCACAGTCAATATCTTTTTTTTTTTTTTTTTTTTTTAGTTTTCGGCAGACACAACATCTTTGTATGTGGTGCTGAGGATCGAACCCGGGCCGCACGCATGCCAGACGAGTGCGCTACCTACCGCTTGAGCCACATCCCCAGCCCAAGATTAGTATCTTTGGGCCATTTTTCCTGAATTCCTATTTCCAAGGAAGCCTCTTCCAATCCATACTGAGCACAAAGGGACAGTCGAAGGGGATGAAGACCAGAGGTTCTCCATCTTGATATGTAAACTTTCACTAAGTCGCCGTGTTTTCAGTATTATATCCCCACACCCAACTTTAATGGTTTCTAATTATTTATCCTTTCAAGAGACTAACCCTCAAGTCTTCCTCCAAGGTGAAACTGGGAAGTCATCTGCCAGGACAGATGGGGAAATGACTGGGAGTCCAGGTCTTCTTTTAAAACAATTTGGACAAATCCTCCTCATTTTATATCCTCCTTTTCCTCTAACTTCAGAGTGTCCATTAACTCTGACTCCTGAGATTTTGTGAGGATGATCTCTAGTCCAAATAGCTTCCTACTTAATTTGCCCCATTACTTAAGGTTAGAATTCCACTTTCCCCAGTCTACTCAATCAAGTTCCACTCTTCTGTCTACTGCATAGCTTCTAAAAATTTTGTTAGCATTGGTTTTTCTCCTGTTCTGTTTATTCCCATGGCTTATATCTTTATAAAAATCCAATTACTATCCTTTTGATGAAGTTTTGTAGGGAGGAGTTATCGTACATGTGTTTAATATTTCTTCTTTAAATAACAGCACATTAGCCTGTTAATTACCTCTCTTACTAGGCTCCCAAACACTACTAGCAATTTTTTATTCCCCACATACACTACATACATACATTCATTCTCTCCCCACCCCTCTCTCTCTCTCTCTCTCTCTCTCTCCACACACACACACACACACACACACACACACACACACGTTTTTTCATGCTACTCTGCCTGCCCAGATTGTGTTTCTCACTTCCACCCTCCCCACCTCCACTGGAGGAGCTCTCAAGTCCAAGTCCGCTGGGTCACTTCCAGACCCCCTCTTGGGACCCCACGCTCCCTCAATACCACCCTCCCACAGCACATACCTTCCTGAGTAATAAGTGCTTGTTTACCTTTCTGCCTTACCTGCTGGATGTAAAGACGGCTTACAGCCCTCCCACCAGGCCTCCTTTCCCCAGCAATGCCTCTGGCAAAAGGAGAAGTTTCTCCTCTAAGTGGGAAACTAAAGGCTGTATGAGATACTCCCCTAAGACAACGTTCCAGACCAAAAGAAAAATTCAGTCAAGACCACAAAAGGTATTATTATTATTATTATTATCATAAACTATTTTTCTAGATTAGTCCTCAAAGTTGGATCAGATATTAACCACCCTAGAAATTATGCATAGTGTTTTGTATAGACAAAGCATTTTGGCATTCATCAATTAATTCGATAATTTACCATCATTAGCTACCTAATTAAATTTGAAGCTGAACCTCAAGAGGAGGAAGACCAATTGGAAACTATCACTCCAGGCAGATGTCCATGGGCTCAGCTCCTCCTTCCTGACCTTCCATAAAAAAAATAAGGGCTGAGGGATGGAACTGGGTCAAGCACGGATCCCTTGAGTTCCTCCTCCTCATTATGCAGACCAGGCACGGTGCAGGAGGCTCTCTCCAAAACTCCAGCCAACAGCCAGGAGAGCCTTCTCCCAGGGGCACCTTCGTCAGAATCACAACATGCTCGGGTCCAGTCAGAAATAAGCGAATCCACACCAAACAGAAGGCTTCTCTGGCCCCTACTCTTGCAATACAAAGGGAGACAAAAAGCCTGTATCTGTAAACCAAGCTGCTATTGCAATGTTTGCAGAACAGCTAAGAAGTAGTCGTAAGGAACTCTGTGTTTGTGCATATATTGAAATCCTAACCCCCATGTGATAATTGAGGAGGCAGAGCCTCTTGGAGGGAAACAGTTGGAGTCCTCATAAAAGGGGTGAGCATCTTTACAAAAAGGACCCTAGAGAGCTCTCACCCTCTTCCCACCCTGTGAGGATATGAGGAGGAGATGGCAGTTGCAACTTGGAAGAGGACCCAACCTGGAGTCCAAATATATAAGAACCTTGGTTTTAGACTTTCCAGCCTCTGGAAATGTGGAAAATAAATTTCTGATGTATCCAAGTGACAGACCCAGGGCAGTTACTGTCTGCTGCTAAGGTTTTCACCACTGATACAAACAAAAGTGTCTTCATACTTTCTGTCTGACTACGGCAACCAAGATCGCATACAGGGGAAAACACAGAGGGAATTTTTCAGCTTGAAAATAACTTTGTAAATGGTGGAGAGCTTGTTATTTCAAAGAAGAATCTAAAATTTGAGTTTACAGGACACATGTTGGAATATTTTACCAACCACTCTCACCTGGTTGGTTATTAGACATGTGAAAGATTAAGAACAATTAAAAGAAGCCAGTTAAAATAAACCAATAAATTTCTACCGTAACAGGTATTTTATTATCTCCATTTTCATGTGCCACTCAGGCTGTGTGACACTTTGGCAGAGCTGCCCTGTCCGTCTTGTCCAGGGGAACAGGGAAGATGGCCCTTTACAAAGCTCTGCGTGGGGAATTAATGCTCTCACTAGCACAGTGCAGTTGGGCTCCTAGACTTTTGTCTCCTCTATGCATCAGAAACAAGATCTTGCAGGTGAAATCTGTATGAAGTTCTATGCTTCTCAGTGCAAAGAAAAATGGAGGGAACTTACCTGGTGTGTGTGACACCCCCACACACCCAGTGAAATGCTGGAAATGCTCATGGAATGCTGGCCCCCAAAGCATTCCAATGAGCCCCCCTTTACTTATCATGAATGTTGCTTTCATGTTCCGTTAAGGAAGTCCTCCACCCCCAACTGTAACCAGCCTGGCTCTTCCACATTGCTCTTAGGAGAAGAGAAAGGTACAGATGTCCCAGGCTACAGTGACTCTCCTGGGAACCCAGGAAGAATTTGAAGCATTCTTACCAAAGAATGACTAGCAATGGAACCTGATTGTGCTGTTGTTATTATAGCTCACATCCTATTAATAAAGCAATAATGACAATGTTCACATACTTTCTTACTTTATTTTTCACAGTGTGAATAGATATTTTTATTATCTCCATTTTCACACAGAACAAAGCTGAGGCACAATAACTTTTGCAAGATCACAGAGATATCTGGTGATGTCGTTGAGATTCCTGGTTGTTTGATGCCAGTCATGACAAAGTGAATCTCAGCTGCCCTGTATGCATTGGGGTGCTTCTGTCTGCCAAAAAAAGAAACCCCAGCTAAAGTTCTGGAGGAGGGGCTGGGTGGATCCAGTCCTTCAATGATATGATCAAGGACTCCTGAACAAATCAAGTGTCTTCCCCTCCTTATTCCAAGATAATGCCGTAGCTCCAGGCCTCAGCTCACCTGTAGTGCACAAATCTAGAGGCAGAAAAGGGATTCTCTCTGTCATGTTCCCTTTTTGCAAGACAACTTCCCCTCGTGTTCCATTGGCCGTAATCCCATCACATTCTCCTGCCTCAACAGTTACTTGACTGGTTTTTTATTAACTTACTCAAGATTGTGTTTCCCTTGGCTGCAAAAAGGCCCAGACCTTACTGAAGAATGTGAATTCTCGGAGGAAAGCAAATAAAAATCCATCAAAAAAGAAAATGGAAAAAGCACCAGTATTGCCACCCAATGGTTGTCACTCCCACCAAAATGGCAGACCATTTATTTTTTCTTTCTTTCTCTTATTTTTGGTATTTTTGTTATTTGTTTACTTGGTACTAGGGATTTAATCCAGGGCTTTGCCAATGAACTACATCCCCAACAATCTTATTTATTTATTTGTTTGTTTGTTTATTTATTTATTTATTGGCAGGTTCTCATTAAGTTGCTTAAGGGCCTCACTAAATTGTTGAGGCTGACCTTGAATTTACAATCCTCCTGTCTCAGCCTCCCAAGTTGCCGGGATTCTACGCTTCACTGAGCCCAGCTTAGACTGTTTATTTTCTACAACATTTTGCTATCAAGTAAGGAAGGAAAGCATCTAATAATTATATCACCACAGCTGATAAGGAAGGTGAGTGAGTACAAATTCCAATTCAAACTTTAAATATATGTGGTTCTGGGTACCTAAGACAATGGGGGGGCGGGGGAACTCCACTGATGGAGAATGAAGAGAACTGACTTTTAATGCTGCCCTCCACACACACAAACAAGCTAGGCAATCTCAACCTACCTAACCTTTATTCCATTTTTTTTTTTACACTGAGCAACAATGAGTGTTTTACAGAATTTTTCCTTAATATCAAATGGCTTAAGAAATTATTATTTCTATGATATTGAATTCATTGTCTCATTGAATAAATGGGAAGATTTCCAGTTTTGAAGCATTTTGAGTGCTTCTCTTACTGGGTCTTCCCTACCCTTTCCTTTCTTGCCCCAGTTCTCAGACAAACCCAGGACCTGTGTTGAAGATCCTCCATTCCTGGTACTAGGCCTTAAATCAAGGACCAGGATAGCTGTCAGTCAACATCCAAGTCTGCGTCTTCAGACTGCACCACATTGTACACATATGCCCCCGTTATCAGTGTTTGCATTTTAAAAAGCTAAGTGATGAGGGAGAGGTGTCAAGGATCACAGTGACAGTGTGCCCTTCAAACAAAGCTAGAAGACCCAGAGAGAGCAGGAGGAGGGCTCACAGTGCTCTAGCCCTTTTGTTCCTTTGCAATTTAGGGGATTCTTCATTAAGCACCTTCACTCTCACAGGATTCTTGATTATCTTTCTCCATTCTCATCCCCTCGCTCTAAGCACATCCTGTGCACTGAAATTCATTCCCTGGTTTTGACTTAGCTCAGCCTCTCTTGCCTCTCCACTGCTAGATCCATCCACCAAGAGCCTGCGTTTCCTGTTTTTTTCCCCTTATCTACTATAATAATTCTTGTCATTAATTATGTTCATCGCTGTAATACAGGAAATGTTAGCTGCTTGCCTGTGAGAGAGCATCACAAAACCATGTACAATTGAATGGGAAGAGACATAAAGATCCTCTAGAGCCTTCTATCTCTGGGGGTTTCAAGATGGCAGAATAGAATACTCTGTGGCATGAAACCAAGAAAGCAGATAGGAAGATTCTCAACAAGTGAGGTACTGGAAACCTTCAGTGACACTATAAGTCCACAGGATAGAAACTCTCAGATCCATACTGTTAGATGGGTAGACACACAAGCAACATGTAAAAGCAAGGGAAAAAATTGCCCCAAACAAAACAAGATATTCCAATATCAGAATCCATCAACACCACAGTGGAAGAAATGTCAGAGAAGGAATTTAGAATGTACACAGCTAAACTGATCTGCAAAGTAAAGGATGGTATTAGCAGTGAATTCAGAGAGAAAATATAGGAAGTGAAATATCACTTCAATAGAGATAGGGATTCTGGGGGGGAAAAACAAGCAGAAATACTTGAAATGAAAGAGTCAATAAACCAAATTAAAAATTCAACTGAAAACATCACCAGCAGACTAGACCACTTGGAAGACACAGTTTCAGTCAATGAAGAAAAATATATAATCTTGAAACAAAAGTTGACAGCAGAGAAAAGATATTAAAAGACCATGAATAGAACTTCCAAGAAATATAGGATAACATGAAAAGACCAAATTTAAGATTTACTGGGATAGGTGAAGGCTTGGAGATATAAACCAAAGAACGCACAATCTTTTCAATAAAATAATATCAGAAAATTTCCCATCCTAAAGAATGAAATGGAAAATCAAATACAGGAAGCATACAGGACCCCAAATATACAAAATTACAACAGACTCACACCAAAGCACATTATTATGAAAAGGTCTAACATAATGAATAAGGGTAGAATTTTAAAGTCTGCCAGAGAAAAACAATGGGTCACATTGAGAGGGAAACCAATTCAGATCTCAGCTGATCTCTCAACCCAGAACCAATTTTTTTTTTTTTAAATAGAGCCTTACATTTCAAGGTGAGGTACAGAGACCAGGAGAACTGACATCACCTAATAGCTTATCAGAAAGGCCAAATCTCTGTCACAGATCTCCCAAACAAGAATCCACATTTCAGCAAAATCCACAGGTGATTCATATGCTTTTTTTTTTTTTTTTTTTTTTGGTATGGTGCTGGGATGGAACCTAGGGCCTTGTGCATGCAAGGCAAGCACTCTACCACCTGAGCTCTATCCCTAGCCCTCATATGCATTTTAAAGTTTGAGAACTGCTGATCCACACCTACACCTTTATTCCACAGAGAAGTTAAGTGACTTCTCTATGATCTCAAGGTAAATGAGTGGTTGAGTGGACTAGATCCCAGATCTATTGATTACTCAACCTGCACATTACCTCTCAAACTGATTCACTTTTATCCTTAGCTGGTTATGCAGATTTCATTGCCATATAAGGTAGTTGGTGCTGGAAGAAAGGAAGGCAAGGTTTCAAATCCACTTCTTTTACCAACTACCACCTATTGTTCTTATAATACAGTGTCATATTTTTCTGCACATATTTTTCTTCTCTGTGGTTTCTTGATTTAATTAAAACCAGTGGCCCCCAGGTAATGACATGAACAGAGTTGCCTTTGTGTCTTTCCATTCTCCTCCTCCGTTCCCTTCTCCTCCTCCCTCAGTACTCCCTCAGCCCATTATCAACTAGTCTCTTTGCTAATTTATTTAGAATTCCTATATCTGAATTTATAAATGAAAACAGTCTTTTGTTTTACTTTAGTTCTTGGCTAAAATCTTGAGATTAAAATTATGGTTGCTTTATAAAATGAATTGATAATTGATTTTAGAAACTGTGGACCTCCTGAGTGAGGGATATGAAGAGTTATAATCTATGACTCACCCTTACTCTGAACATTTTTACAAAAAATTAACCAATTTGCAGGGTCATAACTTCTTAAGATCAAAAGGCAGAAAAAAAATTTTTTAGATAAATATACTGCCATATTGCAACCTTTCGGATTTCTGGTGCCTCTTGAGCAGATGGGAGCAAAGAAAGGAGGGGGAAAAGGTGAATATTCCCTGAGACCTCTCATTCCCTCCCCTACAGCCCCCATCCTGAGCACACGTCCCCATGTCTGCAGTGTGTGTGGCCCTCTCCCCATCACCTTCACCCATGAGCCCTCCACCCTCATGACATTTCCTCTACTTCTTTATCTGGTACCAAACAGCTAAGGAAACCCAACCTAAGAGCCCTGGAATCCACTGCAGTGCTTCTTGGGATTTTCCATTCCAGTGTCCTAAAGTAGAGGGAGGATCTGGACAGCTCATGGTCACACTCAAGGACATCTGACAAGGCCCCATGAGAATTTTTATGGGTGACTCTGAGGCCCCGATCAGGAAAGGTCATGACTCATGTTCCTGCAGCAAGTGTCCCTTACGCCCTAGTAAGCGTTACAAGGAAGAATACAGCCCACCACGGATGAGCAAGTGTCCCTTACGCCCTAGTCCTGACACAGTCTTTCCCAGTTTAAAACTATCTCCTAGCCCCAGAAACAGCCTGGTTCTGGGTAACCAAAAAAAAAGAAAAGAAATCACTAGCTCCCTCCGCCTCAGTTGACTTTGAGAAGTCTTCCCTATGGAAAGCAGCTGAAGAATAGACCAGTGTCAAGATTCTTAAAACTTACTGCTCCAAGACAAGAGTTTCCCTAGTGGAATACTAGGTCACGTAGGTAATTTCTCTGTAATCTGGCCTGGAGACTTTGGTAAGCAAGAAGTCCGCCTACCAGGAACCTTCGCTCACCCTAACCTGAAGTTCTGCTGCTCAGACACTGATGAGATCTCCTCTTTCTCTCTCTGTGTTGCAAGCAGGGACACGACACATCTGAACCCAGGTACCCCACAGTGGATAGAGGGTCAAGCTGAGTGCTGGGGGATCTGGGGAGGTGGGTGTGAGGGGAGAGTGGCAGCCACAGAGAGAGAGACCCTCAAACCTGGAAAAGATGCCTCCCCCGGGGAGAACCCATGACCACGGCTTCGCCTCTCGGGCCCCTTGCTCCAGGAGGTACTTCCCTTGGAGGTCTCTCTTCTCCTCTTTCTTCTTGCCCAGTAGCCTTCCTCTAGTTAGTGGAGGGTGAGTTGGAGAAGACAGAACCGAGGTGGAGAGAATGACGAGGACATCATCATGGTGGTTAAGAGAGAGGTGACGGGGACCCAAACCGAGGAGTGGCTGTGGGAACAAAAGAAGAGGTGACAGTGGGACTGAGGTTCATGGGAGGCAAAACAGCCCACGTGGGTGGTAGATTAGGTGAGGAGAGGGGAAGGAAGGAGGGCATTCAGGATGGCCCTCGAGTGTCTCACTTCAGTGACTCATACATGATGGGCCAAGCCCAGCTGAAGAAGACAGAAGGGAGGGGGTTTGGTAGGGAAGACAGTGTGTTCAGCTCAGCCATGTCAGGTTTGGGGGGGCTGAGTGGCAGCCTGATGCAAATTTTTAGCAAGTCATTCAACCAAAGAATCTGACCATCCATCAAAAATTAGCAAGGTGGGGACAATTTAAAGCATAAAAGTGGATGCACTGACTCAGAAGGAATATATAGATGGATAATGGGTAGAACTGAGCCAAGGGTGTGACCGTGGGGAACAGCAAAACGTAAGATACAAGAAGGCAGCGGGTGTCCATCACAGGAAACCTATAAAATCATTCTAAAGATGAGGACAACCAGGAGAATGTGGTGGCGGCTTGAAAGCTGAACTACTAAACATATTCAATCACTTGCGTCAAAAGCAAGAGAGGCGCAAAATGATACAAGATCTTAAACACCTTATCAGATATGGTGTTTCAGAAAGCACTGGTGACTCCAACTTGCCCATTTTAATGGAATCGGGGAATCAGAAGCCAAATTGAGTGAGTTGAAAAGAAACAAGAAGAAGTAGAAGTGAAAAAAAAAATGAGCACCCCTCAAGAGTTAGCATGATAGAGACGAAAGAGGTTCACTGAGAACAGGAAGAAGATGCAAACTCAAGGAAACTTTTAACACTGGAGAAACTTGAGCAAGTAGGAGACTTAGAGAAGAAAGGGTAGGGGCTGGGGCTCAGTGGTAGAGTGATCACCTAGCACGTGCAAGGTGCTGGATTTGATCCTCAGCACCACATTAAATATAAATAAATAAAATAAAGGCATTAAAATATATAAAGAAAGGGCAGAAGAGGTAGGAGAGAAGAGGGGTAGATGATGTAATAAAGCCCAGAAGAGGTGAAAAGCAATGGAATTAAGATGGGTGAAGGAATTAGCCTTGCAAAGAGGGAAATATCTCAGAGTCTGAACAAAAGGGTTACTGTACCATTTGAAAGGCTTTTGCTTATGAGCAACCTAAAATGCAACCCCAAAGAAGCCCCAACAATAAGGTCACACCATCTTACACATCGGGAAGTCCAAGAGGGGGAAGGACACAGTAGGGCTGGCTAATTCCATGGCTTACCGATGTCACCTAGGACCTGGGCTCTTCCCACAATTTCTGCACTGACATCCTCAACACATCGTCTACTGCCGTCACAGTCACAAGAGCACTGGGTAACTCCAGTCGACACAGAGAACGGCGTCCAAACCAGCCATAAAGAGCTCTTCTGTAGGCTCCGTGTTGTCAAGGAGAAAACCTTTCCCGGAGTTCCTCAACTAAGCCAAATCCAATACCAGAAACTCTCCACAGCCTAAGCCAGGAGCTCACAAGGAAATGGGGCAGTCACGAGTGGGCAACTAAGGGGCACGAGCGAGCTGGGCTAACTGTGGTACACCACTAGGGTAGCCACTGGCTTCCCTGAAGAGCCTGGCCACCGGACACCCCAACTAGAGTTCTGTTTCAAGGAAGAGCAGGAGGGTAAGCAACCAAAGTGTTTGCCACAGTGGGGTAAATGTGTGGAAGTTAATATTAAGGAGTAGAAATTATGCTTTTTTAGATTTTCTTGATTATCCACTGAGAGTGAAGGATTGGAGGTAGAGTATGAGGTTTGAGGACATGGATAGGAAGTGAAAGTCATTAAAGGAAGAGCCAACCAAGACGGAAGGTTGGGAGGAATAGCAAGGGACGAGCTAGAGGCGAGGCCATAAAATTCTCACACGCCAACCCTCGTGACCACGTTTATTTCCCCGTGATAGTCCCCTCCGCAGGTGCAGAAACAGAGAAGAGAAAGAAGACTCGCACCACTGAGTCTAGCTCAGGGTTTTACCACACGCTCTGCCTGACTCAAAGAACCAAAGATGCTTGTGAAGGAGTGGTTTGGGTCTCTATAGAACTCCTGGGGTCCAGACGACGCAGAGAAAAACAGGACTCACAAAGGTGCGGATAAAATGTGCGGAAATGGGGAGACCAAGAGTCAGGAAATGTCTGAGGCCAAAGTAGAACGAGAGAAATAACGTGAGGACAGGTGGGACACTGATCACAAAGCAGGACGAAGGAGGAGCCACCAAAGCAGAGGTGGACAAAGAGGGGAGAAATGACAGCTTTGGAGGATCAATACCCAGGAGTCGGGAGACAGGGTTGTTGGATCGACTGTCTGAAAAATATTAAAATTTCATAGAATTTGTCTGAATGAGCGAGGGTGATGGCTGACATTAAGGATCCCAAAATCATCAATGAAAAGAAGGAAATTAACCAAGAAATAGGCAGATGTCAGTAACCAAGAGGAAAAGAAAAAGACATGATGTAAGTGGGTGGTATGACTTAGAAGGAAAAAGAGCTTCTCCCTGGAGACTGAGAGTGGGGGTCGGGAGAAGCTCTTCTCCAGACAGGTGCTGCCAGAGTTGGAAGATCTGCCTCTAAGGGTGAGGACCACAGGGAGATGAGGCCGAGAGAGAGAGAGAGAGAGAGAGAGAGAGAGAGAGAGAGAGAGAGGTGTCTTGGCTTAAAGAGAGAGTTGTGGTCTTCTGAAGCGTCTTTGGGGACACCGAGGAGTGTGTGTTAACAGTTGAAGGGCCTTGGGTCACTAACAACCCCCAGAGAATCGCCTGGCTCAAGCTTAGTCTATGCTTCAATAAGTCCTCCATCTACCGAGGGAGGATTTCAATGTGACCATGACTTCCAACTTGATAAAACATTAACAGTATCATTACTAATGCAAGGAAAGCTTCTTATGCCAGAGTAAATAGAAAATAAAGGTGTGAGTTTAGATATGAGACAATGTGACTCTGAGCAGGAATTTCTGTTCCGCTAAGCTGGCTCCTGCTCACCCACACGTCTACATTTGCATTTCTGGTTTCTTTTCTCATTATGGTCACTGTTTACTTGAGAGATGATAGAATCCCAGCTCAGGGTGGAGTACAATTAGCATATAAACAAGACTTTAAAAGAACTGGAACAGAGGAAGACTTTACTGCCTGCTAATCCCTGGAGATTTGACCCCAAAATAATGATAGTGCCTGTGGGCAAGCCCCAGCCATCCCTAAAAATGCCCCTGCCTTACCTTGAGGGACCTCAGGTGTGTCACCATTTAACCTGTTGACACCTGTCTTTCATTTGGTTTGAATACTCTGGTTAAAGATTTACTTGTGCATAGCACTAGCAGGAAATGTGGTACCCTGAGTAAGGCTTATGGTCTTCACTTCAGGCCTTACTCACACCCGGGTCTGCATGCCAGTCACCAAGTGGAGCTTTGTTTGCCTTGGCAAGTTAAGGGAACTCTGAAGGCAATAGCAGAAGTCGCTATTTAAGGTAAGTCAGCGGAGGGCCAATCTCTTTATGTGCAGATGCAGAATGTCCCTGGCTCTGCCAGTCCCCTGGGGCCAGCCTCACCGAGTAGAGTAGTCTGAGCCCTGCCTGGCACACTAAGCTGGAGAAATCGGGTGCTTCTCCCAATGTGTCTAGGTGGGCTCAAATATTCCCCCAATTCCTGCTGTTCCATTTCTTACCTCCTCTTTCCACCTTCCTCCTGAGTTGCCCTCTCCCCTCTCCCTCTGAAAGTCCAACATGGTCCCTTCTCCTTAGGCCTCCACATGTATTTGCACGTATGTGTGCGTGCTTTCTGTCCTCTGCACAAACACCACTAGAAACCTCAGAAGGCAGCCAAGAAATACCTTGTAATAGGAAGAATCACGGCAAAGCAAGCCACTTGACCTCTCGCTTCCCTCTCCACAAATTTGAGAAGCCGACTCGTGCATTCATTTACTCATTCACGAAGCATCTGCTGGGCCTGGCACGGCCGAAGGCCCAGTGGTTCCACCAGGGCAAGGGCAGACATGGCCCCGCTCCAAGGAACTTCAAGTGCCATGGCAGGAAGACGGACAACGTGGAAAGAACGTTCAACAAAGTATAAGGGAGAAAATAGAAGGAATTATGAAGAAAAATGAAGTGCGCTCCAGAGACAGAGCAGGATGGGGAGGGAGACGGCAGCGTCTATTTCTAAAGTCCCCTCTAAAAAAAGTGACTTTTGAACAAAGACTTCAGTGAACTGAGGGGTGGACCATGTGGAGACCTGGAGGAAGAGGGAGAACGCGTGTAAAGGTCCTGAGGAGGAGACGGGTGTGGCTACTTAAGGAAGGCCAGGAGGGGCAGTGTGGCCGGAGTGACGCGGGGAAGGTGAGGTTGCAGAGATGTACAGGGGCCACCTGGTGGAGGGCCACAGACTGCGTTCCAGCCTGCTGTCAGAAGGCCGCGGAAGGCGCCATCGGAGGGAAGGTGTGGGAGCAGAGCGAGGGTTCAGAAGGCTGTTGCGATTGTCCAGAGGGGACAGATAGTGGCCGGAGCCGGGTGGAGAAGCGATAAGCCATGGCATGCATTTTGAAAGTAAAATCCCTTTATTGCATACATAGAATTATCATTCAGATAAAGTCTTCAGCTCTGGGACTTTTTAAACTTATCGGTTTAAAAGCTGAGCTGGGGACTTCCTCAGTGCCCTGGGAGTGGACGTCTGGCTTCCAACACTGTCAACTCCAGTGAGGTCCGAAGCACCGGGACAGCGCTGGGGCGAGGGGTGCAAGGGTTTTACCTGGTTCAAAAGATCTCCATGAGGCAATGCCCACGGCCGCCGCCACCTCTCTGCCTGGGAGGACGGATCAGGGAACTTCTCGGCCAGTCATGTGGTCTCTGAGGTGTTGTCCTGTCACCATTTGGGAGGACCTCTCAGATTTCTGACCTGTCCTTGAGGAGCAATGTAATTAAGCTTTTTGAAGCCTGGTGCCTATGGCCTGATATGCAGAGCTGGCTTCTAGGGAAGAGGAACACAGTCAACTGAGCACGGAACCAGGACCTTCCAGGAAGGAAGTAACTGAGACTCCTACGTGGTTTTTCCAGATTTAAAATTAGGAAAACAGGAGCATCCCTGACCAGAATTTGTGGCCAGGAAAATATTCCAAAGTCCCCCAAAATAGAAAGGGCAAAAGGACACCCTGCCAGGGGCACAGGGTCCTCACTGGGGCTGAGGTGGCAGGGGGGTCAGTTCTGGGACAGAGTGTGGTGAGGCAGCCAGAGCCTGGCGGTGCAGCCCCCAGGGCCGCTGATGCCCTGGGAACGATGCTGCAGGGTGAGAAGGTGGAGGAAGACAGCCAGAGCCCTGGAGCCCAGCCGGGCGCTCCTCAGTGGCAGCGACACACCTAGAAGTCATGGCGGGAGGGTGAGGGGCTCTCAACAGCGACACCATGTGGCAGCCACAAGAACAAGCAGCGCTGGACCCATCAGACCCTGCTTGTCACCCCCTGTTAGAGAGCAAGTCAGCTCCCTTGGACTGAGCGACCCCTCCTGTTAAGGTAAGGGCCTCAGGTGGGATCCTGGACTTCCAGCCAGCACAGACAGACGGGGACCCTCGTGACTCACTGATGAAACGAGAAGCGGCATATATTTGGTGGTGGCCGTGTACGCGGTCTGGTATGTGGCGTGACATTCATATGATAAGTAGCATGTTTACCTTACACATGTGGAGAGGGCCTAGGGCCTCATGGTCTTGAGACTCTGGCACCAGTGACCTTTACTGGTGGGACAGTGATTGTTTTTATTTGTCCTTTTAATTGTATGAGTTTTCAAGTGTTCTGCTCTGCCTTTTCAACAAAGAAATGGTAGATTCAATATTAAAGAAAAGGATATTTGGTCCATACCCCTCACCCTGCCAAACACGTACCAGGAACCTCATAACCAGCAATGAATTCCATACGTTTTGTGGCCCCCAGGATGGCCACAGGGGGTGAGCCCTGGGCCAGTGAGCAGCCAACCCGCAGGCCCTCAGCGGGGACCTGGACAGGTATCCTTTCAGCTGAAGTGAGGTTCCCCACCCCAGAACAGGGCGAGTGACAGAAAGGACCCTCCCCAGCCGTGTCCTGATCTGGGCTCCCTCTGCACTTCAGGTGGCGCTGAGGAGGCGGCCACCCAGGGACACCGGGGGATTTCCCACCGAGGCCCGAGGCCCACACGTGAGCTGTGCAGAGGGTTTCACTTCAGCTTCAGGCAGCAACCACACGACAGCAGAGACCCTCCCTCACAGGGCCTGCGCGCCACGCCTGCCCCTGGGGATGTGCTCATGTGGCAGAAGCTGAAGGCTGCCCACCACACCCTGTCCTAGGACTGACCCACCCCTGCAGAGGAGAGCTGTGACTCTTTCCTTCAACAAATCCCCAGTCCAGAGGGACCCAGAGGCAGAAGTGCTTCTGATACAAGTGGAAGATGCCAAGTATTAAAATACAGATGGGCTTCCTCCACTCCAGCCAGAATGCCCCCTTCAGCCCTCACCAGGCTCTGCCTCTCACAGGAGTCTCTCAACCATTTGCACCCCCTTTGCCAAGGTTCAGTCTTCATCCAGCTTGTCCCAAGACTCTTGCACCTGCCTCTGACCACCTTTCTGTCCATTCTTGGTGCTTATGGAAATGACTTTTCAGAAATCCACGTTTCCCCTTCCTGGAAAACAATCACCCGCACCACGTTCTGTGCACAGTCTTCATTCCTTCGTGTGACATGCAGCGCCCCTCCCAAGGGAGCCATAATCTGTCTGTCCTTCCCTGTTGCGTTCTCTCTCTAAATTATTTTTTCTTCCTTCCTTCCATCACTCAGAGAGCCCTACAGCCAGCCCTACCCACTCTGCATATGCGCGCGCTCTCTCTCTCTCTCTCTCTCTCTCTCTCCCCACACACACACTCTAACAAGCCAGGCTTATCAACATTCCTCAAAGACAACACACAGCCTGGAACATTCTTTTTCTTAATATCTGATTGTCAAAATCGTATTCACTTTCATGGCCTTTAAGCTGAACCTTGAAAAGGAAATAGAATGGAGCCCTCTTCAGACTCCACGCCGGAAGCACTTTGCCTGCATCCTCCTGGATGCACTCATCCCATTAGCCTTTGCCACCGTCAACCTCAACCTTGAGCTCCCAGGAAACAAACGTCACATGTCATTCCCCTGTGTGTCCTCCACAATGTGGAACGCTGCACGAACCAGACACTGTTGCTCATTGAATCAAGAAGCAACTCATTTATCTTGTTTTCAATACAAAAGAAGTATCTGGCTGGGAGAATGGTCCACAGCTTCCAGATAACTGTGGAGCATTAATTGATCCAAGGATTGATATCCTGACATAAATCTTTATAATTTAATTTTGCTCAGAGAATATACTTATATTTATGCCTCCCTCCCTCCTTCTCTCCTTCTCTCTCTCTCTCTCTCTCTCTCTCTCTCTCTCTCCACACCCCCCCACACACACACATTTTTTCATCACCATAACGAATACCTGAGACATGTTAACTTATAGAGAAAAGAGGCTTATTTAGCTAATGGGTTTGGAGGCTGACAATCCAAATGGCATTATGGAGGTTCTGACAAGTGTGACCCCTTAGCCTCACTTTGTGGTGGGCTGCACAGTAGTTGCCCCTTATCTGTGGGGCACCTATATCAAGGCCCCCAGTGGACGTCCAGTGGAAACTGAGATAGTACTGAACCCTGCCTATACTACGCTTTCTCACACACATGCATACCCATGGTGAAGTGGAACTTATAATTACTCACAATAAGAAATCAACAATAATTGGTTAAACAATAGAACGATTATAACAATACATGACAATAAGAGTCATTTAAATGTGTGGGTTGTTTATTCCTGGGACCTCCTATTTAATATCTTCAGGCTGTGGTAGACTATGGGTGGGCGACTGAAACCAGGGAAAGCAAAACCGCAGAGAAGCGGGGACAACTGCATACGTCCTGTGTGTCCCCTTGGTCCTGTTGCCCTGGTCCTGTGGTCCTCAGCAAGCCAAAAACCTACAGCACTCCTGCCAGTGTCAAGGCCTGGCCCCAGGGGGTGCTGCAGCATGGTGGCTCGTGTAGGAACACCATCTCTGGTGTTTCTTTCACAGGAAGGGACATCCTTTAGTGTGACACCCTTGATCTTCCCCCAACCCTGGTTTGGACTTGGTTTGTCCCCCAAGAGCCCATGTGTTAGAGGCTTGGGCCTCAGCATGTCATTGTTTAGGTGGCAGACCTCTAAGAGGGGCACAGTGGGAGGACTAGGTCCATTGAGGGAAGACAGGGTGGTGGCACCCAAGTTTCTGACTTCCTGTCCCATCATTGCCATCCACCATGAAATGATGCAGCTAAGGGGGAGCCCTTTCCAGAGTCTCCATGATGCCATTTGGATTGTTGGCCTCTAAAAATCTGAGCTGAATAAAATTCTTTTTTAGAAGTTGACCTGCCTCAGGCATTTGGTTATAGTATGCAAAGCTGACCAATGTAGCCCTCACTCACTTGGTTGGTGAGTTAGATAGAAGAACCAGATGGAGTCACCCAGCCCCGTCTTCTTCCCCTTCTGTTCCCTTCTGCCTTTTAGTCTTATCTAGAAAAGTGAGCATCTATGTTGCATCAGAAGAGGCAAGTACTCAACCCCGGGCTCGGCTAACAAGACCATTTGTTTTCCATTGTAAGTTGCATCTTCTAACTTAGCCTCTAGCAATAATAAAGGTGATATTTTTCTCTCTCTCTTTACTGCTTTGTTTACTGCTCAGAACCGAGATGGGGGAAGAGGCCCCCAGGCCTTGCCCGCATCTCGACTTAACAGGTCTGAAATACACCGGTCTCAGGAATAAACTGCCGTGGGCCTTGGAAAACTGAGACCCTGGGAGATGGAGCCAAAGTGGCCTTGGTGTTGCCAAATGCAATCCCTCTTGGCCCAGAGAAGGGTCACTGCACTCGTTGCACCTCGTGGGAGGTTACGAAGAGCTAATAACAAGAGGAGTGTGAGTCGGGTGTGGTGGCTACCTCTGGGATCCAGCAACTCGGAGCCTCAGAATCACAAGTTTGAGGCCCGCCTGGGCCACTTACTGAGATTCTGTCCCAAAAAAAAAAAAAAAAAAAACAGAAAGGGCTTGGCAAGGCCCTGGGTCCCAGTCCCGAGTTGGAGTGGAAAGAAGAATGTGTGTGGGTTTCTGTCCTGTGCCCAGCACGCAAATGCCAGCTGCAGTCCTGTGGCTCCGTCATCCCGCTGACGTGGGACCCGGGGAGCCCACCCCACGGGCTCCGGCCAGGGGTCTCCAGGAGGCCTCAGAGCCGTCTCCTGGGAGGGCTGTTGGGATCAGCCTCCGCCATCACCCCCAGATCACCCCCAGGCCGTGGGTGTCCACACGTGTGGAGGGGAAGGAGCCACCCAGCCCTGTGGTGGCTGAAGCCGAGACGCTCCGTCTGCCGTTCTGGGAGCTCACATGGAGTCGGAGCCTCCTCTCTCTCCTGGGCTGGGGGCCAGGTCTGGGCACGATGTCCACTGCTCCATGCCCAAGGTCTGAGGCCTGTTTCCAGGCCGGTTTGCCCTGCTGACCTCCTGCTCCCATGGGGTGAGGAGCCTCCAGGGCCCCAGACCCTGCTGAGCTCGCTGGGTGGTTTCCAGGGGCCCAGAAATGTGGAATCCCTGCTGTGGATTGAAAATAGTGACCGGCAGGGCCAGGGCAGTCGCACTGGGGGACCTCGACTAAGAGGGCCTCCAATTTCACAGGTGCTCCCAGCCAGCCCACTCCCAAACTGACCAGAGCCCCTCCCCTCCTCCCTCTGTCCCTGTCTGTCTGTCCACCTTTCTCTCCTCTTTCCTTCCCTCCCTCCCTCCTTTGCTCATCCTAGAAGAGGCAGTGGGATGAGAGCGGAGGCATATAGAGGGAGGCCCCAGCAACAACCAGCCCACGGACAGTTTTCCTCCTTTCCTTAAGCAGATAAGACATTTTATATCCTCCCAGTCCTCAGAGACTACCAGGAGCTTTGTTTCTACCCTGTATTTGTGTGTACTTATCTCCCCTGGGAAGAAAGGGAACATTCCAGGCTTCCCTCATAGGCAGTCACAACTTCTACAGGTGAGGCCAGGAGGAGGAAGAGCAAGTGAGATGGCCGGTGCATCTGCAGCTGCCAGTGAGAAGCTGCTCCCCACGTGGCTACAGGAATCCTACCTCAGGCTTCTGCCTCCCACTCATGGAAAAATTCTCTGCACCCAAGTCTCCTCTTGTCTGCCAGCTTGAGCCAGCTGTTTTCTTCCTCCTCAGGGAGGAGAATGCTCTAGGGAGGGGAGCAGAGGGAGAAGACAGGGAAGAAGGATGTTGAGAACCTGAAAAGGGTCAAGAAGGGTTTTGATCACTTCCAAAAAAGGACGGAGCCTGCAGAGCTGAGGAGTCCCCTCCATAGGCTGGAAGTGCAGAGGACAGAGCCAAGGGAGGCTGTGACCTGGCCAGAGACCTGACAGTCCCCCTCACAGGTGACAAGTGCTGTGGCCGAAGATTCCCAGGGAACAAGGCTCAGGAGACACATCTGGAGGATGCTGCCTGGGGTGAGCTGGGAAGGGCCCCGGGAGCCCAGCGGGACCTCAGGACCCGGAGACTTGACGTGAGGTCCAGATTCCGCCTTCTCCCAACACCCTTCCCAGCTGTCCTCCCCACCTCCACAAACATGAAATGTTACCTAATAGAAGGAATCGGAGCCAGGAGGAGTCCACTACCGGGGCCCCATAAGAAATGCATCGTAACTTCATTTTCTTCTGCTATAATCCGACTCTGAGAGCCGCTCCCTCCGGTCCTGTGGGAAGTCTAACCCAGAGTTACCGCAGCCTCTCCCCTGCGGTGGCACCAAGGGCTCTGGTAATGCGTAGGCTGCCCAGAATACTGGGCGAGGCCCTGCAGCCTTGTGTCTGCCACACGATCCCCAGATCCTAACCTCTGAGATTTGCACTTCGGATGGGGACCGCCAGCCCCAGTCACCCTGGAGAGTGGGCATCGGCCCTCTAGGTGCCCTGTCCCCTCCCAAACTCCTGGCAACGCCCCCCACATGATCAAGGAAAGGGGGGAGCAGGGGTTTCTACTCTTTGAGGGACTCTGAGCACTGAGAAAAGGAATCTCCCCGCACCTGCCTCTCCCTCACGGTCCCCTCCTCTCCCCATCCTCTCTCCAGGTCGCCAGCACTGGGCCTGCCATGAGCCGAGGGCCGTGACCCCCAACTGGACAACGCTGTGGACACGTGATTCATCTGACCCACCCAGACTTTTAAATAAGTCGCCACACTGGGAGACGATACTTAAAACATGGATCCTGGTTTTTTATATATATATATGGAAAGTGAGGCTCTTGGGTGGAATCTGAGCCGTCCATTCACTCAGCAAATATTTACTGAGCACTTCTGTGCCGGGTCGTAGCCCTGGAGGCCCCGGAGCTGTAGGTCACTAGAGAGACAAGGTCCCATTCATTTTACGTGGGACAGACAGAGACAGTCACACCTGGGAGGTGGGGGAGAGGATTGGCCACATGGAAACCATCATAAACAGAGCAGTGAACAAGGTCCTGCTGGATGGTGACAGGAACCAGGAGACCAGCGGATGGACGCTGGGGGAGGGGGAAGGGGGAGCTATGCAGATGGGAGCTCAGGGAGCGTCTCCCAGGAGGCGCTGAGACCTGGGTGACAGGAGAGTCCAGGGCGTGAGGATCCAGGGGAAGGCTTAGCAGGCAGAAGTGTCAGAAGCCACAGGATAGTCACCGACTGGACTCCTGGGGATAATGGTCAAGAGGCCAGGGAACCACATGGCTAACTTCAGAGTTGGGGTTGGGGCTTGAATTCAAGGGAAGGGACACTCGGAGGGGATGCTCCTGCAGAGAAGTGTGACACAGCACACAGGGGCTGAGAGAGACGGGACCAGCCAGGGACTGTCCCCCGCACGCCAGGCAGTGGACTTCAGAGCACGCAGCTGGCCTGCAGCACTCTGCTCCCTGTTCTGGGTACAACTCTCTCCTGGCTGCATTAGGTCCTAAGCAAAATCCATCAAGTACCTGTGGCCCTGAATTAGCTGTTGGAGGGGAGAGAAGTCCAGGCTGAGGTCTCGTTTGGGGAAGCGGTTCTCTGGACTAGAGGTGGCAGGGCAATGAGGTGGGGTCCAGCCTGAGAGGGAGGTCCAGGTGACAAGTGGAATCTGTGCCCCCCTGCACCGGGACGTTCAGAAACCCCCATAGAAAGGGGCAGGATTCCTCAGACACGCAGAGGGGCTCAGAGCCCCACGCTGGACAGCAAGGCTGGCGACCACGGTGGACAGCCAGGGGAAGGAGGGGCAGAGCAGGAGGGAGGCAACACAGAGCTGGATCATTAAACAGAAGACAAAGGCTTCCTTCCTCTGCTAAGTTGTTTCAAAGCTGTGCTGATCAAGTTCCTGACAACATTTCCTGGAGGGACTGCTGTCCCCTCTTCCACTTGGCTGCCCTCTCTTCCTGCAGCACCAGGAAGGAAGGTCCTCCGGTGACCCAGCCCACTCAGGGGACAGAGTCTCTCCGGTGCAGAGCCGAGGGCGGAATTCAAGTGACAGGCCGGAGAGCTCAGCTCAGGGACAGCCCTGGAGATGCGGGTGGAGACAGAAAGGACAGGGACTCTCCAAAGCCCTATGGTCGCCTGTCCATTCCCTCGACAGTCACGGTTCCAGCTCTAGACTCCTGCTCTCGTGGAGGTTATGTTCTGGGAGGTGATGGCAGATAGTGAATAATAAAACATAACAGAGCCATTCATAGGCTACGGTAGAAGATGATGAATGCTTTAGAAAGATAATTCAGAACAAGCAAAGATCAGGAGTATGGGGAAGAGGGCCAGTTGCAATTTTAACAGAGAATTAGAAGAAGGTGACCTCTGAGTATATATTGAAAGAGGTGAAGGAGAAAAAGAATTTGGGCAAAGGGAACAGCGAGTGCAAAGGCCCCGAGGTGAGAGTGTGCCTCAGTGTTCCAGGAACAGCAAGGTGGCCAGAGTGTCTGAGGCCACCCAAGGATGCTCAGACAGAGCTGGGGGTAGAGGAGAGTAGGCACCAGGGGCCACATCCCTCAGGGTCTTGTAAACATTGCCAGGACTTGTCATCTGTCTGTCGGCGGGCTCTACACCGCAGGACCAGTATATTCCATCTCTGCCCTCACAGCCTGGATATCACCGGCACCCAGTAAATGCCTGCCGGGTGAGTCACCACAGGTGAAATGCACACAGCCCCTGGCCGGGCAGGCGTGTCTAGGCGAGGCCTCCGCACAGGATGGCGTTTCCCTCCCACACGTCCGTGCCCACTGCAGCCCTGAGAGTGACCTGATGAAATAGGAGACTTGGTGTGGTCACCACTCAAGGGAGTGTCCTGCAGGGAGACGGGCAGGTGCCCAGGAGCCTGCCAGCCTGTTCCTCGGGGAAGAGCTGGGGTGCAGGTCGCTGTGACCGACTTACCCTCGGGCCCTGCACTGACTCCACTTCTGTGGCCCCTACCAGCCCCTCCCCACCCAGCGCCCTCCCTGCCCCGCCCACCATGTCCACTGAGAGCAGCAACAGAGGCCTAAGCAAGGGAGGCGGCCACTCCTTCTGTGTCCCAAGAAGATTCTAACTTTGCCCCAGGGCCAACCCTGATGGCAGCACTTGTAAGAAAGGAATCACTGGCCGCTCCCTGTCCCCTCCTCCCTGCCCCACATTCCTGAGAGTGATGCGGGCACAGGCTGGCTCAGAACAGAATATTCCCCCTTCTTAAAGAATATTTTAAATTTATTTTTAACTGATACATAAAATCCTACATATTAACAGGGTGCCGTGTGGTGTGTGAATACATGTGGGCCTTGTGAACCGTTCAGACAGGTGCAACACCATCTTCTCAGACACCCTCACCCTCCCGTGGGAAGGGCACCCACACCCCTCTCTGGGAGCTTTTAGAAGTACACAGGACATTGTTGTGACCAGCAGTCGGAACCAGGGCTCCTGCACCCCTCTTCTCCGTCCCTCCACCCACCCGGCTACAGGACCTTCTGTACAAGAAGAAAAGCAGAGCGGCACCTCCGGGCCCCAGGGCGTCCCACCCGGGGCCTCCACAGGGCTAAACAGGAACCTCGGGGTGAAACTTTGCAAAAGCTTTTTAAGTGAGGAGACCCCTGAACCATGTTACCCTCCTCCTCCCTGTTTTAAGGTGCACTGGCACCACCCGCAGGCACCCCTTCCTCGGGCAGCAAGACCAAAGAGGGCCAGCACCTGCCACCTGCAAGACGACCAAGGGCCAGGGAGCCCAGAGACAAAGGACCAGGAACAGGGAAGAGAGAAGGAAAGGGCTGGGAAAGGTAAGCGCTCCCGACAAACGTCCCCCAGAGGGCGGTGGGGTTCACTCTGCTTCTTCAAATATACATCTGTTTGGCTCAAATCCCCTTTTTATGTCCTAGAAAAAAAAACCTAATGCTGCCTTGAGACTTCTGAAAATTGCAAGAGAACCTATATTTTCCTCTCACCTCTGGCTCCAATTTCCTGCCCTTGCTGAATTCTTATTCTCTGCTCTCCATAATTCTGCACCTTCTTCACCCAGCTCTCTCCTCCAGCCCCAAAGCAATCATCTTACAAGCATTGCAGCAGAATTTTTATTGATGGTTTGTAGGTCAGGAGAGATGGGTTACATTCTCTCCCCACAGGCAAGAGACCTGGCGTCCAACACTAGCTGTTCCATCTCTTGAATGTTCTCCAGGGATTTCTCACTGGCTGAGCCTCCGCGTGGAACACAGGGCTCCTCTCTCCCTCTCCCCAGGAATCCTCCCTCACAGCATGATACCCCGTCCCCTATGGGCACATCTGAGGCCCATCTAGGTGTGCAAAGGAATGAAAATCCTTTGGCTCCTTTGGGAACCCAGCTGTCAAAGACAGCTGCTCTAAATGGTGGGCCTTCTCCTCCTGTCACCCACGTTGCTCTGTCTTCTAGTTCATTAGAAAGCAGAGAAAGTCTCTCATTGTCCCTTCCTCACTCATTCCCTGACCCATGCCACTCTGCGTGCTGTGGTCCTTTGGGCTGTAAGCCACCAGTTACACCTGTCAAGGATCTCGAGTTCAAAGCCAGCCTCAGCAATGATGAGGTGCTTAGCAACTCAGTGAGACCCTCCCCTAAATAAAATATAAAACAGGGCTGGGGATGTGGCTCAGTGGTCAATTGTCCCTGAGTTCAATACCTGGTCCCCCCCCCAAAAAAAAAATGCATCAATACGATGAATTTCCTTACCTCAATCTACCCCTCTAAACAGCCTCGGGAACCCTGCATCTTATGAGTAGTCCCAGATGTTACTCCCAAGTAACTCCTACAAGTGCCCCTGCCATCAAGCGGTCTAACCAAGAAGGATTAACATGGGGTCATGGAAGCCCCCAAGAGCTAGGCACAACTTTGAGCTCTCTGTGCGTGCATCTCTGTGCTCCCGCTGAGGTGAGGGTGTATGGATCCAAAAAATATTTACAGCCCTCTCCAACCCTCTGCCCCTGAAAAGGTTTTAACCCCTGTCAGGTCACTACACAGGACCACGCTGAGCCCTGTATGGACATCACAGCCCACGGTGGCAAGGCAGCCCATCAATTTAATTGGCAATTGGAGAAATAGGAGAAATCATTGTGGAAAGATCTAAATTTTCAAAAATATCTGCTCTGGGAGTTGTGAAAAATCAACAGGAGTTAAGAGCAGCAAAAATAAAAACAACATCTTTTTTTTTGTTGTTGTTGTTGTTTTGATAGAGACACCGTTTTTAAAAATGTGATTCAATAAGCTAATGCCTAAGAGCTAATGCCTTTACACAGGCATCGACAAAGTAATTCTGAAGCTGAGACTCTGGCTTTATAATTTTAAAATATTAACCATAAAAGCAAGATGAATCAGATACATAGATTTATTGTATCCATTGGAGAAGGACTTAGCTCACATAAAACAATTGCGACAAATGAACCCAAAGTTAAGGATGGATGGAAGCCCAGAGCCAATTAAAACTAAATGGGAAAGAGATTTAAGTCTGAAAATCGAAGATAAGGGTTGGCAATTATCCCGTCATCTAACCAAACACACAACTGCTGCTGTGGAAGACTTGATGTATTTTTAATTATCATATCAAGCATTTGACTCTTGTTAGAAAAATGAAATTGACCATAAAAAAAATTCAGCACTTTCCCCAATAATTCAGAGGGAGAAACACTCCTCTCTGCCCACACAGTGTCTCCATGCAGAGGCCTGGTGAGGCGCTGCCATTAGAAATGTACCATGAAGAAAGAACTCTTCCCATCTCCTGATCTGTGTTTACCTCACATTAATTCTGAGATGAATGTGGAAATGTTTAGTTTTGCCTCATTTGCATTGTTAATGGTCTTATGCCAGATTACAAGAAAACAGGTAAGAAAGAAGGCCCTTAAAATATGGTGAGTAACTTGCCAATGGAAAAGAGCACCATCTTTAGGCTCCAGCCAAGAGGGTCTCTGCCCTGAACCCATGGGCTAGAAGGTCATTTCTCACATCACAACACACTTGCACCTCTTGAAGGGCCTGTGAACACATTTGTCACTTGGGGTCTGGTGCTCAGTGTGGACTCCAAATATCCACCCTTTGGGCCCCAGAGAGACACTCCGCACCTCTTGTTCATGCTCTTGAAACAGAAGGCAGCTGCCATCAGAATGCCCTGAGGCTTGGTGGGTGTTGTCCTGGGGAGAAGCTGGGCCACTCACAGGTGTAAGAGAAAAGACGATCAACAGGTCCCACCCTTCCTTTCCACGTGATACCACACTTCCTGCACGCTGAACTTCTGCTTCCTAGAAAGTGCCAGGTATCTATTTTCTTCCTTCTCTTTATATTCTAATTTGAGTTCCCAGAAATATTCACAAATTGTCGTAGTCTGTGCAACAGATGTAGGGAGGAGCTGAGGAACATTTTGCAATATGAAAGAATCATGCCACCCTAATTTGTACGTATGAGTGAAACACGACACCTATGTTTTTATTGGTAGCTGGAAAAGTATTGAACACTAAGACTATTCATAAAGCAGTTTTATTTTTATAAAAGTGCTTAAAATATGTGATTGAATCTTCAAAAAAAATTAAACTGAATTTGAACTTCATACAAAATTTCTATTTAAAATATTTGCATTCAGTATTCCTAGGGAGATGAAATAGGCAGTCCTAGTTATTCTTTCCACTAAATACAACTAACAATCTTGGGAATTGTATTTAAAAGAAAGACAAGAATATACTGAAAGGTAGAGAGAAGAAGGCAGACTGGTTAGAAATATCAAATCCAGGGTCAAAAGAGTTCTCTGGATTGAAAATAAAAATCACACAGAACAGTGGTTTCATGGTGGCATCTTTAAACATGCATATAACTTAATTTGATCAATTCCATCCCCCAGTACCACTCCTCGCCCTATTCTCCTTCTCCCTGGCCTACTTCCTGGACTCCCATAGTCTCCCTTCTATTTCCTGAGATCCACCTTCTCCCCACACCTTTTTTCTCTAGTTTCCACATTATTTTAAACAGTCTCCAGTTCCTTCCATTTTCCTGCAGATGACATATTTTTGTTCTTCCTTGTGGCTAAATAAAACTCCATTGTGGATATATGCCACATTTCGTGGTCCATTCACTCATTGACAGACACCTAGGCTGGCTCTGGATTTTCTTTACCCCCTTCTATCCCAACTTGGAGCTGAACAAACCAGCAACACAGAAACACCAACAGGCACAGACCGAAAGAGACCTCAACAGAAGTTCCTCTCTCTCCAGCCAACAGACCAGGAAAGGACCAACTTATCAAGACAGAAAAATTTTACACGATAACCACTCTTCTCCTACCAAAGGCCACAGGGGAAAAACCTGCGGTGCCACTCCTCCATCCCCCTCCCCACGGGACCCTTGCTTTCTCCCCTTGAGAGTCTAGAATGAGGTGATATTGGAGAAGGTCAGGACTTTCAACCTCACTAGCCAGTAATGAGTCCACACCATGCCCACAATGAAAGTGATGTCAGAGTGACCTGACAAGGGTCTTAAAACAGCCATGCTAGGCATGCTTTAATGAGCAATGGCAAACACATAGGAAGCAAATGAAAATGGAGAACGTCTCAGCAAAGAAAGCAACAAGATGAAGAAGAATCAAATTGAAATTGTAGAATTCAAAATACAATCACCAGCCAGGGACGTGGTGCACGCCTTTAATCCCAGCGGCTCAGGAGGCTGAGGCAGGAGGATCTCGAGTTCAAAGCCAGCCTCAGGAAAGGTGAGGTGCTTAGCAACTCAGTGAGACCCCTGTCTCTAAATAAAATATACAAAAGGGCTGGGGATATGGATCAATGGTTGATTGCCCCTGAGTTCAATCCCTGGTACCAAAAAAAAAAAAAAAAAATTACAATCACCAAAATAAAAAGCTCAGGAAAGGGCCAAACAGTAAGCCAGAAGGTAGAACCATAGAAATCACCCAATCTGAACAACAGTGAGAAAATAAGTCTACCAAAAAAATAAAAATAAAAATAGAACAGCATCCCAAGGACCTGTGGGACCAGAACTAAAGGTGTAATATTCTTATCAACGACATTGGAGAGGAGAAAGAAGGTGGGGCCCAGGAAGTACCCAAAGAAATAATGACTGGCACTTCTGGAATTTGGCAAGAGACATAAACCTACACATTAAGGAATACGAGCAACCCCCACACCAAAGGAATTCATTTCAAGTCATGTAATAATTAAGCTTTTGTAAACAAAAGACAAAGAAAAACTCTTGAAAGAACCCAGGGAAAAAAAAAAGTTAGTGAATATAATTGGCTTTCCTTCTCCTATTGAATTTCTAAATTACATGTGATAGTTGAAGCAAAAATTATAACACTCCCTGATATGGCTCCAAACATATGTCAGAGAAATAGTCACAACAATTATACTATAACTGGGCAACAGTTACGGGTGATAAGGGAGGTGAGGCCTGTTTGTTTCATTTACTTTATTTAGTAAGCTGTGTAAATAGCAGACCACCCTTGTCTGTAGGGGACACATTCCAAGACACCCAGTAGATACCTAAGGCAGCAGAGAGTATGAACCCTATATAATCCATGATTTTCCCATGCATACATACTAAAGTTCAATTCATAAATTAGGGGGGAAAAGAGATCAACAATAATAACGAATGATGAAATAGAACAATTATAGCAATACACTATACAAAGCTAAGCAAATGTGGTCTTTCTCGCAAAATATCTTCTCACGTGGTACCCACCCTTTTCTTCTTGTGAGTCGAGGCTGGATGAACTGGAGTCAGGTGAGTGGTGCAGGCCTGTGATGGCGTGTTGGGCTTCCGCTGGCCTTCAGGGATACATGGATGGAGGACCACCTGCTTCAGGTGATCCTGGATCACTGGGCCATATGATGTCAAAGACCAGCTGGTGATCCTTGGTTAACTGAAGGGGTTTTTGCTGAAATATCTTGGAGAACACTGCCTTTGCTGTCTCCTTGTAGCTCACCACAGGGCTGCAGCAGAGGCCGCGATCCTTTGGTCATCATTGGGTGAGTCTGATCTCCATCCGAGGATCGTGCTCTCTAGCTTTGCCCCTTAATGGCCATGCAGTTCAGAACCCATCAGACAACTGCAGTAAAGTCCTCAGGACTGGCTCTGCTTCAGTTACTTCTTCCTCTTCCTCTTCCTTGATGGATAACCCAACAGATTCTCCAATTCCTCATTTGTCAACACTTGTTAATGGCCTTCAAAGTGTTCCTCCATTTTATCAAGCAGGCTGACAAGTCCTTTGTCAACTTGTCTTGCTGTGTGAATGACTTTTCCTCACTTCCCCATGGATCTCAAAAATCATTCCTTCTGTAAGACACCCCCCACCCCTGCCGCGAGGGAGGCATGCACGGTTTCTGGTTCTGATTCACCCATTGTAGCGCTGATGAATGTAATTGTGCCAGCAATAGTGGGTGATTTCCAGAACTGCGGGATGTCCAGGTGAGAGTCTGTATCAAATGTGATCAAACATCATGGAGGACTATGTGGCCTTGACAAACCAATAACACCCCAGTTAAGAGCCTGAAGCATGAGGTTGTAGTTGGAAGTAAAAATACAACCCCAATATTTTCCATTTCCACAGCCAACACATCCAGAACGGTCAGGTGAATTGTCTATTATTAACAGGAATTGGAATTCCAACCCTTCCTCTTCCCAGTATTTTTTCACTTGTGAGATGAAGCATTAATGAAGCCACTCCAAGATGTCTGCATTGCTGGAACACAGGAAGATCATTTTGGTTTTGTCTTTAAGAGTGTAGGTTCATCGAACGCTTCTTTTGATTTCAAGAGTATGTGGGCCTGGCTTTGCCATGCCCTGCAGTGTTGCCGTATAGTGCCGGCCTTAATCTGTCCCTCCACATTTATGCCCTGGTGCCTCCTTTGCGCTTTTATGAATATAGTTTTATTGGGAATCTTCCTTCAGAAGGATTCCATTTCATCACTATCAACGACTTGCTTTGGATGGTGTCCTTTCTCCTAAATCAACTTCAACTCTGCCAGAAACGTAGCAGCAGCTTCTTCCCTGTATATTTTTAGTCTAAACATCTTCCCGAGTCTGTGTAACATCCTTTTCTTGCGATAAATGGCTTGGTGTCCCTAATTTCCAAGGGTTCCCTACTGAGGTCTTCATACAGGCTCAGCGCTTTCTGGTGCCTTCGGTTGGCCTGTATTTTCTGCTCTTATCTCCACCCACATATTCAATGCCTTTCCCATCTCAACAAAGCATTCATCATGCACTGTGGCCAGAAATTTTGCAATGTGAGATGCAGAAGAAAAATGAGTACAAATTTCTTTGTACCTTCTTTACAATTTCACAGAGAAAAGAGATATTCTTACTATAGATGCTAGTAAGCTCAGCATAGGATTTTTTTTTATTTCCTTATTAAGTCAATAACTTTCACCTGTTTACTTAGAGGAAGCACTTTAGGGCTTCTCATTGCCGGCCTACTGCTCTTGCACTTTGGGGCCATTATTAAATAAAACAATATTTACCTGGACACAAGTGCTGCAATACTGCGACAGTCTGACAGCCTGCAAAGTCACTAACAGGAGGGTAGCAACGGACACACAAAGGGATTATTCATAAATTGAGCACAACTAATTAGGATGGTGTCACAGCATGTATGTCACAGGATTCCAGATAAACATATAAAACTTCATTGTATGCATTAGCAACGGATAATGAATATATGGCTGTCTTAATTAAAAATACAATACCATTTACAGTCGCACACACACAAAATAACATATACTTAGGTGTAAACTAACAAAACATGTACACGACTGAAGTGCTTAACACTGAGGAAACTAATCCGAGCTAAATAAACGTATGTACCATATTCATGGTTTAGAAAACTAAAAATAGTAAAGAAAAAAATAAGTCGATTTTCCCCAAGTGTTTATGTAGATGTAACAAAATTCCTCTCAAAACTCCCAGGTACACTTTTTAAAAATACACCCAAAATTATCTTAAATTTTATATATAGAAAGGCAAAGGAACTTGAATAACTAAAAGAATAAAGTAGGAGAAATCAATTCGGCTGATTCTAACATGGTGCAGCTGATGCTAGCAAGTCTGGATTAGTGAAGGAGCAAAAACAGAGAAATGGAACAGAAGACAGGGCTGTGTCCAGACCCACGAGGGCGTGCCCTCTGGTTTTTGACAGAGATGTAAAGGCAGTTCAACAGAGGAAATGTGCCTTTTTAATAAATGGTACTGACAAAACATAGGGAAAAAATCATTTTGAATCAAATACCTTACATAAAAATTAACTCAAAATGGTCACAGACTTAAATGTTAAACAGACTATGTACTTTGTTTTAATAAATAGGAGAAATTTTGTGATCTAGGACTAAGCAAAGAGTTCTTAGGCTTGACACCAAAAACACCAAAGAAAAACCAGAGAAATTGAACAACTAATAAAAAATATATATGTTTATTGAATCTAATTTCTAAATGGAGCTCATATTTTTAAATTCTTTTATGTACTTGTTTTTTTAGTAATTTTTATAATTGTATTTTCAAAAAACAGCAGTTTATTATGGATGGAAATAAATACACTAGTGTTGCTATGAGAAAAAAAAAAGAAAGAAAAACCAGAGGAAAAAATGATAAATTTTCAAAGACTAAGGAATGAGTATGGAAGGGTGTGTGTGTGAGAGAGTGTGTGTGTGTGTGTGTGTGTGTGTGTGTGCGTGCGTGTGTGTGTGTTTCTATAAAAGGGAAACATTCAGGATCCTTATGGTGATGAAAATATCCTTTATCTTGATTGCATGTCAACATCCTGGTTGTGAAATTGAATGGCAGCTCTGTAGATGTTACGATTAGAAGGAACCAGGTAAAGGGTATATGGGATCTCTGTTTTATTCCTTATGACTGCATAATTATTGAAAAAGATCAACTTAAAAATTGCATTCATTATTTATCATTTTAGTCACTTTTATTCTTGGTATATAATTATAAATACTTTGGAAAAACTTTTTAATAAGATACATAAAAATAATACTAAAAACTCCCTTTTTAACATTTATTGCCATTTATACTTTGAAGAAAAGATACTCAAATACCATTCTGATGACATCATTCCCTTGCTGGAAACCCTTCCAAGGCTCTCCAAGGGACTGTGGGGTCAAATCCGAGGATTGGCATGTGAACTGTTCTTTTTCTACATGCCTGCTTCTCGGTCAGATCCACCCTCCCCCACCCACCTGCACACTCTTCCCTCCACTTGACTATCTGAAGTTCCTCGAGGTGCCTTGCTGCTTTGTGCTTTCCGCTAGGTTACCCTACCCCATAAACACCCCCAAAATCATCTTCATATCATTCAAAATCCAGCTTGGGCTGGGGTATAAGCTCAGTGGTGCACAAAGCCCTGGGATCCACCCCCGCATTGCCCAAACAAGAAGACAACAAAACACTCTAGCAGTTCTTGCCTGCTCCTCCCAAAGGCCCAGCTCAGAGCAAACACCCTCTCTCTGGGCTGCACTGTGTTTGACGCAGGTCTTGGCACCTTCCACTCAGTTGCTTCTCGTTTTGTTTCCTCTTCTGATCCATAGTGCTTTGAGGGTAGGACCTGTATATCACCCACCCTGGGTCTCCAGAGCCTCCGATGGTGCCTGATATACTGGAGGTGGTCTATAATTGTTCAGCGGCTACGTGATTCCTCAGTCTGTGGATTTCTTTTTTCCCTCCTCTTCTCATCCTTCCCCCATACATGCATTTCTTACTCTCCTGAAGTCCCTAAGTCTTTTCCACAAGACTAATGTGGAGTGAACGTATCCTCTGTCGGTTCGCTGTGTGGTCCTCAAGCTTGGGCAGGGTGCATTTTGCAGACATTCTTTAGACACATCAAAGAACTCAGAATTGATTGTTGAATAAACGAATGAACATGCTGCATCCCAGATACTACTCACTACAGGTTATTTATTACCTTGCTCCAGGACCTTTAAGAGAGAAAGAGAGACACAAAAGCCAGCCGACTCACAAGGAAGAGCCTGGTGTAGGAGGAGCACAAACAGAAGGAATGAGTACGTGATTGGAATCGTGAACGTCCTCTGTGCAGCTTTGGAGTTTGACGTGAGGTCCTGCCAATTGTTCTTTGTGACTGATGGAAAGAGGGAGGGTGTGAAGTCTTCACAGCATTTCTAGATGCCTAGAGAAGAATCCCAGTATATGTCTTATTTTACACACTGAGGAGAAAATAGAGACAAAGACATGTCGAAACCATCAAAAGGCACATTTCAGTTGTATGCATAGTCCCGGCCTTGAAGAATTTACAGTCTATTTTCAATTGCAATTGCTCCAAATATTTGCCTTTAATAAAATTTGGAGAGTTTAAAGTGGCCAGGATTTAAAAGGTGGGAAAAGGTGTGGGGGCTGCAGAAGGGTCTCACCCCTTGTGACCGGAGGAGCCTGCCAACTCTGCTTCTGCTTCCTTCCCTCCAGCATGTGACATCAGAGCGTCTCGCTGTGGGGCAGGGGTGAGAATTAAAAATGATGTATGCCAATTACAGAGAGGGATGCCTGGCAGAGAGTAGGCCAATAAATTACAACCGCCTTTTTCTCATCAAAGGCACCCAGCTCTGCATTATGAACTTCAAAACACCGTCATGTGAATTATTTTTCTTACTGAAATGGTATTAGAAGTCAAAGTTATAACACTAGGTGAATGCTTAAGAAAAGTATGATGTGCATTAAAAAATGTTAAGCCAGACACCCCGTGGGGCTCTTGATAAACACTTGGGGACTGACAAATGTGTTGTGAGAGAATAAAATCATATAGATGGAAAGAGATAGTAGCATAAAAAGGTAATTTGGAGCCCACACGGCGTAACGATTATACGCCAATAAGTGCTTTGGATTTTAATCGTGATAGTAAAGGAAACTGGAAATCATTTGAAAAAATATTGAATTTTCTTTTATGACCACAAGTTTACGTGAACACCTGTCAGCACAGCGGCACGGTAACCAAGAGGATGGCAGCCCCCCCCCCCCCCCCCCCCGCAAAATGCAAAGGTGTTCTCGGAGTCAGGGGACATGTGCGGGCATCACATTTGCAAACACCTCTCTCCACATGACATGGGAAGCAGGAGACCGGCTGCCCTGTGTGACTGAACACTTCCCAGAAAAGCATTGTTCTCAACATGAGGTCCACCTCACCAATATCTACCCCACCTCCAGGGAGCGTGCCGGGGACACAGAGACGGATGGGTCATGACGCCTCTCCTCGTGTCCAAAGGTGGACATGTGAACAAGTGACCTGCTGCACTATAAGTGGGCACAGGGACTGTGAAGGTGCAGAGGGCTCCGTTTTCCTAAAGGATGAGGAAGTCTTTCTCAGAGGTAGTAAAACTTGATCTGGACCTTACAAGATAAGACGTTCACCATGCCAAGAGGCGGTAAGGACAGCTCCCACAAGTGACACCTTAAACAAAGCCTCAACTAGTGGGATAGACACAGGAACTATGGTGGTTCCCATAGGAACAGGGACATTTATAAGACATCTATAACTATATATGTAGAGTAACTTACAAAGAGAGTCTAAATGTATCATGATATACCTGTGTAATGGGCATCAAATGATTATCCCGCGTGGTTGGTGCAGGCAACATAAACTTTCACTCCCTGTGGTGTGAGCTCATCAGATTCACCCAGTATTTTTCAATTCGATATCTGAAGTTGTGTTAGTTATAGTTCATTAAATGGCTCTCGGTCATTGGTGTTTTCTCCTCATAGGTTCCTAAGTTCTTTTGAAGATCGTAGGGAGGGATGGGAAGGGAGAGGGGCAGAAAGATAGAGGGACAGAGCTTTCCAACATGGTCATCTCAAAGGCCCGCAAAATAACCCAACATCCTGGAAGAATCAACATTGTAGAATCATCAGAAAATGTCAGAAGTGCAAGTGGCACGTGAATCAACCAGCACGTTCGTGAACCTGAAGGCATAGCTTCCTTCTCCCTTTATTTTTTTTTCCATCAAGATGAAAAATAGAAACAAAGAGAACACGCGCAGTTTGCAGAGGAATCCCTACACCTTGGGGCATCCCTACAGATCCTTGACTTACTGCCACACCAGCCAACACGTCGCACGGGGCAACATGGGTAAGTGATCTCACTATGTTTCCCCACGGGACCTGAGAGCCCAGGTAAGCAAGACCAAAGACTAGAGTGAAATAGTCATTGTGCTCTTAAACATATGCTTTTAAGGCACCCCTGAAATGGCCCTGTGGTGGAGTTTACATGACCACTTCACAATGTCATCTACTCATTCATGTCCCATACCCATCACAAAGTGGTTACTTGACCTTTTCCCCAAGTCACATAATTTCTCAGGGCTTCTAATTTATCTTCTGTAAAATGAAGAAATGGACCAGATAACCTCCTAAATTGGCCCTCATTCTGACTGTTTATAAGTCTGGCTTTCCTCTTGACCCTCCATCTAGTTGTCTCTAGCCTCTATCCTGCCAAGAACCAATTGTCTTGGGCTACCGAAGTCTAACTACCAGTCCCAGCGGCACCTAAGTGGATTCTTGGCCCACGCAGCATGGCACGGCCAGTGGGATCTTGGCCTCTCTAGGTGTGCTAGGTGTGCAGCCACCAAGACCCTGCTGCCACACCCGAGTGCTGACTTGACAGTCAAGCTCACTCGCCCTCTCTCACCCTCTGTGGTTTCACTTCCTCCCCGGAGACAGAGCTCAGGGCACAGATGGGGCCTAAGATGACAAACACTTGTGAGATAAGTTCTGAATTCAGTGTGGCTCCGTTTGCTGAGAGATCCTGGAACACTCCACAGAGCCTCTTCTGTTTGTGGGGTCAGGCAGAAGCATGGTTGGGGTGCATTTCACCTTGGCCCTCCTATTTCTGGATGCAATACATGTGAAGTGCACCTGGATCACACAGAGCACCCTGGAGACGTGTTGGGTGGGGCCCCCAGCTGTGGTTTCAGCCTCTGGGGAACCCACCTACTGGGTGGGAACAGAAGAGTCCCTGGAGTGTTCCAGCCAGTGGGTAACAGGTGCGAGAACCACCCCTCCAGGAGGAGCACAGGGTCACCCTGGTCAGAGCCCACCCCCAGCTCAGCATCACAGGGCACAGCCTTCCCCTGGAGGGAGAACCCTGTGCGTTAACATGTAACACTGTCTCAGGCAGTTTTCAAAAGCACAAATTGCAAGCCTGACACCTGGGCTTGAGTCCTGTCATTTATGACCTCTATGACTTGAGCCATCCAAACCTCAGGTTCCTCATCTATAAAATCACACTAAAAATAGGATCTAATCATGAGGATCATTGTAAAGCAATGAGATACAGTAGCTGGCCCACAGCGCTGTGCTGAGCCTTCATAGTCTGAGACAAAAGGAGAAACCCGTGATTCAGTCTTTATTTAACGTTTTGGTATTTGGTTCACTATGAAATTTTTGCATTAATTTTGATTTTTGACTTTGCATTAGGCTGGGATTGTGGCTTGGTGTTAGAGTGCTTACCTAGCATGTGCAAAGTCCTGTGTTCAATCCCCAGCACTGAGAAAATTGCATTAGTATTGATTACTGGGGAGGTTCTGTGTAACCCTAAAATTTTGCACATTTGCCTTAGAACTTAGTAAACGTTAGGTGCTATCATTTTACCTTCACCACACAATGACTGCAGAGAGCAACTTATCTATTTTATACTTAGAGCAGCAACTATGACATACACCCCTTATCCTAAAACTGCTCAGTACGTAAGATGCTCAAGTAGATAGTTGTCCACAGATTGCTAATAGCCGGTGGTAGGCAAGCTACCAGGCTACAGTTCTCCAGGTGTTTCATGTGTTTGAAGGTTTTGTTTCATGATCCTGGAGGGCAGGGATATCACCCTGTGCCATGTCTGACACAAAGCTTGGGGACACAGAATCAAAGAACTGGCAAGGGCCTTTGAGTTCATCTAATCCCACCTGCTCACTTTACAAATAAATTATCCGATGCCCAAAGAGGTTGCATAATGTGGCCAAGCCAATCAGGGATGAGGCTGAAGGGAGATGTCAGGCACCCTGGGCTCTTTCCATCCTAGAATTAGTTGATTTTCTTTTCTCTCTCCCTCCCCTTCAGTACCTGGTACAATGTTCTCCAGGTAGGAATGATACAGACTGCTGACTTCTGGAACTCAAGTCGTCTTTGCTTTAGGGGACATAGGGAGGCATTGCCTAGAGCGTGTGTGTGTTTACCAGCTGTCTGTACGTTCCAGCCCAGTGTGGCACGGTGGTCAAGAAAAATACTGATTTAAAGCCAGACAGTTCCGAGTTCAAGTCCTGGCTTCCCTTTTTCCTAGCTATGTGACCTTGAATAAAATTAAGTTTTTAATTTTATTTCAATTAAATTCACATGAAATTTTAATTTAATTTCAATGACTCATTGAAATCGTGTACATAGTAGTAGTACCTACCACAAACAATTATGGGAAATTATACAAAACAAATCATGTAAAGAAGATAGCAGACTCCCTAACACACCATAAATGGTCAATTAATTTTAGAAATCATCACTGTTTCAAAAGTAAGTCCAAATGTTCAAATGGGCTCTAAAGGCAGATGGATCAAGCCATCTGTATGAGTCTATGATATACCTACATTTTTGTAATATAGTGAATAAAGATTGGGAATGGAGAGAAAAGCTATCTGTCAAGCACATTTGCAGATGTGCCACATATATCCCATGAAGCCCCATAAACACCTCTTACTAGAGTTAGTCTGTGGGATCTCATTTCCATAAAATCATGACAAGGAGCCTTGCACTCTAGCTCCTGAAATTTTACAGATTTCCCCCAAAGCACCAGGAACCCAGATCAGTGGACTATCAAAAGGGACCCGTCACAGACTCAAAAATGCCTAAACCGTAATTCCATCTTAGGATCCATCTGAAGATAAAATAAACTATTAGTGAGGATGCCCAGTCGATCCGCAGAGCCACAGCTGAAGTCGGACCTCCAGGAACAGTGCCAGCAGAGGCCGATGCCCTGCCCACAGAGAAGCCACTCAGAGAAATCAGCTCACAGTGGACTTCAACCAACCTCGACTTCTACTCTCTTCTGCTCCCAGCACAAAGCAAATACCCAGGCCCACGACCCATGGGAAGATGGGAAGCAGAATTCTGTATGAAAGCATCCAATATTTTAGGACTTGGAACCCTGGGGGGAAGAAATATACCTGGGTATTCCAAATTTCCAGTCAAAGACGGCAATATCTTCCGGTTGTGCAGTATCTTTTCTCCAAAATCTTCAAATCACTTCACCTAAAAGCATTAACCTCCCAGTGAAGCAGCAAGGAATTCTTTGGGGTTGCATAACTTTAAAGAGCACTTAATGTTCCAAGCACATTGGTAAGAAAAATGAGATAAAATTATAAATAAGGCCCTTTTAATCCCAATTTAAACCATCGATTGACACGTTTCTTGAAATTCAAGGTTTTCCAGAAGTAATGTGGTATTCTAAGTCAGATCCTTAAAGTAACAAAGGTCATTTGTGAATTAGCTGGTGAAATCCAAGGGTCCCGAGTTTAGTTAATAGCATCACATATCAGTGCTGATTTCTTTGCTTTGACAAATGTACCTTGGTGCATTGGCTGTACCCTTGGGGAAGCTGAAGTTTGGAAGGTAGACAGGATCTCTGGGCTACCTTTGCAGCTTTTCTGTAAATTGAACATTATTCCAGAGTTTATCTTTAAAATAGCAAAAATAGAATACATCAAGGTGGTTGTGGGATTTTTGATCTGCCAAAGAACCTTTATTCAGTGGGTGGGGGTAGTGGTCACCATTTCCCTCCCCAGTACCAAGAATATTTAAAAGACAAAGACCTCTAGCCTCTTTCCAGAGGTCAAGCAAAAGATGGAGCCAACTGTTACGCCCTCACGGTGCTTTGTTAGGAAGGCGGGGAGCTGGGGCCTGGAGCCTCCAGGGTGTAGAGCAGTGGTATCTCCCGAGGTCAAGTGCCGCTGGGGGGAAGGATGGTGCTGCGGAGCACTGGACACCTGCCAGGCCGGGGCATTTCCCGTTGCTCCTTCTCAGGACGTCCTCACAGGTGGCTCCGTCAACCCCAGGGGAGCTGCTGCAGAACCGTCTGCAAGCCCCCCGGGAGGTGCACCTGCTCTGTCCCCTCAGGAGGAGCTGCTGGGGGGTGCAGGCCCTGGACAGTGAGCGGCAGGCTCTGCACCCCACTTGTAGAAGGCAGTCTGCACCCTGCTGGACTCCTGTCGAGTGTCCTGGTCACTGATGTGCCACTTTCTGAAGAACAACCATCCATCACTCTGGGACAGGGACAGTGAAGAACCTGCCTCGAGCTTGCTCGTCCACCCCCTGGGGCCCAGCGCTGGCTCCTCAGAGGCCCCTGTCTGGAGCAGCGCCTGCTTCCCTCAGCTTCAGCCAACTTTAACTACATCCACAGCCGCTCGCTTTTCTTCCTGGTACTGGAGTTGAACTCTGGGGCACTTGACCACTGACCCTCATCCACAGCCCTTTTTAGTTTTCATTTTGAAACAGGATCTCACTAAGCTGCTTAGGGCCTTGCTAAGTTGCTGAGGTTGGCCTCAAACTTGTGATCCTTCTGCCTCAGCCTCCCAAGCTGCTGAGATTATAGGCGTGTGCCAGTACACCTGGCTTGTGTTATTGTTCTTAGAAATCATCCAGATGACTCCAGAAGTTTAAATATTTCAGCACATAAATGGACTATTCTCTCCCAGACAGCCTTGTCTACCTAAAGGTGGCCCCATATTGTGCTAGCCTGCAGGTTTTCTGTGGTCATAGCACCCACTGGGTTTGTGGGTTCTGTCAAAGACATCTGTCATGCTTTTTTGGCCACTTAGCATCTGAACCCTGTTTCCATGTTTGGGGAGCGCCTCTCCCTGCAAGGCAGAGCTGATCTTCCCCAGGGAGGCTAGTGATGACAGCCTCCCTTGGAGCTAGGTGGGGGGACTGGCCCTGAGCTAGGCTCCCCCAAACTAGCAATATGAAACAGCAGGAGGCAACAGAATCCACGTGGCAGTGAGGACAGCTCCTTCCAGCTCCCTGGTGCACCAGTGGCAAGCGATTCAGGGTACTTTCCAGCATTTACCAGCATGGCCAGCGGACACCCTGCAGCAGCGCTGCCCAGCAGGGGCAGCTCCGTTTTCACCAGGCGAGGTCTCCCGCACAGTCTGAACACTCTTCCTGGCTCCATAGCCATTGAGCTTGGCCCTCCGACCTCTCTGGGGAAATCTCAGAGCCAGGACCGGCTTCCCATGCATGTGCCCTGTGCAGGCACAGGGAGTCCCAGACTCAGCAGGGGCCCGTCCTGGCTCTGTACTCAGCTGCTGCCATCTTAAAATTCTTAAGATTTGTTTTGGAATAAGAGACCTCACACTTCCATTTTGCCTGGTGCCCAGAGCTAACCAGTATGCTCTGGGTCTGGGAATTCTTGACCTTTGATGAGCCGCACAGCAATACAACCCTTGCTCCAAAGCTCACAGCCCGTTAACAGAACAGTAAATACTTCCCTTCCTCAACTTCCCAAATCCTAATCCATCGTTCTTTATTCTAGCCCAGATCATCTCTTCACTATTTCAACATGGGTTAATTTTTTGCATGTCTTGAAAGAAATTTGGTCAGCACATCCCTCCCCAAGTACCTTTCTCCTCCTCCTTCCAGTTCTTTTGGAAGAGGAAAACTCAAGAGCCCTTTGGACAAAGGAAAGATCTATCATTTGGACACACTTGAAAAGCCTGAATTCAGTGAAAGTAGAAAGCAATCCATTTGCAGCCATCTTGACTTCTCCACGTTGTTTCTCATGAGTTTCACTTGCATTCTAAGCATCTTTCACTAGTCTATTAGATAGATGAGAAACTGAAGTTCAGGGAGGTTGTGACCTGCTCAATGGCACAAGGCAAAGTAACACAGCTGGAAGAGAACCCCAGGTCCTTTCCCTGCCTTACCTCTGCCACGAGCAGATGGCGATAAAGAGAGGCTGCGTTGGAAAGGGGAGTACATTCAAGCAGATGGTTAAAAACCAAGAAACACACACCCCAAATTCTGGAGAGCAGGTGTCCATTGAGAGAAAAGAAGCTCAAAAAGGAAACAGATGACCCAATCCTCTGGCTCCTACTGGGCGCACTTCAAGCCCCACATATACTAGATTCATTTGGCTGGTGACCAGGGCAGTCCGCCCCCTTCCTGCCTGGGAGTTCCACTCATAACAACAGCACCAGCAGGAAAAGGGTTTCATGAACATAAAAATAAACAAACTTTCTATTTTTAGCAGAGCTGCAGCTGAGAGAACTTCATTCTTTGCTCTGAGCTGCAGCATTCTGAGAGAGCAGAGGGGTTGGGGAGGAGGAAAACGGGGGACAAGGAAAGCAGGGGCGGTTTGCTGGGGGCCACATCTCCCACTGCTGAACCTGATTACATGAGGCCACAGAAACCTATGTCCAGCCTGGAAGTCTGTGGAGTCGGCAGGTCTGGAGAGACTGGAGCTCGTCCACCAGGAAGCCAGCCCCAGATCGGGCTAGTTTCTGGCCATATATAGAAGTAAACAATCCCTTTAAATGATCCTTTACCCACATGCTTTTTAGAGCCACTGAAACCCGGGGTGGTTTTGTTTCCCCATCAGAGGAGCAGAGAGAAGCCGGTGGATTTCTGCCCTTCGCTTAGGCTCTGGCTGGAACCTGCGGGTCCCGCACCTTTCAGGCTGACACACAGGTGCAGAATGGAACTGCAGCAAGATTTCCCACCCGGCCCTTGTGACAGTCAGTCGGCAGCATCAAGAACCTGAGAAAGGACGGCGTCAACACCGGAGAGGGGAGTTGGGGGGCACCGCAGTTGCTTTTCTTGTTTTTTGCCTGGAACAGGATGGGAAGCTGCGAGAGGGGCTCCTAGGCCCCCCCAAGGCCGGGGGAGAGGCCTCTCTATGGGGCACCTGCCCTGGTGTCAGGGAGCCTCTCAGCCTGGCTCCTGCCTTGCCCTGACCCCAGCCCCTTCTTCATTTTCCTCTCCCCACACCCCTCCTTTCCCCCCTCCACAGTCCAACTACGCTTCAGTCCTTCATAAGGGGACAGAACTGCAGGCCCCAGAGCAGCACTGAGGAAGGAAAGAACCGCCTGTTTCACGTGCTTCAAAGAGCTACATGATTGCAGAAGGGGTCACACATGTGCACACTCACAGACAGTTTCTAAAGCTCCCCAGATCTGGTCTTGCAGCTGAGGCTCTTCATTCAAAGACGCGTTTGCCAAGCAACTTACTGTCTGCCAGACGCCGTCCCAGCCCACAAGAGCTTACAGTGCAGTACGGAGGACAAACATGCAATTTCATTACAGTGGGGCAGGCTCCGTGCCGGGCAAGCTGGGTCCTGTGGGAAGCAGAGGACCTGCTTCTACCTCAGCCTCAGGAGCCTTCAGAGGAGACACTGGCTGAGCCAAGAGCCAGGAAGGTAGAGACTGCACAGGGGCGAGAGTTTCTCAGACGCTCTCCATGGAAGGGCAGCTCTCAAATAGCAGATCAGTGGCACCAAAATACACAAGATCTTACGCCTGGCACTTCAGGGTTTGCTGACTTCCACCACCCAATACCTTCTGCATGGGACCCGGTAACATGTACTAAGCTAATCAACAGTCACTGAATCATCAGAGAGTATGCACTGTTAGTAAGGAAGGTCCTGAATCTTGGGATCAGGAGAGGCCATACAGGATTCTCAACCTTCCCTCCAGGGACAGCAATCCTTCCATGTCAGGGCATGTGAGTTGTTCCAGTGATGGGGAACTCAGCCCTGATGAAGGTAACTTGTTAGTGCTCATTACTCAGTCTTCCGGGCAGGAGCTAGAGTATGTAGTATTCCTTTACACACTGGAATTTCTCATTCCTGTCTCCCACTCTTTCCCCACCACCATCAATTCTGCAGAATACCATGAACCTGCAGCAATATTTCCCACTCAGCCCTTGCTTCTCTGAGATCAAGTGGCTGTACCTTCTTTGAGAGTGGTCACTTCATCATCCAAAGTCTGTAGTGACCTCGATTTCCTACATGCGAGTTCTACTTTCCTTCTAAAAACAAGACTGACCCAAATAAAAAAAGAAATACATAAATAAATAAAAAATTTTAAAAAGGAAAAAAACATGCATGGTTATCTTTGATTACCAGGATTATGGATCATACTTTTTTTTTTCCTCCTTCACAGTTTTGAGTCTTTCCTCATTTTGCCACATTGAGGGACGGAGTTCAAACAATTAATGTGACTTGCCAAAACAGCCCTACCATGTTCATTCCTCCTGCACACCTTTGTTTATCTGTGCCCAGAGGCCATGCGCTCTCTTGCTTTGTCTTCAAATGCTGCTGTACCTCCTAGATTCTGGTCAACCAACCTTCATCAGGAAAGTTTCTGTGAGTGTTCCAACCCTTACTGTCTCTAAATTGAAATCACGAAATTCAGCATCTTACTATAAAACAATGCTAATCATTTCAAGGGTCAGCTCCACATTAGATTATAGGCTCCTTAAGAGCTATATCACATCATATCATATGACAGTCCTACCTAGCTCAGGGCAGAGGTTACTGTAGGTTCTTCATAAATATTTGCTAGAGCCTGGTGGATAAAATTCCATGGGTCCTATTTATCAGCCTGGTGGCTGGAGCATGGTTCTAATGCCGTTTCATAAGTCATCTGATACTATGCCTCTCAATCTGTGGGGCACACTTCCCCAGGAATGGATGGCAAGATGTACCAAGTGCATGAAATCCCAGCATAACAACTAATGTCCTCCTAAAACCACGATCCTCTGTCCTTCAGGAATGTTTTGGTAGGAAGACTGGCAAAGTGCTCTTGCACCACATGGTTTCCAAGTGCAGATATCAATATTCTGCTGGAGCTCTTGGTCTAGACCCTGCTTCTACATCCTTTCAGACAACCATCTCCAAGTTTCACCAGAAGATGTTCCTGGGCTGCACATTTATCCTGCATTCTGCAAGTAGAGGCCACTGATATGGGGGCAGAACACCCCGATTCTAGTCCAGTTGTGCAACTACCGTAGGCCACGGCCTCTACAAGCCCGGCCGCTCATGCCCTGTCCACGAACAAAGGCAAGGTCATGTTAAGTAATACCTGGGAAACACTCTTGCAAACTGAAAATTTACAAAGCTCCAGGTATTACCGTTGTCCTTATCGTCCCAGAATCAGTTGACCCATGGACCCCACCTACCCATGGGATGAAGGTGGACAGCCATGGAGCTCTGAATTCAGAAACTTCTGGGCTGAAACCTGACTCCAGCGTAAGCTCCGTGAAACCAGAGTCTCATTTATTTTTATATAGCTAACATTTTGCATGATACTGGGTACATATTTGTCGAATAAATCTTTCTATTTATTGAAATCCATTTATCTGACTTTTGACAAATTTTTAAATTTTCAAAATCTCAGTTTCCGCATCTATTAGATGGGTATGATAATAACTCATAGAGTCGCTCGATTTCCAAAGCAATGTGTATGTGCTGCGTCACTCAGTGCCTAATACAGAGCAAAGAGTGAGTGGAGAGCGGGAGTGTGTTTCTACAACTTGGGAATCGGAGGCTGGCTCATTTTCTGAAGTCTTTGTCAGCCCTTCCTCTTACCTGTTATAAGAGCCAGCCTAGGGACAGGAAGTTTGTTGGTGCTCTGAGTCACTGAAGTAGTTAAGGAAGCCAATTTCAAAGCCACAGTTACTCCATGGGCCCTGGGGGCAGGAGCGATGAGCAACTCCAGCCTCCACAAGAACTTCTGCCCGAGTGGAGGCGCCGGGCGGGGCGCGCTGGGGTTCCCAGGAGTCCGACCAAGGGGGAGCAGCGTTCTACCTGGTAATGCTGTAGGAGCCCACACTCTGGGCTCGCTGCATAAACCACCCACCCCCAAGGGGGCAGACAAATGAGGAAACCACAGGAAGGAGCTCTGCTCCCACCGGAGAGCCCTGCCACAAAACAGAGTCCAGAGCCCCCCTCTTGACATCCCAGGCCAATGCTGAATCCAACAGAGGACCCCAAACAGTAGTGCCAGCCAGTTCACGACTGCCAGCCAGAGTGCCAGAAAGACAGCTCAGGAGACACAACTCTGGGGGCTGTGAGCCACAAACAAAATGAGAATTGAGCCCCTCAGGGCCCGGAAGTATTAACAAAGGGCTTTCCAGGCCACCACCCACCCTCCCCGCCACACTGAAGGTGCTGGGGCTTGGTCCCGTAGGGACATGAAGGGAACTTTGGTGGAGGAGGAACAGGAGGATTATTAGAGGAGACATCCAAGTTCCCACCAATGCCAAGAGTCGGAGTCTATAAAAATAACATTTTTCCCGACGCCCTGGATAAAACATTGAAGACATTTTAGATATCACACTAAAAAGAGCCTCCAAGAAAAGGATAATGTTGCTGCTCTTTTTAAAGGACTTTCACAATTAGTTTATGTCAGAATGAGGTAATTTAGGAGGGAAGTTCTGCCAGAAATCTAACTGCAATAACTGGCATGAAGACAGACGTTCAAAACCTGAAAGAAATCAAAAGCCAAAATGAGGAAGAGGTAACACATTTTAAATGGGTCATGAGATTGCGGTAAAAAGAACAAGGTTTTGCTGCCTTCCTAAGGCAGAGGCCACAGAGACTCTAGAATTGGGTTGGGGAGGGGGGAATGACATGGCCTGCAGGCCTGATTCCAAGTTCCATGGAGGCAGGACTCCTGCCCACGAGATACCCGCTGTGAGTGCCAGTGGGTCTCCCTGGACTCCCAACCACAGAGAGGACATCTCAGCTTCTCGTGGGTCTCCCTTAGGGCTCTGCCATTCACAGTCTGTCCAAACCCTTCAGAATCCATTTCCGTTGCCAGCTTGTGCCACCTCTGGGGGATAATCACCCCACAAGCTCATCACTTGCCTGTGAAGCGGCGCTTCCGCGGGCCTGTCCTGAGCTTGCCTCCCTGTGCCGTCTCAGGATCTGGCGAACAAGTCTGTGCTCATCTTCTTCCCACTCCAACCACCTCCGCCTGTCAGCAGCCTCCCGACTTGTGGTCCTCTGGGCTGCTGTTCCAGGACCTTCTCCCGCCCTGCGCTGACCTTCGAGGCCCTCACACCGCGTTGCAGGCAAGAATGCACCACAGTTTTAGATGAGAGGAAGAGAATGTTCTCAATATGACCTTTTGGCCCTGGAGAAGGAAGCCCTTCTTGTGCAGCACTGTCCCTGGGCGACCACCGTGTATTATACTCTAGACCTGGAGTTTGGAAACTGTCTCCCATAGGCAGGCTGCACAGATAGATCCAAGTTGGCCACTACTGCACCCAAACTGTCTGGAACAGGGCATTACTGAGAAAGAAAAGCAAATGCAGTCCATGTCGCCATGGAAGAAGGCTGAAATTCAACACTTAATGCCCCACTGATTTTCACAATGTCCGAGAGGGAAGCGACACCTCCCATCTGAAACTGACATGAAACCAAGACACATCAGGTGCTAAAGTTAGTGGGGGGTGGTCACCCAAATAAAGGGGTTTGAATTTCCAGTCTCAGTTTACAGATCTTCTATTTTAAGCTTTTTTTCTTAATTGGATGTTAGCATTCTGTTTCACTCCATTTGGAGCCCACTAACCTCTTGACCACCTTCAAATGTCTTTACTGAAAACAAGAAAAATAATGAGGCTTAAGCAAACTGGAACAGCTCCGTGGTTCCCTGAGGCCCGTCATGAGCGGGTAGACGTAATGAAATAAGAGGTGGGTGTTCTGACCTGCCTCTTCCCAGGGAGGCAGCATCCACCAGAATGAGAACACCTGGCCAGACGCCCATTCCCACCTTCTGCGGTAATTTCATCTTCTTGGCCGCATCGGGGCCTCAACAGACTCTATAGCCTTGATCACCCAGGGTCAGCCAAGCCACCAGCTTGCCCTCCAATAAGTCCCCGACTTGTCTGCCCCAGAAGCTACTGGCTTTTCTCCTTAGGAACCGGACGGCACAGACACACCACCTTTGATAGGCCTTGGTTTTCCTTCTTCTGACAGCCAAATCCATGAAGCCCAGAGAGCAACTCAACTGCCTCAGTTCCTCTCATTTGTTTTCTCCCTTCTTTTCTCTTAAAAGCAACCCCTATAACCATCTCCTCAGCCAGAACCAGTCTGTAATGTTGGTAAGAAAGAATTTTCCCATCCTTCCCTCTACGGGCTTAATTCCAGGCCTGCACCTACCCCTTCCTTCCTCCTCTACTAGATGAGGTGGAGGGGGAAAAAGCAGGGGTCAGAAAAACTTGAGCCCAGATTTGAGTCCCGTCATTTATTAGCTGTGACCTTGAGAGAATTACCTACCTACTTCTGAACCTCAGTCTCATCTGTAGGATGATATCAAATCCCACACACGTGTAACCTCAGACCAAACGTACGTCACATGGGCAGCTCCATTGCAAGCAGCCTCCATTCCCAAATCCTCAGCAGCGCACTTGAGGCCTTCCCCTCAGACCTCAGCCCTGTCTTCCTCAACTCTCATCAGACCCTACGCTCCAGCTTTGTGCTTCAGGAGTCCCAGAGGGACCAACTTTAAGTGGGTAGATGATAATAGGCACAAAGTGTCACCACACACGAAGCTTCCCAGCCTGCTAAAAGCACCTGCTGAGGAACCGGCTCTCCCAAGCTGCTGTTTCAGTCCATGCCTAGGCACCGGCTTCCCTAAGAACCTCTGTATCTTCTTTCAAAGCCCAAATTTCTACTCCCTGCAGTCCTACCTAACTACCCACTAGCCCACCTATTTCTGGGACCCCTTTCCCCCCAACTTATTCAAATGCAGACTGAGCACAGAAATCTGCCTGGGTTTCTGGGAAGAAGATCCCATCTAGTCTTCACTTGAAAGAACACATTCCTCTTCTCTCTCCCTGGCCATTCTGGGCATTCCTGGCTGGGGTGCTGGGCTTTCTCTTTGGTTTTTCAACTCAGAGCCATTTGGCCTCTCCAGCATAAACAGGAAGGGCTCTCTTGTTGCTCAGTTGTAACAGCTGGCACCAGTCATTTCCATGGCCACGTGGGGAGGCCACTGCCTGGGCCCAGTTGGTGGAGAGCAAGCCCCAGATCAGCCCTGGTACCTGGTACCTGTGCACCTGGCAGATACAGTCAAGGGGGTAGATGTCATGGAAGGGCCTCCCTAGAGGACTCTGAGGAAGACCCTGGACGCTCCACAGCCAGGTCCTGACACCCCCCCTCCTCACCTGCAGAAACCCTGGAGACACCAATCAAGTTTCCTGGCCATCAGAATCTACATGTGCCAGAGCTACATGCACCGTTGGAGCGGTCTTCCTGTTTGTCATCGCTCCAGAACTAGACTCGAGAGATAGGAACGGGGGTGAGAGGAAGAGTCTAGAGAACTTTTGGAGTTAGCTTTCCCCTCCTTCTCTACTTCTGACAAAGCCTGTTGACAATTTTCCTTAACACCTTCAGTGTGCCCGAGACATCTCTGAGAAGACCCCAAGCTCCGCTAGAGCACAGGGCGTCACCTAGAGGGACTGTCACTTTTCCCTCATCAGCTAAGGCAGGGGAGGTTGCCCACCCCTCGAGGTGTCCCTCTCGAGGCCCCCCACCCCCTTTCCAAGAAGTCCCTCTACCAGGCAGCACGGGGCTCCCGTCCCTGGAGCCCGTTTGCCCTGAGCTCCGTCCCTGGGAACACTGGACGTCTGTGAAAGAGACCGGCTGGCCCGGGACCCGGCCGGCCGGGAGGCGGTGTCCTCAAGGAGGCGCGCTCCGCCGCGGAGGGGCAAGAGCGCGTCACAGCGGGGCGGGGGCGAGGCCGAGGAGAGGGCGCGGCCGGCGTTTGCGCCCAAGGCCAAGGGCACGGTAGTCGGTGGTCGGCTGGCTCCGCGGGAAGCCGGGCCAGCTGCGCGAGCCGTGGGGACCGCGTCCGACCCGGGAAGTTGTGTCTGTGACATCAGGGGCAGAACGGGTGGCACTGAACCCTCAAGTATGCGAGGCGCCGGCCAGCGGCAGGGCAGGGCGGGCAGGGCGCACCCGGGGCGCTGCGGCAGGTAGGCGCCGCGGGCCGCGCAGTCCTGGACGCTGAGGAGCCCCCACCTCGCCCGCCCGGTCGCTGTCACTCAAGGGAGCGCGGGACAGATCCCAGCCAAGGAAGCCCCCTGCGCCCAAAGGTGAGTCTCAAGACTTTGTGTTGTGCCCCTGTGTTTGGAAGGGGACTTCCCGGCCCCGGGGTCAGTGAGGTCGGAGGGTCAGCACTCGGGCTTCCCTGCGAGGGTTCTCCGCAGGCTTCCATCTGCTCTGGGCAGAGGCCACATGGGCTCCTCCCGAGTTTGGGGTGGAGTTCTCTTACTCCAGTGGACAACAGCTGCCTAGGAGCAGTCTGAAAGGGGCACAGAGCCGTTCGGTCTCCAGCCGGGGAAGTCAAGACCGAGACCCTCCCCAAAGCATCCCAGGCTTGGAGGTTTCTAGGCGAAGCCAAATATTCTACGGGGCCAAGAAACTGGCCCCAACGAAAATGTGGCCTGGAGCCAGGGGTGGAGTGGGACCTGCCTGGTGTAACTCTCTGTCTCTGGGGAATTTCCAGCCGCCAGATTGTTTCCAGACTTTTTCGACTCTCTAAATGGTCTGTTCTCAGACTCTGCAGGTAGACTGGGGGACTCAACTGGGTCTGCTCCCCTCCTGTTTTGAAAAGTTTAAGGAAATACTTTGTGTAACAGCAGAGTTAAGTAAATGATAGACATTGGCTGCTGTGAACACCAGCCCTGCCTAACCGAAAGGGAAACTGAAGCAGAGGCCACTGCTCGCCCTCATTTAAGAGATCTCCAGCAGCCAGCACACCATGGTAACCTGCAGGAGTGTTCTGACTGCTGAATGAAGAAGGGGAGAAACAGCCACTTGGCATCCAGGAAGCACCTGCCTTCCAAAGCATTTGCTCTCACTCACTGGTCTACAGCTCCTAAGAACCTGAAGGTACCCCAAGGAACCCCCGTTCTGCAGTCCTGCTGGTTAATAAGAAAGTCTTGAGTTACAAACAGCAGGACTTATACATAGCATTGGTGCATCTTGTTTCTAACCCTTTTATAAGTGGCTTGAAAGTTCTACCTACAGAATCTTGCAAGGGTCTCACTGACCTTAAGCTGACTCAGTTCTACCAATCACTTAATGTGATATGCTTGCCCTTTACCCTGTGCTGAAAAATCTGGTTAAGTTCTTCATTTTGTCTGAAATTCTACATCCCCATCCCTCCCCCCCCCCCCCAGATACAATTTTAGGAAAAAGATGCGTTGCAGAACAAAAATTTCTCTTAGCCTTTACACATTGACAGCTTTCAGCTTAGACAATAAGAGGATGATCTTTGCCCTTTTCCCGAAAGACAAAATCCAGGAGGATAACCAACACTCCACACGCTGTTATTGATTTGATCAGGGAGGAGCATCCATCCCATCAATTCATTCAATATTATTGAACCTACTGTGAGCTGAGAGCATGCCAGGGCCTTGATAATGACATAGTTTCTGCCTTTAAGGATCCCGAGGCTGGCAAATAGATGCTACAGAAACAAACTGTGGTTCCAAATATATACATCATAATAGTAGTAAAACCATCCAAAGTTTCACTACTTTGGAACAGGAATTCCTCCCCAGGAATTTCCTGGGAAGTCAATACCTCAGAAGTGATGCATGAGCAGGGTCTTAAAAAAAATGATGAGGAGCTTCCAGGGGAAGGGTCTTTTGGACAAGGTAAGAAGCCCAAGCCAAGTGGATGGCCAGCGGGGGAAACGATGTGTCATGGAGATTACGCTCCTGTACAACCTCGGGAGACCTCCAGCCTGTAGCAGAGGGAAGAAGCCACTGCGCATCAGGTAGAGCAGGGTAGTTAGATTCGTGTTTGGAGAAAGAACTAATGGCCAGATGGAGCTGACATGGAGATGAGAAGCAGAGACCACGAGGCCACTAAGAAGATGGTGGCCGTGGAAATTTAGGAGAGGGAGGGGTTCTCATGGTGTTCAGGCAGCAGAATCAAGAGCAGAATGTAGTAAGGTGTTGAACTGGAGGGCAGGGGGACGCGTGGGGCATTATCCATGGGACTCACACAGGTGGGGAAGGATGGCTCAGGAAGCCGACTGCAGGGGAAGCAGCAATGACACCTGAGACAGACTTAAGTTGGATCTTCCCAGAAGGAGTCAGGTGGACTGAGTCAGCAGGCAGTGGGGTAGACAGGTCACAGCTCGGGCAGAGGCCAAGGATGCTCCAACTTAACTGTCCAGGGGCTGTGTATGGAAGCAGTGCTGATGGCAGCTGAAGTGGCCTAAGAGCACACTAGCAGGGAGCCGGGGGCATTATTTTCCCATTATATGGAGAGATGACTCTCTCCAGACTCCAGGCTTTCCCCAGACGCCCAGCAGGGTAATTTCTAAAATGTTGGAGGTAGTCGTGGGTTAATGGCACACAGGGAGCTCAGATGCGTTTAACTAAGTGAGTGAATCTCCGGGAATCCCCCCCCACACACACACACACACACCTCAAGACTCTGCTGTGTGAAAAATGAATACTGAGTTCAACTGTAAGACCTGCCAGGACCTCTCCAGAACTCAGACCCAGATCTTTACCACGCCTTAGAAAAGGTGGGAGAGCCCCACCTTCACTAAAACAAGGAGGATCCCCAGCTCAGACTAATTCCAGACCCTTGCAGAATGGTTCCTTAGGTCTCCATGGCCCAGATCAGGATCTTGTATAACTTGTATGGGAAGAATTTAAAAAATATAATAAAACTGAATTTGGAGCTAGACAGGTGTGGGTTCAATTCCTGACTTGACCACTTAGTAGCTGTCCTTGAACAAGTCTTTGAATCTCTCAGCTTCATTTCCCTTGTATTTTAAAATGGAGATAATTATTACTCACCAGGGCAATGGTTAGAATCAGAATCCAATTGAAAAAGGAAGTGCATTTAATGTGCCACATAAATTGTAATCCTCTATAAAGATGTAAGGGTTTTTATTATCATTACTAATCTTACCTCCTGACTCCACCCTAATCAGATGGGCTGTGTGGGTATAGGGTCTGAGTGGCATCACAGGCCCAGGATTGGAGCTTTTTAACAGCAGGAGGTATTTCAAGGCAGTATTGATAAAAGTCCCCTCTGTCTTACCACTGGTGTGCATCTATTCTGGCCTTGACCTTTTCTACTTGTTAGCCAAAGTGCTCAGAATCCAAAGCAGCCAAAGTTCCCGTGATACATATATATGCAGGTCAGTCACTGCACAGGTCGCATGGGGCTGGAAGCAGCCAGGATTTCACCAGCCTGGTCAGGAACCCACCCCACTTGCAGCTGAGTCCCCCTGGAGGGGACACTTTTTCTGATCTTCACCACAGTGCTGGTTAAGCCCGCAGTGCGGTGGCCCTGAGTCTGAGCACTACTTGATGGCTTAGATGGGTATGTGCTTTTCCAGGGAAACGTGACATAGTGCCACACAGCGCATCTCCAGTTGACACCAGCATCCAAACTGTCAAGTGAACAGAGTTCTAGTAATAGCAGCTGTTGAGGAAGAACAGGAAGTCACCCCAGGTTCAGAGACTTCAAATGGAAAGACACTTTAGAGATGAGCCAACCCACCCCCCTCACTTCTTAGAGGAGAGCTAAGGTTCAGGGAGGGAAGAGAGTGCCCAGGTCACCCAGCTGGTTCACGGAGGAACCAGAATCCAACTCTGCTCTTCTGTTCAGGAACACCCTATGGTATCTAGAGTCTCTGTCACCTGGAACTTCCATACTCAAGGACACATGTGGACGTTCAAATGGTGGCAGAGAGGTGAAATGGAAAGATCACACCCGAAGGCTGAGCCTTCCCCCAGTGGCCTCTGGGACAAATCAGGAGCAGAGCCTGAGAGATGTGGGTAGATCCCCTCCTGGGACACTTCTGTGCCATCCCCCAGCCCTTCTGCCTCCTCAGCCTCAACCCTTAAACATTCCCAGGAGTCCCAAAGACCCCTCCAGTAGGCAGGCCACACTGAGCACCTGGATTAGCTAAAACCTTTTCAGTGTTTTGCCAAACTTGTCGTGAGGACTGTTTGGCCTCAGAGATGAGAGTGTGGTGGAGACCAGGGCTGAGTCAGCCTTCCATATCAACGTCAGTGTGTAACTTGCAGCTTGATGAGCAAGGCTCCCGGTGAACAATGGAGCTCCTGAGACTTGTCACAGGTGCAATAAGAGCGGTAAGAACAATGGCAGGATAGACCTTTTCCCTCTCGGAGCAGCCAGAGGAAAATCCACAAGGAGTTCTTTGAAGGGAAGTCCCCAGGGCTATAGGCCAGCATGGGTGCCCCCCATCCCCCCACATTGTTCTGAACCTCCAAACAGAGCTTCAGCTGAGTCGACAGTTAGTTGGCGACTGCGAGAGGATAGCTAAGCTCTTAAATGAGCTGCTCACTCTTCCAGGGGCAGTTCCCAAGGGACCATGGCAGTGGCCAGACCCAGGCCCTTCCCCTGAGAAGAGGCTTACTCTCATGGCTGTGAACAAGCTGTCTCATGGAGTTTGTGTCTAAGAAATGAAGTAAAACCTAACCATTGCTGCATCTCTTGGCCAGAACTGAAGAGGAGGTTGTGCTTGAAAGCCACAGCAGACTGTTCCTGGCTGTGTCTCACCACCCCACCTAGGATGTTTTTCAGTTGAGGTTTTGCTCTCCTTGAACACAACCCCCATCTCAAGATGAATAGCTTGAAGGAAAGCCTATCAGCACCTTCTTTTAGTTTTCTGGGGAAATCATAAAAGAAAATTGGCAGAAGAAAGGAAAAAGTGTGTGAATAATAGCAGTAGGAGAGTTGCACGGTATAGAACATTATTTAATCTTTAGATTGTCCTGAGAGGGAGAAGAAGATTTAGAGATGGACCCAGAGGCTGAGGCTGGGACAGTGGCAGTTCCATTAGCTTTAGTATCATGGGAGCAGCAGGGCACTGCGGGCAAGCGGTGTATCAGCCTCAGTGGCAAGTGACAGTAGCCACTGTAAATAAGAAGAAAGTGCCACCCTCTGAGTCCAGAGCCTTCACATAACCTCCCCCCCCCCAGGTAGATCCTGAGCCCGCACCTTCTGCTCACGGCTTCCAACCCTAGATTCTCGTGCTACTTCCCCAGCAGGACAAAGTGCAGCCTTTCAAAAGCCCCTCTTCATGTGGTCATCAAACACCCGAAACCCTGGCCACAGCCTGCAGGCTCCAAAGAGTCACTCTGACACCACTGATCTGAAACCTCTTAGGAACTAACACTGGCCAAAGTGACCTTCTCAGTGACCAGGAGCCTGGAGTAAACAGAGGTCCCTCCAGTCTTTCAGTGTCTAGGTGAGGTTATCATTCGCCATTTATCCAGTGGTGGTGCTAAGAATTTGAGGCATGCAAAGATAATAGCCGTTGCTGCCCCCCACCTGCAGGGTGCCTAGCAGCCTGTCACAGCATGTGTGGGTGTTCAGCATTGTGCTAGGGAGAAACTTCATAGCCAACAGGGAACAAGCCACTCTAAAGGCCAACCCTGCGGGCTTACCCCATCTATCAGTCCTCTTTTGTAAACGACTTTGACTTTCACCCCTCCCCGCCTCCCCCTCCACCTTCTGCTCCTGACCTGAAGCATTCCCTCCTGCCCCAAGCCCAGTCTGCCAGCCCCACATCACTGTCGCCTAGATCAAAGCCTCCGGGTTCATGACATGGGCGAACCCCACCATCCCCTAGGGAAACCTCCACTGGGAGAGGGGAGCAGCTTTGCCCCCCACCACACAGACGTGGGCTGCTCAGAGCTCTCCAAGTTTCCAGATTAGAAACTCAGAGCCTGCCCTCTGGGATGCGGGCACAAACTTGCCTGGGGCAGGAAGAAAGCAGGATTCTTCCCGGTGCCTCAGGACACTTGTGGGTTCCCGAGGACTCTGCTCTTGCCTGCTCTGCCGCAGTTCCTGACCTCTCTGGGGAGAGAGCTGGGCTTCTGCTGTGCGGTGGCTGCCTGGCACCACCTGGCAGGCTGGCTGCTGAAAGGATGCCTCCCTGCCAGACAAAGGCACCCCGTGCCCCACACCAGCCCGCTGCCTGGGACAGCGGCAGAGACCGTCACAGGGTGTGCACCACAGGGAAGGCCAGATGATCCTGACCGACATTTTCCAAGGAGTTAGATTTTAGTAGTTTGAAAAATATTATTCCTTCAAGGTGGATGTGAAAGTGAGGGGAAAAAATATGTAAACCACTGGGCATGTGGTCGCTCAGTGTTGTAGGGAATGGACAAACACACCAGAGTCCCTTAACACGTTTGATGCTTTCAAATGATGGATAATGAGGGTTGTGCCATTCTTTCCCATGTGCTGTCTTTTAGTTTTTAAGAAATGTCGTGTTATCTCCCGTATTTTTCCACTGAGATAAATTACTGTTACATATAATCAGCCATTCCCAAGTGAACAGCTCTGTGGCATTGGGGACATTCACAGCCACTTTCAGCTCATTCCAAAACATTTTCATTACCCACCCCCCAATGAAATCCATTAAGCAGTTTCTCCCTTTTACTTCCTGTTCCCAGCCCCTGGCAACCCACCTGCACTCTGCCTGGGGGGTACCTAGGGCAGGTATTTCACATCTGTGACTCCTACAGCATGTGACCTTCCGTGACTGGCTTTTCTCACTTAACATGATGTTTCCAGGGCTCGGTTGAGCCTTGATTGGCATGTGTTGCTACTTGATTGTTTTATGGCTGATTAGTGACCCATGGTATGTAAAGGCCACAGTTTGTCTATCCATTCACTTGTTGCTGGACATTGGAGAGATTCTCACCTTTGGGCTGCTGTGATCGTGTGAGCATGAGATGAGTTCAAAGACTTATTTTCCATTGGTCTGAACGTGTAGCCAGGAGTGCATTGCCGAATCCTATGATAATGAGGACTTGCCAAACTGCTCTCCCTTCCCCTATCTTCTTATCAAGAAACTTAAAGATTCATCTTCCTTTCTTGAAAATAATGTACATATTACGTGGATTACATTCCCAGGCCAGGTCTCTTCTTTGATGCTTTTGATCCTGGGCTTTAATAAGAGATATCAAATCTAGTGTCCTCAAGATTCATGGTTGCTTAGATGCTTGAGGTTAAAAAAAAAAAAATATTTGGAGTGCATTCAAGCTCCTCCTGGGTGTAACAGAGCAGGAAGCAGCAGCATTTGTGGAGCCTGGGTGGGTGCTGGGCGTAGCATGAGCCCTTCCTACCTCCTCTCCTTTAACCCCGATTTCGGCTCAACAAGAGGTACTGCTGCTATCCCGCTTTTACAGATGAGGAAACGGGGTTTCCTCAGGGTGAGGGGCTGTCCCCGGCTCCTACTCAGGAACTCACCTGCAGAAAAGCTCGGGAAGCTGCTTACGGTCTGTTTCGGCAGGTCGATTACAACACAATTCAACTGCGAATGCTGTGGTGGCATCACACGGGGCCCAGGGGACCCAGAAGAAAAGCTCTAAGCCCACCTTTGGGCAATTTGTTTCCCAGCCTTTCGGCTCCCTGGTAAAGTCCCAGCCTCTCCCTGCCCCACCTTTTGGGACCACCCTCCACCACAGCATGGCCAGGGCACAGCGTCCGGCACAGAGTGGCTGCTCGTCCAGTGTGGGTTAGTAAACACGTGCTGTCTACGCATAAAGCCTCCAGCCCTGTCTGGCTGTTATTGGACCCCAACCCCTGGGGCCTGTCTTAACTCAGCGTCTTTCTCAAACAGACATGGATCAGCAAAGAAGGAAGGAAAAGAAGTGTTGGGAGGGGACGGGAGGTCTTTCATGCGGCCTGGAGAGGAGGGTCTAGAGTGGTACGGATCCTAAAGAAGAAAGTAACTGGGCTCCTCCTTGCATTTCCCCATTTCGTCTCCAGGTCTTACTATCGAGTCACTCAGCCAACAGGCACCTGGCACAGGAGCTCCCTGGGAAGGTCGAGACTCTGCCCAAACGCGAATTCCCACCGCTCTTTCCTGGGTCAGAGCTCTGTTGTGCCTATCACTCACCCGGGATCCGTCATCTTCTGCTCTTCTTGGCGAAGGGAGAATGGCAGAAACCCTCGGGAGGCCTGGTGCCTTGTTTAGACGTGGGAACTGCCCTGACATGACTCTGGCTGCATTTTTTAACGCACTTAAACACCTCTGTGAGTGCCGACGCTGTGCTAGAGGCTTGGGGAACTCTCAAAACAAAAAGCAGGCACAGATTCACCCCCAGGGACCTACCACCCAGGAGCCTGCAAGCACCTAGCTGCACCTCCCACCCTTGTCCCTTAGAGCCGTGAGAAACTGCTTCTTCCTTGGATCTCTGCTACTGGTGCCGCCATCTCTTTGCCCACCGACCAGGCTCAAGACCATGCCATCTTGGAATTCCTGGCGCCTGTCCCATCCCTGCTGAGCTGGGTCCCCAGGTGTCTAGCCACTTTACCTGATCCACATGCTGCCACTTGGGCTGCAGCCCCCAACTGTGAGGGCTTCCTGTTCTGCCCAGGCCCCAGTCCTGCTCCCCTTGCCCTGCTGTAGCCTCCCCTGCTCTCCCACCCCGTGGCCTGGCCCCGCAGAGCCTCCAGAGGTGTGTGTAGGCACACAAGCCCGGGTGCCAGTGGAGGTAACACAGCCCACACACCCTTAGCTCTAGTTATTTCCCATCCCCAAGCCATGGTTAGTCAGTCAACAAGCAGGTACAAGCTTCCAGCCAGTCCCAAACTAGACCCCAGGGATCACTAGAGAGAAGAGCTGTCCCTGGCTATGTGTCGAGCAGGAAAGCAAACGCCAACAGCATGTACGCCAGGAAACAATAGCCTCATGTGTCCTCAGGGAGGGCAGGAGGTGGAAGAGGAGGAGATTTTCAATTAGGATGGTCTCTGTGGAACCAGGGACTCCAGAAAAAGCCCCCAAGCCACCAAGTCTTCCCTCTCCTCACGTCCCTTTGGTGGGAGCTACACAGGTCGAGTTTTGCTTGAGCTTTACACGCCTGCTGGCTCTGAGACAATGGGGCATAAAAGGTGTCTGCTGGGTACGCATGGGCGTTGTACTGTGGTCCCTTCTGGTTGCTCAAGCCCCTCCCCGGGGACCACAGCAGGCTCTCAAGCTCACCTGCTGCCAGGGGCCTGATGGACGAGGCGTTCGTTGGACATTTATTCCAGGCCAGGCGCTGTTTTAACTACGTTACTTAAAGTCGTCCGCTTCCCACAACCATCCCAGGATGGAGGGGCAATTCTTATCTTCCTTTTAGAGTTGAGGAAACTAAGACGAGGGGGGGGGGACCTTTACCTGTGCCCCTAGCTAGGGAGGGGTGGGGCCAGGCTTCAGCCAGGCTCCAGTCAAAATGGGGGACGGGCGCGCTGGGCCAGCTGTGGGGCCGTGGATCAGCAGAACCCGTTCACTGCTCTCATGGACCTCGTGAGCCTGTTTGCAATCTCTGATCCACCAGCTGATCCAGGTCGGCCCTTCTGAGGGAAAAATAACTTGTGGTTTCAAAAACCTGTGCTAAATGTTGACGATGGCGTTAAACAAGTAGGCGACCAGAGTGTGTGTGTGTGAGAGAGAGAGAGGAGAGGGGAGAGGGAGCCCCTTTGAATCAAGTAGGACTGGCTGTGGTCACGGATCCCTGGTGACGGATTTGGAATCGGGATTATGGCCAGGTTTAAGAATATACAGAGATTGAGTATGGAGGGGATGGGAGGAGGGAGGAGGAAGAAGACACATCCTTACTCAGGCTTCTTAGCACAGCGATCTGCCTTCTTGGTCACACGTGGGAAACCTCTTCTGAAGGTCCTTAGGCCTGGGACATCATCAGCCACCCCCACCCCCACCCTGTCTGGGGACATTCAAGTCCTAACACCTTACGAGTGTGGAGAGAGGAAAGTTCCTCCTCCGTGGGCCACAGCCTTCAGGAATCCCTGCCATGTACCGCTGCCCCCTGGGTGCCCTGGTAACCAGAGCCGCTGCCAGAGGAGGAGCTGAGGGAACGTCCCCACAGGGGAGGTGGGAACCCTGCAGATCAGGCCAGAGCCGGCCACCTGGGCCACGGACTCTTCCTCAGATCCAGCTGTGCTTTCTTCCCCAGCCTCGCTGCCTTTAAACACCCTGTGGGTTCTCACTCAAGTCTCACCCCCCTTAAAGCCTTCACCGACTCCTCAGTGGGATCAACAGCTTCCATAACCGTTGACTTCCGTTTCCCTGGGGCCACTTAACGAGTCCATTTCCCAACAAAGCAGCAGCTTCCTGGATTGACAGTCTCTGTATGAGGTCAGAAATCCTCCCAGACTCTCACCAGGCAGCACTATCTGGAAAGGCTTAGGAGGGGAAGCCCTGTGCGCACAGGAGGTGCTTGACCAGCGTACCCGGAGTTGGACTCTCTGCTGCCCTACGTGACAGCGAGGGCAGCTGTTGGCCTCTGCGGCGTCCATGGTGTCAGCAACCCTGGCCCAGCAAAGGGAGAAAGGAGGCAGCAAAGAAAGCTCCCCTTCGGGGGACAAAGCGGGCAGGACCTGTGGCAGTAATAACAGTGGGGTCACAAGACGCAGAGTGGGACACACACACTTCTGCTCGGTTGGCCTGGCAGCCGGAAATCACCAGATGAAATGCCACCATTCAAGAACACTGGTGCTGTAGTCAGCTAGTTCGCTGCTTGGACTGAAAGACCCGACCAGAACCCATTCACTGCCACCTCGCATTGTCTCACACGTGAGCTTTTGGGGAACACCTCACATCCAAACCATAACACTGGGAATTCCGGGAGCATATCAACCCAGGCTTTCCAACAACAAGGGGGCAACCTCACTTCCAAGTGATGTCATCTTAATACTCAGTATGGCACCCCACAACAAGGCCAATGTCCACTAAGGCCCACGGTCTTTGTCCACAGAGTGTGCCTACCCTGGAACGCCCCAGCATATCTGGCATCTGAACATGCTGCCTCGATGAAAGAATTCTCCAAACCCAGAATACTGAAATTCCAATTGGCAGATTTTTTTTTTCCCGAATATCTTCTTTTATCTGATGACAATGTCGTGTGTGGACCTAGAGACCAGCGTGGCATTGTGGAAGCAGCACTAGGTGGACAGGGAGGAGAATAGCCTTGTCATCTTTTATTAGCTGTGTGTGAGACCTCAGACAAGTCATTTAATTTCAGTGGGCCTCAGAGTACTTTCATCTATAAAAATGTTCATTAATTTAGCAGAAATTTCCCAAGGACAAAATATGTCCCAGAAGTTGGGGGAGTGGTGATGGAAATAGATACCATCTATTGTGCCGAAACAAAGATGATTAAATAATAAACAATTACCCTAATGCTGGTTGGACATGGTTACTGTAAAGTACAGTGCAGGTCAAAGAGCAGGGCCCTGACCTTTAACAAGGTCAAAGGTTTCTCAAGGTCTCTGCTGAGACTAGAGGCCAGGGGACTCGGTGGTGGTGATTGGGAAACAGTTGTGGGTTCCACATAGAGAAGCTCATGGGAAACCCCAAAGCAAGAGGAGAGTCACAGATCTCAGAGTGTGACAGCCCTTGACCAACGTTCCTGTCCCCTTTGTGTTGCTCTCCAGGACCTGGAGCAGTGAAGAGAGCATCACTCTGGGAAATGGGAAGGCTGCAGCCATCTGCTGTGGCCACCAGCCAGCTTTACAATGCTGAGCAATTTTTTGCTCTTTACAAGAAATCCCTCCCCTTTCACATTTCAGAGGCTGGGAAGAAGAAACCTTTGCAGGAGTGAAACATTCAGATGAGTGTTAATGTTGGTAGACTTTTCCTAATCATAAATAAAACCAAGGTCCATTTGGGTGTCAGTTCACAGACTGGAGAAGTGATCTCATCAGTGGTTTTATCTCCTGCCCGCCCCGCCCCCATTCCCAAGGGATCTGGAGATAAATAGCAGTTTCTTTCTGATGGGTTTGGTGATATTTCATTTCAGGTCATAATCAGATTTTGTCTAAGGCAGAAAGTGTGCTATTAATAAAAGGGTTTTTTGTTGCAGTATCTGTGATTACTCTACCCAACTGGGTAGGGCAGACCGCCAGAAGGCCTAGGGGTGGGGGCTTCATCCTGCATAATCCTCAGTGCTGGCACGGAGTCCTTTTAGTTAGGAGTGAGCTCAGGTAAGAGGACGTGGAGACTGAAACATGGATACCAGTAGATCCCCTCTGCTCACCATTCTGAGGCCTGCCTGGGGTCCATTGCAGCAAACCCATGCGAGGCTTTCAGAGCCCTGGTTAAATCCCACCAAACTAGCTTGCACGGCCCCCTTCCCACTCTTTCTCAGACGATGTCTTCACTGCCATCCCAGTCTCAGACCCTGTGCACTCACCCAGTACCCCCGCCCCCACAGCATGCCATTCCTCCATGTGAGAACACGCAGCCCCACAGCAGCCACCCCTGCACCCCTCCCCCCAAAAACCTAAGCCAACATCCATCTCTCTCCTTCCTAAGAATGCGTGCATCTGGCACTTGCTGATATTTAGTTTAGCATTTAATTGCTATCATTTTTTTAAATTAAATTTTTCAGAGAATTTTCAGATTAAAGAGAACTTGCATGAGTATCATATTTGACTTACACAGGATGAGTGAACTTGTGACTGGCACCCTAGGCCAGAGGCCTGCCTCCAGGGGTCTCGACGAACCAGATTGGGCCCCCTGCCCCAAGCAAAAAACAACATGGTGAAAAGCAGGAAAAACTTTAATCAGTATGGCCATGTTGAGAAGGCAGAGTGGGACCCAGCATCTCAGCCTAACTTCAGGGTGCTGACAGAGCTTTAGGTCCAAATAGGGGAAGGATCGGCAGTGGGGCTGAGCGGTCTGTACGACTGGGTTGCCTTGGTCAGGTGTGGTCTGGCTGATCACTCTCCAGTTCTGGTTCTGCAATGCTGGGTTTCTGTTCTCTCGACTAAAAGGCTCAGGGGTCACTCCAGTTGAACTGGGCTGACTGGGCTGCACGAAATAACCACACAAGAGACACAAAGACCTTTTTCTTTGGGGTCGCTGTGACGGCTCCTCTGACCTTAAGGGTCCACAGAAAGAGCGAGAGCATGCGCTGACCCCTTTTATTGAGGAGAAGCTATTCAAATGAGGCCAGGGGTCAGGTTTCAGGGGGCTGAGTCTATCTTCATGTTGTCCACTGTCAGCAGGTTGACTGACACCTGGGTAGGCCACACCCAAGGGCACAGTAAGAGGAGGGGACCCACACAAGGCACTTCCATGGAAGATTCTATCCTAAACAGGGCAAGGGGTGATATTACAAAGGAACAGGTGAGCATAGCTTCACCCATGGGGCTGCAGGAAGACACACCCATTTCTGTGACTGAGCGCCTCAGCACCCAGCTGGGGAGTGTAACTCAGTCACCCGTAAGGTTGGCCTCCCACACTGCAACATAGCGCCGGAGAAGTCCCTATCACTTGAGGGGACAATTGCCACTTGTTGCTCAGGATGTTTATCCATGGGCCTGGATCCTGGAAGGGGCAATTCCGCTCTGTGAGGTGATTGTTCCCGCTCTTCCTGGGAGGTGTAGGACAATGAGGGAAGCCTTTTAAGCACCACCCCAGGCTCTGAAACCAGACGCTGCAAACCTGGCCTTAATCTTCAACGGGGGTAGTTTGGGTAAATTTAGGGCAAATAAACCACATATTACTCATTTTTTAAATGAACAGTCCTTAAATGATTAACATGCCTAGGTGCAGAGCTTAGCAGGGACCTGACTGAAAGCTTAAGGAGACAGAGACAGAATGAAGGCCGAGGGTCCCCTGCTCTATCCCGCTTTCACTCACGCAGAGGGCACCTGCAGGTCTAGATAAAGAGTCGCCCTTCAGCAACGACAGCCTCTCCAAGTCCCTGCTCCAAAGTCAATGTCACTGATGTCTTCACAGCCCAAGGAGGAGGAGCCTGAGGCTTTTGAGGTTCCACGACTTCGCTGCCACCTGGCCCAGCAGGCAGGACTTAGAGTGTTCTGAGTCTCAGGAAGAAACTCACTCAGGGGGGGAACCAGGTCATGCATTTCCTTTTACCCCCCCCCCAGTACCATGTCAGTCACCTCGAAGATACTTCACTCATGCTTCTTGAAATGAAATTCACATATAACTGAGAAAATCATTCAAATGGCACCTCTCCTTGACGCAGATCATTGTTATTTGTAGACATCAAGCCTCTTCAAGTATAAAGTATGTCGGCAGCATCATTTTTATTAGTGACTCAGTCAACAGCCTGAGGTAGACCCTGCATATTCTATAACAAAGCTTCCCTGACCCCAGGGACCTGACCACTGCCTCCTGGCGCTGGATGGAATGCGCTAGTCGGAACTTGCTCAGCTGGGTGGACATGCTCCACCCACCCTAGAAAATCTGGAGTCATTGTGCACCTGGAGGACCCACGTCACCCAGCACGGAGCCAGCAGGCGGGCCTCTGCTTTTCTATACCACTGGCGAAAGAGCTGCCCGGGAAGGGATGAGAGCGGCATCCCTCCATCCACTCTGGCTTGAAGGCAGGAAGACCTCCCAGGACTGGAGGAAATCTGTCAGGAATTTCAGGTAGAAACTTTGACACCAGGTGGAATTAAGGAGTGGCTTTTGTTATTGCCCCTTCTTCAACCCAGAGTATACCAACTGTGACTCTGAGTCACAGCCCAGCGTACAATCACATGCATTGCCTGCTTTGGTCCAAGGACCCTGTCATTCACTTCCAGGTGCTTGTTCTTTAGGAAGTACGAGCCGGCGATCGAACGTTTGGAACAGTACCAAAGGACTGAGAGAAAAGTCATTTCCCAGCACTGTCCCCAATTGCCTTCCAAAGAGACAACACATGCTATCGTTTTCTTGTTTATTCTTTTAGATTTTATCCCATTTTGGAGATGAAGAAAATGAGGCCCAAAGCAGATGAGTGACTTTCCCAAGGACACACACTGAGTAAGTCAGACCTGCTTCTCTTACTGCACACACAAGAGCATAAACAAAAAACAAAAACAAACAACAAAAAATAAAACCAGGAAAAGTGGAAGCCAGGTCAGGAGGCCTGGGGCCCACAGGCTGTCCAGCCCTGAGGGGAAATGCAAGGTCATCTGCCCCCTTCACTGGCTGCTCCCAGCCAAACCCACCCAGGACCCTTTCCTGCTTTCTAACTAGCAGGGCCACAGGCCAACTTTCAGGTTCTTCTGCTCTATCAAAGAGTCTCCGCCAACATCCATTCCTTCAGGACCTGGACACCTTGATGGCTGGTCTGATAAACAGCGTGTTCTGGGCTGCTAGAGGGAGATAAAGTGTATAGGCTGGTGCCCGGCCCTGAGGCTATAGCACAGAGAGCCCCGAGACAGGGGCTGAGTTCCCTAATCTCTCCCACCACCTTACCATCTCCTAGGAGCCTCAAGAGCATTCCAGAAAGCCTTGATGTCTCCAGGCACAGACAGAACAGAGGCAGGGTAGAGGGTAAGGAGGAAGGAGAGGAGGCCCGGGGATGTGTGTGTGCGTACAGTGTGGTATTGATGGGGCCTCCCCTGCGATCCCCCGCCTCAACAATTCCTCTCATCCACACTCCCAAACCTCATGCGTTTGCAATAGAGTAGTCTCCCCTCACCTGAGGGGGGTACATCCTAAGACCGCCAGCTGTCTTCCCCTATAAATACACACCTAGGATAAAGTTTAATTTATAAGTTAGGCACAGTAAGTGATTAACAACAACAGCTAATAATAAAAATAGAATCATTATAACAATACACCTTACAACAATTTAAAAGAATTTATTTTTAAAATATAGTATAGGGCCAGAAATATAGCTCAGAGATAGAGTACTCGCCTAGTATGTCTAAAGACCTGGGTTCAATCTCAGTACCATGAAAAAGACCCTATCATTCACTTCCAGTCGTTTGTGTTCTATATTCCAGTATTAGAACTGCCAGCATTGCCACTCTTGCAATGAGGGACTATTATTAAGTGAAATAAGTGTTACTTGAACACAAACACTGAAATAGCCTGACATTCAATCTAATAACCCAGATGGCTGCCAAGTGCCCACTAGGCAGGTAGCATATACAGTATGGATACACTGCACAAAGGGATGATTCATGTCCCAGACTGAACAGAAAGGACCAGTATAAGATGTCATCACACTACTCAGAATGGTACACAATTTAAAACTTGTAAAGTGTTTATTTTAATATTTTTAGCAGTGGGTAACTAGGACTGCAGAAAGTGAGATCTTGGGTAAGGGGGAACTACTGTACTTTCAGTTTCCTTTGGGAAGGGCATTTCTGAGATGGAGAGGAAGATATTTGGTTACAGGGAGGGGCGGAGCCAGAGAGGTTTAGAAGCAACAGTATGTTTACAGTGCAGCTGCACTTAATGAGACTGGGGGTGGGGGGTCATCTGTAGCAAAGAAATTAGATGCTGAAGCAAAAGGAGAAGGGGGAGGAGGAGAACCGCCTGCCTGGCACTGAACGGTGTTCAATGAATACTTTAGCTCTCTCATATATGTCCTCTGCATTCATCAGCTATTAATTATCAAGACTCTAAGAGGAAGGAGCCTCCAGGCAGCGTTTGGAATGCAGATTTACACCCCTGCAGAAAGGAAGTGGAGGCTGGTCCTCAGGCCGTGTGAATCCCCTGCACAGTCACCCTCTGGGGTGGAGGCTGGGACCTGAAGCCTGGTGACTTCGAAATATACCACACTGTCCATTCCACCAGGATGAGTTGTTATTGAAATGAGACTATTTCTGCTCACTCACTGTGTGATTTGGCCTTTACATTTTAAGCTTAATAGTGCGATAAGGTAGTGTTTGGCTTTTAATTGCCCTGGACTTTTGTTAACATTAAACGAAAGGAGGAAATGGAAAGGAAAGTAGAATTCTATCCTGCTTTTGAGTTGCATAATTGTATATTTTTGCCGCCCCATTAGTTTTCAACTACTCCAGCCTATAAACTTCTCTCGCATCACCACGGAGGAAAAGAAGTCAGCCGTTCTGTTACCGCTGCAAAGTTTGCAGAACTCTAAATTCCCTTCTCGGGCATTAAGGAGAATTGTGCAACTTTTAATTGAAGGTCTATTTTTTAATTACCACCTGTGTGGGAGGCCAGGAATGACACAAGTATTTGGTTGTCCTCTTGCTGTTTCAAAAAACACTCCTTCCCTCCAAGAGGATGTGACGTTTGGAGACAAGCATCAGTGTTTGGAGTGGGCCAGGAACAGAACTCTCCCTTTACTTGTAGAGCAGAAAAGGCACTACCCCACCCCAACCGCTGCTAACTCACAGATGACCTCAGAGGCTCCTGGTTCCAAAAATAAAACCTCACCTAGTCACTTTCCACACCCATAAAAACCAGCTCCAAAATCTTTTTCCGAATGAGAGCTGGGCCTTTCACCGTAACCATGACTACAGGTTTTATGAGCACTAACACCCGGATGTGGTCAGATGGGAGATAGACAGAGGGTGAGTTGTAGCAGAGTGTACACCCGAATCCTCCACATTGGAAATATAGCTCCTGATGACTGTGATTCATAAAAGACCAGGGAACTGGAGGGGAGGGAGAGGAGGGCCTGGGAGTACAGCAGCAGGAAGAGCTCAGTGTTCTAATTTTAGCTTTAATTCAGCTTTTTAATACAGTCCTCTGAAATACTACTACCTTCCATTTAGATTGCAGTTCCTCTTCTCAGTGTTCTTTCACGTGTCTTGGCTGTTCTTGGCAACCATATTGAGAGATATCCAGGATGGGTAATGACCTCATTTCTCAGACAAGGAAAGGGCACAGAAAGCTTAATTTTGTCCAAGGTCAAAGGCATGGAGGACAACTGAACTGAACTAGAACTAGGTCCTGTGACTCCTAGTTTCAGAGTCTCTCCACCCTGCACCCTGCAGCATTTGGTATCGAGCCCAGGGATTTCTACATGTGTATGAGATCCTCTGGCAGACATTGCTCATTAACCAGAGACCAGGGTCAGTCAATCATGCTGCAAGTTTCAGCTGCTAGCGAAATCTTGCCTTTTGTCCTGATATGTTTTAAGCTGCTGCCTGGCCCTCCTCTTCCCAGAGGGTAATACAGTCCCTACTCCTGGGGGATTTTATGGGGTGGGGGGGCTCCCAGGGTGAAATGCCTCCCGGGACCAGATGGGTGAACAGGAGTGGGCATAGTAGGCAGGGTGCAGGGATCCGAGAGAACACAGGCCCTTTTAAATTTCCAGCAGACTATGGCTATGTGGGAAGTTAGTGAGGCCAAATATTAGGACTAGCTAAAGATGGAGCCTTTTACATGAAATCAGAGGAGGCAGAAAAATCACCAAAAAATGCAAGTGTCTGTGTTGCATAGAATTGTGACTGCTGGTGAGCGCCATGTCGGAGGACTTTCATGCCTCTGGGGCTCCGTCCCCCACGGCCAGACATGATGAAGTGTTATAACTCTCTTCAGGGTGTTTGGTCCCTTTAAATGTGAGCTCCTTGAGGTCACTTTAGACATCTCCATCAGGGGTGTATCCTTATGGTGTGGTGCCTGCGGCAGCTCTCAGATGCTGGCGGATGAATGATTGGGTGAACAGCCCATCATCCTAAAAAAGAAAGCTCAGAGATTCAAGTCCTGGGCCACCCGTGGTTTAGCAGCATCTTTGGACCAAGATAGGACAGGATCAAACCTCATTCTGCCCTTTAGTAGCTCCAAGGCCTTGGGCAAATATCTTAATCTCGGCCTCAGTTTCCTCATCCATAGGACAGGGATACCCAGGGCTACTTTGAGTTGCTGGGTGAGGCCTTGTCTGTAACCCCTCAATCACACACATTGGTGAGAACTCAACCAACGGTGGCCTTTGAGTCCGCAGATCATCCTGCTCCTGTGCAAGGCAGGGACACCTTTGCCAACCCCCCTGTTGGGAGGCTGTGGCCTTCTGAAGCAGCTGAGTCAAAAGAGGCTGGTCAGAGGAAAACAAGCGAGCATTCGGCTGAATTGAGGGGGAAAGCTGATAGTGATGGGCACAGCAGGCTCCCTAAGAAATCAGATCCCTCAGGTCAGGAGGGCTGAGAGGCTGAGAGGGGGAGCAGCAGCCGGGGATGAATGGAACCAGTCAGCGAGGAAGCCCGGAGAGCCCAGGGTGTCTGCCCCGATCCCCGGGGAGTCGGTCGCTCACCCTCTAAACCAGTTCAACAGAAACTGATCAGACTCGGCGAGGATGGAATAATTTGTTAATCAAAGGATGTTTCCACCTTCCACATGATCCGAACCATCTAAGAGCAAACATGATGCTTTACTGTGTCCATTGCAATCGTGCGGCGCCCGCTGTGTGAAGCATCTCACACCACACGCCTCTCACACGCTGTCCCACTTATCCCACCAGAAATGCGGTCATTCCTTCACCCATCCACCCCGTGAGGGCTGCCGCCCACATCGGGCCAAGCACTGCTCCAGAGTCCAAGGGCAAAGAGAGGCAGTAGGGGGGTCCAAGCCAGATCTAAACAGAAGCTGAACTCCAGGGTGCTGGGGTGGCCCAGGCCCCGCATTGGGATTGTGGCAGAGGCAAAATTCTTGGCTACAACAAGTTTTCTGATTTATGAGAAGAAAAATTAGGAAATGTCCTGAATGATCTCGGGGGCGGGTATGAGGATGCTGTTGACTTTTGGCAACTTGGGGAGGTGCTGGGTCCCAGGCAGCGCAGCCAGATGTCCAGGCCGTCGGAGACACGGACCACTCCCAAGAGGGAGCTGGAAAGGACTAAGGATTCTCAGACCCTCTGGACACAACGTGATGCAGGAAGGAGACAGGAAAGGGAACAAAGCAATCGGCTATCCCAGGCCTTCTATTTTTCCATCATAGAAAATCCAAGAAAGTCCAATGAAAACCTTTTTAAACTCTTTTTGTTGATCTTAAATCATTCTCTAATTATTTCTCCCATATCACCTTTGAGAAGAGAGAGTATCTTTACTCTCCCTGTATGTCCTAGCATGGCTTAATTAATACTTGATTGATTGAAAGATGGACTCATTTGAACCCGAAGTGAAATGGAGCTTTTTAATTTTCTTTTCTGCTGATTCGGAAATAGAGCATATAGTAATTAGGAAAGGATCCCTTGTTATCAGAAAGTCCCAGCCACAATGGGCTTTTTGTAACTGAGCAAAGGAAGGTAGGGGATTATTTAGGAGCTGATAAAACAGACACGCCCACTCCCTACTGCTGTTAGTGATAATGGGGTTTTCTTGGTCATTATTTCCCCTCAAATGAGTTTTGTGGCTGGAGGATCTAACTGGACAGTACTAAATGGATGGGTGATTGTCATCAAAGTCCAGCCAGAGCTGGGCCCTTCACTGCTTCTCCCAGTCTCCCCCGCGCCCTGGACTGACGTGCCCTGGAGCACTGGCTTGTGTCTTCAGAACGGGGTTAGCTTCGTCCATGCTGCAGTCCCATGCCAGACTCAGGGTCCCGACACAGACAGGCTCCCTGTTGTGGTGGAGCTCACATCCCTGTGGACGTAGACAGGCTTTAAACGTGTGCGCCACCACCAGGGCCATCCAGAGTGACAGGAATTCTGGAGTGGGAAGACAGGACAGTGTGGTGGACGTTGCCTGGATAGGAAAGCCTCTTGTTGAGGTGGCACTGGGGTAAATCTGAATGGAAATGCATTTGAGCTGAGGCCTGAGTGTTGTGAAGTACTCACACCAAGATCTGAGAACAAATGGACCAGACAAGGGACAAACAAGGTCCTGAGCAGGTGGACTGTCCCCAAAGTAGGTGTGGCCAGGGCACAGTAAGTGGGAAAGGAGTGCAATACAAGGTCAAGGAAGGAAGCAGATGAAGGAGGCATGGGACAGATGATGGGGGTGGGGGCCAGGTGATGGGGGCAGGGGACAGATGAAGGAGGCAGGGGACAGATAAGGGGGATGGGGGACAGATGATGGGGGCCGGGGACAGATGATGGGGGCCGGGGACAGATGATGGGGGCCGGGGCAGGTGAGGGGATGGGGGCCAGGTGATGGGGATGGGGGCCAGGTAATGGGGGCAGGGGACAGGTGATGGGGCCAAGGACAGGTGATGAGGGTCTTGTGGACATGAAGAGTTTAGATTTCACACGCTGAGTGTTGGAGAACCATGGGGCATAAACAGGCATAAACATGACATGGTTCATGCAGGGAGAACAGACTCGAGCAAGGGAAGAGAGGGCAAGAGGGGGGCGGGGAGCTGCTGCCATCATCCATGGGATGAACAGAGACACAGGTTTGCAGTGTGTTTTGGAGGAAGCCTTCGAGAGCAGCTGATGGGGGAGGTGGGTGAGGCAGAGGAGAGGGCAAGGGGGCCGCCATCTGCTTGGTCCGAGTGTTGAAGATTCGTTAGATTGTCAAGTACTTATTAGCTCCTGTCATGGGACAGGCACAAAGCTAGACCTTCAGGTCACACTGAGGAGCCAGAAGCTCTTCCGGACTGAAGTGAGGGTGAAAAGCCAGTCAAGGAGCACCAGAGGATGTGGAGACAGAGATAAGCTTTGTATTTTTCTGAAGTCTTGCAACTTTTCAAAGGAAATAAATAATTAAACAATACAATGAGACCAAGGTTCCAGGGGGTAATTGCCTCTTTGGAAACTCAGAAGAGAAAAAAATCAGTTCCTGAAGTGGGGCCAGGGCCTGAGAGTCACAGAAGACCTCCCAAAGGAGGCTTGAACGACACAGGTTCTCCTGGTGGACACACCACACCCAAAGCACACGGCATGTGGCCATGGGGGAGAGCAGGGAGTTTGGGGGGAACTTAGGAACAGGTGGGGGGAGATGAGGGACAGATCCCAAGAGACTTGTCCTCCCTGCTGAGGAGTTGGGATTAGCACGCAAGTGATGAAGAGCCAAAGAGGGGTTAAGCAGGGGTGTGGGGTCCCGTTTAGATTTTAGAAAGATGAGTTGAAGGAAGGAAAAGGAGAGCCGGGTCAGTGTGTAACCGTGGGTTTGAAGAGGAGGCCGCTTCTCATCTCAGGACCCTGTGGGAGGAGGGTGGGGAGCTGAGACATGCCAGCGAATACCTAGAGAAACATCTGCTGATACCTGAGCAGAAGGAAAGAAGGGAGAGCAACGGATGGCGTGGTGAGGAAGCAAGAAAGGAGAGACCCACAGAGGACCTTCAGACCTCTTGTGATCTGTCCCTCCTCTCCCACTGACCTTTCTCAGTTCCCCCCAAATGCCCTGCTCTCCCCACTGCCTTACTCATCTGCCTGAGCAAGACCTGCACATATTTCCATTTTCCACTTTGAAAAAAAAAATAATGAAATAACTTTTTAAAGAGTGTCCTAACTAAGGAAAACTAGACAAAGAAGGGGAATTCCCTTGTAAAGGAGACATACATAATCAAAATGAGACTCCAGAATCATCCTAAATTTGACAAAGGCAAACAAAGTCATTATTAGTCAAGGGGTGTCTATTTGACCTGTTTGCTTGGGGTCCGATCATCAGGATTCACATTCACTGCCACACAGGCTCTGAGGCCCTCCACCTACTGATGCGCTCAGTTCTCACAGCACCCTACACTATCAAGCCCATTCTCCAAAGGAGAAAACGGCTCTGCCCAGGCACTAGTCTTTAAGGACTTTGATGATAGCAGAAACCTGGCAAGAAATTGACCTGAGAGGCAGAAGACACTGAATCTAGCCTGGTTGCTACAGGTTGCTATCGAGGTGAGCTCCAGCAAAAGGCCCCAGAATCTCACCAATAAAGCAAGGGAATTTGGTCAGGTGGAGCTTCTCAAGATTCTTCTCAACCCATATAATAAAGCATTGTTTTATTATTTTTAATAACTGTGGTGCCTTAATCATTTGTATATTGATGATCTATTTGTACTTGTGTTTAAAATTGCAGCCATATTATAAATTTGATTCTGAGGGAACATACTATCTATTTTCCTTTAACAATCGATGTATGGTAACACATAATATCTGCATACTCTAGGAGAAGAAAGAGTCTCCAACTTTTATTAGGACTAGTTATTTGAAGAAATTAATTCAATTGGGAGAAATATAGATACCTATTTTCTAATGCCTTGAGCCAGGTATAAATAATAAACGTAATGTTCTACAACCAGATTATCGCCGTGATCTGATTTTTGTGCAGCACAGTACTTACATCTGTGAGAAGGCATCTGAGCATGCCAGGTTAGCAAGGTGAGAACCGTCAAGAAAATATATATCCCGAGCCACAGAGTTAATAACTACCGGCTGCAGTTCCACCCTGTGTCCTCACAGCTGGAGAGCCTTGGTTTCTGAAGTGAGTGATATTATTGTAACCACTGGGATTTTGCAAGGTAGGGTGGTTTGAGAGCCAGGGCAAGGTTTGAACAGGCAAGGTGGAGAGGTCTGGGGCTGAATAAGATGTTATAAACCCCCAGGAGAGATGGCAGGGTCAGAAGAATGTTTGATGAGATTCTTATTTTGGAAAAAAGATTTTAAAAAAAAAGTTAATATGTCCCCAAATTCAGAGAGATCATCACAGGAAACTAGGGCTAGAGCACAGGCCAAGGGTGCTGCCACATGTCCGTCTGCCTGGGGGTTCTACACCTGGAGAACCCCTGAGCCAGACCATGGTCCCCTGCTGCCACTGTCACCCTCACCCACCCACCATTTCCCTCAGCAATTGGAATCATTTCCCACTCCTGCCTCTTCAGTCCGTTTCAGCCCGTTCTCTGGCATCTCCGTGAGAGTATTCTTTGCAAAACGCCCATCGTTCACACCCCTCCTTGCTTACAACCCTGCAGCCCTCACAGCGGAGCCAGAGCTCGGCACCAACTTCCACCCCCACCCCCTGCGGCTGTGAAGCCACTCTGCCCTTTTCAGGAGAAGCAGTGGGTCCAATTGATCATCTCATCAAAAATTCAATAGATGTATCATTTCCCTACGCCTCCAGACTTTCGGAGGACTTCTAGTGTATTAACAATTGAACTCATTGGCCAAAATTTAGAGTCGCCTCACCTTTCAGGTACCTCAGGGTTGAAGGAAAGCACATTACTTGGGAATACTTGGAAATAGGGGTATCCCAGGTTCCCTGACTTTTCAGACACCCTGCCCGGGGAGTTTGTGGCTGGGTAATTTGGATCTTGGCTCAGCCATGCCTCGCAGGGCCTCCCTGGCCTCCCTGGCGGGTCTCTCTTGCCTGGTGCGCCTTGCGGAGCCTCCTGGGTTTCCCGCTCATGGCCCTCACCATGATCATGCTTGGGCACCTGTCCACAGTTGGCTTCTGTGTTGGCTTCCCACCCTAGACTGGAGCACTGGCAGGACAGGGTCTGGTCTGCATGCTCCTGGAGAGTCGAAGCCCAGCTCGGTTGCCAACGCAGAGCAGGCGCTTATACAGCCCTGTGGCGAAGGAGCCGACGTCCCAGGGGCCGTTTCCCCACAGCCCCTGCACAGCTGGTCCGCGGGATTCATGGGACCTGCTTCTCCTTGCTGGACTGGGAGGGGCTCTAGATCTGAGTGCACAGCGCCAGATACATTGTGGGTGTCCAGCAGCCCTGGCCCAGATGCCCCGACTACACGGAGCAAGAAATAACCCCACAGGAGGGCCCACGGCAGGCCACGGCGCAGCTCTGCATGGAGACGCACCGTTCCCTCATCAACACGAGGCTCCTGTGCTCCCTCATGAGGGACCCTCAGCCTGCTTGAGGGTACTTCTCAAACCTGACCAGGAGTTTGTCAGACACATACCTTCCTGGGCCCACCTAGATCTACTGCATCAGGTCCTCCAGGAGGGGGCCCAGGAATCTCTATCATTAGCTAACTCTGCGAGCCACTGTTCCTGGCCTGCACTCCATCCTGCCGTCACCCGGGATCCCTGGGCACAGAAGACACAGCAAGCACAGTGTCAACTGCAACCCAAGGCAGAAAGCACAGTGGAAGCCGTTGAGGAGAGACAGGGGGAGGCCTTTCCTTGCACCCGCCCAGGTCAGCACTGCAGCAGGGACACCTCTCAGGGTTCTGGCTGAGACCCGAACCTCCTGATCCCCACTCCTCCCTCTACAAGAGGGCTGAGGATCTACAGAATTTGCAGGTCACTCTGGAGTTGGCCTTGGGATTTAACTGGGTGCCATCATGGTCCTTATCATTAACACTTCTAGAAAGCATTTACTACTGGACAGACACTATTCTAGAACTTGACATGTACTATTTTATCCCATAAATAGGAACAATGAGAGGCCAGTGCTAAATAGAATGCTCACCCTCTTCTCAGAGAGTTCTAGAAGGAACACCAGCCCCAGTTCCAGCCCTGCACACCCCCCTGCAGCAGCTGTTGGCTCTCGGAGATTGGTTCAGGCCTCCCTGTACCCACCTCTGTGTGCTTCCAGGGGCTGCGAAGCCTGGGAGGGAGGCGGGGCCCGCAGGCAGCCAGCTCGTCTCCTCAGGCCTCACCTGGGAGCTCAACGACCCTCAGATGTTCCCCAGGTGACCCTTCTCCATCTGCTAGAATCTCAGCCACAGACCTGAAGACTGCCGTAGCAGGGAGGCCTTTCCATCGGAACGAGGTGGGAACTGTGGTTCTTCAGCAGTGAGGATCGGGCTTGGAGGTGAGGGATGGGGAGGAAAAGCTCAAGGCTAGAATCAGTCCACTGTTATTGGGAGATGACCCACTAATTTATGGATTACGTTTGTATTGTATTTTACAGTTTACAAAATACATGGAATATATTGAGACTTTTTCATCCTCTGACTTCATTACAAAGGAAGCTTATTAGCTTCATTTTGTAGCTGGGGCAGTAACTCACTGGGGTCCTGCCGGTTGACCTAGGGCTCAAACCCAGGCCTTCTGTCTCTGACATTGTTCCTCTTCGACACAGGCAGATGAGAGCTTGTGGAAGAAAAAAAATAAATGACTGATTCTCCCTGGCTAAAGGCTGCAAGGGATATAGAGATAAGTAATATTTCTTTCCCAGGGACTTGAAGGTGATGCTTCCCCTCTTCTCTCTTTACACCCACAACCAGAGTCAGACAGTGGAGGTTGATTAGCACCCATCGCTGGGCTGACGAGAATAGTGTCAGAGTTGAAAGCCAACAAAGCCAGGGTCTCCCAGAACACAGTCAGGGCCCAGGCCCGGCTGCTTCTGCAAAACATCCCACAGAAGCGCTGACTTTTAATTCATACCACCAAGGAGCTATTTGATTGTTTCCTGGAAATGCTAATAATGCAAAGCTCATAAATACTAATGAAACACTATAGATTAGTGGAGCTCAGCAAGTAACCTAGGGGGCCTAGAAGAGAATTCTTAGATTAAAAAATATAAAGAATACCTTTTAATTGAATTTTCCCCAGACTGGGTTCCCAAATGTTAATGAATACTCTCTTTGGCTGTGGAGAGCAGACTCAAATAAGTACCTTTAAGAATGCAGAAGTGAGTTATTGACTTAGCTTTATCTTGAAAAGAAATCTATTTATTCTAAGGCTGCTTTAGGTGCCATGGGATGGAGGAGTTTAAGACAGATGGGAGGGGTAGGAGAGCCGAGCACATTGAGATAGACACATAATTCAAATGCATGCATCTATTTCAGCCAGCTAAGCAGCCTAGGTTGGAATTTGCTTATTATGTTTATCTTTCATGACATGAGCCTTCAATAATAGTAACTCCCCTGGAATGTACAAGGGCCCCTGATATCAAAACTATACCTTCGTCATTTGTTGCCAGACCCACACCTGGCACGGAACATGGCACGTATTAGATGTCCAATTAATGCGGGTGGATTGATAAAGAGCTCTCTCAAACATTTCCCAGAGCTCTTACATCTTGTTAACTTCTTCTAAAGGGCAGCTCAGATCACAGGGTTCTGCTATCATAAAACTCCCACATAAACATCAGCCCCATCTCTACCCTGGCCACAGTTTGCCCTTCTAGTTTGTCTCCCCATCCTCTCTCCCACCCGGAGCCCCAGGCCCATCAAAAGATGTCCTGCGCTCCTGCTCACAGTCTGGAAATTTCTCTGTCTGGAATATCTGAACATTCTTTTTACCCATATTTCTCTGTCAAAATCCCACTCATCGTTCAAGCTCCTCCTTAAGTGACTCCACCTTCAGGAAAACTGCCATAATATTCCCAAAGGCCTCAGCACCCTTCCTCTCTTTCTGGAAGACCCCAAAGTGGGCCCCAGATACCCTTCAATCATGTGGGGTGGTGGCGTCACTACCATGCTGCTGCAAAGTCACAGCGGCACTCGGTCCCAGGAGGGCCATGTGCAAGATCCAGTAAGAGAAAAGCACCCGAGTCTTCCCCAGCAGAGCAGAAAAGTCCAGCCCCCAGGGGAGCCCACACCTAGGTCACACAGAGCGAGGCAACGGCAAAAGGAAAAGGAAAATCCAACCAGAGGCGAGGGGTGGACAGAAGGGTGAGGGCTGCAGGTCTGCGGGGTTGCTTTTCCCCACAGACCGCCTGGCAGTGTGACCATGTGTGAGCAGACCCAAGTCCTGGGATGTTCCCAGACCCTGGGGACTTGGGCAGAGCCTGCAGCCAGGGGAACGTGGCTTCTCAGAGCGCTTTCCTTGGTTGTGTGTTGAGTTTGGGCAGCCAGCTGCTTTCTATAAACCTGCACTTGGGCAGGACTTGGTTCTTATGCTATGTTTCTTTATGCATTTGGGAAGTGTCTAACAATGGGAAATAAATCTCTTCGCAGTCTTTTCTACAATAGACTGGGATAAATGTTTAAGTCAGTCTGGGGAATAGCCAGGAATGGTAAGATTCTGCAAGTCCTGGGCTTCTTGCCAGAAATGGGTTAATTCCATACAAAGGAACTGGAGGTCCCAGAGTAACACCTGTGAACAGCTCAATCCTTGGGGATCTGGAACAAAACTCCCCAGAATGAGCAAGGCCAGCTCTGCCACTCACTGCATGACTTGTGCTTCTACCTCTTCAGCTGGGGATGGGACATAACGGTACCTTCTTCACAAGGGTACAGTGAAGGTTAGATGAGTTCATAGGTGCACAGTGCCTAGAGCAGAGCCTGGCATATAATAGTGCTTAATAAAAATTAGCTGAAATTATCACTATTATAGCATTACTTCAGTCTCTATGGTCAAAGGGCCCAATAGTAGGTGCCAATTTATACAGTTGGGAAAATTATGTAAATAGTGGCATCTGGGGTGGGGTCATATGCCAGCAGACCAGGACTGAGGTTGAGGGAGCCTAGATGGGTGCATGGGTACTAGGTATATGGGACATTTATAGATTATACTATGCAAGGAATTAGACCTTGAAGGACAACCATGGGATGCCACATGTAACACCGCACCCCGCAGGGCCATGCCTTTGTGCTCCAGTGCAAGGTAATGGGTGAGCCTGAGTTACCCGCTGGTGCTTCCGTCCAGGGCACAGCACCATCCTGCTGGGTGCTTCAGAGATAAAATGCATGTGGAGTGATCAGAAAAGTATCAAGTAAACCCTAACGTGAAGTAACAGCTCATCATTGCTGGCTCCTCCACTTGCCCACCATCCTTGGGTCTGGGTGTTCACCGCCCCTGAGTGGCCTCCAGCATGTCACCTCACCACTCTGGGCCTCAGGTGTGTCATCTTTCAGTGAGACAGTTGGCCAGGATGATCTCTAAAGTCTACAACCTGAAAATCAGTGATTCTGGTATTTGGGTACCAAGAGGTCTCTTAAATTCCCATGAATCATGCCTGACCTCAAAGTCTTGTTTGGACACAAGAACCTGTGGGTTCCAGGACCCAAGGGAGCCTCTGTGGCATGACACTAGAGAGCTGAGCCCTAGGGTGCCCGTGAAGAGGCAGAGGGGTAGTAAGCAAGAGATGCCACCCTGTGCGGGAACAGAAGAATGTCCCCGTACACTGAGGTCAGCACAGGGGCAGGGGGTCCAAACACCCCCGTTTTCAAGGAGCTGAAAGGCTCTTTACCCCTGAGACACAAAGGAGCAGGTAGTGAAAGAGTCTTGGGAACAGAAAGTAGAGAGGAAGGTGAGGAAGGGGGAGAAGGTGCCGAGAATCAGGCCCAGGAGTGGGGCCTGGGAAGGGGAGGAGGCATGCAGCAGGATATCAAGGAAGGCAGGGGTGGGCCAGGTTGAGGACAGTGTCCTCTGAGCCTGGAGGAGGCTCAGGTCCCCTGCCACAGGCAGCAAGGAATAGACATTGCATCTTGTGCTTGAGCTTTAGTTAGCATTGGAAATGGCAAGTTATGTTCATAGAGGGTCACATCCAGCAGTGTCCTGTGGGAAGTGGGCGGCCAGCACCTGGCAGGTGTGCGGAAGTGGGGAAAAGATTGAGAACTGCCACCACAGAGGGTCTGGAGGGCCAGCGCCTCCTCAGAACCCTGGCTACTCACATCGATTCACATACCCAAGAATTTGTGATCAGGTATTCTGCGCCAGATCGGATGGAATAGTAATGTTTGTATAGTAAACCCCAAAGTGTGTGTGTACACAGCAAGAACGGACTGGTGCTTATTGACCAAACGCACACATTTACCTTCTTCATTGAGTCACAATAAAATTTCAGTGGACTATTTGAAAATCTGCTCTTCTTTCTCCTCCCTTTGTAAACCTAAAACCTATGAGGCTACTAAAATCACAGGGCTGAGGATGAGCTCAGTGCTAGAGCCTTCAGAGCACATGCAAGGCCCCAGGTCCACCCCAGCATCACAAAACAGCCTGCCAAAAATAAGTAGGGGAACCATATACCCTCCACTGCATTTCTCTTCATGTCTCGGTTTTTCTCTCCTCAGGGGCTTTGATGGCATGCTCAGGCCCAGAGCTGAAAGAGGAATAAATTCCAAGTGGCCGAGGCTGTGTCCTCCGGGGCCCAGGACTTGCTCGCGAGTGACTTGGCCGTGAGCCCCACACAGCCCAGCACCATGGAGAGAGTCATCACCTTCTTCAACTCCATCTGGGACATCATCGTGACCAAGCACCAGGAGGGCATCTTCAACACCGTCTGCCTGGCCATCCTCCTGGGGCTGCCACTCGTCGTGGTTCTCACGCTCATCTTCATCTGCTGCCACTGCTGCTGGAGCCGGCCAGGCAGGAGCAGACCACAGCCCACGCAGAACAAGAGGAAGAAGAAGAAGAAGAAGGATGAAGAAGACCTCTGGATCTCTGTCCAGCCCAAGCTTCTCCAGATGGAGAAGAGGCCATCGCTGCCTGTCTAGCTCCCTCTGGGGCCAAGCCTCCTCCCGTCTCCACAGAGACTAGGGAGCAGGAATGCCTGGAGAGACGCACTCCTGTCCCCAGACTACCTACTCAACCAGGGAACCAATCTCAGACTCAGTGTCCCCATGGAGGGCACTCCCTGGGGAGCATATGGACGTGTCTTGCTCTGTCTTGGCCACTATGTGTCCAGTAGCCATGCCTCTGACGGCGACCCAAGCATGCATCCCACCTGCCTCTGCACACCCCATACCCCAAAGCACCAAGAACGTGAGTCTGTCCATCTTGACATAGCTTCCCCATGTACCCACACACCATCACCCGGGCAGATTCAGGCAACGGCGCAAGGGCAAGTCTATTCTGCTCATCTGATGGCTGTTGACTGTGTGCTCCGGGCCAGCAGCGCATTACACACACTTGCAGAAATGCCTTGTGAGAAGGCGTGGCTAGACTCAGGCACTTAGACCCAGTTGTGCAGCCAGGCAAGGCCCCCACGCACTGTCTGCTCCGTATTTCAGTCAGGTTGGAGACGTTGCCTCCCTATTCCTGTACCTACGCTGCCTTTCACTGGAGAGTCTGGCAGCCTAGCACTGCCCCTATTCCAGTGCAGATTGATACAGACACACCAAGTTCCTGTGCTTCTGACCCCTCACCTGTGCCCCTGTAAAGTCTGATGATCAAAATTCACTGAAAGCTCTTTTCTCACAACATTGTTCTCGTTGCCACTGATGGTATTCAGTGTGGGCCAAGACCTCTCTGGCACACTACCCCATAACCACTCAGCAAGGTGCCCTTTTCCAAGCAAAAACAAACAGCTCTTGGCGGTGACTGCTAGAAAACTATGGAAACCCCTCATCCACTTCAGTGGGCTCCAAGTGTATACCTGTGCAATTATGTTTTCCAGATGGAAATGTTAGATGCTACAACTGAGTGAGGCATCCTCTTTCTACCAAAGATTTTCAGTAGGAAAGGAATTAAGACAATCACAGCACCAACTCCAAGAATGCACACAGGGAATGATTTCATATGGTTGTAAGGGGTGCACGTGTGGTGCAGGAGGGACCCAGAAGTAGCAACTGAAATGAAAGTAGGATGTAGCTATAAAGAAGTTTATTAATATTTATCTTGAAGCTCAGGCAAGTACCTTGCACACAGTAGGTACTCATAACTGTAGTTTCTGTTTGATACATGGTGACATTATGGGTAAACTCTGATACCTCACCAATTCCCCCCAAGTGACCTTGTAAGAGAGCCCACTAACTGCTGCAATGGCTGGAACTAGGTACTGGGTTCCACAGGAGACTACATGCAGAGCGGAGGGGCAAGAGGATGCTCACGCCCCAAGGGATGTGAGGACATGCAAGCTCGGTCCCCAATGAGTTGAGCAGGCTCCTCCCCACCAGGCTGAGGTTGGGAGGCACAGTTAATCTACCATATGATGAACTGGTTGGCATTTTGATTGCATATGACCATATTACAAAGATGGATCATTCCCAATCTGGGAGCAGGTTGTACTCTAACAATTCATTTGCAGATCTTCTAGGGAGCACTCTTGAAATATTTTCCCACGGAAGCTGTTCTAGACAGTGGCAAAATCACTGCCTAATAGCACAGCTAAACTATGACATTTAGGGAAAAAAACAACATTTAAATTCATCAAGGCTGTGTGAATGGAGAAATGTACTCAATTTGCTTACTTGGGCTACCTGGTACTCACTTGCCTTCCAGGTACACTCCAGGTCCAAGGAGGGTGGGCACCTGGTGGTGACCAGGGTCTAGAACAGAACTCTGTGAACCTAACTTAGGCCTGCTTATGTGTCCAACCAGTCATGTTTGCCCTGGGGTGAGATTCCTTAGCGACTCAGGCCTCCACTCTTAAACCCCTTTGACCCAGAAAAAAAGCACTTTCTGATTCTGTGTCCCCTTGTCACTTGGAGAACTTGTTATAGAGCATCTGGCTGTCTCCTGCGTGTCCCAGGATGGCCAGTCATCTCCACACACCACATGCCTCCCGTGTCCTCTGCTGCCCACCAGGACCAGCTGGCCTTCCCATCCCCAGCTCTCAGTCCCTCTAACGAAGATGACTTGGGAGAGACATGGAGACCGGCAGAGACATGGGGTGTCAGGATCTGGGGGCATGGATCAACAGCATCAGGGACCATATGAGTCACATGGTTTCCATGGCAACTGGCCACCAAATTGAGTTAAGACAGCAGTCAGTTGGCTGCTGTGACAAGGCTTCTGACCCTAGGCACAGGGCCCCTCCATCTCCTCAACGCAGGGACTTTCTCCCACTCTGGACGTGAGACACCCAGAAACTCACATCTCAATTGTCTCCAAGACGCAGAAGACTCCACCTGGAGGGGGCTTGTCTGTTCCTCTCCCGGCCTCCCCACAGCCTCATGGTGCCCAGGCCTGTGCTGGAAGCGTGCCAGGCCCTCAGATTGTTGGACAAATGGAAGCTCGGAAGGGCCAAGGGAACCTTCCATCACGTCCTCTCCCCCCGTCCTGGCCTCTCCTGTGCCCCTCCTAGTCCCTCTTCTCCCTGCGCCCGCGGTTCAGCCGTCTACTCCCTCCCCTTTTACTCCCTGTATCCCAGCCTCTGTCCCAGAACCACCTCTGGCAACCACTGGGACCTCGGGACTCCTGTCCACATGGCTCATCTGGGGAGGTGAGGTTAATGGGGGACAAAACGAGGATCTGTAAAGAAGAGGCCTCAACCAGCACAGGCTAGGAGAGAGGGTCCCCAGGCCCAGAGTTCTGACAGCCTCAGCCAGACCCAGACAGGGTCAGAGGAGAGAGGCCCGCCATTGCTCAGAGTCGCTGTTTATTTGCATTTCTTGGTGGGGAGGGAAAGGAAAAGGACAGTGTAGAGAAAGGAAATTCCCCTTTCCAAGAAGAATATAAATGATCAAAGCTGTATAATATTTTTCAGTAAAATTCAAATACACATAAAAGAAAATTTTATTTAAATAAATATTTTGAAAATCAAAAGCTGTGCCTAGCCTCCTTGTTGGCTGGAGTCAGTTACTTCCCTAACATCAGGTGTTACTCTCCCTTGGCCAGGCCTCAGAAGTGATGGGGGCAGGGGCTCACTCTGGACCCCTACCCAACCCTGCCTGGTCACCACCTCCCCAGAGCAGAGTCACAGGTCGAAGGACCAGGAACGTGGCTTTCTCACCCCTCTTTGCTAAGCAGACAGCCTCAGAGACCAAACTCCTCAGAGGTGCCAACTCCGGAAATACACACTTACGTTCCCTGGCAACCCTTCGAGAACTCTCCCTTCTATGAGGTCAATCAATGGCTTCTCACAGAGAAAGGAGAAAGAGCAAAGACCTAAGCAAAAATCAACCTCTGGGCTAATCTGCTGCTGGGAAGGGAAGGATCAAGAGCCTCTAGAGAGCCACCAGGGACTGAGCTATGGGTGTTTGCCTGGTGAGGGGGATGGGGGGTACACACACGTGCACACTTGCATGTATGTATAAGTGTACACCTTCCTTTTGAGTCACCCAGAGCTTTGCATTGGTTATGAAATTCAATGATTTAGATCCTCCTGATTCCTCTCCTATGATGCCAAGAATTGCTGTTAAAGCAGAAGCTGTCCAGAGCATGCTGCCCAAGAATCATGAGTGATGGAAGTACTCTCCCTCAACACCGTCTAGTATGGCACCATCGCCACAGTGGCTGTTGAAATCCATTACAATCAAATCAAAGGTCTGCCAGCCATACTTCAAGTGTCCAGCAGCCACACGTGGCTAGCTGCTCTCATCCTGGATGGCATAGGTCCATGATCTCCTGGGGAACCACTTTCAAACATGTTGGCAAAACTCCATGCTGGACTGTATGTTACCGAGGCTCAGGAAGGAAGACCCATGGAACAGGCTCCCATTCTGCCCCGTCTCCCCCCAGGCAGGCTACATCTGAAGTTCTACTTGGTTCCCAGTACCCATGACACCAGGCAATGGAGGCTTCACTTAGCTTCCCATTCATTCCCAGGACATTCCAAAACTTTCCAGAGCAGTTAGGGATGTTGACCAGAAACCACCAGGAAGGGAGCAGCCCCTGCACCCCTGAAGGGAGCCACCGCTGATGCCCCCAGCCCCTCCACCAGGCCCCCTGGGTGTGCCCAGGGTTCCCACGGAACCATCAGCCATCACACTCTCAACTCACCAGGGCACCCCTGCGCGGGCCTTGCCTGTGACTTCAGCATGATTCCCAAATTAAAACCCCCAGGACTATCAGGCCGAGTGGAGATCCCTTCAGCCAGCTTTCTGTTTCTGCCACAGTTTCAGAGGGAAGTTTTCAGACACCTTTGAGGACAACCCCATAAAGTGGTGCTTTACTCAGGAAGGGTGGCCTGCATGCACTGAGTCCCCTCTCACGACATCTGTTCCATAGATGTCTGTGCCATCCACTACGTGCCACACACACTGGGTGCCAGACGTGCAAAGCTGTCCAGAGGGGCTCACAGCCTGACTGAGGGGGCAGACAAGCAAAGAGACCACCTTGATCCAGTGTGGTCACTGCTCCCTTAGAGGGATGCCCCAGGGCTGGTGTCAGGACAGGCTGACGGGAGACCACGGGAGCACCAATGGCTGCCTGGTAGGAGGTGGCCAGGAGGGCCCGTCTGCACAGTGGACATTGGGAAGGTACACTCTGGAATAGGGGTGCAGGGGGCAGCTGACGAGACCATTCAGAAGCCATCTGAGCCGTCGAGTCACAGGTGCTGTGGGCTAGGACTCAGGAGGAGGGTGGTCTGACCCTGCTGCTGGCTCCAGCTCCCACTGGTCATGTCCTTCAGGCCTCTGCATCTTTCTGTCAAGACTTAACTGCAAAGTGGAGCTGATGGCAGTCCCTGTCTCCCAGGGGTGAAAAGCTTAAATGAGATAATGCCTACAAAGCATTTAGCACAGGGCCTGGCTTATAGAAAGTGCTCAGTAAAGGTTGGGTGTTGTTAATAAGAATAGAGGAAAAGTCATGAGAGAGCTGTCCCAGGAGTCAGAAGAGGAGCAACTCTCAGGAAGAAAGCAAATTCCACGGGACAGAACCGTGCAGACAGGCCCCACGCGATGGGGATTCACCCTGATTTTTACTAACCTTTCCCTGTCTCACTCTTCTCTTTCTCTTTCTTCCATTCATGAACCATATGATCCTGTGAACAGCCTTAGAGCTGGCTAGAGACATACCCCTAGCAAGGAGGAAAACAGAAAAGCAACACAAAAATCAAAAGTTTTGAATGAAATCATAAAACCTACTATCTTACCATTCCAGAGGGTTTGCAATACATAGAGAGCACTTTCATTACCTCATTTGACATCCACTTTATAAATGAAGAAAATGAGGCCCACCGAAGGGAAGCCCACTGATCTGGCCTGGAATGGAAACCAGAGTCTCAGGCTCTTGCCCCAGAGCACCCACACACCAGGCCTGGCCCAGGCTGATTTGCTTTCCTCCAGACTTCTAGGAGCACCTCCTTTGAGTCAGAAATTACTGAATGCAATCAGCCGTAGCCTGTGACATGCCCAAATGTCTCCTTCAGATGCTCCACAGCAAGCCCCATCTGCCTCCTTAGCTGTCTCTAAGCCTAATAGTCCTTACTCACCAAAATAAAGCACTGCTTTCATTTCATTTCCTTCTTTTATTGGAATTATAATACTACTGCAGTACTACTGTTTTCTGCTTTGTTCTTACAATTACATTGCAGTTCATCTATTTTATAGAATAAACAGGCTTTATGGAAATCTAACTTCTTTAGATAACATTGGAATTAGAACCAAAAACCTTTCCCCCATGGAAGCAAACAACCAAAAAGAGGGCTTTGGGAAGCATTTGGAAACTTGGAGCTGCTTGAAATCCCTTCCAGGAGTGCCCCTTGCCTTCCTGCATGCTGACAACCTCCAGCCCTGTCTCCCCGCTCAGCCTGGTACGCCAGGTCTGGGAACAGAGGCCAGGTCTCATAGGCAAGCTCTTCAAGGTAGCGCCTCTTACCTACTTGTGAATTGGTCCAGCAACAACACTGCCTGAGCAACCACCAAGGGCAGGTGGATGTTGATATGAGCCACCCTGGTTGAGCCTCCATACAACTTCCCAAGAAGGAAGAGAAGTGGGAAACCCTAGCTCCCAGATTCCCGCATTATGGAGGAGAGAGATGCTAAGGCAAGAGGCTCTTGGTAAGACAACACTGCCATCTCCTGGCCGGGATGAGTATAGCAAGGCTCTGGCACCAGGCTGCAGGCCCCAACTGTACTGATCAGCTCCTAGGGACAGGCACGTCCTCCTGCCCTGGTGAAGGGATTAAAGCATGACTTGGAAGTTTGTTTAGTAGAGGACCTTTTCCAGTAACTGACTACCCTTGGCCAAGAGCTCTTTGCCATTCCTGTTTTTCCTCCCTCCTGGCTATTCCTGCATCTGCATTTCTCCCATGTACATATTTTCCTTTCACACCCCACACCTGGTTCTTCTCCTTCCTTGGTCACAATTCCTTCAGCACTTCCTAGCTGCAATAGTCCTTGAATCCCTGAAAATTCCAAGTTCAAAAACAGAGCTCTTGATCTCATCTGACTAACACAGACTCAGGACCCTTTCCCAGAGGAAGCAGCTGTGAGCAGCATCCGACTCCAAGCTCTGCCAGGTGAGGACGGCCCCTCCTCTTAAATCCTGTTGACTTTCCTTCCATAGATCTGTTTCACCTGCGCCCTCCCTCCCTCCCTTTCCCGGTCGCAGGCCAAGGAAGTCATTACGCGTTGCCTGAACTCGTGATTCTCCATCCTCCCCAAGCCCTCCCCAAGAGGATGGTTAGATGGGTGGCAGGTGCAGTTGGATGCCTTCTGATGTTCTGTGGCACAGCCGAGTAACTGTGATTGACAACAATCAATTGAATATTTCAAAATAGCTCGTAGAAAGGGTTGTGAATGCTCCCAATACAGAGAATGAGGAATGCCTGAGGCGATGGATGCGCCAATTACCCGGATCTGATCATTACACATTATGTACGTGTACTGAAATTTCAAACTGAGCCCCTCAGATGTGTGCAATCACCGTGTTTCAATTAAAAATATATTTAAAAAAAAATCCCACCACCCCATTCTCTATTCTGCCTTCAGACTGATGATATTTTCAAAATAAAACCTGACCATGTCACTGCAGAGTTTAGGAACCTCTGAGAGTTCTACGCTGTCCAAATGCTTTCATGTGAGCAGTAGCTCTGGTCCCTGTGGGATGTTAGAATCCCCCGGGGAGCTTTGAAAAGCTCAGATGCACAGGACTCACCTGAGACCCACTGAAATGGAGTCTTTGGAGGGGAGTGAGTCTCTGTGCACATCAAAGCTCATGTGGACTCTGATGGGCAGTGCCAGCTGAGGGCCACCGTGATGGCATGGCAGGGAATCCTGGCCCACTCCTGTAGACTGGCTCCCAAGCTCTTCACATCTGCTAGGTGCCCTGGCACCCCAGGGTGTCTGTGTCCTCCCCTGGAAGATTCAGACCCATCCTTCCAGAACTAATGCTGACGCATCACCGCAAAGATTTCTCGAGCACCCATGGTGGGATTGGTGGCCCTGCTCTGCTCACCATGGCCCTGGTGACTCGCGGTCCCCATGCTGCCACTGTCCTAGTTTGTTGCCACACTGTCTTCCCACAGCCCTGCCAGCTGCTCTAGAGCAATGGTGGTTCTGCTCATCCTGTGTCCTGTACGGGGCAGGCCACACTCAGGGAACTCCGCCAAACGCTTGCATGACTACTGTCCTGTCCCTACCTTGGCCTGGCCTGCGGTCCAAACCTTCCACGTGAGCTGCTGTGTGCTCTGGTTTGCACTAAGGGGTAGACATTGCTTCCCATGAGCTTCACAACCTTGATGGCTCAGATCCTGGCCCATATTCAGCCACCAGAGCAGGAGCTTCAGGAGCTTGCCACATCAAAAGAGGTCAGGCACACGTGAAGGGTCAGGGGTGGAATGCCTCCCAGAGCCAGATAAACACCTTTTGGAACGAGCTTCCCAGACTTCCTTCCCTGCCCCAGTGGAACTCTTGATGGTCAGCTGAGTTCTCCACCCCACCCCTCCTTTGGGCCAGCATAGGTCCTACATGCAAAGGAATATGAACTAACTAACCCACTCCAGTTTCCTACAGGATCCCTGTGGCCCCTGGTGGAGAAAGCCTGGCTCAGTGAGCACGGGTGTGCACCCTGTAATCTACTGCCATCAGACCCCACCAGAGCAAAAAGACCTTCAGCAAAAAGATCCAGTTCAGGGCTACTCAGAGTGGTCACCAATCTGGCAGGAGCCCCCAACCCCCCACACCTACTGACTTACAACATCCAGGGACTGGGTGCAGCAGTCCGTGTTTTATGAGTGCTTAAGTTTAAGAAGCAGGTTAAAACTGAAGACCAGGGCTGGGGATGTGGCTCAAGCGGTAGCGCGCATGCCTGGCATGCGTGCGGCCCGGGTTCGATCCTCAGCACCACATACCAACAAAGATGTTGTGTCCGCCGAGAACTAAAAAATAAATATTAAAATTCTCTCTCTCTCTCTCTCTCTCTTTAAAAAAAAAAAACTGAAGAGCATTGTCACCATCCACCATCCCTGGTCTGAGAAGTGCCTGGATTGAAGCTATTCTGCTGTTTTAGGAGGCACGTCTTTGCTGGAACTCCTGGACCTACCGGGATGGGCCCAGGGCTTCTGAGTCACAGGGCTGAGTACCCTCATGCACAGGTGCAGAGCATAGCACAGAGGAATCCAGAGATGACTTGAAACTGGGAAGCTGTACAGAAGGACCTTTAAGACAAGCAAGGAAAAGAGCTCAGGTCCAGGGCCCAACAAAGCTGGGCCAAGGCTGAAAGAAACCTGGCATGTCTCTGCAAAAGCTCCCCCTCAAAGCCCATCACAGCACCCTCCTCCACCCCGTCCCCACCTCCATCTCTCTCTCTCTTTTTTTTTTAATATATGACAGCAGAATGCATTACAATTCTTATTACACATATAGAGCACAATTTTTCATATCTCTGGTTGTATACAAAGCATATTCACACCAATTCATGTCTTCATACATGGACTTTCGATAATAATGTCCATCACATCCCACCATCATTTCTAACCCCATGCCACCTCCCTTCCCCTCCCACCCCTCTGCCCTATCTACTCTCTTCCATTCAGCCCATGTTCCTTCTCCCTATCCCGCTGTGAATCAGCCTCCTTATATCAAAGAAAACATTCAGCATTTGTTTTTTTGGATTGGCTAACTTCACTTAGCTATCTTCTCCAACTGTATCCATTTACCTGCTAATGCCATGATTTTATTCTCTTTTATTGCTGAGTAATATTCCATTGTGTATAAATGCCACTTTTTTTTATCCATTCATCTATTGAAGGGCACCTGGGTTGGTTCCACAGTTTAGCTATTGTGAATTGTGCTGCTATGAACATTGATGTGGCTGTGTCCCTGTAGTATGGTGTTTTTAAGTCCTTTGGGTATAGACAGAGAAGAGGGATAGCTGGGTCAAATGGTGGTTCCATTCCCCATTTTCCAAGAAATCTACTTACTGCTTTCCATACTGGCTGCACAAATTTGCAGTCCCACCAGCAGTGTATGAGTGTGCCTTTTTCCCCACATCCTCACCATCACTTACTGTTGTTTGTAAGCATAATAGCTGCCATTCTGACTGGAGTGAGATGAAATCGTAGAGTGGTTTTAATTTGCATTTTTCTGATTGCTAGTGATGATGAACATTTTTTCATGGATTTGTTGATTGATTGTATATCATCTTCTCAGAAGTGACTGTTCAGGTCTTTGGCCCATTTATTGATTGGGTTATTTGGGTTTTTTGGTGCTTAGCTTTTTGAGTTCATCACCTCCATCTCTTAATCCTACTCTTTTTCTCCTGCAGCATTTATCACTCTTGAAATTAGATACTTATTCTTCATTGTCAGTCTCCACCACTAGACTATGAGCATAATTTATTTGCTATTTATTGCTGGTCTTGACCTCTAGTATATAAGCACTAGAATATATAGAACAGAACATATAAGCAAATGTCTTGTTCACACAGCTAGGTCCAGTGCTTCAGAAGGAACCCGGTACATCACATGTCTGTTGAATGAATAGGTGAATGAATGAGTGAATGACGGCTTTGTGAGCACCAGGCCAGCGTTGGGCTTGCTCACCCTTTTCCCCCAGTGTCCAACAGGCTGCCTGGTACCAAGCCAGCGAACTCTTCATAGGTTCCTGAGTCAATGAACTGATCAGCCCCAACATGAAGACCATACCTCACGCAGACCACTCATTATTAGATCTAGGGTTACTATGGCATTGTTCAGTGTGTCCATCTGGGGAGGGAGTGGGACAGAAACAGGAAAACTGCCAACTTGGAAGGTTGGCAAAGACAGTCTCAGGAATATGGTGTGACGTTCACCCAGAGGTCAACACCTGGAGAAGCCCAGGCAGTCACCTACACCTGCCCTGATGGGACACTGTAGCTTTTAGGACATACACTTCCTTCCCACTCATGTGCTTCTGCATTGCAAATGCCATCATTTGCCATCACACAGGAAGACAGCACAGTCAACCAAATTCCATCATAATGTGCCAATTGCGCCTTCACTTGCACTTAGGTTAAGTTTAGCGTTCAAGTGCACTTATTCTGGGAAAAAAAAACACACACAAAGCGAAATTTATTTTTGATCAAGTGGTTTATTTCTTCTTGAATAGGAATTTAAGTTACTTCAATGGCCACTGACTTAGCTACAGAAAACTTCCAGGATGATAGGAAACAAGCAAGAAGAATCTGACTCTGTCCAGTCAAGCAGTGAGCCTCATGGGGCTGGGGAACCTGGGAAAACCCAGGGTCCAGCAGGGAGGGGAGCCAGGGAAGCGCGAGGCTGAGGGCCACATGGGCACAAAGGGGAGTCCAGGAAGAGTCCTGGGTGGAAGTAGTTATTAAGAGAGTCAAATCATTTAAAGTTGAAATGAGTGAGAATTTATTTACAACATATGCAGATCTATGCAAGTGATTATGCAAATGGATGGAAAGGGGTCAGTTAAAGATAGCAGTAAAATGGGAGCTTCGGTTCCCAGCAAGCCGGAGCCCCGTCAGAGCTCAGCTAAATGTGAGTGCATTGGCCCTTCCCCTTCCTGTGCCCCATAACACCAGCAGTATAAAGTGGGTAAGAGCTGCACTTTCTCTCAAAACCCAGGAAGAACAACAAATGCCTGCCGGGCTGCCTCAGCCCTGACCCCTGGGGAGTCGGAACCTCTCTGTGATGCTTTTTTCCAGAAAGATTTGTAGTAGCAGAGCTTTAAATATGTGTATATATACACACCCATTTCTAGAGATTTCCGATGGGTGAGATACTAGGTGATTCATCTTTTCACCCTCATGCAGTATACGTATTATCAAAAGTGGGCTGAAAATCCGTGAGTTCCAACACCCTTTCCCACTCACACGTACTGTGCAACTACAATATTGAGGATTCTCGGGTCCCCTGGGGGTAGTTGGGAGAAAATGCAGGTGACAGGGGTGGAACTGCTGTGATTTGAAGTGGGGGACCCATTTGTTCTGGGTTACCCATCAATCTCAGAAACTAGAGGCCCTGAGCAACCCTCAGACTTCCGTGCCCCCATCCCCACTAACCACCAGCCCAAGCCTACACAGCCCCAACCCCAGCTGGTGGCTTCCTGCGAAGACCGCTGCAACTGGCCATCAGAAGGCTCTTGTCTTTCCTGTCAGTGTCCGCTTCTTTCTGCCAGAGAAACGCCCTCTGCTGTAGCCATGGGGGCGGATTTTCAACTCCACGTAAGGAATGGAGAACTCATGTCCTTTCCAGGGCTCCCAGTTCACCCCCTAAGAAGAAGGCCAACATCAAGAAGAGGCATCCGGAAGGAGGGCAGGGGAGGGTACAGTACCAAGCAGTCCTCTGTATCCAGTGAAATTCCTCTCTCCCTCCCTCCTTCTCTCTCTCCAGGGGAGAGAGGAGACAAGGTGGCCCCTCTGATTCTGGGGAGGTGAGAGTCAGATGGGAAGGCACCCTCTGCTGGGCAGCTGGGGTTAGAGAGCCTGAGGGGACAGATTCCTGCAGCCTCTGTGCTGGGAGGATGGGATGTGAGTCCAGGATGTGGATGAGGCCAGAGGCCCCCAAAATAACACGGGGTCCACCTGGCCAGCAATGAGCAAATTAGCTTGGCCTCACTCTTTCCCCTTCCAGAAAATTAAAGGCAAAAAATAAACATATTAATAGGCCAATTGTGTAAAATCATTTTCAATTTAGACTGTTTAGATATTAGCTCTGGGGTAACAAATAACCCGCTGAAAACTAAATTTCATTTTATGTCTTTTGACTGGTGAGCACAATAATATTTAATTCACTTAATAACCTTGCAACCTGGCCAATAAAGAGCCCAAGTGACCGATTTTATGTATTTTAATTTGTGAGGTAAATAATAAACAAGAAGCTAAATGCCTTGCAGACTGTGAAAGGCACATTAACCAGATGAATGTCTTTTATTAGCAAATATGGGGATGGTTTAGGGCATGCTGGCTGCTCGGTTCAAATATCTGATCTCTGATGGCAAGTTTCTCTGAGTCAGCCCACATGCTGCCACCATGATTGATGGGCCCACCCTCCTTGGCTTCCCTGGGGGGGGGGCAAATTTATTCTTCCCTTTGAAAAACTACATAAGGATTGGGAGTCTCCTCAGCCTAGTTAGGATCAAAGGGATAAAAATGTACCTGGACTTGAGATGTAGTAACATTGGAATGGAGTGCGTTCTGGGGAAAGGTGGCTTCCTGAAGGGGAGGGTCAGGACCTGGGCTGTGTTACGATTTTTACATGAGGAATATTCAGAGGTAAACGATTAGACTATGAGAGCTATAACCTGGTCAGTCCATCCTAGTTTGAGTGGATCACTGGGTGATAACTGCAGACAGGTGGGGTATGACTGAAGGAGGAGGGTCACTGGGGCCGTGCCCTGGAAGGGCTCATCTTCCCTCTGGCCCTTTCCCCTCTGTCTCTTGCTGCTTCCTGGCCCCCAGGAGCAGAGCAGAGCTCCTCCACTACACCCTCTGCCATGATGTTCTGCCTCACCTTGGGCCCAGAGCCACGCAGTTGGCCCACCATGGACTGAACCTCTGAAACCCTGAGCCAAGATAAACTTTTTCTCCTCTAAGTTGTCCTTGTCAGGTACTTAGGTCACAGCTATAAAAAGCTGGCTAACACAGATGGGAAACTGGAAGCCCTGGAATGCAGAGGGCAGGGAGGGACGTGACCTCAAGGCCTGAAGCCTAGAGGAGAAGCTTTTCTGTCCTGACTGGAAGTCTTGGAGAGAGAGGAGCCCCCAGACCAGGGAGCAGGGTGCCCTTTGGGGAGCCGATGTGGACAGAGCTGGAACAGAGAGATGTTTGCCTCTCACATACCTCACTGTGCTTGGTCTCCCCGTATTTGCCATTGGGGTTGGCCAAGTGGCAGTTCTTGTACCACCATCCACCATGATGGGTCAGGGCACAGTTGCTGAGGGCGATATCATTGTCCCTGTCAAAAGTTGTAAATTTCCATCCATTGTGGTAAGTAAGAGCGTCCCCTGCAGGAGAGAAGAGCAGGGAGGCAGAGCCATAAGGGGATGATCAAGGCATTCCCAGGAAAGTGCCCATGGACCCAGTCACTTACATGTCACGATGGTCACCACTCTCTGAAAACAGCCATAATGGGAGCAGAACATGAGTGAACAGGTCCTCTTTCCTGGCCTGTCACCCCAATTCCAGGCTTGTTTCTCCAACAGCCTCGACATTTTCACATGGAAGCTGCCAGCCACCCCTCACACGAGATGACCACTCTGTCCTTTCATCTCTGCTGTGCTGAACCCCCGCACCATGTCCAACAAGCCCCTCATGCCCTTTACCACCCTTTCTCCTCAGCTCCTCGCACCCCCCCTCCCCTGTTGCTGCCACCCCAGGCCTCTCCTCATCTTCTCTCTGGCTTCTCGCCCGCCAGCCCCCCCCCCCCCCCCCGGAAGCCCAAACACCCATTTTCACTCTCTCCAACCTAACATCCTGCTTCCTACCACAGGGAGGTGACTTACTCCTCCAAGTGACAGTCTTGTCACTTGGCTGTCCCCTAGACACAATCTCAGATTCCACTGTCCCCACCAGGCACCCTCCACTTTTAAATCAAGCCAATCCACCTTTCATGGCAAGTCTGCCCTTCATTGGTCAAAACCTAACCTCCCGTAAAGCCTAGTAACGCCACTGCTAGGGAAGAGCCTCACTGATGTACGCACACACCCCTGAACCTGGAGCCCGTCGTGTGTACAATTCCGTACTTCTTTACATCCCATCTGGGCCCTGCCTCTATGATCTTAGCTGTCTTTCCCTATGGGACTTGTCATCTTTATAAGTTCACTTCTTTCTCAGCTCATAAAAGGCAACAGAGTCCCATATCACACTCAAGCTTCATCAAGTTCTGTTCCAGCAACAACGATGCCTACAATTGCATTGAATCTGAGTTCATGAGCAGCTTCACACACATGTTCCCGTTTAACTCTCACGGGCCTGCAAGGTGGGCAGGGCAGCTCTTGGTCCCGTGAGGAAATAAACCCACAGAGGTTAGACTCTAGGGAATTTTAAAGTCCCGAGTCCACAAATGGCAGAGCTGGGACCCAACCCCAGTTCCTCAGATTCTAAGACCAGTGTTCTTTCTGAGAGACCAGTTCACGATGACTCCTAGATTCCAAGACAGGGCTTCGAATGCTCTAGCAAGAGCAAGCTGTCTCTGAAAGCCCTACAGGCTTCGCCCAGCCCTAAAGAACCAGAAACCGATTATGGGGTGGGCTCCTGCCATCTGTGCTTCGACTAGCCCTTAGATGTTTCTGATGCAGATTACAGTTTCCTGCATTCACCTACCTAGTCAAGGACATTTACTGGACACCTGCTATGGATGAGCACCATGCCAGGCTCTGGGAATATAAAAAATGAGGAAGTCCTTGCTCAAAAAGCTTAGCTGGGGTGAGTGTTCATAAAGAATTGGTAGGGCCTGGGGGTTCAGCTTGGTGATGGAGCACGTGTTTGGCAAGCACCAGGTCCTGGGTTCCATCTCCAGTACCGAAAAAAAAAAAATTTTTTTAAATAAAAAAGTTGGTAACACTTTGTGCAAAGGGAAGGTCCTGGTTTCCCCTCCACCTCTGTGAGCTGAACAGCCGCTCTTTTATGCCTCACCCAGCCAAGGCAGGAGGAGCAAGTGGCCAGAGAGGCCACTCCACTTCAACCCAGCAAAATGGCTCTGCCCCCATCGTCTCCAATCAATGAAAGGCACTTCCCCCTCCCTCCAGGGTTCTCCCAGGTAGTTTACTACAGCTGGAAACAACACGCAAGCCCCTCAGCTCACATTCTTTTAGTGAGCATAGTTGACCTAAGTTGCGTGAACGTTCCCAGAGCTGTTTTCTAAAAATTCAGGCAGAAGCTTTCTGAAAGACATGTTCATGGTTATCTAACCCTGGGCACTGGGATGAAGAAAGGTGAAGCAGGTTTCAGTCTGGGTGTGGAAGGATTTTTTTTTTTTTTTTTTACTTTTTTGCGGTTGTTTTCTGCAGATGAATGTTTTCTGAGGCCATCCTACCATTCAGAGTGTCGACAGTGAGTATACTCACAAAACAGAAAATAACTTGCTCTGGTCATCGGGTTCCATTAAGAAGCTTATGTCCCTGAGTGACATCAAGTCATCAAGCCAGTGGGGCTCAGATGCCCTCCCTCCTTCCCACTGAGGTTGAGGATGAAACACTGATGAGGGACAAAGGCCCACCTCAGAACAACGGGACCCAAGTTCGAGGCGGGGCCACTGATATGGTCATCATTCACCTCATCAAAATGTCACTCTCTCCTCCAGCACTTCAGGGGACAAGAAAGTTGACCCAGGAAGCTACCATCTCAGACCAGGAGAATCCATTAGCCTCCCGTCCCCTGCCTTGTGTTTGGACCTGGAAAGTCTCCTATCCTGGGATGTGCGGTAGGCGAAGAGAAGAGGTGCGGTTTCGAGCTTTCCCTTTTGTCCATGTATTTATTGATTTTTTTCCTCTTCCTCAAGTACTAGCTTTTGAAAATCTGCTTCAAAACAAGGAAGCCACTGTCATTTGTAGGAAAAAAAAATCCTCACCATCAATTTGTGGCATCCCTGGCCCCAACCTACTAAGCGGGAGGCAGAGATCCCAGGTCATTGGCTCCAAGTGCCCTGGGGGTGGACACATCCCCTGAGCACCTGAGCACAATGGAGCCTCATGCAGGTGGGATATGAAATCAGCTGTCAGTAATTGGGTGGCCCACAGAAATCATTCGGCACCATTTTTCACATTTTTATATTTCCATTATCATCTCTAAGAGGATGAACAGCATCTTGAAGGGAGAGCTCACCTTGTAGCCTCCCCACCCCACTCCAATCCTTAGAATCAGAAACAAAATTTGCACCCTATCGCCTGGCTGGAGTTCGCTTCATGAAGGAATAATTGACTTTCCAATGTGACTCCCATAAAGTCAAAAATTAGGACCCACCTGGGTAGTCTGAGGCGGGGAATAGCCTTAAACCACACATTTTCTCCAGGGTGGCACAGAGCTCACTTCTAATTAGAGCTTTTATGATATCTGAGCTTTTTAGAAGCTGGGAGAGCAGGAAGGGCAGGGAGATATCAAAATGTTCACCTTCCACTTGAACACCTGTCCTCAAATGGTGTTCATTAGGATGTGAGTGGCCAGAAGCTTCCTAAGTTTTAATGCCCTCCTCCTGGACCAATCAGCATATGTAAGGAAAACCAGAGCCCCACCACTGCAGCTCTGAGTTTAAGACTAGATGGCTGTCTAAGTGCCATGTGATCTGAAGTCCCCAAGGCTTCCTATTAAAAAGCACGTCCTCTGCTGACTGGCACTGTGGCCTGAACAACCTGAGGGCAGGAATTACCCCGGAACCCATGCAAGTAGAGGACCTGCGAGGGGAACCAGGTTAACTCCGGAATGTGGCTACTTCCTTCCCCTCGCTTTCTACTCGCATCAGTTCATTTCCTGGGTTATGTTAAACAGACCCAGAAAAGGCAGATTTTAACGATGGAGCAAAGGAGAAGGGACAGCCTGGGAGGACGGGTCTGAGTGAACCAGGAAGTCAGTGACTGAGCTCCAGGGAGAGGTGCAGGGCATAGGGACTGCACCCAGCTTCTACCCTGCCTGGAGGTGCCCCAGATGGAGCCTGTGGACATGGGACCTGTTAGCCTGAGAAGGAAAGTCTGAGGCTAGCTGGTGGGTAGGGACGAGAACAGAGGAGAGGGTAATGGAAGAAAGAGGGACGGACGGCCTGTTTGGCTCTGTGCTGGAGGAGGCCCAGGGGTGAGGGAGACGGCTGTGTGTCCCCTGTTCTACCACAAGGTTGGGAGAGGTGAGAAGAGGCATCAGGAATGCAGGCTGGCTTTACTTAGGGAGGGTGGGAGTGGAGGAACATGGGTTTAGTCCTACAAAACAGCATTTTTTAAATTATTTGACTATTAAATTATCATGACCATTTAAATCATCCTGTAAATGCCTGAAAGCCACATGCATGTCCATCTGTGTTTCCTGATTGTATCTGAACTGCCTCTTCTCCATGCCTGAATTTCATGATTGACAGCACACAGGAGTGATACAGTGCAGCCTCTCTGAAGCCCACAGAGACCAGGGACCACCAAGGAAAGAGGAGGAATCCGGAGCAGTGCAGCCTCTTACAGCTGCAAGCCCTTGCTTTCAAGGACTGCTCCTTCCTGGAGACAGTCTGTGCTCACTCTCCCCCCACCCTTACCCTTGCTTGGGCTACGCAGACAACTCTGTCTATAGCCAAACTCCTTGCACCTGGATAGATGCCCACTCCTGCCACATCACCAAACCCGCCCTTCACTAACTCCTGTGGAACCTCCAAAGCCTCAGGAGCTACTCTGTGAGATATTAAATATCCATAAGATTATACAGAAAATTCCTGCAATATTTTGTGTTTAACACTCATTTACATATGCTGAGCCAGGCTCTGTGCTAGACTCCACGAAAGGAAAAGCAAAATACAAATTATTGTTAGAAAAAACGAAATTATAATTCTCAAAGAAATTCTGCATTAGCAGTTGACCACTCCTGACCATGGCCCCAGACACTCCAGAGTTCTGTTCAAAGTCATCTGCCATGGGGGGGCCTCAAGTAGGCAGCTTTGAGAAGTCCTGCAAGGCTTCAAGACTGTACCAACTTCCCTGGCCCCAGTTCCATCCTTGCCCTCACTGAACAGGCCCTGCCCACCTCCCACCTATGCTCAGCCCTTCCTGCAGACCTGCCTCCAGTCCCTGTCCAGCCAGAAGCTTCCTCCAGTCACTCGGGTCCTCAGCATCCCTCTCCTTAGCTCCTTACTCCCCTTGCCTCTTGGCTCATTCTGCAAATACTGCCTTTCGCTTTTCCCTCTGTATACATGTGCACTCCATGCTCTCCTGTACAGCAGCCCACCCAGTTACGCCAAAGTCGGGAACACTCCAAAGTCAAAGGACAGATTCACATTGTTTAAAACCCACAAATGTAGATGTTTAAGTATTAATATTGAAACAATAACCACACCTCCCCCTCTTAAATAAAACATTTACTGGTGTAATCCAGCATTTCAGTTGCATTGCTCAGTTGAATCCTTGGCCTTTGCAACTGAACACACCATTGACTGGCAGTGCAGCGAGCGGGGCGGGATGAAGACTGCCCGCGGTCAGCAGCTCTGCTCACCCTGCCTGTCACAGCAGCTTCAAGTTAATGAGACCTGTGCTTCTTATTGGTTGAGTCAATTTTTTGCTATGATAAAATACCCCCCCCACACACACACACCCTGCTGTGAAGAGAGGACCCCAAAATACTGCTGAGGCTGATGAAAGACTGAGAGCACCATGAAATCACTCAGAGGCTAACTTCATCCACTGAGTTACCACAGCCTGAATTCGGACAGTCCAAGAGGAGGGAGAGGCACAAGCGTGCCCCCCACCCCCCGCCAGCTCCAGGGAGCGGGCCTCAGCTGTCAACAAGGTCAATTCAGCTCCACACAGTACTCCACTCTGCAGACCCACCACAGGGCACACCACCCTTGAACAACCCAGAGCGAGGGCCGCAGTCAGAAAACCCCCTTTCTTACCTGCTGTGCCTCTGTATTTCCCAACTGTCAGCTTGTAGCGCTCCTTGCTGGAGGCCACTTGAAAGAAATCATACACGGCATAAGCGGATTCGTTGACGGTCTGCAAGTCCACTCGCACCTCGTACCGGGTGGGGGTGCCCGTGGTGAGATTGTGCAGTTTTTCAAGTCCTAGAGACATGGGATGGAATTCTAGTAACCAGCCTACCCTATGCGTGAGACCTCGCCATTTGCATCTGAGACTTTCAGAGCCAAAATTCACTTTAGCCTTTACCTTCTCTGCTAACAAGAAGCCTTCCCAACACTTTCTCTTTAATTTTCTGACTCTACTATTTCTTTGGCACAGGCATGCCAATGACTTCTATGGAAGGCACCATGAGCGGAGCAGAGTGATCATGGAATTAATCCACAATAGTCTCCATCTCTCTAAAGGAGAAGCAGCTCTGTTTATCAATCGTTAATCTCACCAAGTGGAAAAACAGAGCAACACGTTCTGATCCCTGAAGAGATCTGCCCCAATCCAACCACAAATACCACCTACTCTACCAGATGCTCAATGTCCGGCTCTGACTTCAAAATTTCACATTTCCCACTGGATGTTTGGCTATTTCACTCTCTTTGAACATCTGCTCCAGAAGACAGCAGAAGAGGGGAAACAACATCCACCACCCTCGGCATCCCTCGCAGAATTTCAGGGACAACAGAATGTCTCCCAGTCAAAGCCCAGGACCCCAGTCCATTGACCCCTTCTCCACTATGGGGTCTGTAAGAAGTCCAGGCTCGGCTGACCCTGCAGAGCTCAGACACAGCACAACCCCCCCGGGGCATTCCTGCCTCTCTCCACTGCCACGGCACAGGGGCACAGTGTCCCTGTCACTTGGACCTCTCCCTGAGTGTAGTGGGCATCCTTGAGCTGCCTGACCTGCTTGTCAAAGGGGAAGTGACCCCTCTGCCACCCCCACCCTCCCAATGCTCAGAGAACCGACCAAGCCAGAACTCCTTCATGGGGTCCCCAAAGCCTTCCACGTAGCTCCGCCAACGCTTGAAGAAATCCAGTTGCCCAGTGTTCCGTCTCTGGAAGACCTGAGAAGGGAAACAGGAAATAGGTGCTCCACCTGGACATGCTAACAGACAACTGAGTAGAAGGGAAATGATGTTTATATTTCCAAGGTGGTGCAGGCAGACAAGAAGGGACTGTGAACCAGAACATACACAGACTCCCCCCAGGAGCTCCTCTTTGCGTATATTTTAGAAAGAATTTTCATCTATGTATCAGTTGATTCATGGTATTTGTCCACCATATTAACAAGTGTTGTTTACATACAAGAAGTATGCTGGGTGCTCAAATGTGGGGCACCTACTACAGAAGGTTTCTACCCTCAATTATAGAGCACAAAAGAACTAGGGACTGGTGATATAGTTACTAGAGGTAGGCTCTGTAGGGCAGAACATTCCAGACCTTTGCTGGCTCTGATCTGTAACCTTCAATATCTGTTCAACTTAATTGGAGCACATCAGTTGTCTGCCCTCCCTCCTTTAAATAGTTGGAAAAATTATTTTTAGTTCACTTGATTCCTAACATAGCAAGTATTTAGTATTTTTTTGGGGGGGAGACGTTCACTCAAATATTTATTAAGCATGTAGTTGGCACCATGCAAGATGATAGGTGAAACAGGTAAGCCAGAAATGCTCCCTGCCCTCATGGACCCAGCAGCCCAGTAAATGAAATAGATGTGGATTAGATAATCCAGCAAATAAACATGCAATTAAAACAATGATAAGGCTATGAAAGAAGATGCAATAGGACTGTGAGAGAGCGATCAAGAGGCCAGGAAAGTGCCCCAACAGGGAAGCAGCTGAGAGGCACAGGATGGGTAAGGGTATCGGGCAGGAGAACTGGAGGCCAGGTTGTTGGGGCTCTGGAGCTTATTAGGAAGGGACAGGAAAGGCAGCTGGAAAGGCGGGCAAGGTAGACACTAGTGGGGCTTCAATAAGCATGGCTGAAGACGTTGGCCCAGTGGACAAGCTGTGGATTGTTGAAGGGTCTTAAGCAGGAAGTGAACTGTTCATACATCCATCCTGCTCAGACCTGTCTGGTTGCAGCATAGAGAATGGAAAAGTGGACGAGAGAGGTTGAGTTAGGAGGCCAGTGTGGAGTACTTGACAGGAGGCTGCCCTAAGGATAGACAGAAGTGCCCAGAAGATCAAATTGGCAGATGTGAGGATTGACAGAATGTGGAACTGCAATAGGAGAGAAGCAAGAATGAGTCTTACTGAGTTTGGGTTTGCAGAGCCTGGTGACTATTCACTGAGCGTTTTCTTAGATGCAGGATTCTGAGAGAGGCCAGGCTCTGAGAGGTCATGGTATGAGTTATTTTCAGGTTTCCTGGTGAATGAGTTCTTGCAAGGGCTGAGTTCTAAGGAGAAGCTAGGCTGGATGTCGAAGGCAGGTGTGCGTCTGGGAACACTAGGAGTTCACCAAATCCTGATTCACTTTCCTCTTACCAGGAACCCATAAAGAGCTCCTTCCCTAGCTCCCCTGGCAGGTAAGTTGGACCATGTGACTATTACTAGCCAAAAGGCTGTAAATGGGAGCACAGGAGAGCAGATGGGGCTCTCCGTGTTCTCTTCCATTGCCAAGTGTGGTGGCAAAGGCCACATGTTGAAACCACAGAACCACAAGATGAAAGCAGCCTGAATCCTGAGTCACCACTTAGAAATGGCTTCACACCAGAGCCAAAAAGCTTCCGTGCCACCTGGAACCTGGGGCTGGTTTGTCTTCACAGCATGACCCACTCCATCCTAATGAACACAGGAAGAAGACACAGGAAGAAGAGGAAGAAGACACAGGAAGAAGAGGAAGAAGACACAGGAAGAATAGGAAGTCATGGGAAAGGATGAGACTGCTCAGGAAGGAACCAGCAATGGATCTGACAGCCCTGGGGAAGGGTGTGTTCATTAAGGAGAGGGAAATGTAGAAAGAAAAGCAGAAAAATGTGGAGTCACAAAAGCCACAATGAGAAACACGGTCCAGAGTGTCAAACCATGAGAGGTATAGGAAATGGAACCAAACCTGTCCCTAGAATTCAGAGACAGAAATCACCAGTGACTTTAAAGCCAAGGCTTTTGACAAGAGATGGGGGAGTGCAGGGTGCCAAGCTGGAATGGGCTGAGAGTGAGTGAGGAAATGGAGATGGAGTGAGGCATTATCTCACAGGTGGGCTGCTTTCTTTACAAAACTTCCTCTATCTGGAGAAGGAATGTAGGGTAGTTCCTGTCAGAGTAAATTGAGTTATTTTATCTGAAATAAACTAGAAGAGTACCTAAACCAAAATACATCTGTGTGCACTATTGGAATTGATAATCCATATAATTCCACCGACCTGGAGAGCCAGGGGCTGGAACCGCATCTTCCTCTCCACTTACTTTCCTTTGTGTCCATTCAAATGAAATCCCAACCCAGGCTTTACAGCTCATATTTCCAAAGAAAACACATTATCCTGAATTTGGTTAGGCAAACCTTCCAATAGCTGTGTGGCCTTTACATTTTTCTCTGGGAAGGATCGGGGTGGGGGTAGTGATGCTACAGTCATGCTGAAGCTCCCGTCCAGGTAGCTGGCCCAGGAGGTGCTGAATGAAGCACCCACAGTGAAGGGGAGTCCCAGCTCTGAGGCAGCCACGGCCACATCCTGGCAAGGTGTGGGGAGTCAGCCTTTCTGTTCCTGACCCTGGGCAGCCCGTTGAAAAACAGGGACAGAGTGGGAAAGAAGAGTCCACCACACAGAGTTGCTGGGAAGATTTCTAGATGCCCTACAAACATGTCCTATAAATGAGAAAGAGCGGAACAGAATTTAGGAATGGTCACAGCCAACAATCACAGGCAGCATTGGCCTCTTGGTGTTGTTCCCCTTTTCTCAAGTGTCCCTTTGTTAGAATTGTCCTGCTCCTTCCTTAGCTTCCTTCATTCTTTGCTCATTCGCTGGCTCACATAATAAAACTCATCGAGCATCTATCTGCTGAGTGTCAGACCTGGAGCAAGAATTTATGATGCCATTTTACAGCTGTGAAAGTCCAGAGAAGCAAGTAGCCAGTATCACACAGCTAGTAATTTAGTGGCTGAAGTAAGGGTAACACATACACACTCACCCAAAACCTCATCTTAAATCAAAAAGGTTGGAAACACCCACTCTACCGAGTCTATTTCCCACAGAGCACTTCTGAAGACACGGAAGGTTTGCTTCCTGGCAAGGTACCAGTGCCAACCCCCCCCCCCCCCCCCCCCCCGGGCTCTTCCTGTATCACAGTCAGGGGAGGCCTAGGGCGGAAGTGGTACTGATGTTTGCTTCCCCGTGCATCATGTTGTTAGGGGACAGACAGATGAGGATGGTGGGAACACAAGGTTAAGAGAATAATCCTATAAGATAGGCCCACTGTGCTGACCCCCACATGCTTTCTTGGCCAAAAAGCAATTTGCCTGCAGCCTTGCCTAGCCTAAGTGGACAGGATATGTCGCATTCCTCAGCAAACTACCTGATATCTGCAAGGAAATGCAGGCAGGAAATAATGTTGATAAGAGGAACCCATACTTTGAAGGAAGAGACTTTTGTGACCCTTTCATAGACCAGATTCTGGAAGAGAAGGCTAGTTCCTCCTAACCCTAAATCTGTAAGAATGTTTGGTTAAGAAGTCATTTAGAACCAGACAGCATGGGCCAAAGTGACCTAGAGTTGCCAAGGCAGTAGGGTCTTGAAAGTCCAATGTCACCCTGCTGTCAGTCAAAAGTCGAGAGGTAACCTGGGTGGGATCTCTGAAAACTTTTCTCTGAGATCCCCAATAAAACTGGAGTGCAGGAGAGGCACACTGTCCTTCTCCTCTCTGAGAGGACCTATTCTCTCCTTTGAGAGTGTCCCCTTTCCTTTTCCTATCCCTTCAGTAAACTCATGCCTATAAGGCACGTCTGAAATCCTTCTGACTTGGTCACAGGAATTGGGTTTAAAGAAGGGGTCTTTATGCTGCCTCAGCTTCTCAGAAGGCTCCAGCTCTGTACCAGTGTCACCTTGCACAAGGTCAGGCTCAGAGCCAAGCCTGCCCTCTGAGGACAGGTGCATCACAGAGGCCTCTAGTCTCCACCTCTTACTCATGAGCCTAGTATCCACACTCACCCTGATTTTTTTTTTTTTTTTATAATTCTACAGCATGGCCAGGGAATCTGATTCTGGTGTTCCTGACTCATTGTTTAGACCATTGTTTAGATTAAACCACATCCTCGGGCAAGTTGGTTAATATTTTCCTAAACTGTCAGATCAAGACGCCGATAGCCCCGTCTGTCATGGGTTAAAATCAGGGCTTCAAGCAAAGGTCATTAATCACAGTCATAACACATTGAACTCAGAATCTGGTACATATACATAATAATATTATTATATCTCAATAAATGCTTGTTTGCATTGTATTAAATCAGCTTCGAGTGAATTGACTCCCAGGGGTCATTTATACACCTTGATCAGGCAGCATTAATTGAGCCACTCAGAATCTAGTCCATTCCCTTTCTGACACCAAGACACTTCATAATGAACTATTTGGGAATAACAAGAGCCCCTTAGCGAACCAGTCTCAGGGAGAAGAATCTCTTTGTGTCTGGCTCTATGCGCCAAAGCAGGCATTACACTCAAGAACTTAATATCCTAAATGACTAAACCAGGAAGAAAAAAAATCAAAATTGCATTTAAATGCCTTGGAAAGAGCCTCTGATTCAGTCCCTGAGACTTCCAAGATGGAAACATTTCAGCAGTCCCAGGGTTCCTTACAGCCTCCCACCAGCTGCCCCAGGTGCCCTAGGGCAGTGTTCTTCCAGCCTGTTCTTCAAAGTGGGGTCCCGCCACCCAGGATGGAGAATTTTCTTAAAAACCTTCTAAAGGCTCAAAAGAAGAAATGTTCTCTAGATCAGCCTTCAGTGACAGAAGACTCCAGAACCCCCAAAGTGAAAATTGTCAGTAAACTATGTGGAGAACTTTTTGGGATTCCACATGTTTTCTGGAGCATGTGGCTTTGCAGTGAACCCTGCAGGGTCCTGGCTTATGCGGTTCACCTCCAGGGGACAGAGAACTTGACTTGAGAGGGACTGGGGGACTGGTGTTGGTGAGGATGAAGGGTGGTCTCAGGATGTCTGGAACCGACTCTGTGCTGTGTTAGGGTCTTTTGCACAGAAGGTAGAAAGCAGGCTTCTCGAGGGGGGGGGGGCTTTTAGTCTGATTTGTTCACTACTAGATCTTGAGTGCACAAAACAGTGCCTGACACACAGTAGGTCCTCAATAAACACTGTGCAATAGTTTGCAAGTTTCCCAGGCAGCCAGACTGACAGAGCTCATTCTAAAGTCATCCTAGACAGATGTCTTCTTTCCTATGTGGGTTTGGCTTTCGAAAGCCACACTAGGCGGCACAACCTGCCAATGGTCAATTACAAGCACAGTGGCAGCAAACGGGCTTCAGGCTGGAAGGGTTGGAGGGCCCGGAGTCACACCAGTGCCGATGAACAGCAGCAGGTGCAGGGGGCGCTGGCCAGGTGGAAGACTTCCCTCTTTGCATTCTGCTCTGATACTCTAGGGATCAATCGGGAATTCTCCCCATCCAAAATTCCCATCCTATCCAATGACGGCTTTTCAGCTGTCAAAAGCCCCTGTGCAGACAGTGAGTTTTCTTGATGCCGCTCCTCGGATGGTCCCATTTCAGCCATGGATGCTCAAGTGTCTTTGGTTTCCCAGGCCCCTGAGCAAATGTGTAAATGAATATAGCTTGGGCACTAGGAGATGGCACTTTCCGTTTCCACAGTGGGTTGCCAGTGCACAGCAGGCAAAGGTCGCGTGCTGGGTGAGGCAGTGAGAGCTTCTATGGGTTCAGACACTGGGAGGAGTGGGGAGGGAGACAGAAGGATCAGATCACCACCTTCATATGACTGATCAGGCGTGGAATCAAAGGAGAGACTGTGTGGTTTAAGTGGACAATGGTTCAAGAAAAGAAAACCTCCTCAAAGAAGAGAAAATACTAGAACTCTGTCCAAGCTTCCCCCTTTCAGGTCTTAGTCTTTCAAATCAAATCCCCAAAGGCCTTGTTTCTGTCCTGTGGAGCCAAGGTGGCAGCACCTAGACAAGAGGCTCTGTCATCCTGAGGACTGAGTCCCCAGAGAGGCCATGTGTTTCCATCTTGAATGGCCTGAGGTGACCCATTGGGAAAAACAAATGAGTAAGGAGGCTGGAGTTATATATATATAATATAACTAATATAACATAATATATAATACTATATAATATAAAATATAATATAATAGAAACGAATGAGTAAGGAGGCTGGAGTTATATATATATAATAATGACTTTGTCGTTGACTTGAGTGACTCAGTCAAGGTGTTTTTCTCTGTGGACTTCACTTTCCCTGTCTGTAAAACAGGTATAATAATCCTCCCACTTACTCTAAAGCTGTTGGGACAGGGTCATGTTTACAAACGTCTAGGAACATAAGTGATGCACACAAGCCACATGCTCAGCAGCCCCATTTCACCAAGCCTGCTCTATGACAGGTAGGCAGTACAAAGCTCTGTCCTTACAGTGGGTTGGGATCACTCTCAAAGCAGCTGCAAGTCCCCAAAGCTCCTCTGTCCCCTGGATAAAAATGAACTAGAGCCCCAAACACCGCGTGAGCAGCTGTGACCAGCTCCCTAGGAAGGCAGTCGGTGTTCCACAGAGTTCCCAGGCTCTGCAGGACTCACAATCCAGCCGCCTCCGTCCGTGTCCATGTCACAGTACACCTCCAAGGGCCGGCTGGCATCGCCATTTATGTAGATGGTGTAGAGACCACTGGCAGCGTTGCTGTTCTGCTGCACCTGGCTGCAGTCCGAGGGGTGTGGGAAACGGGCATCGACTGGAAGGCGAGCAGAGGGACAGTGTGGTGAGAAGGGCAAGGGAGGGGCTTTTCCCCGTCCGTAAGGCAAGCTATTTTGTTGGGGAATCAGTTCATAACCTTCTGCTATTTTGCTTCTTCCAACTCTTCATACACATTTTATTTTCCTCACTTACTCTGCTTTCATCAAACTCTGCAAAGACATTTTAAGGCCAAGTTCACATCACTTTCTCCCCCAATCTAATTCTCCCACAAAATAACTCCCTTTCACTCTGACTTTACTGTCTCCACTGTGGGATGGATTTATTTGAAATCCGTAACTCCGTTTGCATTGCCCCATGCCCCAAGAAATCCGGAACTCTGCAAGCACTTGTTCATTCCAGCAGTAGCCTGTCCTCTACGGCACTGCCATTCAGAGGCCAGGATTCTCGTCACCTGTGGAGAGGGGGGTGGAGACGCTCCTGCTCCGGTGATCACCCTTAAAGGCAACCAAGGACACAGGGTAGGTGGTGCCCTGCTCCAGGCCTTGCAACTCCAACCTCTGGTCGTCCCTTCGGAGCTGCACCTCCTACCAAGCAAAGGAGAAGCGGGTGGTCAGTGATGCGGTTATGGCCCCAGCATGCTGGATGTCGAAGCTTTCCTTGGTGCTACTGACAGAAGCTCTCCTAGGGCTCAGTGGCAGCCCAGAAGCCCAGTGGGTCCCAGCCACCTCTCTGAGGGCCCTGCCACGGAGATTCAGCATTACTGGGAATACAGGCTGAGAGCCAGGCACCGCCACTCCTCCAGCACTGCCAGACCCCAAGGACTTCTTCTTCAGACACCCACCAGGGCACTGACCACAGCCACCACTAGCAGCAATTTGCTGACAAGGATAGGCCGAGGAGGTATTTAAAAGGGAGTGAAACTGGCCATTGTACCTGTGGACACAGAAGTAGCTGGTATTTCCCATCTTATTCCCTCTACAAGCACAGGGCTACCTCTCCTAGCAGGACTGTCAGAAGCATTCATTGTAATAACGAATAAGTCAAAATGCCTTCCTTTTTTTTCTGCCTTTCTTTCTACCTTACCAAGGAGAGAGAAGGACAAGTTTTGAAAATTTGTTGGCCTTCAGATTCAAGGGTAGATACAACCCTTAAATAAGGATTAATCAATGCATTCAATATATTTTTATTGAGCACCTACCATGTGCTAAGCATTATCCTAAGCACTTTAGATATAGCTATAAAGAAAATGGACAATGATTCCCTGCCCTCGCAGACCTCACATTTTATAACCTCACTGGTTATAAAAATAAATAACACAGGGTAGATGTGCCACCAGCAAATGCACAGTGGTCAGCTAGGAGCAGGCACAGAGCTTAGACCTAACACTGAGACCAGTGTTCACAAATGACTGTGTTTAGCTGCTTGGTATACACAGCCTGTGATGGATGAGGACCCACGGCATGATTAGCATGTTGCCAGCCAGCCAGCAATCGAGGTGATCTGCCCAGTCAGCACCTCCACACAGAGGCTGTGGAGACAGGACACTAAGGGAAAAGACAGGGACTATCCAGTACCTTCACTGAGCCATTTGGGAACTGGTAGGTCAGGATGTAGCCATCGATCTGAGCAGAGGGAGGCATCCAGGTCAACACCCCACCAGAATGTGTTACCCCAAATGGACGGAGGTTTTTGGGAGGGTCAATTTCTGTAAAATAAAAAGTCAGGTAATTATCGTTACTAAGGTACAGCTGAGGCAAGGCCATTTCTGAACTATGGGTTTACATTTTCTCCCTACATATCCTCCCATTTCTCTTCCTTCCAGGGTAAGTTTTTCCTTACCAAAAGGCCTTCCTGTCCTCTGTTTCCAAAAGTACAGACCCACTGAGGACAAGAAGATTAAGAAATAGGGTGCTGGATGGGTCCCAAAGGGAGGGAATCTGGGCCCCCGCCTCCCCAGCACATTCCCATAAAGCAGTGGAGATGAGCAGCGCAGGGGAGAATGAGTTCTTGGAGACAGCAGTGCTCTTAGGGTGATGTGGAGCCAGGAGACAGCCACAGACCTAGGAGGGCCCCCACACAGGAACCAGGACTGCTTCAGAGGCACAACTCTGGTGTGCTCACCATGAAGCATAACCGGGATTATGATAAAAATTAAGTTCCATGGAGAGATGATTTCCACGATGGAAATACAAAGTTACATTTCTTAAATACCCACGGGTGTGGCATACATTGGTGTCTGCTGGTAATGCAGACCCAGCACAGAAAGAAGTGGGACAAGACAGGACTTACATAGAGAAAAATGAAGGGAGCGATGGAGGCCTGGGGAGGGGTAGAATAAGCAGTTTTCCTCACGTGTACTTCCCTACCAAACACCAGGGGGAGTGCGCGGGCATGGGCATGTGCATGAAGCTCAGAAAAAGTACTAGTCACCACCATAATAACTGGTCAGACAGTTCTTCAAAAAAAAATTTTTTTTTAACTAAATAAGACATGAATGGAAATTTCCATTTTGAAGAAACTTCATCATTGAAGGCAATTTTAATTTAGAAGTTCCCAAAAAGATGTCTCTGGGCTATTTTCTACCCAGTAGCATTTCAGCAGAGAACAGAATTGCAGTATTTTAATAGAAATCAGACAAACAGCTGTTGTTTTGAATTAGGTTGTTTTGACAAATTTTGAGTTTCTGTAATATCAGCTTTGTTTGATTTTCTAAAACATAACATCTGGCATGGATCTTATTCTATCCATCACACGGAAAAATTGAATTTGCTTACAAAATTGTAACTATTTAAACATTTTAACCTTGTTCCTGCCACCTCTTCGACAGCCACTAGTCCCCTGGTCAGGGACTTGAGATGTCTGTCTTGGTTACTTTCACATTTCTATGAAATAGAAAGATGAAAATTTCATTCTTTACAAATGGGAAAAGTGAGGTAAAGAGAAGATGAAGAAGGAAGAGACCATGAAAGGAATGGGGGAGACAAGAGAGAAATGGAGGGAAAGAAGGAGAAGGCAGGGACAGAGACCCTGTTTACTGCTCACTCTGGAGAGCACACAGGTGTGGGGAGTCTGGGGTGGAAAGAAGAGGTGGTTTGGTTTGGTTTTTTACATAGATTTCTTTAGTTTGAAAACTTTTGCTAAAAGCACATATTCACTCGAGGGTTAAAAATACTGGCTGATTTTTAATAAAATTAAAATCATGAAGGAACTTAGGGCACTTCTAACTCCAGAGGCCCCAGTTGGTGCACTTGACCATAAAGGGTATGAACAGACCTTGCCCAACCTGCCTGAATGACCACAGACCTCCAGCTCCTACTGCGGCCTGATTCCATGATGCTCAGCCAAGCCTAGAGACCCTCACCCACACAAACACACACAGCCCAGCACCCTGGGTGAGCAACTGGATATGGCAGGCAGGAAGACGCCTCACCATGGCCCCCACCCTGGAAGAGACAGACTGAGGTCCCTGCCTCTCCTCCTCTACCTGGAGTTGAGGCCCATCCAGTTCTGATACCAAGGGCCAGAGAGTCCAACAGCTGGGCTGAGAGTATGTGGCTAGGGCAGCCATGTTTTGGACAACTATCCCACCACGGGCTCTACATCTTCTCTGGATGGTCATGTCAGAATATCATGTCAAAAATGTAAATAGGAAACAGCCTTGAAGAAGGTCCTCAAGTAAATCAAGCTCACTTCCTGAACCCCTCCCCACCCAGTCTTGATAAGTGTGAAGGGTTCCCTTGGCTGGTCCCTCGAATACCTGTCAGGGCCTTGGTGTTGGCCTTCCTGCTCTCCCGGGCCCCCTTCTGGGCCCACACCTGGATGGTGTACTCCACACCTGGCTTCAGGCCCGTCAGGACGGTGCTGCTCTTCTCCTTCCCCACTGGAACCTCCCTGGTCTCTCCATCAGCTGAGGTGTAGCGCACCATGTACCTGTCAATGGTGGCTCGCACAGGGTCCCAGGAGATGGTAATGGTGTTCTCTGTCACTCGATTGGTCACCAGGTTTTTGGGGCTGTCGATTTCTTTTTTGAAAGATTTAGAAAAGATTTAGAACCAAAAAAGGACATCCCACCACTCTCCCCATTCCAGCCACTCTCCGTTGTCATTAATAATGGTAGGACCTCATTTAAAACAGGGGTAAGAGGCTTCCATTTTCTAGGGAAACAAGCCACTGAATATTAAAACTGGAAGGAATCAGATATTCTCTACATTTATAAAAACAGAAATTTTCTGACCTTGTAGTTCTTACCAAAATTGTCAGTAAAAATCTGAGCATCAAGATGAGTCACCATAGCTGAAACACTCTTATGATCACATGGTTTCTATTTACTGTGTTTCCCCAAATTTGAGAGCTGAGAAATCAACCCTCCCAAACTTCTCGACTTATAAAAAGGGAAAGGGAATGGAAGACTAGAGAAATGAAGACTTTTATCCAAGTTCCTGTTATTTTCTTGTGCTCAAACCAAGACTGGACCCTCTTTGCTCTGAGTTTTGAAGCCCCTCTCCTGCCCACGTATTCGTCCTTCTCTCCTGCACCACCAGCCTCCCCTTCTCTGCCATCAGTCCAGACACACCAGCCTTAGGGTCCCCATCTCTCCCAGCATCCCTTATCCCCTGCACCTCTGAGCTGACAGACTCAAGGGAGGCACCTGCATGCTCAACCCCACCTGTCTCCGGCTCACTCCTCAACTTCATGTTTGGCACCTGCCTACAACACACCACTTATCTGCTAGTCAAGGTCACGAGGACAACTTTCTAGTGGACACTTGAAATCCTCACTTTACTGGACATTGGAGAGCATTTGGCAGAGCTGATCCCTGCCCTCCTTCTTGGAACTCTCAGCTCTGCCAAGAGCTACCCACTCCCCAGATTTTCCTCCTAACTGACTGGCTCCTCCACGTCATCCTCAGTCCTCTGTTAGAAACCTTCAAGAACCAGCCAAAGCTCCCTCTTGTCCTCTCTCTCTGCGTTTCTCCCTGGGAGATTCACACATGTCCACAGCTTAAAGTGTCAACTGGATGCTCATGGCTTCACAAAATTCTGAGCCCCTGGCTTGAGTCAACTGCTGCTCATCCACCACAGTGCCCCGCCTGTATTAGACACCCCCTAAACATGTGTTGGAATTAATGAATAAATCACTCAATTTACCAAAAAACCTCACAGATATTTCAAGCTTAAATATTTAAAAGTCTCACATTCCTTCCCAAACATTTATCTCTCAGCCTTGCTTGTCAAAACAATGGTACCACAATCTTCTGTGTTGCTCAAATCAGAAACAAAGGTCATATTTGATTCCTTATTTTCTTCTTACCCCACATCTCATTGATCAACCAGCACTGTCACTTATACAATATACTCCCAGCAACCCCTTTTCTCTCTTCCTACTGCCACCACACTTATCCAAATCATCACCATCTCTCACCCAGATTTTTATAATGATTTCTTTACTAATCTTCCTGCTTCTACCCTTGCCTTCTCTCTGCCATTTATTCTCCTCACTATGGTGTGCAAAATGTTTTTGAATACTGCATTATGTCACTCTTGTCTAGTAAATATAACATACTTCCTCTTTCAGGTGCCATGTGGTCCTGGATGACCTAACCCTGCTCCTTCCCACCTCATCTCAAGACACTTGCCAGCTCACCTTCTGTGTTCCAAAGATATCATCCTCTTTCAGCTCCACAACCATCTCCTGAGCTGTTCCTGCTCAGGGCCATCACACATGCTCTTGCCTATGCCAGAAATAGCTTTTTCCCCAGTATCTACCCTCTCCTTCTTCTGTAAGTGCACTGTCCAACAGATCTCTGCAATGATGCAACCAATATTTCTGGAATTTGCACTGTCTGATACAGTAGCCTCGGCCACACATGCTATTGACTATCTGAATGTGATTGGTTCAACTGAGGAAATAATTTTTATTTTAGCTATTCTTAATTAATTAAAAACTAAATAGTCACACTAGCTAGATGCAACTTAAATAGTTTACAGGAAAATTTTAAGGAAGTTAAAACTAAGGGCTGGGGATGTAGCTCAGAGCTATAGAGCTACAGTGTTTGCCTAGCATACATGAGGATTTAATCCCCAACACTGGAAAGAAAGAGAAGTAAAACTGGGCATATGGCCATTCAGATGAAGACCTCATTACCAGCCTCTCTGTAGTGAGGTCTGGCATGTCTTGGATCTGACAGTGAATAGGAAGAATCTATGTGTGCAATATGCCAGTCACACTAGCCCTTTCCCAGGCCCCTCCCACTGCATGGAATGCAGATGCAGTTGTTGCCAAGTAAATGAGGCCAACTCCCTGGAGTCCACTGAACAACCACAGATAAGGAGCCTGGGTGTCTGCACCAGGGAGCTACCACACAGCCCTGGCCCCCTTACATGCTGCCATTTTAAACACAGGAACAGACTCCCCTCCTGCAACAACTGCTATTTGGGTGTCTCCATCAAGGTGTCTGCTATCAGTACTCCGTCACCCCCGATAAGGACCACCCCTCCCTGTTGTTCTCTACACCTGCACCATGTTCATCTCCTTCCCAGAACTCATCATCATTCATAATCATAGATTTGATTTTTTGTTTACTGTCCCTCGCCCAGTGGACTTTCAGAGTGCTGCCATATTTATTTTGTTCACGGCTCTATCTCCACGACTGCCAACTGAGAAGATGCTCGTTAAGTTAGCTGCATGTTGGAACAGAGCTCTAGCTGCCCAGTTAATACTTATAACTTAACTATAAGGTATGCATTAAGTCAAACCTACATAAAATAGCCTGCCACAAAACAATTCCTAATCCACTGGTTTTAGGAATTTTGAATTGTTTTACATTATTTACATTATTTCTATTGTTTCTTTCTTTCTATGGGGAGTTGAACCCAAGAATGCTCTACCACTGAGCTATGCACCCCCCAACCCTTTTTATTTTTTTACTTTTGAGACAGAGTCTCATTAGGACTGCCCAGGCTGGCCTTGAACTTGCAATCCTCCTGCCTCAGCCTCCCAAATAGTTGGATTACAGGAGTGTGCCATACTCAGCTTATTCCTAAAATGTTCTATAGCTGAGAAGCACAATGGTGAGAAACATAGACTTTAGAAAGATTTTTAAGCCATTGGAGGGACTACTCAGTGGAGTCTATTACTATGCTTCCTTCCCTCGTTAGGTGAATGGCTATGGTTTGAATGCCTGACTCCTCTAAAGCTCATAATGAAATTGAACCGTTACTGTATCAGCATTAAGCAGTGGAAACCCTGAAAGGTGACTGGGTCACAAGGGTTCTGCCCTCACTCACGGATCAGTGTCATTATCACAGGAGTAGGTGAGAGATCACGAGGTAGGATAAGGTCAGAGCCCTCTTGCTCTCTCTCTCTTGCCCTCTGCCAAGTTATGACACAGCACAAAGGTCATCAGCAGATGACAGCACCAAGCTCTGGGACTTCAGACTCCAGAACCACAAACCAAATAAACTTGTTTTGTTTACAATTCACATGACCTGTGGAATGCTATTATAGCAGCAGAAAATGTACTAAAGCACCCTGCAGAAACAGCCCACAGTCCCTTAAGTGACAGACCCCCAAATCAACTGTGTCATCATGAAGAAACAATAGCTCATTAATGCAATAAGCTGTGTTAATTATCCTATTTGCTCTACTTGCCCCCCTACCCCCGCCCCGTTTCCTGCCCATAGAAGAAAAGGGAAACAAGGGAAACAAACTTGACTCCATGGATTTAGCAGGGCAGCTCTGACATTCCCAAAGAGTGGAGCCTATTACCTGTCGGGGCCTTGGTGTCAGCCTTCTTGCTCTCCCGGGCCCCCCTCTGGGCCCACACGTGGACTGTGTACTCCACACCTGGCCTCAGGCCCGTCAGGACGGTGCTGCTCTTCTCCTTCCTCACTGGGACCTCCCTGGTCTCTCCATCAGCTGAGGTGTAGCGCACCATGTACCTGTCTATGTCAGCCTGCACTGGATCCCAGGAGACAGTGGCGGTATTCTCTGTCACCTGGTTGGTCACCAAGTTTTTGGGGCTGTCAATGTCTAAAAGGAAAAGTGCTGATGAGTAGACGCTATGAACAGGTCCCATGGTGCAGAAACTGGAGGCCATTTTGCCTGTGATGAGACTCTTTCAAGTTTTGTGGGTTTTCATCTCATTTGTTTTCTATCTAGTTCATGAACATACATCTCTCTCCCTGGATACACTTGTCTTCTCAACTACAAAGCACTGTCAACAAGAATCTGAAAATCTGGTCTATCACCTCTACCAAAAGCTTAACAAATCTTCTTGTTCATTTAGTAAGGCACAGGGAGCCTTTCCCCATCACAAGGCACATTGTAGGCAGTGTGCAAGGTTCAGAGTGGAGGAGGATCTGGGAGCTAACACCCTTATGTCTGCCCTCATGTCAGTGAAGACCTCTCTTTTCATAGAAGGAGATTCTAACAGTCACAACCAAATGCTGCAGGAGAAGGCTTCATCTATTCCCCTTCATGTCCCCAGTGCTAGCAGAGGACAGGACACATGGAAAGTGCTTGGCACATGTTGCAAAATAAGTCGGCAAAAATTCAAACCCTATTTTAATATTCTTCCGTATATATGGATCCACTTGTCATATTGATTTGATAGTTAAATCACTGTCCACAATATGGTCACATATCTCTTCTACAATGGTAAGAATATAATGCAAAAATTATGCTAATCCTCAAAACCCTGGCCCACTACACTCTGCTATTCTACACAGGGAAATACACTTTTCTCTTGCTTAAGTCATTGTTATTTGGGTGTTTCAATGTGCTTACTGTGACACCCCAACTCATCCAAGAACACTCTGACCTCATCACTGTCCCTTAGGTCACAGACCCCCAAATCAACTGTGTCATCACGTTCTCTATACCTACACCATATCCATCTCATTCAGAGAAGTAATCATCGTTTATAGTCACAAACTCATTTTAAAGGTATGATTCATTTGTAGTAAAGCAAACCCCATACATCTATCTGCTCTATTAGAAGTCACACTTATAAAGTTGAACTTTTACTGCACTCTAAATAGTATTTTATTTTTATTTACTATTCCTATTCAAACTAACTGAGAACATCAATAACATCTCCAGCACACAAAAGAGAATTTGTTAGATACACTATCCAAAAATAGCTTAGAGACTGACATGAGGAACTGACCTCTAAGGAAACCAGTTAAGGAAGTGAGGAATGGCATGGAGTGTGTCCCTTACCCAGGGAGACTGTCCTGCCCATGCATAGATTATCTGACCTCCCATAGGTGCCGTATGATAGGTGTCAGCTCCTAAAGAGCGATGCCCCTTACCTGTGGGGGCCTTGGTGGTGGCCTTCCTGCTCTCCCGGGCCCCCTTCTGGGCCCACACATCAACTGTGTACTCCACACCTGGCCTCAGGCCCGTCAGGACGGTGCTGCTCTGATCCTTCCCAACCAGAAATTCCTTGGTCTCTCCGTCAGCAGAGGTGTAGCGCACCACATACCTGTCAATGTCAGCCTCCACAGGGTCCCAGGAGACAGTGGCAGTGTTCTCTGTCACCTGTTTAGTCACCAGGTTTTTGGGGCTGTCAATGTCTAAGAGGAAAAGTGCTGATCAATAAACACTACTAACAGGCACCAGAGAGTGTGCCCGTTTTGCTGGGCCGGGGCAGTTTCTTGTCCTCATGATTTCCCTTCTTCTATGTTCTTCCCTTCTCCTGCGTCATGGACTCAGACCTTGTCTGCACAGCTGAATTCTTGGGTCCTCAAGGAGGCAGCCCAGGACAGTGAAATGAGTGGCACCCCAGAGTGAAAGGGGCTGGGTTCTGGACTCAGCCTGAGGCACAGCTGAGGGGCAGAAAGCACCCTGGCTGCAGCCCTGAGACCATGGGTCTTCTCCAGCTCTGCCCCCAGCTGCCCATGGCCTTGGACCCCTCACTGCCTCCGACTGTGCCTCACATTCCTCATCTGTAAAAGTGGATGTTTGCTATTTGTTTGTTTATTTGGTGTGGTGTGGTGTGGTGTGGTGTGGTATTATGGATAGAACCCATGGCCCCACAGATGCTAGGCAAACACTCGACCTTGAGCTACATCCCCAGTTCTTGTTTTTTACTTTGAGATATAATCTTGTTAAGTTGCACAGACTGGCCTTAATCTTTTTTTTTTTTTTTTTTTTTTTTTTTGCAGTTGGACAATACCTTTATTTTATGTGGTGCTGAGGATCAAACCCAGGGCCCTGCACGTGCTAGGCGAGTGCTCTACCACTGAGCCACACCCACAGCCCTGGCCTTGATCTTGACACCCTTCTGCCTCAGCTTTCTGAGGGGCTGGAATTTCAAGCACGCACCACCATGCCCATCTACTCTATACAGATTTTTAAGGTACCATAATATCCCATATTTAATGAATCAAACCTAATAAATGTAACTATGTGACTTGTAGAAATCATGCACTGAATTTGAGCATTCTCAACTGCAAATGTGGACATTAATTTCTGCTCTACAACTCAAAAAAATATACCTTCATCTGAGGCTAAAGCAAATGAAGGAAATAACCACCATTCATTGCTGCTGGACATACAATGATTTAACCCCTATGGAAACATCCTGGCAGTCCCTCAAAAATTCAAAATAGAACTACAAATCCAGGCCTGGAGCACATCCAGTAAACCCAGGTACTTGTGAGGCTGAGGCAGAAAAATCATCAAGTTTGAGGTCAGCCTTGGCAGCTTAGCAAGACCTGTCTCAAAATTTTAAGAAGGGACTGTGGATGTAGTTCACTGGTAGAGTACTTGCCTATCATGTCAGAGACCCTAAGTCAATTCCCAGTACAGCCAGGAAAAAACAAATGAAATACCAAATGATATAGTAATCACACTTCTGGGCAGATGCCTAAAAGAAATATATATGTTTTGTATGAAGATATGTGTATGTGTGTGTATATATATAAAATCTTTTTTTAATGAAGATATATGTAGATATATATATAAAATGATGCTATGAGGATTTATGTATAAGTTTTGTATGAAGCTATATGTATATAGCTTCTGTATATATATATGTATATATATATACATATAGCTTCATACAAAATTTATACATAAATCCTCATAGCATCATTATGCACAATTGTAAAACAAAAAAAAATACAAAAGTCCAAAAACTGACGAACAAAATATGATGTATCCATACAATGAAATATTAATTCAAACAAAATTAAGTACCTATGCAGGCTACAATATGGACGAACCTGGAAAATACCATACTTCATGAAGGAAGCTGGGCACAAAAAGCCACGTATCATGTTAACCCTGGATGTGAAATGCTCAGGACAGGGAGAAGTGAGGTAACAGTAGCTGTTACCTACGGCTGCAAGGATTGGGAATGGAGCAATCAGTAATGGATACGAGGTTTCTCATTGGTGTTGAAAATGTGCTGAAGCAGACTGTGGTGGTGTCTGCACCCCTCTGAATGCTCTAAAACTGTCAAATTATGTATTTTAAAGGAGCAAATTTTATAATATTCAAATGCATCTTAATAAGACTTCTTAAAACATGAGAAACAGAGATGGCAAAGCACTAAAATTGTGAACTGTTGTTCCATGTAATTACAACGAGGAACCCAAATTAGTAAAGACTATTCAAAACAGGAGCTGGGACTGTGGCTCAGCGGTAGTGCACTTGCCTGGCATGTATGAGGCACTGGGTTCGATTCTCAGCACCACATATAAATAAATAAAATAAAGATCTATCAACAACTAAAAAAAAAATTTTAAAAAGACCATTCAACACAGGATTTATCCACTAAGAAAGTAATAACCTCCCCTTGTTCCCTTGTGAGCACAGCAAAAGCCATCTCCCATGGTACCCAGCATGCAGATCCTAGAGTGTGTGTCTTCTTTATATCACTACCCTTTCTGAAAGTGTTTTGATGACTAACCACAAAGAAAACACACAATTGGAGGTACAGTGGGTGGACATGACCAATTACCACTAATCTTTATGAAACCCAAATATGAGGCTGAATCCAAGAACCTATTATAAGATAATGTGTTCAAAGTTACTGAAGGATGGTGGGAACAGTACGACAAAGGTCTGCCATCCAGGTCTTCTGCGGGTCACTGATTTCTGCCAATATCAGACAAGGAAAACTGAACATCCTCCCACAGGCCTAGCATAGAGTTAGATTGCCAAAGAACAATACCCTTTACCTGTGGGAGCCTGGGTGTTGATTTTTCTGCTCTCCTGTTTCCCCTTCTGGGCCCACACGTAGACTCTGTACTCCACACCTGGCCTCAGGCCCGTCAGGACGGTGCTGCTCTGATCCTTCCCCACTGGAACCTCCTTGGTCTCTCCGTCAGCAGAGGTGTAGCGCACCACGTACCTGTCAATGTCAGCCTCCACGGGGTCCCAGGAGACAGTGGCAGTGTTCTCTGTCACCTGTTTAGTCACCAGGTTTTTGGGGCTGTCAATGTCTAAAAGGAAAAGTGCTGATCAATAAACACTCTAACAGGCACCGGAGAGCAAGAATGTTGCTGGGAGAAAGCAGTTTCCTGTTCTCATGATTTTCCCTTCTCCTGTGTTGTTTTTCAGGGGTGTCGCAGACACAGACCTTGTCTGCACAGCTGGATTCTTGGGTCCTCAAGGAAGCAGAATGGACAGTGAAATGAGCAGCACCCCAGAGTGAGAGGGGCCGGGCTCTGGTCTCAGCCTATGGCTTAGCTGAGGGGCAGGAAACTCCCTGGCTGCAGCCCCCGGACCATGGGTCTTCTCCAGCTCTGGCCTTGGACCCCTCACTGCCTTTGTACCTCACAGTCCTCATCCTAAATGTGGGCCTTTCACTAGAAAGATTTTTAAGGTACCTTGATAATTTGATAATTCATGAATATTTTATGAACCACACCATGAATTATCAGCTTTGTGATTTGTAGAAATCCTGACTTTCACTTATTTGAACATTCTCAACTGCAAAATGGGCATATTGGTTCCTATTATAGTATTTTAACAAATTCCTCTGAGGACAAAAGAAATTTTAAAACTAACCATCATTTATTGGTATTGGGCAAGCAAAACAACACAACCACTACAGAAATATCTGGGAGTTCCTTCAAAATTGAAGATAGAATTACCAAATGATTAGATTAATTCTACACTTAAGCATATATCTAAGATAAATGAAGACATATATGCACACAAAACTTGTATACAGGGTTGTGGGGTCAAGCTCAGTGGTAGAGCACTTGCCTACCATGGGTTTGATCCCCAGAAGCAGAAAAATAAACTTAAATGCAAATAACCAACCATCATTATTCACAACAGCTAAAAAGTGGGAATAACCCACAAGCCCAACAGCTGGTGAAAAAGACAATGTGGTATATTTATACAGTGAAATATTAATTCACAATGAAATTAAGTAATGATCCATGGATGAACCTGGAGAATAACATGTTTCAGGAAGGAAGCCAGGTATTATGTTTATCCTGCATGTGAAATGCTCAGGACAGGGAGATGTGTGGATAGACAGCAGCTGTTACCAAGGCTGCAGAGACTGGGGACAGGGAGCAATCAGTTATGGATATGAGGTTTCTCATTGGTGATGTGTGCTGAAACAGACTGTGGTGGTGTCTGCATAGCTCTGAATGCACAAAAACTGTCAAATTGTACATTTTAAAGGAGTGAACTTTATAATATATAAATGCATATTAATAAGACTTCTTAAAAAATGAGGAACAGAGACAGAAAAGCACTAAAATTGTGAACTGTTATTGTATACAACTACAACCATGGGATCCTCAGATGTAGTAAAGACTATTCAAAACAGGATTTATGGCAATTCAAGCTAGGGCATATCAGAGGAAAGCTGCAGTTCCAGTAGCCCTGTGGCCCCAGATTCAAGCAGCAGGAATACTGCTTCTCAGCAAAGTGGGTGAAAGAGGAAATTTACTGAGATTCATTATCAGAGAGCCAGCCTCTATTCAGGTGCATTGAACAAAGAACAGCAAAGAGTACACTGGAGCCAAGCCAACAGCTGCAGCAGCTCACTGCAGAGGCAGAGATGATACCAACAGAAATAAACACAGTGAACAGAGGCGAGGAGGGAAAACCGACAGAAGAGACAAGTGGCCTGAAACTGCCTGATTTGGAGGCTGCAGAGGAGCTGGGGTTTGAAAAGTGCTCTGTTTCTCAACTGGCTGCAGAGGGCTGAGGTGGGGGCCACCTTGAGGCAGCCATGCTGCAGCTTGCTGCTGCAGGAACCAGGAGATCACAGCAAACTCCGCCATGCTGCCCTGGAGAGCCCCTGTCCTGTGGCCTAGGGTGGACCTGGCAGAACGTACGTGAAACAGGCACAGAGAAGATGGTGCCCAGGGGCATCCAAATCAGAAATCCCACAGGGAGGGAAACTCACTTTCCCTTTGAGTCGGGCAGCTCACGTGACCAGCTGAACAGGGTTGGGAAGCTGAACTGGTGGGCATGATTACTCTCACAGCCTTCACCTTGGAAGACCATATCCATGGCCAGCGAAGTGTGTGAGAGCTTTGGAGGGTTGGCTCCCCTGCTCCATGAGGTGATCCAGACTCCCAGCAGAGATCTGAATCTGGCCCTAGAAGTGGGATGATCTAACCTCTCCAGAGAAGACAACACCCAACAAAGTCCCTAAGGCCCATTTAGACGTAAGCCCCAGCCGCCAGAACTCCCCTCTTAGAACTCTGTAGCAGCCTCACCCTGGGAGTGCATCCATCTGGTCTGGGCAGACAACACTCAACTGACGTACTTCCCATTCCATCCTACCTTATACTGGTGAGAAGGGAAACTGAGAGCTATCTCAACCAGCTTCAGTTTAGAGCCACTCTAGCTGGAAACTTGGTGAACATTTCTAAAAAGGAAGTGGTTAGCAACTGCCAGCCCTTGCTCTTTCTTTGTATTTTTTTTTTCTTTTTTTCTTTTTGTGGTGCTGGGGATTGAACCCAGGGCCTTGTGCATGAGAGGCAAGCTTTCTACCAACTGAACTGTTTCCCCAGCCCTCTCTCTGTGTCTCTGTCTCTCATGTGTCTCTTGCTGTCTGTACATCACCCAAGAAGAAACAGAAAGAAGGACTGACCCTCAGGGATGAGCAGTGACCATCCATCCTCATCAACAGTTATGACCACTTCAGTGGAGACAATTCTTTCATTTTTTTCTAAGAATCTTTATCCCTTTTCCTTATTTATTGTGTGTGTGTGTGTGTGTGTGTGTTCTTGCTCTGCTGATTGGTCATGGATATATATTGGTAATGGTTATATTTCTTTCTTTTTTTTCTCATTCTTGGCAATTTTTTAATGATAGTTGTTTTTCCTTGTCTTATGAGGGGTTAGGGGTTCTTGTTTGTTTATTTTTTTTACTTGTTTCTCTTGTTCCTTTTTGTCTCAATCTTTGTTTTCTGTTGTTGTTGTTGTTTTCCTTCTTCTTTATAGTCATTACTTGCTACATATCTTCTGCATTCTCTCTGTTCACATCTTGAACATTTTAAAATTTCTTTTACCTTTCTATCATAATTTCTTTCTCTTAATGAACTATATTTTTATAATCTCTCAGAACTAATTGTTGTATATAGCTCTGCCCTCCCTGTTCATGGTATTGTGGACATGTCCTGTGGACAGCGTAGTTGACACCTGCTGTTTAATGCCAGATCTAGTTCAGGGCTATTTACTGTTTTTGCTCTTGTCAGCTGCTAACCCAGCCATTCCTGTTTTTGTGATAATTAGTGCTGTAGATGTCATAGTAGGCACAGAGTATGTAATGTTTTTTAATGCTATATGTATTTTCCCCTTTTATGTGAAGTGCTAGGAAACTAGAGGGCACTACAAGTTCACAGGGTAGAAACTCTGCTTCTGAACTATACCCAGCCAAGAGACAGTACAATTTGCTCCACACATAAACCACACCCAAACTTCAGTAATACTTTAATACAAAGAATAGAAGAGACAAAACGCCCAAACTAACAACCAGACCCCAAATAGGAATACTGTGGGTATCCTCAGGTCCCACTTAAGGACATGCATTCCTATAACAAAAACAGAGAGAATTAACACAAAGCCTGTGGATATCATACCCGTGAATCAAATAAGAAGTAAAAACCTTTAAATATAAGAAGAAACAAAAATAATTCATGACTACTAAGCCAGCACTACAGAAAATACTTAAATAAATACCTCACACAGAGAAATTTTTTAAATAAAATTAAAAACAGAATGCACACACAAATGAACAAATCTTATTTATGGAGTAGCTAAGAAAATAGAACCAAATTAAACATTATCAATAAATCAAAATGGCAGGAATTAATAAATATATCTATAGTAACATTGGTTAAAATACATAGGCTGGAAGAATAGATTTTTTAAAACCAGACTGAACTATTTGCCAGAGACTCACCCTACAAGCAAAAACAGCCCCTGGCTGAAATTTAAAGGATAGAAATTGACATCCCATGCAAATGGAGCCCCAAACAAGCAAGTAGCTAATCTCATGCCTGACAAATCAAATTTTTAAGCCAAAATTAATCACTTCATACAGGTAAAAGGAATAATCAAATAAGAAGATATAAAAATAGTAAATATTTATACACAAAACATTGGTGCACCTAATTACATAAGGCGAATACTATTCAAAGACTCAAGTAGACCCCAATACAATAATACTGGGTGATATCAACATACCTCTCTCACCAATAGATAGGTTATCCAGACATAAACTTAGTAAAGACTCTTTGGATCTGACCAATAATATAAAGCAAATGGACTTAACATACATCTGTAGAATATTTCATCCAAAACAGCTGAATAAGCTCTACCAATGAGCTACACCCCTAGCTGTGAACAATATACTTTTTTATCTTTTAGTTTTATTTTTACAATACATCATTTTGAATAATGAGTAAATGACATAAGAAATCAGGGGAGAAATTTTAAAATTCTTAGAATCAAATGAGAATAGGAAAATAGCGATACAAAATGCCAGAATGTCTGGAACATTATGAAGGTGAGAGAAAGATTTATAACTATGAGTGCCAATATAGGAAAATAAGAACGATCCCAAATAAACTACCTAATGCTGCATCTCAAGCTCCTTGAAACATAGGAACAAACCACTTTCAAAACCTGTAGAAGGAAGGAAATCGATGAGCTAAAATTAAAAAAAAAATGAGAAAAAAAATACAAAGGATCAATGGAATAAACATTGGTTCTTCAAAAAAATAAACGTGATTGATAAGCCCTTTGCCAAACTAACCAAAGGAAAAGTGAGAAGACCCAAATTAATAAAATTAGAGATGTAAAAGGAGGCTATTTTGAAAATATGGGACTATTCTGAAAATTTATACTCCAAATAAATTGGAAAACCTGGAAGAAATGGACACCTTTCTATACACATATGAACTGCCAAAAATGAATCAAGAAGACACAGAAAACCTAAAAAGACCAATTCAAGTGGCACCCCCTTTCTCCACTGAAAAGTCTTTAACTGGGCTTCTCCAGAAATCTTCACCATGGCTGATGTTAGGACTGTCAGCAAAAGAGTCTCTGCAAAAGAGTTCAATGTAGATAAACTTCCTATTTTCGTGTCACCCTGTTTTACTTGGCCACTGGCAGAGAAGATACCAGCACCCAACCTCTTACTAGTTTTTCATGAACATATCTAGTATAGTACTTTGTAGAAATGTGCTAACAAGGCCTCTGGCCTTGAGCTGGGATTCACAGAGATGTGTACATTTTTAAGATAAGTTACCAACTGGACACCATGGCAGGGGAGGAAAGAAGGGAAAAAGAAGCTCTCCCCTTCTCAGGTGTTGTCCATGAAGAGTTAACTTTCCCAAAACAATGAAAGAAAAAGCTGCTTTTATGTGAACTTTTACAGACTGTGAACTTCTGAGCCCCTCCCTTTACATGCTGGGTATAAAACTCTGAAACTCCCTGAACTCGGGGTTCAGGGGATTAATTGATTACAGCAAAAGCTGTGCCCTCTGAACCTGGCTGCAGCCAAATAAAACTGTTTCCTACTATCTTCGGTGCCTTGCCTCATCTGTCCCTACAACACAATAACTAGCAATGAGATAGAAGCAGTAATAAAAAGTCTTCCAAAAAAGAAAAGCTCAGAACCAGATGAATTTTCAGCTGAAGTCTACCAGACATTTAAAGAAGAACTAACAGCGGGGCTGGGTTGTGGCTCAGTGGTAGAGCACTTGCCTAGCACATGTGAGGCACTGGGTTCAATTCTCAGCACCACATATAAATAAATGAATAAAATAAAGGTCCATCAGCAACTAAAAAAAATTTTAAAAAAGAAGGACTTATACCAAATTTTCTCAAATTATTCCATGAAATAGAGTTTGGAACACATCCAAATTCATTCTATGAAGCCAATATCACTCTATTAAAACCAGATAAGTTGGGCCGGGATTATGGCTCAGTGGTAGAATGCTTGCCTAGCATGTATGAGGCACAGGGTTCGATCTCTGGCACCACATTAAAAAAATAAATAAATAAATGAAATGAAAGTATTGTGTCCATCTACAACTAAAACAAATATTTAAAAAAAAATAAATAAGTACACATCAAGGAAAGAAAACTACAGACCAATACCCCTGATAAAATCCTTAATTAAATAGTAGCAAATATTTAACGATATGTTAAGATCATATATCATGACTATGTTGGTTTTATCCCAGGGATGCAAGGATGGTTTAATATATGCAAATCAATAAATGTAATTTACCACATAAATATAATTAAGGACAAAAATCACATAGTCTTCTCAATAGTTACAGAGAATGCCTTTGACAAAACTCAGCACCCATTAATGCTAAAAACACTGAAGAAACTAGGGATAGAAGAAACCTATCTCAACATTATAAAGACTATATATGACATCTCCCTAATGTAACTAGCTCATAGATCCTAACATGTATGGCTTCTTTGTATCTCTTCTCTTCCTAGAAGTATTTTGAGGTTAACCACAAAAGAAATACATAATTGGAGGTACAGTAGGTGAATATGACTAATCATCATTAATCTTTCTGAAGCCAAACTATGAGATAAGCTCCTCATAATGAGATAACATGTTAAACAGCATTAAAGCATGAGGTGAGTAGTATAACAAAGGTCTATCATTCAGGTCTTCTACAAATCATGGACTTTTGCCAGTTTCAGAGGAGGAAAAATCAATTTCCCAAAGGCTTAGCATAACAAGTATTACGTTCCCAAAGAATGGCATTCATTACCTGTAGGGTATTTGGTGTAGGCCTTCTTGCTCTCCTGGGTCCCCTTCTGGGCCCACACATGGACAGCGTACTCCATCCCTGGTCTCAGGCCCGTCAGGACAGTGCTGCTCTGATCCTTCCCAACCAGAAATTCCTTGGTCTCTCCGTCAGCAGAGGTGTAGCGCACCACGTACCTGTCAATGTCAGCCTCCACGGGGTCCCAGGAGACAGTGGCAGTGTTCTCTGTCACCTGGTCAGTCACCAGATTTTGAGGGCTGTCAATGTCTAAGAGGAAAAGTGCAGATCAATAAACACTACTAACAGGCACCAGAGAGTGAGACCATTTTGCTGGGTTGAGGAATTTCCTGTTCTCATGGTTTTCCCTTCTCCTATGTTTGTTTTTAGGGGTGTCACAGACACAGACCTTGTCTGCACAGCTGGATTCTTGAATCCTCAAGGAGGCAGCACAGGACAGTAGAATGAGCAGCACCCCAGAGTGAGAGAGGCTGGGTTCTGGTCCCAGCCTGAGGCTGAGCTGAGGGGGAGGAAGCTCCCTGGCTGCAGGCAGAAGACCATGGGTCTTCTCCAGCTCTGTCCTCAGCCGGCCATGGCCTAGGACCCTCACTGCCTCTGTCTGTGCTTCACATTCCTCATCTGTAAATGCAGGCCTTTCACTAAACAGATTTTAAGATACCTTGATAATCCATGAATATTTTATGAATCAAACCATGAATCATCACATCAGTTGAGTGACCTGTAGATATCCTGCACTGCACTATATTTGAGCATTCTCAGATGCAAAATGGGCAAGTCTGATTCCTGTTCTACTATCTCAACAAATTTCTGTTCTACTATTTCAACAAATAATGCTCAGGTGGGCACAGTGGCACACCTGGTATGACTGGCTACTCAGGAAACTGAGGCAGGAGGAACACAAGTTCAGGCCAGCCTTGGTAACTTGACCCTGTGTCAAAATATTTTTTAAAAGGACTGAGGGTATAACTCACTGGTAGAGTACTTTTTTAACATGCACAAGGCCCTGGGTTCAATCTTAGTGTCTATCTGTCTCTCTCTGTCTCTCTCTCTCTGACACACACACACACACACACACACACACACACACACATACCCATAAATCATTGTGGTGGGAATGTAAAATGACACAAACACTTCAGAAATAGTTTGGTAGTACCTCAAAGACTAAAGATAGGATTAGCAAATTGTCTAGAAAGTTCCCACCTGATAGAAATGAAAACATATGTGCACATAAAACCTTGTACACAAATGTTCATAGTATCATTATTCAAAATAGCTAAAGGTGGAAACAACTCTAATATCCAATAATTGGTGGATGGATAAAATGTATGTATCCATACAATTAAATATTAATTCACAACAAAATTAAGTACCTATGCAGGCTACAACATGGATGAACCTGGAAAATACCATGCTTCAGGAAGGAAGCTAGGCACAAGCCAGGTGTTATGTCTACCCTGGATATGAAATGCTCAGGGCAGGGAGATGTGTGAACAGTTAGCAGCTGTTATCTAGGGCTGCAAAGACTGGGGACAGGGAGCAATTGGCAATGGATATGAGGTTTCTCTTTGGTTATGTGTGCTGAAACAGACTGTGGTGGTGTCTGCACAGCTCTGAATGCACTAACACTGTCGAATTGTAATATATATATATATTAGTTGTAGATGGACACAATACCTTCATTTTGTTTACTTATTTTTATGTGGTGCTAAGGATCAAACCCAGTGCCTCCATGCAAAGGCAATCGCTCTACCGCTAAGCCATAGCCCCAGCCCCTGAAATTGTATGTTTTTAAGGAGCAAATTTTATAATATGTAAATTCATCTTAATAAGATTGTTCTTAAAAATTAGGAACACAGTTGGAAAAGCACTAAAATTGTGGACTGTTATCCCATATAATTACAACCGTGGGATCCCCAAATTAGTAAAAACTATTAAAAAACAGGATTTAGGGCTGGGGATGTGGCTCAAGCGGTAGCGCGCTCGCCTGGCATATGTGCGGCCCGGGTTCGATCCTCAGCACCACATACAAAGATGTTGTGTCCACCGAAAACTAAAAAATAAATATTAAATTTTAAAAAATAAAAATAAAAATAAATAAAAAACAGGATTTATCCACTAAGAAAGCAATAACCTTCCCTTGTTCCCTAGTGAGCACAACAAAAGCCATCTCCCAAGGTACCCAGCATGCAGATCCTAAAGTATGTGTCTTCTTTAAATCTCTAACCTTTCTGAAAGTGTTTTGATGACTGACCAGAAAGGAAATACACAATTGGAGATATAGTGGGTGGACATGACCAATCACCACTAATCTTTATGAAACCCAAATATGAGGCTGAATCCACGGTCTTTGTTATAAGATAATGTGTTCAAAGTTACTGAAGGATGGTAGGAAGAATATGACAAAGGTCTGCCATCCAGGTCTTCTACATGTTACTGATTTCTGCCAATATCAGACAAGGAAAACCAAACATCCTCCCACCGGAAAAAGGTTCACTCAAACTTTGTTGGTGGGACTGCAAATTGGTGCAACCACTCTGAAAAGCAGTATAGAGGTTCCTCAGAAAACCTGGAATGGAACCACCATTTGATTCAGTTATCCCACTCCTCCGTCTATACTCAAAGGAGTATAGACAGTCTATACTCAAAGGATTTAAAATCAGCATACTGAAGTGATGCAGCCACATCAATGTTTATAGCAGCTCAACTCACAATAGCTAAGATGGAACCAAACTTGGTGCCCTTCAACAGATGAATGGATAAAGAAAATGTGGTACATATACACAATGAAATATTACTCAGCTATAAATAAAATGAAATTATGGTACTTGCCAGTATATAGATGGAACTGGAGACTATCATGCTCCGTGAAATAAGCCAATCCCAAAAACCCAAAGGCTGAATGTTCTCTCTGATATGTGGATGCTAACACACAATGGAGGGGATGGAACAGAGTTCATTGGATTAGACAAAGGGGAATGAAGGGAAGTAAGCATGAGAATAGGAAAGACAGTAGAGTGAGTCAGACATAACTTTCATATGTTCACATATGAATATGACCAGTGAAACTCATGTACATCATGTACCAACACAAGAATGGGAAGTTATACTCCCTGTGGGTATAACATGACAAAATACATTCTACTGTCATGTAAATCTAAAAAGAACAAATAAAAATAAATAAATAAAAACATCCTCCTACAGGCTTAGCCTGAAAGGTGTTAGATTGCCAAAGAGCGATGCCCCTTACCTGTGGGGGCCTTCGTGTTGGCCTTCCTGCTCTCCCGGGCCCCCTTCTGGGCCCACACATCGACCGTGTACTCCACACCTGGCTTCAGGCCCTTCAGGACGGTGCTGCTCTTCTCCTTCCGCACTGGAACCTCCTTGGTCTCTCCGTCAGCAGAGGTGTAGCGCACCACATACCTGTCAATGTCAGCCTCCACGGGGTCCCAGGAGACAGTGGCAGTGTACTCCGTCACCTGGTCAGTCACCAAGTTTTTGGGGCTGTCAATGTCTAAGAGGAAAAGGGCTGATCAATAAACACTCTAACAGGCACCAGGCAGTGTGCCCGTTTTGCTGGGCCGGGGCAGTTTCTTGTCCTCATGATTTCCCTTCTTCTATGTTCTTCCCTTCTCCTGTGTCGTGGACGCAGACCTTGTCTGCACAGCTGAATTCTTGGGTCCTCAAGGAGGCAGCCCAGGACAGTGAAATGAGCGGCACCCCAGAGGGAGAGGGGCTGGGTTCTGTTTCCCGCCTGAGAGGCCCAAATCAGCTGTGATTGTTACAGCCCAGCAAGGCATTCCAAGACGCCTGCATCTGCTCCCGCCTGACCTCTCCTCCCTTCTGATTCTTTAGCCCCCTTCCTTCTGACCCCTGGCCTCTCCTCCTGGACCTTTAGCCTCTCTTTCAAACACAAATGTATCAGAATTTGCACTTAGCAAGCTGAAAGGACAGTAGTGAGAGTCCAAGAAAGAAAGCACTAGAGAAGCTGAGCAGCGCCCCTTGAGAGCAGGCAGTTGGTGTGCGAGTGGCCAACTGTACAGGACTGCCTCACAGGAACTCACTCTTCCATTACCAAACAATGGACATTTGGGGGACTAGACACTGTCTTATTTTTAACTAGAAAAACACAGTCATTATTTCTGCTTAGAAAATTCCTCCAGAAGGCAGAAACAAGGGCAGGCTTCATAGAAAGGTTTAAACAGGTGGGAAGTTTTTTGGTTTTGTTTTTGTTTTTAAGTTGGTTTAGGATCAGGATGCACAAATCTTGCTCTCTTGGCATGACGGTTACTTGTGTTTCTTCATATTTACTCCTCACCAAGAAACACTTAATTTTTTAACAACAAGAAAGGTACACAGGCAGGGGAAGAATGGGGCACTGTTAACAGCAACCATCAATCTGTGAAGACTGCAAGCCATTCAAGGAAGTAAGAGGTACTCCATTTAGTGTGAAAGCATGCTGACCCCTAGTCCGTGAAGCCGTCCAGTCTGCCAAGGTCAGAGAAGGAGCCCAGCTGCACAGACCATGAGCTGGGCAGTGACACAGCGTGTCACGAGCTGTTTACCTGTGGGGGCCTTGGTGTCGGCCTTCCTGCTCTCCTGGGTCCCCTTCTGGGCCCACACGTGGAATGCATACTCCATGCCTGGCCTCAGGCCCGTCAGGATGGTGCTGTTCTTCTCCTTCCCCACAGGAACCTCCCTGGTCTCTCCATCAGCCGAGGTGTAGCTCACTAGGTACCTGTCAATGGCGGCCTGCACAGGATCCCAGGAGACAGTGACCGTATTCTCTGTCACATGGTCAGTCACCAAGTTTTGGGGGCTGTCAATGTCTGGAAGGAACATGTTTGGGAAAGCCTCAGCTCTGATGTGGAAGGAACACCCACTGGTCCCCCCAGCACCAAGATTTTTTTTTTATTAAAACAGATACAACATTTTTTATACCTTTATTTTATTTATTCATTTTTATGTGGTGCCAAGGATCAAACCCAGTGCCTCGCACATGCTAGGCAAGCGCTCTACCACTGAGCCACAGACCCAGCCCCAAACACTGAGATTTTCATCTTCCAGAGCTCTTAGCACAAGGCAACAGGACTCCCACCCTGAGTCTCTGGGGGGAGTCAAGTCAGAAAGTAGTGATGGTGCCCACCTATAATTGCAGCTACTAGGGAAGCAGAGGCAGAAGGATGGCAAGGTCAAGGCCAGCCTGGGTAATTTAGCAAGACCCAGTCTCAAAATAAAAAATAAAATGATTGGGGTATAGCTTAGTGGTAGAACACTCCAGGTTCACTCCCCAGGACTGAAAAAAGAAGTGTGAACATTAGCGCAGAGAGAAGGCAGCCCTCTGGTTCTCAAAGGGAGGATTATTACAAATTTGGCGCTACTTCTGGGTGTCCAGCTCCCTGACGTGGAAGGAAGACTGTCTTTAGTAGTATATGCACACATAGACTGCCAATTAAACATCTGCTGAGCGTTGGGACACCTAATTTATCATTTCACAAAGGCCTACTTCACCAGCAAGCACTGTAAAATTATTACCACCATCCCTGCAATAACCATATCCTATGTGTCCTGCCCAAGTCTGCTAAAAACAGTGCTACAACACAACTTTACTGCTTGCTTCTCCTGCCCAAGTGGCTTCATGAACAGCTCATCACTTGTCAGAGAAGAGCAGCCCACTGACATCAACCCTGGAGCTCACTGTCCTACAGCTTCAGGGTTCTGGTTGTAGTCTCTCGTCCCTGGTTCCAAGCACACTCAAATCCACAAGTACGGAATCCAATTCCAATGGGCCATTTTTCTCTACTCACCTGTTGGGGCCTTAGTGTCGGCCTTCTTGCTCTCCCGGTCCCCCTTCTGGGCCCACACATAGACTTTATACTCCACACCTGGCCTCAGGCCCTTCAGGACGGTGCTGCTCTGCTCCTTGGCCACTGGAACCTCCCTGGTCTCTCCATCAGCCGAGGTGTAGCGCACCACATACCTGTCAATGGCAGCCTGCACAGGGTCCCAGGAGACAGTGATTGTATTCTCCGTCACCCGGTCAGTCACCAGGTTAGCTGGGCCATCAATTTCTTTAAGATATAAAAGAAGGCAGACTTTACCACCCTCTAGTTCCTGAAAAGCCAGCACATTCACAGGCAAAAAGAGGACCTCGGTAACCTTCAGAGTCTGCTATATGCCAATAATTGAGTGAGTTGGAGGATTTAAGCAAGGAAACAGTCGGAGATCCCACATTTAATAAGTACAGTAGCAACATATAGATCAGTGCTATACACTTTCCCCATAAATTGCTTTTTGATGAAAAGAATTGGTCTTCATATACAGATTTCTCCTCTAGCCTGTATTAACATAGCACACTTTTTCTATTCCTAACTTTATATATATCTTTCTTTTGGTTGTACACAATACCTTTGATTTCATTGATTCATTTTTATGTGGTGTTGAGGATCAAACCCAGGGCCTCGCACGTGCTAGGCAAGCGCTCTACCCCTAAGCCACAACCCCACCCCTATTCCTAACTTCTTGTAAGCAATAACTTCAATAACTCTCTGCATTTGTTTGGGGGAAGAAAAATATCCT